>NC_141685.1:418740063-419995063 GCF_964263255.1 Lissotriton vulgaris | reverse complement strand
TGTGGGCTGAGAGTTAACACTGTGTGGGTGCTAAAATCCTGTACAATGGGCTTCCCGCAGTATCTCTGAATGGGTCTCCTTGCAAATGGGACTAGGGGAAGCGTCTCTCTCCCGTAGGCCTGCAGACACCATCCCTGACAGGCCCAGGGAGGGGGGGGCTGCCCTGGACCCTAATTGCAAGGAGACAGGGAAACAACAGGGCACACGATCGGTTTGGGGCCCCATGCTGGTGGGCTGAGCGCAAGGCCCTGGGCAGCTGCCCACACTGCCCATGCCTAGCGCCGGTCCTGCACAACAGATTATGAGTCGTGCATGCAGCGTGTGTACACCAGGGGGCCGCACTGCCGGGGCTAAAAAAAAAATGGTTGTGGGGGGGCTGCAAGGTGTTGAAAGTCCCAGGGACCACCACTGCCCGGGCTTTATGTATTGTGGCAGGGCCGGTTCCTGCAGTGTCCTGGGGTGTCTATCCCACCCTCCCATAGCAAGGAAATCTTTTCTCTACTTCAAAATGTAAATGAGATTGCTTTTCCACATGGCGAGCTGCATGTTAGTAGGTCTCCATGTGGAAAAGCAATGCCTGCTCCCAAATGCGTAAAAGTTATGCACCAAAGGCGCTGGAGTCGTGCACCCTACAGATTATGAGTCGCGCATCCAGCACGTGCACACCTGGGGGCCGCACTGATGTGGGTGCGCAACTTTTAATTTTACCGTAAAAAAGTAGTCCCTATCAGTAATTTCTAATATTACTGGGGACCTTATCCCCCGGGTCTTATAAAAATGTTGGGAACCGTGGGGGGAGACACAATGCCCCCACGGTCCCGCTGGCTTCCCGCGTTCTTCGGGAGCCGGCAGTGCTTTTCTGCATGGGTACATGCTATCTTGCATGTGGAAAAGCAATCTGGTTTGGATTTTGAAAGTGAGAACAGATTTCACTGTTGTGTGTTTTAAAATGCAAACTAGGTTTGCTATGGGAGGGCGTAAGGCGCAAGACTCATGGCCTCTCATAGCAAACAGCAGTGTCCCGGGGGTAGGCACCCCGGGACATTGTAGGAGCTGGCCCTGGGACGTGGCAGTCCCCAGGCCCTACGAGGGCTCTAGGCATAGGGTCACGCAGTCTGCCTCGCACAATACACTAAAAAAGAAGAGAAAGTGACGAGAGATGATTTGTGATGTGTTTAGGCTTGAGAGCCTGGATACTCATTAAATGGGGTCTGGCAGTGAAGTGCGTACTTATTCGTGAAGAAGTCTTTCGGGGTCTTGCGAAAGCAAGTCATCTTTAATAATTGCCTCTCGCTGTGTGTACTTGCAAGGTTATCTGATTTGCTTGTGTGTTAAAAAGAGAAACTTTCCACACCTCTTTTTGATTGGTTGTGAAGCATTGAAAGAAGACGTATCAGCGACCAATCCCTTTCCTTGCACAGATTTTGAAAAACATTTTATTGGCTGTTGTGTGGTTAAGTCTACTTTCCTTAACCTAATTTTGATTGGCTTTTTAATTCTATGTGACGTTACGATACACTCACAATGTATGTAGCCAATTTTGTGACGCGCTTTATTTTGCAATGCGTTTCAAAAACTAGTTGTGGTAAGGTGTTTTTAACTTAAACTGTGTACTCTGCTTACAAGTTTGTTGACTGTAAAGGTATTTAAAAATATTATTATATTTTGTATTGTATCATAATTGTGCTGACTTTTTTCCTTTAGCGTGGAGTAATTTGTCCTTTCATTACATGTATAATTCTTCAAAGAATCCTTGAAAGAAAAATGCACAAGTTTCCAAAATATTTTTATTGAGTCTTTTATATTCGTCACATGGGTGAAATGCAAATTTCTTTTTTCATTTATTGGTATCACGCGTTGGACCACATTTATTTTATCATATGTACTAATTTCTTAAGTTTACATTATATAAGTGTTGCCCCATCATCTTTTTTTAATTGTAAGGGCTTTTTTTACTTTCCGATAAAGTAGAATAGAAGTGCTACGACAAACACTCCCTCATTACTTCATCTTTCTTTTTTTATGTACATTTCATGTCATTATTACATTTTACAATCATTTTTAAAAATTGAAAGAATAATATTCACATTAACATTTGAAGACACAATTATATTATTTTGTTGAAAAAAAGGTGCTTGCAAAGATAATACTCCTGTTCTTCACGAGTGAAAATTGGTGAAAGCACTACTCAATATAAATACTTTTAACCCATTTTCACTCTAGAAGATAAAGAGTATTCTCCTTTATTGCAAAGTATTTTCTCGAAAACTTATTTATACTACATTTTTCAATCATTAAGAAATACTTGCATACTAAAAAGAAAATACTTAATTGTAAGTCATCCAACTCCAGTTGAAGGAACATAAAGTTATATATAAATTAAAATATACATTAACAGTATGATCCCTCTGTGGAAATGGAAGATAAATTGAAGATTATGACATCGCTCCTAATGATTACTTTGCACGTAGGAATTCCTTAAATAACCTATATTTCTTGTAATGTCTTTTTACTAAACTCCTTATTATATTCTATTTAAGCGTAATCATACCACATTATATAATCATTTACATATTTTTGCTTTCTTTCTTTAATATATAAAACATATACCCATTAAGATAATTTACCTCTCTTCAATATTCTTTCCTTCCTCCATCAAAATCATCATCCACCTCCTCTGGAGGGGACATAATATTTTATGTATTTTTAAATATACATTAACAATGTGTTCCCTCTGAGAAAATGAAAGATATTGTCTAGATGCTTCTACAGTCCCGAATCATTACCTTGCTCGTAGTTTCTTCGCCCGTATTGATTCTCTGAAACAAAACTAATTATCCAACTGGAGTGGTTTATATACTTTTTAGTTACTTAACAGTCTATGGGATCAATGTATTGCTCCCCCCACTTTTAAGTCACGTTTTTCAGTTGAAAGGTGTTCTCATTTGCACTGTTTTAGTGCGTCACGTGTTTATGTAAACCTGCCTCTTTCCATACTTTTTAACTTTTGTTTAATTTCTAAAATGGTTTATTTAAACTCGTTTTTCTTATTAAAGCATTTCTATAGGTTACTTTTTTTAAATACGAGTATTAACATTCATTCCCCCTTTTTTTTACTTATTATTGTAGTAGCTTCCCTTTTTTTGTAAAACTATTTTTAATATTCTTCATTACCCTAAACCCCTATTTTCCGTACATCCCGTGCAAGAGATACTCCGAGTATTAATTTATATAATTCCATTATTATGACTTTTAATACATTTATTTATCTATTATTTTTAATCTTTCTTTATACGCTGCAAGGGATACTGTTATTTGTGTAGAATAAGACTATGAATCAGTGTCCATTTGGAAAATTGAGAGAGATTGATTTGGTTGATTGATGTGTTTGCAGTTACATAAGTATATATACTCTTGCAGTAAGCCAGGCTTTAGGGTATGCAGTGATTCAAACTCCTATGCATTATGCATGTAGTTGTGTAACCACCTTTACATTTGTGCTTCAGGCCTACAATTCCCTATTCAGTATCTATATACTCCCGCTAACATAGTGTGACTGCTGTTGCAATTTGAAAATGACTCTTTTTGTACCATGTATTAATTAATTCAGTAAAGTAAAAGTGACCCAATAAGAATTCACTCAGTGTCTTTACTTATATTAATGTAATCATTCACTCAGTAAGCATGTACTCATGCAGTGAGGCAGGCTTTAGGGAATGGAGTGCTATGCATTATGCATGTAGTGGTCTAATGACCTTCACATTTGTGCCTCAGGACTACAATTCCTCACTCACTATCCATACCAGGGGTCTCCAACTAGTAGCTTGGGAGCTACTGGTAGTTCACCAGCACCTTGAAAGTAGCTCTCAGATGTAAAGCCAAACCAAAGCAGTCTCAGAGATTCTGTGTATATTAAAGAAGGTACCAATGGAAATTTTATTACCCTTAAGAGTTACAGACAGCCAAACAAATGTCAGGGTCTGCTAATAACACTCAAACACACACTGTGGTGGCGTATGAATCAATCAATAAGGAATTTATAGAGCGCACTACTTACCTGTGAGGGTTTCCAGGCTCTTGGGGAGTTTGTGGGGGGGACTTGTGCAGCTTTGGTCATTCGGAAACCAAGGTCTTATGCATTTTCATTTGTCCTCATTTTTTTCATTCAAATATATGCTACAATGAGCAGTATACATTGAAGGGGAAAAATGCCTTTACTGATTGTTTTTGTGCAGTAAGGTGTGTCTTCCTGCACAAAAAGAAACTCCACACGAGACAGATATTCTTACACCATGGTACAAGGGTGCCTGTATCTCCCACCACATGTGTGTAGTTTAAGCAGCAGTAGAGAGGGAAGGACAGACTTCCAACATATGTATGTTCATATGTTGCATCTGTGTCCTTCGGAAGTTGCTGAGCACGCTGTCGATAAAGAACTTAGTGTCATGGTACAACACTTCCTTATGTTCTGCAGTTATACATTCATCATATTTGACTAATGCATTATTTAGACAATTATGCAGTACGTATCCATTTATGAAAACTTTCACACACTAGCATATAGCTGCGTTGCAGAGTATTGTAAAAAGGGGCGTGGCCTCAGAACACCTCTCTCCAACGCAGCCCTCTGCTGCATACTAGAGGTATCTGGAGGACTTTTTGGCCCCCAGGGGACCTCAGGATTCAAGGGGACTTAATCCTGCAACTTAAAACACGCCACAGGCCGTGTTTACACATTTGTCACCTCATGCCCCGCCCCCTTCCTTCACCATTGTACAAATATTCCTGTAAAATCACCCGAACTACGAATTCCGATTTAATCACCTGTAATCAGGCGAGAACGCAGTGTGGCATCTTTTAGCCCAGCACTGACCCTGAAAAGAAGAGTTCTAAGCATACTTACAGTAACTTGTATTTCCTTCCATAGGTATCCATTGTGTGGTTTTCACCAGAAAAGTTTCTGTGTTGATTTTTGAAACATACAAATATTCTTGTAAAATCAGCCGAGCTACGAATTACGATTTACTCACCAGTTATTAGGAGTGACCTCAGTGCTGCATCTTTTAGCCCAGCACTGACCCTGAAAAGTAATTCTAACCATATTTACCAGTAACTTGAATTTCCTTTCATAGGAATCCATTGTGTGGTTTTCACCAGAAAAGTTTCTAAGTGTCTACTTTCACAAACTAAATATATTCCTTAAAAATTGCCTGTATTCTATGACTGTTTACAGGAGATGCACTTGTGCTGGAACCAGGACCCACCACTGAGTAAGAAAAAGTAATGTTAACACTACTTACCTGATAAGTAAATTTCCTCCCGTAGGATAACATTGGTGATTCTATGTGAAAAAGTTTCTAAGTGTCATCTTTTGAAATACAATACAATTCCTTACAAATCGCGACTGTAACCAAAACGCTTTTACTCAACTGTTTACAGGAGATGTCTCAGGACTGAATTTAGGATTCAGTCCTGTGGTTAGAAAAGTAATCCAAAAAGTAATTATTTACATTTAACTAGAAATTCACATTGACCTCAATGTTGCATTGTGTATGAAATTGAGTTGCCCATTGCAACAACTGTAACTACTGTACTCAAAGGTCTATTGCCTATTTGCAAAGTATTTAAACTAAAGTAATTCATTCTGAGAAAGTATATTTTGTAATGTAATGTATAATGTAATAATAATGTAATTTAAAAAATAAAATATCTAAAAATAAATAGTTTTAAAAAATGTAGAAAATTAGTAAAATAAAAAATACCAATAATTACATTTAAAAATTGTCATTTACAAAACCTTTGAAATTCACAGAAAAATCCATAGGTTTCAGGCAAGTTATAGTTAGGAATTAGCATTTAAAAAACCTTTGAAATTAACTGAAAAAACCATAGGTTTGAGGCCTGTTATATTTAGGAATTAGCATCTAAAAAACCTCAGAAATTCACTGAAAAAAACATAGGTTTCAGACATGTTATAGTTAGTTGAACATTTCACTCGTACAAAACCATTGAAATTTCCACGTTATAGTTAGTTGTACTAATTATAACTCGCGCGCCCGCAATCCACTGCTGATGATATGACATAATCATACCACATAACTAGATACTTGAATCATTGACATTTGCCACACCACACAATCACACAATGGCTCATCAATCAAAAAAGTACAAAAGTTTATTTTTCAATATTTCATAAAGTTATTAAAATCACATACTGTTTGAAGAAAGATGACGAAGGTTTAGCCTGTGAGTTTTTACGCAGAATATTTTGAAAAGAAATGATGTGACAACGTGGGTGAATTTCTTGAGTTCAACAATCGGACGAAGCGCAGGCGACCAGAGAAAGGCGAAACCAAGGAATTATGTTTTATGATTGTAATCATTCGTAGAAGCGCCCTGTGACTGCCAGCGCCACTAGAGGTGACATACTGTTTCCGTTTTAGAGAGGGAATATGTAGGGTGGTAAACAGGGTACTGGTTGTTCCTCAGCCCTCCCGCTGCAGCCGTTCCTGCTGATGTGCTTTCGATCTAATGTTCTGAGTCAGAAAAACAGCCCGTGCCCCCCCTCTCACGGCAGCGTGCTGTTTTCGTCAGCTTCTGATTAGCTGGTTCGGCTGCCTGTCAGCGGCAGTGGGCGGTCTGCTGAACTGGTTCTTGCTGCTACCGGGCAGAAGTTGTTAATAAGGGGCTGAACTGAATGGGCATCAGGTAGGGGGGCAGTGACAGTAGGTGAGGGCAGAACTGGAGGCACCGTAGGGTAAAAAACACACAGGGATGATAGGACAGATCTATCAGTATGGAGCGAACAAAGAGGAGATATAGCCTTATGACACGTGTATTGTGCTAGTGTTCAGGGGAGAGAGTTGAAGAAAGATAATTAAAGACAAGGGGCGCACAAAGGGGCGGGACAGAAGGGTGTGAAAGCCAACAGAGGGGATAGATAAGCCGACTGAGTGGCAGAGGGGATTTTTGCTTCGAAAAGCTGTTCTCTCGTTGCTGAGGCTGGGCTTTCTGCTTCTTGGTGCAAAGAAGCTTGCTGACTGGGGCTCTGCCGCAAGGTGCAGGCTGCTGGCACAGAGGAGGCAAGAGCAAGCATCGAATCCGGACCCAAGATGAAGTTCGCGATGTTCCTGATGAAGAATGCCGCCCTGGCCAACATCCCCAAGCACATCGAGCGATTCTCCAAGGTCTCCCCTCTCTCCATGAAGGAGTTCTTGGATTTTGGATCTGCTACGGGTGTGAGAAAACCTCCTTCATGTTTTTGAGACAAGATCTTCCAGTGAGACTGGCCAATATCATGAGGGAGATTGACATTCTTCCAGACCAGTTGCTAGGAACGCCGTCAGTGCAACTCGTGCAGAGCTGGTATGTTCAGAGTTTAATGGACATGATAGATTTCCAGGACAGAAACTCGGATGACCAGAAAGTTTTATCTGATTTTACAGAGACTCTAGTGACCATCCGGAACAGGCACAACAATGTGGTACCCACAATGGCACAAGGAGTATTAGAATATAAAGAAGCATTTGGAGTCGATCCCGTCACCAATCAAAACGTGCAGTATTTCTTGGACCGGTTCTACATGAGTCGAATTTCCATCAGAATGCTAATTAACCGGCATACACTACTTTTTGATGGCAGCACAAACCCAGCACATCCTAAACACATAGGAAGCATTGATCCTTTTTGTGATGTAGTGGAAGTTGTCAATGATGCTTTTGAAAATTCCAAGATGCTGTGTGACCGGTATTACCTGGCTTCCCCTGACCTAAAGATTAAACAAACAAATGGAAAAGCACCTGGCCTTCCTATTCACATAGTCTATGTTCCATCTCATCTTTACCATATGCTATTTGAGCTCTTTTAGAATTCAATGAGAGCAACAGTAGAAAGCCATGAAGACAGCCCCTCTCTTCCTTCGATCAAAGTCAATGTGTTTTAGGAAAAGAAGATTTAACAATCAAGATTTCAGATAATGGAGGTGGGGTTCCTATGAGGAAAATTGAGCGTCTCTTTAGCTACATGTATTCTACGGCTCCAAAACCAATGATAGACAACTCTCGAAACGCTCCATTGGCAGGCTTTGGATATGGACTGCAAATTTCTCGCCTGTATGCCAGGTATTTCCAGGGTGATTTACAACTATACTCAATGGAAGGTTATGGAACAGATGCTGTGATCTACCTAAAGGAGCTATCAACAGACTCTGTAGAAAGACTTCCTGTTTTTAATAAATCTGCCTGGAAACATTACCAAGCGAGTCCTGAAGCTGACAACTGGTGTATCCCCAGTCGGGAGCCAAAGAATCTTGCAAGGTAGAACAGACCACTCCTGGGACACAAAGTGCCAAGAAACTGGAAAGGGAACAAACCGCTTTTCACAACAGACCTTTGCCTGAAACTGTTACGCTGTTGTAATCAATCGGGTGGAGCAACACTGCCCGAGAGCTGGCCAGATAAGCGACAAGGCAAACATGGGAACCACAATGGTACGGTAAATGAAAAGAAGAAATTTGGAGCAAATTCTCACTGTGTCTTCATTGGAAGGCTCTTTTGGCAATCTCCGCCACAAAACTTGTGTGATGGTCTACTAGCAGATATGAATATTGATGCCATTTTCATCGGTTTATGATTTTCTTCTCTGTGGAAATAAGTGTCATCAAGCTACCATTGACCCCAACTATAAAGACACATGAGATGACCACATCCTTCCCTCGGGCCATTAATGAGCCCATTCAAGACTGTGGTTGCATGAAATATTTTTGTTTGAACCATGAAGTATGTTACATAAGTGCAGATTTTTAAAAGGCGCAATTCCAATGATAGCACAACATATTTTGTCACATTGCCTGATATTTTAATAGTTCACTCTTTCAGAAGTAAAAAAAATACATATGTGTATTATGTAAGTAAGTAAATGCAGGTAGAAATATAGCAATAAATACATGAGGCAAATGAGTAATATAAACTGCAATACCACTATAAAAAAGTATTCTCATTGTCCTGTATTATGTATGAATGAATGAATGAATGAATGAATGAATGTGTGGTTACTTAAAACCATTACATTAAAACCAAAGTATAAAATAACAAAAGTTAAAACCGAAAATGTTTCTGCAGGCAAGTTACCAAAGTTCAGAAGGACACACGCGGTCCGGGACCTGGGCGGGCCACCCGGTGTCCCACGACAAAGTCTCTATTCCTGCGTGACCTTGGCAGCCATCCGCTCGGACCGAGTCTGTTGTATGAATTTTCCGAATGAGGCCATCTGTTTTACTATGCTCAAGGTGCATAGTTGATGGATTGCTTCCTTAGCTGTGCGTGACCCGGCGTCCCTAAGAATGGGCCTGAGGTAGAGGGTGCGGGGTGCACGTCGGGCAGGACAGCAGAATAGTAAGTGGGCCAATGACTCACGTTTATAATTACAGAGTCTGCATTCCCGAGCTCCCGTGCCTGCATTTCCTGGGTGATATAGTTCTTTGAGTGGCAGGGGGTGCAGTCTGTAGGCAAGAATCTTGTGGTGTGCTGGAAGGCCCACGGCCTGCGTGAGATGGTTTCGGGGATTATACGCGGTGTGCGGCAAGCATAGGGACTCATTAAAGGCTCTTTTTTTGAAGGACTCCAGGTCCAGGTCCCGAGAGCATGCACGCACTTGCTTTTTTATCACGTGTTTGATGGTCGTGTAGTTGACAAGTTCTGGATTCCACAACTCGATCGCCAGGTTCAATGGCTGTTTCAATGGTAGCTGACCAGGGGTTCCCTGGTTTAATAAAGATGTATTTCAGGACGGCCTTCAGTGTGTTGTCGCGTGCCGCTGTTGTGAGGTAGTAATATTTACTTAGGGCGCCATCTCTTCCAGCGTTTGTTGGTTAAGGGAGAATTCCAGGCGAATTAGAGTGTTTCTTGTACATTTCGGTAGATGGTACAGTCTCTTGTATGCCCGCAATGAATTTTTTCCATCTCCTTATTCAGTTTGCCTGGATACGCCTGTTGTGCGTAGTTTAGGGCCGGGATTAACTTGGCCTTGAGGACTCTTTGGATGGCAGTTGCTGATGGGCTATGTAGGGAGGCTTGTAGTTTACATAGGGCAAAGGTGATGGTCTTCCCTTTACCCTGGATTTTCTTTAAGTGGGAGCCGCACAACCCCGATTCATGGAAGGAGACCCCTAGGTACATGTATTTCTGGATGCTGTCCAAAGTCAGGTGGCCGAGGCTCCATTTTGCTCTTTTTTTTGGGATAATGCCCGAAGATGACTATTTTTGACTTGGTCGGGTTTGCTACCAGCCTGTTTTTGTTGTTATATATTGCCAGAGCGGTGAGTGCCTTTTGAAGTCCTATTTTTGTATGATCCAGAATCATCCGCGTACTGCATGAAATGTATTTTGGTTGCCCCGATCTTTGGTGTTGTTAACGCGGCCCCCGACAAGGCTATCTCCATGTCTGCTGTATATAAATTGAACAGCGGGGGCGCCAACACGCACCCTTGTTTTAAGCCACGGTTCGTGTCTATCTTGTCGGTTGCAGAGTCATTTGAGAGTTTGATTCTTACCCAGGTGTTTTGATACAGGGATTGTATCGCTCTTAGCAAAGAGGGGTCGATGTTCCAATTGACCAGCTTTCTCCATAGGATGGTGCGATCTACTCCATCGAACGCAGCTGAGTAATCGATGAAGAAGGCGAATAGTGGGAAGCTTTTGCGTAGCCGTGCTCGATTAACTAGGTAAGAGAGTGCTGTGATGTTATCTACAGTCGAGGACCCTGGTCTGAAGCCGGTTTGACAGAATGGCAGAAGATTTTCTTCGCTTGCCCAGTCTGTAAGGTCCTTCAAGATGGCACTTGCGTAGGCTTTACCCTCGATGTCCAACAGGGCGATCATGCGGTAGTTTGTTGGGTCCGATTTGGTCCCTTTCTTATGAATTGGGTGCAGGAGCGAGCCTCGCCATGAGTCAGGCACGGCCCCCGATAGCCAGCAGTCAGAGAATAAGTAGGTCAGATTTTCGGACCAGAATTCAATGTTTGATTTGAACAAGTGGCCTGGGAGACCGTTGGGGCCAGGTGCGCCGTTTGCTCTGATTTTTAAAAATATTTTGGACACTAGAGATTTTCCGGGGGGGATGGGAATATATCGGTGATTATGGCCGGATTCGCTTTTGGTGGGGGCATGTTGTATGGCTGGGTGGTTGGTCCTTCTTCATAGTAGAGCGCTTTTACATGAGAGACCCAGACTGATGCCTCAAGGGAGTTTTCTCTATGGTTTATGCCTCGACCAAGATGACTAATGTAACTCCAGATCTCTTGTGATTTGCCAGGGCTCAACAGTTCGAAGATTTTCAGCCACTGTGCCTCGCAATGATTACGCTTTGCAGCCCACACTTTTTTGGAGTGGCTCTTTGCGGCCTCCTGCAGTTGAATTTTGTTTTTGGTTGTGCGGTTTTTACTGTGGGCTTTTTGTTTTTTGTTTAAGTCCTTAGCACTTGTTTTAATTTCTGCGTTGAATCCGAAGGCCGTCGGAGGGTGCCAGTGGATTGCCCTAGATTTGTCCCCGCATCCCCGGAGTTCTGCCGCTAGAGTTGAGGTGATTCCCTCCCATGTTGCTATTGCCTCCTGGTTGTATTTGCACGGGGGCCAGCCTGCCCACGTGTTTGCCCAGTTGTTAAAAGTTGCGGTGGCTACCTGTCCCCATTTGATTCTTCTAGGCAGCTTTATTAATTCTTGGCCGTCCGATGCCCCGATGCATGCAGGCTTTAGCGTAATTTCACTGATAAGTTCATAGTTATTGTTAGGGCTGCGTGGTCCCTGTCATTGCGTTGGTAAACCATGAAGTTTGTCATTTTGTCTTGCAGTTTGTTGCTTAAGATGATATAATCGATCGTCGTTTGATTGTTGTACCTGTGACCGATCAAGGCTCCCGGGGTATTCTTTAAGAGCAATGTGTGGGCTGTCGCCAGTTTGTAAGATTTTAAAAGTTCATTCAATGCTTTGGTCACCCCACGCTGTTGATTTTGCTCAGTAAAGACCCCTATGTTGTGGATGTTGAAGTCACTGAGGATAATGCTGTCTAATGATGGGTGGCATAGCAGTAAAGTTTCTAGTTGGTTTGCGAGTGTGAGCGAGTTAGATGTGTTCTCCTGTGGGTTATGGTATATGTTGATTAGTAGTATGGGGGCAATTCCGTTGGTGGAATGGGGGAATTTCAGGATGCCCGCCTGAAAGGTGTCTGGTTGGTTATGGAATTCCATGAATTCTGTATTCAGTGAGTGTTTTATGTAGATGCAAGTATATATTGGTCTTTTTTGCTGCTTTGCTATATTCTGCATATCCTCTTAGCGACAGCGGTTGGGTCAGCCAGGTTTCCTGTATGCATATAATATCTGCTTCCTCCAAGAATTTCACTGCAACTGGGTTTAGTGGCAGCTTTTTGAGTCCTGAGACGTTCCACGTCAATATTTTTAAACTCTCGGTAATTTTCTTTTTTTAAAGTTTTTACTCGCTCACTGGCAGTGTGTTGAGGAGTTCGGGCTAAGTTTGCGGGACAAAGTGTATTAGGAGCTGGAATTTAGTGCTGATGACAGCCAGGACCAGTCGTTGCTTGCGTGACCCCTAGTTATGCACAGTCGTTTTCCTTGACTGGGGTTGGTTGTAATCTTGACTGGGGTTCCATTAATTGAGCTGTTGTTTGTGCTGCCTTTACACCCCTGGAGGACGGACACAACTTTTGGCCGATGGATGGAAGGAGCGTTTATGCGTGTAAAGTCAGCCATGCCCTGTACCTGGTTGTCCGGCTTAAAGTGTGGAGTCAAGGTTTTTAAGATTGAGGGGTATTTTTGTGCCCGGCTTTGTCTTTATCTTTATGCCCCAGCTTTCCAGTAGGTATTGTTGGTTCCTCAGTGCCTCCGCCTGATCTGGGCTGATGAAGGTTAATTCCGTAGTTTCGTTTTTTTCCTCCGCATCCGGGGGCAGGAAAGAGATGGTATCGATGTCTGTGGTTTTTATACCTTCCAGTCACGGGATGTTTGCGCAGAGTGTTAAAGGTTACTTCGGTTGAGGATGTCCCATTTTCCTTGCGAGGTGTATTCTGGATGTAACAGTATTTTCTGGTCCTTCACATTTGCTTGACTTGCGCTGGCCTCATTGAGCCAAATTTTTCCCTGAGTCTCAATTGGAGGTAGTAATGTCGGACCGGGCTGGTAAGAGTTTGTCTGCTGATTTTGCCCTGTTGTAAATTGAGGTGCCTCTGTGGGCATTGGGCTGGGTGGGCGGTTCTTATTCCATGGCCTGTAGACGGCATGCTCCAGTTTGAGGGATGTTGACCCGAGGGGGGCGCTCTGGAAGTCTCCAATGGTGTCGTTGATAGTTTTTGAGTTATCGGATTCTAATGCTCCGGATTCTAATGCTCCGCTCGTTGGAAAATTGGTTTGCGCTGGGTTCTTAGACCTGGTTTGGCTGGGCTCCTGCTTGTGTTGCGTGGCTTCATCGTGGCTGTTTAACTGTGATTCATGCGCATGTTTTTGTGTTATTGGCGCTGTAGCAGGTTGAGGGTCCGCGGGGAGAGCTAGCAAGCTTGGCTCCCTAGCTGAGGTGAGTGTGTGTGAGTTTCCAGTAGATGGTCCGATAACTTCTGCGATATGCGTGGGGGTTGCCAGGTTAGGTGTTTCATCTGTGAAGGTGTTATCAGGAGGCTGCTTATTGGGTCGTAACCAATTGTGAATAACGCTGGTGGCATATGCGTTATTTTTCTTCTCCTTGTTGAGTTTTCTTAGTTCTTTCTTGTTTTTCCTTGACAGGTTTTGTGACTCAGGACTGGGTGGCTTAAGAGTTTGTTGCGGGACATGGCTTTCGACCTTGGTCAGGGTGATTCTTGTTCCACCAGTGGTAGGTGAGGCCAGGGGAGCAGGCTTTTCCGAGCTGCTTGGGCAAGGATATGCTGGGCTATTATCCATGGAGTGTGCCTGGGCGAGACCCTGTATGATTAAAGCCATGCTCTTCTGGCAGTCCTTTTTGTTTGCTTCGCCCTTGAGGTCCTCTATCAAGGTGGTCATGATATTTGAAAGTTTTTCTAAGCTGTGCAGGATCGGGCTGCAGCTACATGACTCTGGCTTGAATTGTGTGCTGTCCTGCGCTCTGCGTATCAGGGCATTCAAGTTGTCCAGTTTTGAGTCTATCCCAGATATCAGGTTTGCCATTATTTGTAGGATATTAATCTGCACATCAAGCTTGTCCGCGTGCATTATCGCTGCTCCTGTCATTGAGACTAGGGCTTCACTAATTAGTGATAGATGGTTTGTATTCGCTGTCAGAGGGCGATGGCAGGGCCGTTTTGTCGTGTTCTGGAAGGCCCGGTCTTGGTAAGTTCAATAGGTGGTTTCGGGTCCTGTTGAATGGTTGTCGGGTTGCTCCTTCCTTTATTGCGGGGGGGGGCGTAGGTCAAATCTGTGTGCATCGCTGTGATGGGAAAAATTATGCCTCCTTTCTTGTCGAAGTGAATGCTGTCTGAAGTGTCGTGCATATTCGTTTTGGTTGAAGGAGGGCTGCTCCACGGTCGGTCCTCTGGGGGGGGAAGAGTCTGGGCCGTGATGTTTAGTTGGGTGGGCCCAAGTGCCACCATATCCGGTGTCTTAGGTTTGGGGGGTATTCCGCACTGGAGGGTAAGTATTGTTGGTGAGAGGGGGATCCTGTTGGCCCGAGGACTTGTTAGTGTAGGGCTCGCCCTTCCTCCTTTACTTTTGTAGTAAGTGAACTGTCCGAAGACCTGGGGCAGGCGGAGGGGGAGGATGGTTTGGGGTTCAAAAAACTTCTTATGTCTCTGATCCCAGCGAAGCAATTTGAGCGTTCTTTAGTGGTGAGCCTAGGCTTGTGCGTATTCAGCTTCGGGGGGCTATAGGGCTTCCCCGTGAAGTCAGTCGGGAATGAGCTGGGGGGGAAGGGGCCGGCAGTTCCACGTTGAAATCGATGTGAGGTACCGGAAAAGTTGGAGTTGCCCCTGTTGCTCCTGCTGCTCCTGAGTGTTCCCCATCCCAGGGCCCTGGGCCTTGATAAGACCCCCCTAGTTCTAATACTGGAGGATAAAATAGCTTCGCCTTCCGTCTCTTGGCGGAGCTGTGTGGCCGGGGCCTCTCCTGGGGTTGGATTAGAGTAGAGTTTCTGGTCCTCATTTTAGGGTTGGTTTGAGTGACTTGCCGGCTCCTAGGCTGCTGCTACTCGGTTGATGGAACCCACGTAGTGGATGGAGTGTGTGGGAGTCTATGGGAGTCTCCTAGAGTCTCCTGCTGGATTGAAAAGTGCTCTGGCCTCCCTGCTGCTGCTGCTGCAAATCCAGAGCTTGTGCTGGGGGGGGAGATGCGAGTTGCAAGTTGCAAGTTGTAGTTTTAAAGTTTTGGTGCTTGGGGCTCTGGTTCTGGCTCTGGCCTGCCGCTTGGTACCGCTGGATGCTGGATGCTATGCTCCCGTCGCGCTCTTAACCCTGTTAAAGCGGGGAGCGCTAGGCCCCTGACCCACTGGTCGCCTGGCCTCCTGGCCCTGTGGGGGGTTATGGGGAGTTATGGGGGTGGCACCAGCAAAGTCCATCCTGTGCCTGGGCATCCCTGGCCTCTGGGGGCAGTCCTGACCCCCCCAGCCGCACTTTCCCCCTGATGCTCCCGGCTGCCCCCCTGCACCCGGGTCCCAGGCAAAGTCCCAGGCAAAGGTCCCAGGCAAAGTCCGCTGCTTCGGCCGCCCACTCTGGGGGGGGGGTGCAGGCAGTGGGGAGGCTGCGATGTTTTTCTTGGCGGCGTGCCTGCCTGCCGCTTGCTTCCGCTTTCTGTAGTGTCCGCCGGCTTCGAGTGAGAGTCTCACGCCGGTTTCGCCTCGGCTGCTTGGCTGATGAACGGTTGGCTGTTGTCGCTTGCTTGCCACTTGCCTGCTGTTTGTCTGCCGCTTCTATGGCCTCCGCTGGCAGCAGGTGACATCCTCTCGTTGATCTCTCGCTTGGCGCTGTGGTGGGCTGTGGCAGGTGGCTGTGGCAGGTGAGTGGTCACGGCGGGGGGGGCAGGGGAGTGAAGCAATATTTTGCAGTATTTTGCCTGCCTGCCGCTTGCTTCCCGCTTCCCGCCTTCCATAACGCTTCTCTGTGATGCTTCTCTGTGACGGGCGGCCGCCGGCTGCTGCAGGTGAGGGTGAGGGCCGCCCGCCGAGTTACACCGGTTGGCTGCTTGGCGGGTAATGGCCGCGGTGGGCAGTTAGCGGTTGCGGCGGGGAAGGGTGATATTGTGTGCTCCGCTTACCGCATTCCCACGCTCCGCTTTCTCCTTTTGCCGCCGGGCTGTAGCGGGCTGCGGCGGCTGCGGTGGCTCCTTTCTCCTGCTCCGGCTCCGGCTCTTGCTCTGTCAGCCGCGGTGGCGGCGGCGTTGCTGCTTGCCACACGCCGCTCGCTGCTACACACCGGTTGCTGCTGCTCTCTGTCTGTCCGCTACTGTCCGCCACTCACTACTGCCCTCTACTGGACTAATGGGTGAGAGCTAAGCATGGCTCCTGTATTATGTAGGTTAGTAATGACTGCTCAACAATTCCAATCAAGTTGATATATGGGGATTGTTAGGAAGACCTTTCCTAAACAACATTTCAACCATTTCAGTCTGCAGCAAGATCACCCTTGATTAACTGTATTTTATGCAAATCAATGTGCGAGCAATTCATGCATTAAAATAATAAACTTGCTTGATTTTATGGACCATCCTCAGCACTTGTATAAGACATAAGTGTTGTATGTTAAAAAATATATGCTGTTGTGATAGGAATTTTATGGCGCGTATGTTTTTGTTTCAAAGAAAGTAAATGCACCAAATTAAAATCAAGTTAGAGCTGTTAGCTCTCAATAAAAAACACAAAATCACAATGTACTGTATCACAATATTCACCTTCAGTTTGTAATAAATGCTGTCTGCTCAAGGCTATTCATTACATAATAAAGTGCAACAGGGACAAATCATCATAAACAAACGATATATATAAAAAACATTTATACGAAAGCATACATGAAAATACAAATCATTGTACAAAGATAAAATGACCAAGAAGCAACGCGTTTCGGTGGGATTAAAGGTCCAACCACCTTCTTCAGGCACAACAATAACAATTTAAAAAGGTCCCAGCACTTTGAATCTATTAAAAAATGGAGGAAGAGAAGATGTATTTGTAAACTTGTACTTCATTTTATAATACAAGCTTCACAACTTTATTCACTTTACACAGTACATATACATAGTAATAAGCATATACATTTCAGATTGTTGGCCATACACTCTCTCCATCTATACACACCTAGGGTCAAGAGTCCCTGTTTCACAAAAATGTTCACAACCATGTGTATCTATATCTCTCTATGAGAAACAACTGGCAACGTGGGTTCTACACACCTCACAGGTATCATTGCATCTCACATTCTGAACAATCATTTATATTCTAATATTGGGCTCATATCGGGGCCAGCCACCTCCACTGTCTTATAACAAACTAGAGGTGCACCCTCATTTGTAATCACACTTAATAAAGACTAACTATATTTATCATGCACTTCATGTGCGAATATGTAGCCCTTGCACGCTTCCCAATACTTAGCAACAGGATCTTATCTCCCATTGTTGCAACCCGCAATATGTCATAGGATTACACCCACCTTCTTATCAATTGGAAATATCGGTGCTTGGGGCAGTACTGGGATAGCAATCGAATCCTCAACCTCCTGAGATTATATGTCTCTAAGGGGAGAAAAACCTAAATCTAACTTTAACCCCACTTTACCGTTCTGCAGTATTGATACTTTTGAAAATCTTGTAATCAATGATTTGAAAGAACTAGCCAAGAAGAAACAATGGTCCAATGATAATCTCAGCAAACCTGAACGGTTAGCAATACGTACCCTGGAGAGTGATCCCTCAATTGTTATCCGCCAGTCGGATAAAGGGGGGAATGTTGTGGTTTTGGACAGGGTTAAATACATAGAGGAAGGGATGCGTCAACTAGACTGTATGGAATCCTATGAAAAGACCACATTGGATGTAATTGAAAGTTCCAACAAACTGTATTATGATCTGTTAAAGAACTGGCATGCAGAGGGGATTTTAGAATGGAATGAGTATTCTTTCCTACTTAACCGTAACCCCCAGATAGCAATTTTATATCTGCTACCAAAACTGCACAAAAATGCAGTGGAACCCCCATGGAGACCAATCGTCTCCTCTATGGGATCACTATTGGAAAATACATCCAAATACATAGACCATTTTTTGCGTCCTTTTGTGGAGGAACTTCCGTCCTACTTAAGAGATAGCAGAGACTTTATCACTAAGATCAGAGATGTGGACTGGAAAGAAGGATATCTGCTGATCTCATTAGATGTATGTAGTCTATATACATCAATTAGACACGCAGATGGTATTCAAGCATGCCATCATTTCTTGAAGGGTCGATCTATCTCATTTCTGGAGCATACAGAAATGTTGCTTCAGATGATGACATTCTGTCTGGAAAATAATTTTTTTATTTTTAATGACAGCTACTTCAGGCAACGACAGGGGACAGCCATGGGAACTTGCTTTGCTCCCAGCTTTGACAATCTTTTCATGGCCGGCTGGGAGCAGCAAGTCACACGCACCCAGGCTCTGTATCGCAGCCACGTGATTCTTTGGCTGCGATACATTGATGACCTGTTTATTATTTGGAATGGGCCCCGTACAGTGGCAGAACAATTTATCCAGAGACTGAATCAAAATTCATTGAATATCAGTCTGGAAGGCAAGATCAGTGACAACACGATGGAGTTTTTAGATCTAACTGTCCATGTGGTAGATAAGAAACTTGTCACTAAACTGTACAGGAAAGAAACTGCTGGTAACACCTTGTTACACGCAAACATTGGCCACCCCAAATCTTTGATTCGGAGCATACCATTTGGCGAATTTCTCCAGGCCCGGAGAAATTGCAGCTCTGAACATGATTTTCTCACTGAAGGTAGCTGTACGACAGAACGATTTATCGAGAGGGGCTATGACACCAATACTATTCAGGCAGCATTTAGGAAGGCCAGCTCCCTAAGTCAGGCGGAACTTCTAACACCCAAAGCTAAACCAGTGGACAATACTGATAGTAAGATCAGATTTGTAGCGACCTACCATTCTAAATCATGGCAAGTACAAAAAAGTCTCAGAAAGCATTGGAAAGTACTAGGCACAGAACCCACGTTAGATGATGCCTTGAGCAATACCCCGGACATATCTTATCGCAAGGCTGGATCTTTGAAAGATAAACCCAGCAAAAGTGATGTTGGTGCTCGGCAAACTAAAAAATCTGACATTGAAGGTTTCTTCACTTGTATGGCCTGTAAGGCTTGCAAGTTTAGCACCAATGTCAAAAGGGTCTTCTTTCCAGTAGAAAACAGGGAGAGAATTATTAAAAAACATCTGTCATGCCTGTCAGACTTTTGTGTTTATGTTTTGACCTGCCCATGTGCAAAGAAATACTTGGGAAGTACCATGTTCCCCGCGAAGAAACTTATTTTAGAGCACATGAGGGCGATTCAAAACAAAGATCAAACATCACCCATTGCCAGACACTTCGAGGAACTGCATAAAAGCAATTGCAATTTGTTAAAGTTTTTCGTTGTGGATCGGATCCCCCCACTAAAGAGAGGAGGGGACCGTATACGGAAACTTCGACAACTGGAGAGTCAGTACATCATTGATTTAGACACGAAAATACCGGTAGGGTTGAATTCTGAAGAAGAATTGTCCTGGTTTTGGGTGAATAATTAACAGTGATGACTTTTTTGAGCAATCTGTTATCTGATTTTATCTCCTGCAATTTAACTCCTATGTGTTTTTAATCTTCACGTAACTTGGAAACTGTTTTCACTTTTGTATATTGTTTGTTGTTTAATTTTGGCTGCTGCAACCATAGGCTAGGAAATTCCTATTTTGGAACACCATGACTGAGGTGGTTTTCTCTTGTTTTGCCTAGGTACCATTTAACCTGTGACAGAATATTATGAAGATCTACTACCAGTTGATACCTAATATAAGATGAACTTTGCTACGCTCACGAAAACGAGTCGGGCAGATCCATTACGGAGCGGCGTCTACAAGCGGATCCCCGTCCTCACCTACATATAAATAAAGCTGCTGCTCACGTGCTACTCAAAGGTGGACAACCTGGGAGCGAGAATATATATATATATATATATATATATATATATATATATATATATATATATATATATATATATATATATATATATATATATATATATATATATATATATATATATATAACCTACTGGCGGTCGCCAGTAGGTAGTTAACTAGGACCTAGTTTCCATAGGAAATCCTCAACATTCTATTTGGAATAACTTTAGCCCTGGTTGAAGAATCTTAGCGAATTTCTCAAAGAAGATGGCTCGGTCCGCTGCGCTCCTTCCCTAAAAGTTTGGGGGGGATTGGTCAAGTGGGGGCTGAGATAAAAGGGGGGTCCCAAAACGTGTTTTCTCCATGTTATTTTCCATAGGACCTTTAGACTCGGCTACAGGTCGAACGGGTGAATGGATTTATAAGAAATTTGGCAAAACTGTACAGTCCGGCTTGCAGATTACGCTTTTTTTGGAATGGTGTAAATCCGTTCAGTAGTTGCTGAGGAAATTAAAGTTAAAGTCAATTATATATCTATACGCGCGCACACGTGCGCGCACCCAAACGGCTGCGCGCGCGAGCGGAATTTTGCTGCGTGACGTCTGTTAACGTTCGATTCGAAGGAAATCAGGAAGTGTTGACCGCCATTTTGTCATTGGGAGTAAATATATTGTTGATTTCAAAGCGTTGGAACATGGAAAGGGGAGAAGGTAGAGATTGTTTTGCTGCGTAGGTTTTCTCAGGGTGTGCAGTAAGGCCCTTAAAGGCGAAAATATATATATATTTTTTTTTTAAAGTTGCGTGGTGCGCGCACTCGGTCGCGCACACCTTTTTACAAGAGTGTGAAAATGGAGATAAATCAGAAGTTTGAGTGCTTAGATATAAGGTGGCTCTGAAAAGAGCCAATGTGTTAATTGAGTGTTTTCTGCATTTATAAGTAAGTACCGATGCAGAGCCTGATGTTGCAGAGGAAGATTCTGTTTCCCTCATTTGTGAAATGAACACCGTCTCTCCTGTAGACGTCTTGCATGTGGTATCGCAAGTTGTTGTGGTAAATAGAACCCATGCTATAATCTCTGAGGAACGCAGAAACAGATTTATTTACATGTTTCCTTGCTTTCTCAAATTGTGCACAATGGTGATTGGACCAATTCCATTTCTGTCTTTGGCATATATTGGAATATACCAAGGCAGATCGAGGAAAAAGTGTCATCAATTGTCGAAAGGTGTCTTTTAGAAGCATTTCCAGACCTACCCCAGTGATTGTGCCTAGATCGTTCCCACCACAGTGCACAATTATAAGGTCTGGTTCTGGGAGATGCATAAAAGTTTTCACCAATGGAATCAATTGGTGACATTTCAATCCTCTTTTGGAAATCCATGTTATGTGTACATTTGGTAAGCTGAGGTTGCAAATTCGTCTGCTTACTGCATATTTTTCACTCCAGTGAATATAACTGTGTCCTATTAGCCAGACCTTCATTTTCAAGGGATTTGTAGTCGTCCTCCGATCGGTTCTGGAAGTGGAATGGTAGTTAGAAGTTGAAATTCTAAATAAAGAAAAAGGAAGAGGCTGGGTGTGGTTTAAAAAATAAAAATGATTGGTTGATTGTAAGAAGTGGAGATTGAACAGTACGTTGCATGTTAATGTTTATGTTAAACGAAAAGTACTATTGGGTGTGAAAAAAAAGACATGTAACAGAGCTGTGGATTGACAGGTGTTTCTGGAGGGAAAACAGTGTTGTTACTTTGCTGTAGAACGTTGAGATATGAACTTTTGACCTGTGCCTTCAGCCAGGTGCAGAATGAGGTGTTACCATGGAAACAGCCAGAGATGGCAGTGGGTGATGGGTGACTTTTATGTGACATTGAAAATATTGTGAGGGAGAACCAACTGAAATGTAAATGCTTGCGTTACGCGCTCCGCATTGTTTCCGGGAAGCTGCGCTTCGCGCCTCGCGCACCGGAGCACTTCCGGATGCGCTAACGCGGCGCGTCATATGACGGATTACGCAAGAACGCGATACGTCGTTGGGGCTCCACCGGAACTGATCGAATTGGTAGTCTACAGTGTTTCTGGATGTTTCAGACTGAAGCTGGCGTCAGCATGAGAGCAACCCGTGGCTACGTCGTGGCCATTCCGTGAGCAATCATGGCAGTCGCTCCCCACCGGAAGTCTGCAGGAGTCGGGGGCCTCGGTGACTCTTGTAGAATCTTCAAGGCTGAGGGGACACTTTTGGGAATGGGGCTCATGCCCTAGCAGTCAAGCGTCCGAGTTCCAGGGTTGCCCAGAGCCATCCTTGCAGGCCAGGCCCAAGTCTGTGGAGCCGACCGCCATTTCCTGAGCTCCGTGGCAGCTGCCTGTCGCTGTATCAGAAGAGTGGGTGCAATTCAGCCGGATGGCGGGTGAGACGGTGTATATGTGATGGTCGGACCAGGGCACCGCAGGACGTGTCTTCAGGTCAAACGGATTGTGGGACAAGGTCCAGAATGGAAGAGGCATCAAAAGGCAAGAAGTTCCGCCTGACCCCGGGAGCCGGCCGCCTATGTCGGGGGCGATCTCAGGCCATACCAGGGGAACAAGACTTGGGGAGGGGGCAGGAGCCAAGCGCCCCCTCCGAGTCCGCGTTTCTTGGACCCTGAAGTATGGCACTCAACATTCAGAACTTATGACATTTGTGCAAGGCAGGGACATCGAAGCCTCTCAGGGACCAAGTATATCCAGAGTCCTTCCTACAGAAGGTGGTGGGGGTGGCGGCATTAGCAAGGCATCCCCCCACACAACTTGTCGGACCCTAAAGTATGGCTCTCAACATCCAGAACTTATGACATTTGTGCAAGGCAGGGACATCAAAGCTTCTCAGGGACCAAGGATATCCAGAGTCCTTCCTACAGAAGGTGGTGGGGGTGGCGGCATTAGCAAGGCATCCCCCCACACAACTTGTCGGACATGACCTCTGGATGTACTGGGTGTTCAATTTCAGAATTGAAACTACTAAGAAGCAATTAGAAGTGTTGTTTTCATGTTGCAGTAGGCTGCCATGTAAATAGTTATTTAATAAAACGTTTTATCCTGTTACTTTGCTGGTGTGTTGTATATATTTATAATATTTGCATAGTGTTTGTCGTTATTTTGGGCGGGGTGGGTGGCGGAGCCGAGCTGTCTTGCAGCCATCATGGCGTCGAGCTCGGTTCCTCTCTCTAGTTTCATGTTTTTTCTAACGATTTATATGTTATAGTTTGCTAGCACGATACAGCGGATAGTCCGCATTTTATATATATGTCCTTTTTATTAGGGGGTCCTCCGGTGGAGTCGGACGATCTACCTCTAATAAACGGTCCGGGTTGAACCAACTACCAACAAACGGGGCAGAGATAGGCATGACGGGTTACAAAGGGGACAAAAGTGTGCACTACCTATACTTCACTATCTGCAAAAACTAAATAGAGTATTGCGACTTTATGCTTATTTGTGAACAGAGAATGACCCAAAGAGAACCAATTTCGAACAATCATAGGCTATTGGCAGTGGGCAGAGAGGCCATGACACAGAAAATGGCTGTTACTTACGTGCATGATGGGGCCTAAAAGGGACTAGATGGCGTGGCCACTGTTTCGCGACTTTCACTTTACTTTTAAAAATGGCTGTGGTGAACATAAATGAACGCCGCTTATGTATACCTAATTTTAGTCATTTTCCACAAAAAAGCTTTTGATATTTGCTATTAAAAAACCAAAGAAAATCACTGAAAAAACCATAGGTTATAGACCATATATAGTTAAATATCTGAAGTCCATCTCTGCACTCCATGGAGATACAGGTCGTCGATCAGAAGATGTGCTGGCCACCTCTAATGGTAATAGCGTGGCCAGGGCTCTTGTCGTTGCCTCTGCAAATTGCAGAGGGTGCACTTGTTTGACATGCCGCACCATGGTATGTATGGAAAAGGAATATTTTTTTGCTGGATTTCTTCTTGAGAGAACCAAGTCACATATCGTGCAGGTTACTTTTGGTGCATTCACTTTCTTTTGATCTTCAGGATAAGTGAAAAATTGCCAGATGAAAGATTTATTTTTTCTTATTAAAGGTAGTCGATCATTTTGGTCAGATTCGGAAGATGAATGAGATACGGTAGCCATTTCACCAAAGTCTTCCGAAAGATGTAGGACGTTGTTGTCTCTTGAGAGTAGAAAAGATAGTGAGGGAAGTGGGTGGAGTGCTGCGTGTAAATTCCAGAATTGAAACTATTAAGAACCACTTGAAAGTGTTGTTTTCATGTTGCAGTAGGCTGCCATGTAAATAGTTATTTAATAAAACGTTTTACCCTGTTACTTTGCTGGTGTGTTGTGAATCTTTATAATATTTGTCGTTATTTTGGGTGGGGTGGGCGGCGGAGCCGAGCTGTCTTGCAGCCATCATGGCGTCGAGCTCGGTTTCTCTCACTAGTTTCATATTTCTCATGAGGGGTTGTTCCTAATTTTTCTATTTTAGCGAGGTCAAAAAAAGATCTCATCAGTGTGCTACTGATTTTGCTCGATTCCTTTTGTTTTTTCTAACAATGTATATGTTATAGTTTGCTAGCACGATACAGCGGCTAGTCCGCATTTTATATATATGTCCTTTTTATTAGGGGTGTCTTCCGGTGGAGTTGGACGATCTATCTCTAATAAACGGTCCGGGTTGAACCAACTACCATCATGATTTTGTATATCTTCTGAGCTGGATTTAAGCACACAATTGTTAAAGTATGAAACGTTTTATATTTCTAAAAAAAATACCAAGGTGTGTACATCTGGTAATGCACGAAAGTTTAAAAAGACATTCGGCTCCATTTACTGAAAAGTTTCATAAGAATAAAAAAGAAGTCTAGGTACAGTCTCTTTGACGTACTATAAGTTCTTTGAGGGGTGTATGAAGAAATTCAATAAGTTCAAATTGCAAGGTTTTTACGAAATATATAGGCCTGTGCGCGCACTCGGTCGCGCACGAAAGCCTGGAAATGGGATATCCATTTTATTGACAACTGTTGCCGAGAGTGCGCACACCGGGTCGCGCACGAAAGTTTAGTAAGGCTATTTTTATTTACAGACAAATTTTAATGTGTTTAAAAAAAGGCAAGGTACAGACTTTCGAATTCTGTATTGCTTTACAAGGAGTCTCTATGCAACTTCAACAGTGAAGAAAATGGCTTGTTTTCGAAAAAAATATTGCCAGAACTTTATTGCCAAAAGTATAGGTTGCATACACGACATTTTTCTGAATTAGCATTTTAAAAAACAATGAAATTCACAGAAAAAAACATAGGTTTTACACACGTTATAGTTAGGAAGTAGCATTTAAAAAACCTATGAAATTCACTGAAAAAACCATAGGTTTGACACATGTTATAGTTAGCTGGAAATTTTACTGACATAAAACCAATGAAATTCCACGTTATAGTTAGTTGGACTCACTATAACTTGCGCGTGCAATGCACTGCTGATGACGTCACATATTACATCACTCATGACATGGTCAGTGACATCACTGATGACACCATCCTTGTGACATAGTGACAGACCTCCTTTCACTGTAATGTAACCCTTGAAACACATATTCAAAAATAGAAACTGAAATTTAAAAAAAAATGCAGATACCCATATCAGTTACAACAAGTAATTCAGTAATTCCACCATCTATATACACATCCACTCATACATATACTCACTCATCATATGAAATGATACACCTATACATCCTGTTACACACCGACAATCATCGAAAAGTTACTCACAGACATACCCACACGTGCAAATAAACTATTGAACATCCATTTATTTGAATATAGAGTTATACACACACTTCCACCTTACTTCTATTGAAAATTACACATATTTATTCTCTTAAACAATCACTTATAGAAACACATACTTATTTAAACAGGAACTCTTTCAATCTCTTACTCTCACATATACTCACTTATATACATCAATATTCACATATACTAGATTAAAACATATGTCGTTACTGATAAAGACACTAGTGAGACAGTCATTCACTCACTAACAAACACATATACACACTCATCCACCCATACAGTCCTGCATATATGCTGTCTTCAAAACACATACAAACAGAGAGTCAGTCACTCATGCATCTATGTGCTAAGTAATACCCCCACCAAACCATATAGACACTCATACTGATACTAAGAGAAACATCTAATAACCCATATACATACGCATGCAGCTACTTACCAACACATGTAGCCACTTATACACAAAGTGAAACACTAATATATATATTTAAATATTTAAACATTACTCACTAATATTTATTTTTCAGAAAGACACATATTCACTGGATGGTGTCATCAGTGATGTCATGAGTGATGTCACTGACCATGTCATGAGTGATGTAATATGTGACGTCATCAGCAGTGCATTGCACGCGCAAGTTATAGTGAGTCCAACTAACTATAACGTGGAATTTCATTGGTTTTATGTCAGTAAAATTTCCAGCTAACTATAACATGTGTCAAACCTATGGTTTTTTCAGTGAATTTCATAGGTTTTTTAAATGCTACTTCCTAACTATAACGTGTGTAAAACCTATGTTTTTTTCTGTGAATATATATATATATATATTTCAGTGAATATATATATATATATATATATATATATATATATATATATATATATATATATATATATATATATATATATTCACTGAAAAAACCATAGGTTTGACACATGTTATAGTTAGCTGGATATTTTACTCATATAAAACCAATGAAATTCCCCCGTTATAGTTACTTCAGCTAACTATAACTCGCGCGCCCGCAATGCACTGCTGATGACTTCACATATTACATCACTCATGACATGGTCAGTGACATCACTCATGACATCACTGATGACATCATCCAGTGAATGGGTTAGTTCTGAAAATTAAATATGTTTTATATATGTATATCTGAAGGTTGATGGAAGAAGAATTGAGTATATAAGTGTATAAATGGCTGCTTTTTAGGTGAAAAATAGATTGTATAACTGACTGATTAAGTATATCTTAATGAGTACATGTGTTAGTGAGTAATGTTTAAATATATACATATCTGTATCAGTCTCTCAGTTTCTGTGTAAGTGGCTGCATGTGTTGGTGAGTAGCTATATGAGTGATTAGATGGAGTGTCTGAGTGTCTAAGTGTCAATATGCTTCGTTGGGAGATCTTACGTAGTGCATAGATGCATGAATGAGTGACTTACTGTTTGTATGTGTTGTAGGCAGCATATATGCTGGACTGTATGGGTGAGTGAGTATGTGTGGTGAGTAGGTATATACGTAATTATTTGTTTTTTCTGTATGAGTGTATATATGACTGTCTAAGTGAATGAATAACTGTTTTAATAGTGTATTTCTGAGTAAGTACATATGTTTTAAACTAGTACATATAAGTTATGTGTGAGTAACTCTATGGTTGAGTGTCGGTGTGTAACAGGATGATCAGGATGTATCAGTGTATAAGAACATATGATGACTGAATACATATATGAGTGATTGTATATAATATATGAGTGACTGTATATGTCTGTTGATGAATAAGTGGTTGTGTATATAGATCTTCAAATGACTAAATAGGTGTGTTCTTAGTGGCATTGGTATGGCTATTGTATTGAAAATGTTATTTTCTATTTTTGAGTGTGTGTAATAAAGGTTATATTAGGGTGAGTGAAGGTCTGCCACTCTTCCACAAGGATGATGTCATCAGTGATGTCATTTGAGATGTCATCAGTGATGTCATGAGTGATGTCACTGACCATGTCATGAGTGATGTAATATGTGAAGTCATCAGCAGTGCATTGCGGGCGCGCGAGTTATAGTTAGCTGAAGTAACTATAACGGGGGAATTTCATTGGTTTTATATGAGTAAAATATCCAGCTAACTATAACATGTGTCAAACCTATGGTTTTTTCAGTGAATTTCATAGGTTTTGTAAATGCTACTTCCTAACTATAACATATGTAAAATCTATGGTTTTTTCAGTGAATTTCATAGGTTTTTTAAATGCAACTTCCTAACTATAATGTGTTTAAAACCTATGGTTTTTTCAGTGAATTTCATAGGTTTTTTGAATGCTACTTCCTAACTATAACGGGTTTAAAACCTATGGTTTTTTCAGTGAATTTCAAAGGTTTTGTAAATGCTAATTCCTAACTATACCGTGTGTTGTACAATTGTGGTCGAATGTGTGCATGGTTTCATCTCTCTTGATATACAATGGACGTCGGCTGTTTGATGTACAACAATCCTTTAACCCCTCGCATGGACCGCTCCGTCATAGCCCTCGGGTGGGCTGCGCTGGTGACGGAGTGGTTCCGTAATGGCCCGCCCGGCATGCCTGCGCAGCGCTGATTTCGTGCCTGCGCTGACGATCTAAAGAACGGGCGGGGCCATGACGGAACCAGATGCGTCACGTTGTAAATAGCCCGCACCATGGCGCATCTCTTGCACCACCGCTGCGTCACAAAAGTGACGCAACGGCGGCGCAAAACAGGTGTAAGGGGCTTGTAAATCTGCCCCAAGGTGTCTAAAGGTAGGGTAGTGAGTTAAGGGAAATTAAAAATTATGGGAAGAGCAGTATGAAAAAGAAAGTAAAGGAGAAGGAGTGACAGAAGGCGAGTGAGGATGGACATAAGGAAGGAGAGTAAGGGACAAAGAGATTCGCGCCTGCGCTGACGATCTGAAGAACGGTCGGGCCATGACGGAACCAGATGGGTCACATTGTAAATAGCCCGCACCATGGCGCATCTTTTGCACCGTCACTGCGTCACAAAAGTGACGCAACAGCGGCGCAAAACAGGTGTAAGGGGCTTGTAAATCTGCCCCAAGGTGTCTAAAGGTAGGGTAGTGAGTTAAGGGAATTTAAAAATATGGGAAGAGCAGTATGGAAAAGAAAGTAAAGGAGGAGGAGTGACAGAAGGGGAGTGAGGATGGACAAATGTAAGGAGAGTAAGGGACAAAGAGAGATACATAGAGTAGGGTAAGGGGACTGAAGGTAAAAGAAATGGAAATATGGTGAGGGAAGGGGATTTGAGGATGATAAAAGGGAGGTAAGTGACCCCCAAGGCAAAAAAAAAAAATTGTGGGACCCCCTGAGCATGCCTAGGGGGTCAGGGTGCTTCTACCCTGCCCCCTTTTCGAGTTCTACACCTTGGTTTTCCGGCTTTCCTGTGCCTCAGTCTACCGAGGTACAAGATGGCTGCCAACAATTTCTGTTTTAGAGTGTTGACAGACAGTGGCAGCCAATCAGCATGATGCTCGCGCACGGTGCGCGCACCCGTGCGCGCTTATAGATATATATTTGATTTCAACCTATATTTTCTCAGCAACTACTGGAGGGATTTACACCATTTAAACAAAAGCGTGATCTGCGTACCAGACCCTACCATTTTCCCAAATTTGGTGTAGTTCCGTTCAGCGGTTCGGGCTGTAGCCGTGTCTAAAGGTCCTATGGAAATTAACATGGGGAAAACACGTTTTGGGACCCCCCTTTTTTCTCGGCCCCCGCTTGACGAATCTTCCCGAGATTTTCAGGGAAGGAGCGGAGCATAGCGAGCCATCTTCTTTGAGAAATTCGTGGAGATTCATCAACCCGCGCCAAAGTTATTCCCAATAGAATGTTGCGGATTTCCTATGGAAACTAGGTCCTAACAATAACTACCTACTGGCTACTGCCAGTAGGTAATATATATATATATATATATATATGTCTGTGATCAAGCTTTGCAAAAGGTGAAACGCGTAATGGCGGCGGCAGGCTTGCTGGAGAATAAACACTTAAATTGAGCACTTAATCTGGGTCCGTTCCTTCGTCAATTTTGAATTTGTGTGCTGGGGCGGCTGCTTCAGCCAGTGACGAATTTACGTTCATCTATATATATTTATATATATATGCTGAAAGACACTTCCTAGTGTTCACCGCCTCACAGACGCCAAACCAGGATACGGACCACACGGCAAGTTTTCGATTTTAAAGTGCTTTTATTTCCTCACACCAACAGACATGACGCGTTTCGTCCGGTAAGCCCGGACTTGATCACATACCATGCCGTGACCACCACAGTGATTAAATACAGTTTTCCTATTTACAAGGCTCCTCCCAACTTTGTCATAGACATGAAAGATAGACTAAGTTTCAACCAAATGCTGTTTGACTTTCCTTTTTACGAGCTTGCCAATAATTTTCTTTTATAATGGCTTTATCCTGGAACATATATATCAATACATATATGGTATATATTTCGTCATTTTATCAGATATACTGGTTATATATATATATGCATAACAAATAATGTACTATTTATTGTAGTAACTTTAAAGAATTAAACAAAAGTCATTATTCTAATGGAAAATATATATTTGTAATAATTGTGTTCCATTGTACATATTTGTGTATATATATATGTATATAGACAAACACAAATATATGTATGTGTTTTTATGTAGGTATATATTTTTAAATTGTACTAAATATTAGTGAACTTTATCTCATTTACATTATATTAATGATATATTTTAAAATATTTAAGATGTACTACTTTAGACTATATGTATATATATATTAAGTAAAGTTATTTGTATGTTTTTAATGACATTAGTGTTAAACGATATTTTGTTTTATATTTTTCTCTCTCTGACTTTTTAGACTCTGGCACAGAATATGCTGTTTATTCACCAGCAACCCTTCAGGCTTGAGATGCTCCTGCTGGTATGAAAATGTTTTCTGTGTGTCACCTCATTGTTGCTTGCAGTTAAGTTCGTTCTAAATCTAAAATAACTAATAAAAAATAATGACAGCCTTGAAGTTGCACGCAGATGCACGCAGCAACTAACACACATGTGCAGACACCCCACCACCCCCCCACACACACACTAGTGAGTGCATTAGCCCCCAAAAGTGTCTCACTGCATTGGAAAAACCATCACATTACCAATCACTGCAGCACATGCTTATATCATTGAGAGCAAAAACTGTAAACTCCATGTGGTGCAGTTTCTAGAGCATGTGCCCAGCTCACCAACATTCTGCTGTCTATTATCATATCCCATTCTTTACAACACACAATAATTGCTTAGACTCGAATAACGTCAGGAGTGTTCATAACTTTACAGAATATCTTTGTCTGAGTCTTTGACAATAGTAGCAGCAAATAAAAACAACCCCCCCTACTGTCCACCAAAAAGCCCTGCAGACCCAGCTTGATGCACTTTAAACCCAGCTTGATAACTGCTGAGATGGTTGGGAAATCTCAGACTCACACTCCCTGCATCTCACTAACTTATCTACGCCACTAACAGCGGACCCCCTTCTACAGTTGAACAGAGCCCTTCAGCTTCAGGAGAAAATACACATAGGATAAAATGGACACCTGCTCTCTCCCTGGACTCAAATGATTTCTGTAACAAGAAGCCATCTCATACCCAGCCAGACAGCCACTTGACTTCGTCATCATCCGGGAGGCTGGTACTTCTAAAGACGCTTCCATTATACCTTGCACTGGCTCCCGGAGACATGGATGGGATGGCAGCTGGCTAGGGATGTGGTCAAGCTGTGCGACTATGTCCTTCTGCTAATCAGTGCATACACAAATTCAGCTTAAAAAGACTCCTGGCCCTAACATTCAACACAATTTGGAGCAAGCTGCTGGAAAATTATTACTAATTTGAAGAAGGTGTTGAGGAATCAGTATCTTTGTGCATAATCACCAAAAGAGGTCTCTCCCATAGAGCGTTTGAACAGGATCCTTTGGATGGGGGAAGACATCATGATGTCACTCAGAGACTTAAACCAACTCTACTGTGGGCAGCATAGGGTCACGGTACAAGTGACAAACTCACAGTTTACAATTTGTGGCTTATTAAAATTTAATTCAAGATTTAGAAAACAATATTTTTATCATTTGTAAAGCAATGTGTGGTGGCTAATTTAGTATTTTGTAGCAAAATGCATGTTCTGCTACTTCCATTTGGTACTCTATTTTTTGGAAGTCATCTATATTTACACATATTATGTGGCAGTATATGTCCTTTGAGTACGGGAGTTCCTACTGTCAGCCTTCATATACTTTCAGCACCAAACAAATAAGTCTTTCTCAGTGCAAGAGACTGATTCTGCAGAGCTATCTTAGGAGGTGACATAGGGGCGAATTTATCATTGAGTTTTGCTGTCCTTGTGCCGCACAAGGGGGCATAAGGGTGATGCAACTACTAAGTCAAATTCATCAAGTCATGTAAGTCCACCTTGCGTGGCCCTGGATGACTTGATAAATCTGTCCAAGGGAGGTGTTCCATGGATGCAGCGCAGATGTTCCCACATATCCCCCCTTGATTGTGGTGAATACCCAGAATTACCATTTCTGCTCGATCTGGGAATGTGTCAAAATGCCATGCCTCCCAAGGTGAGGAATAATGAGAAGCATCTTTATTTCTCCTCAACTTTTCCTCTTTCTGTGTGTGCTGCAGTCTGTATTTAACATGATACAGTGGATTTCTGTCTTTTCCTTGTGCATAGTGTGCTGCCTAACGCCAATGAAGGCTGTGCTGCAAGGGTGCCCGTGTAGCAGGCAGGATAGTTTTTATGCATGAAGGGGCACTGAGGCATTTTCTATGTTTGCTGCATTATGCGGCAAGTATAGAATGAGCAAAATGCTTCAGAGGATTGTTTTCCACCTTCCAGCACAAAAACAATCTTCTTAGGAATGTATTTTCTAACTGTGCATTGAAAGAGGTAACTGCTTCAGAGGAATATTTTTGTGCAGGTAGGTGTCCCTTCATGCACAAAAACAATCCAGTTTGTAATGCAGACACCCTGGCAACACAGCACAAGGGTGCCTACGTTGGTGCTAGGCAACACATTGTATGCAAGAAAAAAACAGGTATCCGCTATATCATTGTAAATACGATGCATTCCTACCCTTTTCTGTTTACGCAGCTCAGGCAGCAAGGTGGCTTGCTGCACTCCCTGAAATAATGAAAAATCTTCCCCTTAGTGTTTGCGAATGGTGGCCATGTTTAGTGAACATCTGACTAGAATGGAGTTGCACATAGCCAAGGACATACCACATCAATAACCAAGGGTGATGCTGCCGTTCATGGGAAGGGACACAGCGCCATCACGAAAGTCCATGTGGGGGTTTCGAGGAAAGTATCGTTAATTTTATATCAGCCTTTATGTGGGGACTGATATGAGAGAGTGGAAAAGTGTAATGCGGAATGCTCTATTTACAGTTGTGTCTTGATATTTTGCTGTGCATGTACAGCACAAGCTGATCCCCAGTCTTGTAGCCCATTCAACATATAGCACAACTGCTGTATTCTGGAGGAACTGGATGTCCTCTGCTTCTGAGCGGTCACAGTGGGATAACTTGTTAGTGAACAACAACAAACAACAAAGGAGTTTATAAAGCGCCTGGTGACGCCATCACGGCGTGTCCCCGCGCTATGGAAAGAAGTCAAGACCAGAGTAGGGAGTTACAGGGAGAACAGGTGGGTTTTTAAGCTTTTCCTGAAAGCGGTCTCCGAGTCCGTTAGTCTGATCTCCATAGGGAGAGCATTCCATTCCCTGGCGGCCATAACCCGAAATGAACGGCCACCCATTCTGGCCTTCCTGATACGGGGTACTGTGAGCAAGCCAGTTCCCCCAGAGCGGAGAGTTCTATTGGGCTCATAGGGAATAGCTAAGTCATTCATATAGGGAGGAGCTTTTTGGGAGATGATCCTATGGCACATTAAGAGTGCTTTAAAGAGAACTCTTTTTTTTATGGGTAGCCAGTGGAGGGTATCTAGAGCAGGTTTGGATGGAGCTCTCTTGGGAAGTCTAAGGACTAGACGTGCTGCTGTGTTCTGGAGGACTTGAAGTCTCCTGATGTTATTTTGCGATGTTCCAAGCAGAAGCACATTCCCATAATCTATTCTAGAAGTCACTAGAGCCTGTGTCATAGTGCGTCTCGCTTCAAGAGGAAGGAGATCAAGGGTACGGTTCAGGGTCTTCATGACCCCATAGCATTTACCGACCACCCTGTTCACGTGACAGTCATAGGAGAGTTTGGGGTCAACCCAAATCCCCAGATTCTTGGCTGCTTCACAGGGGGTGGGTAACGGCCCCAGACATAAAGGCCACCACTCCTTGGTCCAGCTCGTATCCCTGCCTCCCATAACCAGAACCTCTGTTTTCGAGCCATTGAGCCATTGAGTGAAGACACAATTAGCACAAGCAGCAGCAATTTAAACGGAGTATGATGGGTTGGGGACTTGGTCTCTCTGCTCTGCCCTGTAGCCGGTACTTTCACCATCTTCAGAGGGGAACATTCTTACCAAAAGATGTACTGGATTGAAATTTCAGGGTGGTGCTCTAGAGTGTAATTAGAAGGTGGCTTTTTAGGAAAATGCACAGAAATAATGGAACAGCCTGGCACCCTAAGTGGTGAATACAAAACCAGTGATTAGAAAGATATTTGCAAACCAGGGTCGAGGCAGGAGGAGGATTATTCACCATGTGTGAGGGAAAGTGGATACTGGAACAGCCAAGACACTGCAACTTAGCTGAATGTATATCCTCGTGGGAGACAAGCATCTTGTTGGATGACGATGGAAAATGCACAGAGAAGGCAGGGCCTGCCCATGCCTACGTGGAAAAAAACAGGGATTTTAACTCATGATGGCCATTTCGGGATTAGGTGCCCAATTTCATAACAACCCGGTCCCCTTATTCTCAATCAGACTTTGTCCCTTCTTGCTTGGAAAGTGTCAGGAGATCTAACGAGATCTCAGGACTTTCGGACACGGCTTCAGTTCTCCTCAAGGAGTCTTGGGCCCCAGGCACACATTATAGATACAATAGAATCTGGAAACTGTGGGTTTGTTGGTGCATGGAAAGGGACCTGGATCCCTTGGAGGCTCCTATTGTTGACGTAACCAATTTTCTAGTCGAACAATTTGAAAGAGGACTTAGTTATAGATCCATTAATTGCTTTAGGTCCGCAATTTCTGCGGGACATACCCTCGTCAATGGCAAAACCATTGGGAAAAATGTTATCATTTGTAGGGTCATGAAGAGTATTCGTCTCAAAAGACCCCCTAGACCCAAGTATGACATACTTTGGGATGTTAATTTGATTCTTCGTCTCTTTAGTAATTGGCCTTCTAATTCTCTCCTCAATAGGAAGTTTCTTTCTATTAAACTCGCTACCCTTTTTATGCCTAGTTTCTTGCAGAAGATCCTCAGATATCCGTTGTCTGGATATTTCCTATCGTTCTTACAATATTTTTGGCGTTAAATTCGAGATTCATAGTCGTACTAAAACCATGTCTGACTCCATATTTTATCCACGTTTTGATCTTCATCCTAAACTCTGTGTTGTCGAGTGCATGAAAGAATATGACCTTAGAATGTCCGAACTCCGTCCAGTTGGCGTCAATCAACTACTTATCTCTTTTGTTAAACCTCATAAGGGTATTAGTTCCCCTTCCATTGCTAGATGGATTAAAATCGCTATGAAACTAGCCGGAGTTGATCTATCAATATTTCAAGCTCATTCCATGAGAGGTGCTATGGCTAGCAAATCTCTTTGGTCGGGAGGTAAGTTGGATGATATTTTGAAAGCTGCTGATTGGTCCAATGCAGGTACCTTCGCTCGTCATTATTGTAAACCCATCCAACACATGTCTGATGCTGTTCTAGGAAGCTTCCAACATGCATAATGTAGCCTCCGGTCTTGTTATGAAATTGCGATTCTCATATTTACATGACTAGAGAATCTGGATTTCATTAAAGACTCGGAGGCTGACATTATCCCTCCCTCCCTCCTCACGAGGCATTCAATTTATTATTACTATATTTTTACTAGTATATTCTTTTGTATTGTAACGTTACCTTGATTTATGACCTTTGAATTTGTTCTTTCTGATGTCTCTTGAGATCCTAGTCTAATTACCTTTTTCTTTTCAGACAATGCCTGATTTGGACTTCGCCTTCTACGTCCTGTTTCACTTCTTCTTTGGACCTTCTCCAGTCAAGTTATCCGATCTCCTTGTTCCGAAGACTCTACTTCAACATTTGAACTTTGAACTTTATCTTCTTGTCCTCATTTAAAAGAGGCTGTATCTTGTTGGCTCATGGCTTTTAGCTGTTGCCTTTGTTCTATTTGGAACTTTCCTTTGTGATGCGGCTGCTGGGATCTGCATATTAAAAGTTGTATGCATAATGTAGCCTCCGAGTCTTTAATGAAATCCAGATTCTCTAGTCATGTAAATATGAGAATCGCAATTTAAGGTCAGGCCACTAGCAATTTCACTCAACAGGCCAGCAACCACCACTAATTGCATAAAGTGCCTTGAAGCATTATCGCACTTTCAATCCTATGTGTGGGTACTCCTTTGCCAGGAGACATGGAGTTGCAGGAGCCTGACCATAAGATCGTCGGCTTGATTGACAATGCCTGACCCCCCAGAAGAAGGTGTACAAAGGCTTGGCATATGATCTGGGTGGGAGTCACAGTAGAGTCAAACCAGTCTTTCTCACTGCATTGTATGACTTCTTGTTAGGCAATTACCTGCGCTTGTGAATACCTGTGGTGGTGTGTTCCGAGGCATTGTGTCACTTAAGTCAGCTCCTAAAAGGATATATAAGTGTCTCCTCCCACTATCCTGGGATTCATCACTGCCTCCTTTATGTCAGCAGAGTTTGGGAGCTACTTGGTTCGATTGTATATTTGGGAATTTTGGTTCACTTCCTTTGAAGTCCATATGCTGCTCCTGCCTCCGTTACACAGCTGCAGAACTAGCTGCAGCATCCTCGTCAGTATCAACAGCGTGAAGGGGAGGAGCAAGGAGAAGGATGAAGACCTAAATAAGCATGGCAGCTAATTATTAATCAGTGTCTTTGTAGAAGGAAATGTAAATACTGCATGAGGTTCAGTGGAGTGTACTGAGGCAACACATTATTATGTTAACCAAAGTAAGCATCCGAAATATGCCATGGTGTGATCCAAACAGTGTCTCACGTCCCACTAAGCCATTCCCTCAAGAGAGATAACCGAACAACTCAATAGCAAAAGAGGGCTGATTCAAAGGGGGTAGGAGCTCATGTGTGTGTGTGTATGTGTGTGTGTGTGTGTGTGTGTGTGCGCGTGCGTGTGTGCGTGTGTGTGTGTGATGACGTGGTCTCTCTAGACAGCTAAATCTGTTTCTAGCCAAACCTGAAAAGGAATGGGGAACTCAGAAAGACAGCAAAAGGATGCTACAAATCTTCAGGAGAGGTCACCGCGACCAGGAAATAGCAAAGTGACACACACTGGAGAAATAAGCCATCCTTTTTTAATGTCATTTTGCTTAGCGACCAATAAAGGGATGTACTCCATCTTATCATGCGATTAAAAATAGAGGAAAAGTAAGCATAAGCCATAATGGGTAGGAAAATATAAAAAGAAAGGAGGACCCACCCAAACCAGTTCCTACTGAGAACGCATAAATGCTTTATTACTTACCGTAGGTACACTACAGGGTATGGACCAGAGAACTCAAACTCCTCCTCAGTAGTGTACAGAACCTACATGTGTTCAATTCACATGTGTTAAATCAAATAGCTCAAATTACAATGCACTTTCTTGGAAACATTATTTTGACTCTGGAAATTGTTCGAATTCAGAATTTCAGTTACTTCTATAAATTACAGGTCAAAGCGGTATTGCATGCTGGGTGTAAAACATAGTTTCTCCATGTGCAAAGCGAGACTGTACGTAATATTAAAACTTTGATGTACTTGCTATTGTAAATATCAAGCCTGAAAATGTCATACAACGTTATGATAGGATATGTTTACATCTGAAGTTGAAAACATGTTTTGTATGTTATTATGATACATATTTCAAACTATATAATGACCCGACTTAAATAGAGAAGTATTGCTGTGATCTATGATAAATCAGTAAATGATACTGCCTCTGGGTTAGAATCAAATCTAAAAATCCACTGAAATATAAAATGTGCAACCAGCTGCTGAAGCATTAAGCTTTTAGTCACACATTTATCACCACTGCTAAGAAATTTCTCCACTGCAGATAAATGCACAGAAGGGGCTATAAAATCCATGGTCTATTATGTTTCATTTTGCCCAGTGATAGAATCGCAGTAAAAAGAAAATATGAAATTATCTGGTCTGCTTCACCTTTATTACTTACAGTTTCAGGTTTCTTGGACTGGAGAAAGTCTTACCTCAAAATCAATAACAGCGGGATTATATTTTAAAGACCTTCCCCAGAGGCGATAGGTGTTGGCATTCCATTGGAGCGAGAGTCCACCACTTGACCCGGAATCTCCTCCGCGAACTTGGGAGATGATGTCTTCAATTGCCGCTCCATTCGAGCCACCACCTTGAAACAAAAAAATACATTTTACAAGTTGGTGCTAATTATCACGTTCTCCCATAGTGTGATCATGTGACTTTTTAGTGACAGCAAAATCCACACACATTTTAGTAGAATTTGCAGATTGCAAAGCTCTGCCGAAATGGGCTTTTCCTTCCGCCCAATTTACATTCTGGAATTGCACTTCTGCCTTTGAGTGAATTTGAATGTGGTTCCAGGGTAGGCAACTGTTTTCAAGACTGCCCCTCCCATGGGCGCTGTGAATCCTGCCCCTAATCTAAAACTTGAGTATTTGTTTGGCAGGCAGCTGGGCAGTTCAGATTCATAAGCGCACCTTCACCCCACACATCTGACATGCATTTTGTGTTTCGCAAATATATATTTTGAGCACCTAACTCTAACCCAGGTGTATAAAATGCGCTGTCTGTCTGGACATTTTCTCACACAGTCAAATTTGTGAATGATAAGTAGCATTTCAAATTGTACAAACTATGCATTTTCTGGTGAGAACCTCCATAGTGCTGTTCATAGTAAACCAAACTCATGTTTGATCATTTTATGGAATTCTTTTAGATGCTTAGCAGGATGTCATGCAAGAACTGAGAAATGTTAATTGCTAGTGGTGTTGCTATGCTACCCATCTTCATAAACACATTTTACTAAGAACTCATATCCGTCCCATTTATTAGGAAGTAGGCGGATGCAGAAAATGGTTCTGATGACAGTGTGTAGCAAGCACCTCATATGTCCCACACATTGCCCTGGATTGTGTAAGTTTGGTATGGAAAGCAATAATTCCACATGTGTTTTAATATTTCCCAATGAAAAATATGGAATAGGAGGTATTTGAAGCACCTGTTAAAATTTGGCAGCCCACGGGGTTGCGATTTATAAAGTGCAGTAGAATGTCATTATTCTAAGTGTAACAAATGAAAGTGGTGTCTCACACCTTAGTTTACAATTCTTCCACTTCATAGAATAGAGCTCTCTATGTACATTTATGTGCTTATTTACAAGCACCTTGCGTGGCTGGTGCTTCACTTTTCCCCATATAAAAAGTGAGGCCCCTCAGTGCTGTTTAAAGTTGGTGATCTTATTTAAAACCCAGCCCTTGCACATTCATCTGCACATGGCATTTGCTTATTCTTTATTTTTTGCCATCGGTTCCCTTCCTTGGCCCAAAATAAAAATCATGAATTTGATTACGGCTGTAGTGTTTGGAAGGGTATCCACATATTGGGGACAAGGTGACTCACTGCGCGATATAATGATAAATATGGTCCTAGTTCTGTCACTCCATATGTCAAGTTTGCAAACTGAATGCAGCAAAAATCAGTATACTTTCGCCCGAAAAAAATAAATCAACTATATGGCATGTTCAGTGACATTTTTGTAGATTACATGACATTTTACTAGGGGTTAATAGTGGCACAAAATTAATACCAATGTTCAATAAAACGTTAAAAGGAGTGTAGTGTGTTTCAATAATAAGGAAACATTCCAGATGGATGCCTGGTTTGCATTCTATTTCATTTGTATAACTCAAGTCGCATCAATTTGCTATAAGTGAACTTGTCATAGAAAGGAGGGGTGGTGAAGTGAGCTCTACCCTGAGCTAAATTAGGATCTTCTAGGTGAAGCTAAGGATGTGAGCTTCAGATGCCTCAGAGTTACAGGTTTGCAGGGATCCTAATCGGTCCTAAGGATGTGAGTTCCAGGAGTTCCAGATGCCTCAAGGTTACAGGCTTAGAGGGCTCCCAGTCGTCCCTGAGGATAGGAGCGCCAGATGCCTCAAGGTTACAGGCTCAGAGCGTTCCCAGTCGTCCCCGAGGATAGGAGCACCAGATGCCTCAAGGTTACAGGCTCAGAGGGTTCCCAGTCGTCCCCGAGGATAGGAGCGCCAGATGCCTCAAGGTTACAGGCTCAGAGGGTTCCCAGTCGTCCCCGAGGATAGGAGCGCCAGATGCCTCAAGGTTACAGGCTCAGAGGGTTCCCAGTCGTCCCCGAGGATAGGAGCACCAGATGCCTCAAGGTTACAGGCTCAGAGGGTTCCCAGTTGTCCCGAGGATAGGAGCGCCAGATGCCTCAAGGTTACAGGCTTAGAGGGCTCCCAGTCGTAACCGAGGATAGGAGCGCCAGATGCCTCAAGGTTACAGGCTCAGAGAGCTCCCAGTCGTCCCCGAGGATAGGAGCGCCAGATGCCTCAAGGTTACAGGCTCAGAGGGCTCCCAGTCGTCCCCGAGGATAGGAGCGCCAGATGCCTCAAGGTTACAGGCTCAGAGGGTTCCCAGTCGTCCCCGAGGATAGGAGCGCCAGATGCCTCAAGGTTACAGGCTCAGAGGGCTCCCAGTCGTCCCAGAGGATAGGAGCGCCAGATGCCTCAAGGTTACAGGCTCAGAGGGCTCCCAGTCGTCCCCGAGGATAGGAGCGCCAGATGCCTCAAGGTTACAGGCTCAGAGGGCTCCCAGTCGTCCCCGAGGATAGGAGCGCCAGATGCCTCAAGGTTACAGGCTCAGAGGGCTCCCAGTCGTCCCCGAGGAAAGGAGCGCCAGATGCCTCAAGGTTACAGGCTCAGAGGGTTCCCAGTCGTCCCCGAGGATAGGAGCGCAAGATGCCTCAAGGTTACAGGCTCAGAGGGCTCCCAGTCGTCCCAGAGGATAGGAGCGCCAGATGCCTCAAGGTTACAGGCTCAGAGGGCTCCCAGTCGTCCCCTGGATAGGAGCGCCAGATGCCTCAAGGTTACAGGGTCAGAGGGCTCCCAGTCGTCCCCGAGGATAGGAGCGCCAGATGCCTCAGAGACGCAGGCTTGGCGGCTCTTAATCAGACCTCAGGATGGGCGTTCCAGTAGTTTCAGATGTCTCAGAGTTACGGGTTTAGAGGGCTCCCAATCGGCCTTGAGATTGGGAGCTCCAGATGCCTCTGAGTTAATTCCTCAGAGGGCTCCTAATCGGCCCTGATGGTGAGAGCCGCAAATGCCTCAGAGGTGTAGGCTTGCGGTCCCCTAATCGGACCTCAGGAGGGGAGCCCCAGGTACCGCTGAGCTACATTCTCGGAGAGCCCTGCTTGTAGATACTGGGGGTAGGAGAATCCAGAGCCTCTGCTGGGTGAAGCACAAAATGTCTCGGCATGGGAATCCAACAGTCATTGGTTGTCCAAGATGTAGTGTGCACTGGCCGGCCATACCCTCCCGGATGTTCCCTGTCCAGAGGCACAGCCCCATGACAGAATGGAAAGACCATGAAAATTCATGGAACGGAGTTCTGCAGTTGAGTTCCCCCAAACTCCGTCCACAATTGGGCAGTTCTGTGAGAAAAAGCAACCACGGAAAGTACATCTCTGCTGCAAACTCTGAGTGCCCTGTACCTGAAGCTGGAAGGGCTCCTTTCCCAGCAGCTGTGGTGACCTGAGTATTGGGTGAACAGAATTGGCAAATATTGGTACCGATCAGCAGAACATGATCTACTGTCAGACCGAGGCAGTTCAGCATGTGCCACCCAAGCAGGCCTGGCCAGAACAGTTCCAGCACACTGGAGAAGTGGCAAACGTAATTACAATTCATTTTACATTTAGATGCAAACAATTATGCAAAGATGCTCTCACCAGTTTTTCAACTCGGTGGTACCTCGACTGTTTTATTTTTGGAATGGATTGATTGCGTTTAATTTACAAAAAGAGCCAGAAACAATTTGAAAAGCAGGGAAGCTGCTGCAACCTCATTACCATTCACAGTTCCTCCACTGAGTGGGGATATTACGGACATCACTCTCAAACAGATGGCAAGGAATTAAAATAGTAAAAGATCATGATTAAGGGTCTATCTAACTCCATGATGTCCTGCAAGGAACAAATAAACAACAAGTATCCACCAGATTGGGTGATGTGTTTCCTACAATGGTGGGGAGCACATAGTGTTTTTAAAATACCCCTCACACACCAAAAGAACCCTTGGTGTCATGCTTCATCATTGGGGTCTTCGCACCCCTCTACGGGATGCGGCGTGCTACGACCTTCGACTACGCGGGAGCACTGATATTAGACTATGCGTGGTGTATGTGAGGGTTGAGTGTGAGTATGTGGTGAGGAAATGTGAGTTATTGAATGTTTAAAAAGTGCCTGGCTCGTGGGGTAGGTCAGAAGTAATTTAATGAGCCCCCGGGCTGGTACTATTAAAATGGGTGCAGAATGAGATAATTATGTGATATTAAGCACAGTACCTCTTTGGGTGCGTCAACATGTTTCGGAGATCAACTCCTTCTTCAGGACAGGGTGCACCACACCCCACCTTACTCACGTTTTTTTAAAGTAAAAAAGTGTATTATACAAAAAAGTGAAGTTGTAGTACTATAATGTTCCTACAATTAGAATAAAGTTATGCTAATATGCAAGTAACCTAGAAGGAAAAAGAAGACCACGATTGTAGAAATCAACTCCTTAATATTTACAAAAGGTACAGTGACCTGTAAAAAATAAATGGTGTGGGTCACTAGACAAAATTTATGTCATGCTACCAGTGCAGGTGACCCTGTTGAAAAAAGGGGACAAAATACAATACAAACATACACAAAACATAAAACACACATTCTAGGGCGTTAGATTCCCTGTGCCTATAGTACATAAATTAATAGGGTGAAAAAGTCGAGTTTTTAGAGGATAAAAAAGAGGCACACTTCTTGTCCTAGGTACAATGCCCCATGAGCCTCCACAAACGTTGGGGGTTGCTCTGGCCCAATGGCTCCTGTAAAAAAAATACAGAGTATAGCAGTTGTTGGTACTTACAGGTTGGAGAAAGACTGGCCCCACCGTTTCAACAAGATTTTACTCACGAATTACAGCAATCGTAATGTCCTTGTTCCCCCGAACGCGGCTCCGCAGTGAATGCGGTAGAGCGCCCTGGCAGCCGTATTTATAGTGAGTAAAGATCCTGTTTGTAAGGTTAATTGGTAAGTTAATTGCTGTCCCTGTGCCGTGTGCACTAGGACCACCAGCAGAACCACCAATGAAGGCTGCAGTACGACAATGCAGTGGATGAATGCAGCACGCATTCCAAGGAGTTCCTGGACCCCGAATGTCAAAACAGCTGTGTAAAATGGAAAGTAAATGTAGATCCAGTACTTGTATGGCGCACGGCTAACCCATTAGGTATCCCGGTGCTTGGGGGCCATTGGGAAAATTAAGCAAGCTGTTGCCCAGAGTCGCATGGTGCTGGGCAGACCCCTGCCACCAGAGCCGGGGATCGAACCGTGATCACCAGCGTCCAGCTTCAGTCGCCCTGGCCGCGGCACCACACCTCTTCCAGCTGTGTCTCCTCCTCCCCACGATCCACCAATGGACCATTCACCTGCTGACACTGCCACCTCTCCTGTGACATAACCTACAGAAGATCCTGCACCACTACTGCCCACAACACCACCCCGTGACCTCTACATTGCATCTTGCTCAATGCCAGCTCCCTCTGCAAACACGCTACGAAAATCTGGTACACAATTATCACCCTCTCTGTGGATGTTGTCTTCATCACTGAAATGTGTCTCAACCTGTCCCCTAACCCTGACATCACCACTGCCACTTCTGAAGGGTACAAGATGTGACCACACCAACATACAAGGTGGACGTATCGCCATTATCTTTAAGGAAATCATCAGATGCTCCACCACCAACAACGACCCCACACTTCTCATGGAACACCTCAACTTCCTACTCCAAATAGATACAAAGACCATTACAAGGGATACCCTTGTCTACACACCCCTGGGAAACAAAGCAACATTCTGCAATGCTATCCCCAACCTCATAGCCCCCCAAGCAATCAACTCATACCAATGCATTCTTACTTGGCGACCTCAAATTTAACATAGATGACCTCAACAACACCAACTCCATCTCCCTCCTTGGGAACCTGAACAACATCGACTTCACACTACTGGTTACTGAACCCCTGCACAAAGCCGGACCCACACTTGAACCCATATTCACCTCCAGGGACATAATAAAATTCAGCCACACCACAGAACTCACCTAGAGTGACCACACCATTGTATACTTCACCATCACCAACGCCCAGCACTCCATCCCCAGGCAGCAGATTTCCTCACACAACAGCTGGAGCAAGGTCATCAAAACTCAGGGGTCACAGACCTTCAATACCACTCAACCCGAGGCCTCAACAGACCTCAACCAGGCCAGACCTCTGTCTGCTCCAACAGAGTCTCCACACTGAAACCTACTAAACCCAACAAGAGCCCCAAACATGGCAGCTGGTACACCCCAGAACTGAGGACCACTAAGCGCAACTGCCACCCACTCGAGAAAAAACAGTGCACCACCAAGAACTCTGTCGACAGAGCAGCTCACAAAACAGGCCTCAGCAACAATCACTAGCACAGCCAAGATAGCAGCCATCACCACCCACATTGACTCCATTTCCAACCACCCAAAGGAACTCTTCAAAATAGTCAAGGAATTCTCCTACCCACAGAGAACAACATCCACCCCTCCCAAGAACTCTGTGACACCGTCTCAGACTTCTTCCACTGCTAGATCACCAATATCTACAACAATTTCAACATCCAAACTGCCACCATCGACCACAACAAGCCCAACCAACCAGCAAACACCAGCCAAACAATCACCACTTGATCACCAATCACAGCCCTGGCCCCCTCAGCCATCATGTCTTCCATCCACTCTGGGACACCCACCAAACCCTTCCACCTCCATCTCTTCAACCACGCAGCAGACCCAATCAGCATGCAACTCACTGACATCCTTAACACCTACATCTCCACAGCAACCTTCCGGACATATGGAAACATGAGATGTCAGACCCCTCCTAGAGTCTCTGCTGACCCCAATGACCTAAACAATTATCGTCTGATCTCTCTGCTCCCTTACCCATCCAAAGTTATTGAGAAAGCCATCAACCAGCAGCCCACTGAATACCTGGAACAAAACCACCTACTGGACACCTCTCAATCAGGATTTTGTGCCAACCACAGCACAGGGACCGCACTGATTGCTGCTGCAGATGAAACTTGAACACTCTTCGAATGTGCAGAAACAACGGCTCTGATCTTTGTTGACTTCTCTGTGGTGTTCGACATGGTCTAGCACAACATCCTCATCAACAAACTCCACAACATAGGCATACAGCGAGATGTCCTCAAGTGGATCACCTACTTCCTCACAGGATGTACACTTAGCATCCGACTGCCTCCCTTCATCTTCTCATCCAAAGAAATGAGGCGTACCACAAGTATCATCACTCAAGCTCACCCTGTTCAACATCTATATGACCCCCTTTAGATGTCTTCAGATCCCACAGACTCAAAATAATCTCCTACGCAGACAACAGTCAACTGATCCTCTTGCTCATGGAGGACCTCACCAACCTCAAAACCAAGTTCTGCACCGCCATCATCAACATAGCCAAATAGATAAGATACAGCTGCCTCCAACTCAACTCTAACAAAACTGAAGCACTAATCTTCAGGAAGAACAACTCTGTATAGGACCATAGGTCGTGGCCGGCAGAACTCAGACCCACACCCACACCAACTTCTGCATCATCCTTGACAGCAAACTGACCATGAAATGACAAGTTAACGCAATCCCCTCCTCCTGCTTCCACACAATGTGCATGCTATGCAGAATCCTAAGATGGATCCCAACCAACACCAGTAAGACCCTCACTCAAGTACTTGTCACCAGCCACCTCAAGTACGGAAATGCCCTCTACACCGGCATCTCCATCTAGCTCCTCAGAAGACTCCAGAATATACAGAATGCTGCAGCCAGACTCATCCTGGACCTTCCCCCCCCAGAAACCTCCAATGGTGCCCCATCCAGAAAAGATGGCAATTCAAGATCCTCACGCATTCCAACAAAAACCACCATGACCTGGGACCTGCCTATCTCAACCATCCACTAAACTTCCATAGGCCCCCTAGATACTTTTACTCCTCTTCGCTTGCTCTTGCACACACGCTCGCATCTGCCTCACCAGCAGCGGCAGCCGCTCCTTCTCCTACGTCACAGTCAAGACCTAGAACAATCTCTCCCTCTAGCTCTGTATGGCCTTCTCGCTGGCAGACTCAGAAAGAGACTCAAGACATGGCTCTTCAATGGAGAAACAACATCCAGATACCTCTGTTGGTGACAGAGTTTGTGCTTTAAAAATGCTGATTGATTGATTGATACAAGATGGAAAATTATTTCAACTTATAAAAAGGCTTTTGATATCCTTTACGAGTTCCAAATATTAGGGGTCGTGAAGGGAGCATCCAGTCTCCCATTTCCGATTCTGAAAGGAATTTATCAATTATTTATTACTGCAATTACACAGTCACAAACCATTGATGAGCAACTGATCCCTGAGTAGGGGTGGTAACTGATTTGTAAAGTGGAAGGGATCACCAGAGAAACCCTTTCCCTTGGGGAACTGTGTTGGCATCCTTAGGGGGAGAAGGCAGCAGTCCAAAGGGTCACTGCTTTCTTCCCCTCATATTTTCCGAAGCACATATTTTTCTAAAAGCAGCACTAGTTCCTTTAAGCAACACACAATGCATTAAAAAATAAAGTTTTCCATCTTGGAATGCAGTTATAGGGATGGTGGTGTGCTGTCGTTTTGAGACACCCTGGAACTCAGTATTATGTGAACCAACCACATAGTACATAGATCAGATTCCAAAAATACTACTCCATTCACATAAAGTCTAAGAGCAGCTTGCAGCCACTTTTTGTGTAGGAAATAATAATACATAAGGACCCTAATTTGCAGAAGGAGATGGTTGCCAATTGTGCTCACTCCGTGTTTGCAGTCCTATCTGTTGGTAAGGGCCTGTAAAAATATGCACATGGCATAATAATACAAACTTAAACTATTTACAAAACAGCCAGGTAAACAGTGATGTTTTTCCGGTATTTGAATAGCTTCAGACTCTGTTCAAATTGTGCCCAATTAGCCAGCCATTAGTTGAAAAATGAAGGTTACTTTCTATTTGAACGGCGGTGTTCCAAACACTTTATCATTTCTGCTATTTAATCAGTGGGTAGATAAACAATTATGTTTTTTTTGCTATTTGAATGACGACCTCTTGCCAAATGGTTCATTTTGCTATTTCCAAGGCCACAAGCCAAATAGTACCTAATCTCTTCTATTCAACCAGCAGCTAGGTAAATAATGACGTTTATTTGCTATTTGCATTGATACTGGTCAAATTGAACATAATGTCTGCTATTTTGCCAGTGGATTGCTAAAAAGTGAAGTTTCTGGCCTGTTCATAACATCTATTATTTAGCCACAGGCCAGGGAAATAGTAACGTTTCTTTCCTATATGCATGGATGATAGCCAAGTAGAATAACTCTACTATTTAGCCAAATAGCAGGCAGCTAAATAGAAAGATAAGTCATTATTTACCTGGCAGCTGGTAAATTGATATTTACAATATGCACATATAAAGATAGACAAAAAACGGATGGATAGACAGACAGACAGACATACAGATAGATAGATAGATAGATAGATAGATAGATGGATAGATAGATAGATAGATAGATAGATAGATAGATAGATAGATAGATAGATAGATACATACATAGATACATACATAGATACATACATAGATACATACATAGAAAGATAGATGTGTGTGTCTACGGTTGGATGGATGGAGCAGAAGCTACTGGCTTGATATTTTATAAATAACATTCTTACCTTGGCTATAGGTTCCAGATTTTCTACACCCTTTATACGAAGCAGTTAAAGTTCCTTCAAGAGTTTCATCTTCATTGGTGGCCGAAAGCCCGAGGGATATACCTGCACAGTAACTCATTGATTTGGAAGTCACTTCTACAGGGGAAATATAAGAGGCAATAGAAAATTAAACAAGGAAATGAGGCTGGTCTTTATTAACTGTATTCTAGGAAATTAATTGCACTTCCTTTCGTAGAAAGGAAAAGGCCCGTTGCATGAAATGACAGAAAGGCCCTCATTATGATGGGCTTACAGGGCGTGCAGGCTTTACACACAGTGTTCATGGGTGCAGGAATACTGCACATTCTAGCAGAAACAAATCTAGCAGTTCACACCTGGAGGACTCTCTGCTAGATACAATACTGCCAATACGAGTTCAAATATGGAAACCTGGATGGAAACACCTATTCCCATATGTAATACCCGACTGCATGGGGGGACAAAAGGGCAGTGCTTAATTTGAGCTGGTGGTTTTTGGTGGCGTCCACAGGGACTCATTTTTGGAGACCGGCACTTATTTTTCCTCATCAGACATTTACAGAGTGCAAGCGAGGGAAAACCCTACAAAACTGAAAGACAGCGGATGAGAAAGATGGAAAAAATATCAATAAGGGAGAAAGCAAGAACCTGTATGAATGAGATACAGGGGAAGGGAGCGTCTGGTAGTGGATTAAAGGGGTGTGACATTGATTAAGGATTATGCAGCCTTGTTATTCTGCCCGGTGACCTTTAAGTGCTTTGGCCGTTGCTTCAAATCAGATCTTTGTGCACCTACAGAAATTCTTTTTAAATGAAGCACTGCCAATGAGAATATACCCTGGTAATGGTGGGGCCCATTGCCACAAGTACCCGGGATAGTACTAAAATGACGAGCATTATTGCCGCATCAAAATTCAAGGCCACTATAAATGAGGATGTAAGGGTGAATAGTCAGTTGTGGATAAAGATGGCTAGCAATAAATACAATTGTCAAAGCTACATTTTAGATATTAGACGGGGAGCCTAATTTCAATATCAAATTGGGCACTCCTCTCTAATTTGCATGTGTGCACAGGAGTGCAAGGTTGACACTAGGGATGTGAGCCAATATCTGCAGAACAAGCACCAACTCCGTAACTTAGCATAGGTATTCAGATATTGTAATTATATAGTTGATAGGCGCATAGCCCCAGTCTGTACCACGCTCATCTGTGAGACAATGCAAATTGGTGCTGTGTGCACTGCATCCTTTGTTACAGAGTTAAATGATGTCATAAACACAGCATCATCCTTGAAGGGATGTAGCCACTGACAAACATCAAAGGCATCCACTTGCACAATTGTACCTCCACTGAGATGATGTATCCTTACTGGCCACTGTCTTGCCATCACATGAGGTCACCCATGTGCGGTGTCACAGTCATCAGGCAACGCACACCCGATGCAGAGAAGGGATCTCGTTCTCTATGGAATTGTTTGCCTGGAACTCTCTAAAATCACAGAATTGCTTCCTGACACTGAAGCATGTTGGTGCCTTCAGACCATGCATATAAGAAATAAAAAGTGGAGCTTGGGACTGCTGCATCTGCTTACACCATAGGTCAGCATTGCCTCCCTTGACCTCAATTCTGAATATAATAGGAGCAATAAGCATACATGTATCAATCCTATAGAGTTGAAAGACCATTTTATTTACATTAACTTGTGTTCTTAACGATAAGGCAGTGGTCATCAAAATGTGATATGTGCATATTGTGAAGGTATGAAGGGATTCGCATAGGGAACATTTACAGGTAACGTGGAGGGGGGTATTTCCAAATGGGCAATGAAAAAGGAGAAACGATCTAGCCAGAGTATTCTAGTTTAGGAATATTTGAAAGTTTGTGTTAGACCTGACATCATTGGCTTGAGTCTCTCCTCCATTTTTTTCTGTTTGCCTCCACTGTTTACGATGTTTTTGCTGGTATACTGCTTTGGGCACTGTGCCACTGCTGATCAGTGCCACAGTGCAAGTGCTCCTTATGTTAAATTACTGTATTGATTGAATTCCATGTTTGGCTTATTTGGTTTACTGTCTTAGTTAGAATGGGCCGCCTGAGTTATTAATGTTATAATCCTAGCTGGCTCGGGGAGCATGGTTCAATGTCGAGTTTGGTATCCCTAAACTCGGGGTTTAATCACGCATCCATTTGTGTGGATGGTTTTTGGACTCTGGGTTTGAAAATAGCACTTTTAGAAAGTGGCTATTTTCTTGTCTAACTATTTCTGGTTTCTGCTGGTTTGGTGTGTGTGTGACAGGAGCTGGGTGGCTCCAGAGGTCTGCTGAGTCAGTGTGGGATAAGTGGGACATTTGCATTGAGAGTAGGGGGAGAGTAGCTTCTGATAGCCTGCCCTGCCTGATACAATGCTGGCTCCACCTCCTGCCAGGCGACTGATGGCTCTGTGCCTGCCAGGGACGATCCTAGCCCCACCTCCTTCCGGGAGGCTGATAGCTCTGCTCCTGCCAGTGACAATACTGGCTCCACCTCCTACTGGGCGGCTGAGGACTCTGCCCTGCACAGTGAATAGGCCAGGTGCCTCTGCCTGGCTACACCCACAACAAACCCAGGATGTTGGGAAATTTCCCTGCATGGACAAAGGGATCAAAGCCAAAAAGGGGTATAAGAGAAGGACCCCTGAACCAAGACTTTAGATCACTTCTGACAAGGAACTCTAAAACCAAGGACAAGAAGCCTGCTGATCCAAGGACTTGCCTACCCCTTCTGCCAGTGTGCTGTTTGCTGGGGGGAATCCTGCATGTGCTTCTTTATTTTTGCCAAGGAACCAGGAGAGAGGAACTGTGTGTGTACTCTCAGACTTTGCTAAGAAAATCTCCAAGGACTGGAAGAGTGCCAGTCTCCTGCTGAAGTCACAGGGCTAAAGGACTTCACCATTTGCTAAAAGTGCTTGTTGCTGGAACCTGAAATCCGGCACCTCTGAAAGAAACCAGCAATCTCGACGCCGTCGGACGTCGCCGAATCCAGCCCGACATCGTGAGTAACGGCTCCAGTGTCCCGCTTCCTCGACGCCGGCCACCGGGCCCGATCGACGCCAGTAGCGACGCCAGTGAGTAGCGAGTTCGGCTCCAGCTCCAAGTGACCCTGTGTCGACGCCGCCGCTGATCGCATCGAAGCCGAGCCCTCTCGACGCCGTGAGCTCTGCTCACTCTTGCAACATCATCGACATCGACGACGACGCCGTATCCTGCTTCGCCTCATGAGTGCTGCTCCTGCCCGACTTCGATCGACGCAGCTGCAGGTCGCCCCGACTCCGAGGCCGGATCGACGCCGGAGACGCGACGCCGGACATTTCGACGCCGCTGATCATCGAGTGCTTCACTTTTCCAAGGTACTGTGTTGTGGGGGTCAGTGCGACTCCGGGCTCGACGTAGCGCTCCTCGCGGTCGACGCCGAACCCTTTGGATTAACTTTGCCTCGACGTCGTGTGACTCCCGTGTGTGTTACATTGTTGCCAAGAACTGTGCTTTAAAGAAGAAGAGTTGCTTTTGATACTAAAGACTTTGTGCTAAGAAGAAATTACACTTGAACTATTATTTTTCATTCCAAGAGTATTTATGAAGACTGTGGTATATTTTTGTCGTTATTTGGTCTTGTGCTAAGCCTTATATAAAAATACTTAATTTTTATAATACTACTGTGTCGTGTCTATTTGTAGTGTATTCACTTTATTACTGTATGTGGTCATAAATGCTTAACGCACTGCCTCTGAGATAAGCCTGCCTGCTTTGCCAAGCTACCATGGGGGTGAGCAGGGGTTATCTAAGTGTGTGATCCCCTTGCCCTGACTAGAGGAGGTGGGTCCCTATTTGTCAGAAGTGTATACCTCTGCCAACTAGAGACCTGCCAAGTCTAACATTGGTGGGTCAGCGGTGAGGATTTGAACTTTGCATTTATGACCCATGTGCAGTGATTAGTGTGCGCTACATAGTGAAAGAAGACCATAGCGCAGCCACAATCTAATTTGGAAGGATTCTATTTTTGTTCTCCGCTTTTCTGAAGCCTGATTTTTTTGAACACTGCCAGTTTTGACCATGAGTGACACCGGAGTCACTGCCCCTGTTGTTGTGGAGGAATTTGATAGAGCAAAAATCGAGGATTACACGTTAAATCAGCTGAAATACTTTTGCAAGCAGTTGAAAGTTCCTACCACAGACCTCAAAAATAAGCCAAGATATCTCAAAGCATTGCAGGCCTGGTTGGAGGCCAGAGATCCCACTGATCCGGTGGTGGTACCGCCAAAGGAAGGGGATGAGGAGGTGCCAGTGAATGGGCCTGTGTCCTCTCCCGGTAGCAGTGTTTCCTCCAAAGGTCTTTCCCCTGAAGAAAAAGAAGAAAGGGCGAAAGAGCGAGCTTACAACATGGAAATGGCAAGGCTTAAGATAAATGGGCAGTTGGAGTTAGAAAATGCAAAAGGCAGAAGAGAAGCTGATTTGGAGATCAAAAGGTTAGAATTTGAGAGAGAGAAGTTAGCTTTGGAGCGTGAAACCAGGTTGAGGGAGCTGGAGATCCAAGCTAAAAAGTTTGAATTGAATCCCTCTGGTGGCAGCATCCCATCTGTGCCTGCAGAAAATAAGTTTTATTTTCCCAAGGATGTGATCAAAGATTATCATAAGAATTAAGATATTGGTCAATGGTTTAAAGCATATGAGTTAGCATTGTTGGCCCACCGGGTCCCTGAGAAGGATTGGGGAGCGGGGTTGTGGGGTCGCTTTGTGAATGAGGGAAGAGATACCCTGTTAGACATGCCTGTTGAGGATAGGATGTCTTATGCTCATATGAAAGATGCTTTAATGTTGAGGTATGGCCTAACCCCAGAAAAGTACAGACAAGCCTTTAGAGAATGTAAGAAGTTGCCTGGTACTACGTGGGTTGAATATGTGTCTTTTTTTTGCAGAGCCATGGATGGTTGGGTAAAGGGCAGCAAAGTGGAAAGTTATGAAGCTCTTTATGATTTGTTTGCTTGGGAGCACTTGTCTAATAACTGTTTTCCAGAGCTGCGCCAGCACCTTATTGATAGCAAGATATCTAACCCTAGAAAACTTGCTGAGGAGGCGGACCGCTGGGTCAGTACCAGGGTCCACAAGGGTCCAGTGGGAGACTCAGCCAAAGGTGGGCAGGGTCCCCAGCAGAAGAGTGGGGGGACAAGGGTAAACAGAAGGAGTTCCAGAAAGGGCCCCAAAGTAATCCCCAAGGGAACCAAGGGAAAGGTTCCCAGCCTCCCCCTGTGAAGAAGCCAGGGGCCCGACATGTAAACCTGTTCAGAGGGGCCCAATGACCTGCTACGCTTGTGGGCAGGTGGGACACCGGTATTATGATCCCCAGTGTCCCATGAAGAATTCTAATGCACCACCTCGTGCACCCCCCGTCAGTTGGCGAGTGTAGCCCTGGGAGGGGAGGAGATGGTTGCCCCTGGTGGGAGGGGTCCCGCAGAGATGTCCCTGGTCTCGCTAGGAGACATGGAAATGGTCCCTCTACCCCCGCTGCCTAGTAACACTAATAAATATAGGCAGTGGGTGACCATTAATGGCCATAGAGTGGAAGCTCTCAGAGACACCGGAGCGAATGTGACAGCTGTTAAGTGTCACTTGGTGTCCAGAGAGCAGGTGGTTCCCCACGCATTCTACCCTGTGATAGCTGCTGACAACTCCCAGAGAGAGAGTGAGGTAGCTCAGGTTCCCTTTGAATGGGGGGGGAGTTTCAGGTACTCTTCAGGTTGCTGCGAGGCCCGCCATGCCTGTTGATTGTCTCCTGGGCAATGATTTAGAAGACTCCCCTTGGGCTAAGGTGGAGAGGGAGACACATTTGAAAATGTTGGGTGTGCCAGAGTGGGTTTGTGCGACCACTCGTTCCATGACAGCAAGTAAGGGTGTTGATGGGGTCCCGGAGCCTGAAAGTATGGCCCAGGACCCAGCTGTGAAGAGAAGAGGCAGGGGGCGCGGGAAACCGTCCCCCGTAGTTCCCGTGGTCCAGGAGGAGGAAGACCCTGAGGGGGATGCCCTGGAGCCCACAGGGGAACAAGTTGCTGAACTGGGAGACCTGCCCGAGCTGACCCATTGGCAGCAGGATGGTGGTCCCTCCACGGAGGAATTTTGTGCTGAACAAAAAGTGTGCCCTTCTCTTGTGGGTATGAGGCAGCAGGCCTCAGCCCAAACCTCAGGTGATCAGTCAGGGTCACATTTTGTTTACTGGGAGAACGATCTCCAGTATAGCGAGCCTAAGGCTGCTGAGCCGGGTTCAGCCCGTGTGCTCGTGGTACCCCAGCGCTTCAGAGCCTTCCTACTGGGTTTGGCTCATGACGTTCCGTTAGCTGGACATCTGGGGCAGGACAAGACCTATGACAGGCTTGTCACCCATTTTTATTGGCCTCAGATGCGAAGGGATGTAGACATCCACTGTAAGACTTGTCACACTTGCCAGGCAAGTGGGAAAAGCAGAAGGAAGCAGAAGGCTCCCCTCCAACCTTTTCCAGTAGTCAGTACCCCCTTTGACCGGGTGGGGATTGACATTGTTTGGCCCCTGGACCCCAAGACAGCCCTGGGCAACAGGTTCATCCTGGTCTTGGTGGACCATGCCACACGGTACCCGGAAGCCATCCCTCTCAGAACAGTGACGGCCCCCGTGGTGGGACGGGCACTGATGGGTGTTTTCTCCCGAATGGAGTTCCCCAGAGAGGTGGTGTCAGACCGGGGCACCAACTTCATTTCCAATTATATGAAGTCTCTGTGGAAGGAGTGTGGGGTAACCTACAAGTTCACCACTCCTTACCACCCTCAAGGTAATGGGTTGGTTGAGAGATTCAACTGGACCCTTAAAGGCATGATCATGGGTCTTGAAGAACCAATGAGGCGGAAATGGGACGTCCTCTTGCCATGCCTGTTGTTTGCTTACCGTGAGGTGCCACAGAAGTCTCTAGGGTTCAGCCCCTTTGAGCTTTTGTATGGTCACCCGGTAAGAGGACCTTTGAGTCTGGTCAAAGAAGGCTGGGAGCAATCTCCCAGGAAACCTCCCCAGGATGTATACAGCTACATGCTGGCCTTTAGGAACCAGACTCGGCGCTTCAGAGATCTTGCTCAGGCAAATCTGGAGGCCAGCCAGGAAGAGATGAAGCGGTGGTACGACCGGAATGCCACTCTGGTTGAGCTTCAGCCTGGTCAGGAAGTTTGGGTCATGTCCCCTGTGGAACCTTGTGCGCTCAAGGACAGGTAGACTGGACCGTTTAAGGTTGTGGAGAAGAAGAACGATGTCACCTACTTGGTGGACTTGAAATCTCCCAGGAACCCCTTGAGGGTCCTGCATGTCAACCGTTTGAAGCCCCACTTAGAAAGGTCCGAAGTGGGCATGCTCCTAGCTACAGATGCTGGAATGGAGGAGGAGAGTGAGCCTCTTCCTGACCTCCTATGTGCAAAAGAGCAAGATGGGTCAGTGGATGGTGTTGTCCTCTCTGACACACTGACCCTTGAGCAGAAGCAGGATTGTCGCCAACTGTTGGGACGATTCCCTGATCTGTTTTCCTTGGTTCCTGGTGTCACTCATTGGTGTGTCCATGATGTTGACACCGGAGACAGCACTCCTGTGAAGCACAAGGCTTACAGGGTGACTGACAAGGTCAGAGCATACATTAAGGAGGAGGTCTCCAAAATGTTTGCCTTAGGGGTGGTTGAGTCCTCTAACAGTCCTTGGGCCAGCCCAGTAGTTTTGGTCCCGAAGGCTGCAGCGCCTGGTGCTTCACCAGAACTTCGGTTCTGTGTGGATTACCGAGGACTCAATTCAGTCACCAAGACTGACGCGCACCCCATCCCCAGAGCTGATGAGCTCATAGATCCGTTGGGGGCTGCCCGGTACCTTAGTACGTTTGATCTGACGTCTGGGTACTGGCAGATCGCCTTAACTGATGGGGCAAAAGAGAGGTCAGCATTCTCCACACCAGATGGGCTCTACCAATTCCGGGTTATGCCCTTTGGGATGAAGAATGCCCCTGCCACCTTCCAGAGGTTGGTCAACCAGGTCTTGGCTGGACTGGAGGAATTCAGTGCCGCCTACCTGGACGACATTGCAGTGTTCAGCGCCAGCTGGGAGGAACACTTGCGCCAGTAAGTGCCAGATTGGGCAGGGTTCTGTGGTGTACTTGGGGCACCAAGTAGGGAGCGGCAAGGTGGCCCCCCTGCAACCCAAGATAGATACCATCCTGGCTTGGGCACCGCCCAAAACCCAAACTCAGGTGAGAGCTTTCTTAGGTCTCACGGGTTACTACAGGAGGTTCGTCAAGGATAATGGTAACATTGTGCACCCCTTGACGTCGCTGACTTCCAGGAAGCAGCCACGAAATGTGATCTGGACTGACGCCTGTCAAACGGCCTTTGACACCCTGAAAGCTGCAATGTGCACAGCACCTATACTCCAGGCACCCGACTTTTCTAAAGAATTTATTGTCCAGACGGACGCTTCAGAGCATGGCGTGGGGGCTGTTCTAGCTCAGGTGAATGAAGAGGGCCGACTCGCCGAGACTTACCTGTAGCCTTCATCAGCAGGAGGTTACTTCCCAGGGAACAGAAGTGGAGTGCGATAGAGCGAGAAGCATTTGCTGTGGTCTGGGCGCTGAAGAAGCTAAGACCCTACCTGTTTGGGACTCACTTCCGGGTTCAGACCGACCACAGGCCCCTCAGATGGTTGATGCAGATGAGGGGTGAGAATCCAAAACTGTTGAGGTGGTCCATTTCCCTACAGGGGATGGACTTTACGGTGGAACACCGCCCTGGCACAGATCACGCCAATGCTGATGGTCTGTCCAGATTTTTACGCCTTAGTGATGAGAACTCCCCAGGGGAAGGGTAGTTCTCCCCACATTTCAGCTGGAGGGGACACGTGTTAGACCTGACATCATTGGCTTGAGTCTCTCCTCCATTTTTTTCTGTTTGCCTCCACTGTTTACAATGTTTTTGCTGGTATACTGCTTTGGGCACTGTGCCACTGCTGATCAGTGCCACAGTGCAAGTGCTCCCTATGTTAAATTACTGTATTGATTGAATTCCATGTTTGGCTTATTTGGTTTACTGTCAGTCCCTAGTCTAGTGCACCAGGAGTGCCAGGGCATGTAAATACAAATGCTGCTTGTGGGTCTGCAGCACATGTTGTGCCACCCACAGGAGCGGCCTAGCAAAAGTTTGTTACAGGTCTGCCATTGCTAGACCTACGTGCAGTCTGGTACTGTCAAGCTGACTGCGCAAGTACACCTACTTGCCAGTCCCCAAACCTTCCCTTAACTTCATGTTAAGTCACCCCTATGGTAGGCCTGAGGGCAGGGTGCATTGTAAGCATAAGGTAGGACAAGCCTGACAAGGTTGGCATGTCCTAATAGTGAATTACAGCCATATTCGTTTTTCACTACTGTAAGGTAACCTGCTCTCCATTAGTTAGAATGGGCCGCCTGGGTTATTAATGTTATAATCCTAGCTGGCTCGGGGAGCATGGTGCAATGTCGAGTTTGGTATCCCTGAACTCGGGGTTTAATCACGCATCCATTTGTGTGGATGGTTTTTGGACTCTGGGTTTGAAAATAGCACTTTTAGAAAGTGGCTATTTTCTTGTCTAACTATTTCTGGTTTCTGCTGGTTTGGTGTGTGTGTGACAGGAGCTGGGTGGCTCCAGAGATCTGCTGAGTCAGTGTGGGATAAGTGGGACTTTTGCATTGAGAGTAGGGGGAGAGTAGCTTCTAATAGCCTGCTCTGCCTGATACAATGCTGGCTCCACCTCCTGCCAGGCGACTGATGGCTCTGTGCCTGCCAGGGACGATCCTAGCCCCACCTCCTGCCAGGAGGCTGATAGCTCTGCTCCTGCCAGTGACAATACTGGCTCCACCTCCTACTGGGCGGCTGAGGACTCTGCCCTGCACAGTGAATAGGCCAGGTGCCTCTGCCTGGCTACACCCACAACAAACCCAGGATGTTGGGAAATTCCCCTGCATGGACAAAGGGATCAAAGCCAAAAAGGGGTGTAAGAGAAGGACCCCTGAACCAAGACTTTAGATCACTTCTGACAAGGAACCCTGAAACCAAGGACAAGAAGCCTGCTGATCCAAGGACTTGCCTACCCCTTCTGCCAGTGTGCTGTTTGCTGGGGGGAATCCTGCATGTGCTTCTTTATTTTTGCCAAGGAACCAGGAGAGAGGAACTGTGTGTGTACTCTCAGACTTTGCTAAGAAAATCTCCAAGGACTGGAAGAGTGCCAGTCTCCTGCTGAAGTCACAGGGCTAAAGGACTTCACCATTTGCTAAAAGTGCTTGTTGCTGGAACCTGAAATCCGGCACCTCTGAAAGAAACCAGCAATCTCGACGCCGTCGGACGTCGCCGAATCCAGCCCGACATCGTGAGTAACGGCTCCAGTGTCCCGCTTCCTCGACGCCGGCCGCCGGGCCCGATCGACGCTAGTAGCGACGCCAGTGAGTAGCGAGTTCGGCTCCAGCTACAAGTGACCCTGTGTCGACGCCACCGCTGTTCGCATGGAAGCCGAGCCCTCTCGACGCCGTGAGCGCTGCACACTCTTGCAACATCATCGACATCGATGACGACGCCGTATCCTGCTTTGCCTCGTGAGTGCTGCTCCTGCCCGACTTCGATCGACGCCGCTGCAGGTCGCCCCGACTCCGAGGCCGGATCGACACCGGAGACGCGACGCCAGACATCTCGACGCCGCTGATCATCGAGTGCATCACTTTTCTAAGGTACTGTGTTGTGGGGGTCAGTGCGACTCCGGGCTCGACGTAGCGCTCCTCGCGGTCGACACCGAACCCTTTGGATTAACTTTGCCTCGACGTCGTGTGACTCCCGTGTGGGTTACATTGTTGCCAAGAACTGTGTTTTAAAGAAGAAGAGTTGCTTTTGATACTAAAGACTTTGTGCTAAGAAGAAATTACACTTGAACTATTATTTTTCCTTCCAAGAGTATTTATGAAGACTGTGGTATATTTGTGTCGTTATTTGGTCTTGTGCTAAGCCTTATATAAAAATACTTATTTTTATAATACTACTGTGTCGTGTCCATTTGTAGTGTATTCACTTTATCACTGTATGTGGTCATAAATGCTTAACGCACTGCCTCTGAGATAAGCCTGTCTGCTTTGCCAAGCTACCAAGGGGGTGAGCAGGGGCTATCTAAGTGTGTGATCCCCTTGCCCTGACTAGAGGAGGTGGGTCCCTATTTGTCAGAAGTGTATACCTCTGCCAACTAGAGACCTGCCAAATCTAACAGTTTGTTTAACATTTAAAAAAATATACCCAGATAAAGAAACTTAACAAAATGCATGTTACTGTATCAAAAGACATCCATATTCAGTAAAAAAAAAAGACCCTCTCTCACACAGTAACCACACCTACGTGCCCACACCGAAGCATTTCTGGTGCACACATTATCCTGAACAGTGAGTGATACTTGTCTTTTCTACCATAATTTAATATCACTGGATTTGTCAAAAAACTGATCAGCTAGCAATTTATCTGGACTGGAACTAAAATAAGTATCTGCACAGTAGTTCACATCCTAGTTAGTATAAGAGACAAACCAAGCACTAGAACAACCTAAAAGTGAAGTACCTCGTGGTAATACCGACCTAAAAACATGTAAGAAAAACACATATGATTAAAAATCTCAATATAATGCAGCATGTGGGAGAAATATTACAATGCCATTAGTTGAACAATGCTTGAGCGGCACACTGGAAAGGCAGAAGAGAGTCGCAAGCAGGTGGCACATCTAAAGGCATAAACAGACAGGGTGGCTTATCAAATACCATGGCTTAAAATAAATTCCAAGACTCACCCATCTGGGGTGGGTAACCAACTACATCAAGTACTCGAAGAGGGAACGCTAAATTATAGCATCCTAGTGTGGAAAGAAAGGATAACCAAAAAAGCATTACAATAAATAGTGCAGCTGAATTCTAGCATCCATGTGTGGGGAGGAAGGATCAACAAAGTGTATAACACAGCTGTGGCCTGCCAAGGTGTATCTCACTGCATGGCCACGGTGGAGATTTACTCACAGTTATTAAGTGGCTCGATAGCTGGACGACCTACCCTTGCTCTACCAGCTTGGCAGAGTGTGAGGACTCGCGAGGAGCGAGGTTAAATACTTGCACAATTTCCAAGCGGCCTGGCACTGGAGACATGACTCGAGGTAAAAGGCGGGCGCGTCAAGTGTGTCATTGTGGGAGTCAGGCACGCAACACCCATTGGACTCACCGGGCTTCAGCCCCCTCCAGTCGTGTGTGGCAGCCCGGGATGAGACAGATCCCGGGACACACCGAGCTGCACCAGAACGTTTCACAGGTCTTTAAAAGACCATTTGAATGTTAATTAGGCCTTGCAGTTGTTTCACCCCTTCTAGGAGCCCCTGCAGCTCCACTCTGCCTACTGATTAAAGGTTCAGTACCCCCCGAAATTTTTCTTAGCCTCCCCCCGAAATTTGGCTCTAGTTGCGCCTCTGGTGGGAGTGCCTGGTGGCGGCTCATACAGGGTGGGGAGGGCATTCAGGATTCCTCGAGTCAACAGTACAGAGGCTAGCAGTAAAGTGTGCACCATGTTGGAACGCGCAAAAGGTATTAGTAAGGGAATACGAACACAAAGGTTAAAGCACTCCCTGGGGTCGATGGGCAAAGAAAAACAGGTGTCATTGAGAATCAAGGCACCTATATTAAGCCAAATCAGTCTGAAAAATCTGTCAGAAAAAAGGGGATAGGTCAGGTTCATGGTGCCTCATACCAGGACTGAGGATGCGCGTGCGGTAACTTAAGAGCTAACAAAGTTCCCTGATGTTCATGGGAGCTGTCGTAGGAATTTGGAATTAGTTAAACACAATCCTCATTTCAATATACTGGCCTGTATGTGAAACAATGTCAAGAAAGTACAAGGCAATCTACAGAGAAAAGATAGAATCTTATATGTGTGCCGTGTCCGCAAAACATCTTTGGTTTAAACCAGTCTCCAGCCCGTAGGCTCCAGGATATTTAGGGCCATATTCATCATTATTTCACACACCGCAGCAAGACACCTTGATGCACTGCGATGCCTGAAAGGGAGAAGGCAGGAATGGTCCAAGAGTGCCTGCGTTTCAGACAGGATTGTCTTGAGCAAGAAGGTACGCCTTCCGGCACGAAAACAATCTTCTTTCAACGTATGCTGCAGATTGCAGAGCACATAGAAAGAGGAAAAAACGAGGAAAAATAAAGCATTTTTAAGCATTCCAGGTTTGCCAGTCTTGGTGAAACTGGGAATGGCCACAGCCCAGGGTGTAAGCGTGGGAACACCCACACTCCATCCATGAAGCCTCACCGCGGGCAGAGTCTAGAGTTACTCCATATCTAGTAAGCCACGCAGGTCCATACAAGGAGGTCTGTGTGGCTTGATAAATATCATTCCAGATGTTGTGTTGCCCTTGCAATACCTTGCTTGGTGCAAGAGCAACAAAAAACCTTGGTAAATATGCCACCCTCAATGCAATTTTCACACAGATGAGTGGAAAATGTATTTTGAGTACTGCTTATAATTGTTGACAAAAATACACTAAGTATTCGAGGAAGAAGTTTATCATTTCTGTCCATTTCTACTTTTACCATAACTTTCTGTGCTATACCTCATTAGTCAATGAGTGATGCATGCTGAATTTGAGTCGCTCCTGTGAAGTGGGAGGACATAACATGGATTAATAGAATATCATAACTTTCACTCACCTGAATTTCTCATGAATTCTTTGCTGACCACCAGGATGTGTTCAAAGATGCCGCCCATTGTCCCAGATGTTACAAAATGTGTACCATAGTCATTAATGAATTTAGCATACATTCCATAGTTGTATTGATCTGGAAGGTCCATGAGGGACAGCACAAAGTCTTCATCGAGAACTATGTTTGTTTTCCTCATGGTGAACTGAGCTGTCTGCACCTCGGTGCGCACCCTAATAAAACCAAATCGCTGTGGAAAAAGCAACAATAGGCTTTAATTAAAAGCATTTCTCTTTATTGGTACTTCAGGTAACAGAATGCATGTGCCCACTTTTGATTGCATGTGTTTATAACATGCTGGCATCGATTTATTTTTCTCTAAACAATAGCCTCGTTAATCGTTCAAATACCAATTAGTAATGGCACAAAAACCTGGCACAAGGTTTGAAATGCAAATGCAATTTTGAATTACGTTTTTTGGCGCAAGTCCCTACCTGAGAAAAATAATAAATGCCACGTGCATTTCATTCAAGTGAGCCAACAAACGAGGTCCCTACGTTGGTGTCTATCATAGACAACTGAAATTTTTGGCACATGAACTCACCTTTCCACTATCTGCCGTAAAACTGGCAATGCACAAAACTGAAACCGTACTTATGAGCTTTGATATATCCCCGAGAGACCAAACCACATCAGGTGCTCCAGTTCTGCAAGTATCTTGGTTATATGCATACAAGTTGCTTCATGCCATCGAAAATGGGGATATATATTAGAGAAAGGGAAATGGTACAATACTCCTCCCTTAATGCATTGGTATCAATTTATGTTTAATTATGAAACTATTGAAAGTCCTATTGAACTTTTGAAAGCATACAGAAGTCCTGGGTCGGTTTTACAGAAGCATTGTAGAGAAACAAAAATTAAGGGGTGAAAGCATCTACATCCTTTTAGTTACTTGTAGGGTGATTACTGAACAAAGTTATTTAACACAACTGGCTGTGTTTCCATAATAGGAAGTCGTAAAAGATTTCACAAGTTTTCAAATGTGAAAGGTGAGTCCAAATTTGAGGTGAAAGGTAATGCCAAGTTTGAGGGAAAGTAATTTTTATTTATTTATGAGGTGTATCTTGATATCGCCCCTACTAGACCCGGAAAGACCAGCAACGCATCGTACGTAGGTACACAGATGGTCAGTTACAAGTAAAGGCCAGTTACAAGCAGAACAAAAAATATAAAAATAAACCAGGTGGATAATAGCAACAACGAGTAGCAAACACGTTTTTAGGGGCAGACGGGAGAAAAAACGTGTCAGCAAACACAACAGCAAGGTAAGGTGAAGGATTAGTGGTCTTTTTCTTAAATGTGGGCATTTTGAGAATTAGGTTTTCTGAGCTTCAGGGCACTAGGATTTATTTGAGAAAGTGAGCCTGTAGCCGTGTTGTGGGGTGCCCTGTACAGTATTTCACTATAGATGCAATCTTAAATATGCTGTTCACGACACTACAATATAAACAGTCCGTCTTCTCCCAAAACTTCGGTGACATGAAGGACAGCCTTAAAAGTGGTCAAATGAAACCTGGAGAAACATGCCAGCAGTGTGTTGCTATAATTAATGCTAGATAGAATCATGGATTTTACCACCAATCTGAAATCCTCCTCCTTGATGAATGGTGCAGTCCATCTGAGGAGTATGATTTGATGCTGGGCTCCTTGGGCTAGGAAATTTATGTCAGCATGGAGATTTAGATCATGCCCAGCATAAAGCTGAGAGATATGGCTCAGTCTTTTATGTTAGAAGTGCAATCTAATATGTCAAGTGTGATGACCTGTGGGTGTATTGGATTTAAGCATTTTAGCAAAAAGCAACTCCTATCATTTAGATCAGGTCCAGGGAGGCAATGTGCCTGCCATACACCACAAAGCAGAGCAGGTCACAATTATTAAAAGTCGAAGGCGTTGGAATCTATGGTAGAGTGGATGTAGTACAATTAGCATTTATCCTGATCCAAGATGATGAATAGCTTTTTGTTGTCCTGTCACTTGTCTTAGTTTATTTTCCTGACCAAAAAGTCAGTTAAACCCTTTCGTGTATTTGTGATCCTGTGAGAGTTGGTGAAGCTTCCTGTGGGAGCAACCACCTGATATGCAGCATGAAAATAAGTAGCTAACAATCAGTGTTTCCTGAATTCATTCAAGCCAATTCCTTCTCCACTTCAGGCCTCATCTAGAGAGGTGTTGTCATGCTCCACACTCAGGCTTCAGATATTTAGGGTCTGATTATGATCATGGCTGATCGGATACTCTATTGCAAACGAAACGGATAGCCTGTCAACCATATTGCAAGTTCCATTATATACTATGGGGTAGATTTACAAACCCCTTGCGCCACTTTTGGTCAGTTTTAGCATGAAAAAAGTGACGCAAAAGTGGCGCAAGGGGCTTGTAAATCTGCCCCTATGTAACTTGTACTACGGCAAATGGGATATCTATCCTGTTTGTGATGGAGTATCCCTCCCACCAAGATTGTAACCAGGCCCTTAGTCAGTAACTACTGCTTTTCCATGGATTCTTTTGGATTCCTGGGCTCAGGAGCTTCAGTTGAGATTGGGTTGTGTTAGAACATACCACCAAATACAGGCTATTGTTCTATGGTTCCTATGGACTTCATCTCCTCAAATTATTGTAAATTGTAATGCAACATTCACAATATTCTACCATGTATAAGACCCAGGATTTAGGAACTAATTACTTACAAACTGAGTTCTTTGGAACTATGTCTGTTCTAAAATGAAGTCACTCTGGCTCTGAACTTCTCCTGTGGAGTCATGCTGGCTGTAAAGAAACAGCTTAGCCTGAATTATTTACAGCTCATGTAGTTTATCCAGCCTACACTCACAGATAGAGTATCATGTTCAGTTCGCAAATGTGTGTAACTTACAAAGAACAATAGCTAAAGAACTGGGTCACTCTGTTGAAGGTATTGAAAATTACACACACACGTACAAGTGGCAGCGTCGGTACTGGGTAGTTATAGATTGGACCATGTTTCCATTGAAACTTGATTTTTTTGTTTGCTAATAACCTTGGCACCATTTGAGGATTCTGCACAAATCTTTCCCAGAAAAAAATCTCATCCATCGAAGCTCCTTCCTGGAATCTTCAGGTTGATCCGTCAAGCAGGAACCCAGAAAAAGGGAGTCCCCAAAAACTTTTTCCCCATGCATATTCCAAAGGCATTTTAGACACAGCTACAGCCAGTATGGAAGAATGGAATTACAGGAAATGTGGCTGAAAGCTATATGTTAACTCGGTGTAAACCTATGCAGTAGTTCTGTAAAAATTTGGTCTCAAAATGTGTGTTAATTTCATGCCTCAGTTGCACTCTCGTTTGACTGTTCGCAACCTGAAGGAAAAGTTGTAGCCCCATCTTAGGCCTCAGGGACTTGCAGGTAGGTGGTCCAAAATCCATGTGTGGTGCCTGTATTTGTCTCTGTTCGGCAGGTGGTTGGGTCACTGCGGGGGCTTAGTTTCAGGGCCTAGATTTTGCCTGGCCCGGTGCTCCAACTGCAGCACTCAACCCCGCAGCACACATGGTCTTGTGCAGCTGGGTACCAGTCAGAGGTTGGACATGTCACTAGTGATGTAAATCATGAGGGTGCAAGAAGTGTATGACAACGGTGCAGGTCAAAGTTAATTTAGGACATGAGTTATAGTAACGTGAGATACCTATAAATGGTGAACTTTAGTGGTTTTGTATTTTAAAATATTATGTTTTACTTGACATTTTCACCTAAATATACACATCCCTTTATCCTTTGTTTTAAATAATAAACTTCTAAAGTTTAAAGAAAATATAAAGTATGATATTATTACAGTTGCTACCTATAAATGTTTTGGAGTGAATTACTATGTTTTTTAAACTTAAAGTAAGATGTCTATTACAGTGCATGGAGTGGGGTTGGCCACATGGCACCCAAACCCCTCCCCTGTGCCCACTCCCCTGTTGGTGCCCAACCCCCTGCCATGTACACCCTGGCAGAAGTAACTCTAACTTGAGCCCCTAGTTGGGCACAGGCATGTGTCCCACTTTATGTACCTTTGTGTATCATCCTATACATCACTTAACAAGTAAATTGACCTCTGCCAGGCTGGACATGTCCTTACAATATAGCAACGATTGAGTCTATATTTAATTATTTGCTTACGCATTTCCCTTTCTGGGGACAACTGTTGTTCGTAATAATATACTCCCAAGGTCCCTGGTAGACTTATTGGGTTCCCTTGTTGTTTAAAAATATCTAGTCGGACTGCAGCACGTATTGTGCCACCGACTTAAGTATGTCTCAAGCCTGCAATTGCATCCTGTGTGAGCAGTTTTAAACTGCCATCTCAACATGGGAAAATAAAACGTTTTCCACGATAAAACTTTTGTTTTCAATAGATTTAAGTCACTTGAGGGTAGGTAATAAATAGCCTGTAGGTGAGAGTGTGTTGTATTTAAAAATGTGGGCATGTACGTTTATGTTTTACAGGCCCTGGTGGTGAAAAACGTTCAAACTCATTTTCCACTACTGTGAGGCCTACCTCTCCCATAGTGTTAGACCTGGCACCATTGGCGTGGGTCTCCCTTCCATTTTTGCTGTTGTCTCATGTATTTTTGCTGGTGTTAGATGCTTTGGGCACTGTGCCACTGCTGTCCAGTACCACAGTGCAAGTGCTCCCTATTGTAAATTGATGTATTAATCAGTGGTTCCATGTTTGGCTATTTGATTTACTTGTCAGACTCTAGTCTAGTGCACTGAGTGTGCCCAGGGCATGTAAATACAAATGCTGTTGGTGGGCCTGCAGCACTGGTTGTGCCACCCAGAGAAGCAGCCTTGTAAAATGTGTCTAAGGTATGCCATTGCAGAGCCTGCGTGCAGTCTCGTACTGTCATGCTGACTGGGCAAGTGAACCCACTTGCCAGTCCCTAAACCTTCCCTTTTCTTCATATCAGTCACCCCTATGGTAGGCCCAAGGGCAAGGTGCATTGTATGTATAAGGTAGGACAAGCCCTGATGTGTGAGGCATGTCCTAATTGTGAATTACAGCCATTTTCGTTTTTCACTATTGCTAGGCTACCTGTTCTCCATAGGCCAGAATGGGCTGTTTGATTATTACAGGTTGATAATCCTAACGGTCTCAGAGAACATGGTAGAAATTCGAGTTTAGTATGCCTGAACTCAGCATGATGAAATACATATTTTAGTGAAGTTGGTTTTAACATTCTGTGTTTGCAAATACCACTTTTAGAAAGTAGGTATTTGCTTGCCTAACCTTTCAAGCCTGCCCCTGCTAGGTTGTGTATTCCTTTGTCTGGTTTTGTGAGTGAAAGGGGTTGGGGGATTCCAAGAGACAGGGTGAGTCACCCAGTGGTGAATAGGGAGATCTGCATCTAGAGGGGAGGGAGAAGTTGCACCTGAACCTTGAATAGGGCTGTGCCTGCCTTCCACAATGCTGGCTCCACCTCCAGGGAAGTGGCTGATGTCTCTGCCCTGCACACTGAAAGAGGAGAAGGAATCCTGTAAACAAAGTGCTCCAGGACTGTACTTGCCTTCCACAATGCTGGCTCCACCTCCTGTGGGGCGTCTGATGTGCCGGCCCTGCACTGTGAAAGGTAAGGAGAAATCTGGTAAACAGAGTGCTTCAGAACTTGTTTGAACTGGGCAAAGGCCCCTCTCCGCTCAGAGAACAAAGGATTTTGGGGTATAAATATTGGGACCCTGATCTCATGAAATTAGATCACTTTGGACTACAAGAAGAAATCTTTACTGAGGAGAGGAACCTGAAGAAACTGAGGATAGACTATTCCCAAGCTGAAGTGCTACTTTGGGGATTGGCCTGCAGTGGTTGCCTTACTGCCAAAGGAAGGAGAAAAGAACTTTGTGTACTTTGCTTTCAACTAGTGGAGTGTTGTGGCTCACTGGCAAAGGAAGGAGAAAGGAACTTTGTGTACTTTGCTTTCAACTAGTGGAGTGGTGTGGCTCACTGGTTAGAGGCGGCAGACCCGGAAGCAGAGAACGGCCCAGAACCAGGGTTCAATTCCCGACGCGGCAGGGCCGTGGACCAGGGTCAGCGGACTCGATAATTCTCACCTCGGTGCCTACTGTAACCAGGGATCACACTCGGCAACTCTGGGCATTAGCTTGCCTCATCTCTACAACGGCCCCCCACATTCACCGGGGATGCCTGGTTTCACCTTGGAGATACCCAGTAGGGACCATCTCACAGGGAGAGCCAGGACGGGTTCCCCAGCGGTCTACAGCGCCACGACGCCTCAGGGCAGCAGTTCGCTTTACAAGACACATACATTACATTAACTTGTGAAGGATCTCTATGGGCTTGTAAAAGAGCTTGCCTCTTGCTGAAGTCTCAGGGACAACAGACTCCAACCCCCAGCTCCCTAGAGTTCTTGTGGAAGTGCCTGCTGCTGTTTTGGGCCTTCTGAGGAACTGCGTGCCGCAAGGAGCTGGAAGCGCGACTCAAGGAGCTGGAAGCGCGACTCAAGGAGAAGAAGTGTGTCGCCATCACTGTGCCTGCCGTCGCTACTCAGAAGGAGGGTGTCGCCACTGAAACTGTCGCACTGCACCGCATCAGAGAGAAACATGCCGCATTGAAGATGAAGCGTGTCACCGTCACTGCTGCTGCCACTGCAACTCCGAAGGAGGGTGTCGCCGCTGTAGCTGTCGCATTGCGCCGCATCAAGAGAAGAATCTCGCAACGAGGTCGGTGCGTGTCGCCGTCGCTGTGCCTGCCGTCGCAACTCCGAAGGAGGGTTTCACCGCTGGAACTGTCGCACTGCACCTCATTGAAGAAGAGCACCTGGCATCCCTGAGAAGCGTGCCGCCATCAGAGCCGGTGCCATCGCATCGTGGATGTCGCCGCTGTAGTTGTTGCATCGAGCGGAAGCTTCACACATCGTGTGAGAAGAGTGCTGCCGCTGGTACTGCTGCCGTCGCATCATCAGGGTGTCGCCGCTGCAGTCCATGCATCGAACCGAGAACTTCTCACATCCCAGGAGAAGCGTGCCGCATCTGGAAGATCTTCACATCTTTATTTCTTTGCACCTGAACTTCGCCCGCATTTCCCTCGCTGCGACATTGCTTGTCGTGGAAGCGCAACGCAACCTAAGGTACATTAACGCAGTGACGCATCTAAGAACTGAACTGAACTAAGCTAAATCTACCATCTTGAAGTAACAGTATTGTATATTTTTGTCGTTTATGGTCTTGTGGTAAATCTATATAAACTATACTTATTTTTTATATACAACCTGTGTGGTGTCCATTTGTAGTGTTGTCACTGGATTACTGTATGTGGTCACAAATGCTTAACACACTGCCTCTGAGATAAGCCTGTCTTCTCGTGCCAAGTAACCAGCAGGAGTTATTTTAGGAGTGTAATCCCTTTATTCTGACTAGAGGCAAGGGTCCCTATTTGTCACAAGTACCTACCTGTGCCAACTAGAGACTCCCAAATCTAAAACATAGGATAACATTGAGTTCCCATACTACATTAAATATGTGATAACTTTCAATTGAGAGCAGGTATTAAGGTTGAGTTAGGGATCTAAGGAATTGCAACTTAAAACCCTCTTTGATGGTAAAGTCCGATTTGAAGTCGCAATTCTGAAAATCTCACTTTTAGAAAGTTGCCATTTTTTTCATTCCAACCATTTGGTGCCTGCAGCCCATATCCTGGGTCATGTGACTAGGTATAGCTGGCAGATGGTCTTTGTGTATTGCTCCCAGAGAGTGAAACAAAGGGGGGTGAGGTGTTGGCAGGATGGGCCATCTCTGACTTGATGAGGGAGAGTAGCTGTCACCTACCACACTTGAACATCACAAAGGCTCTACCCGAGAACAATCACAAAGGGTTTGTCACTAGTCTTTTGTGAACCCAGACAAGCTGGAGTCCAGTCAGGGAGGCAGCAAATTCCAGTCAAATTTGAGGTTGGAAACCTTCAGAACCTTCTCATACTTCAAAGTTGGCTCCAGGTATAAATACTGGACTGTCAGACCCAACTCTTCAGTATACCCCTAGACATGTGGAAGACTCAGAAGGGCTGATGCTCTGCTCTGCAAGAAGGATGGCTACTCACTGCTCTGCTGCCTGAGTGAAAAGGAATGGACTTGCATCTTGAACCTGTGACCTCAAGAGTGACTCAGAGGGGTAGTTGTCTGATCTCCCGATCAGACCATCGAGACAAAAAAGGATCTAACAATCCTGAACCCAGCACCAGGACTCTATCTGCTATGAGTCTTGCCCCCCCAAGTGGTGCCAGCCCAGCCTTAGAAGTGTGCCTGCAGATGCTCTGCCAGCCCAGCTGTGGTCCTGTGAGCAGAACCGAAACAGCGAGATGCATCTCCTCAGAGCTAAATCAGAACTGCTGCTGCTTGATGCATCCCACCCACAAGCCTTGTATTGCATCCTGCAGCTTCTTCGAAATTGCCACTGCATGACACATCCTCGACAACCCTCATCTAAAGCACCCATAGTGACAATGCAGAACTTTGCATCACAGCTCTGCAGCTTCCTCGGAACCGCAGCTGCGAGACACATACTCGACACAGGATCTTTCAATCCTCTGCATACTAGGATTTAATGTACTTTTTCAGCGGGCCTAACTGGGTCCATGTATCAGACCTGAGCTCAATTGCAGTCAGACTGACTTGTGACTCATGGTCCAGCACAACCAAATAACCACAGTAGGCACTGTGTGCTTCTACGCCTTGTTACCACGTAATTCTTTAAAATTGCATATCTCCGATTATACTAATTGGATTTTTGTTGTTTTGGTCTGAAATAATTCATTAAATGTAACTCTATTTTTCTAGGTTAGTGTGGGTTTTTCCTTGTGTATTTATTTCACTTTATTACTGGTTGAAGTGCTGCATTCATACTTTACACATGACCTCTAAGTTAGGCATGACCTCTTTCGCTCCAAGCTTCCAGGGGGTGAAGCATCGGTTAATTTGGGGTTTACTTGTGCTCCACTCTGGCAAGAACTATGGTTGCTGAATGAGAAGGGTTTCACCCCACACAATCAGCAAACCAATTTCCAATAACTTGACAGGATTGTCCCAGTCCCCCAGAGGTGTTTGAAGCCAAAAGGTTTCCAAGTTCCAGGTTTTTCAGGATGCAAGGAGGAGTACATTTTCACAAAGGCAAAGGTCCCTGGGCCTTGGGAACAGCACTTGGGGTCAAGGCTCACTCCACCAAAAGCCACCAGGCAAAGACCAGGGCAGGTGCAGTTGGAACTGGTCAGCTGGGCATCTCAGGAAAGGAATTCTAGCAGCTCGTTGCGGCACTGTAGCTTACATGGGAGGTCAGTCAGAGGACCCTTTTAGTCCACATTTTTGTCCTGGGTCAAGTGGGGAACAGGCCTAGGCTTTCAGGTCTCCTTAAAGGTTTCACAGGAGGTGCATCTCTTTTTCCTGTCTTCCACAGGTCAGGTAGTGTTCTTAGAAGGGTGTCCAGGGATGGCGTGTTTATTACTGGCACCAGCCTGTGGGTGGGAGTGACTCCTGGCCACTCCCTAACCAATTAGGAAAAGGATCCAATGGAACCCTACCCAATTGTGCAACACTTCCTGTGTGCCCTACTATGAAGAATCCCAACATGCCCCTTCTTAACTCAAACCAAGTGCAGAAGCATTCATCCCCTGTGTTTAGCTCCTGTGCCCACGAGCAGAACATCTCCTCAAACCCAAGGCCTTTAACTCTGCTGTCGGAGCAAGTTCACACCTTATTAAAGAGTCACAGTTGAAATCTCATGCAATTGGTCTTCTAACCGCTTTAGACAGAAAAAGGTACCTTCTTTAAAATATTTACTACAACTTAACTTATGAATGAATTAGGGTTGTGATAAATATTTTATAAGAAGAGATAACGTTATTTCATTTTAATAGTTTGCTTTTCTGTGGAACCACTAGCACTGGTACAGTGAAAATAGCTCTTGGGATTTTGTCACTGTATTGTCATGTTTTACATTAAACTTTTACACGTCTTACATTTAAATACCATGCACCCTGTCTTATTGAGAATTAAGGACTGCTTATGGTGACTTACTAATACTTGAAAGGAGAGTTTAGGCCTGTCAAAAGGGGTTATTTTGAAAGGTTGAAATTGAGGTTTTGAAACTGCACAGACAGGCTACAGTAGTAGGCCTACAGTCATGTTTTGCACTGTCACTCTAATGGTGACAACGTGTGTTCTGCAGTCCACTAGCGGTATTTAACTTACAGGCCCTAGGTACAGTTTATTTAATATACTAGGGACTTAAGGTAAGTTAAATATGCCAATTAGGGGAAAAGCCAATTTATACAGTTTTAGGGAGTTGGAGCACCTGCACCGGGACCTGGTTAGCGAAGTCACAGTGTACAGCGGCAAGCAACCAGCAGCATCAGTCCAATAAAATGGGGGAGATCATGCAAAATTATATTTTTCTACACATAATATGTTCGCTTAGGACCGTAACTTGGTCTCACCAGGCAAAAAGTATAAATAAATAATTGTGATCTATCAGCTAGTGATAATAGAGTCAAATATCTTGAATTCATTTGGAAAAAACACAGCAGGAAAGCTGGACTGTCTCATTCATCTCTAAGAAAATATCTGCATTGCTACATCTGTTTTTACCTCCTCCATGATAATTATATCAAAAATGTTATATTAGCACTTTTCTAACTGTCATATTAACCTAAAGCTCTTTCAGAGTCTGGGGGCCTTATTTATGAAGGCCTTGCGCCACCGGTGCGTCACTTTTTCCCATGTTAAAAGTGACGCACCAGCGGCGCAAGGCCTTCATAAATGAGGCCCTGGGTGCTTTCTCTGTATAAATATGCCATTTCTCAATGATTGCTGTCCTGCTTGTTTATTGATATATCCTTTGATTGGAGAAGACCGGGTTGTCCAATGCTTCAATTAGTAGTCTGTTGAAAGGTATAATGTGAAGAATGGAGTTATAGGGACCTTTTAAGTGATCTGCAATTATGTGTTAACAGATAGATAGATAGATAGATAGATAGATAGATAGATAGATAGATAGATAGATAGATAGATAGATAGATAGATAGATAGATAGATAGATAGATAGATAGATAGATAGATAGATAGATAGATAGATAGATAGATAGATAGATAGATAGATAGATAGATAGATAGATAGATAGATAGATAGATATATTTAAACTCTGGCAAATTCAAAAGGTTCAGAGTTCAGATGAGGCGGGCCATTTTGTGTGGCCCTTCCATTCAGCCTAATGTCCGTTACAATTCTCTTCTGCCGGCAGGCGCTCCCATTATTTGTTTCTCACAAATGTCACCAAAGCCTGACAAAACGAAGCGCCACAGCCTTCCGAGTTAGGGCCGGTCCCAGGTGTGTCAGACACCTCAACAAACAAACAAAGTCCACGCGCAGCATGCAGCAACGTGAAACCGGCCACACAAGCGTACTTCAGAGAATCCTTTATTCCTGGCAAAATCAGCATGACGCGTTTCGAGGTAACAAACCTCTTAATCATATGCTTTTTTTCTTTTCAATGGTGGGTTCGTTGGCTTGTTTTAAACGTAACTAAAACATTGAAGAAGGACAATGTCCATTCATTTAAAGAGGCAGTCCTCTTATATATATACATAACCTTTTGAATTTGCCAGAGTTTGCATAAAGGATTTTTTTCCTGAAGCACGTCGTACAGAACTTTACTCGCAGATGGCAAGGATGAACAAGCAAAAACAATGGAGGTTGCAAAATCCTTATTGTCACCCGGACCATCGGATGCAGCCGTAACATGGTACTACACCAGTAAAGGCTTTGGAGAGTGTTGGGGTGACATGTGTGAAGTTTGCCAAGATCAGCATTGGAGTATCACTGAAAGTCGGATTGACAAGAGGCATTGTGGGAATTGGAGTCCGAGTGAAGCAAGTACAAACAGTTAAGGTGAACATTTTAAGCATAATGAGACCTTTGCACTAGACATTATAAAAGAACAAAACAAGTACTCATAACCCTTAACTAAACAAATGTATTTCAAATGTGAAAAATGAAAAACGCCATAAAAACGAACTGCCTCTTTAAATGAATAGACATTGTCCTTCTTCAATGTTTTAGTTACGTTTAAAACAAGCCAACGAACTCATCATTGAAAAGAAAAAAAGCATATGATTAAGAGGTTTGTTACCTCGAAACGCGTCATGCTGATTTTGCCCGGAATAAAGAATTCTTTGAAGTACGCTTGTGTGGCCGGTTTCACGTTGCTGCATGCTGCGCGTGGACTTTTTTTGTATATATATATATATATATATATATATATATATATATATATATATATATATATATATATATATATATATATATGGCGAAAACCTCCTCCAAAAGAAAGAGTAGTGACCCCAGGGGAGATTCAAAGAGAGCACTTTATTTCGGTGAAAACTCAGGCGGATGCATTTCGGTTTGTAGGCCTTCTTCGGCGCCCCTCTCCAAACGGGAGTGCTGTGTCAAGAATAGTCCTGTCTCCATGATGCTTTATGTGCCTTACTCCGCCCCCATTAGGCACACCCATGTAGTCCTGTGTGGAAGTACTACAAGACCAACAATGCTTCAATTTGGTGCATCGCGGGTTTTCAGGGATGCACATTACGGGAAACACGCTGGATTTGGCACTGGATGACAGGCGCCAAGCACGAACCTGCTGGGAGGTGAGAAGCCACCAACGTCCAGTTCCCCCTCTGGTCTCCCCTTTTCCATCGCTACAACCGCTCAGCTCAGAGTCCTTTAGCGGGGGCAGGCACAGGAATCCCTAGTCGCCCAAACAGGAGAAAACAATTTCTCCCGACCGCCGATTTCCTCCAGACGTCGTGGTGGGTGCCAAATGTTACTGTAAACACAGTTCAACAGAAATGCTCGAGAGAGCTTGCCAGGCCGTTCGGACTACTTGTGTAGCGAGGGTGCACTCGAAATTGCGTTCTGGCATGTCGCAAAATTGCATGGCGAAAACCTCCTCCAAAAGAAAGAGTAGTGACCCCAGGGGAGATTCAAAGAGAGCACTTTATTTCGGTGAAAACTCAGGCGGATGCATTTCGGCTTGTAGGCCTTCTTCGGCGCCCCTCTCCAAACGTGAGTGCTGTGTCAAGAATAGTCCTGTCTCCATGATGCTTTATGTGCCTTACTCCGCCCCCATGGCAAGCTCTCTCGAGTATATATATATATATATATATATATATATATATATATATATATATATATATATATATATATATATATATATATATATATATATATATATATATATATATTATGTACAGAAAGGGCAGCACAACCGGATACTTTTTCAAAGTTCGTTTATTTCACAACACTCCACCGACGCGTTTCAGCCTCACGGCCTTTCTCACGGTCAGTGAGTCCTTTTTTGCTTTCCCATTATATACTGCCCCACATTAGCCATTAAGTGGCATTGTGGGATATGTAGTTTTTAAGCAAAAAATTATTCAAACATAGAAGACAGACAAAAGGACTGGTGTGTTAACATTGCTAGTATAGTACTTAGCGCCCTAAGTTATGTTCACTCAGGGAATGCTGTGTTTCATACCATTCAAGTTATTTTGAGTTTCAACTGTAATGGGTATAGTACCCTAGTATACAATTCATGTTAAGCTGAGTTCACATTCACTCCAGATGTATGTGGAGATCTTCTCCGAAGTTCATGCCTTTAGGCTGTTTCGTTCGGCAACGGACAATGAAGCGAGATTCCATTTGTGTATGTGTGTGTGTGTGTGTGTGTGTGTGTGTGTATGGAATTTCTATAGAGCAAACCTAGCTAAGAGGCAGGGGAGCGCTGTATTGGGTTAAAGATAAACATAATATCAACCAGTGACAGGAGAAGTAGCAGCCTTGTGGTCTGTTAAGCACTGTGATGTAGTTGTTTCTAAAGAGGTAAATCTTCAACTCTTAGTGTACACTTGTGAAAAAGCATTTTAAACTTTTTGAGAAAAATGTTAATTAATATGCAAACGAATATGACTTAAAACACAAATGTAATGCAAAACATGCCCTAGGCAATCAACTCTTTACTAAATTACAGCAGCGTTGGGGTGGTCCCGATTGAACCAGGGATGATTTTTCATGTCCAGGTTCCAGCAATTATAAAGGCCTGCTGCCTTGTTAATTTCGTATGTGTGTGTGTGTGTGTGTGTGTGTGTGTATGTGCCAATTGACTTTACCTGTGATTTTGTAATGCATGGGTGAACAGTTGTCAAATGATAAACTTCAAAAGAATTCAGAAACTTTTCAGAACTCTTTCTTGATCTTGCTAAAAAAGCTATTTGCAAGCGGGCATAGACAAAGCACCATCTGTTTTTTGGGTGAGTGCATGTCTTTTGACTTTCACAGTATAGTTTACAGTAAGTGGAAGAACACTTATTGACCGCCGCTAAATAATGAGATATGGTTTCACCCACAAAAAAACGTTGCCGAATTTATTGGGTGTTCATAAAAAGAGATTGTCCTTTCCTAATGTCATTCAATTACCTGAAATCACCTTGTAAATGAGTCCAACATCTGTTTTCAATCACAGGGTGCTGCAGATGCAAATCAATCTGCAACATTTTACATTTTAAAATGGATCCAACCTGCAATCTGTTTCCATTTTCTATCGTGCCAATTCCAACATTACTCATACTTCATTAGGGCTAAATGAGGTGGAATTACCTAATGGAAACTTGCTCCTTGAAAAGGAATTGCTTAATTATAAAGCACTTTAGGATACTTGAAACTGCTTTATTTGCTATATGCTCCAGTGAGAAGGTCCTCGAATCAAGGGGTTCTGTGTAATGAATCAGGAGGCACCAACCAAAATATGACTGACTGGACGCTGCATCATTTTAAAGCAGTTTATTTTGTGGATATTGTCACAGTATGGAACATGATCACAGCTGTCATATTACCATGTTATGTACACAGCTTGAGTCAGTCCTGGCTCTTATTTTTTAGCTAAAATAATTTTACCTGCTGTGATCTGTCGGCTGACTTTTATCATACAGGAGAAACTGCATCCAAGAATGTCTTAAAGGGGTAATCTGGTGAAAGATGTCACATTACATCTCAAAACTCTAGGTGACACCAACAAACATATCAACATTTTAGAATGCATATTGCAGGGGATTGTTAGAAATAAAAATCTGGGAGAATAGAATTGTTCTTTTTCAAAACACTCGATAGCCCCTTTAGAAGTGGCATACATGGCCAGGGCAGTTGGATGACCTCTGTACTTTAACATAAAACTCGTGCCCCTGTAGAGCCTACTCTGACTTACTGGGTAAGCTCAAAGTAGTTGTGTTTTTGGCACAATTACATTTTTTATATATGATAGATATAGGTATGCATGGTAAGTAAAATGTTGTAAACTCAGGAGCATATTTATGAGAGTTGTCATGCAGTGTAGTGCACCAAGTCACCTTCCTGTGCTGCACTGTATGACAGGGAAGGGGAAGGAATGCATTGTATTTCAAAGAATACGGGGCATTCCAGCTTTTTCCCCTGCACTGGTCCTATTTTGGCTGCCTAGTGCCAACGCAGGCTTCTGCAGACTTCTATAGCGCCCAGACGCCCTTGGGCATGAGTTGTGCTTTATAAATCATATTTACATTACACTTACACAAAAATGCAAGGCTGCCTGTGTTGCACGCCGATTTGTTTTTGTGCAGGAAGGGCCGCCTTTCAGCACAAAAATAATTCCTCTACTATCTGTGATGCATTTTGCAGCACACATAGAAGGAGGAAGTAACAAGGAGAAATTAATATATTTCTCCTTGTTACACTTCACCTGGGAAGGAGTATCTTTTTGGCGTGTTGCCAGGTTAACCAGTTCTGGAAAATCTATGAATGTGTCAAAAACCATGGGAGTTGTGTGGGAACACCAACTCAAAGCCAATGGAATACCCCCCAGCGTAGATTAGGGCAACGCAGTGATTTGCTCTGAGTTGCTTTACTCAAGATTTATGGAGCCACATAGGACCACCCAAGGTGGCCATGCCTGTGGCCATGCCTGTTTTCATGAATTTAATTTTTGAGCTTGGTCGCTCTTGCACCATGTTGTGTGGTGCAAGAACGACATAGCTGGGTCCAGGTCTTCAAGGGCTTTTATTGGTCCAGTTGTGGTCATTGTCACATTTCATGAAAAAAGTCTTCTGTGGTCTCTGGTATTTCTGGAATTTCTGCCTGCCACCTTAGTATACACATGTGAAAAAGCATTTTAAACTTTTTGAGAAAAATGTTAATTAATATGCAAACTAATAAGACCTAAAACACAAATGTAATGCAAAACATGCTCTAGGCAATCATACTTAAACATGCTAGACCTAATAATCTGGGACAATGCCATATTAAAATGAACAGAGCTAAGAAATTGTAAATTCAGCATTTAAACTTTTTTTTCCAATGAATAGTTTCTTTTTGATTTATTGACTACTAATGGGATTCTAATGACTGAGAATGATGAAATTTAACTTGTGACTTAATGAAGACAACCTACTAAACATTTTAAATAATACAACCCTTTAACTTATAACAAATTCTCATTATTGCCTGATCTACAAAGAGATTGCGACAATTTAGTAGTGGTCATTGTTACATTTTATTTAAAAAGTCTTCTGTGGTCTCTGGTATTTCTGGTATTTAAGCCTGCTATCAAAGTAGACACTAGTGAAGAAGCATTTAAAATGTTTTGAGAAAAATGTTAACTAATGTGCAATGCTACTAAGACTTGAAACCCAAATGTAATGCAAACATTGCACTAGGCAATCAAACTTAAACATGCTAGGCCTAAGACACTGACACACTGACATATAAAAATTAACAGAGCTAAGAAATCATAAATTCTGCACTTAAAGGTTTTTCTCCAATGAATAGTTTCTATTGATTTATTCACTAATAATGAGATTCTATTGACTGATATTGATGAAGTTTAATTTGTGACCTAATAAAGATGACTTACTGAACATTTTGAATAAAACCCTTTAACTCATAACAAACTCTCAATATTGCCTGACATAGATTGTGATAATTTATGCAAAATACAGATTTAATCTTCTCTGAAACAATGGCAAAGGTCCATCAACTTGAGTAGAAAAATAAGATGGGGATTAGCCGATGGCAGAAAACTAAAACCCCATTTGAAACCATCCCAGCTCTAGCAATTTGAAGCCATGGCAAGGCCCTGTGAGTTACAGTTGGCTGCATTCCCTGGACTAAGTTGCAAGGTCCTGTTAAGATCTGTGACATTCACGTGAAGTTGAGAAGTATTCCTTTCTCATGCAGGAAGCAATGGAGGAGCATTCTCATATTAGAGAACATTCCTTTATTTTTCTCTACTGAGGGATGTGAGAGCAGACTTTCTACCTTTTCTCAGTGAAAAAATGTTGTGCAGTACTTCTACTCTTGTTCAACTGTTGAATGCCAGGATTTTTGCTGGAACCATAATATGTGTCACGTCACCATTATTCACAACCCAGGTATACAACTCACCTTTGAAGTAACTCCTAATAAAAATGTAAATCAACCAAACCCATAAAACACAAGAAAAAGAAGGAATATTAAAACTACTAGATCCAATTTTAAAATGGTTATGCAATAAAATCATTTACAGAAAATGACACACAAAGAGATCAATAATAAAGTAGCCAGACAAAAAGTAAAACACATTTAGTATCAACATTAATATTTCCTCAATTGCAAAGCAATTAATTAGCAAAAATGATAGTGAACCTGTAACTAAATTATACACATAAAACATTCAAAAGAGTTTTTAGTTTTCCAAACTATACTTATTAAAGAGTTTTTTCCCTATATGCTCCCCACCCACTGCTACACCTCCACCCAGAGAGTAACATGCTTTTAGAAATGTCCCCAATAGGATGGCTCAACTCAACAAGCATTGAGAATGCCAATAGGTCTGGCTTTAAAAGAATGTTATATGGTATGTTTAAGCATTACAAGTAAATAACACGGGAACAAATATATATTTGTGTGGAAGCATAGAACTGTAGAGCAATACTCGTGTATATTAAAAAGATAGATGACAGTTGTACTGTCAAGCCAAAGCTAGAAACCTGATCGACCTCCTCTCATCTGTGCTGCTACCAGATCAAAGGATTAGAAAGAGAGTTCCTATATTATGCCATACAACTAGCAAGAAGACAAATCTGCAAAAACTGGGTCAATATCAATCCACCAACCCATGTAGAGTGGTTGTCCTCACTTTACATGACGTCAAAAGTAGATTTGGCCAGAACATGCAGTCCCCGTACAGTGAGATTTTGGAATTTCCTAATTGAGTGGAGTCGGAACAGCTAGGAGCCGGGTCCGATGATTAAGCCTGAGTCTCCATGTCCAACGGGAGGCACCCCTAGCCACAGTAACATTGGACTATCAGCCCATACTGGGCTTGTATTGGAGGCAGCTCGTGTGGGGTTCTATTTCTCAGCTTCGACACCAGACCAGCCTTCCAGGAAAATTTGACGGTATCTTAAAGGCACAGAGGCTACTGGGTCTTGCGGTTGGAATGCCCCTGGATCGATCAAGTGGCTAATGAGGACAAAAAAAAAATATCTACAAGCTCAATTGACTTCCTATGAATCATTTAGTATAAGTGAAGTATGGTAAGGAACTAAACCATTCAAAGGTCGCCATTTGATACCACTTTTGGACATTTTTCCAATCTGTCTGTAACCTCCAGAGACCTAGGGGCCTTTTCACAAACTGCATTTTGTAGTATGTAAAGTAGTTGTACTACTCACATACCTACAATGCTATTTACAAATCTCAACCACTCCTATCTTTTATCTCTATACACATAGATCTACATTTTAGTAGGAAGTGTGTGTGGAATGAGGAGTTGGCTGGAAAATAAGGAATACTTACACCTCAATTGGAGGGGTCTTGGAAATGGTAGAAAGGTGTTTTGGAACAGGCATAAAAATACAAACATCCACTCACAAAAGAATAAGACCATTATTATTCACAAACTCTACTTCTAAAGTTACTACAGTCAACTATAATTAATTTAAAGATTAAAATCAAGTTGTGATAATTCAAGCAAAAAATAGCAAAGAGGTACAAAACTGGATGTATGTCGTTACTACGCATGCTTTTACAACGCATGCCTTTACCACGCAGGTTTTACAACACAAGTCGTTACAACGGCTCGTAGGGCGGGACCAACAATCAGGGCATTTCACGTTCCAGGGTTACTTACAAATATGCCGGTCACTGATATAGCCTAGCACAAGCTGGTGACCGAGACTGAACAGGTTAGAAGGCGGGGCAGGACTCTTGAAGAAGTAAGTGATTTCGAGTGCGTAGGGAAGCGGGACCATTACGGCCCCCCTCTCTCCAAATACAGCAGAGTGAGATTCCCCGCTCCAAGCATTTTTCATGTTAGATCCTGACACTACCTAAAAAAAAAAATTCCGATTGAGGCACACCATAGGGTTTGACTACAGAGCTACCCCTAAATGGCCACACGGTCCCTTGAGAAACGGAGACTCCACAAAATGTGGGTAAGACAGTATGCGTGTCTGTGTGTAGTTAATCCTGAGAATATGATCTATCACAAATCTGCATATGGTTTTAAATATAGAAACAGCACAAGTGATGAGTGAGACTTTTTAATTGTGATTGATTCCTTGACAACACGCACTGCCTGGCATGCAGATAATGTCAGTTTTCAAGCAAGCTCGCCACTGCACTATATTCTGTCGCATAGCATGGTCATGTACAGATTTTGATGCGAGTGGCATAAGAAGAGACTGAATACTACTAAGTTGCACAGCCTTTGGGCACTGGGGGGCTCGTTCTTTTTCAACAAATCACATATTTGGGAAACACGAACGTGGAATTTCACATTTATACTCATACAATGCTGTATGTTTTTTTCCCTCTTCTTTGTTGATTGCCTACAGATGGAGACCTACACGTGATAGATAAAGTATTTGTCACACACATAAGGAGCAGCTACTCTGCCCTTTTTTCACTGACAGGCTAGGGAACCCCCGTTTTTGTACCCCAGGGAGGCCAACCCGAGCCCTGAAGAAAGTCCATGACCTTTATGGCCACATATGGACTGAAACAGGTTGGCACTAGGGTGTCAGGACCATAATACTCCTCCATTGACCCGTTTTTTATTAGTTTTTAAAATCCCTGACAGACCCAATAATAAAGGGAACCCAGAGATCTGTCAGAGGTTTTTTTATCTTTAGAGTCCCCAGGGTCTTCTACAAACTTCAAAGAGCTCCCAACACTGTGGTCGAGCCCACCCCGACTTATAGGCGTCGGGGTGACCCGATGATGAAGCATGACACCACTAGGGTGTGTGAGGGTAACTAAACAAAAAGAAATTGTTTCCTTGCTCACCTATTGGTGAAGTTACACTATTTCCCTTACACTTCATTCTTCACGTCCACCTATTTAAGTGCATTTTGATTGACCATCGTCTGGTCAGTTGGAGTAATTTTTTGTGGTTTTGTGATTTCATGTGGGAGGTGTTACCCAGTATCCTCTCTACCCTCTAGGCACAGAATTTTTTTTTTCAAGAGCCTTCCTTGTGTATACATATTAATATTTCACACCTTACAGCTTCAGCCTTGTGACATGTCAAAATGACAGACCATTTTAATTTCTAAAAGAACTGCACTAGTGAAAGAATAGCCGTTTTGGAGTGTACAGTTCTTATTGCCAGGTCAGCATGCCTCAAACAGAGTAGTGCTTTGCTTAAGGAAGCTGCCTGGGGTCTGACTAGAGCAGATGCAATTTTTTACAGGATAAACAATATATTTCACCAAATGTTATTACTGGTTATAACTGTGTATCCCTATGTAATGAGTAGGGTGTTGTCACAGTAGTCACAGAAGCGATAGAGGAAGAACATGGATGAAATTAAATCTCATCTTCCTTTTATTGACATTATGAATTTCTAGCAAGTCTCTATTTACTACCAAGACCAAATTGCAGGCTTTCACCTCTTGTTCATCAGGGTGGCCTCCTCCATTAAACATTACTTTCACCCCTCATCTTCCCCCAAAAGCGCTGGTACAATCTTTCCAGCTACATAAATGAATTAGCATGGCTAGTCAGCAGGATGTATTGTCCTTCAAATGAGGGGATAGTCTCTCCTGCCCAGTTCTTCTAGTGCAAATACAGCGTGAGTGGGGCACAGGCAATGTCAGATGAAGATCATATCAGTTTTAACAAATGTTTGCTGTGAAGAATTGGGTTCTAATCCGTGAATAACCCCAGTGTTGTTTCTTATGGACCTCTGATAGATTTGCAATAAACGTATGCATTCAAAACAGGCAGGCGTCATGTTCAGAGAGAGAATTTAACCATTTGTCGCTATTACTACTAAAGAGCATGCCCTTTGTTAAGTCTTTCTCAGTGGCAACAGTGTCGTTTTTGTACATAATCAGTATCAAGCATCACATTATGAATATACAGAAGGTAGAATAGTATTTTACATAGTTTCTGAACTAGTGTGTAAAAGGAGTATGGTGATTATTTAGTTGATCAAAGGGCACAAATTGCTGCCGAAAGATGGGAACATTGAAAAAATGTTCTAAATAAAAATATATACAAGTTGCAAAAAATACAAAAATGAAATTAAATTACATATATTTTATAGAATTTGGGTCCTGGATCAGGAAGAGGATTCATTATTGTAAGAAAGTGTGATCTCAGTTTTTTTGCCAACAGGTCTCAGGTTTTTGGTCCTTTGCTCCAGTGTAACTCATCAACCCTCGAGTAAGCTATTTTTGTTATGATTTGAGCTGTAACCGCTAATGTCAATAGGCTGCAGCAGTGCTCAATTTGAGATGGTGGGTTACGTTGTTCGCCACCCTCACTTCATTCTCAACACTGGTGGTGCTTGTGGCAGTCTGCCACAAGGTGGCACTGTCTGGCTAAGTTAGCGATTAGAGATTACCACAACAGCACTTAATTATTAATTCACCATACATTAAAAATTAGCGTTAGCTGCTACCCAAACAATTCCTATATCTTTGGGGATCTGCAATAGTCCAAATTGTCCCACTTTTTAGAGTGTGATGGGTAGCAGTTGTGTTGTTACCATCATTGGCAAATGCAAAAAGATGTGGGTCCAGTGCTCACTACACCTCTGGATTCAAGCTAGCCTGGCTGAAGAAGGGTGATGCCCTGAAACCGGTCTCAGGATGCTTGTTTCTGGTCCAGGGAGGACCTGGCTTGGCAGTTCGAGCTGGACTGTTCCCACAAGGAACAGGGTCAAGACTGATTTGCATATGCTGGATCCAAACTGGGGTGGTGTGGTGAGTAAAAGGATGATGGATTTAACCCAGATCCTTAGGACTGGGGGTGAATGACTGCATTGTCCAGCATTCCATCCATCAATTGTTTATTTTGCAGTTACCATCATTGGCAGCAGGGGTAATGTGTGATGCAAACTGCAGTGGCCTCTTGATGAGAGCCCTGGCACTTATTGCTTTACAAATTATGAACTGTTGCAGTAAAAAGCTCTCCAAAGTTATTATTAAAAAGGTTCAAGTTGATTGAGGAAGACTGCTGTTTCACTTAGCCTAGAATCTGCACACAAGTAGTACTGTGACCGATGAATCTTCTATTAAATTGGGCATTAGGTGTACTTTGCTATCATTCCTGGGTCATGCCCTTATATAATTGCCATATTCCCCTGAGCGAGTCCTAATGGTATTGATGCATTGTGCTACTGTGCCAGGAAGGTAATGCTTTGTTTCCCAGCTGGAATATCAAATACTCTGCAGACAATAGGCATATCTGAGAGACATCTGATTTCTCCTGTCGGAAGAAGGAAACATTGTGAAAACTCCACAAGTTGATTAGCAGCAGATTCTTGCCAAAACAATCCTGCAGGATGCTTCAAGATAGCACACAGGCACGGCAGGCAAAGCCTTGAGTACATACCAACAAGATCTCCCTTTTACATCTTGGAGTGAATAGTCCGTCTTGAGTGGGTGGTACTTGCCTCAGAGGAGAGCTGTAGTTCAATTTTAGTCTATACTAAGGTAAATGGTCCACAGGAGGATTATTTTCAAGTCTACAAGGGAGTTATTTTTTAAGAGGTATTTTGTGTCTACATATTTAGACATATAGATTGAATCAATTGATGAATAATGTTTGAACAAAAGAGAGTTAGAGCAATAGGGGTACCAATGCAAAAACATGAAATGAATTAGCTGCAGGATTGAATCAAAACAAACAACTAAATCAAATTATGGTACACTCACTAGTAGAAATCATACATACATGGAAGGAGAAAAAATGTGTGCATTCAAATTCCATTCAACATGCATATGATCTTCCACTCTTATTGAGAAAAAGTGGAAACATTGTCAGAGTTTTGGTCTGTTATAATGAATAAATGAGACCATCCTCAAGATTGCATTGCCAAGAGTATAGATGGTTGACCCCTAAATAATGCAAATTTGAAAGAAAACAAATATTTATAAGTAAGCCTAGTATTCAAGTTTTAATAGGAAGAGAAACACTGAAACATTAGCATCACACATCTGTTACACAGAAAAATTCGTGCAGTGTTCATCCAGTGAATGCTGATTACTAAAATTAGAGCTCAATCTTGGCAGCAAAATGTCGTAAGATGAAGGCGTATTTAATACTAGAACATGCACTATCTATTGAAAGAAGAATTACTAATGATATTCCAAATTGAATTTCGAATACAATGTTCACTTTGTTGAATGTATGTGGTTGATTCTATAAAATATTGATGCAATGATAGCAGGAAAAAATGCAGGATGGTGATTGAAATAATTAGTTGTTGTGCAGAATACTTATACTGAGGGCATCAGAGGAAGTAAACACTGACTGTGTCATTCCAAAAGTGACACAAAGTCCTAATCTGTAAAATCTAGAAAGTGGCTAAGTACCTTTCTGAAGTAGGAACATAAAAACGTTTACGAGCTTTGTGATTTCCATATATTCACCAGGACCAATCAATTGACATATCTGCCAGGGCTTCACCTCAGTCGGCATGAAATTTCACCTTGGTCCTGGTCTACCAAAGCCATTGACTTACACTTGAGATTTTTTTTGTTGATGGCTTTTCATTATAATTGTTTAAAGCATGATATATCCGGTCAACCTTATTGGATTTTTATTTTATTGGTCCTATTTGTCTTATTGTACTCATTAACGTTTCACCTTATTTTAAAAGTGGAGTTTTAGTTTGTGTTAGGTAATTTTTTCTACTTTTTATGCAATGCTTAAATACTTTACACATTGCCTTTGAATTACACCTGATTGCTTTGTGTCATGTTACCAAGGATTGAGCACAGATTTATTTTAGTTAATTTGTGTGACCTCTAGAATTTGTGTGGCCTCATCCCTTGAGGTGCCTACCCCAAATAACATTTCACTGTGAGGTCACAATACTGAGACTGCCTTAGTTGCAGTCTCAGAAAAGATTAGACTCATTATAAATAATGATGGGAGGGGTGTTGTGGTCCTTTGTGGTTAGCAGCAATTGGGATTACAGGTTCTGTTCTTGACCTTCTTTCTGAATTTTTAGGAGATTGTGAGCAAAGGGTGACCCTTGGGGAGTTTAACTCGAAATCTTTTACCCTGCCTTGCGGAGTCCCTCGGTGGTCATCCCTCAGCCTTATGCTATTTAATATTTATGAGGCTCTTTCAGCAAAACGTATTCTGTCTTTCGACTTTGCAACTATGGCGTATGCTGATGACACCAAGATGTCAATCCCAAGCACTGTCAAAAAAGTTGCAGATCAGTTCAATAACTGCATGCAGCCCATTGTTTATTGGATGAGAGGCAACTGTTTAAAATTAATCTCCCAAAAACAGAAGTTTCTTTTGTTTGGGAAGGATGTTACCTTTCGGAACAAATCTTGGTGGCACCAGTCTCTTGGTCTTCCTCCTCTGCCAGTTTCAAAAGTAATAATCTTTGGGTTGTGTTTGTGGAATAAATTTACAAATTGGCATCATCATATTTTTTCTTTATGAAAATGTTAAGGAAAATGTTACCTATTATCCCACCCGATTTGCAAAATCCATTTGTAATCTCCCTAGTTATATGAAGGTTTGATTATTGTATTGCCTTTTATATGGGAATTAGACAGAGACCACTAAACAAGCTTCAGATGTTGCAGAACACAGCCTGTCGACTGCTCAAGAAAATTCCCAAGTTTAAGTCCGTAAAGGCTGCATTGGCAGAGCTCTACTGGGTCCCTGTCCGGAAAAGGATCGTCTTTAAGGCTTTATGCTTGGGACATAAAGCCCTGCATGGATCCGGACCACAGTATCCTAAAAGTAAATTTCAATGGTACTTTATTGCGATCAGCTACTGCGATCAGTCACGTCTATATCTGTGATCTCAACCAGAATTAAGAAAGCGGCATGGGGCGGTTATATTTTTGTTCATTTCACTTGTAATCTTCTGAACGGCCTGCCCTTTCCTTTCAAAAGTCAGGTTAATTTTCTTTCCCTTCACAAGCAGCTAAAAACATGTCTGCTTTCAGCCTCCATATAGCAATCACAATTTAAGTGTTATAGAAAGTCTGGACTTAGGTTGTTGGATGTAGTATCAACCCAGTGTCAAGACACCGGTGGTCAATCGCGTGCTTTAGAAAATTTCAAATCAAATCACTTTCCAGGAAGAATATTACACAGTCACACTCTGTCAAGAGACAAATGCCAATGTTCATCCTCATGTAAGGGTAAAGTTTGAAACAACAATGTCAGCCGCAAAGTATTTTCACCATATAACATATGTGCCTTTTTCTGGACTGTTAATGTGGGCATTAAAGCCAGTGCACTACTTCACTTCACCTGACTTGATCACTTATTTTTTAGTCTTGCTCACAGTTAATATGCTGAAATCTTACATAGTATTTTCATTAGTTTCTTTTTATTACACAGCCACACAAATAAGGCTTTGTACTACCAAAATAAAATGTGCATCCAGCATCATTAAAAACAGTGACAAACTGACACAAAATCTTAGTACATTTTCTACTTGTTCTTGCACATCGGTTGCAGAGGTTGCAGTTCAAAATTAAGCGCAGTCATCAACAATTATTAATTTGCTGCAAAATGATGTTAAAATCATACTAATGTAAGTCAGGTAAAGTCCTGATTGAAAAGTGCTGCAAGTTGCTACTTGGGGAAGGAGTTGGCCTAACGGCTAGGGCGGTCGACCTCCAATATGGGGAATCGAGTTCGAATCTAGGCAATGACGCTGAACATCCTGTGATTCTTGGAAAACCACTTAATCTCCCCGTGCCTAACAAAAAAGAATGTATCTTCATGTAACGCAACCTGTGCTTGTGTAAAGCGATCTGATAACCGATACCTTCGGGTCAAGTTTGTGCTATATAAAACTGTAAAAAAAAAATTGAAAAACTTAGAATGATTAGAAACACACAGAGAGATTCTGGAGCATATTCTCAAGGACTTATTGCTGATTTATCTGCACTGTAGCGCCTCAAAGGTGGCAATAGATTTGTCGCACTATTCCCAAGCTGGTGCAAACTACCCATATATCCAGTTTTACAGCGATAGCTGCTGCAAAAAAACATCCCCACGGATGAGAGCGACAACTAACACTAATGATATGCAGATTAGGCATTCCCGTGCAAAAACACATGAAAACACCACTGTGCGACATTCACAATGACCAGGCAGATCTGCTATGCAAACCAAAAACAGGCGATAAGGAGCGTTAGCAGCGCGGATCTAACACCTGCCTTTTACTGGTGTTAAGCAGGACAACATCCTGCAGTATGAAAGGGAGCCCAGCCCAGAGCCACATCCAAAAACCAATAAATGTCATGGAACTCCTGATCATGCAACTCGGAGACCCAAGAGGGCCACAACACCCACCTCCACCACCCCCAGGCCCCCCCCCAGACTACCACCCAGGCAGCACAGAACATGACAGCTGACCTTCCTAAAACGGCATGGCCACTCAGCCACACAATTGCAAAATTTGGGGAGAGGTGGGAATCAAGTATGTGTGAAGGGGCCAAGTCACCCATGAACAACAATGTACACAATGCCAAGTGTGGCGGTGATGTACAGGACAGACTTCAGTATGCAGACCACAGACATGTCCATGTGGACATATACTGCTGGTGTTTGTAGTTTTGTGGACAGTGGACTTAACCATGCTACCTCAGGCACTGGGGAAGACCTCTGTCATGTTGCTCTGTCATCCCACCCTGCAAGTGTAAGCAAAGTGGGCTGGCACGGCATATGCCAGTCCCGTGTAGGAGTGTGAATAAATCTCTCCGGCTCTGGGTTCGGTTCACTTCTGGAATGGCCAACTCGTCTTCCAGGGCGGCACACCTTACCCTGCCACGAGTCCTCTGCCTTGCCCCCAAGCCTCCTCAGCTGATCGTTGGCCTCTGCGACACAGGCCCCCAGCGTACCCAGCGGCACAGCACGGTGGAGTCATGTGTGGGCAACTACTGTCTTCGGCCTACACTGAGGTCCACAGGTCTCCCAATTCAAATTGAGTCTTGATTTGTTTATGGCAGAGTCCAACAGGCCACAAACATTGCTTCCAGTGTGGCCCGCCGTGACGACACATCACCGCTGGCTGTGCACACGCTGAGCTCATCAGGTGCCACTAACTCTGTGCAGCTCAAGTCATCGCCACATGGCTGTGGGCCCTTGCTGACCACTGCCTCTAGCCTACACTGCCGTCAGCAGGGCTCACAAATAACATCCAATCCCTACCTTCAAGGTGAAGCCATCACCGATGGCTGTGCACACGCTGAGCTCATCAGGTGCCAGTAACTTTGTGCAGCTCAAGTCAAAGCCACATGGTTGTGGACATTTGCTGACCATTGCCTCCGGCCTACACTGTGGTCAGCAGGGCTCACAAATCAAATCAAATCCTGACCTGCCAGGTCACGCCATCACCTCTGGCTGCGCACACACTGAGATCATCAAGTGCCACTAACTCTGTGCAGCTCAAGTCATCGCCTCGTGGCTGTGGGCCCTTGCTGACCACTGCCTCCGGCCTACACTGCGGTCAGCAGGACTGACACATCAAATCCAATCCTGACCTGCAAGGTCACGCCATCACTGATGGCTGTGCACACGCTGAGCTCATCAGGTGCCAATAACTCTGTACAGCTCAAGTCAATGCCATATGGCTGTGGGCCCTTAGTGACCACTGTCTCCAGCCTACACTGCAGTGAACTGGACTCACAATTCGAATCCAGTCTAGATTTATTTATGGCGCAGGCCAATGGGCAACATACATAGCTTTCAGTACGGCCAGCCTGGACGAAGCATCATCTCAGGCTGCGCACACGCTGAGCTCTTCAGGTGCCACTAACTCTGTGCACCACAAGAAACTGACCCATTTTGATTGAATTTTGTGCTGTGGACAGCTGACACAACACTGTCACCTCAGGCAGTGGGGAAGACCTTGGACGATGATGATGAAGATGAGGCAGGTGTACCATACCCCACTGCAGCTGCAGCCGGAATCTCCAGAAGGGACACAAACATTAACAATTACTTCACATGAGCATGCACATCTCTGGTGCCCCTTACTCAGTGCACCACAAGTCATGGACCCTTCATGTTTGAATCTTCTGTCTGTGATTCCAGTTCTGCTGCCTCTACCTCAGTGCACTGCAAGTCATGGACCCTTTATGATTGGATCTTCTGTGTGTGTGATCCGAAGATCACTGTACTAGTTGTTGCCAGCACCAACCACTCCCTTAGGACTAGCTTACACTCACTCCACACCCATCCAGCAGAGGCTTCACTGGACATGTGACCCTGGTAATAAAACGAGGCCGGGCGCTCGTGTCCATAGCCAGTTCCACTATCTATCTAACTGTGTCCATGTTGTCTTTATGTATGCATGATGGCCCCGGGCCCTACCACATTACACTGTGCTGTGGACAGCGGACGCAACCATGTCACCTTAGACAGTGGCTAAGACCTTGGACATGTAGCTTTGTCATCCCCCTCTGTAAACATGAGTGAAGTGGGCTGGGCGGGCGTATGCCAGTCCAGTGTAGGGGTGTCAAGAATTTACCCGGGGCTTTGGGCGTGGTTCAGTTCTTGCCTTGCAAGGAAGTAACTAATGTGTGTGTCTCTGTTGTAGTGTCAATGTCACCCTGCCAGCAATCGACAATGTTGAACGTAGTAGGCACTTTGAGGGCTATCCCGCACAAATGGAGAAATTAAGGAGTGCAAGACCGCTCTGGGTCTTGGCTCATACATGCCAATTGGTGTGTGTATCAGTAATGCTGATGCATGAGCAAAATGCCATGCATGGTCTTTACATCTGTGTCTGCCCTATCCTTACCATAGGCCTACACTCCCGTGGCCGACCACCTTCAATGGCCAATATCACAGTGTCGTTGTCAGGCTTGTGGACATGCGCAGACATGCATGACAATGGTGTGCCGCAGGAGTGCAAGTGATGCAACCGTGCTGCGCACACAAGTAAATGAGCTCGGGGCAGGGAGGAGCAGCAGTGAGGCAAAGTAACACACAGTGATGCTGCACATTTGCCACATGCAAAACATGGCAAACATGAATCCCAAAGTTGCACACATCCCACCCCATCCCTAACAAGCCACCTCACAGTTCCTGAATGCAAGCAGATGACAAACCAACACAAGGGATGAAAGCTCCTTTGTCTGAACTATTAGGCGGAAGCACATCTGCACCTACGACCTCGGAATTACATGTGCCCCGCACCCGCTGACAGATACTATAGCAGCTGATGCCAACCCCCACACTACACACAACCGACAAAAGACCAACGTATACACACCCCACACACAGGAGTCCTTGCTCGAAGTTATCTTGCATGGAATGACGTTCACACTTACTCCCACACCATCCCAGGCGAACAACCGTTGCACACTAAAACAACTCATTGATCCGAGCTGTGGCATTTCATCCACAGAACTGGCGCAGGTCAGAATAGTGCCGCTTCAACCATAGCCACTATCTCAATGGCAGAACATCCCGGACACATGCATAACCCCAGTCACGTAGAACTGTACCATGCACATATGCTTCATTTACTGGGGGCAACTGCCATTGGCAGTGCTGCTGATCAGTTACCGGCTAAGCTTCCACCTTGCCAACGTCGCCTGCATTCAGCCAGTGTTGCATTGTTGATCGTGCATATTCAAGTGGTCCATGGATGTCTGCCTATCCAACACAACGGTAGCTGAACTGGATTTTGACATGTGTGTGCACTCCCTGTTGGCCCACGACCAGGAGTGTCACTGTGATACCCGTTTATGGGATGCCTTGATACTTGGCATACATGCTGGCAGCTGGACTTGGGAGATTGCACAAATCCTCGTGTGCATTGACCACATTGAACCACTCCCCTATTGGGCTGTAGTGCTAATTGGTGTAAAGGGGTGGAAGCAGCACCTCTGTCTGGACGGACCTGCTAATGGATTGCCTCGCCGTCCTGTTTGATGAAGTCGACAATGACCTCATGTTGAAAATGATAGCCTACGAAGCTGCAATCGCTTTCATGGACGAGTAACTATGTTCCTTCAGCCACAACAGATTGGAACCCATTGCACATGTCCCAACACCTTGTTGCATCTTGGAGATCTGGTTACATATACCATGACAACAGTGGACATGGCTGCATTCGCCTGGACTCCGAATACATGAGCGGACAACAACGCAGGTTAACACACACCTGTGAAAAGTGAGGATTGGACAGCGGCGCTTGGCAACGTTCCTCATTCTGACATTGGTCTGCATGTTGTGGCACTTATCTTGCCCGTACTGACACGCATATTCTAATAAAGTCTACACACCTTCACTTGTATTCAACTGTGATGAGTGTTGATTTGAATGACAATGTGTGTCTCACTGCCTATCAGGGTCACAGCCATAGATGCGCATTGATAGCATTACCCAGGGATTACCATTTTGTGGAATCACTGTCACTACATTCATCCATACTTTCATACTTGATTGATCATGGCCAAGACACATCTGTGTGAATCTGAATGTTTATTCACATTCAGGGGAGTGTTGAAGCTGGACTAGTACAGGGCCTTGCAAACCCCACTTGACATTGGTATCTCGTCGAAGGCCAGTCAGAGTCATTTCGGGATTGACAAGTTCATTGGGAATGGAAGACTACAGGCCACAGTGTGCTTGCTGTGTCATTGGTAACCAAACAAAATATGGCAGTCCATGTCGAGGTCCAAGGTGAGTGTCGCTGAGTGTATAGGGGGACAGTGGAAAGTGTTTTTCCAGGGCATGATGCAGCGGGCAGAGGGAAGCTGAAACCGGCCATATGGGGGGCATGAATGCTACCACTTCTTTCTTGCCACAAAGCCAGATTAATCATCATCTTCGTCCTTTGACGTGTCAGGTACCTCACATACGGGTGGTGGTGTTTTGTCTGCATCACTGTGTGGCAGTGACACCTCAGGGGAAGGAGGTGGAAATGCTGCCGCACTGGGTGGCACTGACACTTCAGGGGGCGGAGATGTAGATGTAGTAGAAGCACCAGCATCCATTCGTTCCAGGCGTTGTGGTGGCAATGCCATGAAGAGGATCTGCAGGGAACGGAAGATCACATCTACTTCTCGATGGTGTGCTGCTGTGGCAAACATTCCTTCCACCTGCATCCGCTCCAAGCTCTCCATCGTTCTCCTTATGTGTCCCAACTCCAGGATGACATCTCTAGAGCCGCTCTGACTAGACAGTTGTTCTTGGCTCAGAGTAATGACTCCAGCGATGTCAGCCATGGATTTTTGGAGAGCATGGAGCAGACAGTGGGTGTCCGTGAGGGACTGTAAGTGGTCCCTGATGGGACTTAGACACCCAGGCATGGCATCTAGTTTGGCTGCCATGAGGTCGAACCCCACCTGCAGCTGGTCAGCCATCTCCTCCTGGCACCCTAACCCACAGCATTGGAATGCCATGTGTTGGTCGTGGGAGTCCTGGGAGATAGCCATGGTGGTGGGTGCTTCCTGCTGTGTGGTCTGTGCATCGGGTGAGGTCTCATCCATGCAGCTGGGCTGCCCTGCTCCTGGAGGTGGGGTGCCGGAGCTGTCCATGAACTGTTGGAGTGCGTTTGTGTGGATGCTGGGGAGGGACTCTTCAGCATCAGTGCTGTGTTGTTGGGTCTACTCTGCAGGAGGTGTTGCTTTTCCCTCTGCAAAGTGAAGGGGAGATGCAGATTGACATTGTGTTTACATGTATGTTCACGCATTGTACAAGTTTACTGTCAGACTGCATGGCAATGTACATTGTGACTGTTTGTGAGGAGATGCCTATTTGAAGAGGGACAGTTGACATTTCCAGACCATTAGGGATGTGAGGTTGCACTTGTACATTGTCATCCCACATTTTCCTTCTATGCCAAATGCAAATGGCCATTTTCTACACACAAGCGGCAGCAGTTGTGTCCTCTGTTCTGTTGTGAAAGTGTTGCAGCTTGTACTGCATTGTTGTCAATGTTGAGGTGCTCTGATTCTTATGTGTGTTGTCTGCATTGTGGGTGATTTGACCAGTCAGCTCTGATTTGGCTGGCACGTAAACCCTTTCAGGAGGTGTGCCTTTCACTTCTGTGCTTATGCAGTGCTGAGATGTGGCTGACTTGGGTAACTTGGGCTCTTGGTCGGAGTTTTGGATCTTGTGCATGGTTTGTCCGTAGATGTGCTGTACTTACTTGTGCATGTGTGCCATTGTGCCTATCTTCCCGTCTCCCCAGTCCCTGATCGTTACACACCCTGTTGCTGTTGGCTCAGGTCATGTTGTGCAGTGTCCGGTCCCCCAACTCCTGCCACCCTCTCCCCAAAGATGGTCCCAGGCTGGTCCTCCGTGGGGCTTGTGGGGTTCTGGTTGTCCTCTGTACTTGCTCAGCTACCTCAATGGTGCTTCGCAGTTGTTTGTGTTTTTTGGTTGCCGCTTTTATAGTTATTTTGGCCACCTGACTTGTGGGACTTGCAGGCCTGGCGCTGCTTCTCGCTGGATTTTTTATCGCAGTTGTGCCCATCGCAAGTTTTTTCACGTTCGGGTTTAGATTTTTATCGGCATCCAGATGATTTTATCTCAGATATTTGACGCATTATCTGGAAACTATCAATGTTACCGCCGTGTTGTGAATCCGACGTTAACACGGAATTGAGAATTTTCCCCTCTATCTTTAGGGGAATGACCAATAGTGTGGAAAATAGAAACATGTTGAATAATTATTTCCTTTCAGTTGTTCATTGTTCATTTTAGAAATACAGATCAGAAGAACAAAATGTCAGTTCAGGTTTTCATTGTGTAAACTGTGTGACCTTCCTTTCACCTTGGCTGTTGGCTTTGGCAGCATGGTTTATGACCTCATAAGTAACCTGTAATAAGTTATTATAGTTAAGCAGCTACATCATTTCATTATTACAGTGAACTAGCGAAGCTGCACCTTGATTGCCATAAGGAAATTAGAGACAGACTATTTTACAGGGATTGCAGGCTCCCTAAATATTAAAAAGGAAATAATACAGAAGAAGGTCTTTCATTCTATTTGAGGCAACATAATGTAGAAGGTATCTTGGCAGTCTGTACTCGCTTCACTATTGCATTCAATTAGTTGTGTTCGAGTAGAACTTAATTTACAGCTGTGCTCTAAGTGCATACATAGTTACTGTACCTTGCTGTCATATTTGGTTATGTTCCTCAGAGAGCTGCGTGCATTTTCAACGCTGAGCCCAAGCTTGACGCCGACGGGTGATTTAGCAGGACTTATTCCAAAAGTAACCCCTAGATTGAAGGAGCTGTCCTGTTTAACCGCTCTTAATACCTCATTTGCATCGTCATAGAACTCTGAGGAAAATCCGGAGTCAGCATGTGCCTGAAAGAAGACAAGTAGGCAATAAGTAAACATCCCACCTCTTGAAATATCACTTCAGAATACACTTTGGTCGACTGTACTGTTCTAGGAATACAACATAATGCCATGTGTATCGTTGCAAACACCCTAATTGAGAGTTTACGACCACAAAAATAGGACTTTTTAATATACTAATATCATTGTAGGAGTTCTTTAAATTTACTGACTCCTAAAACGGGATTGTAACCCCGTATTGAATTCTGAATAGATGTGTTGTAGGTATCTCTCACAAATACCAAATAAGTATGACATCTAGTAATGATTTGCAACCGAAATCTAGTTGCAAAACATTAAAACGATTGCCAGTTTCTGAGCTAGGGTGGTTAGCCATTCATGAATGTTAAAATAAAATGTCGGGGAGTAGGCAGTTGTCCAGGAGCCCACGGACAACTCTCTAACTAACTTTTTTTTAAAAATGGTTCCTTTAAGGAAAACTGTTGCATTTAAAAAAAATATTTATATACGTTCATGAAAGGCAATTACAGATATGGTGCCATGCTTACCCTAGCAAGCTACAATCTCTATGATAATTATCAAGCGGAATGAGTTATAATTTGTTATCTTTCTCATTTATGTTTATAATGACGGTGGTTGGTCAGATTACAACAAAGTCTAAATCTGAATTTTACAAACCAACCTATTAGTAAGTAGGTCGGTGTGTGAAAACATTTAATGTTCACACATTTTTTATTTAAATAGCTGTCAGTTTTTTAGAATAGTAATTCATACATCTGGCCCCAAATAGTTTCATTCAAACTCATACCAAAATCAGGGCACATGCCAAAATAAGGGCACACGGTAATCAAAGAAGGGAATCTTGATATGGAGAATTATAGGAAGATACATTTTCCACCTAGACTCGTTTGAATCAAAGACAATTCAAATTTGTTTTTGCACAGTACCAATAAAGTATCTGTTGCATCTGGGTTAAGGTTGCAATGAAAATGAGTTATTATCAAAGAGATCTAGTAAGCATTCTAAAGTCTATATTTTGACCCTGTTTTTTTGGGAATTCTCAGTTCTATGAGTAAATGGAAGTTTGTGCAGGGATCGAAATTCCAAGGTATGTGATAATTATCGCATCTCGCATCGTTCATTTGAGAGATTTAGGCATAGATGCATCAAGCTAAACATCGCTCGCAAAGGGTAAGATTCTCAGAATCTGCCCCTTTGCGACTGGTATTTTTGCATTTGGGATGCATCATCCCAAATGCAAAAATCGCAATTAAAGAAATAGCAAAATTGCGATTACTGAAATTGCTATTGCATTTAAGGAATCTCAAACTGAGATTCCTTAAATGCAATGCATTAAAGTTAAAAAATTAGCCATTTCGCTAATAGAGGGAGCAAATTACCATGAAGTTGAACTTCATGGTAATTTGCAAAAACTTTGAAAAATGCACTAAAGTGCATTTTTCAAAGTTCCATTTTACACACAAACATGCCCTTAGGGCATGTGTGTGTGCAAGATGTACCCATATGCAGATTTCAGGGGTGCAACAGGGTGTCCTTTTGACACCCTGGCAGCCTTGAAATTGCAATCTCAATTTGCGATTCTCTAATTGAGAATCGCAAATTGAGATTGTCTTCCCATTCATTCCTATGGGCCTCTAGGTCCATAGGAATGAATGGGGAGGTATTCCTTAATTGCGACTCGCAATTTTCCGGCCCACTAGCATGGTGCTCACTCTCTGCAAAGCGCTTAGAGACCCCTGGGTGATAAGGCGCTATAGAAATCTAATATAAAATACAATACAATACTTGCATACAGCTCTAGGTCTGCCCTCACAGCCCACAGGCTGCCATCTTAAATCAATAGTTTTCAAACTCTCTGCCATTGTTACTAACTTTTATTTATGCAGCTCTTCTTGCTATGTGCCCTTGGATTGGACTCAGTAACGGATATATATGAAGGAGAAGTCCCAACATTTCTATAGTCAGTGGTAAATGTCATGGTCTTGGTTGTTGCTATTATTAGAAACCCCTTTGATGAGGTCATATGGCTTTGAAGGTTTATTTACTGCAAATCACATTGAGGCATTCTGCCTTGTAAAAAAGAAGGCAGCTAGTGTCTGTTGTATGCCATGACTTTTTGTCATGGTTCTGGCATCGGTCGGGCTCACAATGTCTCCGTGTGGAATGCATGTTTGGAATGGGAGTGAGCATTCGACACGGAGAGTGTTGCAGGAAGACCGGTAAGAGGACGTGGAATCTGGTGTGGGGCTTCTTCGAGTGAATAAAACTACTTTACTTTCACTCACCGAATGACGATTCGTCTTTGATCACCAAATAATTGTTGGTGACGAGTAGGTTAATGACGTGATCCTGAGGGGCAGACCAGTGAGAAGACGCAACGTCTGATGCAGGGCTACTTGACTTGAATAAAACAACTTCACTTTCACTAACCATGTCACAATTGATCTTTGATCACCACAGAGTTCATGGACCTCTGCTTGCTTGTCCTCAAGGACTTCCACTATTGGCTCAGACTTGAGTCACAGTTAAAGCTAATTTTGGGACTAAAAGTGCCTAAAATGCCTAAAGTGAAGCAACCGGGGGCCAGGGAGGGGACCCCTAAGGCCTCGAAGACTCTCCAAAATGTCACACTCGACTGCTTTTTAATAAAGGCTGCCTCAGCTATTGACAAAGAAATTCTGGCAGATAAACGATGGTTATCGTTGGGGCGAGTTCCCTTGTAACTTTAAATCAATTGACTAGCGGGGTGCATGAGTTTAATATACAAGGAGCCCCGGAAAGCTTGCTGAGTCAAGCTTTACCCCAAACTGAGCCACTGCCATTGCCACCTCCAGAGATCTTACCCCCCTTTTATTCTACCCCTGTGGTTCCTGGTCCTCCCACCGAAAGGAAGAAGTTGTTGAAACATCTGGAACCCTCAGTTGGTGCTAAGACAAGGTCCAAGAAAAAGTTGCAGGACCTATCGCATAGGACTAATAGCCCTCCTGTTATTGCGCATGAACCAGTACTAGTCTCTTCACCGTGCTCACCACATGACACATACATTCTCCTAAATTGGTTGGAAGAACTTCTAAATAAAAACCTCAAACAGATTTTGTCTAGACTTGATATGCTAGAGCGTAATGTGGAACTTTTAACAAAATCTGTTACATGTGTACTGGATGGGGGAGGAAAAAATATGGTACAACAACCGGACAGCTCTAGTATGGGGTGGCTCTCAAGACCCAGTAGGCACTCATAATAGGATGGGGAATTATAATTTTCTGCATATACCAGAAGCACAGACTGGCGGGGCAGGCATTACCTTGGGGGAAGCCAACTCCGAAAATAGGGTCCTTGAGTATTCTAGTAATGTAAACGACTGCGAAGTTGATGGTGGTAGGACTAGGTTTGAAATCCAGAGTTCCAATGTTTATCAAAAGGGGAATGGCCCACTGAGGCAGCCACCATGCCAGACAAATGGTCTGGCCCATTCTGTTAATCAATCACATGAGGCTACCCTGGATTTACCACCCGAATGCTGTCCTTATGTCGTTATACTCACTAATGTCCCCCCGCTCTAGGCCAATCTACAAGAATCCACAGGCCAGCTTTAAAAAACAAGGTTTGCCACTGGCTATCCACTCCACGGAGTATGATAATTCAAGATATAAAGAAATCCTGATGGTAGGAAGAGTAGGATGGGTTGGTCCCCTACGCCAGTCCATCGATGGAGATTGTATTGTCATAAACTGTCGAAGTCCGGATCTTGCGGGGTCTATAATTAGGAGCTGGAGTAATACTAAGAGAAGGGGTCCAGCGGGGATAGGCATAATGCCGCTGGGGTTCTTTATTGACATTTTAAATCTAGCGGCCCAACTCTCCTACAAAATCCCCAACCAATACGACATGTCCAGGCGAGAAAGGTACAATCCCCTATTGAAATTAACAATAGATATGAGGCACTATCAGCCATGGACAAACTAGATTGAATAGAGCCCAGCAAAGCTGTTTCTATTATACCTCAGTGCTATGCCCATGACGGCTTTCTAGCAGAGGTGCAGATACTCTCCCACCCAATTGAATTAGAGACCTACACTCTTGTAAGCCCATCTGACAAATAGGGCAATTCCTACACCCACAATAAGTGCTAGTCCTGAAGTAAGACAGATACTGAAGGGAGGATCACCCATTGAACAGCAGTTGTAACTTCTTTTATGGAATATTGCAGGGCTTTGTTCCAATCATAATTACCCTGAGTGGGGTACACTTGTGGACAACTGCCATTTGTGTCTCTTTCAAGAAACCTGGTGCTAGACTTGTCTGTCTCTAGTTGGCAGAGGTATGTACTTCTGACAAATAGGGACTCACCTCCTCTAGTCAGGGCAAGGGGATCACACACTTAGATAACCCCTGCTCACCCCCTTGGTAGCTTGGCAAAGCAGACAGGCTTATCTCAGAGGCAGTGCGTTAAGCATTTATGATCACATACAGTAATAAAGTGAGTACACTACAAATGGACACGACACAGTCGTATTATAAAAATAAGGATTTTTATATAAGGCTTAGCACAAGACCAAATAACGACAAAAATATACCACAATCTTAATAAATACTCTTGGAAGGAAAAATAATAGTTCAAGTGTAGTTTCTTCTTAGCACAAAGCCTTTAGAAACAAAAGCAACTCTTCTTCTTTAAAACACAGTTCTTGGCAACAATGTAACCCACACGGGAGTCACACGACGTCGAGGCAAAGTTAATCCAAAGGTTCGGCGTCGACCGCGAGGAGCACTACGTCGAGCCCGGAGTCGAACAGACCCCCACAACACAGTACCTTGGAAAAGCGAAGCACACGATGATCAGCGGCGTCGAGATGTCCGGCGTCGCGTCTCCGGCGTCGATCGGGCCTCGGAGTTGGGGCGATCTGCAGCGGCGTCGACAGATGTCAGGAAGGAGCAGCGCTCACGAGGCGAAGCAGGATACGGCGTCGTCGTCGATGTCGATGATGGTGTTGCAAGAGTGAGCAGTGCTCACGGCGTCGAGAGGGCTTGGAGTCGATGCGATCAGCGGCGATGCAGACACAGGGTCACTTGGAGCTGGAGCCGAACTCACTACTCACTAGCGTCGCTACTGGTGTCGATCGGGCCCGGCGGCCGGCGTCGAGGAAGCGGGACACTGGAGCCGTTACTCACGATGTCGAGCTGGATTCGGCGGCGTCCGTCGGCGTCGAGATTGCTGGATTCTTTCAGAGGTGCTGGATTTTCAGGTTCCAGCAACAAGCACTTTTAGCAAACAAATGAAGTCCTTTAGCCCTGTGACTTCAACAGGAGGCTGGCACTCTTCCAGCCCTTGGAGATTTTCTTTAGCAAAGTCTGAGAGTACACACACAGTTCCTCTCTCCTGGTTCCTTGGCAAAAATAAAGAAGCACTGCAGGATTCCCCCCAGCAAACAGCACACTGGCAGAAGGGGTAGGCAAGTCCTCGGATCAGCAGACTTCTTGTCCTTGGTTCAGGTTTCCTTGTCAGAAGTGATCTAAATTCTTGGTTCAGGGGTCCTTCTCTTATACCCCTTTTTGGCTTTGATCCCTTTGTCCATGCAGGGGAATTCCCCTCATCCTGGGTTTGTTGTGGGTGTAGCCAGGCAGAGGCACCTGGCCTATTCACTGTGCAGGGCAGGGTCCTCAGACACCCAGCAGGAGGTGGAGCCAGCATTGTCACTGCCAGGAGCAGAGCTATCAGTCGCCCGGCAGGAGGTGGAGCCAGCATTGTAACAGGCAGGGCAGGCTATCAGGAACTACTCTCCCCCTACTCTCAATGCAAATGCACCACTCACCCCACACTGACTCATTCAGAACTCTGGAGCCACCCAACCCCTGTCACACACACACCAAACCAGCAGAAACCAGAAATAGTTAGACAAGAAAATAGCCACTTTCTAAAAGTGCTATGTTCAAACCCAGAGTCCAAAAACCATCCACACAAACGGATGCATTATTAAACCCCGAGTTCAGGGATACCAAACGCGACATTGCACCATGCTCCCCGAGTCAGCTAGGATTATAACATTAATATTCCTGGCAGCCCATTCTAACTAATGGAGAGCAGGTAACCTTACAATAGTGAAAAATGAGGATGGCTGTAATTCACTATTAGGACATGCCAACTTGGTCAGGCTTGTCCTACCTTATACTTACAATGCACCCTGCCCGTGGGCCTACCATGGGGGTGACTAACATGCAGTTAAGGGAAGGTTTAGGGACTGGCAAGTAGGCGTACTTGCGCAGTCTGCGTGACAGTACCAGACTGCACGTGGGTCTAGCAATGGCAGACCTGGAGACATACTTTTACGAGGCCGCTCTTGTGGGTGGCACAACATGTGCTGCAAGCCCACGAGCAGCATTTGTATTTACAAGCCCTGGCACTCCTGGTGCACTAGACTAGGGACTGACAGTAAACCAAATAAGCCAAACATGGAATTCAATTAATACAGTAATTTCACATAGGGAGCACTTGCACTGTGGGACTGATCAGCAGTGGCACAGTGCCCAAAGCAATATATCAGCAAAACATCATAAACAGAGGAGGCAAACAGAAAAAAAATGGAGGAGAGACTCAAGCCAATGATGTCAGGTCTAACACGTTTCCCCTCCAGCTGAAATGTGGGGAGAACTACCCTTGACCTAGGGAGTCCTCATCACTAAGGCGGAAAAATCTGGACAGACCATCAGCATTGGCGTGATCTGTATGTACCAAGGCGGTGTTCCACCGTGAAGTCCATCCCCTGTAGGGAAATGGACCACCTCAACAGCTTTGGATTCTCACCCCTCATCTGCATCAACCATCTGAGGGCCTGTGGTCTGTCTGAAACCGGAAGTGATTCCCAAACAGGTAGGGTCTTAGCTTCTTCAGTGCCCAGACCACAGCAAATGCTTCTCGCTCTATCGCACTCCACCTCTGTTCCCTGGGAAGTAAGCTCCTACTGATGAAGGCTACAGGTAAGTCTCTGCCCTCTTCATTCACCTGAGCTAGAACAGCCCCCACGCCATGCTCTGAAGCGTCCGTCTGGACAACAAATTCTTTAGAAAAGTCGGGTGCCTGGAGTATGGGTGCTGTGCACATTGCAGTTTTCAGGGTGTCAAAGGCTGTCTGACAGGCGTCAGTCCAAATCACATTTCTTGGCTGCTTCCTGGAAGTCAGCGAAGTCAAGGGGTGCACAATGTTACCATAATCCTTGACAAACCGCCTGTAGTAACCCGTGAGTCCTAAGAAGGCTCTCACCTGAGTTTGGGTTTTGGGCGGCGCCCAAGCCAGGATGGTATCAATCTTGGGTTGGACCTTGCCACTCCCTACTTGGTGCCCCAAGTACACCACTGAACCCTGCCCAATCTGGAACTTACTGGCTTTGATTGTGAGGCCTGCTCTGCGCAGGGCCAACAACACTTCCTGGAGGTGGCGCACGTGTTCCTCCCAGCTGGCGCTGAACACTGCGATGTCGTCCAGGTAGGCGGCACTGAAATCCTCCAGTCCAGCCAAGACCTGGTTGACCAACCTCTGGAAGGTGGCAGGGGCATTCTTCATCCCAAAGAGCATAACCCGGAATTGGCCCATCTGGTGTGGAGAATGCTGACCTCTCTTTTGCCCCATCAGTTAAGGCGATCTGCCAGTACCCAGACGTTAGATCAAACGTACTAAGGTACCGGGCAGCCCCTAACCGATCTATGAGCTCATCAGCTCTGGGGATGGAGTGCGCCTCAGTCTTGGTGACTGAATTGAGTCCTTGGTAATCCTTCTTTGATCAGACTCAAAGGTCCTCTTACCGGGTGTCCATACAAAAGCTCAAAGGGGCTGAACCCTAGAGACTTCTGTGGCACCTCACGGTAAGCAAACAGCAGGCATGGCAAGAGGACGTCCCATTTACGCCTCATTGGTTCTTCAAGACCCATGATCATGCCTTTAAGGGTCCAGTTGAATCTCTAAACCAGCCCATTTCCTTGAGGGTGGTAAGGAGTGGTGAACTTGTAGTTTACCCCACACTCATTCCACAGAGACTTCATATAATTGGAAATGAAGTTGGTGCCCCTGTCTGACACCACCTCTCTGGGGAACCCCATTCGGGAAAAAACACCCATCAGTGCCCGTCCCACCACGGGGGCCGTCACTGTTCTGAGAGGGATGGCTTCCGGGTACCGTGTGGCATGGTCCACCAAGACCAGGATGAACCTGTTGCCCAGGGCTGTCTTGGGGTCTAGGGGCCCAACAATGTCAATCCCCACCCTGTCAAAGGGGGTACTGACGACGGGAAAAGGTTGGAGGGGAGCCTTCTGCTTCCTTCCGCTTTTCCCACTTGCCTGGCAAGTTTGACAGGTTTTGCAATGGATATCTGTATCCCTTCTCATCTGAGGCCAATAAAAATGGGTGACAAGCCTGTCATAGGTCTTGTCCTGCCCCAGATTTCCAGCTAAAGGAACGTCATGAGCCAAACCCAGTAGGAAGGCTCTGAAGCGCTGGGGTACCACCAGCACACGGGCTGACCCAGGCTCAGCAGCCTTAGGCTCGCTATACAGGAGGTCGTTCTCCCAGTAGACAAAATGTGATCCTGACTGACCACCTGTGGTTTGGGCTGAGGCCTGCTGCCTCATACCCACAAGAAAAGGGCACACTTTCTGTTCTGCACAAAATTCTTCCCTGGAGGGACCACCATCCTGCTGCCAGTGGGTCAGCTCGGGCAGGTCTCCCAGTTCAGCCACTTGTTCCCATGTGGGCTCCGGGGCATCCCCCTCAGGGTCTACCTCCTCCTGGACCACGGGAATGGTGGGGGCCGGTTTCCCGCGCCCCTGCCTCTTCTCTTCACAGCTGGGTCCTGGGCCATACTTTCAGGCTCCGGGACCCCATCAACACCCTTACTTGCTGTCATCGAACGAGTGGTTGCACACACCCACTCTGGCACACCCAAAATTTTCAAATGTGTCTCTCGCTCCACCTTAGCCCAAGGGGAGTCTTCCAAATCATTGCCCAGGAGACAATCAACAGGCATGGCGGGCCTTACAGCTCAGGTCTAACACCTGGGCTACCGAACCGATCCACAGGGTTGGTTTCTCCTCTTTTAGCATAAAAGCAAAACAATCATCATCTGGTAGACCTGTGGGAGGAATGCTGATTTGGGTTAAAACAACACTCTCTTGTAAAATAAAGTGCCTCAACATAGACTCCCAGGAGATTCTGGCCTTTGATTTAGCCTCGCTTAAAGGGATACCCATGTCAGGATTTTTAACATCTATGATAGGTTCAAAAGCCCCCACAAACCTCATACACTATGTCAATGTCAATTAATTTCCTTGAAACCGATAATAAAGAATGCCCCCTCATCATAACTGGAGATTTTAACACAGCGTATGAGCCTGTGGATTATGTGCAGGAAATAGTTCTGGACGAGGAAGAAGCTAGAGGCATTTAAAAGCTCAAAACTCCAACACTCAAAAGATGCACCAGTGTAGCGCAGCAAATCTTATCATTGACTCTTGCTCAGGGGGTGCACGTAACAGGAGGACTAGTTCAGATACTTGTGCAGATTACACTTTTAAGAGGGGGGGACACTAGAAGCAGAATAGATTATATCTTGGTTGTTCTTGATCTCTGGCCACAAGTAAGCAATATGGTTGTGAGAAGTTAGCCTGGCATATGATGTCCACTATTCTTGCACCAGTCTAAACGACCCTTATTGATGGTGATTGTAAAGTCAACCTTATAGACAAGCTATCCTAGTGGTAGCATGGACCAGCAGTCTTAGGCTAAGACTTCAGAGAGCATGTGAAGCAAGCTGTTTTACCAATTATAATCCCTTGAATACCAATTGAAAGGACACCACACCAGGCATATATCAAATATATATGTATTTATTTCTAACACAACCCCTCTGCACTCTTTTTGAGGTCAGAAATCGAAGTACATCACAAGTTACTCAATTAGCATACGATAAGTTGCACAAATACAGTTATGCCCTAGGGACCTCACAAACCACATACTAAGTAAGTGGTATAAGAACCACTTCAGAAATAGTGAATAGGCCTAGTGCCTAGGGAATCGCTGGGGCTACACTAAACAACTAAAGGTTAGGAAGTAGGAGACCCACGAGAGACGCGTGCAGTGTCTAAACACAGTCGCGAGTTACCATTGACTTATAATGGAGAATGAAGAAGTTACAAAGTTACTGTTTAAGGACACTTCCGGATAGACTACGGTAAAACCCCTTTAAACAAGGACACTTCGAGAGTCAAGACCCACGGGAGCACCGGAGTACTCATTTTACCTCACCCAGGGAAGCCGGGTACATAGGTGTCTTTTCGTGTCGGGTTTCATTGTTGTTTTCTATGGAGATCTGCAAAGAAGTTCTGCAGGCGACCAGAGGAAAAGTGTCCGGGTGGATCCAAGGGTGGATCGGTGATGTGAAGAACCTGAAAGCAGAGGGGACAGAGTCTGGGTCACTAGCCAGTGACCAGGAAGGAACCAGGCGATGTTGCGATGATATCAGGTGAAGAGGTGAAGCTTGTCTCTGCAGCCACGAGGACCAGGAGGTGTCGATGACAACCAGGAGCTGGAATCAAACTGCCCACAAAGGATTTAGTGGACTGCGGTGTTGGTGTCCGGATTGGACCCAACAAGCCTTGGCAACCGCAATCCATCCAGGAAGTAAAGATTGGCTTTGGGTCAGACCAGCAAGGTCTGAGGAGCTTCTCCTTTGCAGGGAAGCTAGACCAAGCCTGGAGCAATTAAGAAAGCAGTTTGGTTTCAAAGGTTTGTCTTCAGGGGGCTCACTAGCCAGTGGGCTAGCAACCGGGAAGATGCGTTGAGCTGAAATGCAAGAGCAGCCCCACGCAACACTCGTAGAGTGTGGAGGGCTGAGCTTCGGTGCAAATGGCGCTCGGGTCTGGGGATTCTCATACCCCAATGCACAACTGCGAGGGTGCCTCAGTAGTTGTGCTGTTAGCAAAATGCAGAATGTCCAGGGTGTCGGTCCCACGTCTCTCGTGTCCGCCACGGGTCTCAGCTTTGCTGTGGATGTGGGTCGGAGTCAGAGAAGTCTGAGAGTCTAGTTCCTGTGTTGCTGAGTCTTTGGGATCCAGCGGAAGCATCGACAAAGCATACCCGCAAGTTACTGGTGGTGCCTGTTTGCACAGGGTGGTCACTCCTTGACCACAAGGGAGATGTCTTCAGTCTTCTAGTCAAAATAAAACATCGAAGGTCCAAGAGTTTCATATCAGAGTTTCGTTCCAGAATAATTTAAAGTCTGTGGACACAGCTCCTATACTTATACTAAGAAAATGGGCTGGATTACCTGCCAGGTCACTCCTATGGGTGGACCTGGGAAGGGGGTGGTTACACCCCTTTCCCTTTGTCCAGTTTCACGCCAGAGTGGGGCTGGAGTGCCCCAGCAACTGGTTTGAACCGGGCTATGCATGGAGCACCTTGTGTGCCCCAGGCAGTGTCTGGAAAAGCATCTTTCCATTCAACCCACCCTGCCCCAATACACTACAGGCTGTCTGGGGAGGTGCTGGCACCTCCCTCAACAGGAAACCTATTGTCCAGGCCTCCGTTGCTGGAGTTTCTCCCAGCAGCAGGAGGTCAGACTTGTGTCTGTGGCAGCAGCATCCATTTTGTGATGCTGGGACTCTGTTTAAATTTAACCGGGTAAAGCAGTAACATAATTGGCGGGGGATAGTATTCCAAAGTGTTTGACACCTTTTACAACATGTTTTGATAAAGCCAAACCAAAGTTAGCATTAACCGCGAGGATTATAATGCAGTTAAGAGAATATGGTATGGCTATATCATAGAACAGCTATAAGGAGATGGTTCTGAAAGCTGCAGAGGAGCTCAGCTCATGCTAGTGCACCCTCTCACATAAAACCAAGGACTCTGCCTCCAGGATTGTCGAGGCCTACCATAGGAGTGACTTATAGATGCATATGTGTCTATATATAAGGTAGATATAGATATACTATATCTAAGTATATATCTAAGTAAGGGGTGATTACACCACCTTACCCAAGCTGAGTGATCAGCCTGTGGTGTCAGTTTGGATGGCCAGCCAGGGGTGGCATAATACATGCTGCAGCCCCTGGTAGGCCTTGGATGCACCTATGCCCTGGGTACCTATGGTACACTAAACAGGGGCTCACAAAGGTGACCCAATACCCAATCAGGTATGTACCTAAAGTACCTGGCATCAATTTAGAGAGAGAACAGCTGGGCTGTGGGTCTGATTAGCAGGCCCACAGCCACACTAAAGTCGAAAAACCAGAAAATCACAGCAAAAAGTGGGGGTGACCATAGGAAGCAGACCCTACTCTCCTACAATGGTCATTCTTAACCAAAATGATAGCGACCAGAATATCTTACTTTTAAGCTTCTCTGGGTTACCGGTTTTAAAGACCAAGCAAAATCCAACAAAGGCTCAGGTAGTAACAACTAACAACAATAGGAAATGTAAGTGGGATAATGTTGTCGCTGATTGTAAGATTCTCCCTGAAGTTTATAAAGAGCTGACGCTTCTTTTTGTGAAGATGTCTAACTCCACCATAAATGATGACTCTATTTTAGCCAACTACCAAGATCTCTCGAATAATATCTTGCCCTATTTTAGAAGCCAGGGAGGATCACTCCTGCGAACACGTAACAATGCTGCATGGTATAATAAGGAATTGAGGGAGGCAGTAAAGGAGGGGATGAGGCCCAAGATGTGCAACAAAAGGAAGTCTTATAAGAGCATTCAAAGGGAAGCCAACCGTAACTGGGAAATAGAGAATTGGCGTACCTTAGTGGAGGCCTCCAGGCTAAAGGATAGCCGGCTATTCTGGCATCTTTTTTCTAAGGGGGTAATTCGCCAGGTCACTGAGAATGATTTTCACCTACAGCTCCATATTTGGGAAGAGTATTTTCTCACACTATACTCCAAGAAGAGCGTCGAGGCTGTGGGTGCTGTAGGGGAGGAACCCAGGGATTGTAATGATGTGTCTGTTGGAATTGAGGAAGTGAGCTTTTCCCTTATGGAAGTTAAGAATGCAATTACTTCTCTTCAAAATGGCAAAGCCCCATGGCTAAACAGACTCCCCGGAGATCTATATATATTGGAACCCAATATATGGGGCCCTCTGCTCCACCTAGTTTTAAATGCCATTACTCGTGGTGGTGCTATCCCAGGCTCGTGGAAGGGAGCCAAAATAATCCCAATATTTTAAAAAGGGGACAAATGCGACCCTGCTAATTACAGGCCCATCAGTCTTATAGATGTTTCCCCCAAAACATTTTGCAAACTAATTTTAACTTGTCTCCAAAATTGGGCAGAGAACAACAATATACTTTCACACTTGAAGGCGGGGTTCAGAGCTGCTACCAGCACCCTAGACCAAGTGTTTTGTTACCTAATGCTCATTTGGAAAGAGGTTAAAGTCAAGAAATGCCACCTCTATGTAGTGTTTGTTGACCTCAAAACCACTTTTGATTCTATCGATCGCACTAGGCTCTGGTCTGCTCTGAGAGACATGGGTCTTTCCCCTGCCCTACTTCATCTTTTAACCAGGCTACACCACGATAATTATGCCAGAGTCAGATGGAATTAAGAAGTTGTCCGAAAATATTTTAATTGGGAAAGGAGTGCGCCAGGGGTGTGTGTTGGCCCCAACTTTGTTTACCTTATTTATGAATGAGTTAATACATGAGCTGTATGACTGTGGAGGTGACCCACCAAAACTGGGAGGCAAGCAAATACCATCAATTTTGTTTGCCGATGATAAATTACTAATATCTAAAACTCCAATGGGTATCCAGATTTTCAAAAGCATGCAAATCCTGCGGCTTGAAATTTAATTGTATGAAAACCAAGTAAATGGTTTTCAACCCCTATCAATCTGCCAAGGGGAAAGTGGTGTTGGAAGTCCAATTATTAGAACAGGATAAGACCTTTGATTACCTAGGCATTAGAATTAGTGACAACCTGGCATGGTCCCCCCAAATCTTGAAAAGTGTTTTGACACTCCAACAACTAGACTGTGCAACAGTGAAAAGAGTTAAATGCTCAACCCTATTTCCCCCGTATTAGAATTCATAGGGCCAAAGGCCTGGGTGCAGCACTCTACGGAGCAGAACTTTGGGGTCTTGAGGATACCAAACGATTAGAAGTTGCTGAAAATACATTTTTAAGTGATATAAATATTCAAAAGAACACTTCCTTACTGCCACTACGTCTTTGCCTAGGGCTTAAATCCATCTCTCACTGTGCTGTCCTGAAGGTGCTTATGTTCTGAGTGAGACTCTGGGCCAGCAACTCCCAAGTACCCGTAAAAGATGCTGTGGAAGAATTATTATCTCTCCAAAGGAAATCAGGTCTTTTGGCGTGGTTTGAAAAAGTTAAGGGGTGGCTCTCTAAAATAGGGTTGGGCAATCTGTGGGATGACCTGCGCTCAATAACAAAAAAAATGATTTCTCATTTAAAAACAATGTATTGGAATTTCATTATTACTGATTGCACTGAATTCAGAGTACTAGGCACTTTAACAACACACTTTTTAAATAATAAATGCTGATTTGATCTTGAAATGTACATGGATGATGTAGAACCACTGCAAGCATGTGCACTTTATATACAGTTCAGATTTGGCACTCTCCCTTTAAATGTTTTTAGAAGCAAATGGACAAATTCAACTACTACTCTTATGTGCCAGTTCTGCAACTCTGCTATTGAAACTATTGATCATTATCTTTTATTCTGTCCTGTATATGCCCTACTAAGTAAAAAAGGGATTATTCCTGTCTGTCTGTGCCGTCTTTCTCCTGTTCCTCAGATGCCCTTTGTCTATTTAGATCTGATACAACCAAATGGCTTGTTTTTACTCTATCTAGATATCTTGTGTATGCTTGGTGGTTGAGGTCCAAAGCAATTAAACAAACCCCTACCATTGAAGTAGGGGGAAATCCTAGTTTGGGCCCTGATCCAAGCCTAGTGATGCAAGCTAAATATTTTAGCTCGGTGCAATCTATATTTGATCTTACACATTTTAATCCATTCTTATTTTATATTTTTTTAATCTTTGCATAAGCAAAATATTTTGATATATTATTCTCTAGACATTGTGCCAGAAGCTTGTTGTTTAATTCTTTTTTACTATATGTATATACTATTAATGAACTTATGTACTGAGATTTAATATGTGTTGTGTTTTTATGCTCTATGTATGATCATGTTTCTCTAATAAAAATAAATAAATAATATTCTTTTTACACTTGTATTGGCTCATCCCCGTGCATATTTCTGTCGTCTCTACAGCAAGCAGCGGCATTGGCAGTAAACCTCTGACTAGGCCCATATCTTTCCTAATAGCAGACACATTTGCCAATGGAAGGCATCTTAGAGCGAATGACTCTTTCAGAATCTGTAACATAGCTTACACCTGAGAGGTCTACCTAGAATATGGCTCTCACTTAGCAGTTACTGTTGCAAATCACTCACTCTCAGATCATATTTCCTCTACAGAACTTGCTTTCTGTTGTGTGAACTTAAATGTCTCTTTCTTCTTTGTAAATTGAAAGTAAATGATAAAATGGAACTTTCTAGAGTAACATTTCTTGAGTCTCACACATCTTAAAAAATGCCTATCTGCCAAAATAAATGGTGTCTTCTCAGTGGCGTTGCAAGAAGGGCGCGGGGGCAGACCGCCCAAGGGCTCGTACCAGCGGCCGTTGCGGGGTGGGGAGCCCCATGGGAATCGTGCCAGCAATGACCCCCCCCCCCCCGGCTGTCACAGGAGCCGACAGCACCTCTCCCCCGCTCTTACATGCTGCCTCGAGAGACAATCGCCGGGACTGCACCGGGAGGTCAAGATCTAGTTACGCTACTGGGTCCTCTGTTATTCTATTTCACAAAATGAATGCACTAGGTGTCTGTATTACATTCGTCAGAAGAAAATAATCCTTCATTACAAAATTAATTCCTCCTCCTTTTTAAAAATTATTTTATAAGCATATTTATAGAGCACAAGGCACCGTTAAACTAAATACAGCCTTTACTAAACACAATTAGTATCATATCATGTAAAAATACTCGATCAGGACCATTGTTAGTATCCAGTTTGAAATAGAAAAAATCATTATTTCAATAATTGTTGCAATATGCCGCTCCGCATGTTGATTTCTTGAACAACCTTGGCCTGAAAACCAAATATCTTATTGAAGGTCTTTTTCTGTTTTGAAAACTATTTTCTCATAGAATATTCTGCTAAGAATACAAATGCCATTGTGGTCATCAGAGTTATATTTACAAAGCTGGCTCAGACCTTAACACCATAGGAGGTAGTTATTCCATGCTAGGTTTTCCATCAATGCACGGGTCAGAGGAGATATATCCGTGCCTCATCAAGTTGAATTATCCGCAGCCGCGGTATTCATACGCTAACTGCACCGGCAATTGCTCGTCTCCGCTGTTCAATTGCGCAAGTCCAATTGCAAAGAAAGCTGTAATCGCCGCCGTGGTATTCGTGCTCTAACTGCACATGAAAACACCTTCGCTGTTTGCTGGCGAAAGCCCAAAACAGGAGGGGATGTGTCCGTCCCTCAAAAGGCGAATTCGTACTCTTAAAGGCGCTAAAGAATCGTTCTCGCAGGTTACCCAATCCTGGTCTCACAACAGCAATCAATATAACTCTGATGACAACATTGGCATCTTATTGACCTTTGAATTCACAAGTGAATTAACGGATCCAATATATATTGATCCCTGGAATTTCATTTGGATACCTTGATGTACCCTATTTTCGTTCTCCTGCCCGTGTTGTGAGGTCAACAGCCCAACTTTCCATGAGAAATCAGTGTTCCCCCGGGCCTCTTTTGTCCTGATGAAGACCCCGCATTAAGGTGTGACATATACCTACCACAGTAGTCTTGGGGTCGAAACGTCGACTGCTACTATTACACACCAGTTGACGCACCATTATTATAAATATTAAATATTAGCGTTGATAGCATGGTTTTCTTTTAATTGTTGAACATTAGTTGCTCCCCTATTCTACTGGCTCAGTGCTCTGAAGCCAGGTGTATTGGTTTCTCATGAATTATGTACTGATACTATTGTTTGCACTATGACCTACCTTGCACATCCCTCCCTTCATACACAAACACCATCTCCTACCCTTCCCTTCCCTGGGGCACTATGACAATTGTGTTATTAATCTGTTATATGTAACATGAATAAGCAAATTGTGATTAAATAACAGTGTGTTGAAGTACTTATTTGCGATTTGTTATTGTTAAAAAAAAATTCATAAAGTGTTCGCTTGTGTACTTTTGATACCTTTTCACTGGGACCCCTTATTTTGTACCACAGTTGGGCCCAGCAGCTCCTGTTTGGCCATGGCCAAATAAAAAGGGTTCTGACAAGTATATTAGAATATAATATGCTTTCTGCCATGAATTATCTATATTCTATCTTTGCCTTTTCCTTGTGCTTTACAACAGAATATTTGTTCTGCTGTGAAGATATATGATTGTAAGGCATGGTTCCTTCTATCCACAACAAAAGATTTGTAGTGATGCTTTTTGGGATTGTAGAACATCTTAATGATGTGGTACTGAAATGATGCGCAGTCCTTTGCAAATTTACCCCTTATTCATTGTGTTTTATTTAGTTGTTGTTAAACGGTTGCAAAGAAACATTTTGGTTCAAAGTCTGTTCACGCACCCAGATCAATGTTCACATTAGCCAAACTCAAACCATTAACATCACCTATTCTATTTGTACGCAAATCGGTTTAATCACCTATCACATTCCATTTGACCTCATTATATATTCCCATCTGTCCTTCAATGGTGAAATGCAACTCTAAATTTACTCCACCTCAACTGCAATGGGCATCTCCTAAATCACACACTTTACACTGTCCCTCCACTCAATGCCCAAAACGTCCCAGTATCATTTCCATATGTACCTGCTGGGATCAGACAGGCTGAATAATAGTGATCAATACAGCTTATCCTCGAACAAACCATTTGTATGTAGAGTGTTAGACATTCTTTGCTCTCTCAAACTCAATGCCACTTAACTATCAGGCAACTATATTACATTATTCCAATTCTTTTTCCTCTATCATCTGGCACTCATTAACTGTTATACATTTTCTTTTGTACCCTAAAAATGGCACGTAAAATAACTTACGCGAACTTGACGATTTGCCTCTGTTTCAATAATATTAGTTGGATGCAGATCGACATGTTCAGCATAAATCAACCCCAACAAGGTAGATAGAATGTCAATTGCGTACAGGATTTCATGCCCCCTTGTATAGAAATTAAGGGAAGAGGTGGGGTGCAGCGGCCAGGGGGGATAACTCTGGAACACAGGGGCTCACCTTTTGGTCACCGGCAGCTGGTTAGCCCATCACCTTGTGACTCTGGACAATAGCTCGCATAATCTTCCCGACGGCCCCCAATGCCAGGACACCTCTCCGGAGGTAGGTGTGTGCTTTACAAATGCTGGTATTTAATTTCAATGCATAACCCATTTTGCAATGAAAATATATTTAACTTTTGGAAACATCTACTGTTAAATGTTGTACGGCACAATTTGATTTTGTGTCAAAAATATTTATGAATACTTACTAGGAAACGATACACATGAAAATTGAATGGCTTCCGAAAGTATTTTTCATCATCTCCATAGTACAAGCGTTCACACGCAGGGTCATATTTCAGGTCTCGCCACTCCCCATTGTACACATATTCGCATCGGCCACCAAAATATTTTGGATCAAATACATTTTGGGTTTCTTCCTGTATTAGGGCATTGAACCTTTGTGTGGAAACACAAACGACAGGTATATTTTATGTAATAGTACATTTACACATAACTCAGAATCCTAAAGAAGGAACATTTGCAAGACTCTCATACAATTTGAACACTTCAGAACTCTTCCTAGAATTAAGCAACTCTGAAAAGCAATATAACACTAATATATTATCTCAAAATAACGTTCAATAACGCCTTGCTAAATATAATAAAGCAATTATTACTTTGAAAGATAAAAATATGATCAAATCGGTATGTAAAAATCAATACAAAAAAACGTCTGAAACCTATATATATTCTCACTAGTATGGTCTTCATGTAGAGATAATTTTTTATTTGAAATCCTTAGTGGGTTCTATAATTCAGAGTAGGACATACAATAACGTGAATACTCTTTGCCTATGCATTAAGGAGTACATCAAAAGAAGCATATAAAAATGATAAAATAGATGAACCTGTCTGTACCTTGTGGTAGTCGTATAAAAGAGGTTAACATTTATTGCAATTGCCAATGTTAAACTGGTGGGATTTTTAGATAGTGGACTTACAGATATTCTTAGGATCAATGAATTACAAGCCCTTTTACGCACCTTGTGCTCGCCGCATCCCGAACTCAGCGATGCGGCGAACGCAAGGATGTGTTTTTCTTTTTCAAATATGTTATTATTCCTCGTCGTTGTATGTCGACTCCTCCCTCACCCTGCCCCACCTCTCTTACCTGCACCAGCCATGGCTGCAAAGTACAAAGATAAGATTCCTCAAGTACATCATCGAACATTCGAAATTACAGCCTCACTTAGTACATAGAGAGATAATCCCAGACAGGGTTAAGATTGGAGAATTAGATTTGTGCAGATGACAAACAGCTTTTCGACCAATACATCAACTGATGTTCAATGAAAGGGCTGTCACCTTCAATCTTGTTGTGCTGGAGGAACCCATAACTCCAAGCTTTGTTAAAAATGGCCAACCCATATTATGAGGAGGAGCGTGGAAGGCTATTCCTGTGCAGGTGGTGCACGGACAATTAATTTACACGCCTGTACTTGGGCATTTTTTTTCTATTGTCTATATTTGGAACAGAAAGACTCCAGAAGTTGCTTTTTATGGAAATTGTCTGCCAGTTCTGATAGGCAGAATATAATTATGAGTATTAGCTGTTACCGATGGATTGAAATGTTGGTTTTACATGACATTTTCGCCAACTCTTGTGTTCCAGCGCTGTATTTAAAAACTAAGCTTATTTTACTTTTCACGTACAGGTGATCATCATTATCTTTGGTTGAAAAACACAATATTAGTTTTCTGATAGTAATGTGATACCCTATTGTTAAGGTGATACTATTGAAGACTCAGGGACAAGGTCAGTGTTTGCACACTAACACCTTGAGCATTATGGAATCCTGGAAGGAAGATGTTGGACTTAGCCCTTTTTGCAGGGTCATCCCTGAATTTTTTGCCTTCCTCCTGTATTTTGTCTGACCTGTTTTTGTTGGTTTTATGACTCTGGGCACTTTGCCACTGCTGATTAATGCTAAAGTGCATATGCTCTCCCTATTATAAAATGATGTATGGATTAGTGACTCCATGTTTGGCTTGTTTGGTTTACTTGTCGGAACCCAGTACAGTGCACTGCGTGTGCCCAGGGCTTGTAAATCAAATGCTGCTGGTGGGCTTGCAACACTGGTTGTGCCACCCACAGAAGCATCCTGTAAATTGTGTCTCAGGCCTGCCATCGCAGAGCCTGTGCAGTCTGGTACTGCCATGTTGACTGGAAAGTGCTTGCCAGCCCCTAAACCTTCCCTTTTCTTCATATCAGACACCCCTCTGGTAGGCCCACAGGCAGGGTGCATTGTAAGTAAAAGGTAGGGCATGCCCTGATGTGTGTGGCACATCCTGATAGTGAATTACATCCATTTTCCTTTTTCACTATTGCTAGGCTAGCTGTTCCCCATAGGCCAGAATGGGCAGTTTGATCATAACGTCTTACAATCCTAACTGACTAAGGGAACTAGGTAGAAATTCGAGTTCAGTATGCCTGAACTCAGAATGATAAAATACATCTTTTAGTGAAGTTGGTTTTAACATTCTGTGTTTGAAAATACCACTTTTAGAAAGCAGGTATTTTCTTGCCTAACTATCCAAGCCTGCCTCTGCTAGGTTGTGTTTTACATGTCTGGAGTTTGAGTGACAGGAGCTGGGGGATTCCAGGAGACAGGGTGAGTCAGCCCAGGGCTGAATAGACCCATCTGTATGTAGAGTGGTGGGAGGAGAGCACCTGGGACCTGAATAGGACTGTGCCTGCCTTCCACAATGCTGGCTCCAACTCCTGTGGTGCGTCTGATATCCCTGGCTCACATTCTCAAAGGAAAGAAGGAGTCCTGTAAACAAAGTGCTCCAGGACTGACCAGAACTGGTTTGGGCTAGGTACAGACACTCTCTGCCTTCCGAGAACAAAGAGAATAGTAGTATAAATATTGGGGCCCAGACCCCAGGACTTTAGATCACTTTTGGGAAACAAGAAGAAACCTTTTCTGAGGAGAGGAACCAGAGAGACTGAGGAGAGATTATCCCTAAGCGTGAGAGATTGGCCTGCAGTGGTTTCCTGACTACCTTCATTCAACTTGTGAAGTATCTCCAAGGGCTTGAGATAGAGCTTGCCTCCTGCTGAAGTCCCAGGGACAACAGACTTCACCCACCAGCTCCCCAAGAGTTCTTTGGAAGTGCCTGCAAATGTGGTGGTCTTTCTTTCTGCGTGTTTCAAGCAGCTGGAAGCGCGACTCACGGAGAAGAAGCGTGTCGCCGCTGCTGCCTCTGTCGCTTCTCAACGCAGAAGCGCCTCGCATCGCCGGAGAAGAGGATCGACGTCACACCAGATGCCGCTGCATCATCAGAGAAGTGGGTCGTTGCTGCAGCCGCTGTTGTCCCATCGCTGAGAGGAATGTCGCCGCTGCAGCTGTCGCATCATCGCCGAAGCGCCTCGCATCGCCGGAGAAGAGGATCGACGTTGCATCAGAGACCGCTGCATCACCAGGAAGCGTGTCGCAGGGCCTGTCGCTGCTCAGAAGAATCGTTGAGTCGTCGCATGGCCGGCGCGTTGCATTAAAGAAAAGACGCCATTTTGTTCATTGCACCGGATCTTCAAGGCATCACTGCGCTGCTGGTCGCATCGCCACGGAAGCGCAATAAGAAACCGACGCATCACCTCCTCATGCCGAGAAGAACCAACGCATCCCCTACGTATCAGTAGGGACACAGCGCATCACCGTTCATGCGTGTAAGGAACTGTCGCATCACCTTCCCTGCAACACTTTTGTTGTATAGCGTTACACATCCAAAGGTACATTGAACTCAAAGTGTCGCATTTGACATCTTAAGAGAACTAAGCTTATTCTACCATTTTTAAGTACAGTATTGTGGATTTTTGTCATTTGTGGTCTTGTGTAAAGTCGATATAAAAATACTTATTTTTATACTACAACTTGTGTGGTGTCCATCTGTAGTGTCGTCACTGGGTTACTGTATGTGTTCACAAATGCTTTTCACACTGCCTCCAAGATAAACTTGTTGCTCATGCCAAACTACCAAGGGGGTGAGCAGGGGTTATTTTAGGAGTATACCCCCTTGCCCTGACTAGGCGCAGGGGTCCCTATTTGGTCAAAGGTACCTACCTCTGCCAACTAGAGACCCTGGGGTAGAGTAGTTGTGCCCTACAGTGGGAGGCAAGGGTGACGCAACTACTAAATTAGATTTATCAAGCCACTTGTCGCCCTGCGTAGCCATGAGTGGCCTGATAAATCTAGGGTAATGCAAAACAGCGCAAATCGCCGCATTGCATTACCCTAGATTTATCAGGCCTCGTAAGGCCATGTGTGGGTTGATCAATCTAATTTATTAGTTGCGTCACCCTCGCACCCCATTGTATGGCTCAAGTGCGATGCAACTCGTTGATAAATATGCCCTTGTGTCTTCTGAAACACTGGATAGCATCATTTTTCCAATGTGTAGGATTGTGACAAACTAATTGTTGTTAATATCAGCAGAGTTGAATGTAAAGAGAGGATCAGTAACATCAACAATTGTCAAAACGTGAATGTAATTGGAGTATTTGTTCATATTTTTAAATGTATTTGCTCATCTATGAGTAAAAATTAACATTTGCATAACTTAAGGGACTTGAAGTGTTTATGAAATAAAGAGGTTACTTTACTCAAGCACGAATCATTTAAGCTACAGTCAGCACGTCACTTTGGCTCATAGATGAAGTCTTTGCATTTGGCCAATGTATATGCTATATTTTGATCTCTAAACACCCATGCTAGATTTTGAATAGTATTGCATATGATTAAAATCACTAAAACTGATGTTTAACTAACTAATTGACACATGCAAGGTTAGTGAACAAGATATGGATACAATAACTATCAGTTGCACCAAACTGAAGCAAAGTTAATTTGTGAAAATTATAATTATAGATATGTGAGTTCACTCTGCCCTAAAATACTTGCTAATATAATATAATTTGCTTATAAAGTTAATGTTCTTCAAAAATAGATTGATGTCTACCTCCATGGTAAAATAATACATGCTATTGGATTTTAGCATTACAATTTTGAACTGTTTTAACACCACCAATTTTCAATTGCCCTTGTTTAAAGCCAGTGGCGGCCCGTGCAGGTAAGCACGGTGAGGCGGCATGGTGGGGTAGGGGGTGTGGGGGTGGGCATGGCAAACAACCGAATAGGGAAAATAAAATAAATAAATAAATAAAACCACCTTCCTTGTGCTCGCCGCACCGCTGAGTCGGCGATCCATGAGACCGTGGCCTATCGTGGCCACCATCTAATGGATTTGGGGTACGGGTTGACTCTCCACAACCATTTGTCAGTTCAGTTGATGTAGATGTATACAAAGTCTGATTCCTCCAGTTCTCTTTTTGACACTACCATCGGTGAAACCATGAAAATACAGAGATAGGCTCAATTATTTATACCTTCTGCCTATTGTACAATGTCTCCTCAAAATCATTATGTGTGAAGACTGGAACATTGCATAATTTCTGTTTGATGGGCATTTTCTTCTTTCCAGCTTGATGAAATGTTGGAAAACTTTTAAATGCAGCAAACTTCCAGCAAAAACAACTTCATATTCCTCTAGGACACAGTCACAGTTAAAATTGGAAGCACTTAACCTACAAAGAGTCTGCTGCTCAGTCTTCCCAGCCACCAACAATTATATTGACCATAGCGGTTCTTCCCTCAAACTTGATTTTGCCTTCAAAGACACACTCAAGCTTAATTCTATGCCCTACTTAGGCTCCAGGTGGAATGGGGCTAAGCAACAGTAAATATTTTCTTGGAAAATTGTCATATTCTTCTTTAGTGATGATAGTACTTTGTGAACTAGTGGTGCATCTTTGTTGATCATTTTATCCAGACTGGCAACTAACAGGATAAAATCATTCATGTGTTCATCAATCATCAACAATAACAATCATCCTGGATTGCAAACACCTTTTTCTTGCCAAAATTGTCCCTTGATTCCAATTATGGCATTCCTTTCTAAGTGCAAGGCAATATTTTATAAGACTCAACATGCATGTTGAATCCACAGCTGTATACTCCACTCTGACTGGATTCATCCTCTTTGTGTCTAAGCATGTTTATTCTAAACCGAGGCCTTTAATTATCATGTTTGAGTTGTGCATCAGTTAATACAACATTTACATAATAAGACCACCTCTCTAGTTTTTTAAGCCTCACCTCCTTAGCATGGCATGTAATACTCTTAGGTATACTGATAATATTATTGAGGATTGGGTTGTTCTGGGACAGTAACGTTCCCTCCGCCTTGGTACAACGAGTACATGTTAGACCTGGCATCCTTAGAGTGGTTTTCTCTTTTATTTTTGCTGTATGCTTGATTTCATTTTTGTTCGTCTAGATGCTTTGGGCACTTTGCCACTGCTGATCATTGCCACAGTGCAAGTGCTCCCTCTGTAAATTGTGAATACAGATTGGTGTTTCCATGATTGGCTTGTTTGACATACCTGTGAATCCTTAGTATAGTGCACTGTACTGCCCAGGGCCTGTAAGTCAAATGCTGTTAGTGGGCCTGCAGCACTGATTGTGCCTCCTTCCCAAGCAGTCTTTCTAAGGGGGTCTCAGACTGCCATGTCGACCTGGCAAATGCACCCACTTGCCAGGCCCTAACCTCCCCTTTTATTACATGTATATCACCCCTAAGGTAGGCCCAAGGTACCCCTGTGGGCAGGATGTAGTATATGTGAAAGGCAGGACATGTACTGATGTGTGTGACTTGTCCTGATGGTGAAATACAGTGTATTTCACTTTTCACTATTAAAAGTCTATCTGTTCCCTAGGCTAAAATGGGAGTTTATTTATTACATCTTATAATTATAACTTCCCATTGGGACAATATAGAAAGATGGAGTTTAGTATGCTTGAACTCAGAATAGATTTCTTTTATATTGTGTGTTTGAAAATACCACTTTTAGAAAGTGGGTTTTTTCTTGCTTAGCCATCCTGTGTGCTTCTTCTGGTTTGTGGATCGACTATCTGGCTTTGGAGTGACAGGGTCTGGGGATGTGCATTCTTTCAGACAGCCCCTGGGGGGGAGGGGGGAGGGGTTGAGGTGTGTCCTGCCTTTCACATTGCTGTCTCCACCTCCTGCTTGGAAGCTGTCTATGGAGGACAGATGTTTTGGGTCTGAGCACAGAGCCTCTCTGCCACAAGCGAACAAAGAAAATTGAGTATAAATATTGGGTCCCAGACCCCAGAACTGCAGAATACTTCTGTACTTAAGAGGGATACCAGCCAAGGAGAAGAGTTGGGAAAGCTGAAGGAGAAGCACAGTCTCTTTGCTGTCTGCTGTCTGAGGTTGGCCTGCAGTGGCTGTTTCTGCCAAGGACATGACAAAGACTTGGCTGTGTGTGCTGTGTAGCCTGCCTGAAGAAGATTTCCAAGGGCTTGAAGTAGAGCTTGCCTCATGTTATGAAATCTAAGGGACACATAGATTTCACCACCAGCTCCCCTGAACTTCCTTGCTGAGAGTTCTGACCTGCCAAGAGGTGCCTGTTCTTGTGTTGGGCCTCTGGAGGTTGTTTCTGCTGATGGGAGCTGGGAAAAGATAAGCAACTGAATAAGTGTGACGCATCAGCACCTATTTCCCACGCATTGCCATTTTGCCACTGAAGAAACTGACACAGCGCCAGCCTGTGGCTGGAAAAATCACCACTTGCCGACTCCGACGAAAGCCCTGCTGTGTGATGCCAAGAACCGATGCCTCATGGGACCGCGGCTGGAGAGATCAATGCAGTGCCATTTGCTACCACCGCCGCATCGAGAACTGATGCACCCTGAATCCCCATGCATCGCACCTGGACACCAAGTCTGCATCAATGTCGGGCTCCAGTAAGAAACCAACCTATCACCTTCCCGCACAGTAAAAAACCAACACATCACCTCCTATCCAGTAAGAAACCGACGCATCACCTCCCATGTGTGGCAGTAAGGAACTGATGCATCATATCCCCTGGAGCAAGGAACCAATGCATCACCTTCACTGTGCGCAAGAAACCAATGCTTCACCTTCCCTGCTGCTGTTTTTGCTTTTGATTTAGACGCATCCAAGGTACTTTCAGCCTTATTCATCAAGGCCAAATCGGCTCGCAAAGGGCCAGATTATGAGAATCTGGCCCTTTGCGAGTGCGATTTTTGCATTTGGGATTCATCATCCCAAATGCAAAAATCGCTGATTGCGATCTCGCAATTTTGCGAGGAATTACATTTAAGGAATCTCTATTTGAGATTCCTTAAATGTAATTCATCATCCACATTTCTTTTGCGAATTCGCAATTTCTGGCCGCAATTTACCGCGAGGTCAAACCTCGTGGTAAATTGCGAAAACTCAGAAAAATGCATTTAAATGCATTTTTCTGAGTTGCATGTTACACACACACATGTCCTTTGGACATGTGTGTGTGCAACACCTGTGTCAAATGTCATTTGAGGGGTGCTACAGGGTGTCCTTTGGACACCCCTGGCACCCTTCAATTCGCAATCTTATTTGCGATTAGCAAATTGCTAATTGCAAATAAGGAATACTCCCTATTCATTCCTATGGGCCTTTTGGCCCATAGGAATGAATGGGGAGTTTTCCTTATTTGCGATTAGCAATTTGCTAATCGCAAATAAGGAATCAGTAGGAATCGCAATAAATTTTGCTAATCCTACATGAATCCCGTTTTGCGAGTCCTTAATAGCGAATCGCTATGATTCGCTATTAGGGCCTCGCAAAACGGGAGATTGATGAATCGTGTTGAAAGTGTTGCATCTATAGTTTGCTATGGACAGAACTGTTTTACCTTTTAAAAGTCATACCTTGATAAATGTATAGTCGATTTTTGTTAGATTGGGCTTATCTGTTTTTCTGAACTGGTGTGGTGTCCATTTGTAGTGTTTTCACTGTATACTGTATGTGTGCACAAATGCTGCACACTGCATCTGAGATAACCCTGACTGCTCGTGCCAAACTACCAAGGGGGTGAGGAAGGGTTGTCTAAGAGCGTAACTCACTTACCCTGACTAGAAGCAATGGTTCCTACTTGGACAAAGGTGCAAAACATTGCCAACAAGCGGGCCCCATTTCTAACAGTACACATGAGTACTTGGTTGTGAATCATCTCATTGATATTAATGAATCCTCATTGTCAATACCAACATGTGCAGGGCAACAATGTGTACCTCATTTGCGTTTCAGGATACATTCAGAGTGTGGCACACTGGCGGAGATGAGTGCGACTCTACCTTAGGGTTTAGTCAAAAAGACATGACCCGAGCATGTCTGGGAAAGCTTCTGGAGCTTGTGCAAGGTTCATGTTGGACAATGCAGAGAAGAGTGTATGTGGGTACATCGGCATGAAAGCTGTCAAGACGCAGGTCGAGGAAGTGAAAGATCTAATGTCAGGAATCCATTCTCTACAACAACAGCAAAGAGGCATGATGCGATCTCAGGCTTGTCGCCAATTAAGGGCTGTAACAACAACAGGAGCCTTAGATGAGGATCATGATGCAAGGCGTAACACAGGCCCCCGCATCCCCCGTGGTGCGGGCCCCAGCTCGGGAGAGGGCCCGAACTAAGGTCCCCCTCATAACAGTACTCAGGCCTGAGAGCTCCGGATTAAATCCAGAGTGGGGGCCCCTCCGTATACATTGCAGTGGGCCCCTTAAACTTTGGTTACACCACTGTCATGATGTTTAATGCACTTAACTCAGTTGCAGCCCAACACACAAAACTAAAAGTCTGTCCTAACTGTCCACCAATCCCAAACATTCTAAGGACATGTCAAGGGGTGCAGAGTGCACAAACACACAAAGAAGGGGTGCAGGGTAGACGGAAAGACAACAAATACCATAACAGGCAATCGGGCAAAAATATATACACAATATGCTCTTAGTGATGTTTACATCATTTGCTATTTTTCGCCAAAACATTTCAGGTTCCTTAGCTATTTTTTTCTTCAAGTGATGGAGGGTAAAACAGTTTTTCAAATTGTAACCTTCATAAATTGAAAATAAATAAGCAGCCTCTCTTACAGAGCTTGAACAAATAAAAACATGAGCTGGCCGCAGACATCTACCCACCACCACATGTTGTTATGCTGCTTCCTATTTTTTAACTAGCTCAATGTATTTGAACAACTGTTTCAAGTCGTGGGTAAACAAATGCAAAAGCCAAGGAGATGGCATAAGCATAACCAATATTTCATATAGCTGATAAAATCCTCTAAATAGTTCCTTCCTTATCATAAAACTATCATGGCTCTTTGTGGTTGTATTTCATTTGGAAATGCATTTCACTGTGTTGCTCCCTAACATGCAAGGGATGAAAGCTATGGCTTTCTGAATACTTAGCACCATTATGTTTTGCTCCCTGCTTTACATAAATGTTTTCGAGAGTCTCAGTCTGACCAGTAAAGATTTTAGCTATTGAATGCATTTATAGCAAGAAGTCTGATGGATCAGATGATGGCCTTAAAACTTCACCCAGAACTTTACCAAGAGCAAATGGATGTTAATGTTTTTTTTGAGTGATGTTTGCATAGGTAAGACGGTTTCAAGCCCCCCAGGATCCCTTCCACCACACGCCCACTTTGCAAAAGAGGGAACAGAGGACAACAAAAAAAAGGACATCAAAGAACAAATAGTACATTAGATAAACAAATGTATTTCCTTGTAAGAAGAAAAGTTGAGAAAGGAGAATATGGCAGAATCCTAAACTGTCAAAAATAAACAAACAAAAAAGACCCTTAAGTTAGAAAAAAGAATAAAGACAAAGGGCCTAAATTACTTAGCTAGCACTATGGCTTGGTCTGGTCCAGCGACGTAATTACAGGTTCCCAAATATCTAATCCCTTCCTTTGCCCCTTACGGCCTTTTTTGGCTCGTAACTAGTCTAGCAAGCCATTGGGAGAACAGAGGGGCATCTGCATCTATCCAGGCTGTCGCAACATAGATCCTCCAAATCGTCATTGCCACAAAAATCAGTGCCCCACCTTTACTTTTGCTAACCTCATCAATCATAGGGATCAATTCAAAATTCTGAGAGATAACCTCACAAGAAAATCGAGTATTTTAACAGGGAGAGAGTTGAGTTTTGGACAGGTGGCAATCATGTGTACTGAATCTACACAAAACTCTGAACACCTAGGACATAGTGTCCCCTTGGATGTTCCCAATTTGGAAATTCTGCTAGGAGTAATATGTTAAAAGAAAACTGCGCCTGTAGTTTGTCCGACAGTATATTGCTCTGGGCAGATTTTAAAGCATTATAAAATGTACTGTGTGGGACATTCAGCTTAGTTTTCTATTTTTTCTGCTATTCTGGGCAGGTCGTCAGTTGACTAGTTGTTCAATGCAGCATAGATAAAACCAATCAAAGATGGATCTGGGGCCCTTAATTTGTCAATAAGGCCTATTTTTTCAAACCCTATGTGTCCACCAACCTTTCTCGACACAAAATCACTAATGGTTATGTGTTTGAAAGCACATTGATCCCATAGTCCGTATTGGATTTTGAGCTCAGCAAACGACTTGGTTCCTTCAGTAGTAGTTAAATTGCCCAGTTTTGTTATGCCAGCTTTATACCAGTTTTGAAGATAAGAACTCCCAAAAATATCAGGCAAATTGGAGTTCTTGTTAACAGGGGAATAAAAATGTAGTCTCCCTAGCCCATAGGTCCTGCTTTCGTAGAAAACTTAGAAAGCTCTCATTAGTGGTTTGAGCCTAACTCGTTTGTAGTACCCAAAGAATGTTTGTCTCAGGAGACAGCAATAAGCCTCCTCTCCTAATAGCAACTGATAAGGCGAGGGGTGCCCAGGTGTTAGCGAAATGGGATGTTCCCCCAACAATTCTGTGCTATATTGTAAAACCGAAGCCCAGTAATATAGTGTTATATTAGGGAAAACCCAATCGCCCCTTTCCCTGGGAAGAGATAGTTGTTTAAGCACCTTTCTGGGTTGAGAGTAGTCCCAGACAAATTGCATCAAATGTAGATTGTTGCTCAGATTAAGCACTTTCTTAGTTTCAACAACCAGTGGGATTAGATTTTCTGCCACTAATTCGTCTATGTTTTTCATCACGGTCACCCCAAGTTCAAGTTCAAGTTCAGGTATTTGTATAGCGCACTGCTCACCCAGAGGGTCTCAAGGCGCTTGGGAAAGGGGATCATTATTTGTCGAGTAGCCAGGTTTTAAGTTCTTTTCTGAAGGAGATGTGGTTTTGAGTAAGGTGGAGATGAGTGGGGAGTGAGTTCCAGGTTTTGGCAGCAAGGAAGGAGAAGGATCTGCCACCCATGGTGGATTTTCGGATGCGCGGGACAGTGGCGCGGGCTTGACTGGACGATCTTAGTTGGCGGGTGGGCTTGTAGAAGGATAGTCGAGTGTTGAGGCATTCGGGTCCTAGATTGTAGAGGGCCTTGTGTGCGTGGGTGAGAAGGCAGAATGTAATTCTTTTGTTGACGGGAAGCCAGTGGAGGTCTTTTAGGTGTCTAGTGATGTGATCTTGGCGAGGGATGTCTAATATGAGTCTCGCTGATGCATTTTGGATGCGTTGGAGTTTTTTCTGTAGTTTTGCTGAGATTCCGGCGTATAGTGTGTTACCGTAATCCAGTCGACTCGTGACCAGTGCGTGAGTGATAGTCTTTCTTGTCTCGAGGGGGATCCAACGGAAGATCTTTTTGAGAATGCGAAGTACGTTGAAGCAGGAAGAGGAGACTGCGTTGACTTGTCTGGACATCGAGAGAGAGGAGTCTAGGATGAAGCCAAGGTTGCGTGCGTGGTCTGTGGGTGCTGTGCCCAGAGCGGAGGGCCACCAAGAGATGTCCCAGGCCGAGGGGGAGGATCCTAGGATGAGCATCTCCGTTTTGTCTGAGTTGAGTTTTAGGCGGCTGTGTTTCATCCAATCGGCTACTTCTTTCATGCCTTCGTGAAGATTTGTTTTGGCGGTGTTAGGGTCTTTGGTGAGGGAAAGGATAAGCTGGGTGTTGTCGGCGTATGAGATGATGTTGAGGCTGTGTTGACGCGCGATGGAGGCGAGTGGGCTCATGTAAACGTTGAAGAGGGTGGGACTGAGTGAAGATCCTTGTGGTACACCACAGATGACTTCAGTGGCTTCAGAGTTGTACAGGGGGAGTCGGACTCTTTGAGTTCTCCCAGCGAGGAATGAGGTGATCCAGTCCAAGGCTTTTCCTTGAATGCCGGTGTTGCTGAGGCGTTGTATAAGGGTGCTGTGGCAGACTGTGTCGAAAGCGGCGGAGAGGTCGAGTAGAATGAGGGCCACTGTTTCACCGTTGTCGAGTAGTGTTCGGATGTCGTCAGTTGCTGCAATGAGGGCGGTTTCGGTGCTGTGCTTGGCTCAAAACCCGGATTGAGATGGATAGAGGGATTTGTTGGATTCAAGGAAGGCGGCGAGTTGTTTGTTGACGGCTTTCTCGATGACTTTGGCCGGGAATGGGAGGAGGGAAAGGGGTCGGTAGTTTTTAAGTTCAGAGGGATCTGCTGTGGGTTTCTTCAGCAGGGCGCTGAGTTCGGCGTGTTTCCAGCTTTCTGGAAAGGTGGCAGAGTTGAACGAGCAGTTGATGACATCACGGAGATGGGGTGCGATGATGGAGTCTGCTTTGTTGAAGATGTGGTGGGGGCAGGGGTCAGTTGGTGAGCCAGAGTGGATGGAGTTCATTAGGTGGATGGTGTCTTCAGTGGTGATTGGGTTCCAGGCGGTAAGGTTGTTAGTTGGCGGCGTACGATCTAGGATTGGTGGGGAGGGGTGAGCGCTGGGAGTATTATGGAAGCTGTTGTGGATGTCGGCAATTTTGTTGTAAAAGAAGGAGGATAATGCATCGCAGAGGTTTTGGGAGGGAGTGATGCCATTGGATGCAGCGGTGGGGTTGGTGAATTCTTTGACGATGTTGAAAAGTTCCTTGCTGTTGTGAGTGTTGTTATCAAGACGATCCTTGAATGCTGATTTCTTGGCGGATCGAATCAGTTGGTGGTGTTTGCGGGTAGCTGCTTTGAGGGTGGACATGTTGACGGTGGTTGGGTTTTTTCTCCATGTTTTTTCCAGGGTGAGGCAAAGCTTCTTGGATTTTTTAAGGTCATCATTGAACCAGGGAGCCTTTTTGCTGGTTGATTTGATCTGGTGTTTTTTCAGGGGTGCTAACTCGTCAGCACTGTGGGTGATCCATTGCTTGAGGTTGGTGGCCGCTTGGTTTGGGTCCTATGCGAGGGAGGGAAGGTTTTTGTTGAGTGATGTGAGGAGTTGGTCGGTGGTGATTTTGTTCCAGTTTCTCCGAGGAATAGGTTGTGGGCGGTTGTGGGTCAGGGTGGTTTTATAGCTAAAGTGAACACAGCTGTGGTCCGTCCAATGGAGAGCTGTGGTGCGATCGAAGGAGATGTGCTTGCGGGAAGTGAAGATAGGGTCGAGCGTGTGTCCGGCTACATGAGTGGGGGTGTCAACAAGTTGTTTGAGTCCAAATTTGGCCAAGTTGTCCAGAAGGGAGGTGGTGTTACTGTTGTGTTTGTTTTCAAGGTGGAAGTTGAAGTCTCCTAAAAGAATGTAGTTCTCGGAAGCGAGGGCATGTGGGCTGACGAAGTCGGTGATGTCATCGCTGAATTGACTACGGGTACCTGGAGGTCTGTAGATGAGGGTGCCTCTAAGTGTGATCCTAGGGTCAGTGTGGATCTGAAAGTGGAGATGTTCGGCGGTTGTAAGAATATCATCGGAGATGGTCGTGATTTTGATGGTGTTCTTATGGATGATGGCGATGCCTCCTCCTGTATGCTTGGTGCGGTCTTTACGGGTGATCTTGTAGGCGTCCAGTATGGCTATGGCGATGTCAGGTGCTGATGATGTGTTCATCCATGTTTCTGTAAGGAAGGCGATGTCCGGTGACGCAGAGTCGAGTAGGGCCCAGAGTTCGGTGGCGTGTCTGTGGACCGAGCGGGTGTTGAGTAGGATGCACTTCAGGCGGTTAGAGTCGGGGCTGTGTGTAGGGGGAGGGGATTTGGTGAGGGTCCTGAAGCAGTTGAACTTGCAGGAGAGGCAGGCGAAAGGGCCGTGGGTGCGACCTGGGGTGGCTTGGCAGCATTGTGGAGCGCGTCCGGGGTTGAGGGCGAGGAGAGTTGCAGCATTATATGTGACTCTAGTGGGCTGGGAACGGTGAGGAACAGGGGGTCTGGCGCTGGGCGCGGTCCAGGCACGGACAGGCGTAGACGGGCTTACCTTTGGCGCACCTTCGTCGCGACCGCTGCGCGACCGCTGCGCGTAGGTCCTTCTGACATAAATGGAGAAGTGGAGTGGGGCGGAGCGTGGGAGGGGGAGCTGGGAGGCGGGAGCGTAGGGGGAGGGACGGGCTGCAGGCACAACAAAATGGCCGAGGAGACAACAACAGGACCGGGTAATGCGAGCTGGCCGTGGGACACGGACACAATATCAATTTAAATAGGATGAAAGCAATGCGGAGCGCTGCAGGATGAAAGCAATGCGGAGCGTTCCTAAATGCAATATGCTAATCAGGCCAAGCAATGCGGAGAATTCACAGTTCAAGTAATCGAGCAAACAGAGTAATGCTGAGCGCTACGCAACAGAGCGGGTGCTATTAATATAATTTCAATTATGGCAGTGGTGGGGGAGCAGCGCTACAATACCAGTAGCAGCGCTATGGATCCAGGAGGAAGGGTGGAGCGACCGCTTCACACGGAGTCAGGCAGGTCACGGAGGTTCCTCAGCCGGGACGTTCCTGGTGTCTAGTAGGTGGGAGGGGGAGCTGGGAGGCGGGAGCGTAGGGAGAGGGACGGGCTGCAGGCACAACAAAATGGACGAGGAGACAACAACAGGACCGGGTAATGCGAGCTGGAGGTGGGACACGGGCACAATATCAATTTAAATGGGATGAAAGCAATGCGGAGCGTTCCTAAATGCAATATGTTATTCAGGCCAAGCAATGCGGAGAATTCACAGTTCAAGTAATCGAGCAAACAGAGTAATGCTGAGCGCTACGCAACAGAGCGTGTGCAGATCCAATTAATATAATTTCAATCATGGCAGTATACCAAATAATAGTATTAAGTATATAAATAGTAAATAATATATATATAAATAAATAATATAAAAGTAAATAATAGTTATTAAGACCAAATACCCCCAAGTCTTTGGTCTTAATAACCACCCAACCACCTATCCATTTGATTTCTTTGTTAAGAATAATTTGTGTTTTATTTTTATTCAGGACGTACCCCGATATTTTCCCGAACTCTTGAGCCTCCTGCTCCAAAGCCAAAAGAGCACTCTCAGGCTCTGGAGTGAATACAGCCAGGTCATCGTCATCAGCCATGATTTTAGTGTCTCGTCCAAGTCTATTTCCTGCCTGTATTTTTGGGTTGTTCTCTATTTTCTTAATCAGAGGGTCTGTATATAGGGCAAAAAGTAAGGGGGAGCAGGGACACCCTTGCCTGGTGCCCCGTAAGATTTTTAATTGTTTAGTTAGCCTCCCGTTTATTGAGACCCTGGCTGTCGGGTTAAGATTAAGAGCTTGAATAGCTAGGATTAACTTTTTTCCAAAGCCAATTCTTCTCAAGATGCCCCAGAGAAACTGCCAGGAGACCAGGTCGAATGCTTTTTCAGCATCTAATAAAATTAGCGACATTGGGTCTCCTGTTGCCTGGGCTGCATCAAATAAGGTAATAGCCCGTCAAATATATTCCGTGGTGCCTTTCTTGGGGATAAACCTGTGTTGCAATTTTGACACCAGGGGTTCAATTACTGAGGATAATCTGATTGCGAGGATTTTTGAAAATATTTTCAAGTCACAGTTATTGAGCGTGATCCGCCTGTAGGATCCTATTTCTAGTGGTGACTTATCTTTTTTAGGGCATATGGAAATTTTAGCGTTAGACCAGGAAGCTGGCGGGGGGCCCCGTTAAAGATGGATATTACCAAAGAGGTAAAAATAGACTTTATTTGGGGGGAATTTTTTTTATAAAATTCGGTAGGGATGCAGTCAACCCCAGCAGCCTTTCCATCCGGTAGGCTAGCTAAGCCTTCGGCAATTTCTTCCCAGGTCGGGAGATCCTCAAGTTGGTCACGATTTTCTGGGCTAAGTCGGGATAAGGTGACTTCTTCTAAATATTCAATGATGTCCGACTCTCTTAGGTGTTTGGGCTCTTGTTTTCTTCCAAGTATAGAGTAGAGTAAAATTCTCAAAATCCCGCTTGGATTTTACTCGGGTCGTTAGTTTCTTCGCCAGTTACAAGTTGGATTGGTATTCTCTCACTGGCTGTAACCTGCCTCTGGTTTTAAAAGCCTAGTGATGGCCAATAAGTTCACTACACTCATAGTTTTTTTCTCGTGTTGAAGCCCATTTAGCCTTCTCTGTGAACACAGACCCAATTTCAGTTTTAATGATTGTAACTTCGATTTGGGTAGTCTCAGTTTCCCCCCTGCTTGAATTGTTTGAATTCATTTTGATTCTGCCTTTTTCAGCTTTTCGTGGCGTTCACGAATCAATGCTTTTTCGTTCTTATTTTTCCTGATTGAAAACCCAAGGGTCTCTCCCCGTATGCCCACCTTTAATGTGTCCCAAACCGCTGTGATAGTAGCTGACCTCACGTTTAGCTCAAAAAATTCTTGAACCCAAGTTTGCATATGTGTTCGATATCCTGCATCTTGCAAGAGAGCTTTCTCGAAGCTCCATCTCGGGGCTTCCCTCCAATTCCCGAGTCCCCCAATGCTTAAAATAAGTGGATTGTGGTCTGACATAAAACGCGGAGCGATGTCTATGGAGCAGTCATGAAGTAGAGAAGATTAAATCAAAAAGTAATCTAGCCTGGCTAGTGACCGATGTGGGGCAGAAAAGTAGGTATACCCTGGCGAAGTGGAATTAAGGCTGGGCCAAACATTGCTGAGCCCATGAATTTGAACTAGGTTAGTTATTGCTTGATATACACAGGGCTTCCTACCATTACAGGTCCATTAATTATCAGCTTTCCAGTTACAAGGCAGGTTAATCTTAAGGTCACAGCAGATAACGATTGGTGTGGGCCAGTGGGCAAGTTCCCCAGAAATCCAGTTGATAATACTGAGGTTGTCTGTGTTACACCCAGAAATGGAGCATACGGTAATGGAGAAGTTAAGAGACACATGGCACACTGCGATTACCCATCTGCCCAGTGAATCCGTTTTTACTCTGGCGGATCCTAAAGGCAGTCTGCTGTCAACCAAGACACCTACGTCTTTTATTTGTGCACCCTGTGTAGCCCCCCTATCGTTTTATACCCAGTGAATTCAATAAATGTTTCTGTGAGCCCTCTAGATGTGTTTCTTGTAGGCCAACTATATCGGTCCTGAGGGAGCGTAAGCACTGTGCTTCTGTCTCTTTGCAGGTTCATTCAGCCCACAAATGTTGACTGAGATGAATCTAAGATTGTGTATCTTAGTCATTTAGTGTTTTTAAGTATGAAGAACAACCAGAAAAAAAACAGAATTGCCTTTGTCTTAGCACTCTTTTTTGTGTACCTTTTTCTCTTTTTACCCCTTTTTCCCCCTTTTTAAAATTTTTAATGCCTTTCAAGATACTCATCTATGTGCATTCTATCCTTTTAGCAAGTATCTCAACAAAACATTGTGTAAAAAAAAAAGTGTCCTCAGTTCATCCATCGCAAAGCAATTTCCCACCCTCCCCTCCTCTGCCCCCCTATCTTAGAGCAATCAGGATTAGCCTGAGTGATGGTAGTCAAGAGTGAATCTCTGCCACCTGGCCACGCCTACAAATAGTGTGAAGAGTTTCAGCTATGGCTGTCCATACCTTGCGAGAAGAGAGAAATTTGGTAAATATACAAAAAAAAGGCTTGAAAGAACCAAAAATACAAGAAAAAGAAAAACCCAAATTGAGCAAGATGAATGTACAAAGAGTTTTAAACATTTTTCCCCCTTTCTTGTCCCATCTTTCCTCCCTTCCTACCCTTCGCACCTCTTTTTAGCACAAAAATAGTTTCCTTTAATTTAACTCGAGTCCTTTTTGGACGTGATTTCTCCCAAGTATTCATCAGCCTTTATCTCAGACAAAAAGATTTAGAGGCCCCGTTAAAGATGACTTTTGGTCTGGCAGGATTCATTAAGTATACTTGGGCTCCGACCTGTTGTAAAGGAGAAATTGGCTGACGCAAGCGCCATCTTCGCTCTACTGTCTGATGACAAAAGTCAGGTTTTGCAAAAAAAGTTACCCCATTAGACCCCTTCTGGGAATTTGGGCGGGCTTGATCGTATACCAGCTGCCTGAGAAGGAAATTTCCAAAGTACACCAGAAATGCTCTTGGTTTTTCCCGAGCAAAGCTACTGCCGTTGCACCGTTGCCTCAGATTGAAAGGGAGGCGATGGGCCCTCTGCACCTCGTGGTCCCAGTTCCAGCTTATGTGATCAGGGAAGGATTCTTGTAACAGCTTCACTTTACAATATAGCGTCTTGGATCTTCCCCTTCTCTTCCTTTTGGAATTCCCAGTAAGCACAGATTATTTCTGCGATGCGGGTTTTCTACTTCCTCCATTTTGGTCATCAGGTCGAACAGGCAGGCAGCCTTAGAGGTTCCTTGGTCTTTTACGGAAGCGACCTCTGTCTCCAAGCTCTCGGCATGGCCTTCCACCATGGTGACACGGTCCGCCCGAACTTCCTCTTGGAATGCTTTAATATATGCTAGGATGGAGGTCAAGGATGGCTCTGCAGTATCTTCTGGTGTGTTCTTTGTGCTCTCCCACAGTGGTGGATTGGAATCATCCTCGTCAAGAGGGTAGGGCATCTGCGAATATGAGTAGTCCCATTTAAACTGACTGCTTCTCTTAGTCTTGCTTCGTGCTTTCCTAGGGCGTTGTACTGTTCCTGTTTCTGCAGGTGATTCCTCGCTCTTATTATGGCTTGTATTTAGTTGACCCTCATCTGTAGAAGTCCCAGAGCCGTCTGATACCGAGTAAAAATGTTCAGCACCTGTCTCTGGAGTCCATGGAACCTGAGGGCCAGAGGAGGCTTAAAGGCATTGGATGTAGTTATCAATACCAACAGCGGGGGGCTCAGATCAGCCTTACGGGAGATCAGATGGAAGGTCAGATTCACATTCGGGTTTCCGGTTTACAGGAGTTAGAGTTGTTAAATTTCCCTGTGCAGAAAGCCCTCCAGCGTCTCCCTCTACATGTGAGCAGAGAGGCACTGTCAGGTTGTTAATAGCTTTGTTAAATTCACTCGAGGCCCTCAGCTCTGCTGTTTGCATTCCTGCAGGATTCCCCTTTAGTGAAAGTCTTCCTTGCGGGGAGGCAGGGTTACTTAGTTCAGCTGACGGCTCGCCTTCAAGGGTACTATCAAGGGGAAGCGCAAGGAGTACAGGATTAGGCGTAGGATTTGAAACAGAAAGTGTCCGCTTGGCACCAGAAAACATCTTGGCTACAGAGGGCTGCTGTCCTGCTACATCCTTTTGTGCTCCGCCTCCCCCTTGCCTCCCTATATGCTTTAATTTAGCACTAAACTTCCGCTTGCCTTTAGGAAGGTGTTCCGCTGGTCCAACTTCTCCAGGGTCAGCGCTGGCTAAGGCAGCTTTCGTCCTGCTGGTCTAATTGCCTTTGCACCCCGGGTAGTCATTGCCCAGGTCCGGCGCCAGTATCGCTGTGATCTTCTGCACGAACATGGGCAAGTCTGCAGGTTGAAGGGAACTGTGATGACCATCACTGGAGTGGCGCTCCGTACAAGCCAGCAGAGAAACAGCGCCCAGAGTTCCCAAAGTACTCCTACAACTGCTGAGTCAGCTCGCACATCATCGAAGGCAATTTCTGTGCGGAATTCACTTGCGGCTGGCTGAAGATGCAATCCGGTCACTCGAGGTCTACTCGCATTCTGGATCTGTGTCGAAGCTGGCATCACATCGCAGGGTGCATAGCTGATGTGACTGGTGTGAGGCAGCTGAGTGGCGTAAATGCACGCTAGCACCATCTTGCTACGGAGCATGTGTTTCTCTTTCCCCTGCAAATGGATGTTCAATAACACAACACTAGTGGCATGTGACCCTGTTCCTCTTGCTGCTCTGTTTTAGAAATTCTACAGACTATGAAGCAGATTATTTTGGCAGCCTCAGCTTCACTGCCTCAGTAGAGTAGAATGTTGTAGGTCCTTAAAAGGGAACGGTAACGAGCGCTGGAGAGAAAGAGAAAGTATACCTACTCAACTCCAAATGAAAATTATAGCTTCCTTCAACCTGTTTGATCTGGGGTTTTTTAGGCATGCCTTGATCAGAAGAGATTCCAAACGTTTTCACAATTACAGTGGTCAGTGGAGTTTTAAGTCATATAAGTTGAACTGGGGAGCCAAAAGTCCTAGCCAGTGAAAAAATTAATATTCAATTAATTCATGTGTCATGAAATGTAAGCCAAATAATCTAACTCAAACCATACCCAACTCAGCGGCCGGCAACATAAAGCCTTTGAAACCTGAGAGGGACTGTGTGAACCACAATGGGCACCTACAACTAATGCTTTTTGTTGTGAGAAAAGGCCCAACTTTCACGTGCTATATCCGGGAAACCATAAAGGATGCGTGTCTAGACCCGATGATGATTCTTAGTCCATGAATATGTTGTGATTTGAGCTTCATAAAGGCTCCTTCCCTAGCAGAGAGGGCCAACTGCAGAAGCACAAACTTCAAAATAGAGACAGGCTCCTCCCCTAAAAGATGGCAAATATAGAATACTGTACTAAATGTAAGCTTGTGATTTCAGTTGGTGGTTTGCAAGGCACTGGGCATAGACAATTGAGCATTGGCTCTCATCCTCTCCTACACCAACTTGCATTGGTACTGGGGCCCGAGGAATGCTTATGAATGCTGGATTTCCATAAAATATGATGAACAGTAGAATATAAAAGGGTTTGCGTTACATAGCTAAGATGATCAAGTCTTGACAAATTAAAAGGATACAACTGAATTTCACTTGCTCTTGTCTACCTAGCAGAATGGCTTGAAAGGCGTAGCGTGTATGTATAGCCCAAACATTGAAGAGGCTAATGATTTCACAATACATTACTCAGAGATATCGGAGGCAGGTATGACACAATGGTAACAACGGAGACGCTTTGTAATGGAGCGTGCCACAGATGCTGCTCCAGCACTTAGTGTCACGAATAATAACGTGGAAAGGATCTTTGTATTTTTTCAGATTATCACAGGAGTGAACAAATGTACTGGTCTCTTTTCATTTGTCTTTTTACCGAGAGCGACAGATGACGAATAACAGCTACAGTAATCTTTTCAAAAAGAGTTTAATTAATTAAAAGTGGTACCTTTGCATTTGTTACATTTTAGCATCAAGCAATATTATGCAACTGTGACTCACCCTCGCGCTGCTTTCTCAGAACCAGGAATTGGAAATAAGTCTCTGCAAAAGCTGTCATTGAAAGCATCCTCGCAGGCTTCCTCGTCAGACGAGTCTCTGCAGTCTGGTTCTCCATTGCAAACTAAGTTGCGGTTGATGCAGCGACCTAGCATTATAAATGATTAGTTTTGAGGCTTTAGAATGTACACTAGCATATACCAAGCTTGAGAATTTCACTATCATTGGTTTTATCTCTAAACAAGTACAGCTCTCATTTTTGGACAGATGATAGATAATCACAGCATATTTAAAGTGCAATTACCTAGAGAAAATAAATATGAGCATGTATATATGTTGTAAGTAGGGTGGTCAAGAAACAACAAACACAATTCAAGCTAAAATTAATCCATTGAATTCATGATCCAGACTAAGGTCCTAATTAGGATGGCAGGTGGAGCTCAGACCGACATCCAACAGAGTTGTCCGACCACGGCATTATGATACAGTCAGTCATACCACATCAGTCAGAGGGAGTGACCAACACTTCCTACTGTTCAAGAAGCCTGTTGGATTGTAACCCTAAAATAGGGGCGGTGCCTCTGGAGGCATCACCGTAGGGATTATGATGGCCCATTCCGACTGCCTTTTCATGGCGGTTTGACCACCATGAAATGGCAGCCAGAACAAGACTTTGGGATCCCCTAGCAGGGCCCCCAGTCCCCATGGGTCCTCGCAATGGACCCAGGGGGGGGCACATATGATGCCCCCCAAACATCCAAGCACATGGTGCCTGACACACCATGTGCATGGCTGTTTGCAAATTTCCTTTTACCATTGACGCTTGTGCTGCATCCCTTTTCCAGGCTGAAGCACAAACCGCAATGGCAGAATGCATTTTTACAAATACCTACATGGTGTTCGCATTGTAATTGGGAAGGTTGAACCGCTGACATATAGTCGGTCGGACACTTTTTCGAAACGGTGGCGTTTGGACGCTCATCCGACCTCCATCGTAATCAACACCCTAAGAGACACATTCATTAACTGAAGTAGCTGTAACTCTTGCTCCGCCATGCACAGTCATCATACATGCAATTTCAAATGTTGTCAGTGATTTTATCAGTGATGTCACAGAACATGTCATGAGTGGTGTACTAGGTGTCATCAAAAGCAGAGCATGGCAAGGGTACAAGTCATGGTTACTTCAGTTAACTATAACTGGTGAATTTCAGTGTTTTTTATGTTTACAACTTTACATTTTAATTGACATTTTAACCTAATTACGACAATTTAACAATCAGAACTTTTTTATGTGTAGTACAATATTGTTAGCAGGCCTACCTATAATGTCACTTTAAGTTTTGTTTTTTTCAGTGAATTTCTCAGCTTTTTTTAATGTAAAGCAACAATATATAGACATGTCATTTTAAGTAATGCAGACCTTCTGGCTTTGTTGAAGGGTCAGAACACCAAAGTATAAAAAGAGGGCCCATTGGCTTTAGCACGGGGCCAGCAAATCAACCATTTAAAGCAGATTTATTCAAAAGGTCACCACAATAATTTATCAATAATCATATTCCAAAGTAATCCTTATAAATACACACATGTCAAAGCACAATAATTATTGTCACACAAATACTTACACTAAACATTTTACTTCAAACAACCATAAAAATGTGTTTGAGTCTTACTTTAATACTCATCAGGCCACAAAGTGCAGCCATAGATACAACCACAAGATACCCACAGTCAAGCTGAAAAGTATACAGCTGCAATGCATAGTGCTTAAAAATGATGGTAAGTTCTCCGTGGGTCATGCATTCCATGACCCAGGAGATGTTATGTTTTTTTTAACATTCCTGGGGAGCTGTTGTGCTCCTTGCACCCCCACAACACTTACATTAATGGTTGGTAGTGCCTCTGGCCCACCTTGGGGCACCAAATATTCTCATGCAGGGCATTAAGGGGTGCTCCAGTAAGAGTGCAGTGAATGCAGTGAATTTATAATGAACGGCCCCACCTCTTTAGTAATGTAGCAGCAAGAACACAATGAATGTTCTTTCTTTTTATTTTTAACTAATGGCAGCGTGGGGAAGTCACTCCTGCACTGCCTTGCATTTACATGTTTTTTTCTGGGGGCCCCAGTCCCTTCCAGTGCAACCGCATCTGTCTTTTTGTTTAAGTAATGGTAGTGTGGGGAGCCCACTCCCACGCTGCCTTGTCTTTTTTATGTCTTGGTGTCCTGGCTCTACCCGAGGCACTCAGAGCCCTCCATTTAAAAAAAAAAAAGAAGTGGCAGCGTGGGGAGCCCACTCTGAAGTTGCTAAGTCGGCTTCCTACCTGTTAGCACAGTCCATGCTACATGGGAGTAAAAGTGCAGAAGGGTGTGCAGCGGTGGCCCCCAGCATTCTTCTTGATCGGTGTCCCTGGAATAGAGTTCCAGAACCCAGGTGAGATGGTTCCATACACGCCCCCCAAAATTAAGTCATCAGTGATGTAATAAGTGATCTCACTGACCATGTCATGAGTGATGTAATATGTGACGTCATCAGCAGTGCATTGCAGGCGCGCAAGTTATAGTGAGTCCAACTAACTATAACGTTGAATTTCATTGGTTTTATGTCAGTAAAATTTCCAGCTAACTATAACTGGTGTGAAACCTATGGTTTTTTCAGTGAATATATATATATATATATATATATATATATATATATATATATATATATATATATATATATATATATATTACCTACTGGCGGTCGCCAGTAGGTATATATAGTTAGGATTTTTTCTCTATGTAACTTTTGAAAATTCTATGTCTAATAACTTTGGCGTTTGTGGACGGAATCGGCTGAAATTTTCAGGAAAATGGCACATTTTGCTTCTGAGCAGCCCCTGAACATTTGGGGGGGTTTCGTCAAGGGGGGGCCGAAAAAAAAGGGGGGTCCCAAAACGCATTTTTAACATTGAGTTTTCCATAGGGCGTTTGGCCTCACTTTTAGCTCGAACGGCTGAATGGATTTGCACGAAACTTGGCAAAATTGTAGGGACTGGTAGCCCGATGTGCCTTTGCTGGGTCTCAATATATGTGCTCCAGTGGATTTTGAGAAATTAACGTTTTAAAAAAATTATATATCTGTGACAGCGTCCCAGATAGCGCTCCAGTTCGCGTACCTTTCGCGTAACGGAGCTTTGCGAAGCGAAGCTGATTGGCTCTCCGGTGTCTGTCAACATTCTAAACAGTCCGTAGCGGCCGCCATCTTGTCTCTCGGTAGGATCGAGAGACAAGAGGAGGCCAAAGCGAAGGGGCACATGACCATAAGGGGGCATAGTAGATCCTCCCTGACCCTAGGTTTGATGTGGAGGTTTTTATTATTCTGATTCTTTCTCAAAATTTAAAAGAAATTCTAAAAAATCATTATCATTTTTTTTTTCATTTTCCAGTAGAAAATCTACTGCTTCCACACATTGCAGAAGTTCATTGTTCAGTGAATCGTCATAGAATTGATGGTCAATTTCCGACTCGTTTTTTGTTCCTGCTTCAATTTCCAAGTTATTTTCCTGTTGTCCTTCCATTTTGTATGCTGAAAAAAGATTTTTTTAAAAATATATCAGTACAGATAGGGCACTGTTGGGTTTCAGTAGAGACAGGCATTTTGTTTATTTAAACAGTGATTTTTTCGTTGGGCACTGTATGGTATCAAACTGGAAGTAGAAATATGAAGAAAATTATCAAATAAACTCTTAGTCAATTCTGAATTATACAAGACGAGTCTAACTCCATCCATAACTAAAACAGAGAAGACTAATTTATTCTCTAAGTATTATAGAGTGATAGAATATAACTATCAGAAAATGTTTTCCTAATTAGCTTACAGTACAGAACATACTTCAGTTTTTTAAATAATATGTTACCTTTTAAATACAACTTGAAGTTATCAGTTGAAATTTAGTGGATATGCACTTCAAGAAGTAGTAGTCAAAATGGCTGTGTTTCTCTCTCTTTCTTTATATATATTCAGGTACATAACCAATCAAATGTCATGATATAATAGTAGAAATTGAAAGTAATATTTTAATTGGTTGTTAATTCCAACACTTCTGATATGTTTTGTGAAGTAATTTACCTCAGGGATTTTAGAGAGGTCTACATGCTAAATGGCTAAATGGTATTCCAACGAAATTTGTGAAAATGGTAGGGATTGGTATGTAGTATGAGCTAATGTTTAATTGGTGAAAGTGTCTCCAGTGGTCTTTCTGTAAATTACTTTCCCACCTTTTTTGAGCGAGTGCTTGTCAGTGCGTATCCCGGGACGCGAACCTGCAGTGTTACGGGAGTCCTCCATTTTGTGTTTCGGTAGAATTGAGATACAAGATGGAGGGTAAATAATGTTCAGAATGGGTAGAAGGGGGTACTTTAGACGTATCCTGACCCCTAAGTTTTCTGAGGGTGGCTGAGGAGGCTCATCTATGTCGAGAAAATAAATTTAATTTTTCGCGTGGTTAGCTACCGGTACGCGAACTGGGTAGCGAACCGGAAAGCGAACATAAGTGAAAATTAGTGAAAAAAGGTACATTCGAAATTTCAAAAGAGTAAATAAAGTTAAGGTAGCTCTGAAAAGAGCTTTTGTGTTCTGTGTAAGTTCTAGACACTTATAAGTAGGAACCAATACACATTCTTAAATTTAGTATGAAAACTCTGTTCCCCTCATCTGAGAAATGCACGCCATCTCCTCTGTAGATATCTTGCATATAGTAACGCAAGGTATTGTTGTAGATGCAGCCCATTCCATGGTCTCTCATGTAAGCTGAAACAGACTTATTTACATGCTTCCTCGATTTCTCAATTTGTGGACAAAATTGATTGGACCACCTCCATTTTTGTCTTTGGCATATATTGGAATATACCAAGGCAGTTTGAGGAAAAAGTGTCATCAATTGCTCAATGGTGTCTTTTAGGAGCATTTCCAGACCTACCCCAGTCAATGTGCCCAAATCGTTTCCTCCACAGTGCACTATTATGAGGTCAGGGTTTGGCAAATGTAAAAAGGTTTTCACCAATGGTATTAATTGGTGACATTTCAATCCTCTTCGGCCAATCCATTTGATTTCCACCTTTTGTAAATTGAGGTTGTGTAAATTTCTGTTATCAGCATACCTGTGAGCCCAGTGGATGTAGCTATGTCCAAGAATCCAGACTGAAAACATGGCTAGAGGAGTTTTTGCTGCAGTCAGATGAAGTGTGGGAATGAAATGGCAGTTGATATAGTGAAGTTTGTAATGAAAAAAAAACTGTGGAGTTTAAGTGCAAATGATTCATTAGCAGTGATTGGTGTATTTCCATTGCTGAAAACAGTAATTTAGGGTGCATGGATGTGTTCTTTGAAAGATGTAATTTGAATGGTTAATAAAAAATGATGTTATGAAAGATTGCAGTGGATTAGCAGGTGTACTGAGAGTTCAGAGTTCATTTGAAACATTGTTGTGTGAACTTGTAAACATGAGAGGTCTGGCAGGCGGTAGTTGCTATGGAAAAAGGTCAGAAAGGGCAGAGGGGGGAAGGGTGTTGATTTGAAAATAGTGAGGGAAGAGTTTTGATTGGCTGACATGAGAGATATGTGTGATGAATATCAGCGTTTCAGTGCCTTTGTTGGTTCCAGCCTCTGGAGTGCATACCTTTAATTCTGCTAAAGAATAATTGGTGTGTTTCTGAGACTGTTTTGAAATTCAAAATGAATTTGTAAAGGTGAGTTATCGTTTCTCTATTTTAGATAAAGACTAGTATGCTTTTTTGAGTAAATAAGTAAGTAAGCTGTGTATTTAAAATGATGTTTTGCATCAAGTGTTTGCATTATGCTTTCAAAGGCGATTTTGCATTCTTTTCCCAATTGTAATTGTAGTTAATGTAAAGTATTAGTACTGATAAGGTGTGTATGTACATAGGAGCTGTGCTGTGTTTTTTGAAATTATGATCAGAAAATAGTTTTTAAGGAAAAGGCATGCTTTAAAAAAATATGAGAATGTATTTACTTGTGATGTGATTCCTGCAATGCGTCGCTTTTGCAGAACAGATGCATGATGCATCTGTGTTGTTATTGACCCATGCTGTTCTACAGTGTATATGTAAAAAATGATGCATAAGTGTTGCACGGGCATTGTAAATACTCTCCTATGTGTCCTTAGCCATTTCAAGTCACTCCCCCTGGTTTAAGGGCCTTGTAAATACGCCCCGATGTGTGCTTGAAAAATTTTGTTTTTGATTGTTTGAGTTACATAGCCATGTAAAAAGTTATTGAAAAAAAGGTGCAAGTACCTTAAAAAAACGTTTTCATGTGTATTAGGGCATTTTAAGTCAGTTCCCCATGAATGTAGGTGTATAATTGTTTTACATGAAAGGTTTAAAAACTTTTTTTGAAATTAAATGCATGCACACTTTGGGCCCGATGTAGGTGGCCGTTTCATTCCATTTACCGACCGGTTACGGCCGATTTCGGCTGTTTCCGACCGGTAAATGGCTTATCGGTATGTAGGAGCCTAAATCCAAGGCCACATGTAGGTAAATCTATATTTACAGAATTGAAATACCGATTCGGTAATTTTACCGATTCTGTAAATTCCATATGTAGGTGAGACTCTTCTGAGTCCCAAAGGCCTTAACGAATCGGTATTTTACCATGAAATCCAACTTCATAGTAAAATACCGATTCCGGTGTGCATGCACATGTGTGCATGCACACGTATGTCATGTGACAGGCAGGTATGCCTGCCACATGGCACTTGTGCCTTTTTTGGGGGTGCCAGAGGGTGTCAAAGTGACACCCCCTGCACCCTTGTGAATTCTTTAATTACCGATTCGGTAAATACCGAATCGGTAATGCCTAATCATTCCTATGGGCTTCAAAGCCAGGCTATTTTGATTCAAAGTGTCCATCCCTTTCAGGCTATTGTACGAATGGAGCCAAAGACAGGGAAGTTGCCTCCATCAGATTTACAGAGAGGATTAAAGGGAAGGGTTGTTTATTTGCCTTTGGATTTGAAGAAAAACATTAATAAAATTAGAGTAGAGAAAGTGGAAGAGGAACCTCTGGTTATCATAGTTAATGGAGTTCCGACAAAGAGTAAGAAAATCTGGCAAGATTTATTGGATGTTAGGAAAGTTAAAAAGGCAACATTGTATTTGATAAAAAATAATGAGTACTACAAGAATGTATGTGTTGCAGAAGAGGAAGTAAGTGAAGAAGAGGACAGCGATTTGTGTCCTGGACAAATTGAGAAAGTAGAAGCCTCTAAAAAGGAAGAAATATATGAACATTATAGTGTTCATCCTTTGCATTCCAAGGAAGTCATGGGGAATGCTATTGAGTTGTTTCAAATGAAACAAGCCAAAGGGAGTCCCATTAGTGTTTGGGAGGAAAGTTTGGAAGCTCAATGTTTCCCACAGTTATTTCCCACAGGTCGAGGAGGACGATATGATGAGCGACCTGTTCAAATTCCTGCTTCAGAATACCGGACTTTACGATTGTATGCGGAAGATTCTAGGTTTCGTCAATGCATTCCCTATTTATTTCATCTACTGTTTGAAAGTGATCTCTCTGGGTTGTCTTATGCAGTGAACCACATCTTGAAAAGTGGTGTACAACTGCGAAATATCTCGGCAAGGGACTTTATGGATAAAGTCAATGTGCAAGACAGTATTTTGGATTCTCACCCGATTAATCTGATGGCATGTCAGCGTGGTTCTAATGAGTACTGGTACCGTCGTCATGGTGACTTAAAATGTATGCTGAGGAACTTAGGAACTCCCACATGGTTCCTCACTCTCAGCTGTGCTGAGTATGGCTGGGAAGACTTACTTGAATTTCTACGAGAGGTAAATGGAAACATTGAAAATATTGAATTCAAGACACCCGGAGAACTGTGCTCTTTGGATCCTGTAAATGTATGCAGAAACTTCAATCATAGATTTGAAGCTATGATGTCTTTCATCACGAACAAGAAAAATCCACCTCTTGGAGAGGTGTTGGATTTCTTCTGGAGAAAGGAGTATCAAGCAAGAGGTGCTCCTCATATACATATGCTGCTATGGATCAAAGATGCACCCAAATTTGGAACAGATCCGTATGACTTAGTGATGAGTTTCATAGAACAGTATGCTACATGTGCTGTTCCAAAGACAAATGAAGACAAAAGTCTAAGAGAACAAGTTTTACGGTTTCAAAGCCATCGTTGTGGAAAGTACTGTCGTCGTAAATTCAGAAATAAGGACAAGTACTACACCAAATGTCGTTTCGCATTTCCACGGTCGGTGATATCAAAAGGAAGAGTGAACAATTTGATGTCTTCGCTGCAACATAATGTGACGAGGAAATCACCCAAAAACACATACAATTTGAAAAGAAACGAAGAGTCCAAGTACATCAACGACTACAACCCAGTGATTTTGTCCATGTGGAATGCTAATATGGATATACAGTTTGTGGCTGACAACTGTATGGCTGTGGCTCGGTATGTGACGTCTTACATCACCAAAAAAGAAAAGACAGACCTGAAGGATATGTGGGAGGATATTTCCCATGAAAAGAGTCTCAGTAAGAAATTGTACAGTTTCAGTCTTAAGATGTTGTCGCATCGAGAAATCGGAGCTTACGAATGTTCTGACCGGTTATCTTCAGCAAGTCTCTATGCCAAATCTAGGAGTATCATTTGGGCGAGTCTTGGTCTTGCTGCAACGCGTAATCGAGTTCTGAAACCTGTACGGGAAATTGAGTATTTGGCGGAGAAGGAGCCAAACAGTACAGATATTTTGAAGACCAACATGTTGGATACATATTATCCAAATAGAAGCAGTCACCTGGAGAATGTTTGTCTGTATGAGGTTCTACAAAATTACGTTTTCAAGAGGAACATCAAAGAAGATATTGATAAAGGAGTGTATACTGTAATTGGAAGTGAGGGATGTCTGGTCAAGCAAAGAAAATGTCAATTGGTTAATCATCGAAAATTGGATTGCGAATCTCCAGAAAGAAAAGAGTTTTTCTACTTAGCTCTTTTGCAACTTTTCAAGCTTTGGCGTGCAGAAGAGGAACTGCTTGGGGATTTCCTCTGTTACGAAGACTCTTTCAATGCGGCCAAGGAGTCTATAGAATGTCCTGTTTTTCCAAAATATCTAGAAATGTTGAATGCAGAAATCGAGCAGGAAGCAACAATTGCAGCTGAGATTGCTAGAGACAGTTCTCAGGACAGTCAGAGTTCTGTTTCATTGAGTCAGGATCCACTAGGAGGACCAGTTATCGAACATGAAGCTGCCACTGCCATGATTGAAGTGGAAAGAGCCATGGCACATGCTCAGGAGGATGTGGTTAACTTAGAAGATTTGGAAAGGCAACTCAACGTTGAGCAGAGGAAAATATATGACGAAGTTACCAACCAAATTGAGCATGGATTAAGTCATGAGAAGAAAAAGTGCTCATGCACGTTGTTGAAGCCTGTCCGACTATACATGAGTGGAGAAGCAGGAACTGGAAAAAGTTTCCTCATTAAAGCAATTTCATGTTATCTGCAGAAAAGGACTGAGTCATCGCTGTCTTGTGTTGTGACCGCTCCAACTGGACTGGCAGCTCATAACATTAAAGGTATTACTTTGCATCGGCTACTGATGCTGCCAGTGGAGCATGATAACAAATTACAATACCACAAGTTATCTGGGGATGCTTGTTGTGAAGTATCTAGAGTCCTGAAGAAGATGAAACTTCTTATCATTGACGAAGTAAGCATGGTTTCCAATGTCATGCTTGCCTTTGTGCATTTGAGAATGCAGGAAGTTCTTAAAACAGAGTATGATGTGTTATTCGGTGGCAAACACATCATTGTTTTTGGTGATCTTCTGCAGCTGACACCAGTAAAAGGACAACCAGTGTTTAAACTGCTTACACATGAAGATACCAAGAAGTGCCTAGGGAGCATTGGCAACGTTAACATATGGTTAAACTTCAATTATGCTGAGCTGCATGAAAATATGCGTCAGGCGAAGGACGAAGATTACAAGAATATTCTACAAGATGTTAGAATCGGGAAAGTGACTGAGCCTGGGAAAGAAGCTTTACATGCATGATTACTGTCAAATTTGTATCCAGAAGAAGACGTTCTCCCAGAGGATATTTTTCAGAAAATTACTGAGAAAAAATCTGGAATATGTTTAATGCCAACTCTTGCAGAATGTTCCATCTTCAACAACAAAATGTTGAATTTAGAAAAACAAGAGATTGTGAAACTGGAAGCTATTGACAAAATAGAGCATATGGGAGCAACAATTATTTTGTCTGAGAATGTGAAATCTAAATTGGATTCATTAGAGAAGACTATATCTAAAACTGCGGGTTTTGAAAAGACTCTGAATGTGTGCTTAAATTGTAGTATCATTTTGAGAAGGAATTTACATGTTGAAAGAGGTCTGGTAAATGGATCAATTGGTAATGTTGTTGATTTTGAAAAATACAGAAGTAGAGATGGAATTGAATTTTTAAAAATTAAATTTGATGGCATTGAGGAAGTACAGCTAATTGGTCATTGCACAGCTAGGTTTTTGCTTGTAAAAGACCTATATGTTCGCCGTAAGCAGTTTCCTGTTTGCTTGGCATATGCGGTGACAATTCATAAATCGCAAGGTTTAAGTGTAGACACTGCTTTAGTGAATATTGGCAGTTCTGTGTTCAAAGAGGGTATGGCTTATGTAGCATTGTCACGAGTCAGAACTTTATCGGGTTTGTACTTGATTGACTGTGATGTCACAAACATTTGTGCGGATCTAGATTGTGTTAAGGAATACAATAGGTTAAGAAGAGAGTATGCGCCACATTTGCCTCAATATCCTTTGTTTGAGAAACGTGTGGTAGGCCGGAAACGAAGAAATATCAGTAATAGTAGGGAGGTTGAAGCAAAAAGACCAAAAGTCGATGAACCAAAAATTGTAAGCAGGAATAAAATGAATTCTGTTGAAAATGTTGTTGGTTTTAAATTTTAAAATAGTTCTGGTGTCAACTGCTATGCTAATGTAGTTGTTAATGTTATCTTTTCACTAGAGACTTTAAAAGAACAGATTGTGATCAATTCGGAACAAAGTTTATGCTGTTTGTTGAATTCTGTGTTAGAGAAATGTAGCACTGATAGAACAAAAGTAGAAAGTGTGTCTGAAATTCGTTATCTGTTAGACGAATGTTCAGGTCAAACAGAATTCTCTGAAAATATTCAGCAGGATTGTCAGGAGTTTTTAATGTATATGCTTGATGTATTGCAAGATGAAGGTGTAGATGTAGATTATCTGTTTGGTCTTTCTTATCTATGGCAGCATGATTGCGAGAACTGTAGGCTATCAAGTACTACTAGTGTAGACTCAGAAAGATTTATATATTTAACTTTGCCTGACAGTAAATCAGTATCCTTCAATAAGCTAGTAAAGGCAGCCGATCAAAACATGGAGTGTAGCCAATGTAAGTCTGCAATGCTGTCCACGTTAATTTTACGAAGTTATGGCCAGTATGTCATTTTAATGTTCCAACGATGTAGGCCTGATGGAACTAAATTGACAACTTTAATTAATAATTTTGTGGCTTCACAGTTGTCAATATCAGGAAGGACTTTTGTAACTACAGCAATTATATATCATGAGGGTCCTTCAACTTCTTCAGGACATTACACAGCTTATTTAAAATCTGGAAACGGCTGGTCATTCTGCAATGATTCTGTTTTATCTTTCAAAAAAAGATTGCCCTTCCACCTTAAAAATTCTTACCTGCTGTTCTTACAACCAAAATTTTAGGAAAGGAATCTTGGGATTTGTTCAGAGGAATTTCCAGAGGTTCTAATGGCTCCTACTCTATATGGCCTTGTGGATAATTGTAGTACAGAGCCAAAACTGTTTGTTTTTATAAGCTAAGTCAAGCAGCAGATCGAAATAAGGAGTAGAGGAAATGTAAGTCTGCAATGCTGTCCATATTTTTTATGGAAACTTATGGGTGAAATGTCATTTTACAATTTGAACTACATAAACTGGATGAAAAAAAGTTGTTAAGTCTAATTAAAAATCTTTGGGTACACAGTCATCGATTTCAGGAAGAACATTTGCAACTGCAGCTATTATATGACATGATGGTCGTTTGACAACATCTGGATATTACACAGCTTATTTGGAATATAAAAAAGGCTAGTCTTTTAGCAAACATTACTAATTGAGTACGAAGCAATGTTGCCTTTTGACTTGATTACTGAAGTGAGAATTTAGGGTAGGTAATTGGACTATAATGATTCTAGGTATTGCTGTAATTTAGTGTGCTGTTTTAAATTGCTTTGTATGTCTCAGTTTTCTTAAAACAATGGAGTTTATCTTTCAGAAAGTGGCGGGCAAAAAATAGTAACAGCACAACAGAGTATAAGCTGTTCATAGGACATCCTTTGACGTCATAGAAAGTAAGTTACTTTGGAGGAGTTCTTATTTATGCTTAGTTATATTATTTGGGTTTTTTAAACACAATCATTTTGATTGTGTTTTTTTTTCCCCGCTGTTATATGATGAATACCTTCAACTCACTGTTTTCAGTGAAATTTGATATTTTCTGATAACAGCAAAAATAAACCATTAAATATGTTTAATTAATTTTCTACTTTGAATTGTGATTTATAATATGTATTCATTTTGTCTCATGCTCACTCTTTTTTTACTACCTTGTATTAATTTAAATTTTTTTCTTCTTTCTTACACAGATTAAAAGTATAAAAATGATAATTTACTACGTTAATGACAATTATAAGGTAAGTGTTTAGTACTCTTTATGTTACATGTCTATCAGATTTAACTTTTATTAGCTCCACTGCTTCATTTCTTTAACCCTTAGTTTCCTGCCTTTGCTATTTCCTTCATTTCTTTTTCTATTACTTATTTATACTACTCTTTTCACTCCTTTTATCAGTCCCTCTTTCAACAGTAACTGTGTGTTACTCCCTCTATTTGTCTTTCTTTTCACATTACTCTCTGTTTATTTACTTATCTTTTTTTTTTTTAAAAATTTTTTAGTTTGCTCCCGGTTCGCGTACCGGAACGCTAACCGGAAAGCGAACCAAAAGAAATAGAGGATGCTAGAGTGCTAAACATTCTAGCAATTTTTTTTAAAAGGGAAGGTAGTTCTGAAAAGAACTTTTTTTTAATTATTTTTGTTGTTTTATATTTTTTTTGTGTTTTTTTGGAGGAAGAGGAAACAAAAATGATTCACTTCAAAGGGCTCAACAGAAGCAACAAAAAAAAAATTACTTTCTTGGACGTTTTGGACATTTATTATGTTCATATGCTCTATTTATTAGAGTAATACTCCTCTCTCCACATGAAATTAATTTGCCACATTGTATACATGTCAATTTCATCTGCCCAAAGTTATTTTGGAGATTTGGTACCGTTTCCCCTGCCTCTGATTCAGTTATTGCTAGTTCATTGGTGGATGTATTGGCCGGTCGGGGGTTATCCACGAAATCTCTAATTTGTGCAGCACTATAATTAAGAGGGTGCCACCTCTCCATGTGTCGATGCATGGTATGATTACCATAACTATATTTTGTTTTGGTCCCTCTGGAGAGTTTTTCGTGGCAGATGAGGCAGGTAACGTACCTGGCATTTACTTTCTTTTCATGTTGAGGAAAAGAAAAAAATTGCCAAATAAAATTGACTTTAACATGGGACGTCCTTGGCATTTCTTTCAAAAACCCCCTTGTCCCTTGCTCCTGTTCCTCGTCTTCCTCTTCTTCCTCCTCTTGTTGGAAGATGACCTGGCCAGTTGGTCCTCACTTCTTTGGTGGTGGTGGAGGTGGTGGGGATCCACCAGCTGCAGCTACTACAAATGCCATGACTAAGCAAGCAAAAACAGGTCTTTCTCTCATAAAAATGAAAGTCGGAGTGAGGAGAAAAGGTGGGACTTTCATCATTTGGGAAAAAAAAATGTTCTAAACCAATGAAAAGTGTTTATATTACGTCATATGATCAAGCGTTCCATCATTAGGAAACTAAAAGTAAAATGAACCAATGAAAAGTTTTATTAACTAGTCACATGACCTGTTATGCTTACATTACGCGCTCCGCGCCGCGCCTCGGATCGTTTCCGGGGCTCTGCGTTTCGCGCCTTGGTTCGCGTTCCAGAACACTTCTGGGTGCGCTAACACGGCGCGTCATAAGGCGCATTACGCAGTAACGCGATACGTTGCGATTACGCGACGCGTCACGATGTGGCTTTCTAACGCGGTACTTGCACTAACGGAACGTTTACCGGTTCGCGGACCGGCAGCGAAACAAGAAAAAATAATTTAAACTATAATATAAATTGAATTAAAAAAATATAATACAAAAATATATAAAATATATTTGTGAATTAGAATAAGAATATATTTTACAGCTATAGATATTAGCTTTTAAAAAACCAATGAAATTCACTGAAAAAACCATAGGTTATAGACCATATATAGTTAGGGATTAGCATTTACAAACCCTTGAAAATTCACTGAAAAAACCATTGGTTATAGACCAAATATAGTTAGGGATTAACATTTACAAAACCTTAATTTACTCGCACAAAACCATAGAAATTTGCATATATAGTTCGTTGCAATAACTATATATCGCGCACCCGCAATCCACTGCTGATGATGTCAAATATTACATCATTCATGACATGGTCAGTGACATCACTGATGACATCACTGATGACATCTCAAATGACATCACTGATGACATCACTGATGACAACACCCAGTGACTGTATGTTTCTGAAAAGTTAAAATATGTCTTACATATTGAAGAATGAGTGGATATATTAGTGTCTGGATGAAGGATTTAGTAGGTGCATGACTGACTGTATGAGAGAATGTTTAAATGTGTCTCACTGAGTGCATGGGTTAGTGACTAAACTGTCTTAATTTGTGCATCATTATATATGTTGTTCTGTAAACTGCTGCATGTTTAAATCAGTAGCTATATGAGTAACTATATGGGTTATTGAATGGTTGTCCAAGTATTTGTATGGGAGACTGAGTATGTGTGTGGGTGGCTGGGAGGTGTATGACTCTGTGCATAGATGTGTGAGCAGTTGATTCACTAGATGTATGGGTTCAAAAGTGCATGTAGAAACAGCTGTATGGACAGTTGACTGTGTGCATGAGTGTATTGGTGAGTGGATGGGTATCTCAGTGCTACATGTCAAAGTAAGTACATATGTAAAACACAGTCCATGTGAGAGTTGGCATATATAAATAACTGTGCATAAGAGCCAGTGAATGTGTGAGTGGCTTTATGGATCATTGTGAACTTGTATCAGGGATTGTATAAGAGTAAATATGTGTTAGTATATGTTTGAATAGGTAAGGTGTGTATAACTGTATAGTTGAGGAAATGGAGGTGTGATTGATTCTTTGCATGACTGACTAGGTGTGTGAGTAACTCCATGGATGAGTGACAGTCTGTGAGTGTCTGTTTACACTGATTGTATCTAAGGTTATATTAGAGTCTGAAGAGGTTCAACGTATTATCACATGAATGATATTATCAGTGATGTGATCAGTAATGTCAAATGAGATGTCATCAGTGATGTCATTTGAGATGTCATCAGTGATGTCATTTGAGATGTCATCAGTAATGTCATTTGAGATGTCATCAGTGATGTCATCAGTGATGTCACTGACCATGTCATGAATGATGTAATATGTGACATCATCAGCAGTGGATTGCGGGTGCGCGATATATAGTTATTGCAACTAACTATATATGCGAATTTCTATGGTTTTGTGCGAGTAAATTAAGGTTTTGTAAATGCTAATCCCTAACTATATATGGTCTATAACCAATGTTTTTTTTCAGTGAATGTTCAAGGTTTTGTAAATGCTAATCCCTAACTATATATGGTCTATAACCTATGGTTTTTTCAGTGAATATATATATATATATATATATATATATATATATATATATATATATATATATATATATATATATATTGCACTCTGGGTTTTGTGGTTTGTTGGAGTGCATCCAGAATGCCGGTGGTGCAGAAGTGAGGCATACCACCATGCACCTCTATGAAATGAAAAGCGTTTTCCTCCATCAAGAGAAATTCTGCACTCAGTTCTGGGAATTAACTGATTCATTCACCAATAGCACTTGCATTAAAACTGGAACGCGTTTCGTCTGAGTACTCAGCCTTTGTCAACCATGAAATGCACTGAATTATTTTCTTTTACTTTTAAACTCTCTCCACCGGTGTGGCCAATTAAATAAACATTAAAGAGTTACTCTTGTAGTTTTTATCCTTCATGTTTTGTAGTTTCCAACAATCTGTCCTGGCAGTGACTTACAGGAAACGTAAGTAAAAAATAAAATCGATTTCTGCATGCTTCTAGCAGCGAACAACTATTTGCATCATTCCGCTCTTTGTTAGCCTTGTGTGAGCTTTAATAAAGTCCTTCAATCTTGAAAAGTATCACAAGTCGAATTTCTCTTATCAAGTTCTGAGTGTAAGCAGCCTTTCACGTCATTCTTGCCAATGTGTCAGTAAGTACAAAAGTCTAGGGGGCATATTATCAAGGGGGTTTATCTCCGCTTTTTTGGCTTTAAAAGCCAAGAAAGCGGAGATAAAATTATCTCCCTATTACCTAGCTGTCGCTAACACCACTTAGCGACAGCTACTAGGAGATAGCGACCATCTTGGGCCCCACTTTGCATGTCAGTGATATTTATCACTAATGACATGCAAAGTGGGCGTGCCAAGATGTTGGCGACTGAAAACAGTCGCTAACATTGCTATCTCCTATTACCAACTTTTGGAGATATTCGCGCTAAGCGCGAATTTCTCCAAAAGCTAACACCTGCCCTGAGCAGTTCTTAGCCATGTTATCCAATGGGATGTGGATAACATGGCTAAGAGCATTAGCTCGGTAATGCATGAATATCGCTGACTTTTCAGCGATATTCATGCATTGCGGCGATTTTTATCGCATTTGCGATAAACCTTGGTAAAACCAAGGTTTATTTGCGGTAAAAATCGCTGCAGCGCAACGGTAAATTTTTGTCTCTAACCAAGCAATAGTGATAATTATTGCTATTGCTTGGTAATATGCCCCCAAGTTCTTTTACTGACTGCTGTCAGCCGCACTTTGACTTCCAATAACATTTCTCCTCCCACCCAGCCCAAATAGCCACCCAGGACAGATGCTTACCTGACAGTGAGTGGAAATATACTGAAAAATGGCTGACACTGGGCACTGGTGTTTGTAACACAAGGCCATGATGGGATTTGTGATCAACTCTGACACCAGGCACCAGTTTCAGACATCTTGATGATAATTGTCTGAAGACCACTCTTTCTGGTGTGCTGTTTGAGCTGTGCGGGAAGGTGTGTGTGTGGGTCCATGCCTGATGGGAGTTGTAGTAACAGAAAATACTCCTCCTCACACCCATCCCAAATAGCTCATCTGGGCCTATGGCTACCTGACAGTGTGGGGAAATGTAATTGCAAGATGACTGTCACTGTTACATGGTATTGAACTTGAAGCCAAATACCATTGTGGACCTGTGCTCCAAATACCATGCAACAGTGTCAGCTATCTTGCCAGTATATTTCCATCGACTCCACTCACTGTCAGTTAGTCATAGGCCTAGAATAAGTGGATGTGCCATGTGCGGGAGGACTGGTTTCCATTAATCCATATCCATCAGCCAATGCCATACACACATTTGTTCCACCAATCCCAAACAGCAGCTATAGGATCCATTTTGAATGAGAGTGAGTGGAAATGTACCTGCAAGATGTCTGACACTTGTGCATGATGTTTGGAGCGCAAGGTGTTGATTGGAGTTGCTTTCAACTTTTACACCATGCAGCAGTGTCAGGTAACATGCTAGTCCACTCCCCCTCACTGTGAGGTATGCATAGGCACAGAGTAGTTAGCAGTGCAGTGTGGGAGCATGATTCTTGTCATCAATAAAACTACCACCATGCCTGGGCCCACACACACTTTCCCACCCATCCCAAACAAGCTAACTGGGGCTCCACTTTCCTGAGAGTGAGTGGAAATGTACTTTGCAAGATGGCTGACACTGGGGAATGATGTCCGGAGCACAAGGCCCTGATGGGAGGTGGTTTCAAGACAGACATCTGTCTCCAGTGTCAGACATCTTGCAAGTACAGTGCCACTCACTGTTAGTAAAGCATTTTTCCAGGTTGGCTGTTTGTGCTGGGTGGGAAGGTGTATGTAGGACTGGGCCTGATGGGAGCCGGAATAACATCAAACACTCCTCCACATACACAGCCAACCACTTCATCGGGCCTATGTCTCCTGAGAGTGAGATGATGTGCACTAGCAAGATTGCTGGCACTGGGGACTACTATCTGAACCTTCAACATTTGCCTTTGTGCTTCATACACCAGCCACCAGTGACAACCATCTTTCAAGTACACATCCCAGCATTATCTGGACAACACTTTTCCCAATGGCCTGGTTGGGCTGGGTGGGAGGAGGAGTGTAAGTTTCACAAATATACCATAAACACTCAAACCTCAGCACATTAAATTAGTTTCCCACAAAATGGAAGAAAGCAGAGTTTGTGTTCTCATCCGACTATGGAGTCAATGTACAAAATACATTATCCGTGTAGGCACAAAGCTAATCAGTCACACATTTCGTTCCTCACAGCCATTCACTTGTGTGTAATGAGAAGAGAACAATATGCACCTCACTTACACCATTCCCACAAATCAAATTTCAGGGTAAATAAACAGACTGTGAGTGTGTAGGCAGCCCCACCTATGTGACTGCTAAAAACATGGACTAAGCCCAGTACACAGGCTTGAAAAATACCAACATTGGCAGCTAAAGAGTACATATGTCATTGGGAATCTACAGATGTGGGCAACACCAACCCACCTGTGTCATTCACAGGGTGTCAGGAAACAGTCAATGTCTTTGTACATGAAATATTAACTAAACACAACATGCCCATTAATGCACATAGCTGGACATGCTCATCAATTCCATCTTCTCCGAATTACATTGTTCTCCAAAAGCATAGGCCAGTATCATGAATGAAGGAGGTCAATCTATGTTTCCAATCATCATTAGGATCAGTAACCTATGTAATGGGTATGATTTGAGGGACGGTGGACATGCACATCACTCATTGTGTCATTTCTGTACACACAGGGTGAGCTGGTCACACCCCAGGAAATAATCAAGACAGCCAGTCCCAGACTCTGGTCGACCAGGAGCTCTCCGGTGTAGATGTCTCTCAACCATCCTCGGATGATGAGGAATAACCTGACCCATCAGGTTTGGGTTGGCCCACAGCACCGCAGCGGTTGCAGCAGGATCCTCTGTGACCACTAATGCCTCAGCTGACAATACCCAGCTGGCCCCGACCCTGGCGGACAGAGCCACTAATGACAGCACAGCCACACAGCACACTCTGGAGTTGGCAGACAACCACACCCATGTCAACGAGGAAGGAGAATCAGTGTTGACTGTGCCACTAACAACTGGGCCTGCTCGGGTGGGTAGGGGTGGTGTGAGGGGCCTTTGGGACCTTGGCCGCCATGCAGTTGGTGCTGCTGAGGAAGATCAACCAAACTTCTCCCGGGTGATCCATGCCTACCAGGCTTAAACCAGGGAGAGAAGACCAGGTCATTGAGATCTCAACGTGGAGCAGCTGCAGGCAGGGAAGAATCAACACATGGACCCATTCAACGCCAAACTTGACAACATAACTGGGGAGCTGAGGGACATTGGTACCAGCCTCCGTTGGATTGCAGACCACCTTAAAACACCTCCCTGTGTGGCCACAACATCTGGTGCCTCAACATCTGCACAGGGAGGGACGTGGAGTCTGGCAGAGAGTCCCCAGCACCCCAGTTGCCGGCAGCTGAGGGTCACCCATGCAAAATGTGGGAAGAATCATCCAAATAAGGATCCCTGGGAGACAGATGGCAATGCATCACCCCAAGAAGTGACCCTGATATCCTCCATTGTGTGCCAAGCATTCACTTTGTTGACTGTCATCAAGAACTGTTGGACGGAGGGACTAAGTTGGACTTTGGACTCAAAATACTGTAGATTTAATGTTGAAGACTTCATCTACAAACACTTTGAACTCCTATCTGTACTTATCTTTTTTTTTGTTAAGCGCCCACCACCATTGTGTGGATTTATCTCCTATCATCATGCACAACAATAAAACACTATTCACAAATGGGTAGATGCATCAACGTTGTCATTTGCGATTCCTTATTTGCGAAAAATAAAGAATCGCAAATAAGGAATCGCAAATGGCAATGCATCATTTATTTCGCAATTTTATTGAGATTCGGTAAAAATCGCAATTTTTACCGAATCGCAATAAAATTGCGAGTTTCAAATAGCGAATTCGCAATTCCCATTCATTCCTATGGGCTGAAATGCCCATAGGAATGAATGGGAATTGCGAATTCGCTATTTGAAATCGGAATTCAACAAAGCATTTCAAGGGTGGAGAGGGGGGTCCAAATGACCCCCCCCCCTGCACCATGAAATGCACTTTTACCTGTAAGTTACATACACACATGTCCTTAGGACATGTGTGTATGTAACATGTGTGTCTGTAACTTAACAGTTTAAAAAATGCATTTTTGTGCGTTTTTAAACAATTTTGCAAATTACCACGAGGTTCAACTTCGTGGTAATTTGCACTTGCAATTTGTAAAATCGCAAATGTTTTGAGAATGATGCATTGCATTTAAGGAATCGCAAATTTGCGATTCCTTAAAAGCAATCGCATTTTGGGAATTCGCTAAAAATAGCGATTTTCCAAAAATGCTTGATGCATCCCAGAAACCAATTTTGGAAGTGCAAACGGCCGATTTTTGCGATTCGCACCGTTTGCACTTCCTTAAAAGGTTGATGCATCTAGGCAAAAGTATTTGCTCATGACGTGACATTAAATCTCAAATGTACAGATTGACATGACATGCAAAATCACAAAGAAGAAAGTGTTAAACAACATTGGTAAAAAATCTATTCCAAAATGATAATTAATGGCTTGTGAGTAAATGTACCTTGTCACAGCATGATAGATAGATACAAAAAGGTGACCACACAACCCATAGTAAATGGTGCAGATTCAATGGAAGTCTATTGTCTCCAAAACTATCACCAATTGCCAGCACAATCAACATTTATTGTTAGCAAACCAGCTGATCATGGTCCATGTTTGTTTTAAAAATCTTTGGATGTGTCGAAACAGACAAGGGACACCTCAATGTGGAACACAGGTTTATTCTCCAGATGCAACCTAGTGCCTTAACACAAAGTCAGATCACATCACACAGTAACAAAATTATCCCAAGTTAAAGAAAATGATCATCAGGTCAGAAGGAAGTGCATGCCAGGGATTACTGCAACTGTTCAATGTTGGAGTATGTCTCAGTATCATGGGCCTGGTGAGGTCATAACTCTGCAGTTGACATGGCAAAGTACCTTGGTAAGGAAAAGCATAGAACAGAGTCAGTAACTCAGGAATAAGGTAGTACAGTTCTGCAAACTAAGGGGCTCATTACGATGGCAGGCGGACCTGAGTCCGCCTGCCATCGTTGCAGTGTTTTAGACCACCCGCCAGTCATGCGGTGGCCCCACTACAGCAATTACGATGTGCCCACCAGTCTGGTGGGCGCATCCAGGGTATTTAACATTGCAGACGTGCTGCTGGCTGCAGCACTGTACGCAATATCAAAATGTCTTGCTGTGCATTTCCCTGCACTACGTGGCAGGCACCGCATGGTGACTGCCACACTGTGCAGGGAAATGCAGGGGATACCATGGGTACCCCCCAAATGCAGCACCACCTCCTCCAAAACAGAGGGGGCCCACATCGGGCCCCCGAATCCAGCCTCCACCAGCCTTCCATGGTGGTTCCACTGCCATGGAAAGGCTGGCTGACGCCAGCATTGTAATCTGACGGGCAGTGCCTGCTAAACACAGCCACCATTTATCCGGTCCTATCCGCTCCACCAGGCAATCATGACGATTGCCTGTGGTGGAAGCGTGGTGGGTGGTCTTTACGCCCGCCATGCTCGTGGAACGATTCCCCCGCCATCCTATGTGGTGGGGGGGAATAGGCAATCAGATGGCGGAGTGCCCGCCTATGCACAGCTGGCGATGGCGGGCCTTCCGCCATCCTAATGAGCCCCTATGTCATCTAAAGCACAAGAATGTCAGTGTGAACACTGGCTGGGATTCATGGCAGCACTGTACATGTTAACCTGCAAATGTAATCGAACGATTTCTGTAAAAGCCTCAGGACAATTATCATACACTCATAGAGATACGTACGTATTGTACACCAGCAACACACAAACAAACAATTGGAGTTTGTCACCTCCTCTCATTGCATACTTGCTGTTGTCTCAAATCCAAGCCCTCCTCCTCATCACCACTGTCATCATGTGGTGTCCCAGTCGTCCATCCTCCCTCCCTGGGGGCTGCTGGCCTCCATCGTCCAGCATGAGACATATCGCCTTTCATATTTCCTGGTTGTGGAGCATGCAGCAAGCTGTGATGATCTGGCACACCTTCGATTGGGCTTGTTGGAGGGCTCCTCCTGTGCAATCAAGACAACGTAATCTAGTCTTCAGTAGCCCAAAAGACCACTCCACAAATCACTGGGTCCTTACATGGGCATCATTAAACCACAATTCTGCAGTGGGGACAGGGTTATGGAGTGGTGTCAGGAAGCAAGGCGGGTTGGGGTGTCCATAGTTTCCTACACTGAACACAGAAACAACTTCCGTTGTCTGACACCAGAGCACAAACAACATACACTCAATTGATGGACGGAATGCAGAACCAATTAAAACATTCACCCCCAGTCAGGAGATCTGAGTTAAATCCATCATTCTGTGCCTCACCATGCACCCTCAGTTTAGACCTGGCCATATGCAAATCAGTCTTGGCCCTGTGCCTCATGGGAATAGTCCCACCCGAACTGCCAAGCCAGGTCCTCCCTGGACCAGAAACAAGCATTCTAGGACCGGCTTTGGGGTTTCACCCCTTGTCAGCCAGGATAGCTTGACTCCAGTGGCATAGAGAGCACAGGACTCATGTCTGGGCATACCCGTCCCACTCGGGATGATAAATTCAAAAACAACAATTGATGAACAGAATGTAGAACAATGTCATACATTCACCCCAGTACAGCGATCTGGGCCTAAATCCATCGTTTTTTTGCTCACCATGCCATTCCAGTTTGAACCCATCCATATGCAAATCAGTCTTGACCCTGTGCCCAATGGGAACAGTCCAGCTCGAACTGCCAGGCCAGGTCCTCCCTGGACTGGAAACAAGCATCCTAGGAACGGTTTTGGGATTTCACCCCTCATCAGCCAGGATAGCTTGACTCCAGTAGCATGGAGCGCACAGGACCCATGTCTCCCACTCGGGGTGACAAATGCAAAAACAATTGATGGACAGAATGCAGAACAATGTCATACATTCACCCCAGTACAGAGATCTGGGCTTAAGTCCGTTATGTTTTTGCTCACCATGCCATTCCAGTTTGAACCCAGCCATATGCAAATCAGTCTTGGCCCTGTGCCTCATAGAAACAGTCCAGCCGAACTGCCAAGCCAGGTCCTCCCTGGACGGGAAACAAGCATCCTAAGATCGGCTTCGGGGTTTCACCTCTCTTCAGCCAGGAGAGCTTGAATGCAGTAGCACAGGGAGCCCGGGACCCATGTCTGTGCACAACCGGCGCACTTAGGGCGAGAAAGCAGAAGACCCACAATTGATGGACAGAATTCATATCCCCAAAAACTCATTGGCACTGTGACCAAGCCTAAGAGGCTAAATAGAGTAGTTTTGTTTCATGTTGGTATTAGCCTCACAATCAGTGCACCATGTGCCCCTCAAGGTTGGCTCCTCGTGGATGTGGTAGCTATTAATTTAGAGGTCCATTTCATCATAAAATATCTGCCTCCACACATGTAATGTACAAACATACATCAATTATAGGAGTGTCCGCCCTGTCAACCGATTAATCAGAGGACACAGTAACTGCATCATAACTGATTGGGCCAGAGTCATAGGCTGAAAGTTGTTAAGGTGATAGACGAGAGTGTATTTTCAAAGAATGCGGTATCCAAACAGATTCGTACAGAGCCAAATGCTGCAATTTGTTATGGTGACAGACACGGAGGTATACTTAAAGAAAGCGGTAGCCACATACTAACCGATTCATACCGAGCCATTGGCTGTCAGTCATCATGTTGACAGACAGGGGTTTTCTATTCAAAGGACTCGCTTGGCACAACATGACTGATTCAGACACAGCCATTGGCTGTTGGTTGGTATGGTGACAGAAGCAGGCTTCAGATTGTGTCCATATCGTGTGGAAACCGACTTGGTAACCTACCATTGCCAATGTATCAAAGTCATTTACTGTCCGAATATGTCTATACTCACCACGCGGTAGGCATATAGTCTGCAAAGAAACGTAATGCATTGGACTGATTCGAAAAATTTGACTGATGTGATTCTATCGCTTTGGCCTCATGGACTGAAGACCGCCTCTGCAAATTAGATATATCTGGCTGTTCGCTAGAGACTTCACGTGCCTGCACTACCTGCATCATTCCTGCCCCTTCTCATCTCTGCTGTGTCACCATCCTCTGAGAGCTGCTATGGAAAGTACAGATGGTAGAGCCCCAGCCTTCAAACAAGATGAGAACCAGATCCGTGTGGATACTAAGTATGGGCGAATTTTGCGAATCAGCGGTCCGGGAATTTGTGCAAAATCGCGAAAAAATCTGCGAATTTGCGGATTTTCCAGCGAAATTGCAGATTCTTTTGCAATTTGCACCATACTTAACTGGAGTACTTTCTACTGGCTAATCAGTAAGTGCTACCTCGTTGGGTAAATGTATCGTGCTTTTCCTACACTACAGCTGCGTGAAGGCCCAGAAGAGTTGGCCAGTCACCCGGTGTGTCTGTAACTTTGCCATCGCGCCCATAGGCGCCGAGGTCCCTCGAGTGAGCTGTCGATCACAGTGGGGGAAAGGGCGAGAAGAGGTTGCATAGCCTAGTGTGTGCGGGGCTGGGCTTCTGTGCGAGTTCACATGCCTCTTGTTTATAAAGGGTCAGAGACCGATCAGAGCAGCAGATGAGGAGAAAGCAGTAAGTGCTACCTCGTTGGGTAAATGTATTGTGCTTTTCCTACACTACAGCTGCGTAAAGGCCCAGAAGAGTTGGCAAGTCACCAGGTGTGTCTGTAACTTTGCCACTGCACCTATAGGCACCGACGTCCCTCGAGTGAGCTGTCCATCACAGTGGGGGAAAGGGCGGGTAGAGGTTGCATAGCCTAGTGTGTGTGGGGCCGGGCTTCTGTGCGAGTTCACATGCCTCTTGTTTATAAAGGGTCAGAGACCGATCAGAGCAGGGGATTGCGCTCGAGAAACTCGTGGATGCCTAGACCTCCACACGGATTACAGCTATTTGTAGACTGTAGATTTGGTGCAAAAGCACACCTGCCTAGCATCGACCGTGCTCACTAGATTCTTGGGCTGATTATATTGCGTTACTGAATTTGATCTTCAACTCGGGCACCTGCTTTATTTATCTGTAAGTGCTTCCTGCTGAGGTTTAATTTTTGTGACCGGAGCCTCGTTGCCTAATTGTAACTATTCTCTGACCCTGCTTTGAGGGTCAGAGCAGGGTCAGAGAATAGTTGCAAGTAGGCAACCTGGCGCCGCTCAGGAAGCATTTACAGGGTTACAGCAGGTGCCCAAGTTGAAGTTAATTTCTTTGTAACCATTTTGTAAATGCTGTAACCCTGTAAGTGCTTCCTGAACAAAATTCGTCCAGCTCACGGATTCGCTGATTTTGCTGCAATTTTGCGCGATTAGCGGGTCGCGAAATTGCGGAAAATCCGCAAATTCCGCGAGCGGAACAAATTTTCCGCCCATACTCAGTGGATACCCTCCTGTGTCTGTACAGCCAGCTCTACAGCAAACCTGAGGAGCAGGTGAGTTAAGATTACACTGCATTTTCATTAGACATGTGCATTTACCATGCACTACTAGTATTAGGAATCGCATAGGCAAGCATGCAAAATGTGTTTTTGTAAGTTTAACTGTGTACCGTGTGTGGGTGACTATTCTGGGCAGGCACAGTGCTGTAGAAGTAGTGTACTGGGCTAAACATCTTATCACTGTTCTCATGGGATGGAGTCATCATTAAACACAGGACAACAGCACATAACGCCACTTGCCTACCCTTAGACATTGTTGCCAAACTGACCATGACCTATGTGTACAAATGTTTGACTCAGAAACATGTTGCATGTGAATTAAGGGTTTGCCACCATGTCATCCTTACAGGTCCACTCCCATCAGAAGGCCGAGCTGTGGAGGACCATCATCCGGAAGGTACGTTCCATGGGTGTCGTCATTGCAGCAAATGCTGGCAGGACCTTTGTGGGTGGACCAAGAAGATCGCTCAAGTGCAGTTGGACCTGTCAGCTCCAGGCAAGAGGGGCCGGCGCTGAACACTGACCCCGCCACATGCTCCAGATCTTAGTGGTGGTCTTCCCAGACCTGGATGGGAAGTTTAAAGCCATACAGCAGCAAGGAGGAGTTGAGTATGGGCCTTGTTGCACACCTTTCAAAACATGTATATTGTAGAATCTTATCCTGCAGGCCTATTTAAAGGTTGTAAGACACCCAAAGCCACGGCTCCTTTTTAAAAGATGCATATGCACAAGGATTATGAGATGCCTGGTTATTCCCCTTTCACTATGGAGATGTGAGGAAGTTATGTTCAGGGTAGTGACAGTAGTGCTATGCTCATGTGATAAGCACACATTATAACAACATGTACATGGAGATAACCTTCTGGAGTAATGTGATTGCTCGACATGTGTCAGCATATTGACTAATATATGACCTGCAATTGTAAGGTATGATGTTAGATACACATTCACACCCAGTTGACGTGTGTAAATGCTCCTGACTCTTCATTCCTGATGGCTTTGCAAACCATGTTTTTGATGCACCACTGTCAGATTCAGAGATATGAAATGTGCATCATTTTGGTGTACGTTAACAAAATGAGATTGTAAACAAAAGCAATATAAGCTGTACAAAGTGTGCATTATGTCTAAGATATTTGAGGGATATTCAGACTTGGCTCCTACAAATGGGGACTTCTGCATTCTAGACAGAATCAGTACACAGTGTTGACTGGATTTTTAAAGAATAGAGGTTCATTACTAATAGTCTGTACAAACAAGGCACCTAGATGGCCAAGTGGCAGAGTGTTCCACCTGAAGCACTGTGGAGATGCAGTCATTGGACTTGGAGGTGTGTTGACTATTGTTCACATCTGAAACTGAGAGATGTCTCCAATATGCACAACATTCTGATTCATCTGTGTATAGCTGACACAAGACTGTGGGCCACGTGCCTCTCACCCTAGCTATGCCTACTACCTTGGGGTCTCCACAATAAGAGTCAGATGTGTAACCTAACAGTAAAGGACTGAAGCTACAGGACAATTGAGCACAATATATGTAATCTGAGTGGTATGACTGATACAATGACTATGCCAACTTGATGTATTACAATAAAGTCATATGGCCTGTAACATCAGAGCCAAAGCTTTCCAATTTGAAGACTAGGGATTGCAGAATGGATACCATGATCCTATTTGTATTTTGATGTCTAAACTCTCTTGCATTAGATGAGACAGGCATGTCATGACGCAAGACTGTCATGAGCAAAAGGCAATACATCACATGCTACATAGTGAAGTAGTTGACATCATGGTTGTTGTTTTTGGTATTGATGTAACCAATGTTGCAGATAACATCATGTGTGAGGGAGCAATGGTTAACTGGCACACTGACAAGTGCCATGTACAGAACTATATCAATATGTAATGTCACAAGTCCAAATTATGTATTTGGTTGATCTGTGAAGATTTGTGATGAAACCTATGTGTCAAGTACAGGGCGATCACTTATGTGAATTCTCTTCATGCCTTTTCACAGCATCAGCACCAGCCATCAGAGAAGGCAGTGCCACGGACGAAGATGAAGCTGCTTGCTAGACTGGGTTACGTGCTGAGTTAGAGGAGGAGGGAACAAGTGGCATGGATGGTGAGGGGAGCCACACTGAGGGCAGGTCTGACACAACATCTGTTTGATCTCAAGACAACTCAAGCTCCAGTGATGACTCCCTTGTGGTGGTGGATGACCCAGGGACTGACTCCTCTACATCGGAGTCCACTAACCACATCTACCATCTCCACTCTCCCAGCTGTTCCCCATCCCACTGTCTATGGCCGCTCAACTAGTAGGGTCTCCTCTGTGCCAGGCACTTCACAGTCTCCCAAAAGCAAACACACCCAAAAAACCCATACCTCCCCAGCCCAGCCCATTACCTCTGGCCCCAAAACCCCCTCCTAAATAGTCCAAACCCCTCTCTATTCCTGTCCACACCATCAAACATTTTAAAATACCCAAATTAGCCAAGCCCAGCACATCCCCCCTCCATTTCGCCCTCCCAGTACAGCTATCTCCCTCAATCGTAGCCAACCACAGCAGTGGACCCACCACCCCCTTAATCTAACCCTACCACTAGAGTAGACCTGACCCCTCCTTATTCAATCCTTCCCAAAACCAAAACTAGCCCCCCTTAGTTTTGACCCTTTGCAGCTTGGCCTGCCCCCTAGATGCCCCTCCTAAGGGAGCTGTCCCTTTGCAGGAGAAGTGCATGAAAGGAGTGAAAGCCTTGAAATTTGTGACCTTCAAAGCCATTGACTTTTATTGGACTGGCCATTGGCCTTATTCGGATCACCGTTCAGAATATATATTTTGCTGAATACAGCATTTTCTCTTTATTTTTTCATATTTCTGTTTCCTCAAAATGCAGTTCTGGTTAATATTCATTCATGTATAATATGTGATGTAAGTATACATTGATATTAGTATGGTTTTGCTTACATATGGTCCATGGAATACAAGCACTTGGTCAGTATGCATCCTAGATATTTGTGCCTACTCTGGCTAGATGTCATTGTTGACATTGGTTTTATCCATGAGTGTGACATGAAGTTAAAAGCTTTATTTGTATTGGAAAACACAGTTCCACATGGGTCATGCTTTCAGATGTCAACATAATGCAAGCGTGACTAAGTACAACAATTTAGGAGAAGCATGATGTATATGTTTGTAATGTGCAGAAAGACACTTGTCTCATCAATACATCTGGATACATATGGAGTAAGACTACTTGATAGTGAGTTTGGGCACACCTATGTGCACAAACTATTGGCACAAATCTTTCAGGTGACTTGATCATGGTGAACCCATGTCTGTGTCTTCTATAGATCTGGAAGACTAGTGCCAATGACAACCTTGCCACTCCCCTTCTTGGCTCTGTCTCTGCAAGCAGTCTGAACCTCAGTTGTTGGTACCAGAAGTGGTGTAGGGTGGTTTAGTTCAAGGTGGATGCTGTGTGCCAGTCAAGCAGATGCTGCCCATGGGCAGCTGACCAAGGCCTTAAAAATGCTACAGAGCACAGCAACAGAGCACTGCCTCTAATGTACAGTCATTGTTACGAGCTACAGATGGACAGACATCTCCCTTGCGTTTGCATCCATAGTGCATCAGAGTGCATCAGAGTGCATAATCGAAACACAACACCCCTCACCTGTGACATTTAGGAATGTGCTGAGATAATAATGTGTTTGGCACAAACAGAACTTTTATTCATGGACTGGAATGTCCTATTTTTTATACTGGAAAGTGGTAAACCAATGTTAATAGAGTAATCAGTTTGAGCGTGCTAAGAAGGGTATCGCTCTCTGGTCCACGGGCTTATGTACCTAATAACCAATTGCGTTCCCCTCTCCGGGGAGCGGTCCTCTTGATGCACAGCTTATTGTTCTCCAATGATTTGGGTTCATCACATTAATTAACGTCCAAACAAAAAGTAATGTAAATTAAAGTTTCATCTTTGTAGGATTTATTTTGTATTTATGATGCAATTAAATTCTGGGAACAGTTCCACATTTACAATCAGTTTCGTATATCAATCCTCATATCACAATGTATTACACAATTGGCTATTTTTGATACTGCCTTGGCTTTCATGCCACACTTCACTTGGATATTGGATATTGGATAGGTATTTATAGAGCGCTAACGTTCGCTCCCAAGGGAGCATCTTGGCGCTGTAAACCTGGGACCAGATCACCGGGGAGGTGTTAGGGGGCTAGATGGCTGCTTTAGTCCAGTCATCGGAGAGATTGAAAATCCACGTTTTGAGGAGCTTCCTAAATGGCTTCTCCTGCGTCTGAAGTCTAAGATGCCTTGGCATGCTGTTCCAGGCTCTAATGGCAAGGGAACTGAGAGTTTTTCCACCCTTGGTCTTCAGGTTGAATTTGGGGGGGGTCATGAGGTTTTCTTGTAAGGATCTGAGAGTGCGACCCGGGGTGTAATGAGGGAAGCGTCTCAACAGGTAAGCTAGACCGGATTTGTTGAAGGCTCGGAAGGCTACAATGAGAATTTTGAAGAGTATTCTCTTGTGCAAGGGGAGCCAATGTAAGGATTTAAGGGCAGTGGAAATAGAAGATTTGCGTGGGAGTTTGAGGACAAGCCGTGCAGCAGTGTGCAGGACACTTTGTAGTTTCAGTCGGGTGGATTTTTTGGTCCCTGCCAGGAGGCCATTACAATAGTCCACTCGAGAGAGTATGAGGGCTACCGCAATGGTCTTTCTGGAGTCGAGCGGGAGAAAGTCAAAGAACTTTCGCATGGACTTAATATTTCCGAAGCATTTACCTGCTACGGTTGCGACGTGGGTATCAAAAGAGAGATCGGAATCGAAAATAACTCCGAGGTTTCTGGCCGATGATACTGTCTGAGGTGGGGCGGCAGAGTTGTCAGGCCACCACAGGGCTGGACAGAAAGCAGCATTCTTTCCAATGGGCAAGATCTCGGTTTTATTGGAGTTGCAGCGGAGGTGGTTGGCATCCATCCATTGAAAGACCGCTGTAAGGCAGTGCTTAAGATTAAGTTCGGCCGTGTTTGAATTGTCGTTGAGAGGGATGACAAGCTGAGTATCGTCAGCATAAGATGTGACAGTTATGCCGAACGATTCTATAAGAGTAAGCAGGGGGATGAGATATATATTAAAAAGAAGGGGACTAAGAATGGAGCCCTGGGGAACTCCACAGAAGATCTTTTTCTCTTTCGATTGGAAAGGGCCCAGTGAAACAGTTTGGGACCTGTCACTGAGGAAGGAACTGATCCAGGCAAGGGCCGAGTTAGTTACGCCGATGTCCATAAGCCTGTTTATCAGAATGGAGTGGGAAATAGTATCGAAGGCCGCCGTGAGGTCAAGAAGGATCAAAATGGCCTTCTTCCTTTGATCTTGGAGACCTTTGATGGTATCGGTCAGCTCGATCAGGGCGGTCTCGGTAGAATGTTTGGACCGGAAACCGGATTGCTGGGGGTGGAGTAGGTTGTGGGCATCAAGAAAGGACTTGAGCTCCTTGTGAACTAATTGTTCTGTTATTTTGCCCAGCGCAGGTAGCAGGGTGATGGGACGAAGGTTGGTTAAATCAGAGGGGGGTTTGTTTGCCTTTTTCATAAGAGGCTTAACCACACCCTTTTTCCAAGTGAGAGGAACAGAGCCAGTTTTGAGGGAGAGGTTGACTATTTCATTAATAATGGGGTTGATTTCATCAATGATGGTGTGGAGGATCTTGGGGGGACAAGGGTCAGAAGGTGAGCCAGATTTGCATGAGAGGATCGCTTCTCTGGTCTGGGTCAGGGTCACCGGGGTAAAGTGTTTGAGACTGTTAGTGATCGGGCGAGGTTGGTCTCGCTCCATGATAGAGTACACCGGAGGGGGGGGGGGGGAAGGTTTTGTGGATAGAGCTGATTTTTTCCTCAAAGTAGTCAGAGATCTTACTACACAGTTCTTGGGAAGGGGGGATTTCTGGTTGGAGTGCTTTTGGTTTGGTGAAGGACTTTACTATGGAAAAGAGGGTTTGTTGTTTTTGATTGGCCTCTTTGATGGCGTTCACATAGTAAGTTCTTTTTTCTGATTTAATGGTTGAGAGATAATTTTTCCTCTGTAGGATGTAGTTGTTACGATCGTCGTTGTCGTAGGATCTACGCCATTTACGTTCTGCTTTCCTGCAGAGTAGGTGTGCGGCTGTTAGGTCAGGCGTATACCAAGGGGCTTTAGTTTTCGTTTGTGGTCACTCTTACACACACAGCATACACAATGCATTATCATCAATATGGCATGTGGCCACATCACTTGTGGGTGCCATGGATGTGACTGCAACCTGCCCCTGCCTGGATGGACTTTGGTAAATCCTATGTTCCGCCCCCACAATGTAATTTTGATATGTATGATGTAATCAAAGAAATGTGGGCACTGCCCAAGAGGGGTGAGTGCCAATTGTAAAGATTTGTGAATGGTTGTGGTGAGGTATTTCGCACAATCTTCAACTAACAATTGTTTGTCCAAGCATGGATTTTATAGTTTCAAACACACATTATTCGTATTTGAGCATATGATTTGTGTGTAGGTTGTCATTTGTGCAAGACTGACAATTGGGTATTTTGAGCTATGCTTGATGCTGTTCCAGATCACACAGAACTGAACTAGGAGTGTTATGTCTATTGGATTGTCCTGTGCTACATGTAGTAAGCCGCGTGGACTCTGAGTGTCAAGTGTTGTGGGCCCGTTTGCTGTTCAGATGCTACAGGATTAAGTGTCACACCATGCTCTTAGTTGCCACACAGGGGAGGAGGTGGATTTTGGAATGTGAGGCCTAGCTCCTGATGTGTTTATCAATGTTCATGTTGAATGTGCTAATCTATCTTACACAAAGGTAGAGGTGAGAGAAACTTGTGTTCCTTTTTGGGAACGTAGTGGAGACTCGTACGTAATGGGTGATGGACAAATATTGAGTTTTTCAGAGAGCTAGTAATAGGAAGATGTGATGAGGTAGAACGAGTTAGGCAAGGTTGGATTCTGGCGTAAAATGAGAGCTGTAGTTTGTGGCACTACGGTGAGCGATTAATCTAACAGGTTAGTGTAATTGAGTAAGTATAGTTGTTAATGTGCAGAAGTCAATGGAGAAATGGAGCATGGGACTCAGATGTGGATGTGACAGGGCCTTAGTGAGACAAGATTAAACTTGTAATTTGTAACAAAGTGGATAAGTGTATGTCAAGGGTATACACCAGTCATAAAATTTAGGGTGCTGTATGGGGAAATTTGAGGTGTTGTCCAGTTGGTGTATGTTGTGCTTGAATCTGTGGATGCCTTTGTGTTTTAAATGACTATTTGTAGAACGTAAGAAGAGTAGGGTGGGTGAATGGTGAGATGCGAATGATTGAGGACCTATTCATTGAACAATATAAGTGTCTTGTTGAGAGATGTGATGATGTGTTAAGTGTGCGAGTCAGAGTGGGCTGTTGTGGTGCACATGGTGATATGAGTGCAGTCCATGACATTACTGGAGGTGCAACTGGTGATGAGAGGGGTCTATTTGAGATGTTACGTTTAACATCTGCTGAGGAGGTGATGAGTACAGTTTATATCATGTATGTGAAAGGTGTTGCGTACATAGTGATGAGGAGTGGTACTGGATGTAAGAGGGCAGAGCCAGTGTGAGTTTGTAAGATTTGGTTTGGAAGAGTTCAAATTCAATGCTTTTCTGGAGAGCTGAACCAGAGGGGGCTTATAATGTGCGTGTGTATGTATGATAGTTTTGAGAGCAGAGCATGTACTTTGAGGTGGAAGTGAGAGGGGTCATACCCACACAAGTAGAGATTATGCAGGCCAACAGGTAACGTTGAAATGCACATATGTGTAGATTATGTGTATGTAAGTAGGCAAAAACAGTTGGCAGATGAAGTATGTGTTTGCTGCAGCTTGCTGTATGCCACTGAATGTTCATGACAGAATGTTGGAATGCCCGCTTTGCGTTCACTAGCATATGCACAACCTATTGTCCTCACAGGCACAATTTGCCTCCACCTAGCCTTGCCTTGTCTGACTAGTGTGTGACATGAGTGGGGAGTTACCATTTGCAGGTATATGTTGTCACTGATTGATCATTATTCCCCTTGGATACTGCCCTGGGATGGAGGTGGTGATTGCTTATATTGAAATGTCATGATGAAGAAACTTTGGAGGGCAGTCCATTGCTTAGAGGGCCATAGCTCCCCAAGTGAACTGTCAAGGATGTGTGTTGATGGTCACCTGTGGCCAGACTATTCCAAAAATGCATCCTCACACTTGCCGGTAGACTACACACACATGGGTACTAATGGCATTCTGACTTTGAATGCAGAGGTATGGGGACACTAAGGGAGATGGGCTCATTGTAATGATATCTCTGGTTGTGCTGATGAAAAAACTGCACTGTCACAAAACACACATGTGACGCCATAACATTGCACCCAGTTCCATAAGTGTTTACATTGTCAATATATTTTTCAGCTTCTAATCTGGTTTGGCAAGGGTAGCCCTTATGTGGGTCCATACAAGGTCCCATTTACCACATTGAAAGTGCCAAAGAGCCTGAGGGCAATATGTCTTTGTAGAGGGTCTCCTTGATGTTTGAAAATATTAGGGTGCAGTGTTTCATTATTACCAAATGTGGACGAGGCAAGCTTCATTCTGCACATATCCCTCATCCTCACCCGGTGTACCAATATCCTCTGGCTTGAGGTTGTCTATGTCAGTTGCATACGAGAGCCACAGGTTAAGCCCCCCGATCACCTACCGGCATCCTCTTCAGTGGTGGCATCTCAGTTTATACAATGTGCTGTGCGCTGGCCCCTCCAACAGTGTCAGTGTATCCTACCTCTTGAGACTCATGAGTCCTCCTACTACTCTGCAGTACACAATCCGCACATTCAGAATGGAATTATTTGTTAGTAGTACATACTACAGCCTGAGGAGCCAGATCCTAAATTGATGTGGTTGACATTCTAAGAAGATGACCCTAGACACACACATTGGGTGTCGTGTGCAGCGCCCCAGTACAGACATGGTGACTGTATCCTAGATTGTTGTTGGCCGAAGCATTTTTCTCATTCCTGATGGATTTTGTCTTCAAATATTTCACTGACAACTGGGACACGACAACTTCTAGGTTGTTGGAGTGGGAATCACTGAAATCATTACTGAGTGGCTGGGTCTGGGGAATTGTATGTTTTCTGGGACAAATTCCTAAGGGCTTTGCTGTAGACAGAGGCATCAGTATGTCATAATTAGACTGTGTTTCCATTGCAGGCTATGATGTTAGCCATGCTGACAGATACTAGACAAAACCACACCCATCCAATTGAGCAAATGGGTTGATTTTACTTTGCAACATGCCACTCTGTGATGAACTCAGAGTGGGATGAGTCAGGGCAACTCTTGTTCTGCCTCCTCTGTTGCTTAACAATAACCCAGAAGATGTTGCGGATTATGGATCACCTTCCACAGATACAAACTAGTCAGGCAACCATTCGTGAATCGTTCACAGTGTATTGTTGTGGCCTATACATTCACCCCTACTCTGAACACATGGTAGCATGGTAGACGTTTACTATCTCCTAAATGGATTGAATCTACCTCATCTTGATCTGGCAGTGTGTGCAGAGATCAACACCTTTTTAGCTGGTACAAGAGATACTAGGAGTGATTCAGCATCCTGCCACGTTGACTACTCATGCGTTGGACAGCCTCCCACCCCCATTTGATGCCTATGAACTTGTACTTGAACAAAGGTTACTGTATCTCTCTTGAGCGACCTTGAGTGATTGTGAGTACAATGGAGTTCTCCTGTCATGCGATGTTTTATTTTGTCTTGTGGTGGACTCATGCATTCACTTTGTGATAGATACCTATATGTGGCTATGGGCATTCCCCTTCCAACCTCAAATGTGTGTTTCTACTAGTATTTAGTGGTCTGACTGTACCAACTGTTGCAGGGATACTGCACATACACAGAACTATGCGCAGGATTATAGGACCTCAGTATATTGGGGCTCAGCCTTCCTACCACCTTAATGTCCACGAGCCCAGGACCGACAAGCTATAGAGTCTTACTAGCTCTCCTACTCACAAATGGAAACATTAATGATTAGACACCCCAGAACACAACACTCCCAGATTTCTCAAGAATCCCGGTAACAAGACACACCTTTATGCTCACACTCTCGTTTTTGTCCACAATATGGTCTGACAGAGACACAAAAATAGTTTCAAATGTTTATTTCACCAAACATGTTCTAAAATGGAGTATATGAGCCACACCCAGCACCCAAATGCATAATATCAATACAGTTAACATTCCCTCATTTGACAGATACAACATGCTCTGGAACCATGGTCGGATTGGGATCGCAATAAAGCTCAGTCACTCTGAACGTCATAGGCACAAATTCTGTGATCATCCCTGTCATTGGAGCCTCTGTGCATTTCCATGGCAAGGGAGGTTTCAAAATAGCACACTGCTCCTGATCAAGGGGGTGGAGGGTAGGTTAGAACGGCCAAATGAAACTTGCCTCCTTGCAAGCCCCAACATACAACGCAACCTCTCTGTACCTGCCATGACCTGACCGTGATGGGAGGGTGGGTGAGATTACACTGCTTCTGCCAGGGCACTCGAGGCAGTGTGCCAATGTGAGTATGCCTCAAAAGCTGGCCCCCAACCTCAATTTACAGCACAGTTGGGAACGGACAAGATACTGGCACCACATTGCAGTTTGTCTGGTGGGGACTGAGGAACTAAGTCATTCTCTTGGGGTGGTTTTCATAGGTCCAAAAAAAAAAACAGCCCACAGGTGACCCTGGTGCACCGGCCCATAAACTAATGCCTGATTGCTCGCATTGCCAGTCCTAGCCTATACAGAACCCTTGATGATAGAACTCAATGCCATAGGGCTCAATGGGCTTCAAACCCCCCGTTGTGTGCGTCAGCACAGGCTGAGACAGCTACCCCAGACACACAGACAGTTCTTGAGCTGCTGTGGGTATCAGGTCAGAGTCTAGTGGTAGAAAACAGGAGTAGGACCCATAGACCACACTGGGACTGGGTATGAAGTATATAGAAAAGACAAAGTCCCAATAGGTAACAAATTGATAGGCAATTTCGTTATGTATGCAAAAAACATTACATAGGAAGGAAACAAGGAGTCTCAGTTTGTCAGTACTTAGCTTGTAATTCACAAATTAGTTGAAAAGTTGAAATATTTACACATGGGAAAACAGTTGAAAGCAGCACTGTACAAGAAAAATAATGTGACAGCCCAAAGGGCACTTGGTGACAAAGTGATATGTACAAGTGAAAGAGTGACGACGCAAGTGATGGAGGTGAACAGCGTGGACGGCGCAATTTGACAAGTTTATATACAGTGAAGGCTCAATGAAAAATACGTTTCAGTCATTCAAAACACAATAGATCCTAGTTATGAGCCAAACGCTATAGTGCGCCAAGCAGTTGCGCTGTAGTGTCGAAGGCGTTTCGATCCACAATGGATTGGGATCTTCTTCAGGACTGGGCTGACGAGTAGGTATAGTGAGTCAATTTAGTAAGCTGCACGGTTCTTCAGGACAACGTTATTGAGTCAGGTTGCATTTGTCTGGTGGGGACTCAGGAACTAAGTCATTCTCTTGGGGTGGTTTTCATAGGACCAAAAAAAACAGCCCACAGGTGACCCTGGTGCACCGGCCCATAAACGAATGCCTGATTGCCCGCATTGCCAGTCCTAGCCTATACAGAACCCTTTATGATAGAACTCAATGCCATAGGGCTCAATGGGCTTCAAACCCCCCGTTGTGTGCGTCAGCACAGGCTGAGACAGCTACCCCACACACACAGACAGTTCTTGAGCTGCTGAGGGTATCAGGTTAGTCATCTATGCATAGCAGCACCTGAGGATTTCACAGATTTTTAAGGGACCATTTACTAGATGATTAGGCTTTGTTGGTCCCTAGAGCAGAAGCATGTCCACTCTGCCCATTCCTTAAAGTTGACAATTACATTTTCTGCAACAGTGTGAGAAGGCATTTCCTGACAAGTAACCTTCTGCTTTGTTTTTTTTTGCTGTTTTCTGCAGCTTGAGGCACTTTGCATGAGCACTAGTTAGATTATTCATGGACACATTGCTGGGAGTAATAGACATTCATTCCCTCAATTGGCTTTACATTGCTGGGAGAATTAGCACCCTGCCCTCAATTGGCTCTACATTGCTGGGAGTATTAGTCCCCCTAACCTCCCAATTTTCTCTACATTGCTGGGAATATTAGCCCCCCACATCCCCAGTTGGCTTTACATTGTCGGGAGCATTAGCCCCCACACCCCCAAATTGGCTTTACATTGCTGGGAGTATTAGCCCCCCACCCACTCAATGGGCTTCACATTGCCGGGAGTATTACCCCCGCCCCACTGGCTCTACATTTCTGGTAGTATTAGCCTCCCCACCCTCACCCCAACTGTCTCTACATGGCTGAGAGTATTAGCCCCCCAATTGGCTCTACATTGCTGGGAGTATTACCCCTGCGCCCCAATTGGCTTTACATTGCTGGGAGTCTTCGAACCCCACACCGCTAATTGGGTTTACATTGCTGGGAGTCTTGGAACCCCACACCGCTAATTGGGTTTACATTGCTGGGAGTCTCAGCCCCCACACCTCCAATTGGCTTTATATTGCTGGGAGTATTAGTCCCCCAACCCCCTCCCCAATTGGCTAAATATTGCCTAGAGAATTAGCCCTCCACACCCTTAATTGGCTTTACATTGCTGGAAGTATTATCCCCTCACCCCCATTAGCTCAACATTGCTGGGAGTATTAGCCCCGCAAACCCCCACTTTAGCTCAAGATTGCTGGGAGTATCTTCACCCACTCCCCCCCATTGGCTTTACATTGCTGGGAGTATTAGCCCCCACCCCCCCAATTCGCTCTACATTGATGGGAGGATTAGCCCCCCACTCCCCCAATTGGCTTTACATTGCTGGGAGTATTAGCCCCCCACACCCTCAATTGGGGGTTATATTGCTGGGAGTATTTGCCCCCACACTCCCAATTGGGTTTACATTGCTGTGAGTATTAGCCTCCCCACCCCCCAATTGGCTCTACATTGCTGGAAATATTAGCCCCCGAACCCCCCTAATTGTCTCAACATTGCTTTGAGTATTAGCCCTCCACACCACTAATTAGTTTTACATTGCTGGGAGTTTTAGTCCCCCACCCCTGATTGGCTGTACATTGCTGGGAGTATTACCACTCCAAGATCCCCAAGTATCTCAACATTGATGGCAGTATTAGCTCCCCCACATCCCCAACTGACTTTATATTGCTGGGAGTATTAGCCCCCACTCCCCCAACGGGCTCTACACTGCTGGTAGAAGTACCCCCCAAACCCCCCCAATTGTCTCAACATTTCTGGAAATATTAGCATCCACACCCCCAATGGACTTTATGTTGCTGGGAGTATTTGCCCACCACCTCCCCAATTGGCTCTACATTGCTGGAAGTATTAGCCCCCCACCTCTCCAATTGGCTTTACATTGCCAGACGTATCCCCCCCAAAAATGTGGCTGTAGATGCACACCTGCTTACTGTTGTATTGTCTTTCACAGGGTAGTTGCATTTTTCTGTTGGGGTAGGTGTCTAACTAACCATTTGCAATTACCGCGTTGAGGTTGTAGTATTCATCCGAGATGGAGGTATAGGGATGATATGTGAGATGGGATGCATAGCTGCACAGTCTCGGTCACAGAAATCGTGTTGTGACATGATTCAGAGCAGAAATACTCCCCTACCAAGTGCTCTGATGCGTTGGTTGGTTCAACCAATTCAGCGCCTCGGAAGTACTCATTGTAATTGGGTGTTCGGATTTGGACTCGAAAGTGGCTCCTTATGGTGTTTCCAAAGGCTTGTAGTTAGGAATATCCAGTCGGATTTGGTGTAACGGAGTCAGTTGGGAAGCAATTGCTTTTGGGCATTGTATTGCATTGTTTGAGAAAACCAAATTTGAGTACGAGTCGGTTAGAACGTCCAACTCCAAAATGACATCGTAACCGACAATCCCTAAGTTGTATTAGCCAGAGTCAAAAGCTACGAAATGGAGGGCGAATCAGATACACAGACCAGGTTAATACAGGTTATTCTCAGTGGAAAGTTTACCTTTGGACATAGAAACCTTTATAGAGAAAAACTGTTTGTCAAAGAGTTGTGCACAAGGCAACATGCAAGTTGTATCCAAGGTGGGGCTTGACAACAGTGTGTTGCTGAAGAATGGGGTTCCAGTGTGGTCTTCGAAGAAAGCAGGAAAGCTCCGAGTTTGTGCCGAGAAAGGGGTCCTGAGTTCAAGACATTCAGGTCCAGGTCCAGTCTTCCTTCATCTCTCTGACAGCTAGGCAGTCTTCTTCTGATCTTCACAGGTCAAGGAGTTTTCTGAGGAGAGGTTTGTGAGGATCACTTTTATGCCCTGTGCCTACTTGTGGGTTGAGGGCAAGTCTTACTTTTGGTGAAACCCATCCAGCTGTGGCATTAGGAGTGAAGAGTGAAGAGGAGACCAAGTGAGGAGGAGACCAAGTTTACAAAAGCAATTATAAGGAACCGTCAAAGATTAGACCACATGCTGAGAATTATGTGGAGCTCGTACGTAAAAAGAGAGATGGCACAGTTCAACAATCCATCAATATTGGAGGAACTAGACAACATGACACATTTTAGCAAGAGGGAACTAAATATCTTACTCCTTGATAAGGTAAACGTTAGACCTGTCAAAGACACTTCTGGCCCCAAGTTATAAGATGCCATTCTGTAGCCCAAAGTGGGGGCCTACAGAGGTATCTTCTAATTCCATCTAATACCCAATATCGCTTTGTCCTGACATGTTTATGTCTGGGTCCAGTTCACATATTGGTGGCTTTCCCAAGGATGAAGCAATTGCTAGAGGCAGCAGAAAAAATGGCCGTGTGGTGGGAGGCAGATTCAAGGCATAATGCACATCATTTTATTTTGCAGCTCCTATACTGAAATTAGGAAATTGTTAAAAAAAAACATTATTTATAGAAAAAACTGAAGGAATCGTAATGAAGCTCATGTATACTTATGTTCTCTGGAGGACCCAATTTGCCACTTTTTTATGGAAAGTCATCCATATTAGGAAACATTGTAATTTTATTCAACAAACTTTGACTTAGGCTTCATACGAGGCCTAACAGTAAAATTATTTATATTCTGAAATTAACACCCCATTTTTAAGGGGTAAAGACAGTTAGTCAAGCTAAAATGGCCCTTTAACATACAGGTTTTAGAATGGTGATAATGGACTTGGATGTTTTTTTTTTTTAAGTTCGCATTGATTATTTTTTAAAGTTGTGCATTAAGAAGGTCTGTCATTACCATAGTGGACCCCAGCTAAAGTTTTTTTTTAAATCTAGAATCAAAGAGGTAAACCTGCTTGATCTGTACGCCCTTGTCTATATGAAAATGTAATAACTCAATTCTTCTTCATTCTATTCAATTGGGCACATATTGATTTTATGTCCCAGCTGGGCTCATTTAAACCTATAAAATTGCAATTGCACTTTAGCACTTTATTATGACTTTGATGAAATAGCGTTGTTGTTGTTATTACACTGTTATCATTATGGACTTTATTTATGGTGAGCACTAAAGGTAATTTATTAATTGTGTCATATCTTGTATTGATTGCTAGTGTCTAAGTATGTCAGATGTAATGCTATTATGATTATGTATTTTATATAGTATAGAACTGTATGTGTACTTTTGTTTTTATTTTAAACTGAATAAAGATTATAAATGACAGGATGAGTCAGGAGTCTTTCTGCTTTGTATGTCTCTAGAGAAAGCAAACTTGATGTCCACCACCTCACCTTACAGAGCATTTCCAGTCTCTTGCCACCAAGATTCAGAAGCACTTGAGACTTCTTTCAGCCAGGTGTTCTTCTTCAAATGTGACGAACCCAGGTCCAGGAATATTTTGAGGAGCGGTCAAGTCTCAAGTGAAGCACCAATTACACGGGAGCCGGAAACACTAGACGTCAGTAGAAACCAGCAAGAACAGAAACACTAGACCACTAACCAGAGAGCAGTCACTCACTTCCTGTGTTTGGGGTAATGCATGGGTGAAAAGCAATAGTGCCATACTCAAACCCTCACTTGGGACTTAGTCCTTGCCTGGCAAAGAGTTGCTTCTCTTTCCATATCACTGTGCACCCATAGTGCATCTATCAGGTTTCTTGTTTTCCGCTGTCTTGGTTCCCTCATTTACCCACTTAGTCATTACTTATATTATCCTGTGATGTGTGCTCTAACTCTCTTTTGTGCACTCACAGTTTCTGAAAAGTGTGTGTACGCAGCATACTTGAGCCTTCAACTGGATTCTTGGTTGGTTTACTGTTCATCAAAGCACAACCTGTTGCTGAAACCAGTAAGCTTAGAAGCACTATTGGCACATTAGTAGTACAACCAGCTGGAATGATATACTTATCTGCAATCCTATCTTCCAGTCAGTTCAGAAGTACCTACACTAACAACAGCAAGGCGGAGTGCAGCCATCCCTTCAGTTAATTGAATATGTGATGTTGAATAAGTTCCAGTCAGTTCACTTCAGTGTTAGTCTCTCGTATGACTTTTATCTGTTCTTCCCAAGATTCTTATGACTTTCCACTCTGCTTACCAGCATAAGTATTTGGGGATGACATTGGATTTAAGCTGATCTAAAACTCTGGAACCTTAAATGATGTAGAGGTGTGGTGCACGTTTGAGAGTATTATTTAGTCAGTGACTGGATTTTTTTCCCTATCCAATCCTTTCTACTTTCTCACCATACACCCACTTGCTTTTATAGCACTTCATAAATTCAAACTGGGTAACCAATTCTTTTTTTTTTTTTTTGGTGCAAAACATTTATTGAGCACTGTCAGGAGTACACAGCGTCTCGTCAACAACCCGGAGGCCGGCCGCTATCAATGCATATATAAGTACAAGTAATGACAGAAGTGCATGGGTGCGAATATAATCGCGTCAAACAGTAGCATCCAAGTGACAAGTGCAGCGTCTACACGGCTAAATCGATGTGTCTTGCATTTTTGAAATTTTATGTCAACATTAACATGTGCAGTGTCTAGGTGAACCCAGGGGAGGGGGGGGTGGGAGCGGGCATACCGGGCGCCCGGGCGGGCATATCAGTCCGTGGGAGGCATGTAGCTGGCAAAGCTATGAGTCCACAAATGAAGTAAAGGCGGGCCTCGGTACCGAAGGTAGTAGGCCGGTAGACACCTGGGCGATGTCGTGGAAGTGTGAGCAACCCACAGAGAGCCTAGAAATGGGGAGGTTGGGGAAGAAAGAGGGGGGGGGAGGGGGTGGGAGAGCAGTAAGCACATCATGCCAGACAGGTCAGACCAGGATTTTCAATTCAGGACTAGGAAACAACACCGCAGTGCCCCACCATCCCAACCTCAAGTGCTGTCATCTTCCAGTGGGTCAGTTATCAGATAACATTGTAATGGGGCCCAAATATCAGTAGGCCTAGAAGTAGGTGGCAGCAGTTCGGAATAAGTATGCAATTGTTCCTGGCAGTATACCATGTCACTCATCCAATCCTTAAACTTGGGCGCCCTTCCCCTCCCCCATCTACAGGCCACCCTGCGTTTAGCCAGAAGCACAGCCAGCGCCACATATTTGTGGTGAGCCGCCTGGAGAGGTGCAACATACCCTAGAAGAGCCACCAATGGGGACGGGTCCACCGTCATGTGTATCATTTTGGACAGCGCTTGAAACACCTGGGTCCAGTATCTGCTCACTTTGGCACATCCCCATGCAAGGTGAAGGAAGTCAGCCCCTGGAGCCCCACACCTGTCGCACGTGTCTGTAGGCCTAAGCTGGAACCTGTGTAGGCGCGCTGGAGTGTGGTACAGTCTGTGCAGGAATTTATAATGAATTATCCTATAACGGCTGTTGGAGGATATGCGCTCGGTCTGCTGCAGGCAAAATTCCCATTGTGTATCTGTAAGAGTCAAGGCTAGATCTTGTTCCCATTTGTGCCTAGCGGGCAGAGCAGTGTAGGTCATGTTGGCACGGACAGATTTATAGAGTGTGGATACCAGTTTATTAGGATTGTCGTGAAGCCGCATGTTCTGTAGGGGAAGAAGCACTGGGGGCTCACTGGGGAAGTCAGGCGTAATGGCCTGTAGCCCGTGCCTGAGCCTGATATAGTAAAACAAGTCTAGAAGTGTCGGTTGTATGCCCTCGTATAACTGGTCCTTAGTACGGAAGGTGCCATTACGATACAAGTCCCCCCATGTAGTGACATGTATTCTTTTCAACAATTTTTGAAAGCCAGCCTCCTGTAGGAGCGGGAGCTGTGGGTGGTAGGTCAGTGGCAACAGTGGAGCATATAGGAAGTGTAGGTCAAGCCTCAAAATAATGGAGTTCCATGCCGTTACCGTGCTAGACACCGTGGAGGAGTCTTGTCCCTACCTTCAACCTGGGAATAGAGTGCGCCTTCGATGGGGGTCGGGTGGGCCAACCAGTGTTCGGCCGCCAGTTGAGGCATATATCTCTGCTGACGCACCCAGAAGTATGCATAGTGGGCCTGAGCAGCTCGATAATAAAGCTCAAAATCAGGAATGCCGAAGCCCCCTTGTGAGAATGGTCGAACTAGGATCTCCCATTTGAGTCTGGGTGTCTTCCCACCCCACACCAGTCGGAGCAATTCCGAGCGTAGTAGTCGAAAGAAATGGGATCCGGGATGAAACAGAATGTTCAAAAAAAGGTACAAAAGCTGAGGGAGTTTTACCATTTTAACTAATGAGGCCCGCCCAGCCATGGAAAGGGGGAGTGCGATCCATCTGGATATATTGTCACTCATCTTGCCCATCACAGTGCCATAATTAGCACGAATCAGCTCTTCTCTACTCTTTTCCACATGTATGCCCAAGTACTTAAAATCTCCTGTGCACCAGGCAAGCGGGAACTCTAGCTGAAACTGACTCGTCTAGGCAGTAAGGGGGAAGATACACGATTTATTCCAGTTAATTTGGACTCCCGAAAGGGCACCAAACCGTATAAATTTCCGGAGTATGGGATGTAGGTTGTCGCTAGGGTGGCGAACATAAAGGGTGATATCATCAGCATACATAGAGACGAGTATTTGTCGCTGAAAACAGCGTAGTGCACTGTCCCGATGATGCTGCCGCAGTTTAGCAGCCAGGGGTTCAGTGGCTATAGCAAAGAGGAGTGGGGACAGGGGGCAACCCTGCCTTGTCCCTCTGGAGATCGGGAAGTCCGAAGACAATTTCCCATTGATGAGGACCCTGGCCACTGGACGCGTATATAATAATCTAATCCATGAAATAAATATAAGCGGGAATCCCATTCGCTCTAGAACTTTGAACACATATTCCCATTCAAGCGAGTCAAATGCCTTGGTGGCGTCTAAAAAAATGGCTGCCATTGGGAGGTCTTCGTGGACGGAGTCATAGACAGAGAAAAAGGTACGGAGATTGTGCGACGTCGCCCTACCAGGGACAAATCCGGCCTGATCCGGAAGTATCAGATCAGGCAGGAGGAGGCTGATGCGCGCTGCAATCAATTTTGCAAGAATTTTCACGTCACAATTTAACAGGGACAACGGTCTGTAGGAGTCGCAGCTGGAAGCGGATTTACCTGGCTTGAGTAGTGACGTAATAAGGGCAATTCTCATGGAGGCAGGGAGATGGCCCACCTCTAGTGCGTCCTCATAAACCTCCCGCAGCACTGGTGCCATGAAGTCAAGAAACGTTTTGTAGAATTCAATAGGGATGCCATCCAGCCCAGTGGCCTTACCCGACTTCATACTCATGATAGCCTCCCTGACCTCATCTAATTCAAAGGGGGCGCTCAAAAAGGCTCTCTGTGCATCGCTCAACCATCCCAAGGATACATCCGCTAAATAATCGTCCCGTGTGAGTTCGCCAGTCCTGCTAGAGGAGTATAGCGCACCATAGTGCCGCACAAATTCGTTCAGGATTTGTGCGGTGTCCCTGAGTACCAGCCCCTCAGCAGTCTCAAGTTCCAGTATAAAAGTTGGTGAGCGCATTAGTTTAACCGTTGCCGCCAGGGCCTTCCCAGGTCTCTCACCCTCTCCATATCGCCTGGCCACCCAGTACTTGTTCCTAAACTTTACCTCGCGGGCAGCCTCCTCGGAGTATTCCGACAGTTTTTCACGAATGGTAGCGAGGGTTGCATTGTCAGGGTTTGCTCTAAAGCGGTTATCTGCACTACGTAGGTCAGCTTCTAGACTGCGTAATCTAGTCAGTATGCTCTTGAGCACTCCTGAGCCTTTCGAAATACATAAGCCCCGGAGTGTGGCCTCAAAGGCGTCCCATATGGTCTCAACATCCTGGACAGAGTCCTTATTGCGTTTAAAGAAATCCAAACATTCATCCCGGAGTTCCTCTTGGAATTCCGGGTCTAATAACATAGAGGGTTGCATACGCCACGCCATCACTGGGGGGCGCAGCTCAGAACCGGACAATGTAATAAAAACGGGGGAGTGGTCGGAATATGTCCTGGGGAGGTGCGACGCGTGAACCAGCGCCGTATATAGTTGCAAGGTCAGGAGGAAATAGTCGAGCCGTGCCCACGACTTAGCTTGCGCTGTAAAGTGTGTACCTTCCCCTCTAGTCCCGCAGTGTGAACGCCAGGCGTCTATGAGATTGTTACCGGCAATGGTTGCTCTAAGGACTTCTCGCCCGTTAGTATAATGGTGGGGGGCGGGGTGTGACCTATCCAGGGGGGAGTGCAGGGTCGTGTTGAAGTCTCCCCCCCATATGAGGTGTTGCGGTCCCATCTCCACTATCGCAGCCCATAAAGCAGTAAAGAACTGTGGGTCATCTGTGTTAGGCCCATAACAACATGCTAGTGTCACTGTCATATGCCCCAGTCTACCCCATAACAAACAATACCTCCCCTGGGGATCAGCCCTGGAGCCAGCCAGCGGAAAAGGCGTAGACTTCTTAACCAGAATGGCCGTACCTCGTGCATATGAGGAGTAATTAGCGAAGATCGTGTGAGAAGCCCACCTACTTCCAAAGGCGTGCGATCTGTGGGGCGCAAAATGATTTCCTGTAGGAAAGCAATGTGAACGTTATGGCGATCAAGGTAACTCAATAATTGTCTTCTCTTCCTATGGTCTCCCAGCCCTCTCACATTCCAAGTAATCACATTTAAGCGTGTGTCACCCATGTATAAGTGCGAAACAATGAATGCAGGATTAAAGCGTGTAAGACGGCCCAGTCATCGTTAGCAATAAACAGGTCATCGCCCAATCGGACCGACCCAGCGACACCCAGAGGGAGCAGGGAGCTGAACACTGAGGGAGCGCCCCCATCACCTGTGCCACGTCTCAGCCACAGACAATGCACATCACACCCACCCCCTTATCCCCCGGCCACTGTGGAAAGTGAGCCCATAATTCTATCGATGCCCAGGCTGCTGGCGCAAACCGCCTCTTAGTTCCCATTCTGAATAGTTACCAAAATAAAGAGACGGGCGCTGGGAGCAGGAATCAAGAACAGAGTTTATTTCTCATGAGGAGAGCCAGTCATTTCGGACGCGAAACACAGTGTCTTTCGGGAGGTGCTCTGACAAGTGAGCTTGAGACTCTTGCTTTTATACTTTGCAAAACATTTGATGGTACAATCAGGTCAGTATGTCGCAAAAGGAAGACATCCCTATAATCCTCGTGATGATCCTATTCCACATACGTTCACAATGGGGACCCTTGACCTGCTGATAAGAGGGGAGGGCAATCATGCAGCTGAGTGTTTCGTAGGATGTGTGCGCCTGATCATGGCCCAGGGGGTGGGGTGGCTAGGCATACAATAAGGGCAGTAAATGGTATCTCCTGGCTTAGGCGATGGCCTCGGACATGTGTGGTCAGCTGAACTCGGGGGAAGGGGTCATCAAAGGAGTGGTATTCATGCCTGCGTGGACAATCGAGCGTGGAGGGAGGGCTTGTCAATAGAGGGGCATTCAGGGAAGGGAAGGAGGTGCTGGTCAGGCGCGGCCGTGACTCTCAAGGACAGGGCTTTGCGGAAGAAGAGGGTTTATGACTTGCTCATATGAGGAGAAGGAGGGGGTCAGGGTGCGTGCAGGGCCAGAGTCGCGCAGAGAGAGAGAGAGAGAGAGAGAGAGAGAGAGAGAGAGAGAGATCTTATGACCTGTACATGAGAGAACAGGGGCAGTCAGATACAACTGGGGGGGGGGGGGGGGGGCTATGTCAGCTGAGGCGAAGGATGCTTCTTCGAGAGGGGAATGGGGAAGGCCTGGGTCAAGCAGGAGGGTTACCTTTTCACATCAGGATCGCGCAAAGGGAAAGGGTTTCATGGTCTATACATGAGAGAGGGGGGTGCAAGATACGCGCAGGAGGGAAGCTAGGGATTCCAATGGGTAAAAAGGCCATGGTGCCTAGAATGGCTGCACATATGCATAGGGGTACGGGTTCTTACTGGCAGGGTGATACGGTCAATAACTTACAGTATCCATGGTGCCCACAGGGAGAGGAGTGGGAAAGGAAGGGAAATGAGTGCTGTCTATGTACATCAGTTTCGTCAGATTTCACAGTCGCCCCTTTTTACATAGCAGCAATCATTTTTGCAGCTGATGGCATTACAGGTAGACAAGCATCGTTGACGAATTAGCATTTTGTCGATACTAACATGTGGCGTACAATCATAGACAGTCAAGGTGATGGGAAGAACGCAGTACATAGGAAATTACTTTTTCGTTGTGTTCCGGGCAATTAAACGCACTACATAGCATAAATCTTTCTGACTTAAAAAATGTGACCAATGAACAGTTTTGACCAGATAGTTGAGAGCGGAATTCAGTTCAATACACAAGATCTCTTCGTCACAGTGTCTTTTATCAGCGAGCCATCACTGGTAGGCTCCAATCTGGGTACTTTCGTTGGCACTGTTGAGCACCGGCGGTGGAGCTATAGGTCCAGCTCGGTTCGATCCTTACGCGTTGCAGGGTGCGGTCAGTCCTCTGCTGTTAGACCACAGTCCTGTTCCCTAAACAGTCCGTTTGGCGGCGCCATATGCTCGGCACCTATAGTTCTGTGGCAACACCCTCTTCCCATATAATTGCAGCTCTTTCTTTTGGCAGAAAGTCACGTGGGAAGGTGGGTGGATGTGGTTCAAATAGTCGATAGGGAAAAGAGTGAGCGGAGTTGGGTCAGAGTTCCTGGGACACACAAAAAGGGACCAAGGGAGCAAAGGATAACTAGCAGGCAGGCCCATCAATCGGGCCCAAAGAAGGCAGACGGGGACTCCAGGCACACGTGGGTTAGCAGGCGGAGGGCTTCGAGGCGGCTCGTCATTTTTCATTTTCCACGTTGAAATTGCGGTCTCGTCCCGTGCCTTGTTGCTCTGCAGCTCCACCTCTGGTCGATGTCATACGTGTCCCAAGGTCCGCAGTCAGGCTGAACGTCACATCTGACCCATCTCCTCCGGTGATCGTGAATCTTTGAATAGGTACAAGACAACGTTTTAGAGAAATGGCAGAAGAAGACATCTATGCATATGAATTCCTCCCTCAATTCTCCGCATTTGAGATTTTATGCTCATCGGTCACAGTCAGAGGTCTATTACCAAGCACTGCATGTGTCAGCATTCCTACTGAGTCTATGGCAGGTTTATTCATTGTCCTATTTATAACTCACATGAGGATAAATGACATTTTCCATCAACTGTGCGTTACATCATATTCAATATTACACAGCATTTCCCTTCAGGAGCAATCATATTTTCAGACAGGGTGGGGGGTGCTATCGTCGAGAGTCGGGCAAAACAAGATTTCCTCAAGGGTCAACAGCTACCCATGGTCATTACGCTTATACCCGGGACAGCAGAAGTGGTTCTATCAAAAATGGGGCGGGGATGCTTCGGGCGCTTGCGCTTGGGTGCAAAGGGGTGGGGCAATCTGGGTATTGGGTGTCAATCTAGACGTTGGCGTTCGTCTTTGAAGAACAGACATAGGATGCCATTGACATACAGTTCCCCTATAAATGGCCTAATTTGGGGGACTTTAGTCGTCTTACCTGTCCTTTCCTTCTCAGCCAATTCAAGTTCATTCATTTTGCAGAAAGGAGAGGCAGTAACATGGCGAAAATACAGTCATTTTAGTTTCGGTCAATTTCGCTGAACACCTTCGCGTTCAAATATGTATCAAATCAGACTGGTGCCGGTGGGGCACAATTCTACCAAAAAGAGGGAGGGAAAATAGGGAGACTCTCATAGAGAGTGAGAGTCGTCCGCAATCTAAACGAGCCATTCGGTACACGTATGACATGTAAGGAGAGGGAGAGAGAGAGAGAAAGAGAGAGAGATAAAAAGGAGTGAAGAGAGAGAGAGAGAGAGAAAGAAAGAGAGATAAAAAGGAGTGAAGAGAGAGAGACGTGTACGAAAATAGGTCATTTAGTGCGCTCACAACACGGAACGGCAAAGGTCAGGTGACCCGCAGATACAGACAGAGGGGAGACATAAATTCGTACGTTACACACACACAAACTCAGACAGGGAAGACGGCACATATATTACGCATGTACAAGACATTCACGACAAGACAGGAAACAATTGTTAGTCTACAAGATCTGTTTTTATATTTTCTACATATCGTTACTATCCTATTTATCTACGTGCTTAGCTCTTTCTGCCCTTCCCCCCTTTCCCTTCTCGCGTGTCATGCCTGCGAGCGTTCCCAATCACCAATACTCACACCTCGGTTGGTCGATCAGAAATTAACCTGGTTGCGCTAGTTACCCATGGTTGGATCTTAAACCATTTTTCTGTTCCCTCCTGTGGTGGGAAGTTCTCCAGGCTGAGGCAACGGCAAATATTGATCGGGAAAACAGTCGGACAGCTTGGCTATATCTGTAAGAGTGTGAGAAAGGGGGGGCAGTGCATTTTGAACATCGGCAACATTTCTAACTCCCTAGGCGGGTGGTGCCGTGGCAACCCTTACCCGTATATTTTTCTTTGTCCTCTCCCTACCTAGTAAAAACGTCCAGTTATATTATTTAACGCGTCGTTTCTAGTCAATTTTTTTTCTTTTTCCCGTCATTCAGTACCTGTCCAGTTTCTATGTCAGTCCATCCTCCCAGTTGCTATGTTCTAAGGAGGAACAGTCATGTTTAAGTCTACGTCTTTAAAAAACTTTTATTTGTCATAAGGACCATGCTCATATTCCTTTCTTCCCCCTCTCATCGGCGGTTCGGTCGTCGTCCATCTATACATCAGCCAGTGTCCCGACGTGACCTGCAGAAGGGAGGAGAAAGAAGGGGTAGGGGGGGCCAATATTCAAACCTCATCAGCATGCAGTAATCCGGAAATGTTTGTACCTACCACATACTCGACCTATTTCCACGTAGTGCATTTCCCTACCATCACGGCGTTTAAGCCCTAATGGACCAGGAAGGTCAGACAGATAATCATTGATGATCTGTGTATCTACATGAGTTACTTGGTCGTAACCCCTTTCGATCGGGTACAAGGGTGGCGATCAGGTGGCATTTCTGTGGTGTCGTTTTTAGGTCTTCTAAAGCACTTTTCCGGCTGCCTGTGACACATAGTGTGGCTGCTGAATATCGGGTCCTTTTTAACCTTTAACCTTCATCATACTTTCTCGTTGTTCACAGTAGTAATAGATTCAAAACTCATTAATGCAACCGCTACAACTATGCTTTCGTTTTCAAAATACTCTTAATAAAAAGTGTTGACACATAAATACAGGCCTACAACCCGGTGGACTAGCCACGGAGCAGATTGGAACTGTACATAAGGAGAACAAAGCTGGTGGCAGTTCATTGCATAAAGTGCGGCAGTGCAATAAAATCGTATTAAACTCCCCTACAGAGCAAGCATGATGCATGTCAGTAATTCATCTTTAACAAATTCATAAATACATTATCCAATGTTCATTCATTACCTTAAATTACACCAATTCATTTTTCAACTCATAATCGGTACCCACCCTTAAGTCAATTCATTGTCCAAGCACATACTCAATATCCTTCATATCTACTTTCATTATCCAAACGTTATATATATCTCGGGGTAAAAAGCTTGCGCAATCAGGGTGCAACAAAGTTCATTAAAAACGTCTCATTTTGTGTCGGCGCCATTTTGGGTGGGGTCAGGCAAGTTCCAGCACAGTCAGAGTATCTCTAGTCTCGCATGGTTGGCCCAGAACTTTCCATTGGCAGTTCAGAAAGTCTCGTGCAATGTGGTTAACAGTCTAACAAATATGGACCACGAGTCAAAGAATGGGAAGGGCGGCAACAATTTTCCTACCGGGTCATTCTGGTGTTCCTCCGGAACTGAACAAGCCTGTGCCGTGGCGGCATTTTAGCCATTTCCGATCCGAGTCTGGTGCCGGCAGGAGTAGCACCGATGTCGTGGTTCCCAGCGAAGGGGGCGGGGGAACCCATGCAGAGGGTCGGGGGCCCCCCGGCTCTTATAGAATCTTCAAGGTCGAGGAGAGGCGATATGGAGCGAGTGCCCGTCCTGGGCAGAAGACCGCTTTTTGATGTTGACCCTCTTTAAGCAAAGAGTGTTGGGGTGTCGCTGGAAGCCTCCACCTGGAGGGAGGTGGGGGAGGGTCGTTCGCGCCGCCTCCCCCTCCCAGCGACCCCGCGCCGTTCTTCGGCTCCATCGTTTTCGACATTGGTCGTGCCAGCCATTGATGATGGGGGGGGGGGGTGGTCGGCGGCTGAGGCAAGACAGCCCCCCCCCTCCCTTGTTGACATGTGGCGGGACTACCTTCAACTCTCCAGGGGGCTTGGAATGTGGCGGGACTGCCTGTACCTATGCAGGCGGCGGCAGGCGGCGAATTTGACATGTGGCGGGACTACTTGATTTGCCGCCGTCCTCGCCTTGGCTTCGGCCTTCGACAAAAAGCCGGATCGGGTGAGAGAGAGGGGTGGTCGGTGGCCGAGGCAAGACAGCCCCCTCTCTCCCCGCGGCCTGCAGGGCGGCAGAAGAGAGAAGATGGAGAGGTCCTTGTCATCCTTTGGACCGCCTGCCCAACATCATCTCCTCCTGACCGTGGCCAGGCGAGTCCCTCGTGCCTCCAGGCCTCGCCTTCCGGATGGGCGTAACCGCGGACCTGTTGCACTTCGGGAGCTTCCGGAATGGGGGTAGGTACCTATTGAGTTGTTTCTATTTCATGTGACCGTTATTTGGGCGGGGCGGGCAATGAGGCAGACATGTTGGGAGCAGGAACAGGCAGTGAAGCCTAGCTACCACGTGGCTATGTTCTGCTATCAAATCTTTTCGCCATTTTACATTTCTTATTACGAACTATTTCTAATGTTTCTTATTTTTGGTGAAGTCAAAAGCTCATCAGGGGGTTACTGACTTAGCCTGATTTCTTTTTATTTTTCTTTCTCTTCCTTAGCGTGTTTCGAGCTAAAGCTTTCTGTTAGTAGGGAACGGTGATCACTTCATATTTTTTATGCGTCCTTTTCACTAGGGGGGGGTACATCTGGACGGACCAGACGAGTCCCCTCCAATAAATGGTCCGGGGTGGAACGAGATTATCGATCAAAAGGGGAACATATATTCCTTCATTAGGGTATCATCCTGGACAGACCGAGCGATGTACTTCCACTTACTAGGGTAGCCTCCTGGGCGGACCAGTCGGTCTATTTCTACTAAATGGCCCATGAGTAGAGAGCATATGTCCTCCATAAGGGTAGTCTCCTGGGCGGACCATGCGAGCTACCCCACAATAACCAACCAGTGGGGAGTGGGTAGGACTGACGAATTCACAAAGGGGCATAACCTACCCTTTTCTACTTGCAAAGACTAGACAGAGTGTTTCTATTTCACGTTGTTTGCAAATAGAAAATACCTCAAACGAAACAATTCCTGAGACAACAATGTCCAGGCAACCAACCAACCAATGGGGAGAAAAACAGGCATGACGGATTACAACGGGGACAAATGTCTGCATTACCTGCCCTTCGCTATCCATAAAGGGAACAGAATATTCCTATTCGTCTCTGTTTGTGGACAGGGAAGATCTCAAAGAACAACAATCGATTATTAATCGACTTCAAACAATTCAGTGGGGAGAAAAGTAGGCATGACGGATTACAACGGGGACAAAAGTCTGCATTACCTACCCTTCTCTATCTGCAAAGAGGGACGACGTTCCTATTCGCCGCTGTTTGCAAACAGAGAATGTCTCGTTCTCAAAAGAGAACCAATATGTCAAGTAGCCTTCAAAGCTAAATGAACCAATACCAACCAATACAATATCAGTATACAAATACCGATTTCAATACAATCAATCAATCAATCAGGTGGATAGAACCACCCTACCAATCAGGCGTAAAAACACCCTACTTAATCTTACCCGGACCGGACCATACGGACAGTTCTTCGACTCCCTCCTCCAGCGCCCGATCGTTCTCTTACTCCATGTAGCATTCCTGTGGGATTCCAGTCAGGACAATAGGTCACTCAAGAGAGGTCCGTTCAGAATTGGTGAAGTTCTGTCGATCGGCAGCCGGGCTAGGGCCCTCTCAAGGCAGGTATACTCCGATCATTTTAGACGTTCACTTCTTCGTCTGGATCTCTCTTACCGAACCCTATGTCACTGATGGACCCCGCGTTGGGACGCCAATTGTGGAAAGTGAGCCCATAATTCTATCGATGCCCAGGCTGCTGGCGCAAACCGCCTCTTAGTTCCCATTCTGAATAGTTACCAAAATAAAGAGACGGGCGCTGGGAGCAGGAATCAAGAACAGAGTTTATTTCTCATGAGGAGAGCCAGTCATTTCGGACACGAAACACAGTGTCTTTCGGGAGGTGCTCTGACAAGTGAGCTTGAGACTCTTGCTTTTATACTTTGCAAAACATTTGATGGTACAATCAGGTCAGTATGTCGCAAAAGGAAGACATCCCTATAATCCTCGTGATGATCCTATTCCACATATGTTCACAATGGGGACCCTTGACCTGCTGATAAGAGGGGAGGGCAATCATGCAGCTGAGTGTTTCGTAGGATGTGTGCGCCTGATCATGGCCCAGGGGGTGGGGTGGCTAGGCATACAATAAGGGCAGTAAATGGTATCTCCTGGCTTAGGCGATGGCCTCGGACATGTGTGGTCAGCCGAACTCGGGGGAAGGGGTCATCAAAGGAGTGGTATTCATGCCTGCGTGGACAATCGAGCGTGGAGGGAGGGCTTGTCAATAGAGGGGCATTCAGGGAAGGGAAGGAGGTGCTGGTCAGGCGCGGCCGTGACTCTCAAGGACAGGGCTTTGCGGAAGAAGAGGGTTTATGACTTGCTCATATGAGGAGAAGGAGGGGGTCAGGGTGCGTGCAGGGCCAGAGTCGCGCAGAGAGAGAGAGAGAGAGAGAGAGAGAGAGAGAGAGAGATCTTATGACCTGTACATGAGAGAACAGGGGCAGTCAGATACAACTGGGGGGGGGGGGGCTATGTCAGCTGAGGCGAAGGATGCTTCTTCGAGAGGGGAATGGGGAAGGCCTGGGTCAAGCAGGAGGGTTACCTTTTCACATCAGGATCGCGCAAAGGGAAAGGGTTTCATGGTCTATACATGAGAGAGGGGGGTGCAAGATACGCGCAGGAGGGAAGCTAGGGATTCCAATGGGTAAAAAGGCCATGGTGCCTAGAATGGCTGCACATATGCATAGGGGTACGGGTTCTTACTGGCAGGGTGATACGGTCAATAACTTACAGTATCCATGGTGCCCACAGGGAGAGGAGTGGGAAAGGAAGGGAAATGAGTGCTGTCTATGTACATCAGTTTCGTCAGATTTCACACCACAACCAAGGAGCCCTCCACAGGGCAGACAAGTGAGTTCAAAACACATCATGCACATGTTAGAACCTCAACCCCAACAGAACTCCCAGCACACCCCCCCCCAACAGTCCCAACAAAAGGACCTGACTTGAAGAAAGAAAAACAGTTCTCAGTATTCAACCATATAGGGCGAAACTTTCCGGCTCTTCTAAAGGAAGCCATACCTTGCCCAGCGCATGTCCGTTTCGCCAGGTAAACAGTCCACCACCCCCCACCCACTGAAGCCACCCCAACTCGCCAGTACCCCAGGCCCGCCCCCCACCCACATACCAAAACAATGCAAGGAAACAACCAACAAACAAGAATCAAAGTCAATGTCATTGGGGAACACCCAGTAGGGGTCATCAGAGGTGCACGTTCCACCACCCTCAGCTGTCCCACTCCGTGCAAGTCCACCCTTGGGGTCTCCATCCGGAGCAGAGAGGGAGTAAGGGGGTGGGGGCCTGGCATACATTACCACCTGCAGTCCAACACCCGTCCATGACACCCCAGGGGCAGCCGCAGCCACCGCAGAGAAGGATGGGACCCCCTGTGCAGAGAGGGGAGCGAGGACGATCCAGTTGAGTGCAGGATCAAGAACAGTAGAGGGCCAGCTGTTGATTACTCTGGACCAGATGCATTTAAGTCTTCAGCGTCCGCAGGTCTTCTGTGTCGTTTAGGCAAAGTCTTAAGGTAGTCCTCGACCTGTTGTGGGTTGAGAAAGAAGTGCTGTGTACCCTGGTGGGTGACTCGCAGCTTGGCCGGGTACAAGAGGGCATAGTCAATGTTCAGGTCCCGAAGCTTCCTCTTGACCGCAAGGAACTTTCGCCGTTGCTCTTGAACCACCGGGGTAAAGTCAGGGTATATGGAGAAGGGCACGCCATCATATGTCAGATTCTGATTCGCTCGGGCTGCTCGGAGCGCCGCATCGCGATCGCGGTAGTTGAGCAGGCGCGCAATTATGGGTCGCGGCGGGGCTCCAGGTTTGGGCTGAGGACCAAGGGAGCGATGGGCGCGTTCCACTATAAATTGATTCGAAAGAGCTTCTGCCCCCACTGCCGCTGTAAGTAGTCTCTCGATGTACAACTCCATCTTCCCCGTGTTGGTCGACTCCGGAATGCCCGTGACGCGAACGTTGTTCCGCCGACTCTTAGCTTCCAACTCCTCGTTTTTGGCGGCATTCACTCTTAACACATTGTCCATTCTAGCAAGGCGAGAGTCATGTGCCGCGGTGGTGTCGTCATTTTCTGATATCCTGCGTTCCACCTCAGTTATGCGCTCTTCATGTACATCCATCTTTTGGACTATTCCATCCATTCTAGATGAAAGTCTATCCACTTTGTCGACCACCGTTGCAAAGCCCTGGCGCATCTCTTTCAGCATGGTGGCTATATCTGGGGCCGGCGGGGTCGATGTCGAGGCCTCCGTTACCGGGCTCCGGGGTTGCACAGCGTCCCAGGTGTGTTGCGTCGCCTTCTTCTGCGACGTGGGTTCAAACTGCAGCCTGGGTTGGCGACTGTCCGGCTTCCCCATGCCGGCAATGTGATGTATGAAGCTTCCGCGTCTATGCGCTATCCGCACTGCAGCTGGAGAGGAGCAAGTTAAGGGGATAGTATCTCCGCACTACTCAGTGCAGTGCAGCGGTGCCTCTGCTGCAAATGAGGCGCTAGGCAGCGGGGGAAGCACGGAGAATGTCTGCAGGGCGGCCCACAGTGAGACAGAGTGCAGTTCGGGTGTAGATCGGTCTCCCGGGTAAAAGTGCGAGAACACCAGCCAAAGATGCAGCGCCTCGAGGTCACATTCAGGAGCACTAGGCCGTTGGAGTTGTCAGCTCGTCGGAGTTGCGGCAAAAATCGGGCATTGAGGCCGTGTATGGCAGTGGTATGGCAGGCCTCCGGAAGTCTCGGGCCCTCTGCAGGTGTGCGCCGCCAGTCGTCTATGGCGCTGGTAGATCGCGCCTAGCACAACAACGGTGGGGCTCTCAGCAGGGCGAAGCCAGCGGGGGCACCGCACCTCCTCTGCCCCCGCGTCGCAAGCAATGCGTACCGCACGTACCTCTGCAGCCCGTTCTTGATGCCGGCCCCACCGTTAGTACCGGCTGCGCCGCTCGCCAAGTTCTGGAGGCCCACTTGCCTCGTGGCGAGCCCCGGGCTCGCGTAGGTCCAGGAGCCGAATGCAGGCTCCGACGCGGCAAGGCACACGTCGGCCGGGGGCTCCGCAGGCTGCAACTCCGGAGTCCAAGGGGGTAGAGCCACCAAAGTTTCACCAAGTGTGCAGTGGTCTCCGCCGCCCCTCCGTGGGGATTTTCGGGCGGGTGGGTGCAGGGAAAGGAGGATAAATAACGGATAGTTATGCCAGGCTGCTGGAGCCTCACGCAGGTGCGGCCATTCAGCAAGTGCGCCCACTAGCTCCCCGGGTAACCAATTCTTTCATCAGAAAAGTCTTTAGCTCTCCCCAAACCACTTCTATATTTAGATGAGATAACCTTGCTCTATTAGGGGCAAGAACTACTTTTCCCTTTTGCCAGTATTGGAGCCATAGAGTCTTGAAGGGTCGTGGGAATGAACAAGAGGAGATCCAGTCCACCCCATTTAGCATCTCTGAGGCAAAAGTAGAACTTGAAGGCTGTTCTTTGTTCTGCCATTGGTTTCTAAACCCTCCCAAAGAGCCAATCCCTGTTAAGTGGCTTTGTGTTGATAACACCCCAGCCTGCTAGGGCCCAGAGACCAGGTCATTGTCTTCTGGAGAACAGGGTCATTACCTCCAGCTAACAATTTGTATTGTGCCTGAAGAGGTGAGATGTGTGGCAAGACCAAACCCAATTTATGACCAGGCAATTCCAAGACATTATAATATAATTAGATTTCCACTATAGGTATCAAAATTCGGATTCTGAAATTAAATCAAACTGTTTAAAACTGAATGGAAAATAACTTTGAATTTTTTTGCTATAATTTTCCCAAGCAAAGATACACATTACATTTTTTTTATTTTACTTAGGCTTGTTCATGGGGAGTCCAGCTAAGCAATGAAAAAACAATGTGGACATCTAGTCACTGTGGGGGCACACATTTACAAATATGTAGTGTTCCACATTTTATTTATATTACACACCTAGCCATGTGGACTTGCAAGGCACACTTGAGGTGACTTATTAACTTACAAAAACTAGGATTTCCTACATGGCAAATGCACATTTCCTTTTCTGAAAGAAGGTTAGGTGTTATTCTCAGCACACTGATCCAAGTGCTGCATATTCTTATGGCTAATGAATGCTGTCATTTAAGTGTCTATTCTTCCCCTCTTCTACACAATGACACACAGACGCACTCATAATCATAATCTTTGCTTGCATTCCTCCAAAGAGAATTTTGAGAAAATCAATCAGCTTGAGCAAATACACAACAGAGGCCTTAAAATCATTTGAAATTGCCCAAATATTTACATCCATGACTCAAACTTCAGTCATAGACCTATTCATACATATTATTGCAAGCACCTGAAATAGATAATGAAAACACCATACATAAACTATGCTTTTCTTAGATGTGAAATAGTCATATTTCATACCTGTTTCTATACATTTAAAATGTTCTCCACAATGGTTTTCGGATCCACATTTCGCAGTTGGTATACAAGTGTCCTCACTCCAAGGATACCCAGAACATATTTTTCCTGAATACTTGGAAGGTTGCAGTAGACCTCTGTACCTGTACTAAACCACAAAACAAATATATGTTTCTTCTAGCAAACGTTAAATATTGTCCATATTGTAACCTATCGACTCAAGTGACCTAATAAAAGAAGCACTTTTATAAAAGGAATACCAATTTAAAATTAGGCAGGATGTTTTGGCTACACCACAAAATCCTCCAAAATAGAACACTATATAAATTAGTGTAGTCATTTACCATTTTATATTGCCTTAAAAAATAGGATACATTTATTATCCTTAGTTTAGAAAACATTTCTAACATTTTCAATAGAAGATGACTGGATTGGTATCTCTGGAAAGCTGGTGGTATGTGCAGAGTTGGGTTTAAGTTCACACTGTGAAGTATTGTGCTACAAAGGTTGATATAGCTCAGAGATTACAAAATTCCACTTTAAGTCAATGCTGGCTTGAGGAAGAGGACATAAAAGGGCTGAAAAAATGGAATTTAACAAGCTACACTTTGTTCTTCTCATTCTCTCATTGTTGTATGTATGTTTTATTCACATCTTTGAGATGTGAATAAAATTGCTACATGTTGTGCAGTTGTCTACTAGTTAACACAGTATTCACCTGTGTGTTTTAAAAAATAGATAACGTATATAATACTAGAGATTGGGCTTTGGTTCATCTGCTTACTCATTACTGGATGACTTTTTTGTCTGATCCAACCCCTCCTCTTAATTCAGTGGCTTTCCTCCCTAGTCTCAGTTTTGGTTTGCCTTATGTGGATTTAGGGTTCACCCTTGTTTTTAACTGGTTAACAGTATCCTTGTAATGGTGATGTCAGGAAGCTATTTTGTTCTTTCTTTCTCAGGTCATGTCCTTTTTTTTTTTTTTTTAAATATATTTTTATTGCAGGAATTAGTAAATCGTTACAATATCGACCAGCATCATATCACAAGCAATATCAGCGGAACACAACCCTCTGTCCCCACACCGTAAGTTCCGTAAACAGCCATCCGGCCCACAACCCTGGGGTCGGGCGGCGAAATTCAATGGGGGCTCAGCAGGATGCTTGAGCTGGTCCGGATGATCCACTGTCCGTCATCTGCTTTTCCAAACAAGCCTATAAACCCAAAAGAAAAACCCCCACCCTCAAAAAACTACTAACCAAAGGAAACCCCACCCAACCCCGCCATCAGCGCCCGGGAGCAACCGCTACAGGATCTGCCATGGGACCCACGGGGAAAGCAATAGGACTAACAGTGTAAATGTTTATCGGGACTCGGGGCGAGTCGCTTCTTCACCTTCAGAATCGCTGGGGGCGCAATAATCCCTGAGGGCCTGCACCAACATTTCCCACTCCAGCGCAGCCTCCTGCGCCTTCTCATTACTCTGTCTCCAAGCCAGTTGATATCTCAGCGCGCTCTCCCCCGCCGCCCACTTCAACAGCTCGCTGTGCCATCTGCTGCCTGTCGGACCAACTCGTGCCTTCCAGTTCCTGGTCACCTCACGCTTAGCAAGGAGGAGCCCTAGGTCGATAAATTTACTGGAAATTTTATTCCTGGGGGTATGAGGGAACCAGTGTAGGAGCCCCACCGCCGCGTCAAATGATAAGGATCTCCCCGTCACCTCCTCCAGGGTCTTCTCCACTTCCATCCAGTAGGATGAAAGTCCTGGACAGGCCCATAACATATGTAGGAGGTCCGCTTCCTGAGCTGGGCACCTAGGGCATTCCGCCGAATTCGTGGCAAAATATCGCCTAATTTTCACTGGAGTCAGATATGCTCTATGGAGAACGTAATAGTGGACCAGCTGAAAACGGGCGTTGCGTGTGCCCTTCCAGGCTCGTCGCACCAGCTGGGACCAGGTCGTCTCCGGGATTTCCCTGCCAATGTCCTCCTCCCAGCGGTTTCTCAGAGTGGTGAGAGGAGCCAACCCTTCGTTGATCAACCTGCCGTAAAGGCAAGTGACCGCCTTCACCGTGCCCGCGGACATCATCACGTATTGGCACACCTGAGATAAGGCGGGTTCCTCCTGCCCGTTCTTCCAGTGTGCCTGGATCGCTCGGACAATGGCCGAGTGCAACAGAAAGTCACCACGGGGGATCTCGAAGCGGTCAATAAGATCCTGGAAGGACAAGAGCGCTCCGTCCTCATACAAATCTCCAACTAGCTGTAAGCCGGCGTCCTCCCAGGCCGCCAAACGTGACCAATCACCTCCATGGGGGAGGGCCGTCAGCATCCCCAATGGTATTTCGGGCGCATACGGTGTTTTCAGATGGCCTCGGGCGTGGGCCCGATTCCAACACAAGCGGACAGTCCGCTCCTCCAGCGATAAATCCCGCAGGGCCAAACGTTGTCGCAGCGCTATAAAGGAGAGAACATGCCTGGGCATGCCCGTCCCCCTTCTGTCTTCCGGGCCCCGGAATTCCCGGGCGATCTCCTGGGTGAAGGTCTGGAGCTGCGCCGCCAGATAATACTTTTCAAAGTCCGGCACCGCGAGCCCCCCCTCGTCTTTCGGCCTCATCAGGGTTTTGAGGGCCACCCGCCGGCGGCCCGACCCCCAGAGGAATCCGACCACCATAGAGCGTAACAGTCGAAACGTGGCCGGTGGGACCCAGATCGGTAGTGTCCGGAAGTAATATAATAGTCGGGGAAGCGCCACCATTTTAAGCAAGGCGATCCGTCCCGCCACCGAGAGCGGCAGCGTGGCCCAAAAGTCCATGCAGCCTCGGAGTGCTCGAGTGCTGCGGGCAATGTTCCCATCCAGGAGGTCGGATGGGTCGTGATAGACGAATACCCCCAAGTACTTAAAGCAGTCGGGTTCCCATCTAATCTCACTACTTAAAGTAGGGGCGGGAGCACCCTTGCGAACCGGGAAAAGACAGGTCTTGGACCAATTCACCCGGAGGCCCGAAACCTCCCCGAACTCTGTGAGCGCCTCCGCCGCTCTATGTAAAGCGCCGAGCGGGTCCTCTAGGAAGAGCAACAGGTTGTCCGCGTACAGCGAAACGTAATGCGGGCCCGTAGACGTCCACAGGCCCGTATAGTGGGCTCCCGATCGAAGGTGCAGCGCGAGCGGCTCCACCGCCAGCGCAAAGAGAAGTGGGGACAACGAACACCCCTGCCTCGTGCCTCGTTCTACCGGATATTGTGAGGAAATCAGTGGTCCCGCCCGAACCCTGGCCGATGCAGAGGCATAGAGAACCGCGGTCCACCTGACAAAGCCCTCACCGAGGCCGAATCTCCTCAACACCGTGCAGAGGTAGTCCCACTCCAGGCTATCAAAAGCCTTCTCTAGGTCCACCGACAAGACGACTGGGGACGGGGCATCCACAAATGGTTCCCCTAGCAAACGGAACAGCCTGCGAATGTTCATAGTCGTGTTTCGCCGTGGGATGAAACCAGCTTGGTCTTCATGCACTAGGGAACTCATGTGTCCCAGCAGCCTCGAGGCCAAGATACTGCTCAGTATTTTATAGTCCACCGTCAGCATCGACAGGGGACGGTAAGACCCCGGGTCGGACGAGTCCCGACCTGGTTTGAGGAGAGGAACCACCAGCGCCTCACACATCGAGCTCGGGAGTCGCCCCAGCCTCTTCGCCTCCCTGTAGACCACCAATAATCGAGGGGCTAGGAGGTCAGCATAAGCTGCATAAAACTCCACAGGTAGGCCATCCAGGCCCGGGGTCTTATTTCTCGCCATCCGTTTAATGGCCCCGCGGATCTCCCCCAATTCGATGTCGGACCCCAGGGCTTTCGCCACTTCTTGCTCCACTGTTCGGATCTCCAGTGGGCGTAGATAACTATCGAGCCGGTCAGGGTCCCGTGCGGAGCGACTGCGGCACAAACGTTCATAATAATGCCGGAAGCAGCCGAGAATCTCCGGTTGAGTGTGTACTTCGGTTCCGTCTGCCTTACGCATACTTGTCGTCAATGAGGACTGGCGCGTAGGGTTGGCTAACCATGCCAGCAACGCGCTCGATCTGTCTCCCTCTGCGATGGATCTGACCGTATAGGCCTTGTAGTCAAAACAGCGAAGTCGTTCGACCTCTGCCGCTACCTTCTCCCTCGCCTCCGCCGTTTGTATCTGTAAGTCCGGGTATCCGGGGCGGCGGATTTCCAGCTCACGGAGTTTCCGGTCCGCTGCATCTAGGTCAGCTAGGATAACGCGTCTCATGCCCACCTTCTTAGAAATACAGTAACCCCTCACCACTACCTTAAAAGCGTCCCACTCTAACGCTCGTGTACTCGCGGTGCCGCCGTTGGACGCAAAATAGTCCGATACCCTATCCCCTAGGTCCGCCCTGAAAGCACTGTCCTCAAGAATCTCGGGACGCAACTTCCAGGTGGGCACCGCCGGCGTCCCGGGGAACCAGCGAAGGTCCAGCAGGAGGGGGTTATGGTCTGAAATGGTTCTGGACAAGTACTCCGATCGGACCGCTGCCGAAACCAGTTCGGGCGATCCAAGAAAGCCATCCAGTCTGACATGCAACTCATGTAGGCTCGAGAAGTATGAATAGTCCCTAGATGCGGGGTGGTGCGCCCTCCAGATGTCCGTCAGACCCCAGCGGGTCTGCCAATCCTGACGACCGTTAGCCGTGCGACGAACCGGAGAATCGGGAAGTGGTGGATGCGAGCGGTCAATGTCTACGTCCACTACTGAATTGAAGTCTCCCCCGAGCAGAAGGGGCCCGGAGAAGAAGTGGGCCAGCGAACCCGATAACCTGGAAAGGAAGGCAGTCTGGTCTATATTAGGAGCGTACACACAGCAAACGTTCAAGTCCCTCCCTCCTAAAGTGCCCGAAATGGCTACGTAACACCCCTCTGGATCTATCACTTGTTTCGTGACTTGGAAGGGGACCCCAGCTCTGATCCATATTAGCGCCCCTCTGGCATACGCGGAGTACGATGTGGAAAAGACCTGCCCCCTCCATCTACGCTGTAGCGCCGCCCCTTCCGCCTTGTTCAGATGAGTTTCCTGCAGCAGCGCCATTTGCACTCCCCTACGCACTAAATAAGCGTGGACTTTGTGGCGCCTGGACATAGTATGAAGCCCCCTTACGTTCCAAGTAACACATTTTAAGTTAGCAACATCAGCCATTGTCCCATATTGTTGTCGTACAGTCTCCCCATCCGGGTTCCCACAAAAAAGGGACATCATTCATCCCAGCACTGATGGCGGCCATTTTCCCCAACCAAAACCCAACAACCCTAGAACGAACCAAACCCCCACCCACCCTCCCCAGAACAGGACCCAAACCGCACCATCCAGATCCCATCCAAACCTTGCCCTCCATCAACCCAATAATCCCTACTAATCCTGCGGTCGCCACCGTAGGAAGGCCTTAAGGGCCAGGTGCGGGCCGGGCGGAGGCAGTGGGCCCTCGACGCTCAGGCTACCAGGAATGAAACAAGCCCAAACCAGTGCCAAAAACCCTCGGGGCAGAAGCAGGGGCACCCCACCCTCCTCGCTCTCGTAGTCAGCAGCTATTGACGGCAACCGCCTCCCCCCTGCCGGGCCCCCCTCCCAAAATGAGGTAGCACACCCTGTTACCCTTGTCCATCCAGAAGGTCCTCCACCGATTTCGGTGTGATCACCGGAGTATGGGCGCTATCAGTCATTGAGTCCTCCGAGTCTGATGGTGCCCCCTCGTCACCTGGGTTTACTTCCTCTTCAATGGCTTCGGCCCGTGCGCCAGACAACTCAGTTAACACCTCCAGCACTCCCCTCCGCTCCGTCGATGTCTCTGCAGTTGAGGGCCCTCCCGTGCGGCCGCGGCGATTCCTAATCCTCCTGGATCGCCGTCTCTGTTCCGGCTCCTCTGCCTGTTGGGATGAGGAGCCGAAACCATCCTTCCCTGTTCTGTAAAGCTCGAGCCAGGCACAGACATCCTCCGGGGTGTCGAAGAATTGAGTTTTGTCATCGACAATGATGCGGAGCCTTGCAGGATAGAGGAGCGAGTACTGGATGCCCTCGCTCCTGAGCTCGCGCTTGACCGCCAGGAAGGAAAACCGCCTGCGTTGAGTCTCGTAGGTGTAATCCGGGAAGATGTTCACCTGACTGTTCGCCACTTTGAATGGACCATTATGTCTGGCGGCATTGAGGATTAAGTCTCTGTCCCGAAAGTGCAATAACCGCGCCACCACTGGTCTCGGGGTACGTCCCTGTTGCGGTGGCCGGGACTCTGTGGGCACGCTCCAGGGTGTAGAAGGAGGATAGCCCCTCCGGGGCTACCGTGTTACGGAGCCAGGCCTCCAAGTACGCCACCATGTCGCCATCCTCGATCTTTTCCGGAAGGCCCACTACACGGATGTTGTTCCTCCTGTTGCGGCCTTCTGCATCCTCCGCCCTCTGTTCTAGGGTCGCAATTCGGGATAGGGCATCCTTCATGGTCGCAGCCAAGGTTCGCTGCGCCGGCTCCAAGGTTTTCACCGAGCTCTCCACCTCCTTGACCCGGTCCGAAAGTTTGCCGTGGTCCGCTCTGAGGAGACCTATGCTCGTCGCCACCTGGGCAATGTCCTGCTGGAGGGCCGATCTCGTGGTCGCTATCGCTTCCAGGACACGGTCGAACTGCTGTTGCATCGATGCGCCACCAGAACTCTTTGGGTCCCCATGTTCCTCTTTGTCCTGGGACTCCGAGTCCGAGGCGGTCGGGGTAGTCCCCTTGGCTCCTCTAGGTTTCCCCATGTCGCCGGGGGTCCTCCGTGAAGGTCCCGGAGTAGGCGTCTCCGGGTGCGAATGCCGACCGCGACCCTCCTGGTTACTGGTCCTCAAATCGAGTATCGGAGACCTCCTTCTCCAGGGCCTGTGGAAACTTCTCCGCTTCGGCTCGCGCCACCGCCACGGCGTCCGAGGGCACCGATGAGGGGGCGGAGACAACCGCCGCCAAGTCGGGCAGGCCCGCACAGCCGCTAGAGACCCGGGGTGAGGGTCACCAACTCCACCGGACGATTTGTGGCGCAAGAGTGTCGCGCCTCCCATGGAAGTGGACTGGCCAGGAACGCGTAGCTAGGTGCGGTGTCGTGAGTTGGGCCACCGCCTGGTTCACAGGACGTCCGCTCACGGGGTCCCCTATAGCGTGGGCAGCCGCCCAGTCACCCAACCGAGTGCAGTCTTGTTGTAGAAAGTCCGATCCAACTGATATCTAGTGCACTGATCGGCAGGGGATGGCAGAGCCGGGGGCAAGTCGCCGCCTGCGACGCTCCTCCAAGTCAGTGGATCCGGCCAGGAGGACAATGAAGTCCGGGCGCCATGTTGGGTCGCACTCCGCAACTTCGCAAACTTCGGTTTTACACCGGATCAACACTCGTCCGAGCCCCACCAGGGGCCCCGGCAGGTCTTCGTCGGTCCGTTCAGCAGAATGCGGGGTCTGGGGTGCCCCGCAGCCTCCGATTTACAGGATAATCCCGGGCTCAGTCCCGGAGCCGAGCTCTCAGGCGACCATCGCCATCGGCGCCCAAGCCACGCCCCTTCCTCAGGTCATGTCCTTGTTTCCTTATGTCCTGCTCCTTCCTCTGTTTCCCTGATTATAGGTCCTTAAACTCACCATGAGCAATATTGGGAGTTGGACTGCCTACTGTCCTGCATCAGCTTATCTCAATCTGAATTCAATAGTTTTCACCCGTTTTCTGATACTCCTTTAATCCCATCATCACAGTTCACTCTCAGACATACTCTGGCCAAGTTTACAGATCACGAGAAGGAAGAGGAGAAAAGATGGTGACTCATGTGATAAGTATTTCTCTTTTAAATGAATGATCATTTGTGGGGCATACCCATCCCTGCCAGGCTAACAGATAGACATTTACTGTAGGTGCTCGACCCCCACCACAGGGATTAAAACAAGTGTGACATATGGTTCTACATCATCTAAATCACAGGCCGTCAAACGATGACAAGGCTTAAAGGCCCGTTAACCCCATTAATACGTAGTTCATCCACACTTTCTGCTAATTCACATTTATCATAGTTTGCCTGGGACTAGTCTAGATATCACTCCTGTTAGATTTGTCAGCTTTTGGGTCGTCTTCCCCCAAATGTTTTGCTTACTCCTCCATACTTTTCTAATCTCGTTTTTGTTGGCCATAGAACTGCTTAGTTTACCAATGCTAACCAGTGCTACAGTGTAGATGCTCATTCCTTAAAGCATGGTAACATCGGTTTCTCCCCAATTTGCATATTTAATTAACTCTTATGTCCCAAGTAAAGTGGTACTACATGTACCCAGGGCCTGTAAATTAAATGTTACTAGCGGGCCTGCAGCACTTGTTATGCCAGCCGCTTAAATAGCCTGAAAACCAATCTCAGGTCTGACAGCCTGTGTGTGAACTTTTAAACAACCATTTCGACCTGGCAAAATAAACCTTTTGCCAGGCCCATACCTTCCTTTTTAATACATATAAACCCCAAGCAGCCCACAGGGCAGGGTGCAAAGGATTTAAAAAGCAGGACGTGTACTTTTAAGTTTTACAGGTCCTGATAGTGAAACTCTCTCAACTTTGTTTTTCACTGCTGCAAAACCTTCCTCTTCCATAGGGTAACATTTGAGTTACCTTATCATATTTAATAAGGATATCTTCCAAACGGGATCAGGTAAACATCTTGGGTGGCGTCTTTGGAATTAGGTTAAACATTCTATCAATCGCCTTGTTGTTGTTGCAGTTGAAATCCTAGGTGCGATGGGTATGCCCAGACAGGAGTCCTGTTTTCACTATGCCACTGGAATCAAGCAACAGCTGGCTTAAGAGCCCATAACAAGGGCAAAACCAGTCTTAAATTGCTGGTATTCCAGTTCAGGGAGGACCTAACTTAGAAATTTGGCTTGACTGTCCCCAACAGAGCGGGCCAAGACTGATTTGCATATGACTGGGTCCACATTTAGGTGGCATGGTGGGCAACAAAACTATTTTTTGGGATGCGGCCTGAGCTATTGTCAATGGCTTTGATTATTTCTAGCACTCCATCCATTACCTTGTTACTGCTACCCTTTTAGAATGTTGGCAAAATCTGGCCTTAGCCATATAGTGCTTGCAGCCTGTCTCTGGGTCACATGACTAAGTGTAGTTGATAATTAATCTTTCTCTGTTCCTCCAAAACAGCCACTCACAATAGAGAGCTTAGGTGTGCCTGGATAGGCCATCGCTGGCAGGATTGGAGGGTGAAGCTATGCACATCCCCATTTACCCCTGAATAGGCTATGTGCTGCCTTCACACACAGGGTTGCATACGCCCTGTATTTAGCCGGGATCCAGGGCAGGGTAGGCATAAAACCTGTGCACTTCAAACGAATGCTCTAGACACTTCTCCCACTTCAAGAAAGGCACCAGGTATAAATATTGGCCCTCATACCCCAACTCTTCAGGACACTTTTGGACCTGAGCAGAAGTCTGTCAGGAAGAAGGACTAATGTGCTACTGAAAGGACTACCACGCTGCTGGACTGTTGACCAGAAGGACTGCTGCCCTGCTGTGTTGACCTGCTACCATGCTGCCCTGCTACCCTCTTGCCTGGAGAAGACTGACTGGACCAATACCTGTACCCAAGACCACCAGAGTGACTCCAAGGATTAGTTTCTTGTAATCTGCACCCTGATTCTGCAACTGTATGTCCTGCCCTGCAGACTGGTGACACCTTAGTCCTGGACCTTTAGAAGTGCACCTGAATGTGATATGCCAGCCCTTCTGTGGACCCTGCAAAACTGAACCATCCCTTCTGTTGAGCAGCGCAACCCTGAGCAGAACCCACACATTGACCCAGCTGTGTGGACTTTCCTGTTGCAAGGACTTCACATCACTGCCACAGCCAACAGGCTAATCGGAACCACTGCTGTGCAATGCATCCTCACCACAGGCCCTCCCATCGCACACCCTCATTGACAGCATCCTCAATAAAAATGCAGTACTCCCCATCGCAAGCCCTGTAGCTTCTTCAGAACCAGCTGGTGAAAGATACACCCTCGATGCAGGACTTCGCATCGCAAGCCCTCTCCTTGACAGCTTCCTCGACGGCAGGATCTTGAAACACAGCCTAGCAGCTTGAGCGCTGCATGATGTATATCTAACCTGGACTTCACATCACCTTGAGTTCTGTGGGCCTAACTGGGTCCCTGTAGCTGGCCCACACTCCAATTTGGTTAGCCTGAACTTTTGATTTTGTCGTGATCTGCACAATGAGGTATCCAAACCTTTAAATTTGAATACCTCTGGTACTTCTGATTGGATTTTCTCATTTTGGTCTTGATTTATTTATGAAAGTGTATTCTATTTTTCAAAATTGATATGGTAATTTCCTTATGTTGTATTTTCACTTTATTACTGTTTGAAGTTCTACATATTATTTTTATGTTATGTTATTTAAATGAATAAAGTGCATTAATGCCCTGAGGCATCTAAGCGCTAAACTGATTGTTGATGCAAGTATCAGGAAAGGGTAAAAGATGTACTAAGTCCTGAATAACCAGGTTTTTTACCACTTTTCTAAAAGCAAGGATGCTGAGCGCTGTCTTTATACCAAGAGGAAGTAGGTTCCATATTTTGAAGGCTTTCTACACAATGCTTTTACCTCCCCATCGAGCTTGTTTGAATCTAGGCACTACTCGTAATTGTGCCTTCGCTGAACGGAGATTTCTGGTAGGGAGATATGGTTTGAAACTCTGCTTCAGGAAATCTAGACCAAGACCATGGATTGCCTTATAGGCTAGGCATAGGGCTAGATGTAGGTGGCCAAATACTGAGTGCTTAGGGGCGCCCTACCGGGAGGTGAAGCAGTGTGCTCCCACACCAATTTTCTACTTAAAGGCTCCCTCGAGCCTCTGTGGGCTGATGAGCTCGTAGAGAGGGACCTGTGCGCCTGGAGAGATACTACGTTACAAGGATACGGCAGCCTGCTCAGCAACCCCAAATAATGCCTAATCTCTGCTGATGACAGATAATAATCTAGAAACACGTGTCCAGAGATGGCCAGCACTAATCTACACCTACCTGGTGAAACACTCTAAAGACTTGGCAAGTGTACTCGCTTGTCGGACTGCATCTACCATGATGCTTAGGGGCGACCCTGCTGGGAGGTGAAGCAGTGCGCTTCCACACCAATGTTCTACTTAAAGGCTCCCTCGAGCCGCTGTGGGCTGACGAGCTTGTGGAGAGGCACCTGCGCGCCTGGAGAGATACTACGTTCCAAGGATACGCAACCCTGCTCAGCAACCCCATATGATGCCTAATCTCTGCTGATGACAGATAATAATCTAGAAACAAGTGTCCAGAGATGGCCAGCACTAATCTGCACCCACCTGGTGAAACACTCTAAAGACTTTGCAAGTGTACTCGCTTGTCGGACTGCATCTACCATGATGCAGGGAGGTGAAGCAGTGTGCTCCCACACCAATTTTCTATTTAAACCACGCAATTGCCTAAAGCAGAGCAGAGCTTGTGGATTTCACTCTGTTAGTTTAAACACTGACGTGTTAGAGTTCCCTCTCATTTGCCATTTTGTCAAGAATCTTTCTCTGTTTTCTTTCCTGTCTGTTCCGATCTTCAATAAGTTCATTTATTCTTCAGAATTCAATATGCCCACAAGACAGGTACAGGCAATTGCAATCAAGTTGTCCTCTTCAACTGCACAGTCAAAATCCCCTCAACATTCGATCACTCTCCTATTAATACCCACTAACATTCCATACTCCTATGACATTCTACATTCTAACATTCTACTTTTTTTCTAGCACTGATCAATGTTCCATAACCTACCCATGCAATATTCACTGTAAGAATTAGGTAATTACTTTTTTTCCTTTGATGATGGCAAGCTCCATCCTTCGCCTCTTTTCTCATCAGCGTGATGTCCTACTTTCTGATACTAAGCTGTTGTCTGAAAGCAGCTACACTTTTGGCCTGGGTTAGAGCTTTAAAGGAGGCCAGTCTCTGGGCCTCATTAAAGTTATCATGGGCTAAGTAATTTTGGGGTGCCCCTTCTGGGACACCCGAAATCACATACATTCCATCTGTGTGCCTTCCTATCTTTCTTTCAGACTCCAAGGACCTGAATACAGTCAGCCCCAACATTTACAACATGTGCTGTAGCTACAGTTAAACTCCATATGACAGGCTGTGTGAAAACCACTACACAGCCCACATAAAGTTCAGTTGGTAAAACGTGAGGGGGAAATGTCTAATAAATAATGGAACTTGTTGATTTGATCTGGACACCAAAATCCGCACGTTATGTATCATTTTGTACCTGATAAATTTCAAGTTTGCCAGTGTTAGAATGTTTCATGTCTGGGAAACCCATAATCAAGCCTTTAGACTTAGGGTCTTATTTTCAAGCCCCTTACACCACCAGTACGCCACTTTTTTCCATATGAAAAGTAAGGCACAGCAGCTCAAGGGGCTTGTGAATAAGTAACTTAGTCGCGTGTGTAGTTCCCTGAAAACAGGGACAAAAGGTCCGGGCAAATTGACCAAACATACCTGCATTTGAGAAAAATCTATCAACCCTAACATTTACACTGACGTTTATTTCTCTGTTTCTGAGGCAAGAATAGATCGAAGTTGCAGAGATATCCAACCTTCAACATATCAATTTGAGGATCCTGGTTGTAAGGTATACATGTGACAGAGAATACAAGCTTAAAGCTCCTTATCCAAGCTGGTATGTTAGCTTAATAAATCTGTTTTGTTTTTTTGATTTACTAATGAAAAAAATAGTGGCTGACATTAAGGATTTCTACTTTTAAACTTCTGATCATGTGTTCAAACTGATGGCAACTCAAAAATGATCTTTTTCTGTTTATTTGCCCACAACAGTGTATTTCATATAGGATGTTCATTGCCGAGTTACATACTGCAGAGTTTGATACATTAAAATAACAAAACATGAATAATATCCTGAGCTAGCTCAGCAAGAACAACAGGACAATATTGAGATACCAAATTATTGAGATATAATTGATTCAATAACATGCCTTCTTTTAATAGAGGCTTATGGCCACATGCATCATTGCACCCGTTTGCGATTCCTAAATTGCGAAAATTAAGGAATCGCAATTTAGAAATCAAAAACTGCAATGCATGAACACTGCATTTATCGCATTTATTTTTGCGATTCGGTATTTTTCCTTAATTGCGATTCACAATTTGCGAATCTCAATTAAGGGAAACCCTTCCCATTGATTCCTATGGGCCAGAAGGCCCATAGGAATGAATGGGAAGGCATTCACATTTTGCGAATTCCAAATTGCGATTCGCAAAATGTGAATGCAATTTCAAGGGTGCAGGGGGGGTCCAGAGAACCCCTCCCTGCACCCCTGAAATGTAACTTTAAATGCAATTTACTCACACACATGCCCCAAGGGCATGTGTGTGTGTAAATTAAAACTTTCAAAAATGCAATTTGTGCATATTTGAAAGTTTTCCGTAAATTAGCATGAAGTTCAACTTCATGCTAATTTACCACTTCCAAATTGCAAATTTGCAATTAAAAAATGATCATGCATTGCATTTAAGAAATCTGAAATTGCGATTTCTTACATGCAATCGCAATTTTAGAAATCGCAACATGGTTGCGATTCCTAAAATTGCGAAATGCATGATGCGGTGATGCATTCGCAAAAGGCCGAAAATTGCGATTCTCACCGTTTGCAAATGCAATTGACTTTGATGCATGTGGGCATTTGATCCTTCAGTTAGTCAGCAGCCGCTTAGCGCCCTATATTTACATTGACGTTGTTTGTAACATGAATATTTATAGTTGCATGCACAGGCCTCTTGAGAAACACATTGAAGGATAAGTGTGAATTGTATTTATTTATTCTCTTACTAGGAGGATCATTGATTGTTGTGTGTGTCAGTGGCTTCATGGCACTGGCAGAAAAAGGAAGTCCTATTCAATGACCTCCAGGGAAGCTAAGGTCCAATTAGGTAAAGTAGATCATGATTTAGATGTCGCTCATTTGTGATCACTATTCTGTAATGAGATCAGTTGATGGCAAGTTGAAAAAGATCAGTTTTGAATGTGAGTATCCTAACGTTTGGTTCAGCACCCAGGTTTCATTAAGAACATTCCAGAGTCTTGACATGTGCTTAACCAGTGGTCGGTTCTTCTTCTTCAAGTATTATTGGTTGTTCAAGTGGACTGACATAGAGAGAAATTCTCTGGTTGGGAGTTGTCAGTTCCTCCAGGTATTCAGGGCCCTTTTCCCCAGTAAGTTTTGTTGACCGTGTCTAGGATCTTCAATTTAGAAACTACTGAGCACCAGTGAATTGGTTTCAGGGCAAATCTATTGTCCCTACGGCAAAGGTTAAGGTAGAATCTGTGGACCTGTGGAACACATATTCCACCCATTGATGTTATAATTGTTGGAATCTGTGGACTCTTTTCCATGTTGAGTTGGATTTCTATATCATTTGCATACATTTAGAGGTTCATGTGGTAGAGTTCATAGAGGAGTTTCATAGGGTATATGGAAACTATGAAAAGAAAGCATGAGAGGGGCCATTTTTAGGTCTTGGACTAATGTCCCACGAAGTGGGCGGAGTCCGAGATCTTTTGTTGTCTAATATGGGGCTTGAACCCGCCCCTCTTCTCCATTGGTTGGCCTCGTAAATGCTGGCCAGCCATTGGAGGAGAGGGGCGTCACTCAGTTCAGGCCCGTCTGAACGCGATTCGGGGGCGTTTTTTTCTCTCTTTTTTTAAGCCCCGCCCCTTTTCTAGTGATGGGCGTTACACCCTCCCTCTCGCCAAGGTCCCAGTCTATTTCTCCTGAAATGTACCCTTTGCTACCTCTTGTATTTTGTTTGCTCACAATTGTCACTTTTGCCTAATGTAACTTAACGTCTGCTTTTGTAATGTGTTCACTCGTCTTATGGCTCATTTTTTTTTTTTTTTTTTTTTTTTAATTTTTAAAACCTTTATTGTAGTAAAGCACACAGCTATTCAGCCTAACATCCCGGAGGCAAGGCAGCAAAATATCAGAATGGTCATAGTGCCAAGCGATTCATATCAGGACAATGCAGGTTGTTTTTTATTTTATTTACAAACAGAAACGTGAACAGAAGCGCCCGAGGGCGCAGAAAAGGCAATGGAAGGAAAAATGACTAAGAGTCAGTAGGAGGCGTCAGGGCCTAGAGAAGATTCAGAAAGAACTTAAGTAGGATGTAGAAAAAAGGGGGGGGGGAGAAAGAAGAACAGGAGAATCAGAACGTGAGTAGCATAGCCGTTGTCAACGTCTACGGTGAAAGGCGTTCATCGCGGGGCATCGGTTCAGGTGGCAGACATAAATCACCTCTGTAAGCGTTCCAAGCACCCCACACCTTATTCCATGTCTGAGGCCGCCCCCTGGCAGTGTAGACAGTCTTTTCACGCAACATACACCAATCCATGTTGGCCTTCCATTGTACCACCAGGGGGGCCACGTTGGATCCCCATTTCTGCGCGATGTCCCGCTTAGCGACCATGTTGCCCAGTGTAGCCCATCGGGTCTGCGCCGTGCTATAATCATTCGGCTCCCAGACATTGAGGAGGCACCTACGCGCCTCTGCACCCAACTCCACCCCAGTTACCTCCCTCATCACTCGATGTACCCTCTCCCAATAAGGGGCAATAGCGGGGCATTCCCATAATATATGCATAAAAGTAGCAAGGGCTCCGCAGCCACGACGACAAAGGCCATCTGGCGAGAAGCCCATACGCACAAGCCGGGGGCCGGTGACGTACACCCGGTGGAGGATTTTGAACTGGACCAGCCGCAGACGCGAGGAGATGGCGACCTCCTTAGGGGAGGACACAGCACTCTGCCAGTCCTCGTCGTCCAGTTCCAAACCGTCGGCCACCCACTGCTCCCGCAAGCGCTGGAGGAGGTCGGCCTGGACATTAATCAACTTCTTGTAGGACAGAGAGATGGCACTATCCGGCATATGCCCGTCCAGTACTCTGTCCTCCAAGGGAGAGCTCTCGGGAATGTCACCCTCCTCCGGTCTGGCGGCGGCTATTGCGTGCTTAAGTTGGGCATAACGGAAGAACTCTGTTCCACTCAGTTGGTATTCCGCCTGTAGCTGCGGGAAAGTCTTAACTTCCCCCCTGGCCAGCATGTCTTCAACCCTCGAAATCCCTATGAGGTCCCACTTGTCGAAGCCCTTGGTATGCCAGAGCTTGCCTAATATGTCGGAATCGAATAGAGGGGTGAATTTCGTCAGTCTGCCCTGCCAACCCTGTATCTTATTAACCGTTCGCCACGTGTGGACCGCCGCCTTGGTCGGACCCGTGAGGCCCCGATCAAAGGATCTAGAATAGAGGGCGCGGTAGTAATTCCCACCTTGCAAGAGCCATCGATCCATGGCATAGCCCGGGCTGTCAACAGGACCGTAAAAACCATCGTTGATAGCGGTAAGTTGAGAGGCCCAGTAGTACCTCCGCACGTCTGGTAACGCAATGCCCCCGTCGTACCATGGCATGGTAAGCTTCTGGACAGCGACACGAGGCCGACCATCCCAAAGCAGGGCACGCTGCAGGCTCTCAACCTCCCTGAAGTAGCGGGCCGGAACAAGGTCCTGAGTATTCTGCAAGGCATACAGGAACCTGGGCAGGGACATCATTTTAAATAATGCCGCCCGGCCCAGGAGAGAGAGAGGGAGCTTACGCCAACTCTCCACATCCCTCCGCAACCGGTGGAGCGGGGGGAGTAAGTTGTGGTCATACCTCGCCTTAGGGCTGTTCGAGATGTAAATCCCCAAGTACTTGAAGCCTTGCCCGGCCAGTTGTATGTTGCAACCTCTGGGGAGGCGCGGCGTGTCACCCTTGAGGATGTAAAGGGAGGATTTGGCCCAGTTAATAATCAGGCCGGAGTAGCGCCCAAACAACCGGAGCACATCACACGCCACAATAAGCGACTTGCAAGGGGAGGTGAGGTAGAGCAGGATGTCGTCTGCGTACAGGGAGACCCTGTCCTCAAAGCCCGGGGACCAGGAGATCCCATACAAGTCAGGGTGCGAGCGTAGCAGAGCCGCGAGAGGCTCCAGAGCCAGCGCAAACAGGAGCGGAGATAAGGGGCAGCCCTGTCTGGTGCCGCGGTGGAGCGCAAAAGGAGCAGACATGCGGCCGTTAACCGTGACAGCAGCCAGAGGGCTAGCATAAAGAAGTTGCACCCAGCCCAGGAAACCCGGTCCGAACCCAAGTCTTGTCAGCACCGCCCATAGATAGTTCCATTCCAGGGAATCAAAGGCCATCGTGGCATCGAGGGAGGCCAGTACCGCTGGTTCCGTAAGGGTGTGAGCTCTGGCCATAACCCCGTGCAGGCGTCTCAGGTTGAGGGCAGTATTGCGGCGGGGAATAAAACCAGACTGGTCCGGGTGCACCAAGTCGCTTATAACCCCGACCAACCGATTGGCCAGCAGTTTGGCCAGAATCTTGGGCTCAACGTTGAGGAGAGAAATGGGGCGATAGGACCTGCAAACATCCCGTGGCTTGCCTTCTTTATGGATAACTACTATGGTGGCCAGTCGCTGGTCCAAGGGAAGGGCACCCTCTTCACGGGCACGGAGGAACATACCTCTCAAATAAGGGGAGATCACATCCGGCCGGATCTTGTACAGTTCAACCGGTATGCCATTGGGTCCGGTTGCCTTGCCCGCACGCAGAGCACGGATCGCCAGAGCAATCTCGTCCGCAGTGATGTCTCGGTCCATGTCGGCACTGTCTTCCTCCGAGAGACAAGGAAGGTCTATCGCCGAAAGGAATTCAGACGAGTCGGCCACGGAGCGGTCCGAGCCGGAAGTATAAACACCCCGAAAATAGTCCGCGAAAGACTCAGCGATGGCACTCGGATCAGTGACCACCACTCCGTCCTCGCCCAGGATCTCCGGGACCACCCGGCTCGCCGTCTCCCGCCTGTCCAACCAGGCCAGCAGTTTACCAGCCTTATCCCCGACATCATAAATGCGGCCCTGCTGCTCCTTCGCCAAGACCAGGGCTGCGTTCGTGGCGAGATCGTGATACTCCGATTGTTTCAGAGAGAGTTCGTGCAGTAGAGAAGGGTCGGGCTCAGGCCCCAAACGGGACTCGAGATCCAAGACCTCCTCCTCCACTTGCAGAAGATCAGCGTCACGAGCTCGTTTAGCCGCTGCGATGAGAGCTAAGGCTTCACCCCGCAACACCGTCTTGAATGCTTCCCACAGAGTGACCGCAGAGCCCACGGATCCCGTATTTTCGGTAAAATATAGGCCGATGGCCTTGGCCAGGAGTGCTCGCGTGTTATGGTTGCGGAAATACCAGGGATTCCCCGCAGCCGGGCGGCTGGACAGAATGACACCGAAGTCAAAGGAGATCCACAACGGCGAGTGGTCTGAGACGCCCCTCGCCAAAAAACGTGCCTCAGAGATGGCAGGCGACTGCGCCGCCAGGGTGAGGACATAATCTAAGCGGGACAGACTCCCATGAGCACCGGAGAGGAACGAAAACTGGCGGAGCACAGGATGTAATAACCGCCAACAATCCACCAGACCCATAGAGTCAAGGAAGGTCGGCAGCCACGTTTGGGAACCCAGGAGGTCTCTCGGTGGCTGGCGATCAAGAGTGCCAGAGCAGACTGAGTTGAAATCTCCCCCCAGGATCAGTAAGCCCGAAGGCAGGGACAAGATGGCGCTACCAAGGTCCTGGAAGGTGCTAGATTGGAGGCCAGGGGGAACATAAACCGAAAGCAGGGCCAAGGAACGCCCCTCCCATCGTCCCGCCACAGCTGCGTAGCGTCCTCTATCATCAAGTAGTGTGACGTCTATTTCATGAGGAAGGGACGCACGCACAAGGATGCTGCCCCCCGGGAGCCCGAGGAGAACCCAGAGTGGGCAACCATTTTGTAACCCTTACGATTCAGGGCCCTACAGGAGTTCCCCACTAAGTGCGTTTCTTGCAACAGTACAACATCAGGCATGTTTCTCTTTATCAGCTGGATCACCACCCCTCTCTTAACTCGGTCACCTAATCCATTGACATTCACTTCCAATTTCCTACCCCCCATCCCCGAACAACCCGCCCCGCCCGACTCCATCCAACTCAAACGTCAATTGCACATTAAAACACACAGTCCATTGCCTCAAGGAAGAAAAAGAGATAGAACAAACAAACAATAAAACTTGCGTAGTTGCACCCCCCACCCTGCACCCCTGCATGTGACTAAAAAGCCCCCCCAACCAGCAGTGTGCCTGTCGCCCCAGAACTACTCTACAAAAAGACACCCAGAGGAGTGAGGAATCTCCGCGAACACCTCCCGCCACCCTCCATGTACTAACAGGAAAGATAGTACGGCATCTCAAAGCTACATTCGATAGACTACTGAGGCAAGCAAGATAATCAAGGAATCACCCACTATAGAACCAAGTCTCATAGGTCCGAGCCGCCAGCCGCGCCACCTTCATGGTCTTCCTGTGCTTCTCGGCGCGGCGGTAGAGTGTCCAGCCAGTCACTAACGTTCTCAGCGAAGTCAAAGAAAAGGGCACGACCTTCGTGCTCGATCCGGAGCTTAGCAGGGAACATCATGGAGTACTTGAAGCCTAGGTCCCGTAGTCTTCGCTTCACCCCTGCATAGCTTTGGCGCTGTCTCTGAACCGTCCTGGTGAAATCTGGGTAGAAATGGACATCGGCATTTTGGAATTTAAGCGGTCCATGTCGTCTGGAGGCCTGCAGGACAGCATCCCTGTCACGGAAATTGAGCAGCCGGGCCACGATGGGTCTAGGTGCCACGCCCGACTTCGGCGGGCCACCCGGTACTCGGTGGGCACGCTCCACCGAGAAAAAGTTGCTGAGGCCAGGCGGGGCCAGATGAGTCCTGATCAGGTCTTCAACGAGGAGGTCCGTCGCCGCCTCCTCCGAACCCTCCGGTACACCAACAATGCGGACGTTCTGCCGCCTGGCCCGGCTTTCAAAGTCATCCAGCCGCCTCGCGAATTGCTCCGCTGCCCTCTGCAGGTTCCGGACTTCAGTTTGTAAGTCCGAGACGTCTCCCGTCAGACTGGTCGTCTTGATGTCCAAATTCTTGACCCGATCATTAGTTTTGCCCAAGTCGGCTCTAATGAGGGACAGATCAACGGCCATACCATCCACCTTGTGCGTGAGGACTTCATGCTGTTGTTGCATGTCCGCCCGGAAGTTTGTAATGGCTCCCATAATGTCGCTCAAAGTGGGCTCCGAGTCGTCCGGCGAGCCCGAGTGCGGGTTGCCCTTGGCAGAGGGTCCAGTAACAGGCGGCGTCTTCGGTTGGGTATAGCGCTCAATCCTATTCTGCTGCTGTTGCGATTTACCGCGCACTCCTCTGTTAGACGGCTTGTCGAGGTCCCTTTTGCCCGCCATGTTAGATCCAAGAGAACAAAGGGCTGTGCCAGGCAAGTCCAAGCCCCGAGAGTCGGAGATTCGTCCGGGAGGACACTAGAACACCGTCCCAGGTTCGCTCCGCTGTCCGAATAGCACCGCTGTCCAGTACACTTCGCCGCTGGTGAGGGCAGGCAGGCACTCCGCAGATCGGCAGTGCGTAGCAGCGGAGTCCGCAGAGACAATGGCACTGAGCTGGCACGGAGTCCCACTCGACGTAGCTCAGCGTAGGAGACACCGATTCGAGATCTGAAAACGGTGCTCGCCTCAGTGGGCCCTCAACAACGAGTATCCACCCTCGTGGATCAGGATTTCGGGCAGGATAGTTGCGGAGGATCGGAAGGTCCGCGGAGCTCCGAGCTTACGCGGCCATCTTGGTTGCCCGCGAAGCTCCTCCCCCGGATCATTTCTGTTCCTATTGTGAAGCGCTTGCAGTGACCTGAAGGGGCCGCCGCGCTGCCTGCGGCGACCCGGAAGTGCTTCTCTCCAGGACCCGGATCCAGACCTTTCGCCGAGTATACTAGATTTGTCCAACAACGCCAGGGAAATTAATTAACCGAGCTCTGCGGATTTTGAGCATGTAGCAAAAACGTGAAGTCAAATGTATTATTAAAGACAACATGGGCAGACACTGAATTTTGCGAGCACTATAAGAATGACAATCCGCCCTCCGAGTCTACCCCGAGAAGAGGGTTAGGTAACTGATGCTTGCCCGAAGAGGATGTAAACCTAGTTTCACGACCCAAAACCGCCTAGTGCCGGTTTATTGTTGCGCTTCTAGTATACAAACGGTTTGCGCGCCAATTAAACCTGCAGGTACCTTCCCACAGTTCCCACGCGTGATATGGCAGAATGTAAATGGAGCTGATTAGCACATTAGCACTCTTTATCGTTTTTGCTCCAAAAAATAAGTCTGGCAGATCGCAGCGCTCAGCACCTTTCAAGCGCCGTCTATTTCTCCGACTCTTCTGATCCAGCTCCCAGGAGAATAAAGAGCGGACGCTTTATTTTCTTCTACTTGTTTCAAGAGGCAGTCCTTACCCTCTCTAGCGTCTCCTTTCCTGTCCATTCTTGTTTTATTTCTACAACACACCAGCGAGCAACACTGAGTCGGCCGTCACACGCAGCTTTAAGTGCCCGAGCACCGTAACTAGTGTACTGCGCTGCCTGATGAGCTACTCACCATTTCATTTGCAGGGAATCTTAATTTATTTAATAGGCTGCAGGCAGGACGGGATGTGCATGAGACAATTAATTATTAAAGAACATGGCAGCATTCATCTCTGGTTAAACTTTTGGCGGAGCGGGATATAATATACTTCGCTGTTGTCACCTCTTTACCCTTTTCTATTCTCGGAGACCTTGTAATCTATGTGATTTACATAACTATCTGCAGGCAGGACGAACGTACATTAGGCGTTTATTAATTAAACAAATAAACATGGCAGCCAATCTTATCTGGTAACACTTCTGGCAGAGCGGGTAATACTAACGGCTACTAAAGTAAGAGCAAAGGACTATGCGCCTTAGCCACTGATTACAACCCTGTCCTTCGGCGGCATCTAACGCGGCTTTCACTTGCAAAGGAAAACCACAGTTCCCGCCATGCTGTGCTGCCATCAGGAAACTGTGCACACTTGGCAAGGAGCCAGGACTGGGACCAGGTAGGACTGTTTCTTTATACTATCACACTCAGATCGTGCTGTTCTTTTTTTTTGGGGGGGTGGGGGGGAGGAGGCGGCAATGGGCTTGTTTGTGGTTATTTAGACTTAAAAATGTATTCATAATGTCCCGGTCACGTTGTCATGTTGCGTGCATGCAAAGTCCTGCAAGCTGAATCCAGTTCCTCACACGCTCTACTGTGAACGTGGAGGTTTCTTCTCATGTAAGTGCCATAAGTAACAGTGCTCACAGCCGAATGGAGAGAAAATATTTTTCAATTTTTATTTACGAGTTGCATCTTGCCCCGATCTTGCATCTCTCCTGCCCCATCCCATGTCGTCTTCCTTAGCATTGTTTATTTAAAGGCTGCAGGCAGGACGTAAGTCACGGGACATGCATGAGGCAATTACTACAAGGTGGCAGGCAATCATCTCTAGTTACTCGTCCTGTCATCATGCCTCGATCGTTGCTTCTCTTCTGCTCCTCCTCCTGTCGTCTTACTCACCTTTGTTTATTTATATAACGTAATACTTGTATGTGACCTTTTACTTAGTGCTGTGTTTTTAGCAGAAAATAGAGCCAAATCCTTGCAATTGGATTCGAACTATAATCTTTGGATTTTAATGTCTGCATCTACTTTCCATTCTCCCTAACAAAGCAAAAAAAATGACACTTGAATGGCAGTAAGGGTATCACAACTCATTTGATTCTGCCTCCCAGCCTGCCCTCTCCACTTTATATTTGCATCTGCTCACTATACTGGTCCTGTTCTCTGCCTTCACCAAACAAAGCCTCAATTATTATACTAGGGTGGCATTAAGAGTACTAGAATCTGCTCATTTCCAGTTCCCATCGTTATATTTCAGTCTACTTGTTTTGAGTGACATCGCACTGAAAATGTCCAATGTCAACCTTGCGCTTGTCTTTCTTTTTTGCAATGTCACTCAAAGTTCATGTTAAGATAGAAAAGTTTGTGACATTGCACTGAAAATGTGAAATTTCAACTGACATCGCACTGAAAATGTCAATTTTCAACCTCGCGCTTGTTGAGAAAGCACTTTTCAAAAGTCAGTCATGCGCTTCCTTCCACTTTCACTGTTTCAAATAAAAGCGGCTATTGCAGTGCCAGGGTGCATATTCACAGCTTCTCCCTTGACTCTGGAATTAAAAACGCTTAAGGGTGAATACAAGTATGTGCAAGTTTGTGTGCTTTGGTACTGAGCGGGGGAGATGACTGGTTCATGAAGTCGTGCTAGTTTTGTTTATTGTGACACTGGGTTTTGGTCACATTATTACATACAAGGCCATGTTGAGTTGACTGATTTGATATGGTTGACTGCCATATTGTAGCACTAGGACTGTTGTTGACCGTTCTTATATTGGCACTTTTACAATTTTGTTGCCTGCACATGGTGCACATATTGGTTGATTCACTTTTCCGCCACTCATTGTCGAGTGTTAATCAGGAGGTCAGCACATCAGGGTTTGGGAGAATATCACCCTCACACCCCCTCACCCTCCCAACCCTCTCACCCTCACACACCATCACACCATCGCCATCACACCCCCTTACACACCCTTACTCACCCTCACTCACTCACCCTCATACACCCTCATCAGCATAGCATAACAAAAAATAGCATGGCATAACAAAAAAAGCATAGGATACACAACCTCACAACCCTCTCACCCTCACCCTCGCTCTAACACACTCACCCTCACTCACCCACCCAACCAACCTCACCCACCCACCCTCACCCACCCACCCTCACTCACCCTCACCCACCCTCACTCACCCACCCTCACTCACCCACCCTCACCCTCACCCACCCACCCTCACTCTCACTCACCCTCACCTGCATAGCATAACAAAACATAGCATAGCATAACAAAACAAAGCATAGGATAGGAAAACATAACATAGCATAACAAAGCATAGCATAACAAAACACAACAAAACATACCATAGCATAACAAAACAAAGCATAGCAAAACAAAACATAGAATAGTATAACACCTTAGGTGCTGCGCACGTTCGGCGGCCGACGGCACCACTACCTCGGGAGTGCTGCCGTCGGCCGTTGAACGTTCGAATTGCACCTGCGCAATGAAACGTCCAGCACTGGAGCTGGACGTTCCATAGCTGCTAAGGTGTTATCAAAGCATAGCATCGCAAAACAAAACATAGCAAAACACAACAAACCATAGCATACATAACAAAACATAGCATAGCATAGCATACCAAAACACAACAAAGCATAACAAAACACAGCAAAGCATAGCATAGCATAACAAAACATAGCATAACAAAACATAGCATAACATAACAAAACATAGCATAACAAAATACAACACATAGCATAACAAAACACAACAAAACATATAGCATGGCTTAACAAAACATAACAAAACGGATAGCATAGCAAAACACAGCATAGCATACCAAACACAGCAAAAGATAGCATAGCATAACAAAACATAGCATAGCAAAGCAAAGCATAGCATAATAAAACACAACAAAGCATAGCATAGCATAAAAAAACAAAGCATAGCAGAGCAAAACATAGCATAGCATAACAAAACATAGCATAGCATAACAAAGCATAGCCTAGCAAAACACAACAAAACATAGCATAGCATAACAAAACACAACAAAACATAGCATAACAAAACAAAGCATAGGATAGCAAAACTAAACATAGCATAGCATAACAAAACAAAGCATAGGATAGCAAAACAAAACATAGCATAGCATAATGAAACACAGCATAGCATAACAAAACATAGCATAACATAACAAAACATAGCATAACATAACAAAACATAGCATAACAAAACACAACAAAACAGCATTGCTTAACAAAACAAAACAGCATGGCCGAACAAAACATAACAAAACATAATAACATAGCAAAACACAGCATAGCATACCAACACAACAAAGCATAGCAAAGCAAAACAAAGCATAGCATAATAAAACACAACAAAACATAGCATAGCATAACAAAGCAGAGCAAAACATAGCATAGCATAACATAGCATAGCATATCAAAACATAGCATAGCAAAACATAGCATAGCATAACAAAATAAAACATAGGATAGCAAAACAAAACATAGGATAGCATACAGCATCACTCAGCACCACCACAGCATCACTCAGTGGCACCACAACATCACTGACCTCCCCAACAGCATCAATCTGTGCAACCATTCAACAACAACTGGTTCAAATATGTTATCTCAATGTTTCAAGCTTTATTACAAATGTAACAAAAAGATGTTAATATTTAACATATGTTCTTAGATTTTCGTCACAATAAAATACACTGAACATAATCTTCACAAATGTTATTTACAAAAGTTTAAGCTATTGCCATTATAAATTACAATAACTTTTATTTAAGTATTAATTATTAAAAGAAAATTAAAAACATTATTATTTGTAATATCAATACATGTAAGTCACGTAAATACAACACATATTGCATTACAAATGCTATAGGTGTCACATTTGCGAGAGTTATAACTATTGGCATTGTAAATGACAAAGCTATTAATTTCCAATCTTCAAAAACAAAACCTAAATAAAAAATGTGTCATTTACAATACCAATAGCTCTAACTTTCCTAATACGAGACCTATTGCATTGCAAATGCTTGTTAAGGAATGCCAGGGATAGTAGGGAGTGTGGATGAGTCACTTAATTACCGTTCACTCTCTGCCCAAGGTCACTGAGCAAAGACTGATCCAATTACAATAGAGGCCTGGAGATTTCTGGTGAAAGTTTCAGTCTTTTTACTCTGTCACCTTGACTGCACTTCCCCCTGCCAAATTATGAAGTGACTACCAAGCTGGCAGTCATTTCATAAAGCAATGCCAGGAACCACTGTCACAACAGTAAATACCGTTTGCCGTTTGTTGCAGGGGTCTGTCAACATGATGGAGGACTCCACCAAATAATGTTCTTCTTTATTTTCAAAAAGAAGACCCCAAGCAGTTTTTTCTTTAAGAAAGTAACAAAGAAAAAACTTCTCTCACCATGGGAGTCCTCTCCCATGACGAAGGGAGCATTTAGCTATTTTTACCACCACTTACCACCAGGATTTTCCTGGTGATAGCGGGCAGGGAAAGCTGACCTCTAATTCCGCTCTTCTAAGTTAGGTGAGTGGAATAAGACATCTGCCTCTGACTGCCCTTACTCCACAGAGCCGTCGGAGGGTTTTCATCAAGGCGAAAGTGGTGTAGTCTCTTGTCCTGATTAAACCAGGTATCTGCCCACATCTAAATTTGGCGGGCGTACTGCATTCTTGGCGGTAAGGATACTCCATTGCCATCGCAATGCAGTATCCTTACAACCAAGAATTAAATCAGGCCCTAAGTCAGCTTTGGTGTCCTTCACAGGTCAGAATCTGAATTGATGGTCATGGAGGAGTTGGGTTAGTTCTACATGCTCTAAAGTTGTCTCATCATATCACTTTTCATGATTTTGCTTTGAAAATTAAGCAGAATATAGTCCTGTAGTTTGCCAGTATGTAGGGGTTTGAACATGGTTTTCTAAAGACAGGTGTACTGAACACATATTTCATGGGGCTAGAAACAGGCTATGAAGATGCCCTCTTCATCTGGCACACAAAGGGGTGGATTTGTTTGTGAAAGACAACTCAGAGGGAGCATAGAGCAAGTAACACTTTAGTTTTGCCAGCCAATAATCGAACCTCAGTAGGTTTTGTGGATTTGCATGAGTTGAAGAGCTGGCAAGGTGGGAGGGGAGGGTAACCATCACAATTAATCAAAATGTGCATATGACATACTTACATTAAAAAAGAGAAAATAAATCCTAATATGTGACCGAATCAGTATTCAGTATGTAATGTCTAAAAGTTCACACATCTGTAGGTGAATGAAACAGAAGGAAATAATTGAATATATTGACAATGGTTCACTTATATAAGTCATATGAAGATTGTGTATCTCTGTAAAATGGCACAGTAGAATATGGAGGACTCCACTAGTTTCTATCATCCTAACCTACCTTGTTTTATATAATTCTGAGTAGATGAAAGAACTGGAAGAAATGTAAAATATGGATGTATATACATTTTTAAAAAACATAGTGTTGTAAATTCTTACCTTTTGCTCTTGGCAAGCAAAACATGTAGACCATTGAGACCATTGATCGAGCTGACAATCCAAAGAAGAAGGGGTCTGGGAATCTGTGGCGGCTCGGCTGACCCTCCTTGCAAATGAAACAATACATTTTAACTTCTATTTTAAAAGGAATTCAGGGCACAAAGAAAACAATTGGTTTAACAACCACAGTCCTTGTCATGGTGAACCACCAAAGTCATTAAATTAACCTGTGCTTAACCCACTGGTAGATTGGCACAAAAACAGTCAGGTTTAACATAGAGACACAGGTCTAAGTATTTATGCAGCACAAAACAGTAAAAAAGTGAGTACACAGCACAAGAAAAATCCCACACCAATTTATAAAAATAGATTAAACTTTAATAAATAAAATGACACCAATCAGTAGAGCCAGAGTTACGAATTTGAGATTTCTGTAGAGTAAAATAGCGACTAAAATATCAAATTGACAACCACAGGTATCTGGTCAAGTGAGACCGGGGCAAAGTGAAACGATCAGGCTGACCAAGATGGAGCGTAGGTCTGATAGATTAAGCCCAGTTTCAGCTCACCTTTGGACTTAAAAGAAACTTCAAAGAAAGGTTCCTGAGAAAGTTCAGTGGGGCAAGGCAGCTGGTGGTGACTGCGGTGGAGGCAACACCATCAGAGAGCCACTGGATGGAGTTGCAGTGAAGACTTCTACCTGCTGATTTGTCATTTTTTTGTAAATTGAAAATCTCCAGGGGGACAAAGCTGCAGTCTGTAGCTGACGAGGTCTCCACAAGGCATCACCTTAGCTGATGGCTCCCGCTAAACAGGAGATTGCTACAAAGAAGAAAAATGTACCGGGAGCTACCGCAGAGTCAGTCTGACAGGTGAGGCACCTTAGGCAGATCAACAAGCAGGTAGGCACCAATCTTCTGTAGGTTCTCAGACCACTTAGTGAAAAAAGTTAAAGTCCCAACTTTTAGAATTTGTCAGGAGCAGCACCCTCGCCAAAGGTCCAGGACTGGAGGGGTACAGCTTGGAGGGTAAGAACTCACACCAGCAGAGGCCAGGTGTAGGGTTCTGGATCTCGGGAACTTGGTGTGTCCCTGCAGCTCACACAAGAGGCCAGACAGCTGCTCTTGCAGTCACTCTGTAAGTCCTGGGTTCAAGCAGCAAGGCAGGCCTCAAGCAGCAGGGTAGACCTCTGGGGTGCAAGACAGGTCTCAAGCAGCAGGGCTGTCCCCTGAGGTAAAAGGCAGACTTAAAGCAGCAGGGCAGTCCTCTGGGTGTCGAAGGAGGTCCTTATGATATCCTCCACAGGTCCAGAAGTGTACTGAGAAATTGGCCTGGTGATCCAATATGTATACCTGGTGCCAGGCTTTGAAGTGGGAAAAACATTTAGACTATCCCCACATTTAGGTGTAGAAAGTTCCTTCCTTTCCCTGCCAAGATCCAAAATGGCTATGGTCTCAAATGACTAGTGTTAGGTTCATTTCTATGTGCTGGAGGCAGCCCCTATTGAAGTGTAAGTGGGGCAGGGAACAGCTCCGCCTCACCCATTGTATCAGAATGGTAAAATCCTGCCCACACTCACGTCCTATTGTCTCACTGTCTGGGAGGAATACACAACCCCTAATAGTAGGATCATGTGACCCAGGAAATGCAGCAAGCACCAAATGGTGAGGACAGGAAAATGCAGCCTTTCTAAAAGTAATGAACTTTGTGGTTGGTCCCATTTACACACAGCCAGATTGAACCTTTAAAATGTTTCCAAAACAGAAAATGGCGGTGATTATGCAAACTTCATCTTTGAACAAACCAGGTCCAGTAAGGCTATTTTCTTGGCCCATGTATTCATTTGAAATGTATTCGGTATTATTTTAAACAGCATATTATGAACTTCAGATGTGTCATGAGAAGGGGGGTTTCTGAACCTTTTTCATTGAACAAACATACCCCACAGGACAAGACAGATCAATACCATACATCACAAAAAATGAATAAAACAAATAACTGTGGCTTGTGCATCAAAACAATAAACATCAACCTAAGTGATGATTAAGGAGTAAGACCTCTGACCTCCTGGTCAGGAAAACTACTTTCTCCTCGTGCATCAACGTTGTTGTGCCCCTTCAGGTAGGTGTTCAAGGCCCTCCTCCACCCACAGGCTTCTGCCTGCGCCTCATCCCTGGTGGTCCAGTGGGAGAGCCTTGCTCTTTTGCTGGTCCTCTGTGCAAGCCTTCTGTTTTCTTTCTGGTTTTGTCTGTCAGTGCCTCCGTTGTCTGTCAGTGCCTTGTTTGTGCCCTTCTTGAGCTTTTTTCTCTTTGTGCCTGTGCCTCCATTGCCTGTCTGTGTCTTGTTTGTGCCTTTCTTGTGCTTTTCTCTGTGTGCCATTTTTGTGCCTTTATTGTACCTTCTGTCTCTTTATATACCTCTCTTGTGCTTTTCTCTGTTTGCCCCGCCGCTGCTGCCCCCATGGCCCCTCCCTCCCATTTGTGTTCCCTCTCCAGCCTCCCAGCTGCTCTCCCCCAACCCCTACTTAATTGCGGCTGCTGTCTGGGACCAGTGCCAATCGATATGACTCAGCAACACTCCACACAGTCAATCCCGGAAGAAGCAACAAATGCCAGCTGACGGCACCAAACACCACCCAAGGCCAGTTCTCCTGCCGATGCACCTTCACCCACATCTGGACCCCCACGGTTACCTGCAACCACCGGACGCCACCGAGCTCCAACCCCGATCCTTCCCAATGTATGCTCCCTACACAGACATGCAGTAGAAATCTGAGACGTCCTCAACACCCTATTGCCCGATGTTGCCTTCCTCACAGAGACCTGGACCAACACCAGCTCCGCATTCGACATTGCAACTGCCATCCCCAATGGGTGCAAGATACAGAGGAAGGACCGCCCCAACCACCCTGGAGGTGGACCCGCCATCATACACAAAAACTCCCTCTGACTTACCATAGCCAGCACGAACGACTCCTCGTCCCCCAAGGAACACCTCCATTTCCATTTCCAGATCTAGATCAACCCCAGAATGACTCTACGTGGCATCCTCGCCTACAGTGTTCCCGGACTGCGCACCACATTCACCACAACCTTCTCAGACTTCATCACGCCCCTACGCCCTCACATCCACGGATGGCGTACTGCTTGGAAACCTGAATTTCCACCTCAGCGACCAAATCTCCAACGTTCTCCTGGACAACCTCTCCGAAATTGGACTGAAACAGCTCATAACCACCCCCACCCACAAGGCAGAACACACCCTCAACCCCATCTTCACAGGAGGAAACAACATTCATTTTAGCCACACCATGCAACTCCTCTGGACGACCACCACTGCGTCCCACTTCTACTTCTGGAAACCAAACGCAGACAAACATACACCACACCCCCTGCACAGGAACTGGAGCAATATCACTGAAGGGCACCACAACTCCTCCCTCAGCCTCACTCCTTCACGACCGATGCCAACTCTGCAGCCAATAAACTCCACAGATGGATCACCGACTGTGCAAACACAGTCGCCCCCTCCAGATCTCTGATCGACAACGCACCACAAAAGCCACCTGGTTCACCAATGACCTCCGAGAATCCAAGTGCATGTGCCGACGACTCGAGAAAACTTGGAGGAACAGCTAAACCTTAGAAGCACGCACAGCCTACAAGACCAACATTACAGAACACCACCAACTCATCAGAACCACGAAGAGGAACTTCATCAAGGACAGATTTCTCTCAAACTCCTGCAACTCTAAGGAACTTTTCAGCATCACACAAGAATTCACCAAACCCTCCAGCGAAACCTCCTACACCCCTCCCTCCGGGACCTCTGCAACAAACTCGGCTCCTACTTCCATCACAAGATTGGACTCCCTACGACAACTTTGACTAAGCAAGGCACCGACACTACACCTACAAACGGCAACGCCACCCAGCCAACCATCACTGCCTGGACGCCTGTCATAACAGAAGACCCACTAACACCGTGACAAGCATACACTCAGGAGCCCCCACTGACACTTGCCCTCAGTACATCTTCCATAGAGCCGCCTCCGCTATAGAACCAAATTCCGATGTACCATCAAATGCACACTTGAAACAGTCATGTTCCCCGAGGACTGGAAATGCGCAGAAGTCAAACCCCTCCTCAAGAAGCCCGCTGCAGATCTGATGTACCTCAAGAACTACAGACCCATCTCTCCCCTCCCCTTTGCAGCCAAACTCATAGAGAAGCTCGTCAACAACCAGCTCACAAACGTCATAGAAGCCAACTCAATCCTCAACACTTTCCAATCCGTAATCGGCAGCAACCACAGCACTGAGACATCCCTCCTAGCTATTGTGGACAACCTCTGCACCCTCCTCGACCAAGGCCACATGGCTGCCCTCATCCTACTAGACCTCTCAGCAGCCTTCAATTCCGTCTCTCACCACACACTAACCACCAGACTCCAAGATGCCGGCATGCAGAGAACTGCCCTAGACTGGGTCCGCTTCTTCCTCACTGGCCGAAATAAAAAAATCAGACTCCAGCCATTCCTCTACAAACCCACAGAGATCAGCTGCGGAGTACCCCAAGGATCCTCACTCGGCCCCACGCTCTTCAACATCTACATCACCCCCCTCACTACCATCGTCAGAATAGTATCCTACGCCAACGACACCCAGCTTATTCTCCCCCTCACCAAGGAACCCGACATCACAAAACACAATTTCCAGGAGGTAATGAAAGACTGGATGAGCAGCAGATGCCTGAAGCTCAACTCAGAGATAATGGAAGTCCTCGTCTACCCTCCAACACCCACGGACCATACCCACAACCTCAGCATCATACTTAACTCCTCCCTCGCCATGAACCGTCAGGTCAACGCTGTATCTTCCACATGCTTCAATACGCTCCACATTGTCCGCAAGACCTTCAAATCGTTCCACCCAGAACCCAGAAAGACCGCCACCACGCACTCATAACCAGCAGATTGGACTACGGGAACGCCCTTTATGCCGGAATCAACAAATCTCTACTCTTCAAACTCCAGACCATCTAGAATGCAGCAGCCAGAATTGTCCTCGGCATCCCACGACAAGACCACATCACCCAGCACCTACAAGATCGCCATTGGTTCCCTGTCAAAAAGAGAGTGACTTTCAAACTGCTCTTCACACCTACAAATCCCTTCACAACTCTGGACCCTAATACCTCAAGAAAAGAATCTCCTTCTATGGACCAAAGAGAAAATTCTGCTCCTCCGACATTGCCCTGGCCGAAATCCCTATGCAAGGGAGGACGAGCCTTCTCGTACATCACAGCCAAGACCTTGAACAAACTCCCCCTCAGCATCAGACAAACCCTCACACTGCAAGCATTCACGGGTGAGTAGTGCACTTCACAAATCCCTAACTTACTGAATGATTTATGATTCCATATAAAATGAACTGGAAAGCTTACTCAGCTATGTCTTCTGTGATGTTCTAAACTCATTCCAAAGCTCAAATACTATGCACAGTAATGGGTTGAACATGTATATGTGCTTATTTCAGATTAGGGCCAAAAGGAGGATGTATGACGGAACCTGCAAACGTGGCAAAAGAACACGTGGTAACGTTGCAGTCGGGGTAGTGACTTCGGAGGTAAGGCCGGTCATGTTTCTGCCTGCAGGGTAAAGGACGTTTCCCTTTTCACATATATTAATTCATATCAGTGTATGTATGTGCACAAACTGTACCTCATGTCCACATGCTACCTTGTAAAAACACATCTGCCCTGAGGCAAGATTAAGCTCTTTGGTTGATGCCATGCAGGATAGCAGTTGCAGATTTCAGTGCATTCATCATCAAAGAGAGCATCTGTCACACCTCATGATATCCTATAAAAGTTCCCATATGATACAAGGCTGGTGAAGACACAGTGCAGAGAAAGTACTGGAATGTCCCAGTCTTGAGTACAGATCCAATGCTCTACTCTTAAAATGCATGAGCTTTGTGCTACACTACACCTCTGCACAGAATGCTTTCTTATTCTGCACATGATGCTAAGTATTGCCCACAAAAGAAACATTTATTGGAAGTCAAACTCCTTGTATTTTATTCTTTGTGCTAATTAAAATTGGTTTTACAACAACAGTACTAGAGTTAGACAAGTATTTCCATTCCTCTACTTTACTTACTTAGTAGGGCTGTCTGCTGTATCATAAACATAAGATGAAAGAAGTCAAAATATTTACATGTTAACATATGATACTGATGATTTGATTTAATATCTTAAGGGAGACAATAAAAATGAATACCTCCCCAGGCACTACACTTATTAGTATAGGCGATCCTCATCACCCTATGTAATATCTCAGTATTCACTTTTCTTCAGATTATACCAATACACATAATTATAACAATTTTTCCACATTTTGGGCCTGTTTACAATAAACTCCAACCAACATCGTCACGGTCCAGTGACCGAGTGACCTCCAGTCGGCCATTCTGACGTCACAATTACAATACGACCGCACATGGTGCGGTTGCATACTCCGATTTCTCAATGTGAACTTGTGCTACTGCCGCAAACTGGCCGTAGCACAAGCACCCACTGAGAAATGGGAGATTGAATTCATCCCTGCACCGCATGGCAGGCACCTCATGGTACCTACCACACGGTTCAGAGATCAAAAGGGGCAGCATCATAGGTCCCCCACCTTGCCCTCCATCGGTGGCTGCAGGGAGAAGGGGGCCCTGCTAGGGGCTCCCAAACTCACTTTCCGACCGGCTTTTCATGTCGGAAAGCCCAGCATGGAAAACCTGTCGGAAATCATGCATTGCAATCCCAACGTTGGAAATGCCATCCATTGGGATTATGGGCTGCTCTCCAACTGGCCGACAGGCTCCTTGAGCCCGTCGGAAGCCAGCCAGAATAACTGACTGGTTTTGATTCCGACCGCCTACATTGTAATTAGGCGGTCGCAAGTGAAACTGACGATGAGTGTTGGAAAGCCTCTGACCTCCTGACACTCATCATAATCAGCCCCTTAGGAAAGAGAAACCTATGCTTGAACAATGGCAATCCCTTACTCTTACGAAAACAGACTGAGTTGTGTTGATCAAAATGTCTCAACTTCCCCTATTTATCTTCTAATTTTTAAATGTTTCTTGCATATTACAAACACATTTTTTAGTAACCTTGATCAATTATTTTCATAACGTATCTAGGTTGGCCAACACACTCATATTAAATTGTCTAAAGTACAGATCCCCATAATCTGCGATTTTATTATTTATCTGCAGTAGCACATCGTCTATATCAACAAAAGACATAACATGCACTACTGATTATGATAAACGTAAAATCAAGTTAATGTTCATTGAATTAGCTACTAACCTACCTACTACAATTAAACCTCCAAGTGTCTTAACACGGTCAGGTACAAGACAACCCAGACTCTTGCTTCTATAACAAGCATTTGCAATGCAATAGGTCTCGCATTAGGAAAGTTTGAGCTATTGGTATTGTAAACGGCAAAGTAAATGGCAAAGTTTTTATTTATGTGTTGTTTTTGAAAATAGCGAAATTAATAGCTTTGTTATTTACAATGCCAATAGTTATAGCTTTCGCAAATGTGATACCTATAGCATTTGTAATGCAATATGTACTCCTCTGTAAATCTATTATCATATCGCATCCTTCGGATGCGAATTCCAGGGCGAGACCTAAAAAAGCAGCAGGTGAAAGAACAACACGCTGTGCCACACAATATGCAAATCAATCAATGCATCAGTCAGGAAAATAATTTCAGGTATTTGAAGTTGTACATCTGAGAAGGTCAACATTCAAATCCAAGAAAACAGGCCGTGACCAATATAAATGCATGCACCGAGGAATAAAAGACTCCCACAAATCTAATGTGGCATGTGCCGACGCACGCTTTTAAAAGTAAAGCAATTTGCAAGCAAGTAGTATTTTGGAGGGCGAAAATGCAAGACGAAACGCCTTTTAATATAAGGAAATGTTCCATCTTGCTTCCAAAATTTTGCAACGTCTCCCTCTTGACCTTTTATGCATACAAATAAATGTCATAATTTACATATTTTTGCTCTTACATTTGCTCGTGGAATCCTGTACATACCAGCATGCGCAATGTACCTTATGAAAGGGCAGAATGCCATCACTCACTGTTAGTTTAGTCAATGGCTGAAGTGGCTGACCCCACTGCTCCATGATGTATGCATGTTCTATGATGTAATGGGTGAAATAATAATGTGAATGACACAATACCAGTCCACTGGGTGAAGAGGGCTGATAGCAGCTCCAAATATATTATACATATCATTTTGCTAATATCTATACCTCTTGACTAATGCCAGATCTAAATGAATCATTTTTCAGCATGCAATATTCTACATAATATGTCCAAGGCAAGACACTTAAAATCACATGGGTAAGGCAAGGCAAACTGTTTAACATCAAGGGGGATGTTTCTAACAAGTATCAAAAGCTGCGTAGTAAATAAAAACAACAGCATTTCACACCTTCAGTATTTTCATGAGCGAAAAATCGTCTGTAGCCAACTGCTGGGTAAAATATACAAAAAAATAAATCAGTGACTCCGGTTCCTGTGGTTGTATACAGAATTATCACCAAGTAACGTCGGCAGTGAGCAACCTTTGCATTTGCACGCCGTTCTCTCGGCGCAGAGAAATCATTCAGACATCGGGAGTACATTTAATAGCCAGAATCATCCTCTGTTGCTTTTCACAAATTCTGCGCGCATCAGGATCTCAGGCACGATAATTGTATCGCCAAGGAATGAATTATGCTTGCACACAAAACCGATAACGCTCGCACAGCGGCATCGAACCAGTGCATATGAAGGTAGTTGGAGTAAAATTAGTAATCGGTGTGTGGCTGGAGTGAAAAAGTGCTGAAAAAGGCAGAGGAATACAATAATGGCTGAGGTGCGTTTTTTACAGACCGATGTTGTCAAAATTCTCATTTCTAGCTAAGTCTAGCTTTTGCCGCCATCACCCATATTGCTTGACTAGATTTGTAATCGCACCTTCCGGAGATGCAGCCTTAAGACCTGGTGGAACCCACCTACCTGTAATGTACAGGGTCTAAAGATTTTATTGAATGCAATTGACATGGTTTGCAGCCCATCAAGCCCTTGTTTTCCGTGGCCTGACGCGACTCTTTCCTCCTTCAACAGAAAGCAATCAGCCAATCACCTGGCTCATATAAGTAAAGGAAGACTAGTCCAAGATGACTGCCGTTTTCAAACACTACGTTAGATCTATTCGAGATTAGTGGGGAAGACTTTAAACAGAAATATTTGGCAAAAAACTGGATTGCGACTGCTGCTTGTTCTGCAAAATTGTCATTTTCAATCATGTAATACATTCTACAACTGATAATAAATGCGTTTTATCCCAGTGAGGTGACAAACCTCACAGAAATGAATTCCTCTACCCTGGCCACAATTTTACATTTCAAAGCTATATCACAATATCAATTTTAAAGAAGGTGTAAATTCATATGCTAAGCAATGTTTCTTTTTTCACAAAAAATATATTTTCACATCCTTCTCAGAGTTGAGACTAGAGTACCTAATGCTGCCCAATTACGCAAACAAAGAAAACAAGTTCATGTTGTAGGGTGCCGCCGCGCTGCCCACGGCGACCCGGAAGCTCTTAGCCGGCCGGCCAATCCAGTCGCGGCCGACCGGAAGTCCCGCCTCCCGAGGTCCGTGAGCTGCCGGCGCATGGAGAGCCCTGCCGGTCCGAGGTAGCCCGGGTCCCCAGGAGGGGGCCGGGGAGAAGGAGGAGTGTGGCGCCTGTTGCGGGGCTCCTCGGACCTGAGGGAGCCCCGATTGAGAAGACGAGACGAGACGCGCCGCACCGTGAGGAGCGGAGCGCGAGAGGAGCCCGCCGGAAGAGCGCAGTCGGTGAGTGGGGCCCAGGGCTGAAGTGAAGTGCGTGCGTGCCTGTGTGTATGCCTGGGAGGGGTGGGGGAGGGGGGGGGGAGTGTGTGCACGCGTGTGTGCGTGTGTGCGCTAGGGAATGTGTGTGCGCATGCGTGACTGTGTGTGTTTGAGAGAGAATGCGAGGTAGGGGATAGTGTGCCTGTATGTGTGCCTGTATGTGTGTCGTATGCCTGCGTGTGCATGCGCGCGCCTGTGTGTGTGTGTGTGTGCGTGCATGCAGAGGGGTGGGGGCTGTCTGTGTCTGTGTGTGAGCAAGGGATTTGCTTCGCGCATGCGCAGCAACCAGACGCTCGCTCCCGAGGTGAAATCTGACCTCGTCAAAGCGCGCGTCTGGTAGCTGTCCACATTCCTAAATACGGGCCACAATAGGTCTGAAGCAGACACCTTCAATGCTCACGCATTGAGGGTAGGTCTGCTCGACCTAAAAAGTGTTTTTTTCCAGTCATTTCAGAATTCCTGATATTGACGAACATATCACGTTAGGAGATTGTAGGTAAGCCTCAATGTTAGAACAGGGGCTATAAAGAAATAGGAAAAGTTTGGATTTAAGTTAATTTATGTCAAATACATTCTCGAAAAATTGGCAACAACTTCAATCTAGTTGCATTCGAGAATCAGTACTAGTACTGGGGCTGTTTTTCTCCAGTTAAATCAAGTCTAAAAACTTACTTTCAAAACCAGAGTTTTTCCTCTTTTGGCACTGTTAAAATATTATATCATACGTGAGGCAAAGATGTGGGTTTTTAATTTAGAATTCTCACACAAGCTGTACCTGAGAATTTATGAACTCAACATTGCGATAGATGGGAAAAAGAGAATAGGGTTAAGAATAGTGCAAACTATGGATTGAAATGACACCTTTTTCTTATGAACCTCTCCTGTGCCGCTAATGTTAGGAATTTGAATTTTTACTCCAGATGGATGCTCTACTTTTTGCTATAGTCCGAAGTTTTCCCATATGTTTTATTCCAACAACTCACTGCGTTGCTTTAATGTCAAAATTGGGTGATAGATGACTGGATGCATATGATTAGGACTTGTCCAAACCTGACTCTTTTTTGGGATGAGTTATGCACTCGTATAGGTCATAAATTAAATCTGAACATCAGGCCTTATTCATCTAGTATTCTATTTGGCTCTTCTTTGCATTTACAGGTTCTGAATGTTTTCAAAAGAAAACTCATTGCAAATGTTAATATCACGGTCTGTGGTGATGCTATACTGGAAGTCAACTCAAATGACCACTTTTAGGAATTGGTATGAAAAGATGTATAAAGACACAACATTAGAATCTGTATATGAGTCGAAAATCAAATGGCAAATAAATATATATATATATATATATATATATATATTTTAATATGGAAATAATGATCATGAAATATTCTTAGCCATATTGATTGTGATTAAATGCTGAAGTACTTATGTTTTGAGACCAGTTTTCCTACCTCAATAAAAAAAGATAAAGATGAGTGTTAAAAAACAAGGCTTTGCAAAAAGCCTGTAAGCTGAGAGTATTTCCTTGAAAGCTTTTTTTATTGTATGCATTTTACTCAGGGAAATCATAATTAAAAGGCATAAACATGTTGAGGAACAGATAAAGGGCGCTGACATTTTTGAGAGTGTGGTTATTAGGAGCATAGCATAGGCAGGGAAGAGAAGAGTACTTCAGAGTTCGAAGTAATGAGCAAGAAATTGGCAGTGATGGCAAGAATGCTGCAATGCTTCTTATGAGATGGGAAAGAAGGTGGAAATGAGCATAAGGTGTGGCAAGAAGAGCTGAAGGTGACATAAGGGATTACATAAAACCAAAATGATAAAAACACCACTGAACAAAAAGGTTGGGAGTAGAAGGCCATTGCTGCTAAATAGTGGAGGCAGAAAGAGCATAATAAGGTAGACATAGACTTGCAACTGCAAGTAGTCCAGTTGGGCCTAGACAATATGTATTTTTTAGGGCCCCACATATCATTTTGTGTCCATTTTCCTTGGTGTCTGGCTTTGTTTCACTATCTAACCTCCTCTTTGGCCTGTGAGTCTGTAACAATGTGGGCATGTGAAGGCTTCTAGCCTTTGAGATAAATAAACTGTTACCGCACAGATAAAGAGAGAGAGGCATACGAATGAGCAAAGGGGAGGAGCCAGGCATTGTCAGCTCTCTATGCCAAAACAGATGAAGAGAACTCATTCTTCAATCATGACGAAGAGCATCTCTCAAGATAATGGTGTCATAGAGTAAGGAACTTTGTTACATTGTACATTTGTATTAAAATGCCATCCAACACTAACTGTCCTTATTGATGCTCTGCAAGAAATTGGGTTATTGGCTAAGAGGGGTGGAATCTCCACTCAAGCAACAATCACAATATATTCAGGAATGAAACACAAAAGTCACTAGCTTAGCCTGTGCTTAACCGTCTGGTAGCTTGGCACAAAAGCAGTCAGGACTAACTTAGAAACAAAGTGTAAAGTATGATTGTATCACACAAACAGTAATAAAGTGAAAACACAAGAAAAATCCTAGACCAACTTAGAATAAAACAGTAACTTTTAGTAAATAAAATAACAGAACAACAAAAATACAATCAGCAGAACCAGAGATACTGAATTGTAAAGGTTTAAGTAAAAATAGCACCAAGAAGCAGAAGTTACCAACTATGGGTATCTGGTCACATTGGACTGGGTCAAAGTCATGTGTGAACGGACCCAAATCTCCAGGACCAAACTTGGCCTCAGGGGGTTGTACCTTTTATCCATGGTGCGAGGTCTCTCCGGTGTTTCTTTGCGAGGATTCGCATCGGTCTTCATTGGTTCCAATGAAGCTCTCAGCTGTGCAGCAAGGCTTGTCGGGGCTTTGTGTCTCTCTGCATTGGTTCCAATGAAGTTTTATGCTTTGCAGAGCTTTGTATCACTTGACATTGGTTCCAATTAAGCTCTCATCTGTGCAGAGAGGCTTTGCAGGGTTTTATATCACCTTAGTTAGTTCCTATGAAGATGTCAGCTGTGCAGCAAGGCTTTGCTGACCTTCTTGTTGCTTCACAACTGTTTTGATGGAACCTTCAGTTAGGCAAGGAGGAGTTCTACCTGATGCCAGTAAAGGGTCCAGATCCAGAACCTGGTTGACACCTCTTGGAATCTGGACTCACTCCAGCAGAGGCTGGTAGCAGATCTCAGGGAAGGAGACCCCTGCGCCGCACGGCCACCAGCTGTGTGTGTGCCCCCGCCTCGCTGCTGCCGGAAGCCTTGTTGTGCCTGCCTCGCCCCTCCGCCGTATTGCGTGTCTTCGTGTGACTGTTTAATCGTTTTTTTCTTCCTATTTGTTTACTTGCCCTGTACTGTTGTCCCTGGTACCACCCTGCACGTTGCTATTTTAGGTTTTGTCACCCAGCCCCCCTGCGCCTGCCCGCCCCGCTCCCCGCTTCCCGCCGCCGTGCAAGCGGACACGCCCCCTCTTTGATTTGTGCCCTCCCCGCTCCCGCCTCCCAGCTGCTCCTCCCTCCCTCCCACTTGGCCATAAATGGCGACCGCGCGGCGCAGGTGAGTGTGACCTGCTCGCAGGACACCCCCGCGTCGCACGGCCACCAGCTGTGTGTGTGCCCCCGCCTCGCTGCTGCCTGAAGCCTCGTTGTGCCTGCCTCGCCCCTCCGCCGTATTGCGTGTCTTCGTGTGACTGTTTAATCGTTTTTTTCTTCCTATTTGTTTACTTGCCCTGTACTGTTGTCCCTGGTACCCCCTGCACATTGCTGTTTTAGGTTTTGTCACCCAGCCCCCCTGTGCCTGCCCGCCCCGCTCCCCGCTTCCCTCTGCCATGCAAGCGGACACGCCCCCTCTTTGTTTGTGCCCTCCCCGCTCCCGCCTCCCAGCTGCTCCTCCCTCCCTCCCACTTTGCCATAAATGGCGACCGCGCGTTCGCGCAGCGGTCACGCGCAGCGGGCGCGCCGCGCCTGGACCGCGCCCAGTGCCAGGACCCTTGGCCTCCACCGACGCAAGACGACCCGACAAACCTACGACACCGCCGCCCTCAACGCACTCAATACCGGCCGCAAGCCCACCTACTGCACGGCCGCCCCGAAATGTTTCCACGGACCCTTCACCTGCACAACCTGCAAGTTCTCCTGCCTCCGAACCTGCATCACACCCGCCAAGCCAAACTCCAGCAGCGACCTCAAGTGCATCCTGCTCAACACCCGCTCCGTCCACAGACACGCCGTCGAACTCTGGAACCTGCTCGACACAACCTCACCAGACATTGCCTTCCTCACTGAAACATGGATGAACGCCTCCTCAGCCCCCGACATCGCCATCGCCATCCCGGATGGATACAAGATCATCAGGAGGGACCGCGTCAACCAGACCGGAGGAGGAATCACCATTGTCCACAAGAACACCATCCGCATCACGACTGACGCCGACGATACCTTCACTGCCGCCGAACACCTCCACTTCCAGATTCACACCAACCCTAAGACGACCTTCAGAGGCACCCTCATCTACAGACCCCCGGGACCACGCGCACAATTCAGCGAAGACATCACGAACTTCATCAGCCCACACGCCCTCCCCTCCGCCGACTACATCCTCCTAGGGGACCTCAACTTCCACCTGGAGAACAGCAAGGACCGCAACACCGTCACCCTGCTGGACAACCTCGCCAACCTCGGACTCAAGCAACTGGTCAACACCCCCATGCACTACTCCGGCCACACACTTGATCCCGTCTTCTCATCCAGCAAGCACATCGCCTTCAGTCACTCCACCGGACTCCACTGGACCGACCACAGCTGCGTCCACTTCAGCTTCAGAAAAACCACAACCCACCACCACCCGCAACAGGCTAAACACAGAAGCTGGAGCAAGATCACCGCCGACCAGCTCACCACCTCCCTCAGCCAAAACCCACCAGCCAGCACAACAGACCCCAACGAAGCGGCCCGCAACTTCACGCAGTGGCTGACTGCCTGCGCCAACGACCTCCCACCACTGAAGAACCCTCCCAGCAGACCCAGAAGCAAGAAGGCCCACTGGTTCACCGACGAACTCAAGGACTCCAAGAAGACCTGCCGCACCCTCGAGAAAGCCTGGCTCCTCGACCGGACCACTGACAACATGACCGCCCTCAAACACGCGACCCGCAAGCACCACCAGCTCATCCGCACCACCAAGAAGAAATCACTTAAGGACCGACTGGACAACAACGCCCACGACAGCAAGGAACTCTTCAGCATCGTCAAGGAGTTCTCCAACCCCAGCACCGGCAACATCGACATTACCCCTTCACAAGACCTTTGTGACTCCCTCGCTTCATTCTTCCACCGCAAGATTGCCGACATCCCCAACAGCTTCGGTGCACCATCCACGCTCCCGACCGTTGAACCAATGCACCCCACCGCCACCCTCCGCACCTGGACCATGGTGACCACCGAAGACACAGCCGGCGCGATGAACACCATCCACTCCGGATCCCCGACGGACCCCTACCCCCACCACGTCTTCAACAAGGCCGACTCCACCATCGCACCCCAACTCCGAGACGTCATCAACACCTCCTTCAACACCGCCACCTTCCCGGAGAGCTGGAAGCATGCCGAGCTCAGCGCCCTACTGAAGAAACCAACAGCGGACCCCACCGACCTCAAAAACTTCCGCCCCATCTCGCTCCTCCCTTTCGCTCCCAAAGTCATAGAGAAGATCGCCAACAGACAACTTGCCGCCTTCCTCGAGACAAATGGATCCCTCGACCCCTCGCAGTCCTGTTTCAGAGCCAACCACAGCACCGAGACCGCCCTCATCGCTGCCACCGACGACATCCGAGCCCTGCTCGACAACGGGGAAACAGCTGCACTCATCCTCCTGGACCTCTCTGCAGCGTTCGACACGGTCTGCCACCGCACCCTAGTCCAACGCCTCAGCAACACCGGCATCCAAGGGAAAGCACTGAAGTGGATCATCTCGTTCCTAGCCGGGAGAACTCAGAGAGTCCGCCTCCCCCCGTTTCGATCTGAGGCCACTGAAGTCATCTGCGGCGTCCCGCAAGGAAAAACACTCATCCCCACCCTCTTCAACGTCTACTTGAGACCTCTCGCCACCATCGCACGCCAACACAACCTCAATATCTTCTCCTACGCCGACGACACCCAGCTGATCCTCTCCCTCACCAGAGACCCCGACACAGCCGGAACCAGCCTCCACGAAGGGATGAAAGACGTCGCCGAGTGGATGAAGAACAGCCGCCTGAAACTGAACTCAGACAAGACGGAAGTCCTCATCCTGGGACCATCACCCTCCGCCTGGGACGACTTGTGGTTCCGTGGTTTGCGAATTGGGTTCGACGGTTCCGGGCCCGTTCAATAAAGATCGTCGGAAATGGACGATTTTGGTGTCAGCAGACCGCAAATGGCGAGTGTAGCGTGTCTGAGTGTTTTCGTATGAATCGATATAGGAGAACACTCAGTATTCAAAGATTTCGTTTTAACCTCCGGGTTCCATTTTGTATACGGCAGCCATTTTGAATGGTTGCCCTAACATAGGCCCGATGACTCTGGCCGAACGAGTCGTTGAGACACGTATGCCTTTGCTGACTTTTGGGTGACCTGGCCAAACTGACTCCTTGCCCGAGGCCGACCTCGCTGAGCCAGTTCCTTGTTCAGCAGCTGGTCTGAAAAATATCAAAGAGCAGGACGTGCCCGAGTTTATGGTACACTGCTCCCACCTTTCTATCTCACTTCCAATCTGTTTCTGCCTTTCCTTTACAACATAATCATTGATTTGGGTTGAAGGTTTTATGATGGGTTTGTCCGGCCTGATCGAAATGGAAACTTGAAATTTGCTTGGTCATTTCTGGTGGGCTGGACAACGGAAGATGGGATTGTCTGAGATTGTTGTCATACGCTACTTTCAAAATGTTACACTGTCATTGGTCAGTTTGTATGCACCTAATGCTAATTTGAAATAGTGCCTGAGGCTTGATTTTTGGCATAAAAGACCATGCTTCGCTTATTGAATTTGTGCAGTCTCTAGTTAACCACCCGTGTGTGCTTCATAGATCTCTGTTCCTGGTTGCAGCCAATAAACTTTGGTCTTTGACGTCATCAAGAAGTATCCCGTGTCTCTGTTTGCCAAGACAGGGGAACTCAAAGGTATCAGGCGTTCTCCCTAACGCCGCTGGGTTTTAAAACCCGGTCCTTCAGTCTCCTGGTGGCCCCTAGCCCTGGGCACCGCCCCCAAGCCTACAGACCACGCACGCAACCTGGGCTTCATCCTGGACTCCTCCCTCTCGATGACCAGACAAGTCAACGCCGTCTCCTCTTCATGCTTTCACACCCTCCGCATGCTCCGTAAGATCTTCTGATGGATCCCGACCGAAACCAGGAAGACAGTCACCCAGGCCCTCGTCACCAGCCGTCTGGACTACGGAAACACCCTCTACGCCGGAACCACAGCCAAGCTACAGAAAAGACTCCAACGCATCCAGAACGCCTCCGCCCAACTCATCCTGGACATCCCCCCGACGCAACCACATCTCCGGCCACCTGAGGGACCTGCACTGGCTCCCTATCAGCAAGAGGATCACGTTCAGGCTCCTCACTCACGCACACAAGTCTCTTCACGACCAGGCCCCCAAGTACCTCAACGACCGCCTGACCTTCTACACTCCCACCCGCCAGCTACAATCGACCAACCACACCCTTGCCGCCGTTCCACGCATCCGAAGAGCCACCGCCGGAGGCATATCCTTCTCCTACCTGGCGGCCTCCCCATCCACCTTCGACTGACCCAGGACCACCTCTCCTTCAGGAAGCAATTGAAGACCTGGCTGTTCGAGCAGTAGCGAACCCCCCGCCCCCCAAGCGCCTTGAGACACTTCCGGGTGAGTAGCGCGCTATATAAATGTCATGATTGATTGATTGATTGATTGAAGATGTCCAGTAGGAGCTCCAGGCAGGTTTAGTTGGAGCAGGTCAGCTGGGTAGTTGCAGGGAGGATTCTGAAGTTTGTTGTGTCAATCAGACCCTTGATGTAATTCTGGTTAGACTGGGATGAAGGCAAGCAGGTCCAATATTCCCTCTCAGACAGCAAGGTAGTCTTTCAAGCAGCAGGACAGTCCTCTGGCAGCAGGGCAATCTCTCTTCTGAAACATTCACCAGTCCAGGAGTGTTCTGAAGAGAGCTCTCAAGATGCAATATTTATACATGGCGCCAGTCTGTTTGTAGAGGGGACAACCTTTCCTACCACCTCATGTGATTCTGGAAAGTTTTCTAGTTCCCCTGTCAAGGCTCCAGACTGTTTGGGGGGACAAAAGGCAGGCAGACCTGGGTTCAGATTAGTGTGTGTGTGTGTGTGTGTGTGCGCGCGCACACATGTAGGAATGCATGTGTGTGTGTGTGTGAGGCAGAGTCCTTTGAAGTACAAGTAGGACTGAATACAGCTCCTTCCATTCAGCCTTTAAGGACAGCTGAAACTGTCCACAACTACACCCCATTTGTGTGATTGTCTGGAAGAAGTTCACAAACCACCAACAGCAAAACTATTCACAGTCATGTGACACAGGACACTGGCAGAAGGCACATATGGTTGGGACAAGGAAACACCAACTTTAAAAAAGTATAGAGCACAACTGTATCTAGTTGCGTTTTTTCTATAGTAAATAACTAGACACAAAAGAGGACAAGAAACTGAATCAACTTGGCCCTTGTTTTATTCATATTAATTAAAGACTCGTTTAATCTACGTTACTACATTTTTTGTCAGCCGTTACAGAGAGCAAATGAAGATACCAATAAAGAGAAGGGAAATTGAATCACAGGTAAAAGGGTTACATGGTAGCCGATGAACGCTCTGTCATTGATTACCCTATCTGCAGAATAAATATGCCAAAACATCACACAGTGATGTATGGAATATATGTCTTCAATAGAGGTACTCCGTTTGTCCAGATAAGGGCCTATTGAATGCATTTTAACCCCTTTGCTGCGGGGGTAATTCCCCAATGGTGTGGGGGCAGGAGGGGTGACCACGGCACCGCGTTGCTCGTGACAAGCCCAGCTCATCATGAGTCACAGTGGAGCTGGGTCCATGACGAGCTGGGCTCGTCACGACTTAGCCCACTGACTAATTTGCCCGCACAGGCGGGGAATCAATTGCATGTGGGCGGAGTGCAGCCATTATGACGAGCCCAGCTTGTCATGAGCGCAGCTTCACTGTGACTCATGACGAGCTGGGCTAGCCAATGGGAGCGGTGGAGAGTTGCGTGAACAAACTCCACATTAGCTGTCCAATGAGTACCAATTATTGACAACCAAATCACAAATTAGAGATCAAATTTAAGAACACCACTATTAGGACCATGCTGTCGAAATAAAGGATAGCAACAGGAAGATCCAACTTCCTAAAGAAGTTAAGTGAGGTGAGGATTATGAAGTCCAAAAGCTCTGCAACAGCAATGCAAAACAAAAGAAGTAACACCTGATGTTCTGTCAATGCTTGATGATTCTCCCTGCAACACATTAGGACTTAGGAATCAGCACAGTGTGAATGGAAGAATCAACAGGACTCAATAATAGACTCAGACAGATAATTAATATGGTTATTGTATCAGAGATTCAAAATTCACTGTTACAAGTAATTTCTTGAGAACTTCAGTTAAGAATATCACAGCTTTTATAATAGTGCCAAACATTTAAGCAAGCTTCTCGTATTAAAAACAGCTACTGATTTACAAGGTCCTACCACCATTAAGGTAGAAGGATATTTTGTTGTCTAACAGCATAAATTCTAAGAGAATAGGAAAAGGGTTTAAAATTAAAGTCCATTAAGGGGGAGTCAATTAGCATAACCAAGAAAATAGGGAAAATGGAAAAAATGCAAATGGTTCAGGTAAGAAGGCTCAGTCCGTCATCTACCGACTGTGCCACTGACCATGCAGTCCAGGAGTAAGAGAAAAGTCCATAAAAAATCAGTCAACACAGCATTCATGTCGCGAGCAGGAAAAATCAGAATGGCATCTGGTGTCCCTCCTTTGGGGTTTCTTCTTACATAAGATTTTTAAGATCATCCAGTGAAGATGCATCACACCAGCATCAAAAGATTATCAAGTGTCCATATTCACACAGTGCCACCTAGGACACTTGCAACATCGACATGGTTTCCCATGCTAGTCATGAGAATCCAAAGATCAAGAGTCCACATAAGAGTCCACATAGGCTTAGTTTAAATAAAAAAAAATAGTAGTTTGCCATAGCAATAGCTGAAATTCTATTCCCAGTGGAATAGTACACAGTGAAGTTGAAGAAACATTTGGCAATGTGAAGGTGTGAACATGTATGGGACAAATAAGCCACATTTTACTTATGGAAAATGACCCATTGTATTAAATCAGGGGACAAATCAGCACTAGAGAAAAAGCATTTTGAGAATGCCTCTAAATTAGCATTGCACGTTGAAGTGAAATAAGTTCTAAACCAACATCAAATATAGCAAAATGTAATCAATTTAATTAGAGAATATATACAATTTTCACAAACATTATTGCTTGAAAATAGCTAATGTTAGAAATACCTTACTACCACAAATGTTCACAATATTCATTTAAGTGCACATTTTTCTGAAGTAATTTTATAAATAGTGTTATCATAATTTCATAAATCATAGAAGCTCTAGTATCACTGTACGAAACTTTTGTATTTAATTTCTACACAATTTTGCACCGATTTTTCTTGGATTGGTGTCACTACAACGCAGGCTATTACAACGCCTGCTGTTACAACGCGATTTATACATCGCATACCACTACAACGCATAGTGCTTTTAGGCGCTGGATAGTGAATTATTTAATTTACTATTCCAACTCCAGTCCCCGTGGATAGTAGGGAAGGTGTTGGATAGTAAATTAAATATATTCCTTATCCTAGAGCGCCCCCCAGCGCAATGCGTTGTAATGGTTTGCGTTGTAATGGTTGCGATGTAATGGTCGTGCGTTGTAATAAATGCGTTGTAAGTGATGTTCCCCATTTTTCTTACTAGTGCACACTGACAGAAAGCATGCTTATATGTATTAGTATTACCTAATGTGTATGTTTTCTTCATCCATGTTTAAAAGCATGCTTTTACAGGGCTTCTTCTAAACTTATCTAAGTTTTATGTGTCACTGTGTCTAACGTGTGTGACGTGTACTTTCAACTTTTCGTGTCTTCTGTAAATAAACGTGTCATGTATTCGGACTTTTAAAATCATGCTGCATCACCCACATTTCGAGCATATGGTAATTCTGAAAGAAAATCTGACCATGGACAAGAAGCATACTACATGTGTGCACATCACATACATACATCTGCCTACAATTCAAGTATCTGCACCTGTGGCCCTACCAGGGAGAGATTTATCCAGGTGCACCTTTCAACACATTCCTTATTTATAGCAAAAGCCTTGTGCAATCATGTTCTGATTTCTCAGTCCTGGATATACGGGCCTGAGACAGATGAATATGTAGTGCAGACTAGGTACAGAAACCACCAACTACCCTCAGACCCCACAATCTACCACCCATGAAATACATGAACTGTGGCAATCAGAAGCACCCTACTACCCTTATCCCAATCGAAGAAAATGAATAACTCCACCAACATGTATGGACCTGCACAACTCAATGTGTCCTATAGGCTAATGTGGATGCAGGGAGTGAAGCCTTTTGTCGTCAGCAGGACACCTTCAGTGTACCAAAATGGAGTCTATGCACAACAGAGCAGTGGCATATGCCCACTGTACTTTTATGCATAGAGGAGTGGATGACATTATGAATGCCGCTACACATGCCCTTGGGGTCTGGTCCTCTGCCAGGTCTGGTTGTGAATTGCTGCATGAGGCCAAAGCCAGTTCAGCCACATATGTGCGAGGGGATTTTGCCCCTCACAAATGTGTCCTGGATTTTCTGAAATCAAACAACACAAAATGACAAACATACAAATCACTACTTTTTCATATTCATTAGCTTATTTAACACCCAGGCGAGACTGGCGGCCCCAGGCGTTGGGTGTTTCTCAGAGAGGCTGGAAGGGTTGGGGCTGGTATCAGTGTGGTGGGCCGGTTTTGTTACTGGGGGCCGACTTCAATATTGCCCCTTGCAACAAAAGCAGCAAGCAAGCGCTTCCAGCCTCCCGGGTCAGGAAGTGCTTCCCCAAAGGCTGGTCCGCGAAAATTGCCAGGGCTGCTTTGGGTTACCAGTCTGTCCCTGTCTAACACCGTGGAGGCTATTACATGACCACGCAGTAGCGCCTAATGGGAGCTATCCTTTTGTTAAACATTGATGTGAAGGTGAATTCATTTATGTTAGGTAAAGAGATTTATGGTTTCATGCACCAGTAATGTTCAGAATTTGAGGTGTCTCTGTTCTGTGCACTGCATTTTCTGTGCACGTTACTCTAAAATACAGGTGGCAGAGTCCATATCAAAAGGCACATTTTTCCAATATTGTACACTGTTTAATTTGTGCTTTATTTTGAAATGATGGTTTAAATCGTACACAGGTGCATTTATGCATATTTTGCTTGTACGCATTGGGGACATGATCCTTTTGGTCTAAGTAGTGAGGCGCAGGGGAAATATGGAAGGGGGTGAGTGGCAAGGTTGATACGTGCCTCCAGAATGAGTAGGTTCTGTGATGGCCCCAGCTTCAGTCTCTGTGCCCCTCAACGAAAGACTTGGTGCCAACTGAGCTATAGTCTTGCACACAAACGTCTGCTGTTCCGCAGGACTTTGCTTGCTCATAGCAATAAAGCAAAAGAGCAACAAAAACACATCTTGAAGTTACTGCAGTTTATGCACCACCTCAGAGTACATGGAGTTCAAATGCTAATTCCACACAAAACGTGTGTATTCCATAGAAAAGTACATTGTTATAAATCCTATAAAAAGTATTGTTGTGCCTGCTTTTTGTTACACGTCTAATAAGACCGTGTTGCAGAAACATTATACTACCTCAAATTCCCCATGGACCACTGCCTACTCCTAAAAATGCTCTTGTCAACATTCACAAAGGGGACTGTGTCGCCTAAATGTGGTCCCCTATGTGAATGGGTTAGAGGTCCTGTTTGCGAGTGAGTTACCATTAGCTTTGTGTACTTGGTAAAATAGGGCCTTAATTATGAAAAGTGATGCATCGCTGCGTGATAACAGCGATGTGTCACTTCTCAGTGCACCCTCCTTGCGACATGACGGATGGGTAACATTTACTGTATGATGCATCATGTCGCAAGGAGTTATCAATAAGTCAGTATTTCTGACGTATCTGTAGGCGCAAAAGTGACTCATTGCTGGGGTGTGTCTTAGACTCAACTCCAGCAATGTGTCCTTTCACATTGGGCAAGCCGCAATATCTTATGACTGCTCTGAGGCAGGAATAAGATATTGACGCAATGGCTTCCTAGAAATGGTGCACTGAAATCTCATAAATTTCAATGTGCCACTTCTATGAGGCTTTTTGCGGTGGGAACGACCACTTTGCATACATTATACCAGATGTAGGTTTAATGTGGCACAGGGGTTTACAAAGTGACGCATCTGCCTAGATGCACCACTATGTAAATAGGGTGCAACGTGGCGCATATTTTACGCCACCGCTAAAACGTGACGCAACAACGGCGCAAAAGTGATGCAGGGTCTCATAAATAAGCCCCATAATATTTTGCAACTGGATTTCAGTCTCAAAACAATGATACATACCATAAGGAATCAGCATTTGAAAGGGATGCCCAAAACATGCCACCTCCAAATACCGATTCAGTATGGTCTCCTAAACACATTTATCCATTTAGAAAACCTTTTCTGAATTGTTTAAGTGGCTTAGTACATTTTAAAAAGGGTTTTAAGTGTCCGCAAACACTCTGATTTATCGAATCAGAATGCCCACGAAATGTACAACCCTTTGTTCATCTGGCTCTATTTCTGCTTATTAATTGATTTACATGTGACATGGATATTAAAACAAGGACCGATAGTGCATTAATATAGCAAACCTATTCCATATTGTTTTTGCACTTAACCTAACAAACTAACTGTACCTAAAACTGTACTTTTATCTGGATCTTAAGTAAACATTGCAAAAAAATGTGAAATCAGTTTGTGCCCTGCAAAGGTGCAAAGGCTGTTTGTTCCGTTAGTTTTCCGACACAGCACAGGAAACACCAATGGGCTTGCCCCCTTTTTTGTTGCAGCAGCGTAAAGTTTCTGTATCACGGCGCTACACAAGCTGTGGGGGCAGATTTAGAAGCCCCTTGCAACACTTTTGCGTTATTTTTAACATGTGAAAAGTGACGCAAAAGTGGCGCAAGGGGCTTGTAAATCTGGCCCCGTGGCATTTTAAGCGAGTGTAACCATTTTATGTCTCAATAGGAATGTTTTAGTAAGGCATCAAATGCTGCTTTGTGACCCTTTCACAAAATTAAAAAAAACATTAGCTTAAAGGATTTCTGATGTGAAACCCTCTGATATTGGTTGTGTTATGCCTTTCGAAATAAAGTTCTGCGCAGCGGTTCTGCGCCAAAACGCCTGAATTTGCCTATTTAAAGCCATTGTGCTCGTGTCTAACGGCTTTAAAAAGTAAACAAGCATTTGAAAGAAAATGTTAAAAAGTCATAAACGTTTCTATACTATGCAATTCTTTCACTTCAGAAACTGTCACTACTAAAAAATACCTTCTGTGCTGGAAACTCTCTCCAAAAAACTAGCCAAAGTCCAAACAAACAAAATCATGACAGTATATGTATTCAGTCATACCGATTATTTACTTCCCAAACTTCCTATGGTTTCCAATTTTTCTAAATAGATTCTTTACGAGATCTCCTCTAATTTACATTTTCTCAGGCAGCTTTTTCTATGCGAAACATTATTTAATATACAGGTTAAATATATTCCTTCCATTAAACACTCTAACTTAAGAACATTTAATACAATTGTGCTGTACAATCTCACCGCAATCCTACACACCAAGAGTTATGTTCAAATTAAATAACTAGTGCACTTGTTCCCCATCCGACAATTATTGTAAATTATCAATTCACATGGCAACATCAGAGTCAACCCACCCAGCAATGGACAAGTGCCTTTAGCATGACTCTGTTCTTTTGATACTGGACTTTAGGGGTTCCTAATTTCCGGCACAGAACGTCAATTTTAGTAACATGGGCTTACCTTTGCAATGGGACCTTCCCTTGTTCAGTGCCAAGACATGTTGCTATGTGCAATTTCAGCAGTAAAAGGGCGCACATTACATGAAACATCCACATCCTGCCCTACACAGACCCAATGCTTTTCTGTGAAACCGAGCTGATGTTTATGGTGAAAACTGCATTTCTTCCTTGCTTGGACCCTACTCTGGTGCGTGTCAACAAATGTCCGATTTCCATGGGACAGAAACACTGCAAATCATTGACCAGTGGTCAAGGCTGCACCTGAGGGTTTCAGCACGCCCTTACTGGAATTTCCAAATCCCTCTAGAGCCAGTTATCCTCATCGTTTTGCAACAGGGTTGCACAGTCTTTGTTTACTAAGTTAACAAATCACTGCAGATACATTGTCCTACTGGGTAAACTGAGCAAATAAGAATGAAGGTTACAATGGAAGAGAGTTCTCACTGCAAAGAAGAAGCTACCTTTGCAAACAACAACAAATCAAGATAATTAGATTATGGTTTGGTTTATGTGTAAAGGACAACAATGGCAGGGGTGTAACTCGTTAAGGCAGCAGGTGCAGTGGTGCCGGGCCCAAGAGCTATCCGCTGCTTAATTATGGCTGTATTTTACTACCGATTGAGGGGACAGAAGTGCCTTTCCTCCTTGCTTGCACTGGGGCCCATGGTGGATTTCTCTGCGATTTTACCATGCAGTGCTTCTTTTGTTGGGATATTGTGTCTGCAGAGCGTGTTAATAAAGATTTACGAGTTATTTGAATAAAGCATAATAGTGGCTCAACATAATTTCCAGTTCTAATAAATACAGAAATTGGTGACGTAATCAAGATCACACAATGTGGTAAAAAAGGGGGTAAGTGTTTAGTGTTCATGTTTCCAAGTCCCCCAGCTGACAGTTACTTAATTAGACAGGGTCTCGACCTCTGTTCGATGAGTCATTTCATAGACTGTAAATCTTGATATGAGTCAAATATATATCACATTAATATTGTGCTTACTCTAAAATCTATCCAATTATAGGCAAAATGGTATTTACATTTTTGACGTTTGTGTTCTATTTTTTTAAAATGTATATCAATACTTTGTAACTAGTATATAACAACTGGCTAAGTGAGTTGTTTTATCTTTTCGTTTTCTGACTTTCTTTAAGCTCACTTTACTCACGAGCTGTGATATGCACCTCAAAATGCAATGCTCAGTACACTCCTTTGCTGAAGACGTGAAAAAACATAAGGTTTTCTAATACAATATGGTGGCCGCAAGCTCGCGAATTTCAGACACTTCATAAATTTACCATACATTATGTGCATTTTTAACTATTTCCATACAATTTTTCTTACACCTCCGTGATCACACCTATCCCTTATTGGCGCTTAAAACCTGTCAAAATACCTTCTTTCCACTCTGTGATGTTTTTTGTCCATCGGGCAGAATTGGCACATTTTGCTGAACTCACAAATTTACAAATAGGAGCCAAATTATAGAAGTAACTAATCAGCTAATAAAGTTCTTGAAAAACTGGATGGATAAATGATGAAAGTGATCAAACAGTGCAATCGGGAAAGGAAGAATGACACTTGTTAGAAATGTCTACATGGTATATGTGCGTGGTTTACAATAAAAAGAGAATGATGCAAGGAACCTCTGTTCATTAACCCATGCCAGCAGCGGCCCCCCCCGCTGTGGCGTAGGAGTGTCACCCCACTGCAGGAAAACATGTCAAATTAAATGATAATAACACAATGAATAAAACTGCTTTATTATTATTTTATTTTACAATACAGAGCCAGAGACAAGTCTTGATGGTGTGGCCATCTTTTGACAGCGCGATACCAAAGGGGATGATGGACGGAGCGTTTGAGCAAATTAAACACTCACCCCTAGTCAATTGATCTAGGTTTAATCCATCACCGTTCTTTAGCCCACTCCACCACCCCAGTTCAGACATGGCCATATACAAATCAGTCTGACCCTGTGCTTCATGGGAACAGTCCAGCCTGAACTGCCAAGCCATGTCTTCCCTGGACCGGAAACAAGCATCCTGGGACCGGTTTCGGGTTCATAACCCTCATCAGCCAGGCTATCTTGAATCCAGTGGTAAAGTGAGCAAGGGACCCACGTCTGGGCATACCCTGCCAACTTAGGGGGAACAAAGCGATACCAAAGGGGATGATGGACGGAGCGTTTGAGCAAATCAAACACTCACCCCCAGTCAACTGATCTGGGTTTAATCCATCATCATTCTTTATCTCAAGACTGATTTGCATATGGCTAGGTTCAAACTGGAATGGCGAGCAAAAAAAGATGGATTTAGGCCCAAATCTCTGTACTGTGGTGAATGTATGACATTGCTCTGCATTCTGTCCATCAACTGTTATTTTACATCCTTTGACAGCAGCAGGAGGAGTGGTGCTACTGGGCACTGCAATGTCGCATGGTGGTTTGGCCGGCCATCTTAGCACAGTCAAACCGACATCAGCACTTAGCTATCTCCATGCTGTTGTGTGGAGAGTAGCAGGCACAGGCTCCAAGTCCTTGTTGGAGCGTAAAACCAGTGCGCTTCACCCAATCCTGGTGCTTCTCTCATGCTGGGTAATACCAGCATGAGATCAGCATCTGGACTGGCACAGGAGAGCCTAAGAGTCTGGGCAGGTGCGACAGGTGCAGGAATGAGCGTTGGGGCCGGGTTGGGGGGATTTGACAGACAACCCAGTGGTAACATTAAATAAATAATTAATTTTTCCTCGTGGTTGTCTGTTGAAATCCAACTCCCCATCCGGCCCACCGCTCTTACCTGTATGGGCCGCTCCTGAGTCTGGAAGCTGTACATCTAGAGCTAAGCACAAAGGCAGCAGGCATGTTTTCTTTTTCTTATTTTTGTCTCTTGCATTACTTTTTCCTGCTAGCAGCTGCCACTGATAAACCATTGTGTTCCTCAACCCATAAAACATACAATTAACTTATGTGTGAATTAATTCACAAAATATGTCAAGAACTGCCATTATAATGACACAAGCTGCATTATACCTAAAAATGTGATCCATCATTACACACGTCGGTGACAGGATGAAGTCTGGCATGTTTGCCATCATATTAAAGGTGCCCACAGAGGAATTACCACCATTATATCAGGGCCACAATTAGCTTGAAGGTTGTATCATTATAGCATCACTGCCAATATCCTTCAAACGTTTAACACTATTATGCTAGTTGCACCCTAGCATGAGGTGCTACCACCTTCATGCAACGTCATGCCTTAGCTCTCTAAAATATGCTAAGAATAGCCACTATTATTCTAGGCCTAGAATTATGCCAGAAGAGGAAGCCATCATATACCAGGTGATTAGCACAAGATAATAATACTCATTACAACATAAGAGAAAGCAATGAAAATTCTCCCAAATATGTATACAAGGGGTGGATTGCACAAGTAACAGTCCAATAGTGAGGGAAGTGAGCTAGTAGGAGTAGAGCCAAAGCAGGACAGCAATTGCGAAAAACCTACAAATTGTCTGTTGAAAATGTCAGTTACAAAACTAATTTAATATAGGTTTTTTATAAGGTGTATCTAGAGCATGACTTCAATGAGATGTTACTACTTGTTCTTTAAGACCTCTGAGATGCTTCATCAGTCTTTGCGTCATGGCCGTCTGAGGTTTCAGTATCTGTTCCATAAACCTTGTAGGAATGAGCTGCACCCGCTGCTTCGTTAGAGGACTGATGACACACATACCACACAAAAGATACCAAGGGTCTAATCTGATTCTGTCAGTGACTGGAACTTATTTGTGGTATCCCAAATCACACATACCAAGAGGTTATATAAAAAGTTGTAAAGGAGAAGAGAAAATAGCGAGAAATTGAAAATAAGGGAAAAGTGTACCCATCAGCCCACATAGAGTGGAACTTCGTCATCTGGGTTGTTGTTGTCGGTTGGTATCCGATAAGCTCTTCCACAGGAGAACACCTGAGGCTAGCTAATCTTGGACCCACCGGTTGAACCATCAACCAAAAAAGAAGGATGAGAGTTATAAGGCTGTAGGGGCAAGTTGCAGTGCTTAGAAAATGTGAAAAGGTTACACCTTTTCACATTTCCTAAGCACTGCAACTTGCCCCTACAGCCTTATAACTCTCATCCTTCTTTTTTGGTTGATGGTTCAACCGGTTCAACCGGTGGGTCCAAGATTAGCTAGCCTCAGGTGTTCTCCTGTGGAAGAGCTTATCGGATACCAACCGACAACAACAACCCAGATGACGAAGTTCCACTACTATGTGGGCTAATGGGTTCACTTTTCCCTTATTTTCAATTTCTCGCTCTTTTCTCTTCTCCTTTACAACTTTTTATATAACCTTTGGTATGTGTGATTTGGGATACCACAAATAGGTTCCAGTCACTGACAGAATCAGATTAGACCCTTTGTATCTTTCATGTGGTATATTGCTCAGTTGGGGGACAAGATACAAGCAGGTCTATAAATACAGACTCCCCTAGGGCCCTCCCTCATCTTTTGTTTTTGGTGACTGATGACACACGCCTGTTTTATTAGAACCTGTGCCATCACCCTGTGAAGAGTTAATACTGTTACCATGCCATTTAAGAGGTATTAGGACCGGTATAAGAAACGCTTGTATCCATTTTATATATGAATACTTGTTCTGTGGCTGTGTGAAGTGTCATTACCTGCAGCAGCTCCCCACCCAATTAACCTGGTGCAGCTGAGAGTGTCAGGATTAGTGTCACAATATATGTTCCATTTCCTCTGACACGTGCCAGTAGCTGTGCCAAGGCTCTGAGGTTCCGTGACGATCGTAAGTGGTGTTTTTCGACTCATACGAATATGGTCGAGTCTGGTATCTATGAACCGCAAATGACGAGTTTAGTGGGTGTACGCGTTTTCACTGTGCTAGCCTAAACCGTTCGTTTGTTTCGTGGGTTTCTACATCCGAGCCCACGGGTTCCATCTTAGATACGGCATCCATTTTGTTTCTTGCCCTCAAGTAGCCAGAGAACGGACGCTGTCCGCTCGCGACCCTGGGATCCCCAAGACTCTTGCGGAAGACACGTTTCCTTTGAAAGTGTCTTTATGATGAGGGGGATGACACTGTAAGGCAGATGGCCCCGCTCGAGGCACATCTTGCCGTGTCGCTCTATTGTCTCAGCCGTGCATCTCGTTAGGCACGTCCCTTTGATGCCTGTAGCTCGTGTTTCCCGATACCACCCCTTTTACACCCTTTCCGATCTCCCCACTGTTTCTGTCTTCCTCTGCACCTGTTTTCTGTTCCTTCGTCGATTTGTTTACTGCCAATTGGAATGTACTAATGGTGGGAAGATGGGTTTTTACAGTTGGGAACCAACGAATGTTTCCGCACGTATGTTCCGGGCCCTGAATGCATCAAAGCGACCCCTCTTGGAGATTACGATGGGAACCGAGTTGTAAACCTTTGTGTACCATGTTAACCTATGAGAGAAATGTGTATAAAAGGAGCGACCTACAGTAGCAATTTGAAGCAGTCTCCTCGAACCTACACACGCTGTACTTCTTGTGACTTCTGTGTTCCCTGCAGTAATAAACCTCAAATCTTTGACGCCGAAGGAAGTGTCCCGTGTCTCTGTCATTTGTACGCCGGAACAGGTTACCCACGAAGGTTTCTGGTGTTGTCCCCTGGCACCGCTGGGTCTTAGAATAACCCAGTCCTTCAGTTGGCGCCCCATGTGGGGCTGCATCAGTGGTACCGGTCCAAGCCCGACGATCGTGAGGAACTTCGTGTGAAATCTCCGAGGGAAGGTGCACCCCGCTTCATCGATCCTGTTGTCGAAATAAGTGGCCCGATGACTTTTCCCGAGAAGATTCCCGCCCCCCGACGGCTGCGACGGACTGCAGCCCTGACTGTAGACCTGTTTTTGGCGCCTGGCGTAGACCTTGGTACAGCGAGACGATTGACGGGCTTTCCTGGTGACGCCATCGATCTTTGAGTTAAGTATTTGTGGGTCGCTCCCAGAGTCCTTAGTTGTGGTTGCTTAGTTGTTGCATGGTTCCATTGCATTTGTGGTTCTTAGTACTTGGATCTTTGTTGTGATATTTGACGTCTGCAGTCGCCAAAAACCGAGGGTTTTTGCTCTTTGCAGGGACTTGGTAAATCCCGTAACCCTTGAAGTTTGTGAAACTCGGCTAGTGTGCAAGATGCCTGGTCGCAGTACTTTGTTCAGTTGTTTTAGACGTTGTGGTACGGATTCCCGACTGGAGGACTCGTGTCCGATACCTCCGGTTGGAACTCCAACTTATGAGCTCTATAGTAAGCACGGGTTAGGTCCGATTACCTTTAATGAATATTGGATTCGTTATACTAAAAAGGATGGTGTCCTTAGTTGGCCACCTCATGGTAGCTTCGAGACCCCGATATTAGATAACCTTGAGGCTAAATTGTTTAAGAAAAAATCAAGGCCGGCCATGTTTGATGCTTTTCGGTTATGGCGTAAAGAGGCCAAACAGAGAGAAATCAGACTGTTCAAAGGTAATCAGAGAGATGGAGTTGCTACCACGGTAAGGAAAGCAGAGCAGTTTCAGCGAGATAAGGAGGAAAAGGAAAAGGAAGTTTTCGATAGATTGCAACGTATGTCTGTAGATAAGTGCTATCCCGCTTTACCGGCGGATACGGATAAGACGGAGGAAGGTACCGAGGACCCCTTAATGTCTTATCTCATGAAGTCACCACCTCCGTATGTACAGGGTACCACCGCTCCTGTGATTCCCCCTGTTCCTGTTCCCCAACCAGCTCCTGTCCCTGTACTTCCAGCTGTCCCTGCTCCTCCGCCTGCTTCTGTCCCTACTGCTCCTCCGCTTGCACTTCCTCATACTCCTGCTCCCGCTGCTGCTCCTGTTCTACTTACTCCTACCGTTCCTTCTGTTTCTGACTCCTCTCTTGTTAATCCCTTATGCTATACTTCTCCGTCTATTCGACGTCGTACTCCTTTAGTTGCTGCTAACTTTTCCAATACCCTTGGACCTATTTCTGAGTCCGCTGGTTCGGACGGTCCTCAAAGACGTAGTCAGCTTCCCGGTAATAGGGAACGAGCCGCGCTGTATAATATGGCGATGGCTTGGATGCAATACCCCATTAGGAATCCTCCACGTTCGGTATTGAATACGTTTGGTCAATTCAATATACCGACACAAAGATATGTTTTTGAAGAAATGTGCAAGGTTTTACGTGACCAAATATCGGCTGATGCATCTGACGATGTAATGACTGCTTTGACTAATCTACAGCTTCAGTTTTCGAGCGGAATGATAGTAGGTAGCAATGTTCGACGTGCAGTCGAGCAGTTGCTGTCTTTTCGTCCTTCTATAATGCCTCGAGCATTGTTTGTAGAAGACATTGAAGGACCGCTAGGAGCACCTGGTCAGTATCCCATGCGCGAGGTTCCTCCAGTGTGGATGCCAGGTGACTCTAATGCCGTTCCTATCGTCCTGCCGCACTTCAGAGAGTATGGATCCATCTTCCTTGGAAACGATCAGAAGTTTTGCAGGTGAAGCAATCTTTGCCTGACCCTCGCAAAAATCCTGCAGGGTATTATAAAGAATTATCGCAGCTTGTAGATGCTACGATAATGAATCTTGCTGATATCGATATGCTGTTCGGTAATGTTGTTCCACAACCGGTATGGGCAAAGATTCGTCAAGAAAACCATGCGGCAGAATTAGGTGGTGATTGGGCTGCTCTTATTGCGGCAGACACACGACAAGTTGGTGGGGCTAAACCTGAACAGCTTATTACGGATCTTCCTCAGAGAATTATCACTCTTATGAAAACGCTTATGCCAGCCATGAAGGTGAATTGGGACAAACTGTCCGCTTGTAAGCAAAAGAAGGACGAGAGTGTCTCTGATTTCTTTACGAGATTTGAGGAGGCATTCATCGATCATAGTGGTCAGGATATGGGTACTGAGGGTGGACAGCGATTGTTCATGGATAAGTTTGTCTCAAATCTGCTGCCTGACCTTAGCAACAAATTGCGTAATTCAGAAAGTGCTTGGGCTGTTTCTACTTCTGCTCAAATATTGCCCACAGCACAATATTATGAGAACAGAGAGAAAGAGGAGAATGATCGCGCTGATAAAAAGACGAAAGAACTCAAAACTAAAGTGTTGTTGCAGCAAGCGTATCCTCCACGTTCAAATCAGAACGATTCGCAACAGCGGAATAGGCCGCAGTCTCAGTCGAACAGATCACAATCTCGGAATGACTCCTCTTCTGACAGATCTTCATTGGGGTACAATTAGTGTGCCTATTGTCGGAACGAGGGTCATCTGAAATTCGATTGTCCGGTTTTGCGTGATCGAAACAGCGGTAATTCTTCTAGAGGAGGTCGTAGCGGCCCCCAACAAGCATCACGTGGTAGAGGTCGTGGTGTTCAAACTGATCGTTCTAACAACAACTCCGATTCTAACAACTGTTTTGATCAACGTGGATCATCGCAAAGCAGATCTGCTCAGTACAATGTAGACGATTATTATGTTGATCACAATATCGACGATAGTAATTACTAGGACAGCCATGAACAAAGAGAGGGAGTAGTATCAGTTCCGGTTGATCAGAGAGGGCCTTACGTCGCAGTTGCCACCTCGGGCGTCGTTGAGCCTTTTCTGTTGGACACTGGTGCAGCGAAAAGTTCTATCACGCATTCGAAACTCCCTGGCGCACCTTTGTCTGGCTTAACAAATGTTTCCGTTGGATTCTCTGGCGCCCCTGTTAGCAATCCGGTTTCGTGCCCTTTGCCCCTTACAATTGGGCCTCGTAAGCTGAAAGCTCCGTTGATTTTGACCACTGGTTGTGGTGAAAATCTTTTGGGCCTGGATTTGCTAAAACGTCTGTATGCGACTTTGTATTGTTCTCCTGCGGGAGTAAAGCTTACGTTGGGTGAGAGAGTTATCTCTCCTATGTACTTGTCTCTCGATAAGCTTCCACCGGAATTGAGTTCTCTTCCTGCATCTTTGTGGGCAACAGGTCCCAATGACGTGGGCCTGCTTGATATCTCCCCTTATGTTGTTCACTTGAAACCTAATGTGCGTTTGCCACGTATTCCCCAGTATCGTATCTCTCTTGATGGTGAACGAGCACTGTTAGCCATCATCTACGATTTGATTGAGAAAGATGTTATCGAGGAGACTCGGGGAAACGTGTGCAATAGCCCTGTACTGCCCATTTTGAAGCGCACTGATCCATCGAAACCCCCTGTTTATCGTTTTGTTATCGATTTACGGGAGGTAAATAAAATTGTGGTTCCTCAGTTCCCTGTGGTCCCTGACATCACGGCACTTCTCACTCTGATTCCAGCTTCTGCATCTTGGTTCTCAGTGATCGATCTGAAGAATGCGTTCTTCAGCATCCCGATTGCTGAAGAGAGTAGAGACCTTTTTGGTTTCTCTCTTGGAGGCCGTAGCTTCCGGTTTAAACGTGCTCCTCAGGGCTACTGTGAGAGTCCATCGATATACAGTCAAGCCCTGAAGGGTCAACTTGATGCGTTTGTGTTGCCGGCCGGTGCGGCCTTAATCCAATATGTCGATGACTTATTGGTGGCTGCAGACACTCAGGACATTTGCAAAACTGCAACAGTGTCGTTGTGGCAACATCTCTGTGACTTACATCACAAGGTGTCACCTTCTAAGCTACAATATTGTTGTCAAGAAGTAACCTATCTAGGTCACTTATTGTCAAAGGAGGGAAGAAGGTTGACCCCAGAGAGAATTGCAGCGATTGCCCGAATGACTGTGCCAACAACTCAGAGAGATGTGCGTGCCTTTTTAGGTATCACGTCATACTGCAGGCAATGGATCCCAAATTTTTCATTGTTAGCGAAACCATTGGTGGCTCTTACATGCAAGGATGTTCCAACTCCTTTGCCATGGACGGAAGAATGTCAGAAAAGTTTTTCTGAACTGCGTGACGCATTGTGTTCGGCTCCTGTGTTAGGGACCCCTGACTACAGTAAGCCGTTTACATTATACGTTCACGAGAGGGAAGGTTGTGCGTTGGGTGTTTTGACGCAACCTTTTTGTGGTAAACAGCGTCCATGTGCATATTTTTCCTCGACCTTGGACCCAGTAGCTAGAGCATTGCCGAGTTGTCTGAGGGCAACAGCGGCAGCTGCGGTGTCCATCCGACAATCTGCAGGATTGGTCATGGATAATATGCTTACGGTGATGGTTCCGCATGCAGTTGACACTCTCTTGAATCGTACAAAAACTCAGCACTTGACGAGTGCAAGGTTGTCTGGGTTTGAGTTGACGCTTTTGGCAAGTCACATTCAAATAAAACGCTGTAACGTCCTGAATCCGGCGACTTTGTTACCAATCAGTATGGAATCAGATGAAGTAGCAGCTCACGACTGCTACTTACGAACTGAAGAGGAAACCAAAGGTCGTGTAGACCTGAAAAATACTCCTTTGGAAAATCCAGATGGGACACTGTATGTGGATGGGTCGTGTTTTAAATTGCCGAATGGTGATGTAACGACCGCGTATGCTGTGGTAACCTTGAGTACGGTTGTGGAGACTGCGAGATTGAATCAGAATTCTGCCCAAGCTGCAGAGCTGATTGCTTTGACTAGAGCATGTGTGTTGTTGAAAGGGAAACGGGTGAATGTGTTTACCGACAGCCAATACGCTTTTGGCGTCGCGCATAGTTTTGGACGATTGTGGCGAGAGAGAGGTTTCATGACGTCGCATGGCACTAAGATTCAGCATGGACAGCTTGTGAATGATCTTTTGGATGCACTGACTTTGCCTAAGCAGGTGGCGATTGTTAAATGCAATGCGCATCGTAAGGTGACGGATGATGTTGGCAGTGGGAATGCGTTTGCGGATGAGACTGCTAAGGAGACTGCCCGGAACCTTAGCACGAGGATGTATGTGACGAGTTCGGTAAGGTGGCCTACAGAGACTGGTATGTGTGAGGATACTATCGAGAGTGTGAAAGCGATACAGAATGAGGCCACTGACACTGAAAAGACGAAGTGGAAAGAGAGTACGGGAAAGCTGGATACGAATGGTTGTTGGATTGATTTGTCGGAGCATAAGAGATGGATGTTGCCAGATGCGTATGTGCTAGCTGTTGTGACGATGGCACACGGTTTAGCGCATATTAGTGCGAAAGGTATCTGCAAGTTGCTGTCCCCTGTGTGGAAGAATGACGGTATTACTAAATGTGCTGAGAGATTGGTTAAAAATTGCATGATATGTATGTTGTATAATCCTGGTAAGGGAACCCCTACACCTCCTGGCCATTTTGCTCCCCCTTCATGTCCCTTTGAAGTGATTCAGCTAGACTTCATCCATATGGAGCGATGCAATAACCTGAAATACGTTTTACTTGTGGTTTGCGCATTCTCCCGATGGATTGAAGCCTACCCTCTCAAAGACAACACTGCTATGTCCACTGTGAAAATCCTACTGAAGGAATACTTTCCTCGGTATGGAATGCCACGGATTGTATGGTCTGATAACGGAAGTGAGTTTGTGGGGAGTGTGATGAAGAATGTGTGTAAGGGCCTTGGAATTACTCAAAAGTTCCATAGCGCCAATCATCCTCAGTCAGCGGGTTTGGTCGAGGGCTATAATGGCATGCTCAAACTAAAGTTGGCGAAGATTCAGGCCACCACTGGTCTCTCATGGCCTGACGCTTTGCCCCTAGCTCTGTTGTCAACAAGGGCGACTGTACACTCCCGAGTAGGACTCAGTCCCTACGAAATAGTGTTCGGCCGTCCTGCGAATGTTTGGGGGGTCCCTAGACCAAGTGTGTTTTCAGACCTTGAATATCCAATGTTGATCGATTATCTTCATGATCTGACTGCTAAACTGAGGTTAATTCACCAACAGGTCTTTGAAGCATTGCCGACGCAGACGGAGGGTCCAGGCCACCAGCTCCAGCCCGGAGACTGGGTGGTGACGAGGAACTTCGGAAGAAAACGCAACCTCGAACCTCGCTTTACTGGACCCTACCAAGTCCTCCTGGCCACGAGAACTGCTGTCCGTCTGGAAGGCCGAAGGCACTGGGTGCATGCCACCCATACTAAAAAGGTTCCTATACCTTTACCAGCGGACTCGTGGGTGAGGAAGGGCATTGCCTCGTCTGAAACTGAAGCATCGCAAACCTTTGTACCTTTCAGCAACGCTTAACTTGTTGGAGAATCCTCAGTGCAGCAGAAAGACATTGTTGAACATTTGCCATCACGAGATTCAAGATCTGAACAATTGACTGATCAACAGAACTCTGTTCCCTCATCGGATCCATTGTTTGACGAACAGACACGTCCTGGGAGAAGCCGCTATTCTTTGCGATCTAATACCAAGGACAAATAAATTTTCGTTTCTGTTCCTCGACATCTACGTTACCCCTTTTGCCACGATCAGTCTAAACACACGTACAACTGTGATTTTTGTAAATATTGAGTTTTTTCCATATGTGTTTTTGCTTCCACAGCTGAGAGACTTTGTATATATTTGTGAATTAGAATACCTTACATCCAGGTGAACCGTAGGGCCGCGCGTGTACTTCCTTCTGGTTAGTAGGTCTAGACACTAGGTCAGAGAACGTCGGTTCCTGGGAACTCCCGGGGATTGACTACTGCTACACAGAACGAAGTGCGTCAAGAAACGTTGCGGACGGTTTTAGGGGATGGCGTTTTCAAAGCTGATGGACTTGGAAAAAGCTCAGACGCAAAGATTCAAACTGCAACAGATTACTCGTACCAAATGCTTTATGTTTCAGGTGTTCCTTCTGTTTCTAATTGTTTCCTCGTTATTGGCGGGTGGGGTGTATTATATGATACAGTACTTCCTACCTTCTGCCATACCTACTCCTACTTTTGAACCTCAAACTACCTCCGCTATGTCCCCTCATTCCTTCCATATCTTACTCCAACACGAACAGGCTAGACGTGCAGAATTCAGAAATAATTCCTTCATTCAGCTCCTTCATCAGCATCAGTTAGTGGTTAATACTACTAATTGTTGGGTGTGTGGGTTAATGCCACATACCACAGATAAGGGAATTCCGTATCTGGTCCTTCCTTATAGTTCCCAGGGTTCAGCTCGAGCATTACAAACAATGTTTCGAAGTGCACTAGATTCCTACCCCAATCGAGAGCCACGTCCTCCGCACTTTGGTCCAGGTCCGTACCACAAGCCTTTGGCTATAGCGATCGCTGATCTAGATAGGGATATCTATGAGCCGTCGCTCATCCCAGAGGAAGAGGTGCGAGCCTATAGGGATCTGAGTGAGGCTGAGTATAGTGCGCTCGTGGGTGAAAGACAGCTTAAGAGCTTGTCTCCGATATGGATCGTACCCCACCTTGGTAATTTCTGTCTAAAGGGTCGTGGCCGAAGATCGAGAGCATATCTTGGAGAGAGTGCTTGCTCCGAGACGTATGTTTTGCCGATGCTCTCTACCCCTGTGTTTCTGACTGCCAAGGGTACGTACTTTGTCTGTCATGATCGTGCGTATACGTGGTTGCCCTCCGACTTTGCGGGCACATGTTATATTGCAAATTTGTTGCCTCCGACGTTTACCGTTGATGCAGACTACCACAAGACTAGAGTTGTGAGGGGCGTGATTAGCGAAGAGGACACTGCCGGTCAAGAGGCAGGAGACTTTTTCAAGGGTTTCTTTCCGTTTTGGGGGCCTATGGTCACTAGTAGGAACCTGAGACAGTTGACTCGAGTGGTGGAATCGACCGCTATTATCACTGCCAGTGCCCTTGGTAATATCACCGCAGAACTTCAGGCGGATAGGCTCATGACGTTACAAAACCGTATGGTTTTAGACGTTGTTTTAGCAGATCGAGGTGGAGTATGTAAGGTGATCCATTCGAGCTGCTGTATTTTCATTCCAGATAACGCTCCGACTGTCTATCAAGCCATTTCAAAGTTGCATAAGATCTCCGAGTCCATACATGTGGACGTAGGGGATTGGACGCTACTTGGGTGGTTTTAGGGCCTGATGTCGACTTGGGGTTGGAAGATTCTGATGATCATCGGGGTTGTTGCAGCATTTCTGTTCACGTGTTGTCTTTGTGTGCAGTGTGGTCCTGCCTTATGTGGCCTCTGTGCTACAACGTGTATAAGACAGCCGCCTGTTACCAAAGCAGGTCAGTTGGATAGAGTTATGTTGCAGCAACATCTGGATGGTCTGATGAATATCGAGTATGATTCCGACTAGTGCTTGCCTACATGAGGGCAAAAGGAGCGTCTGAGGTTCCGTGACGATCGTAAGTGGTGTTTTCGACTCATACGAATATGGTCGAGTCTGGTATCTATGAACCACAAATGACGAGTTTAGTGGGTGTACGCGTTTTCGCTGTGCTAGCCTAAACCGTTCGTTTGTTTCGTGGGTTTCTACATCAGAGCCCACGGGTTCTATCTTAGATACGGCATCCATTTTGTTTCTTGCCCTCAAGTAGCCAGCGAACAGACGCTGTCCTCTCGCGACCCTGGGATTCCCAAGACTCTTGCGGAAGACACGTTTCCTTTGAAAGTGTCTTTATGATGAGAGGGATGACACTGTAAGGCAGATGGCCCCGCTCGAGGCACATCTTGCCGTGTCGCTCTATTGTCTCAGCCGTGCATCTCGTTAGGCACGTCCCTTTGATGCCTGTAGCTCGTGTTTCCCGATACCACCCCTTTTACACCCTTTCCGATCTCCCCACTGTTTCTGTCTTCCTCTGCACCTGTTTTCTGTTCCTTCGTCGATTTGTTTACTGCCAATTGGAATGTACTAATGGTGGGAAGATGGGTTTTTACAGTTGGGAACCAACGAATGTTTCCGCACGTATGTTCCGGGCCCTGAATGCATCAAAGCGACCCCTCTTGGAGATTACGATGGGAACCGAGTTGTAAACCTTTGTGTGCCATGTTAACCTATGAGAGAAATGTGTATAAAAGGAGCGACCTACAGTAGCAATTTGAAGCAGTCTCCTCGAACCTACACACCCTGTACTTCTTGTGACTTCTGTGTTCCCTGCAGTAATAAACCTCGAATCTTTGACGCCGAAGGAAGTGTCCCGTGTCTCTGTCATTTGTACGCCGGAACAGGTTACCCACGAAGGTTTCAGGTGTTGTCCCCTGGCACCGCTGGGTCTTAGAATAACCCAGTCCTTCAGCTCTTCTAGACAGATGACAGAGCCTATAGCTTGGTTATGGCCTGGGGTCAGTTGCAGCTCACTGATCCCTGTCTGTCTGTAGTCAATATGTATAGATCAGCTTTCCCTAGGCTTTGATTTTGGTCCCATGGACCTCATATGGCACAAGCAGCTGTACACTAGACCCAATTTACTGCATACTTCCCAGGTTTCTTAGGTCCATGCATGAGTAGCTCAACCAGTCAAGGTTTGTTTTCTTTGAATTCTTGGTTTTTCCATTTCAGGTTATCCCATTGTAAAATCAGGGATTCAAGTAACCAAATGCGTAATAAAAACTTGGACTATATTAGTTATACATGTACCTGGTGAACTTGAGACCCCGTGAACTCTGTCAATTTCTGTGAGGGTCTCTGTCTCTTTGCATATGTGAGGTCAGGTGGTAAAGACAGAGGATGCAGGTGCCAACACTGGTTTGGCTAATGCCTTAAGAATCCATCCCTCTAACAGAGATCCAAAATTTAACTGACTTGACCTGTAGATTCACACCATAAACAATTTAAAATGCCAGACTATTTTGTCAGGGGAAGAATGTTGTGATAGTTAGGTGACACTCTCTTTAATTCCCAAGTTACCTAAGAAAGAAAATCCAATAATGAAGCGAGATATTGCGCTACAACAGTGTAGAAGCAGGCAAAACAGACCCTGTGCTGAACACACTGAACTGGCGGAGTTAAACTGGATTCTAAAAAGATGTGTGCTATGAAAGAGGCAGAAGATGAAGCTTGCATATTAAGTGATGGACTTAAAACGAGTACGCAGTATAGCATTCCACATTAAATACTTTTGACAAAGGGCCAGTATTTTTATTGCATCTTCAAGACAGCCTGTGTTTATCCTTATTATGTTAATACAAAAATGCTAATCCAACGTGTAATCCTGACAGTCTAGTAAAATAAATGAACATGGAAGGGCTACTCGAAAATATATGTACGACTTTATTACAGGTTAACACACTTAATCAACCTACACTTCCTAAAAGGCCATAATCTGTAAATTTGTTACAGCAAAAAGGAAACACATCAAACAACACAGATTGCCTTTTAGTTAGAAGTTACAGTCATGTCACATCTGCACTGTAACAAATGTTTTACTTCATGCCCCATCATCAAAACGTAATGGTAACACAATGCAACAATGTAACTATCCTCAAAAGGCCATGGCCCATCCCAGCAATGGTAAAGCATAAAAAAACATAAAGAAAATGGGTGAAAGGGTGTAACCCAATAGTGGAAATTTATGAATAAAGTAGTGCAAGCAATATACTTGACTGGATGGGGAACAGTTAATTTACCTGCACAGAGGTGGCATCTCCAGCATCGCAACTCCTGTGCACCTTCTGTGGACTGAAATAATGGGTTAGTTCAGGAAGAGGTAGAGAGAGAAGAGAGACTAGGAAAAGAATGGACAGAAAGAGCCTTACTTCTCCATATTTTGCTGATCTCGTTATTGGTGGAATTAGGACTGAATGAAAGTGGCACTGTATGCACCCAGGACATTAAAATTAAATGCTACTAATGTGCTTGCAACATTGACTGTGCCACCCACATAAGTAGGTATTTCAAACATGTCTCAGGCTTGTCATTCCTGCCTGTGTGTGTAGTTTTAAATAGCCATTTCATCTTGGCAAAATAAACCTGTTGCCAGGAATAACCTTTCCTTTTTAATACACATAAGCAACTCCTAAGGCAGGCTCTAAGCAGTCAAATGGCAGAGTGCAGTGTATCTAAAAAGATGGACATGTACTTTAAACTTCTGCAATCTGCATGTCCTGGCAGCGAAAAGTTCTTAAATATGTTTTCACTACCGCAAGGCCTACGTCGAACATGGGATAACATTGGGTTATCTGATACGTAAACAAGGGCAAACTTTCAATTGGAAGCACAAAGTAACACTGAGTTTTGTATCAAATGGATTGTAATTTAAATCCCTCTTTATTGGTAAAGTTAGATTTTAAGTCACAATTTTGAAACTTCTGAAAGTTGGCATTTTCTTGTCCTTAATATTTGGTGCCCACAGGCTGCAACCTGGGTCCCATGGCTAGGTGTAGTTGGCAGTTGGTTTTTAGTCTGTCAGGAAAAGTGAAGGCAATGCCATCATTTAGGGGTTGCAGCTGTGACCCTTTGCTTGCCCCTTGCAACCCTTGGCACTGCCCTGCGAACGCTGGCCCCAGAGGTGGCAAAATCTGTGCCAAAAGCGCTGGGGCAGCTTCACATTACTTGTTTCACCCCTGAGGCGGAAGCCGGGGGCATTCCTTCTCTTTAATCTTTGGAAGCAGAAAGTATACGAGAGTGTGTGTGATTCTAAAACTGTATGCTTGGTGATTTAAGACTAGCGGACAGACACATCTACGACTGCCACTTTTAAATTTGTATATATTTTAATTAATGCTTTTTTTAAATATCGGATACAGACCTCCTGCCTGTTCTGGCGAGATTCCTTCGTCACAGGGGTCCCGATCTTGATCTCTCTCCCCCGGCGCAGCCGAGCACAGCGCTCTCGCCGGCTGGGAAACGCCGAACCGCCATCCTGGGGGGAGGCAGGGTAGCGCTCCAGCTCCTGGACGCCTCCCGCCCTCCCTCACTACTTAAGGAGTCTCGCCCAAACTTACAACAGATTACTTGTTTCACCCCTGAGGCGAAAGCCGGGGGCATCTCCTTCTCTTTAATCTTTGGAAGCGGAAAGTATACGAGAGTGTGTGTGATTCTAAAACTGTATGCTTGGTGATTTAAGACTAGCGGACAGACACATCTACGACTGCCACTTTTAAAATTGTATATATTTTAATTGATGCTTTTTTAAATATCGGATACAGACCTCCTGCCTGTTCTGACGAGATTCCTTCGTCACAGGGGTCCCGATCTTGATCTCTCTCCCCCGGCGCAGCCGAGCACAGCGCTCTCGCCGGCTGGGAAACGCGGAACCGCCATCTTGGGGGGAGGCAGGGTAGCGCTCCAGCTCCTGGACGCCTCCCGCCCTCCCTCACTACTTAAGGAGTCTCGCCCAAACTTACAACAGATTACTTGTTTCACCCCTGAGGCGGAAGCCGGGGGCATCTCCTTCTCTTTAATCTTTGGAAGCGGAAAGTATACGAGAGTGTGTGTGATTCTAAAACTGTATGCTTGGTGATTTAAGACTAGCGGACAGACACATCTACGACTGCCACTTTTAAAATTGTATATATTTTAATTGATGCTTTTTTAAATATCGGATACAGACCTCCTGCCTATTCTGACGAGATTCCTTCGTTACAGGGGTCCCGATCTTGATCTCTCTCCCCCGGCGCAGCCGAGCACAGCGCTCTCGCCGGCTGGGAAACGCGGAACCGCCATCTTGTGGGGAGGCAGGGTAGCGCTCCAGCTCCTGGACGCCTCCCACCCTCCTCCCACCCCCAACCGGACATGGATAAAAGGAAGGGGTTTTCCCGTCCGCGCAGCGGGCGGGCGCAGCGGGCGCGCCGATGGCGCGCCGAAGGCGCGCCTAAGGCAAGCCCGTCTGCGCCCGTCCGCGCCGGACCCGCGCCTAGCCCCAGTCCCCCTGCTTCTCGCACCCCTACAATCTCCTGGTCTTCTGAGCAACTCGTACACTTACGCCAAAGCGCCTGTAATTCACTAAATTGTTGTAACCCCCAAAGCTTGGAAACTATCTCATATTCGTGTTCATGCTGTAATTTCCCCATTTCTGCTTTTATCAAACGGTCTCCTCCGCCCAGGAATGTCGCTCATTGCTCTCCCCCGGCTACCTTACATGCAGCCTTAATTAACTGTAGATCCCTTCCTGCACACGCCTCGGACATATGGCTGTTGCTAGACACTCACAAATGGGACCTATTATTTCTCACAGAAACCTGTCTCAAAGACTCGTCCAAGCCGGACATTAATTTGGCCATTCCCCCTGACTATCGACTTCTAGGTATCAATCGAGATAACTCCAAACCTGGTGGTGGTCTCGCGATAATTGCAAAATCCCACCTTATACTGAGCATTACTAAAATTGCTAACCCTGGTCTTATCGAAGCCATGTATCTCACAATCAAGGACTCCGCCTGTACTATCTTTGCCGGTATCCTGGTATATAACCCCCCCCCCCGTTACTGCTCCCTCTCTCAAGGCCCTGATACATTCCATTGCGGATTTCTCTCTTAGACACTCCCACTTTACAGTGTTCGGAGATTTTAACCTCCATATTGACAACTCTTCCTGCGCTCAAGCATCCTCACTTCTGGAAACACTACAAGGACTCACCTTGTCCCAATTAGTCAAAGGCCCCACTCACAAAGCAGGTCACACACTTGATCTTATTTTTTCAAATCACCCTGGCATCTCTGTCCTTCCTTCCCTCCCCCTTACATGGTCAGACCATTTCCTCATTCCATTTCTTATCACCATTCCTTCCCTTCCCCCTCCCTCTTCCCTCAACAGAGACAGTGGTCGTAAATGGACCAAGGTCACCTGCGAGGCCATTGACTCCCGACTTCAGTACAATTTTAATCAGTCGGAAGATTTGGACAAGGAAACGGCAAGATATAATTCTGCCCTCACCTCGGCTCTGGATTCCATTGCCCCTCTTACCCCTCTGGCGTCTGCCAGATCTCGCCCTTCGGCCCCATTTTTTTCCCCCTTGCTACGAGAGGAAAAGAGTAAATGCAAAAAGATGGAACGCAAATGGCGCCAGGACTATGACCCTGTGGCCAAACTGGCATATAAATCTGCTCTTAACAAATTTCAAACACTCAAACATTCCTCGATGAGAACCTATTTCTCAAACCTCATTCAACAGGCGCAAAATTCTTCCAAAACTCTCTTCACTATTGTGAAGGATTTTGTGAACCCTACTGCCATGAAAACCCAATGCATTCCTACCCAAGACCTATGCAACGGACTCTCTGACTTTTTTCAGGACAAAATCATCAAACTTGCCTCCTCCTTTATCTCTGTCTCTCCCAACCCACCTTCAGATGTTCCACACCCCTCACACTGCTCCTTTAATTCCTTTAGTGAACTCACTTATGACTCAGCTCTATCACTGCTTCACAAAGTCAAGTCTGGCTCACCTTTAGACCCAGTCCCTGCTAAAGTGATGGGCAATCTTGCCCCTGTCCTAATCAATCCCTCCTCTCCATCTGGAATTCCTCCCTGACCCACGGTCAATTTCTCTCAGTTTGGAAACAGGCCAGGTTACTTCCTATCCTGAAGAAACCCGATGCAGACCCCTCTCAATTCACCAGCTATCGACCCATTTCGCTTCTGCCTAAACCCGCCAAGGTGTTGGAGAAAGTGGTTCAGAAACAACTGGCCCAGTATTTAGAAACAAACAAACTGCTTCACGACTCTCAATCCGGTTTTCGTACCGGTTACAGCACCAAGACTGCGCTGCTGGAAGTCTCTGAGACAATTAGGGAATCAGTGGATAAGGGCGAGGAGGCCATGTTGGACCTCCTCGTCCTATCCGCTGCATTTGACACGGTATCCCATGTCATTCTTACAGCTCGACTACAACAGCTGGGGATTGATGGCACAGTCCTTGCATGGATAAAATCCTTTCTGTCCAGACGGACCCAAAGGGTACTGTTACACTCATTTCAATCCGAAGACAAACCCCTCTTGTGCGGTGTGCCTCAGGGCTCTGCCTTGAGCCCTCTATTGTTTAATGTTTATCTGGCCCCTCTTGCCAACGTAGTTGAGTCTTGGGGAGTCAGAGTGGTCTCTTATGCTGATGATACCCAGCTTGTCTTTTTATTTAGAGACCACTCAGACTCCCTTTGCTCCAACTTTCGAAACTGCCCTGGCAACATCTGCACATGGATGGCTGCCAATCATCTTGCCCTCAACACTGATAAAACTGAGGTTCTCTTTTTTAGCCAGAAATCGACTCCCCCTGCAACTTTACGGTGGCCCACCGTCCTCAATCCACCACCCATACCAGTGCAATCTGCCCGCAACCTTGGCTTCATATTTGATAACACCTTGTCCAGGAAAACCCAGGTCAACAAAGTTACGGCGGCCTGTTTTAATAAACTGCGTATGATCAGGAAGATCTTTCCCTATCTTCCCCAGACCTCCCGTAAAACGGTGGTCCAGGCACTCATTACGGCACACCTTGATTATGCCAATAGCCTTTATGCCGGCGCCCCCCAATATCTCATTGACCGACTTCAAATTATCCAGAACGCGGCAGCAAGGCTCATTGGTAATATCCCCTCCCGCAACTCGGTCAGAGCGTACCGAGATGAGCTACATTGGCTCCCCATAGCCCGTCGCATTGACTTCAAAGTTCTGATCCTTGCCGTACGGGCAATCAATGGCACTGGCCCGGGCTATCTGAGCAAAAGACTCAAGATATCATCCTCAGTAAGGCATCTGAGATCTAACAGGCTACGCTTGCTGATCGTCCCCAGATTCAGGCTCACACGAAGTGGCGGCAGAACTTTCACAGTTACAGCCGCTAAGCTCTGGAATAGCCTACCTTTAGACCTTAGATTTATCGAATCTGAGCAAGTCTTCCGTTGCAAACTGAAAACTTGGCTGTTTTCCAAACACTAACTAGCAAGGTCCCCTGCAGCCTTTGCTCTTCTTTCGGATGGACATGAACTAGGCATCCCTCTCTGTGTTTAACATGTAGTCTTAGCGCCGGGACACCCCCGCTGGAGGTAGCCGCGCGCTCTATAAGCTTCATAATAAATAAATAAATAAATTTCCACCTGTATTCATTATACAGATAGTTAATAATAATTTCATTATTCACTATTAGACGGGACCTTTGATGGCAGCTGTGGTGAGTAAAAATGGTTTAAAATGTATGTGAGCAAGCTTGTGGGTGAGAGTGTGTTGAAGTGTGAGAGAGAGTGTGTGTATCTATGCGCAAGTGTGTCTGTATATGTAAACTTGTGCGTGAGTTTGAGGCCCAGATTTACTAATTTGTTATGCAAGGCAACACTGCACAAACTTTGATGTGCTACCTTTTGTGAAAGGAACTTTGGCTTTTCAGGTGCTCTAGTCTACTTTTGGTAGGCATGCGCCAATTCACACGCACTTGTGTCATTATTTACTGGTGGGTGCATTCTTTGAAGCATAGATTTTGTACTGGAAGGAGTCCCTTTGGGAAATTTGCAAAAAAATCAAAAAATGTTAACACTTCTCTTTGGTATACTTACCTCAAGGAGGCGTAAGATTATGGTGCAAATTTCTGTCTGCCAATGTTTGTACATAGGGATTTGAATCAAAACTCATGGATGGTTGCATGGGAACACACCTGCACCAACAATAAATGCCCCTTGAAGCAAAATCACTTAAAGCGGAGCGTAGTGCAACTTTGTGTCACATTGTAATACTATTCAGCCAAATTCTAGTTTGCATAGAATAGTAAGAATAGTAAATAATACCCTAACACTTTGGGCCGGGTTTGCTTCACACAAGTGATGCAAACCCGGTGCAAAGAGTTAGTAAATTTGAGTGTAAGTTACAGCATATATAAGTGAATGCAAGTGAGTGAGAGAGAATGAATAAGAATGAGTTACGGAAGTGTAAGAGAGTATGAATGAGTGTGAATGAGTGAGAGTGAGCGAGAGAATGACTGTGAGAAAATATGAGAGTGTGCGAGAACGTGATAAAATGCGTGAAAGTTTGTTGTTGGCCCTGGGAAGCTGAAGGTAATTTTTGTCTCATAGAGATACCGAGGGTAAAATACTTGCAGCATGACGTTCCCCTGCTGGTCCGGCACAATGGAGGTAATTTTTTACATATGGTGGCACCCACACCAAATTTTGAAAAATATGGGACTACTCATGGAGAATATCACATTTCATTGACGTAGCACAAAATGCAAGGATCATTTAACCGCCTGGGTGCATTGGACAAATTGGTTACGTCCTCGGCTGAGGCACTGCTGTACCGAGGACATAACCATTACATCCTGGCACCTACCCATGGGTGAACCGCCTGCGCTCCCTTCGTGGGTCACTAATTAACGGGCCCCCACCTAGGCGAGCAGCAGAAGCACTTCCGCTGCTATCCCGACCCCTCCCTCAGTGATCTAGTGAAGTTGGTGTACTCATGGCTCAAGTGCAGCCAAGAACAGGAATCCATACCACTAGACACCAGGGATGTTTTATGTTATTGTTGGGGGAAGACCCCTTAGGCAAGAGTGGCTCCACTGGTGGCATATTTTATCACTATTTTTGCCTCCCAGTGGCTGATTCTGCCATCTTTTAGGACAATCGAACCCCAGGTATTTGAAACCCACTAGAAACCAGGGAAAAATGTGTAATGATGATTACGGGGAGCAACCCCTTGGTCGTTTTGTAGGCTTATTTGCCTTCTGGTGGGTGAAAGCCCACTTAATTACCAGGGACTGGTTTTTTGTTTGGGAAGTGACCCCTTGGGCAAGGGTTGCTCCCCTTGGAGGAGAAATTATTTTTAGTTATTCCACCCCTTCCATTGGGAAGATTGGACATCTTTAGGCCGATCTGCCGTCTGGGGTAAGGAGGGGGTAGAAGCCCAAAAAAAAACACCAGAGAATGTTTGCTTGCTTGGGGAGCAACCCCTTGGGCAAGAGTCACTGCCATTAGGGGAGACATTTTTTTGGTATTCCACTGCCCAGACAGCAGATCAAAGCGATACCAAAGGGGATGATGGACGGAGTGTTTGAGCAAATCAAACACCCACCCCTATCAACTGATCTGGGTTTAATCCATCATCATTCTTTAGCTCAGTCCACCACCCCAGTTCAGACATGGCCATATGCAAATCAGTTTGACCCTGGGCCTCATGGGAACAGTCCAGCCCGAACTGCCAAGCCATGTCTTCCCTGGACTGGAAAAAAGCATCCTGGGACCGGTTTCGGGTTCATAACCCTCATCAGCCAGGCTATCTTGAATCCAGTGGCAAAGTGAGCAAGGGACCCACTTCTGGACATACCCTGTCAACTTAGGGCGAACAAAGCGATACCAAAAGGGATGATGGACGGAGCGTTTGAGGAAATCAAACACCTACCCCCAGTCAACTGATATGGCTTTAATCCATCATCATTCTTTGGCTCACTCCACCACCCCAGTTCAGACATGGCCATATGCAAATCAGTCTGACCATGTGCCTCATGGGAACAGTCCAGCCCGAACTGCTTAGCCATGTCTTCCCTGGACCGGAAACAAGCATCCTGAGACCGGTTTTGGGTTCATAACCCTCTTCAGCCAGGCTATCTTGAATCCAGTGGCAAAGTGAGCAAGGGACCAACGTCTGGGCTTACCCTGCCAACTTAGAGGGAACAAAGCGATACCAAAGGGGATGATGGATGGAGCTTCTGAGCAAATCAAACACCCACCCCCAGTCAACCGATCTGGGTTTAATCCATCATCATTCTGTAGCTCACTCCACCACCCCATTTCAGACATGGCCATATGCAAATCAGTCTGACCATGTGCCTCATGGGAACAGTCCAGCCCGAACTGCTTAGCCATGTCTTCCCTGGACCGGAAACAAGCATCCTGGGTCCGGTTTTGGGTTCATAACCCTCTTCAACCAGGCTATCTTTAATCCAGTGTCAAAGTGAGCAAAGGACCCACGTCTGGGCATACCCTGCCAACTTAGTGCAAACAAAGCGATCCCAAAGGGGATGATGAACGGAGCGTTTGAGCAAATCAATCACCCACTTCCAGTCAACTGATCTGGGTTTAATCCATCATCATTCTTTAGCTCACTCCACAACCCCAGTTCAGACATGGCCATATGCAAATGAGTCTGACCCTGTGCCTCATGGGAACAGTCCAGCCTGAACTGCCATGCCATGTCTACCCTGAACGGGAAACAAGCATCCTGGGACCGGTTTCTGGTTCATAACCCTCATCAGCGAGGCTATCTTGAATCCAGTGACAAAGTAAGCAAGGGACCCACGTTTGGGCATACCCTGCCACCTTAGGGCGAACAAAGTGATACCAAAGGGGATGATGGATGGAGCGTTTGAGCAAATCAATCACTCACTCCAAGTCAACGGATCTGGGTTTAATCCATCATCCTTCTTTAGCTCACTCCACAACCCCAGTTCAGACATGGCCATATGCAAATTAGTCTGACCCTGTGCCTCATGGGAACAGTCCAGCCTGAACTGCCAAGCCATGTCTACCCTGGACCGGAAACAAGCATCCTGCGACCGGTTTCTGGTTCATAACCCTCATGAGCGAGGCTATCTTGAATCCAGTGGCAAAGTAAGCAAGGGACCCACGTTTGGGCATACCCTGCCACCTTAGGGCGAACAAATTGATACCAAAGGGGATGGTGGATGGAGCGTTTGAGTAAATCAAACACCCACCCCCAGTCAACTGATCTGGGTTTAATTCAACATCATTCTTTAGCTCACTCCACCACCCCAGTTCGGACATGGCCATATGCAAATCAGTCTGACCCTGTGCCTCATGGGAACAGTCCAGCCCAAACTGCCAAGCCATGTCTTCCCTGGACCGGAAACAAGCATCCTAGGACCGGTTTGGATGGCAGTTTGCATGGACTGGCACTTGGCTGACAGTGAGCATGGATTGGTGCTTGGCTTGCAGTGACCGTGGCTGGCATTTGGGTAGCGGCATGCATGAACTGGCGCTTGGCTGGTGGTTTCTGAGTAGTGACTTGCTGCTGGTCACTAAACTCACTGCTAGCCAAATGTCAGTCCACACACTCCATCAACCGCCTTCTGTATGATTGATGATTGAGTGTTAGTCATGTGGGTATATTAACCCTGATGGGCTCTTAAATGTCTCTGTCTGTTGATGTGAGTGTTGCAATGTGTTGGGTGCGGTTGGGGGTGTGAATAGTGTTGTCTGTGTCACACATGAAATGTTTGGAAATGGGCTGTAAGGAGGTTAGTGCCTTGTGAGGCTTTACAGCTCATGAGCTGTGAGTCACTGGTTCACGTTTTTGACATTACAATAACTGTGCATTTCATTTTTGTGAAATCTCTTGTTAATAAAATGTTACGCTCTGAACCTTCACTCACCTTCTTGCCAAATCCAACCAATATGTGTGTGTACTTGAGGAATATATAGGTGGGAAGTAATACTTGCCTTTTCTGTCTTTCTCTGCCAGGGTGTTCATTATCTCTACATTGTCTGCTAATGTGAGTGTTGTACTGTACTAGGTCCACAGCTAGAGGTGTTAATGGTCTTGTGTGTCAAATATGAAAAATGTGTGAATTGCCTGTAAAACAGTTGGTGCCTTGACACGGTTTTACAGCTCCCGAACTCATGAGCTGTGAGTCATTGGTTCAGTCTTTTGTACTTTCAGTTATTAACAGTGTATTTCATTTTTGTGATACCTCTTGTTAATCAAATATATATTTGAACTTTTCACTCACCCTCATGCCAAATCCAACCTGTTTTCTGTCTTACTCTGACAAGGTGTATATTGTGTCTAGGGAAAATCTACCAATTCTAGATATGTTTGTAAACTAAAAACTCAGGAGAGTACAGGGTGGTGTGCCTCTCATAGTTCCCAACAAGTTGTATTACCCACAATGCCCTGCAAACCTCAAAATGTGACTTAAGTCACACATTTTCCTTGCATTACTGTTCCATATTCTTCTAGAAACCAAAAGAATCTATACATTTCCTACCACCCAGTGTTCACCCAGGTCTCCAGATAAAAATGCTATCTCACTTGTGTGGGGGAATCAAGTGCCTGTGACAGGGAAGAAAGGAAAATGTACTGTGGAGACATCACAATTATCTATCACAAAACAACCTAGTTTTGTAAGGGAATCATCTGTGTTTTTGGTCCTAGGCTCCGCAGCCATCTAGGGAAAACAACCAAGCCCAGACATTTCTGAAAAGTAGACACATGGGAGAGTCCAGGAGGTATTGTTGCTTGGATCCCCCAACGTTTTCTTACCCAGAATCCCCTGAAAACCTCAAATGTAGCTTAAAAAAAAGTGAAATTGTCCTCACATTTCTGTGTGGGAGGTTGTAGGATCACCCCGCCAACACAGATATTCTAGCACCCAGTGTTCCCCTCAGTTTCCCGAGTAAAATGATACCTCAATCATGAGGAAAATGTGTTTTCTTTTTACAAGTGTGAGGTTTACAAGGGTTTCTGTGTAACAGAACCTGGTGACAGCCACACAAGCCAACCCATCCTAGATTTCCCTGTGTGTCTAGTTTTAAAAAATGTATATGTTTGCTAGGTTTCCTTAGGTGCCGACTGAGCTAGGGCTCAAAATCCACATGTAGGCCAAACGCAAAAAAAGGGTCAGTTTTCAGTGGAAAATTTGTGATGTGTCCACTTTGCATTTTGGGGCATTTCTTGTCACAGGCACTAGGCCTACCCACACAAATAAGGTATCATTTTATCTGGAAATTTGGGGAATGCTGGGTGGGTGGAAATTAGTTTCTCCCCGCATATTCCAGAACTTTCCATCCCAGAAATGTGACTAAATGTGTTGTTTGGAAGGTTTGAGGTTTGCAAGGGATTCTGGTTGAAAGAACCTACTGAGAGCCACACATGTCATGATGATTTCCCTGGGTGTCTACTTGAAAAAAAGGTGAAGTTTTGCTAGGTTTCCCTACTTTCCAACTGATCTAGGGTCCAAAATCCAGTCTTAGTAACATTGCATAAAAAAGGGAGAGGTTCAGATGCAAAATGTGATGTTTCCAAGGTGCAAGTGTTATTACCAATTGTCTTTCTATGCATTTCTACCTTCCAAATGTAAGACAGTGTGTAATAAAGAAGTCATTTTGAAAAGTGCCCTCTAATTCACATTCTAGTATGGGTACCCACAAATACAGAGGTGTGAAAATAACCACTGCTTCTAAACTCCACATCTTGTTCCCATTTCAGAAATACATAGGTTTCTTTGATACCTATTTTTCACTCTTTATATTTTACCAAATTAATTGCTGTATACCTGGTACACAATGAAAAAACATTACAAGGTGCAGCTCAGTTATTGGCTCTGGGTACCCGGAGTTCTTGGTGAACATACAAGACCTACATATCCCCACAACCAGAAGGGGCCAGTGGATGTAACAGTATATCGGTTTGAAAAACCTGCCATAGTTAGAAGTTCTAGGCAAAAATTAAGCACAAACGACTGGTTTTTTTCAACTCAATTTCAATATTTGTTTAATTAAACGGTTACTTTCTATAGGAAAACCTTGAAGGATCCACACAAATGACCCCTTGCTGAATATACACCTCCCCCTATTGTTCAGTAGCAAGATTGAAAAATTAGTTAATAGTAATACATACATATACAACATACATCACTAGTACAAATCAGGTGGTAGTAGAGTAGACACTAGTAGTTATATATGGTCCCTAGGGCCATTCTAGTCTTTGCTTAGTTAGCCTGAGCCATGCAACCATTTTACCTTTGTGTCTTTTATTTTTGCACATATGACATTACCTCGCAGTTTGTTGTATAAGACATCTTTGAACCCACATGACTTCATACTGCTACTGTCTAAGCGCTGCGTACCAGGTCAACCAAAACATTACCAAGCCACATTATGGAGTTCTGGTGTTAGTCCATATTGCTTATCCATAAAAATGCTACACTTTTTGGCACGGCTGGGAAATGCTTGCAATATAGTAACGCGCACCATTTTGCTCATTACAGACAGAAGATTCCCTTCGACGAAACAGAGATTTGTAGAGCTTATGATTTAACAGCTACCATTTATAATTTTATATAAACTATATTCCAACCAAGGGAATGGTGGTGCTTCCACCACTGTTCAGTTATCGTGACAATTGTCGAAAAGCCTCAAGATTAACAAAGACTCAATATCAATAAGATCAATAAGAATAGAAGTAGTATAAGAGGACAACCCAAAGGACTGGACTCAATGGCTAGAGCTACCGGGGAATCTGAGTTTTATTTAAAACCTTTTGAATAAAAAGTGGCCAACTGGGAAAGCTTAGCTACAGACAGACTAATAGTCGTAGTAAAGAGAGTCATCATAGCAGAGGCAGCTAGAGGCAGGGATAACAAGAATTTAGAAAAAGATTAGTCGAAGGATAATTGTTGGTAAAAAAATAGCATTAGGAAACAGAAACAATACTTCGGAAAAAATATGGTTCAGTAAAAGTTCGGGAATAAGAATTATTAATATTAAAAACAAGAAGACTTACTAGGGCCAGCAGAAGAGCTCTCGTCCTTGTCCTCCTGATGTTGTTCTGCTCCTCCTGCCGACTGAGAGCATGTCTGCTTGCCCCTGGGTGCTGAACATGAAATATATAAGAAAGAGACAAACATTGATGATTGGTGTGAAACAAATAAAATATTTTTAAAGGACAGTCAAAAAATGTAAACAACAATTGCAATAAATAAATTTACCTATTTCATCTGGTCAACAAGTAGTATCGCGGGATTCGCGATCGACTATTTACTATTAATCAACACTAATCCAGTCTTCCATTCTGATTCCAGAACACTAACTTAGCCTAAGTAGTACGTACCACCTGACCTAGCCCACCTATTCCAGGCATGCCAATTGTACATTAAGTATGCATTTCCACTTCTTTTAGTCCTCGCATAAATGGTCAAATGGAGGACACATGAATAAATGTTTGCATACACCAAATTGTTGATTGATTGATACTGATGTTCTGCTAGTGCTAAGTCTATTACCACTCATTGAACAAACTACAAAAGGTTCTACTAAGTACTGGGGTAAGCACTAGCAGCATGTGATGTAACAGAGGGGGCATTACGCATACCACTAAAAAATGACAAACTCATACTAAAAAAGTAACTAAACCTAAGTATCAATCCACACCTATCTCTTAGTGACAGGACAAAGTAAGGACTAGAGTCACTATAGCATTACGCAAAGTTGCAAACAAGTAAGATTAGTAGCGCAGAAGAGCACCTGTATCATAACAATCACAGAACAGTACAGGCTCCAGGAGTATCAGCAGTGGTGGGGGAACATGCGTCGGGCAGTGTTTCACTGCTCTGGTGTCCAGCGCACCCAGAACCAATTGACGCACGGGTGGTCCGATATCCTGGACCGGGAGCAAGACCTGCTGGACCTGCTAGGAGTGGAATGTTTAGGTCTGCGCAATTGCTCACATGGATTCTGCTGCATTGGCAGCCACCCTGACATTTAGGACATAGGGCATTTGAGCCCCTTAGAGAAGGCCAGTTGGCTAGGGGGACTGTTAGGTTTGTAGGGCGCCAGGCCCTAATGTGATTTATGTGGTGCTAGGAAATCCGATTCATGTACTGTGATTTACGCACCCTGTTTGATGCCTCTAAATGTGGTTTTATGATTATGAGGCTTATGTTGGTGAGGCCTAATGCGTAATGTGTTTATGCTTAGGAGGGTGTCTAATGCTAATATCATAAGGCTTAGGTCATTATGGTACCAGTAGTTACTGGTTGTGTTTTGCATTTACTTACCTGTTCTGATGGTTCTCACCATGGCCCGTTTGGCCTGGTCCTGTATATAATCGCCTGTAGATATTGCCCAGTGCCAGTTGGCACAGTGTATATTGTGTGATTACTATTCTAATGTGTAAAAATGTTATTTTTGATATAACCTTGTGTGGAGTTCCTTTTGTGGTGTGCCTAGTGTGTTGCTGCTGTGTGTGTGTGTGTTACGCAAATGCTTTACACATTGCCTTTGAGATAACAACTGCTCAATAAATACTTATTGAAAATCCCCATCCTGTCTATTCTGTGTATATCTCTGAGACAGACTAACTAAGCACGAGTGCCTGAGCGAAAAGTAGTATATTGCTTCCATGGTCCTGAGGGATCAAGGTTGTCATTCTCGATGGTTGCCAAGAACTATTCTCTCCTTGGTAAGAGGAGGTTCTAGTGGCACTCTGAGCTAGTTGGTACAAGAGCCCAACATACCTGGCGGGGGAGTTCAGAGTCAGTCTGCCACCAGTCCTACTGTGTATGCTGTCCAAACGCGCAGATCCTGTATAACCATTATAGGAGCTACACGACTGTTTAGAAAATGTTGGTTTTCTGCCAAAAGTGTGCCTGTTCCTGAAAGCTGAGTAGATGGTGATTTTTCCCCCACAAACCCTTTGCAGATACCATTTGGATGGATAAAAACAGACACTTTCGTTTGCAGCAATTTGTTCTAATGTATCCCCAAAAATCTAAATTTTGCTTTATTTTGGCTAATTACTTGGCCCCCTCCAGGGGAAATCCCCAAAACCCTGTGTACCTCTGAATCCTCAGGTTGTTGGAAACATTTACACAAATTAGGGTTGGATACCTTATGTGGACAAAAAGTTATGGGGGCCTAAGCGAGAACTAACCTAAATAGCCCAAAAAAGGCTTGGCACATGGGAAGGGAGGATGGGGGTGGGGGGTGCTCCAGCAGTGAAGCGGTTAACAATTACCCTGTCAGCACCTATGGCCTTTTAGCAATTTTTGTGAAATTTGTGCCATAAAATACATAATTTCATCCCATTCTTTTCTGGGGGGCAGGGGGTAAAAGAGGTCTAACATACTCACTTTACTCATTAATTCTTTTTTTAAAGCATCTTTATTCGATTCACAGAATCATCAAAGCAGTAAAAAACACATCTTTTTCATTTAAAAAAGTACATAAATAGGATAAAAGACAATATAAATAAAGTGCAATATTTTTACAAAATATACATTGATCGGTAAAGTGCTATTCCCTAACATTCATATACAAAAGTGCAACTTTGTTAATTTTAGCAGCATATGAATAAAGGTTTGTATAAACCTACAAATTATTGATGATTTCTACACTTTAAAATTGAGATTCCTCAAAAAAATATTCTTCAACATAAAGGATCAATATAAATAACAGATCTTTAAATGTTTAAAGTGCATATGCCTTACAGTATTTTATCATATGTAGGTTTAACCTTTTAACTACAGGTTATATAGTGCCAAAGTATTTAAATACAGGTAAATAAAATAGCAATTCCTAACCAAGACCAAGATCCTAACATCATACTTTGACATATTCCTTCACTTATTAAAATTTTAAGCCTCACTTTAATCTAATGAAGTTGGCTGACAGTAAAAATCTACTTATTCCAAATACAACCAATGTAGAGGTATCTGTTTTCAGGATACGCAACATTTCAATATATTGTATAATACTGAGGTTCCTCCCCAAGCGTCGTATGCACCTTCTCCTTGGAGTTTCATAAAGTGTACAAAATAATAAAACATTGGAATATCTTCTTCTCTTCCAAGGGAACACTCAGTACAGATAGAAACGTTACCCTCACCAACCTTTTTGCCCCACCTAGATGTAAACTTCTTAATTTGAAACGTACCATATAAAAATTTTAGGTAGAGTATTTTGGCTAGTAGGGGTTCGATCTCATCGAAGAAAGGTTCAAAGGAGGGACTTGTTTTAAAACTTAAAAACTGACCAGTCAGTGAACCATGTCTAAGACTTAAAACGACACTCCGGTCAATAAAATTCCAGAAGATGGTCTTGCATTCATGTTTTGAGTCAGGGGTGAGCTGGTTCTGGTATTCCCAAAACCTGCTCAAGCCCAAACTCAATTTAATCTAAAGAAGTTGGCTGACAGTAAAAATCTACTTATTCCAAATACAACCAATCTAGAGGTATCTGTTTTCAGGATACGCAACCTTTCAATATATTGTCTAATACTGAGGTTCCTCCCCAAGGGTCGTATGCACCTTCTCCTTGGAGTTTCATAAAGTGTACAAAAGAATAAAACATTGGCAATATCTTCTTCTCTTCCAAGGGAACACTCAGTTCAGATAGAAACGTTACCCTCACCAACCTTTTTGCCCCACCTAGATGTAAACTTCTTAATTTGAAACGTACCAAATACAAATTTTAGGTAGAGTATTTTGGCTAGTAGGGGCTTAATCTCATCCAAGAAAGGTTCAAAGGAGGGACTTGTTTTAAAACTTAAAAACTGACTAGTCACTGAACCATGTCTAAGACTTAAAACGACACTCCGGTCAATAAAATTCCAGAAGATGGTCTTGCATTCATGTTTTGAGTCAGGGGTGAGCTGCTCCTGGTATTCCCAAAACCTGCTCAACCCCAAACTCAAAAAACACCTACGGATATAAATCAGCCATGGAAATGTGACAAAAGTGTCAACGGCAATCAATTCACTTAGTGCATGCCTATATATTTGTAGCTCTTCCATTGCCCATATTGTAATCCGGTACGAAAGAGACATCCATATGGCCCTATGCTCGATCCGCTTAATGCCTAGATCCAGCATAAGAGGAATCACCAGAGTATTTTGTGGAAGGGCAGTAAGTCTCCTCATGACTTTGTTCTCCCCTAAAGGCGAGAGGGCCCCCCTCCCCATAGGTCAGAACCATATAGGGCGGCTGATTGGGCCCTGGATTTATAGACTAATAGTGCATTAGTAATTGTCTTTTCAAGTATTATTCCCTAGAACTTACAAAAATCAAGTCAGCACCATATTATAGTTGGTATCTGAAATAGAATTCTTTTTTGTCTAATGCTGTGATGATAATTATTCCATTATTATGGAAGTTAGCAATATCAATTGTAGCGACGTAAGGGTCATGTGATGTCGTCTTGGAAAAAAGCAGGGTTATGGGGCGTATGATGTCACTTACTGTAATGTCATTAAGGTCAATGGATATGCAATGTCTCTTCTGCTACCCCTGGCAGTTTGGTAAATCGATACCTAAATCGATACCTATGAGTGATGGGTGGAACAGCTCGGAAAGAGACAAAACATGGTAATTCATGAACAAGACTCCACATATAGTGCCTCCTTCCAAGCAGGAAAATTCAGAATAGGAATTCAATATAACACCTGCGGCCGTACCATGAGTCTGTTTTGGTGCACAGACATAATATCGATTGGACATAATATTGAGTTGTAAATATAGACTGGACCAGGGCCGGACTGGGAACCGAAACCGGCCCTGGCAAAGTGCTCGGCCGGCCTCCCCCTCCCCCCCAGGGGAGGAGGGGGAATATGGGGTGCGACCGTGCTCTTTGCCAGGGCCGGTTTTCCGCCGATTTTGTTACAGAGCCGTTTTGCTGCAAAAAACGGCCCTGTAGCAAAAACGGCCCCCTGGGGCCCAAAACCGGCCCCCACCCATGCGGCCGACCGGGGGATTGCCCGGTGCCCGCAACGGCCAGTCCGGGCCTGGACTCGACGAAATATCGACAGGACAGAATATAGATAACCAAAATATTGTTTTTAAGGTAAGTGATGTAATATCGACTGTTAAAAATATAGAAAGATAGCATATCGAAGTATATAATATAGATAGTTAAAAATATCGATTTTTTAATAATATCTAATTTTTATAGTGTATTTTTATGTTATAATATGTGTTAAAAGTGTGTATTTATGTTATAATTAATTTTAATTAATTAATTTTGTTTTTATAATTATTGCGTAATTTAATTCTGTAGCGGGTTGTGGGTTTATAGGGGAATAGGGTGGGAAGTAATTTAATTATAATTAATTATGTAAATTTATTTATTGATAGTAATTTTTAATTAATTGATAATTAATTTATATTTGTTAATTAATTAAATTTTAATTGGTAATTAATTTTAATTAATTGATTAATTGGTAATTATGTAAATTTGTGGCTACACCAGGGCGTTTGTAGCAGGCTCTATGATGAAGCATGTAACATACTTCGGTATGTGAGTGAGGGCAGTTTTTCCAAATTTGGGACTTTTCCTTTGTTGTATTTGTGCACTCTATATACCCCTTGTGTTTTATCATCTAGTTGCCTCAGGGGGCCTGGAGTATTGGAGTTTAAACAATTTTGGCCCTCTCCCCTTTTGTGTGTGGATTAATATAAATTTTTACCCCTACGCTATCCAACGCTTTCCCTACTGTTGCACCCACTGGAGTGGGAATAGTAATTTTAACCCCTACGCTATCCAACGCTTTCCCTACGCTTGCACTCTTTGGAGTGAGAATAGTAATTTTTACACTTTTGTTATTGTACGTTAATAATATTGGCTATTATTTAATTATATTTTTTTACTATATGTATATGTTTTAACAAATATGAATTATTATTTTTCTTTTTACTTTCATTAACTATTTAATTATTATAAGTTAATTTAAGTATTTTTAAGAATATTTTAGTAATTAATTTTTTATATTAATTTAATTTAACATTGTTTTTAGTAAAGTCGATATTTTTAAAAACTATATTTTAGTAAACGATATCTTTAACTCGATATTTTTGTACTTACCTGTTTGTAGATAGAAACTCGATATTTTGTCTGTCGATATTTTTTCAACGATATTCTTGATGGTCGATATTCTGTCCCTCGATATTATGTCAGTGATCCGTCCGTTTTCTGTGCTGAGCCAGCAGAAAAGGGGCCTGGCCATTTATGTTTCTCCACCTCAGTGTTTCCTTTAACTCACAAAATCTCCAAGCTAAAGCTTATTTTGCTGACAGTTAAGCTCACATCCACAAAACTGCTGTGTGTGTCCTTGGGCCATTACATGTAGCCATGTTCTAACAGAGAGATTTTTAGGTCTCACCTATGCATCGCACATGTGCTGAATAGGAGGGGCCCTTTTAGAATCGATCAGCATTTTGGCCAAAAACGTGCATTTTTTGCATTGATTTCTATTGCAACATGTGCACGTTTGGTGTTTCCCTTGAGGGAGCGAGCAGCGGCGCCATGTGTAAGCAATTATCGTGCTCGCTCCCACAAGGTAAACGCTGGGTGTCCCTGCTCTCAGCCGCACTCCCCCCACCCCTCCCACTTATTTATTAGTGTAGGCGGCCGCTCTCCTTACTGTATGCGATGCTCGCCGAAGCCGCGCTTGTTCTACATTGGCACTTATCTATTGCTCGAGTTAATGGAGTATTGCATCGTGATGAAGAAACTTGGGGGCATATTACCAAGGTGTGCGTAGCAAAACGCACAACGCACATCTCCGTATCGCCAGCCATCGCCGGATTTCATCGCCTAATTAGCGCGCAATTATCAATGCGCACCAGGCAGGCGATTAGAAATCCGGCGATAGTCGGCGATATGGCACATAAGCGCATGAAAACAAAAGTTGTTTTCATGCGCTAATGTGGGCCTTGATAATATGGGGGGGGGGGGGGATTCAGTTTTATGATCCACACCCCCATGTTAACAATGCCTAACGCCTGGTCGGAGCAGGCGTTGGGAGACCTGCGATAAATGAGTTTATTGCAGGTTTTTGTCTCCCAACGCCTGCCTTGGTAATAGGGTTTTCCCACCTCCAACCACATTTTTACATGTGGTTGGACGTGGGAACGCCCGCTTTGCATGTCATTAGCGATGCTTATTGCCGACATGCAAAGTGGGCTCGGCCCAGGCTTTAATGTGCCCTCGTTAATAGGGCTCTAGCTGTATCGCCGCTTTCTCTGCACAATTCCCCGAGAAAGCGGCGATACTAGCCCTTGGTAATATGCCCCAAGCTTCATTGCTCACTCCTTCTAGGGGCCTTTTGTTATTTAGCTGCCTGGAGAAAGGCAATGGAGGTGGCTTCTACCAACGATGTTGTTGGATAGTTGAAGGTATGATCATCCCCCATCTTCTAGTCCTCAGACACGGTGTTCACCTCAAAACATGTAAATGCAGAAACGTCACAGTTTACTTCTAGGAGCCTATTGACAGGAAGGAGCAACTCTTGCAGTTTTTCAACGTGTCAGGCTAGTTTGTGAGGCATATGTGCCAAGCAGAAATGTGCAAACACACGTACGTAGTAAGGCTGCTTCAGAGACCGCTCGTCAGGTCTTCTACTGATGTTCTACTTACATATGTTGCCGACTTTGTGTATGTGTAGTTGTATGTAAAGAGGAATATATAGTATGAACGAGGGAGCACTTATATACAAAACAATGTCCAATAGCATAGCATAGCATTTAATTTACACATTATTTCAATAACTAAATAGTCTTGTTGAATTTTGCTGTACATTTAACTGTATTAGAGGAGAGGAAATAAAACAGAAAGCAAAATGAAAGAATATCTCTAGATAACAGTGCAGGTTGCCATTGTGGAGATATTAAATTTAAGAAGGCTATCCACTGTCACCAGATACCTGGTTTCAGCTTATGGTGTTGGGATATGATCTTTTATTCAGGGCGTGTTCTCCATTTTAGACGTTTGGAAGCATTGCTGGGCTTGGCTTAGGTAAAATGAGATTGGCCTGATCAATTCCTGTAAAGTCATGCTTTTATCAACTAAAAGTCAGTTGCGTGGTAGCTTGTTTGTTACGATGCAGGAATTTCGAGACGCCCCTACCAGAAAACATACTTGTATGCTACGCAATTCTGGGTTGCTAAGGATGGTAGGGAGGCTGGTAACTAGTCTTCATGTTCCTATGCTTGAAAGAATAGGACATAGTTCAGATATCTGTTCTGCTTGGTGGTCAGATTCGATTCCTTGGGTTTTTTTTATTTCTGTGGCTTGCCTTCCATCTCTTTCCTGTCTTAGAATATAGCTGCGTCATATTCTAATTTGTATAGTGCTGATCTCGTAAGCAGATCAGACTGGAGGAAGTATCAATTGATAGTTTCTGTTTTGTTAGTGTTTGGTCGTTTGTAGTAAGTACTTTGTGCGATGTTTAGTTTCAAAATGAGTTGATAAATATAGGATAATCTTTCAGGTGTGTTCTGTATGCAGATGGGGTGCTGAAGGACTTGTTTTTAATGTTTTTTTGTGTGTATTTTTATGAAGATGGTTCAGTTGTCTGTGTTAAGCATATTACATTCTAGGTGTGGTGTGTATAATGTATGCATGCATTCATGGCTAACATAATGAGCCCTATATTTACTTGAAGGGGCTTTGGGTCTGATTCATTCAACCATTGGCGTCAAATGCTCTGGAACCATCAGTCATCTATTTGTGACCTTCACAATCGCATCTTGGATCAACCTTTTAGTCTACGCTTTCAGCTGCCTGTTATCGAAAGACTAAGGGGCATATTATTAAGGACCGGTGTTAAAATGATCGCCGTTTTATCGCCAGGAAACTGCCGATAAAACAGTGATAATGGGCTGGATAATACGCCCTTGTTAATTCCCATAGAAGCCCATGTTAACAACAGAACATGGGCTTCTATGGGAATTAACAAGGGCGTATTATCAAGCCCATTATCACTGTTTTATTGGCAGTTTCCTGCCGATAAAATGGCAATAATTTTAACACCGGTCCTTGATAATATGCCCCCTAATTTGGACCATGCCAAAAAGTAAGTGGGTTTAGAGCCTGCACATTGATTGGCTTTATTAACCTCATTGCCTTGCTTCTTATTCTTCCTTGTCTTGTGTTTGTCCCTCCCCTGCAGCACAGCTTTTTTTACCATCCTTTTGATAGGATGATTTGTAATTCGCAATTGTTCACATTCAGGGATCTACTCTTTTTAGTTCAGTTCTCCAGGGGAATGCATGTGTATTTTTGCTGTAGTTCATGCTCTGTTTCTCCTCCTAAGTACTCCCCCACCCCTGCATGTGCTTCTTGACCCCAGGTCCTAGTTTGCCCCCATCAGCTGGCTGACCTTGCTCTGTTGCTCACTTGCCTCATTCCTTGTTACTTCCTCACATTGACTTTTCTCCTCAACCACTCTTCCTTCGCTCTTCTCTCTCTTCCGCCAGGTTTTTTTGTTACTTATATGAAAAAAAATGCTTAGGAGGGCCAGGCAGCTGCAGTTAGCTCCTTTTCGCTTCTTTTTAGGGCCGAGCCTGCGAGTGCATGCTAGTGCATGTCTCACTTGCAAGACACTATTATTTACAACAAGCATTGGCATAGCCAATAGGTCTCGCTTTGGGACCTTTTAAGTGTTTAGCCATGCAACAGTTGATGTTGTTGCACCAAGGATATTGTGCTGCATAACGAAATACTTATAAGGTCCCAAAAGCGAGACCTATTGGCTATGCCAATGCTTGTTTGAGTTAATAGATGCTCAGAGGACGAGAAAAGGAAAAGTACGGGTCCATAATAGGGCTGCCTCTGCTAAATGCTCCACTCTCGGTTTACTTCTGACTCCCCAAAAATCATATGGATGGTGTCCTGAGAGTCTTAGAAACCAGAGATTTGGACTCTACATCAAACCCAACCACACTGCAACCCTTATCTAAGCACCTAAGACCTGCTTTTCATCTTTGATAACACTGTCAGGAGCTTCTAACCTCACCTTCGCAGATACAGGAACAACATCCAGCGCCTTATTTTGTTGCAAATGAAGCTGTCAATAGGTTTTGATTGTTCTTGTTTGTAATTGACTCAGGAAATGTCAGCAGTCGTGCATGTCTCTATTTATGCTTTTACATGCTAATTATTTTTAATGATTCCCAATGCAATCAATTCTCATCTTTGAGGCGCTCTTTCTTGCTGAAGCCGTCTTCGATACAGAGGCCAGTAACTGACTTAGTTTAAAAGTAACTGATCCAAGGTTTCCATCTAGTGGTTTTACTAAGGATGGCAAGTAGAGGGAACGTTTTGTAAACATTGTAAATCCCGCTTTAGACATCTTTCTTGTCGTGTACAAAAATGTACATGTACAAAACAGCTACAAATACAAAACTAAAAATGTTCAAACTGCAAATCAAAGGGTTCAAGAAATTGTTTCAAAACATCATTCAAAGGCTCTTCTCCAAAAAGAACCATTCAACAATAAAATACTTATTTTCAGTGGATGTGAGCTCGTGGTAAGAGCCAATTTGAGTTTTTCTTCTGTCTCATACACTTTTTCTCCTTTTTATTGATGTGCAGAATAGCTCTTATAAATGCATAATGCACAATGCCGTCTTTCAAATTGGTTCAGAAACTTCAGGGGACTCTCTCCAGTCCTTAGAAAAAGGGTATATCGTTACACTGTTTGCCTGCTTGGACATGGAACGCTCGGTGTTGTGCAACAAGTTGTGGTACGACTAAGGAGGAGAATTTTCAAAAGAACTTACGAATGTTTTAAACAACAAGAATCTTGTGTTTTAAAAGACCCACCCTCTCCCAAACACTACAAAATTCCAAGCACAATTTAGGTGAACTGCTGGCAGTATTGCTCAGTTAGTACAATCCTGCATAGAGGTCTGAAGGTAACGAGTTTAAGTACCTTCAAGGTAGACTTATGCTTTCATGACATGTTGGGTGGAATTGGATGGGATATTCACCAAACCTAATAAATGCTATCACCCCATGGTACTGTGATGAATGCCTCTTGTTCTCTGTTTTCTGTTTTTGACTGAAAATGAGGCATGACGCGCTGAATTTGTTTTGACATACTGTGGGGCATATTAACAAGGTGGTGATATAAAATTATCGCCGCTTTCAGCAGCCATAAGTTTATCGCCTTATCAGCAAAGACACGCTATTGCGTCTTTGCTGATTACATGGGTAAATATCGCGAAGGCAGCTTTGCGACATTTACAACGTGGGGAAGCGATTATTTTAATTGCGCTTAGTATGCCTTAACGCAGGAATTTAACGTCTGTTACATTCCTGACTAAGGCATTCCTAATATGAGAGGTGGATTCATGTGATTAGATCACAAGGTCGTATTATCAAGCATATGGCCGTTTTACATGGAACATCGCTGAAAAACCAGTGATTTTCCATGGAAAGGGCGATATCGCTGGAATATTTATCGCCATGCCGCTAAACGTTGTTACTACAACGCTAGGCTGGCGAAATATTCCAGCGATAGAAAATAATACGGTATACAAGGTCAGCGATAATTATCGCTGCCTGTTGCAAATATGCCCATACACTTTCTCTGTTTTCTGTGAATTTTTATTGGATAAGCTTTGTCAAGTTTGACCTGGCCAAATCTATCAGAAGAAAACAAAAATGGTATTATGCAATTCGTTTGTCTACAAAGGTATGGCACTTGTCAGAATCATAAGGGAAAGCATGAGCTTCTGGGCTCAACTGTGGTAGATGAGGACATTTACACCTGATGTTTATGGTCCGACCTACAATGGGATCTGACCCACTGGACCAAGTACAACCCCTTCAGCACTTGACTCTCAGTGGTAGCGTGAGTGGAGCAGTCCCAGGCCTCTCAGCTGAGATAAGTGAAAGGTTTACATAAGCTCAATACTCAAAACACGCACAGCAACCCCAGTAACTGGATGTCCAGCCCGATATGAAAGAAGTAGTATTAATATACAAGCGCAAAAGAAATGTGGCTCACCACAAATAATATACACAATCTTCATAATCCCTGCACTCTAGTGTAGTCCCAGTAAGATCCTAAATCCAAATTCCCTGTCTAAGGCGCATGGTTATACCTGATTTAAGTGAGGAGACATTTGGCTGGGCTCCACTAGTGAGTTCAAGTCTTATAAGTTCCACAATAGCCTTTTTGTCAAAATTCTTTTTATTAGGCAGCATCACTGGCAGATATGACAACATAGAAGCAGTAGAGCCTGTAAAACCTCTGGGCAAAATGAACAGCTAATTACAGACCAGTTTTACTTGTTGCAGGGTCATTACATCCCCCATATGCAGAAGAGAAGATGCTCGATTTCAAACAACCAGTCGTAAGGTTGAACCCTTATGCTGAGAACAAGAAATCAAAATAGGAAGAAAAAAACCCCCTCCCTCCCCTAACCTTCCTTCCTTCCTCCCCTGTCCCGGTGGTGGTGATTCCGCTTGCTAGGGAGGTGAGTAATGCAGGTGTATCTGTAAAGGTGGGCAGTGTAAGGGAGGCCCAGAATCTCAGTGGGGCATGAGTGCTGCTGCAAACCCTCCACGGAGGGGTTGCAATTGAAAGAGATGAATTACCCTTAGAGAGGGTGGACACACCGCTGAAGGCAAGCCTCGGGACAAATAGGTTACCAATGGGCCACATTTAAATACGAAATGTATGTACGCATCCCGGAAAATGTCAGTGAGGCGCTCCATAGAAAGAATTCTCCACACATTGATAACGTGGGGGCATCTTTCTTTTTCCACACGGCCGCAATTGTAAGTTTAGCCACCGCTAGACATGCCCACAAAATAGCCTAGTCTGCTTTCGTTTGGTGTTACAGATCTGGATCTCTGATACCCAGTAAAGCCCCCTCTATAGTCATCAGGATAGGGAACCGCAGCATCCCCTTAATATGTGAAAGGATTTCCTCCCAGAATGGCCTAATGCCAGGGCAGTCCCACCAGATGTGGCGAAAGTACCCTTGTAGGCCACAACCCCACCAGCAATTGTCTGAGGTATTGGAAAATATGCTTGAGTTTAGTGGGGTAAAGGTACCAGTCTAGTAGCGTTTTGAAGTGAGCCTCCCTCAGAGCCATCAAATGGTTGTGTCAAGAAATATCTCCTCAGACATGTTTCCATTCCTCCCCTGGGATGTCTTGTCCCAGCACCTGGTCCCAAGAGCACATATAGCGTGGCCTGGGGGCGTGCAGTGTGGTAAATAGCAAGGCGTATGGTGATGAGATAGTCCCTTTCATGGAATCAGCTTTAAGCACCAGTCTCTCCAAAGCCATGCATTCCCTAGTAGCAGCCACTCGTATGTGCAGTAGCGCAATGTTTAAGCTGAAGGTAGTAGTAGTGTTTGCTATGTGTGACCTGAAACTCTCTCTTACAGCTCTCAAATGTAAATACGTCAAAGTTGTGAAATAGGTCTGATAGCTTTAAGAAACCTCCCTCTCTGCAGCATTCAAAGGGTCCCTCGCCTAAAGCCAACCGGAAAGCCGGTTTGAAGTAAATTGGGGTATTTGGGGAGGGGAAAGTGGTCCGTACCTCCCTCTTCTTGACCTCGTCCCAGACTGTAAGTGTGGTTTGTGTGGGGGTGCTTAGGTATGCATTCGCTGGCCTGTCTTTCTTTGGTTTCCACAGAACATCCCAGATGGACCGACCCACAATCGCCCTGTCCATGTGGAGCCAGTGTTTTTCGGATTTCCTTGCCATCCATTCCATCACCACCCGCAGTTGTGCCGCTTGATAATATAGCGCAAAATCCAGTAGTGACACCCACCCTCCTTATTAGGTCGACGCAAAACAAAAAAGGGAAGGCGAGCCCTCCTCCCTTGCCAGATGAAGCTAGCGACGAGGGAGCGTAGGTGGGACATTAGGTCCAGAGGAAGCGCAATAGGAAGAGCCTGAAAGAGATATAGAAGTTTTGGCAGAACCGTCATTTTGATTGCGTTAATCCGCGCAAAAGCCAGGAAATGTAGAGAGGTTTCTACCTCTTAAAATCATGCTGGAGCTGTGTCACTAGTGGGGGGTAGTTAGCTTTATACAAATCTCCGATTCTGGGGGTGAGGTGTTCACCTAAATAGAGGAGGGAGTGTGAAGCCCATTGTAGGGACGTTTGGTCCTTTAGCCTCGTTGCTTCAGTGTCGGAGAGAGTGAGGTTAAGTATGGAGGATTTGGAAAGGTCAACTTTGAAACCCTCCACCAGTTCGAAGTGCCTCAGTTCCTCCTGAACCGCCAGGAGGGAGGTGGCCGGTTACCGGAGCGTGGGCAAAACTCATCCGCAGAGTGAGACGCTTTGTGGTCGATGCCTCCAAAGCAGATTCGCTTATTAGCTCATAATTTCACAGTCAGGGGTTCGATACTAAGGGCGGATAGCATGGGGAGAGCAGGCAGCCCTACGAGTACTTCTTCATAGGGTGAAGGGGAGGGATGTGAACCCGTTGACCATTTCTCGCGATTGTGGAAGATAATAATTGGTCATGACCATGTTGAGAAACTTGTCCCCGAAGCCCAATTTGCGCATGGTGAGAAAAAGGAATGACCAATCCACCCTGTTGAAGGCTTTTTCGGCGTTAAAACCTGCTATTATGGCACGGTATTTAAAATTTAGGGACTTTCTAGATGAGGTGTTTAGTGCGCTGTATATTGTCATGTGTTTGCCGCCCCTTTATGAAGCCTGATTGATCAGGGTAGTTCGGGCATCAAGTCATCCAGCATGGCAGCTAAAATCGCAGAGTAAAGCTTCGCGTTGAGGTTAAGGAGAGCTTTATGCCTATAAGAGGTGCAGTTCTTGGGGTTCTTCCTGGGTTTGTGAATAACAGATATCACCACCTGAGCCATGGACGTTGAGACCCTGGCATACGTCGCTATCGCGTTGAACACTTCAGTGAGGTGTGGGAATAATTCAGATGCAAAGCATTTATAAAAGTGCGCTGTTAAACCATCTGGACCTGGGGCTTTGTGGGGTTTAAGTTTAGAGATGGCTTGCCCAACCTGAAGTAATTTGAGCCTCTAGAGACCCTGCGGCCGCAAGAGAAAGATGTGGGAGGTCCACCGAGTTGAGTTATCGCTGCTGCAGGACCGTGTCTGGGCGGTGCACTGAGTATAGTTCCACACAACATTTGTCAAAAAGATTAGCTTTGATGCATCTGAATGGGTGAGGCCACTTTTCACTATCTTGGATGCACCCAATGAATTTGCGTTCCCTCTTATCTCTGAGCTGTCGTGCTGAGTGAGTCCCTACTTTGTCCCCCTGTGCATATGAGTACTGTCACAATTTCAACAAGGTAAACTTGGCTCTATTATTGTAAATGAAGCACAATTTTCCCTTAGTGTGGTGAAATCCCACTGAAGTGCTTGAGTAGGAGTGTCCTTATGCGCTTTTTCGAAGACTTCCAGTTCCCCTTCAAGTGCAATGCACTGCCTTGCTCTCTGTTTATTTAGGACCGAGTTGAGCTGGATTATTTGCCTCTAAGCCCCGCTTTAAAAGCGTCTGCAGTGTAGTTGCCTGCGGGGGGTTGAGTCCAAAAGAACTCAGTGTAGCGGCTGTCGGATCATCACATAGGGCCTTGTCTCGGGTGAGCGAGACCAGGAAGTACCATTGCGCTGTGCCGGGCTTAGACCCATCCCATGCTAGACAAATGGATATGAGGCTGTGATCCGATACCGAGAGGGGCAGGGGCCCATTAAAGCCTGACTAATAAAGATATAATCTATCCTAGAGTATGCCTGGTAGACATGAGAGAAGTAAGTGAAGTATTTCGTGGTAGGATGTAGTGTCCGCCAAGCACCACTGATGGAGCAAAGTTTGACACATACAGAAACTTGCTCGGATTCAATTCTCTCAAAATAACATGTAACTTATTAATCAACATGTTTTGTTTTACTAATAATTGCATTTCACACCATTTTTAGTATCAAGGTGAAGCTTGACTATGTGCTTTTACTAACAGTAATCTGAGTGTCCTAATATGGCTGCCGAAAACACGGGAATCTTTCTGCTCCTGCGTCTTCTACAGCTACGTAATGTGATGTATCTCTGCTTTTGGTGGTAATTCTTTACAGCTGCGCATTAGTGCCAAAGATGGCCACTACATGCTTTATATACTAATGCACATGCTCCGGCATGAACTAAAAAAAACTTGTATCTTCTGCTTAACTACTAATGCTACAGCTAAAATAAAGTAATGGGGTTAGAGTAGAAGTAAGTGGTATACAGTGCATTCATTTTTTTGTATTCTAATGTGTCTATCTTTGACTTTAATAATAGCTCATATTTGAGCCTGAAGGGTGTCATGAACTCCATTTTTAAAAGGCTGCATCTGCGTAAACGATCCAAGAAAACCTTGAAGCCGCTGACATTGACAAGCAGCCAAAGTACTGACTTACTCTCAATATTCATGGGAACCTGACAGTGTGAACCCAGGAGAGGAAGAGATTGAATGATTTTGAATACATTGTATATGAAATTGCAATTAATATTGCTGGGTGGAATAAAAACATTGGGAAGTAAAATATGGGCGGAAACATTGATCCATTTCATTGAACGAAAATGCCCTCATACTGATATGGTGTGATGACGTTTCCTCATCTTTCTGACCAATCACATGAAGGGAACACATAGAATCTGCAACATTAAGGGGTTGGTACATACTCTAAAATGGTATAACTAAGGTAGGCTTAGTTAGTTAGATTGTCCGACTTGTCACTGACTTTTTAAACAATGGTTTTTAATATGTGGTATTAATTCTTTACATTTAACTTATTGTAGTATGTGAAGGTAATGTATTTTATGTCTTGGAACATTGTAATGGTTTTAATTAACTATACAATAAAGAATTTTCTATCTAATCTAAACTAAGGTAGGCTTAGTTAGTTAGATTGTCCGACTTGTCACAGACCTGTCACTGACCCAAAGTATGCTGGTGGAGAATCGAGAGTAGAGTTCGGGTGGAGTACTTTGACAGAAGAATCAGGAAATTGCTGAGGGAGAAGCGGAGTCTGAGAGTAGCTGTAGAGGGGGGTGTAATGCTGGCATTGCACTAGCGGAGGCTACCTGTCCTGTTCTGCACCTGTCCTGTCCTGTTGGCACCTGATTAGTCGGGAGTCTTCTTTTGTCCCAGCCCGTGGCCAGGGTTGGTCCTTGCACCATTCTAGGTAAATATAATCTGTGTGGTATGTCCTTGTACTGTTTTCCTTTCTCACCCTTCCCAGGTACCAATGTCTAAAATCTTACTTAAATCTCCAAAGATTTTTGCTTTGATTATTATTCTTATCCTTGAGAAACTGTTGAATAGTCTGTATTGGACTCTGACTCACATAATATTGCATAGATAAAGTGTTTAAAACTTTTTCTGAGTCTGTGGTTATTTTAGGAAAAGTAAATGTGATATTATTACCTATTATTCTAACTCCCTTGATCCTTAGATTTAGGAATAAGCTCCCAAGTGACAAGGATTGGTAAGCCGTGGTGTACATGTATAAGTTCTAAGGTGAATAAAATTCTAATAGGCAGGAAGTTAAGTTGGATTACTGGGTCAAAGTGCGAATGTTTATGGGCCCAGGTGAGTATGACTAACTGAACTGGTAATCCCTCGCCATCACCACAGAGGCCCAGTGTGGTAAGTTTCTGTTTAACCCCTTTGGAAAAGCTTTTGGGGGAAGCCCTGTGGGAGCGTGAACTGTCCAGGGCTTCGTGCCACGTCAGATTTAATTCTCTCAGGAGTATCACCGGCCCCTCAGCAAAGCCACTAATCAGATCTAGTGTGTTGGAGAGATATATTGTCTGTCCCACGTTTGGTGCATAGAGGGAGATGAATGTACAGAGGTTACCCCTAAGTCGCCCGTTCACTATTAAGACCTCCCGGTCTGTCTTGATGGCCTCAGGCTGGAATTTGCCTGTGGTGCGAAAATAGCAGGGCCACTCCCTTGTGCTTAGTGCTAGCCAAGAACCAATAAATTATCAGGTATGTTTTATGGCGCAGTCCAGTTTCCTCAGACTTCTTAAGTCTGGGGTCCGTCCCTTGTTTTTGCTGCAGCCGCACCAGCCGCCAACCAGAGCAAGCAAGCGAGTGAGTGGAGGAGGATTGTTCGGAAGAAGCCGGCAGCCCTGCAGTCTCGAGGCTCTCAGCGGTTTGCACACAATGCGGTTTTCTACGCAGACGAGGCACGCGGGCCCCAATTGGGGGTCTACTGAGGTCTACTGAGGCGTGCAGAGCATGGACCATGGACTGCGAAGGTCCGGAGCGCAGGTCGGGAGCGCAGGCTGCTGCCGTGAAATCTCAGCGCCCTACCTCACACCTGCGGAGTCCGCTTGGAGTCCTTGGGCTGCACAGGTGGCCAAAGGAGATCCTTTACATGGGTGAGTCCCCGCACTGGGATCGACGGAGAATCTGCAGAGTGGTGAATAAGAGACTTCTGGGTCTGTGGACACTTGCTTTACTGCACTGTGAACTGTGCAGGCTGGGGCAGGCAGAGCCACCTTGTGTGGAGGCTGGTGGAGTTGCACCACGGTTGCAGCCGCGTCTTTGGCTCCCACTGCCACAGGGGTGTAGCAGCAGTGGCAAGCTGTGGCAGCAGTAGCAGCAGTAGCCTCCCTCAGCTATGGTGACAGCGGCAGTGCAGCTGGGCAGGAGGCATGAGGAGTAGTGTCAGGAGTAGTGCCAGATTTCCTGGTGAATTAGGGCCCAGAAAAAGGCACACCAGTGAACTGTGGCTCATGGTCAGCGTATACTCACTCCTCACGTGTACGCAGGACACAGGGACCACTCGAGGCCAATAGACCAATTGGCGCCAATTAGTGCCATTCTGTGTAATCTGTGTAAATTGGTGCTACTTGGTGAGGTGTGAGGTGTGAGAACACAGAGTCCCTGGGGCCCCATAAGACTCTCAAGACGTGCCATTACGATTTATTCATTATTCATTACATATTAATACTAGCAGCCCGCCCCAGCGTTGCCTCGGGCAGAAAGGGGCTGGGGGCAGTACACCCGCTCCCGCCCCAACCCCCTCCCGCACCGACTCCCTCCCACCCCGACTCACTCCCGCCCCCCTCCCGCCCGACTCACTCACGCCCCCCTCCCGCCCGACTTACTCGCGCCCGCCCCGACTCACTCGCGCCCCCCTCCCGCCCGACTCACTCGCGCTCCGACATTTTCCTTTACTGCTGCCTCCTTCTTGCCTCCCCCTGCATCACACAGTCTCGCACGGAACTTTCCCTTTCCTTACCTGTGCCGCCGCTCCTCACTGCACAGCCGCTGGTCACTGCACTACCGCTCCTCCTTCGTCGTCATCACGCAGGTCGCGTCACGGTCATCACGCACGTCGCGTCGCGGCCAGCGCTAGGTCCCGGCCGGCGCTACTTTTAGGGGACTACTTTGTTTACAAAGTTCATTTTTTTAATTTACTTTTTTTTTATTTATATAGTCCATGTCCATCTACACACCCTGACATTTTCATAGATGTATCGGGTGTGTAGATTGGTGCTGTGGTTCCCGAGTTTACCTGGCCAAAAGGTGCAAGTTCTCTCTTTATAATAGTAGTATAGATATCAATATATATTAATATATACCAATACGGACGAGGATAACATTGAATAGAACAATGAGGTCAGGTAGGACAAGGAAGATCCCACCACAACCCCCAAAACTGAAAATTAGAGACAAATTGGACAACAAAGGGATAGCTTCCCCCCAGAGTAGTGCAAATAATCCACCTGCGACCCACGGAACTCCACTAATATCACCTGTTTATTCGATTTTTGGCTCAATGAACTGAACTGGTAAATTCACATTTTTAAAAGACCCAGTTGCAGCCATTTACTCAATGCCCGCAAAGATTAACGGACTTCAAAAACCACTGACACTGTATAAAGCAACCACTTCACAGATGGATGCCGGAACAGTAAAAACAGTTAATTTGTCACCCATAACACCGATACAACCTGTGAATAGCGCACCACTTATCATTCCAACAGAAGGGCCAAACATGAGTAAGTTAACTCACAAGAGGGTGACAAGCCGCCTGGTTGGGGGAATAACAAGCATACAATTCAAAGACAAGCGCAAGTACACGCCAAACCAGGAGATAATGGTCCACACAGAATCTCGGACAGTATCGCGGATAACAATTTGGAAAACACAATTTCAAACCTAAGTCAATCTAGGGTAAAATTAACACCCACATCGCCATCAGTAATAATCGGTGACATCAACATGGACCAACTAGGGGTGGTATATCATCACCATACTCCCCCTACAGAGGGTTCAGGATATGAGCCAGGCAGAAAGGTTAACAGTAAAAGATACGTCGCCTGCAAAGAAAAACCAATACACATTCCACACCGAGACAAGAGTTAAGATTACAGCTTGATAAGGAAGACGTCAGTAAAATGGATGAATTCTGTGACTCATGGATGGAGTCCCAATCTATTTTGAACAATAAAGAGATAATACAAGCGTTTAACACCACATCTAAATCAAATACACAAATTAAGAAAAAAGGATAAACAAAATCCCAGCAAATGAAATTATTCAACAAGATTACAATACTAGCAAGTGATGCCCCGGGAAAAACCCAGCAGGGGGCCTACAAAGCAATAATTTGACGTCAGAACCAAAAGACAGAGAAGAAACGATAATTGAGATATCAAGTTTATCGGAACACGTAGACCAAGCATGCAAAGAAGTACCTAACAAAACACGCAACGAAAATGTATCGCACCAGGAACAGAGGGCCCATATGGATAGTGACAATATGGCGGAAAATAAAAAAAGCACACCTAACCCGCATAACCACAACACCAACTGGGGGCAACTGGCAGACAGTGATCTTATCCAACATCCAACAGAAGGAAACCAGGACCCAAATCTGGAATCATTAATTAATCAACATAGTGCTCTAGTGAAAACCTTAGAAACATCAATAAAAACTCTGAACATGCAGTCAGACAATCTCGACATTCAAATAAACCTAATGAGCTTAATCGCGGAACACATCTCAGATATAAATAATAAACTTGACACCTTGATGAATAGATTTGCAACCACCCAAGATCGAAATGAAACACAGGCTCCACCCTCTATCTGCCCATGTAGCCCCATACTTGAAAAACTAAGGGACCTGCCAACAATACTAAAGAGCATCCTCAACTAATGCAAGCGTGTAAATTGTGTATTTGAAAATAAAATACCACACGGTAAATATTCTATGTCAGAAGGAAAAATCATTAATAACACCGACTCGAAAAGAGCATCCCACTACAAATGGATAAAAAGAAAAAATTAGTAGAATTAAATGAGGAAACTCAAATAACAGACAATCCAATGTCACTATTGAGTCACGTTTCATGCATCTAAGTGAATTCTCAAACGAATAAGCAGCCAAGTAAAACAAGTAATCAGAAACCACTCTTAACAAAAAGACAAAAAAAACAGGCTAGCAAAGCTAGAGATGAACTACGCACCAGCAAAATATCCAATACATATGTCCCGGATAACAATTCAATCTTTAATCTTTGCAATGGCAACTGGAAACACCAAGAAAAATTAGGGGAAGTAAAAGAAAACCAGTCCACCTCAAAGGATGTGTTGCTCTGCCCGAAAGTAGCAGAGCCAAGAGCACACAGTCCAGTTGTGGCTTCGCTGAACCACGAGGATAGCAACCATGACCAATCCTTAACAGAGACGCTAAAGGGGAGCAGTTCAAATTGGAGCTTCGATAGTAGCGGTCCGGAGTCTCCCACAACAAATAAACCAGAGGGAAGCATAACAGGCCAAACAAAGGGCAGTGGAAACAAAACAAAACAACCCACCAAATCAATAAAATTTCGACAAGGACACATTTTGACCACACAAGAACATGGCAATCCCACAGATAGAAATACTAACAAAGATTTAAAATTAGGGGTGTGAAGACAAGGACCCCCAAGTGAACTAAGAAACAAAGTCAACAATCCCAAAGGAATAGTAAGTAAAGTTCAGCAATTGAAAATTAACCCTCAAGAAAATGACCCTTAAAACATGATTTCTAGATATAATTCACAATCCAGTAAAGTCAATATCAATCAAGACAGACAAGTCATAGTGAAGGGAGACAAGAGTTTGCGATATTTGCTATTGGTCAACATAAATATGGAGTGTGAGGATAAAAATACCAGCAGAAAAATTGAAAAGGAAAGAACCTCAAGGACAGGTTTTTTGGTAACCTCATATGAGCAAGGCCTAAACAGCGGCACGAGAAGCACAAAGAGAGGCAATCTGAAAGATGTTACGAAAGTAGATGAGCCCTTAGAAAACACCAAGAAGGATCAATGTCGGATTAACATACAAAGGCAGCTCACTGATTTAAATGACATGGCCCATGAGGAGTCAATGAGAAATCAGACAGACGAGCTGACTTCCCCTTCTCACAAGCAAAGAAAAGAGAACACATTGAACATAACAAGAAGGATTCTATTTACCCCAAACTATCAGTCCCAAGGCCCACAAGACTATCTGAATAGAGGAAACATCCTTCGACTAATGGCAGAAATCTTACCACTACAGCATTTAACGTCTGCCGACCTATTAGCAATAGAATTTGTTAATCCTGAAAACAACACAGGAAATGAAGGCACCTTAGCAACATGGAGGAATGAAGAAATAGTTACAGCAATTCTACAAGAATTAACCACATTTGAAGACTGGGGAATCTCACTTACAAAAGAGGTAATACCACGTTTTCCATCTCCATTTCTAATGCTAAGTGCCTCTCAAGGAAAGAGTTTAACAAAAATATCAGTAGTCCATCTGGTTTTGCGAGGCGCCAAAGGGGCAGAAGGCACAAAAACAGAGCAACAGCGAAGAACAAACTCTGGACTGCCCACTCCAGGGTGGAGGGATGAATGAAATGATAGTACACCTGGCAAAATAGAGCCTGCCTCCATAAAAATGTTATCCTGGATTATCGCTGGAGCAAAAGGTACCCTATTAGATAAAGAAAAGACAGAGTCCTGGGATTGACACCAAATAGTTGTACTCCAAGAAATTTGGCTAAGAGCCCCAGTTGAGGTCCCAGGTAGGAAAGGCCACCATGTGAATGCAACACAAACTCAGCAACACGGACGAGCTAAAGGTGGCCTTGCTGTTTACATCTCTACAGCAGTGAAAATCAAATGCACACAATTAGCATCAACAACAACAGCTATGCAAATGATACAAATGGAAATGGGAACAACCACTGGGTTAAGCACCATCATACTTATTACCATCTATGCCCACCCCAAATCTAAGATTAAAAAAGAGCTTTTTAAAAAAGTTACCGATGTCATCGCGGAACTTCGCTTCAAACAGCCAACTTGGGATATAATCCTTACTGGAGATTTCAATGCAAATTTATTACATCCCCAGAAAGAGGAAGATAACATCATTACGGCAAATGAAATCTGGGCGGTGGAAATGCATCTGCTTCCGCTTGTATCCTGCAAGGACATAGTGGATCGGCAATTAATAAGGGACCTCGAACAGCTAGGAATGCGTGCACTAAATAGAAGAACAAAACAGGATAAACCCGCCAAATGCACTTATATTGGTCCCTGTTCAAGTTCGATTCTGGACTACACAATTGTTACTCTCCCCCTTCCAGGGTTAATTAAGAGGTTTCAAATTGAATGCTCACCTGATAGTGATCATTTGGTCCAGCATATTTAACTAAAAATAACATCATTTAAACATCAAGAAGCCCCCACAATAGAGGGGGAAACATCAACAATCAACCTAAAACGTTTAAGATGGACATCTACTACGTTACCACAGATAGCTCAAAATGCTAAAAATCTAATGTTAACGCTTGAGTCAGATAACCAAATGACTATTGAAACATGGACCACTTTCCTGGCACAGCTACCCAGAGCATCCACCAAAAAAACCTCACAATGGAGATAACAACAGCCATCTCAGTCGGTTATCCCAAGGCTTAAGAAGGCGCCTGAGAAAGACACTCAGGAAGGCTCATAATCAGTGACCAAAGTCGAAAGTATGGGAGGAAGTACGTTTCTTAAAACAACAATATAAGAAACAAATATGGATCGACAAAAAGTCCGAAGAGAACAACTTTTGGACGAAAATAGTTCACAATGCAAAGAAATCTGACCCTAGAGCTTTCTTGGCGCAAGTGAACTCAATGAACAGAACCACAAATATCATAAGTATGACCTGCGTTCCGGAGAACGCATGCATACAGCATCAATTTATCACATTTTCTGTTAACAACTCCGAACAGCTGCCTACAGCCCCTGCACATGAATGGAAAAATGCACTTTGGCAGCACTTAAATGCCTCAGATTCATTAAGCAGCTTTGAACAGCTACCACCAGTTGCAACTACCTCATATGAAAATAAATGAGATGTCACTCTACCTACTCTCGCCTACTCTGAAGCAGACACTTTGCAAATTATAAGGAAAACATAGCGCACCAGGACCGAATCGTGTCCCACAGGCAATTTACAAGCAAGACCCACACTACTGGGCATGCAAGCTCAGTAGTTTATTTCGGACGATCCGCATCACCAGCAGAATCCCGGAAAGCTGGAGAGGCTTGATTATTAATCCGATATATAAGGGAGGAGATTGTACAAATCCATCAAATTACTGCCTGATCCCACTAATAGATGTGGAGGCCAAATTTTACACATCGCTGATTCTAATTAACCTAGTAAATTGGTCCAATGTGAATAAAAAAAATCCCCACAAACCAGTCAGGATTTCGGCGTGGTACAGGCACAACTGCAAATATGTTAGCAATAGGCTTAATTGCAGAGAAAAGCCTACGACATCGACAGGCACTCCACCTATGCTTTGTGGACTTTAAGGAGGCCTTTGATCGTGTCAGCCGACACACGCTATGGGGCAAATTAAAACAACAGGGCCTAGCGGATTCGATTTTAAATCCAATCATGGACCTCTACACTAATACCCGGATGCAGGTCAAGATCGATAATGGCCAACGGCTTACAAGGAAGATCACAACCAATGAAGGGCTAAAGCAAGGCTGCGTTCTGGCCCCGCACCTGTTTAATTTATTTATGGCCGATCTGACACTAAGGCTAGACGGGGTCAACGCGCATCCGCCACGGCTAGGCATATTGCCCTTAACACATCTATCTTATGCTGATGATATTGTTCTTCTAAGTCAGACAAGAATAGGACTGCAACGTCTAATCAATGAGATGGCTGACTTCTCCATAGAGAGCCTGATGGAAATAAATGTTAAAAAAAACAAAGGTCATGATTATAACACATTCTCACCCCAAACAGCCAAAATTCACAAACAACGACCTCAAGTTGGAAGTAGTTGATAACTACAAATATCTGGGGATATACTTGGATCAGAGGTTTTCATTCACCAAGCATTCTGAAACCCTTGAAAAGAAGGAAAACGCTTTACTGCACGCATTCTGCAGTATATTAAAACATCTGAAAGTCCACCCGTTTACCCCTCTTCTGGCAGTCATTGAAGCTAAATTATTTCCAACAATAGCTTATGGAAGTGTGGTTCATCATGGAAGAAGTGGTCCAATACTAGACAAAATACAAACATGAGTATACAAGCGAGTATTAAGCCTACCGCAAACCAAACACTGGAGATGCCTCCGCAGCTCAGGTACAACTTGATTTTGGTTTACACCATCAAAGTCTCACAAAAAGTACGAGTCAATCAAATTCTGGTACAACATATGGCACAACTGTGATTTTGAAATTAATGTGGCACTCTGATCAGCTATGCAAAGCGACCCTAAATCACACTATGCAAAGTACCTAAATACTTCTCTGAAAATCACAAAGTTGACAGATGTTTGGCAAAGGAAACTACCAGTAGTTATCATTCAAGTAGATTGTGAAAAAAGGAGCCAAGTCGCACTCAATGATTGAAACAACCTTAAGACGACGTGCACATGCAAGGATGGCTTTGCAATCCTACACTAGGCTGGAGTCAGCAGTTTACCTAGGCCTTGCTTCCCCCCCCCCCATTTAAAATCAAAATACTTGAAGCTGCGCATGGGGCAATTGCCAACTAATGATCAACGGACTGGAGGACACCGGGCCCTAAGGAATGTAACTTATGTGGCTCAGCAGTTCAAGACTTTTTGCACTTGATATGCATTGGCCCGGTGCTAGAGTGCTAACGCCGGAACTTACTGAGGCAGAAGTTCAATGAAAAAGGCGTTTGCACTTGTCAGCAATATGAAAAACTATGGACACTGCTGATCCACAATTCATTTGTCAAATAATCAAATGTATAACCCATTTTGAGAATACATTGGAAACAATAACATAGGTCACATTCATAGTTCAGTAAATTCCGCTTGGTTTTTAAACAATGTTTTTTAATATGTGGTACTAATTCTTTACATTTAACTTATTGTAGTATGTGAAGGTAATGTATTTTATGTCTTGGAACATTGTAATGGTTTTAACTAACTATACAATAAAGAATTTTCTATCTAATCTAAACTAAGGTAGGCTTAATTAGCTAGATTGGCCGACTTGTCACAGACCTGTCACTGACCCAAAATATGCTGGTGGAGAATCGAGAGCAGAGTGCTGGTCGAGTACTCTGACAGAAGAAACAGGAGTTTGCTGAGGGAGAAGCGGAGTCTGAGAGTAGCTGTAGAGGGGGGTGTAATGCTGGCATTGCACTAGCGGAGGCTACCTGTCCTGTTCTGCACCCGTCCTGTCCTGTTGGCACCTGATTAGTCGGGAGGCTTCCTTTGTCCCAGCCCGTGGCCAGGGTTGGTCCCTGCAACATTCTAGGTAAATATAATCTGTGTGGTATGTCCTTGTACTGTTTCCCTTTCTCACCCTTCCCAGGTACCAATGTCAAAAGTCTTACTTAAATCTCCCAAAGATTTTTGCTTTGATTTTTATTCTTATCCTTGAGAAACTGTTGAATAGTCTGTATTGGACTCTAGCTCACAAATTATTGCATAGATAAAGTGCTTAGAACTTTTCCCGGGTCTGTGGTTATTTTAGGAAAAGTAAATGTGATATTATGATCTATTATTCTAACTCCCTTGATCCTTAGATTTAGGACTAAGCTCCCACGTGACAAGGATTGGTAAGCCATGGTGTACAAGTATAAGCTCTAAGGTGAATAGAATTCTGATAGGCAGGAAGTTAAGTTGGATTATTGGGTCAAAGTGTGAATGTTTATGGGCACAGGTGAGTATGAATAACTGAACTGTTAATCCTGTGCCATCACCACAAAGGCCCAGTGTGGTAAGTTTCTGTTTAACCCCTTTGGAAAAGCTTTTGGGGGAAGCCCTGTGGGAGCGTGAACAGTCCAGGGCTTCATGCCACGTTAGATTTAAGTCCATCAGGAGTATCACCGGCCCCTCAGCAAAGCCACTAATCAGATCTAGTGTGTTGGAGAGATATATTGTCTGTCCCACGTGTGGTGCATAGAGGGATATGAATGTACAGAGGGTATACCTAAGTCGCCCGTTCACTATTAAGACTCTGCCCTCCCGGTCTTTCTTGATGGCCTCAGGCTGGAATTTGCCTGTGGTGCGAAAAAAGCAGGGCCACTCCCTTTTGCTTGGTGCTAGCCAAGAACCAATAAATTATCGGATATGTTTTGTGGCGCAGTCTAGTTTCCTCAGACTTCTTAAGATGCATTTCTTGTAGCGCCACCACTTCAAACTGTTGATCGTTAAGATATTTCTAGATTTTTTAGTGCTTTTGGGGCAAGTTAACATTCCATGATGCTATAGCGATCATTTAGAAAGGTCTACCAATCTCCCTCTACCTATTGAACCCCCCTCATGGTGAAATCTTCTGACAGCGTAACGCACTATTCTAATAGGACCATGTCTACCCCTACACCACCACTAGCAACCCTCCCCCCCAAAAAGAGAAAAAAATAAAACCCCAAACCCCCAAGAACTACTAGCCGAGGAGCCAACGAGCTCTCAGCTCTGAACTTTGTAAAGAGGAATAAAGAAATTCTGGGCGAAACGGACAAGGCCCGCCCCCGCTGTTTGCCCATGCATCGGGTACACAGCGGACAAGTTACAGACTATAAGTATATCGGGGTGTCAAGAGTATCCCAGCAGTTCCTTATATACGTGTTCAAAACATCCTCTTTAATCAAGCATTGACACAGCTGAAGTCCCAGCAGTAAGATGCGGCTGGGGTGCAACGTGGTTGTCGCCATGGTCAGGGCATACCACATCAGAGGACTTTACTTGGCTGATCGTCTGTTTGTGAGGACTGTGTGCCAAGGTTGGGGCTCCCTCCTGGGAAACCCTGAGTCATTCGAAGGACCAGGATCGGAGTTGTCTGCTGAAGTGGGGGGACCTGGGATACATGGACCTTCCTTCAGGTCGGAGATATGGTGAGATGTGTTCTTGTGTTCAAAAGAGAGGCCAAAGGGGAAGGTCCAGAGGTATCTCACTCCTTCCGTCTTCTCGGAGTTTGTAGGTGACCAGGCGTAGCCTGTGTGCCAGTGTAGAGGGTGCCAAGTCCTGAAATAAAGCATATTTGTAGCCCTGGAACGAGGTCTCTTCCTTTTTCCTCGCCGCACTCAAAATGGCTTCTTTGGTGAAGAAGGAGTGCATTTTGATCAGGACATCCCTCATAAGTCGGCTCTCTCCTGTCTGCGCCGCCCCACGCGATGAACTCGATTGATCTTCAGTTGTTACCGACCGGTATTGGGCCACCTACATATGGCCCTTAGTCTTTGAAGTTGTATGTTGACACACTTCACATTTAGCAATTTGGGTGATATGGATGTTTTTGAAACTACTGTTATATTTAATTTGGGTTTTCTATAGTTAGTTAGTCAGATTATCCCTTCATATCTTAGAGGAAACAGATCTCTCTCTGCTGGGCGTTCCCCTGAGTGTGAAGCTTCATGCTGGACTCTTCTTTTATTTTCCATAAGCTACTACAGAAGTTCCATTCTATGCTGACACCTTCTATGATCCCTGGATAGAAGTGCCCATTAGCTAATTCAAGTTCTCCACCAATGTTTAGACTACAAAATGGAAGTTTCTTTTTGGAACACCTTAATGCGACAATGTGTTTATGTGCGTTGTGGATGTTACTATTCTGTATCTCATTTTATGATGATTTACCTTACTGCCATATTTCAGCCTTCAAACTATATTGTTGTATCTCTTAAATGTATCCTTACTCTACATATATACTGGATGGATGATAATCTTAAATAAACCAATTTTATTGAACTTACTTATTCTTGGTTTTATTATGTTGTCACATTGGCTTCACAAATTGAAAGTGTATTTCTGAGTTTTGCTCCCTGACAGTGATTCAAGTTGAGTAGCAAAGGTCCATATGATTAACGGGGAATGATTTTACCAAGAGACTTAGGTGCAGATACCAGTACACCATCATTACCATTTTGCTCTATTCAGTCTAAACTATTGATTCCCCAATCAACTGACTTATTTTGCCCTTTAAATTCTATACATTTATAATGCAGACAAATTCACCACCATATTTGGGAATTCAATATCCTTCAGCGCGGCAAGGCACCAGTTGGCATACAAGGGTTTTGTAACAGAAAAGTCCCTCTCATCATGATGGATGTGTACCTCTGCCCTGGGTGCTCCATCTGCAGTGATGTTTGTATCCTTGGAATTAATCTGTGGTCATGCGTGAACACATATCATGCTAATGTGAAATGACCTAGCCCTGCCTTATGGACTGCTGTCTGCTTAAACTGAGATGGGTGCCCAGAGAGTTACCCTCAGGGCTAAGCTCAGGAAGTGTAAGGCTACTGCCTCACCTGGATTTAAGCATCACAAGTGTGGTATTTGCAGCATACCATGTTTTTGAACTGGTCCATATTACCAGTGACTTCACCTGGCACACTCCAGTAAAGCTCCACTGCTATTTGCTTAGCTCAGTTTTTGGCCTGCAGTAGTTTGTGTGCAGCACAAGGATGTATGTGTGCCTGAGAGATGGTACAATTCAGGAGAAACAGCACAATAGATTGCATGTGCGTGCAAGAATTTACATGTGCCGAGAGATGGTACAGTGAAGGATGAATAGTGTGAGCAGTTGTGTGTACACACAAGAATATGCATGTGCCTGTGAGAAGGTACATCAGGTAGGAGATAGTGTATGATGTTCCAAGAGCAAGCTAGGATGCATGTGTACCCAAGAAGTACATTACTTTAGAGGCTCAGCGTGTCTGAAAGCGCGTGCATGTGTATGTGGGCACTAGTGAAGTATTGTCCCTTCCCTTTGCTCCCCTTTACAGCCAAGGTCATCAAGAAATCAATAAACATTCAGGTCACCAGACATCTGGAGAACCAGGACATCCTGGACCCATCCTAAACTGGCTTCAAAATAAACCACCGAACCCCTACAGCTCTAGTTGCAGCCACAGATGAAATCCGAATGTTGCAAAACCAAGGAAATGGCTCTCATCCTCCTTGATCTCTCAGCAGCTTTCAACACTGTATTCACAATCACACTGATCAACAGGCTCCAAAACATTGAAGTCCAAGGAGCAGCCCTCAAGTGGATTCCATCATACCTCACAGGAAGAATGCAGAAAATCACCCTCCTTCCTACTCCTCGCTCCCTAAGAACATCACCTGAAGTGTACCAAGAGGCTCACCCCTCTGCCAAACCTCCTTCAATACATACATGACCACCCTGACCAACATTGTCAAAAGCCACGGACTCAACCTAATCTCCTAAACTGACGACACCCAACTCATCCCCTCTCTGGCAACAATCCGGGAACCATCAAGACAGGTTCTAAAGATGCATGAAAGATGTTGCCAACTGGATGATCAACAACAGTTTCATACTCAACAGCAACAAGACAGATGTACTCATGTTCGGGAAAGGCAATGACACACACTGGAACAATCAATGGTGGCCCCCAGAACTGGGCCCAACCCTGATACCCACCAAACACGCCTGCAACCTCGGTATCATCCGCAACAGCCAGCTATCCATAAAGGAGCAAACTCCTTCTCCCTCACAATCCCAATGCTCAGGTAGGTATTCAGGTGGCTCTCGACCAACACCAGGCAAACTGTCACACATGCTCTCGTCACCAGCAGACTTGACTACTGCAACTCCCTCTACTTAGAAATAGCAGCCCAGCTACTGAAGATATTCCAGACAATCCAGAAAAAAGAGGCCAGGCTCATCCTTCACCTCCCCAGACGGACACACCTAACTCCTTACCTCAGGAAACTCCATTGGCTACCAGTCATGATGAGATGCCAGTACAAACTACTCACACATGCATACATAACACAACACAATGAAGGACCTGCATACCTCAACCAACGTTTGACTTTTTACCAGCACACCACGAAATTCCGGTCCAGATTCTTCGTCCGAGCTGCAACCCATCGCATCCGCCAGACAAACAGCGGAGGCATAACTATAAACTCTAAATCTGCACAATACGAGAGGGACTCAAAGGCGTTTACACTCGAGAGAGCGTACCCTTTCCTCAAGGAGGACTATTACACGCAGACAGAATCACGTGGAGCCCTTTATAACTTTCAGGGTAGATCAAGAAATCGCTTCAAAACATTTTCCGACACATCGTCCTCATCAAACTCATCAGGAACTGAGGAGAGAGGGAATAACCAAAACAAGAAAGGTCCTTTTTTAGACAAAGGCCCCCAGGCAAAAACCCGTTTCAAACCACAATGGGAAATGCGCACTCGCAGGAACTTTTACAAGTCATAAATCCCACTCCATCATCTATAGTGAATCTTTCCACCAAAATACTCACTAAAGATGAAGAAGCTGTCCTAAATCTTGGCTTAAAGTTTGTCCCCACTCAGTGTACAGACTTCACTAGACTTAAACTAGACACCATTGCCTTCTGTAGGAAGATCCGGCTGCGTGCCTTTTTTGCAAACAAACCACCAGACCCAGACCCAGAGGTAACAGGCTTGAGGAACAAATCCACTTTTATTCCCTACCAAAACATCCCGAAACAGGTGGTAGCGTTCGAACAGGTAATGCTATCAGCAATCACCAAACTAGAAAAGAATAAGAAATACACTAAACCAAATATCACTAAAGGCCAACGCCTAGCCATTCAAAACTTGAAATGTGACCCATCGGTCATTATTAAACCAGCAGACAAGGGGGGTGCAGTGGTGATCTGGTCCAAAGAAAAATACCTTAAGGAGGGTGCTACACAGGTCAATAACTCAGAATGGTACAGAGAGCTCCCAGGTGACCCGATGCGGTCTATTCAGGGACAAATTGAAGAGATAATAAAAAGTGGTGTGGAAGAGGGATTTGTGGGACCAAAGGAAAGTGACTTTTTAATAAAGAAATTTCCAAGGACGCCAATCCTATATTTTTTGCCTAAAATCCATAAAAATTCGGAGGAACCACCGGGACGACCAATAGTCTCCGGATGTGAATCATGTTTGGAACCCCTATCGAAATATATCGATTTCTTCCTGAAGCCCTTTATCGGTGATGTTCAATCATATTTGAAAGATACCACCGACTTCTTGTTAAAGGTTGAGGGAACTCAGTTTGACCCAACGACGGAACTTATGGTGACAATGGACGTTACGTCCTTGTACACACAAATTCCGCAAAGTGAGGCACTAGAAGTGCTAGAACTATACCTTGAGAAAAGAGTTAGACCTCATCAGGTCCCTACCTCGTTCATCCTGAAATTAGCAGAATTAACGCTTAAAAAGAATTATTTCAGGTTCAATGACCAATTTTTTATGCAGATCAAAGGTACGGCCATGGGCTGTCCTTATGCGCCGGAGATGGCCATACTGTACATGGCGGAGTATGAGAACAAATTCATCCACTCCAATAATCCCTTCAGTAAACATATTACACAATGGTGGAGATACATCGACGACGTGTGGCTCCTGTGGCAGGGGAGCCGCACAGAGTTGGTCGACTTCCACCGTTGGATTAATGACAGACATCGGGACATAAAGTTTTCATTAGATTCCAGTAATGAAAAAATGACATTCTTAGACCTGGAAATAAGCTGCACAGATGGACTTTTGAAGTCTTCTCTTTTCCGAAAGAAGACAGACAAAAATACCATCCTCCACCACCGAAGTGCACACCCCAGGAGTCTGAGGGACAATTTGCCCTACGGGCAGTTGCTTCGGATACGGAGGAACTGCTCGCAAGTAACAGATTATGAGAAACATGCAACTCGTTTCTGCAATGAGATGAAGGATCGGGGCTATCCTAAGAAACTACTTAGTAATTCGATGAAAAGGGCGAAATACACTCCCAGGGAGTGCTTACTCGAGAGAACAGTCAAGCGAGACATGGACCGGCTGGTCTGTGTAACCACATTTGGACCAGACACGCATAAAGTAAGACAGATGATCCTAAAGAACTGGCATTTACTAGAGGGACTTGAATGCCCTTTCCCGCGACCGCTGTTCGCGTACAAAAAGAACAAAAGTATTGGCCAGGACCTCATTAGAGCCGACGTGACAGCCCCAAAGCCCAAAAGTGATTTACTGTCACTATGGGGCCTTAAACCTATTGAAGGACACCACAAGTGTGGCAACTGCATTTCATGCGACTCCACAATTGAGGGGGTTGAGTTTGTCCATAGAGGTACCAAATGCAAACATACCTGTTTTTCAAATTGCAGAACGCGTAACGTGGTATACGCAATCATTTGTGAATGTCAGAAGATTTATATAGGCAAAACCACCCAGCAGGTCAACAGCCGTGTGACCCAACACAGGTCAAGAATCAAAAAGAAGGTGGTAAGTGCTCCCATGGTACAACATTTCCTGGATCAAAACCACAGCGAAATGGATTTTAAGTGGACTGTACTTTGGTCAACAGCGCCCATTGCCAATAAAGGCCCAATTGATATCGAAGAAACACTCCTTAGGAAAGAAGCATATCTCATTCTAAAGTTTAATAGCACGCTTAATGGGTTAAACTCCCTGTCAGAAGTGTCCAGGCTATAATGTCACGAATTACGTGGGGCTCCACGTGGTCTGTTATGCCCCCCCTTGTCTGAAGGGTATATGACTAGGCGCTCAACAATAAAGCTTCTGTTCCATTTAATGCAACGCGAGTGAACTACATCACCCAGAATGCCCACGGTCCCAGAATCCCTCTTAGTCACCTAGCAACCGGGCCGCCGCCTGCCATAGCGAGCGGAATCCTGGTGGGAGTAAGACGCCCGATACGAGGTGAGCCGTGCTAAAAGATGCCAGGGATTATCTTTGCCCGGCACAGGGACTCCAACTGATCGCCCTGTCTTTTTCAAACAGCGCAAGATAAAAGCAAAAGCAATACGGGACCGCACACGGAACCCGCGGTAAAAGCCACCGGCTGCAACTAACTGACAACGGAGCCAGCGGCTCCTGAAACGCGCGGTGCTGGCTTATAAGGTAGGAATCACTCATTGATTGTTTTGTGCTCACTCAGAACAACGCAGAAGCTCCATGATAGTAAAACTATCCCCGCCTTCCCTTTAGGAAAAACCTCATCGCGCGTAGGGATGGCCCACACAGACCGATAATCACTGAAAGGTACGTCATGCGGCACTTTGACATGAGGTTACAGCAGAGCTAGCTAGCATAGAACGATGCCTAAAATGATTGTTCCAATTTAATTTCCCTCAGACGACAGTTCTTTGATGCACAAAATCTTACCTGAGAACAACAGCGACAAATAAGGTACTATCACTTTTGAATGTGATACATCATTAGCAGTCTTAATTAAGTAGGTCACATACTGATACTCATACACTGTCACCTTTCTTTCATACACATACAGACAGAAAGCAATCCGGCCCTGATGAGAACCCTTAATTCCTGTTTGGTGTTCGAAACGCGTCGGCATAAAAGGAGATGCAATTTCTAATCACTGCGAGTTCTTTGAATCACAACATTTGTGTAATGTGACATCTCCTTGTGAATGTGATTCTGTCCAATAGTTTAAAAACTTTGTTCATTTATGATCATTGAGGGTTGCACATTTATTTTGCATCTTTGCCTGAATACCCAGAAATTGGTACAGTTGTTTTGTATGAATCGCTTTGTGATTTTCTTCATGTTGTAAATACTGTATTGTTGTCAATATGTCTATTATTTTTTATATGTACAGTGTTTTTCTCTGCCATGAGAAGTTATAATTCTTTGAAAAACTTTTTGAATACAAAGGTAAATAAAATACCTGACATATCCGACTGAAGCCGATGTGTCGCCTGTAATCAAGGGCTAATGTAAATAGGGGGGTGGCATTTTTCGTGGTATAAAACTTTTACAAGGTCCAGCCTTCCCTTCTGAACAAGGGCCTAACTCCTTCCTTCTTTAAAGTCCTGAAATAAAGCATATTTGTAGCCCTGGAACGAGGTCTCTTCCTTTTTCCTCGCCGCACTCAAAATGGCTTCTTTGGTGAAGAAGGAGTGCATTTTGATCAGGACATCCCTCATAAGTCGGCTCTCTCCTGTCTGCGCCGCCCCACGCGATGAACTCGATTGATCTTCAGTTGTTACCGACCGGTATTGGGCCACCTACATATGGCCCTTAGTCTTTGAAGTTGTATGTTGACACACTTCACATTTAGCAATTTGGGTGATATGGATGTTTTTGAAACTACTGTTATATTTAATTTGGGTTTTCTATAGTTAGTTAGTCAGATTATCCCTTCATATCTTAGAGGAAACAGATCTCTCTCTGCTGGGCGTTCCCCTGAGTGTGAAGCTTCATGCTGGACTCTTCTTTTATTTTCCATAAGCTACTACAGAAGTTCCATTCTATGCTGACACCTTCTATGATCCCTGGATAGAAGTGCCCATTAGCTAATTCAAGTTCTCCACCAATGTTTAGACTACAAAATGGAAGTTTCTTTTTGGAACACCTTAATGCGACAATGTGTTTATGTGCGTTGTGGATGTTACTATTCTGTATCTCATTTTATGATGATTTACCTTACTGCCATATTTCAGCCTTCAAACTATATTGTTGTATCTCTTAAATGTATCCTTACTCTACATATATACTGGATGGATGATAATCTTAAATAAACCAATTTTATTGAACTTACTTATTCTTGGTTTTATTATGTTGTCACATTGGCTTCACAAATTGAAAGTGTATTTCTGAGTTTTGCTCCCTGACAGTGATTCAAGTTGAGTAGCAAAGGTCCATATGATTAACGGGGAATGATTTTACCAAGAGACTTAGGTGCAGATACCAGTACACCATCATTACCATTTTGCTCTATTCAATCTAAACTATTGATTCCCCAATCAACTGACTTATTTTGCCCTTTAAATTCTATACATTTATAATGCAGACAAATTCACCACCATATTTGGGAATTCAATATCCTTCAGCGCGGCAAGGCACCAGTTGGCATACAAGGGTTTTGTAACAGAAAAGTCCCTCTCATCATGATGGATGTGTACCTCTGCCCTGGGTGCTCCATCTGCAGTGATGTTTGTATCCTTGGAATTAATCTGTGGTCATGCGTGAACACATATCATGCTAATGTGAAATGACCTAGCCCTGCCTTATGGACTGCTGTCTGCTTAAACTGAGATGGGTGCCCAGAGAGTTACCCTCAGGGCTAAGCTCAGGAAGTGTAAGGCTACTGCCTCACCTGGATTTAAGCATCACAAGTGTGGTATTTGCAGCATACCATGTTTTTGAACTGGTCCATATTACCAGTGACTTCACCTGGCACACTCCAGTAAAGCTCCACTGCTATTTGCTTAGCTCAGTTTTTGGCCTGCAGTAGTTTGTGTGCAGCACAAGGATGTATGTGTGCCTGAGAGATGGTACAATTCAGGAGAAACAGCACAATAGATTGCATGTGCGTGCAAGAATTTACATGTGCCGAGAGATGGTACAGTGAAGGATGAATAGTGTGAGCAGTTGTGTGTACACACAAGAATATGCATGTGCCTGTGAGAAGGTACATCAGGTAGGAGATAGTGTATGATGTTCCAAGAGCAAGCTAGGATGCATGTGTACCCAAGAAGTACATTACTTTGGAGGCTCAGCGTGTCTGAAAGCGCGTGCATGTGTATGTGGGCACTAGTGAAGTATTGTCCCTTCCCTTTGCTCCCCTTTACAGCCAAGGTCATCAAGAAATCAATAAACATTCAGGTCACCAGACATCTGGAGAACCAGGACATCCTGGACCCATCCTAAACTGGCTTCAAAATAAACCACCGAACCCCTACAGCTCTAGTTGCAGCCACAGATGAAATCCGAATGTTGCAAAACCAAGGAAATGGCTCTCATCCTCCTTGATCTCTCAGCAGCTTTCAACACTGTATTCACAATCACACTGATCAACAGGCTCCAAAACATTGAAGTCCAAGGAGCAGCCCTCAAGTGGATTCCATCATACCTCACAGGAAGAATGCAGAAAATCACCCTCCTTCCTACTCCTCGCTCCCTAAGAACATCACCTGAAGTGTACCAAGAGGCTCACCCCTCTGCCAAACCTCCTTCAATACATACATGACCACCCTGACCAACATTGTCAAAAGCCACGGACTCAACCTAATCTCCTAAACTGACGACACCCAACTCATCCCCTCTCTGGCAACAATCCGGGAACCATCAAGACAGGTTCTAAAGATGCATGAAAGATGTTGCCAACTGGATGATCAACAACAGTTTCATACTCAACAGCAACAAGACAGATGTACTCATGTTCGGGAAAGGCAATGACACACACTGGAACAATCAATGGTGGCCCCCAGAACTGGGCCCAACCCTGATACCCACCAAACACGCCTGCAACCTCGGTATCATCCGCAACAGCCAGCTATCCATAAAGGAGCAAACTCCTTCTCCCTCACAATCCCAATGCTCAGGTAGGTATTCAGGTGGCTCTCGACCAACACCAGGCAAACTGTCACACATGCTCTCGTCACCAGCAGACTTGACTACTGCAACTCCCTCTACTTAGAAATAGCAGCCCAGCTACTGAAGATATTCCAGACAATCCAGAAAAAAGAGGCCAGGCTCATCCTTCACCTCCCCAGACGGACACACCTAACTCCTTACCTCAGGAAACTCCATTGGCTACCAGTCATGATGAGATGCCAGTACAAACTACTCACACATGCATACATAACACAACACAATGAAGGACCTGCATACCTCAACCAACGTTTGACTTTTTACCAGCACACCACGAAATTCCGGTCCAGATTCTTCGTCCGAGCTGCAACCCATCGCATCCGCCAGACAAACAGCGGAGGCTGCTCCTCCTCCCATCTGGCGGCCAAGACCTGGGACAACCTCCCCCTGCACCTCAGAGCCTCACCATTTCTCCAGCATTTTAGGAAGAACCTCAAGACCTGTATGTTCAACCAACAGGAGAACAAGCGGCATGATCCAACAGTGCCTAGAGACCTTAACGGGTGAAGCACTCACACTCTATAAATCCTGATTTTACATGGTTACCACTTTTTACCTGATATCTGATGCACTTTGACTGAGTGTGCACTGAGTCCCTACCAATCAGGTTCCCAGTGCCTGTGTGCATTTCCATAATGTTACCTTTTTTTCACCATTGGCACACTTCAGACCCATATGTAAGTCCCTGGTAAACGGTACCACTGGTGTCAAGGTCCTTGTGACCAGGGAGATTCTCTAAGGGCTGCAGCATGTATTGTGCCACCCTCACAGACCCCTCACCACACACATGCACTGTGCCTTTGAATACTGTGTGTTTTGGTGCGGACAAAACCTAAAAGTCAATATGGCACACATCCCTGTGTTCTATGTCCCAAACAAATGCCTATGGCACAGGCAAGTCACCCCTCTAGCAGGCCTCATAGCCCTAAGGGAGGTTGCACTATACCACAGGTGAGGGCATAGCTTCATGAGCAATATGCCCAAATAGTCTCTGTGCCTATTCACAGACATTGTAATTGCAGTGAAGCCAAAGTGAGTGCATGTCATTACAAACTTCACAGCTTCGTGATGGCTTTACTGAATGCTAAAAAAAAATGTGTATCAAACTTCTCAGCACAATAAACCCACACTGATGCCAGTGTTGGAGTTATTGTACAATGCACTCAGAGGGCATCTAAGAGCAGTGGCGGCTCATCTACTATGGTGGAGGAGTGTCACCCCAGTGTTAGGCAGTGGGAAGCAGAAACCTATAATGCGAATAACTTTGCGTTTTTATCATTTTCAGATGCTTCCTTCTGCTTTGCGGGCGGGCGGGTGAGTGGGCTGGCTGCTCTGCTCTTTGATCAGGGTAGGGGCAGAGTGGTTTGCCCACTCAAGAGCACAATGACTGTTTGGTCAGCTCTCTCGGGCCGCCCAAACCAGTCATATGCACTCTCCCCTTCTCCATGCAGGCTGCATTGCAGCCTACATGGAGAACAATCCCATGCCCCAATCCCCAGCGTTGTGATTGATCAGGAGAGCCTGGGTGCTTACCAATCATAACGTTGCACTACAGCATTGTGATTGGTTATTGGGGCCTGCTTCCTGTTCCTCAATGTGCTCGAAGAGAGCACGAGCAGATACGCGGGACCCTGCCGGCAGCAAGGTGTGTTTATTATTATTTTTCTTATTTTCATTTATTCATGCGCACATTTTTGGTTTTGCAGTTGGAAAATTCATTATGTTTCCCACTTTATTGTCAATAAGTGAATGTAGTGCCTTCACATAATTGGGAGCATGCAACACAATTCCCACATTTAAGGTGACCTTGGACTAGCTTGAGATTCCATCTTGCCACCAGATTCGCTTTCTTATATGGCTGATTGCAGGTTGCTTTTACAATCTGAAAGCCAATACTGGCATTTTTCTTCAAAGCAAACAGAGGTTAATCGAATCCACATTCAGAGTTCCTAATGAGGTGCCAGTTATTATGGATTATCTTTTTTAAGTTGTTAGTCTGGATCTGGAGTGGATGGAGCTCATGATTAGGATGTGAGAGTTGCTTCCATTCGGTGGAGGGTGGAGTTGCTTGGGGTGCAGAGGTGGTAGGGGTTCATATGTTGGAGGTTAAAGTTGCTGTAGATGTTAGCAATCTTGTGGTGAAAGAAGTCTGTTAGTGTGTCGCAGAGTGCTTGAGAAGAGACAGATGGTGCTCTCAGTGGCAGAGGGGTAGGCAAATGCTCTGGTGATGTACTGGTGATGTTGGAGAGTTCCTTGTTGTGAATGGTGTTTGCCTTTAAGTGGGTGGTGAGGGCTTCTTTCTTGGTTTCCTTGAGGCTGTGGTGGTAACTGTTGAGGGTAGGAGTTCCGGTTTGCGGGGCGTCTTCGAGCTCCTTGCAGTGCTCTTCGAGGGTCAGATGCTCAGGGGTGAACCAGTTGACTTGTTTGGTGGTTCTTCTTCCGCTGTGAGCGTTCTTCTGAGGGGCAATGGTGTCAGCAGCTTATGTAATCCAGTTGGAGAAATTCTGGATGTCGAGTTTGAGAGAGTCTGTGGGGTGAGATCTGGTTTCATTCAGGGCAGCAGTCCAGAGAGGTTTGGTGACTTTGCTCCAGTTGCATCAGGGAAAAGCGATGATGCTTGTGGGGGCTTCAACGGTTTTCAATGGAGACGTGAATGATACTATGGTCTGTCCAGGTCAGCTCGGTGGTGTGGGAGAACTTTGCATGGTCATTGGTGGAGAAGATGGGGTCCAGGGTGTAACTTGCACTGTGTGTGGGAGCGGTGATCATTTGAGAAAGGCCAAGGGTGCTCATGTTTTCGAGAAGCGAGGTGGTGTTGAAGTCAGTGGGGTCTCCAAGATGGAAGTTGAGGTCACCCAGCAATATGTAGTGATTCAAACCTATCGCTAATGGAGTGATGAAGTCCAGGATGGCATTTCAGAAGTTGGCTCAGGGGCTTGGTGGTCTGTAGGTGAGAGTTCCTCTGATGGTGGTTGTGGCATTGGGTTTGATCTGGGAGTTGAGGTGTACCATGAACAGTGTGGTGCCATCGTCCAGGGTGATGCAGTCATAGGAGTCTCTGTAGATGATGGCAATGCCTCTGCCATGTCTTTTGGGGTGCTTGCAATGCATCATCTTGTATGCAGGGTGCATAGCGGTTGTGATGTCAGGTGCGTATGAGGGGCCGACTGAGGCAGGTTTCGGTGATGAACATCACGTTAGGTGTATGGGTGGTTATGGTGTCCCATACCTCCATGGCATTCTTGCAGCTGCACCTGAGTAGAGCGCAGTTAAATTGTGGTCTTTGGGGGTGTGCCAGTGGCAGGTTGGTGGTAGCGAGCGCTCTGATGTTGCAGGAGAGGTGGCAGTGATGGCAAGTGAAAGGACCTTTGGTGTAGTGAGGAGAGACAATGTAGCAGTTGTCTCGTGGCTTGGGCTCAAGGTTTGGGATTTTGCTGGTGGAGTAGTGGTGGCTGGCTGTGGGACCATGGGTCCTGGTGCTGGGTGCGATCGAGGCGGAGAACGGATGAAATCAGGCGTGCCTTTGGAGCCCCTTCGGCACGGCCTCCATTAAGTAGTCCTGGGAGGCAGGTGAGGCAGGAGAGTGGCACAAGGAGCCGGACCAAGCTGGTTAGGCGTGGACAGGCGGTGGTGAGAGTCTGAACACAGACTGGGCAAAAGGGAAAACAACCACAAACAACCTAGAAGAGCAAAAGAAAACAATGAAAACGCAGAACAGGGAAAAGGCAGCGGAGAATGTAGCAACCGGGCACAAACCGGAGTTCAGACTAGCTCAGGCTGGAGTGGTGCCTTTCAGCTACGGGGAGCTGGAGGAAGTGGCAACCTAGACCCAGAAGCCATGGGCTACTCGATGGAGCCTCACATTGGCCTCCATTAACCACATGGCTGCTAGGCGTTTTCCCGTCCTGCGCTGAAATATGCAGGATGTCAGTGTTTCATGACGAGCTGGCCTTGTCATCCGCCCACGGCAGGTAAGCGCCATGACGAGCCCAGCTCGTCATTAGCTTCGAAGGGGTTAAGTAGTCCAGGGGAGGTAGGAGGGGCAGTAGGGCGGCACAATGAACCTAACAAGCTAGTTGGGCAGAGACAGGAGGCTGGGTGTAGCAAAAGTCTGAACACAGACTGAAAATAAGGGAAAACAACCAAAAATAACCAAGAAGAGCAAAATTAAACTAAACACAATGAAAAGCTACTACAACAGAGAAAAGGCAGCAGAGAATTGAGCGACTGGGGCATGAACCGGAGTTACGGCTGCAGACGGAGGCAGGAGCGGTGCCGCTCAGCTACGGGGAACTTAGGGGGAGTGGCGTCCTACATCCAGAGGTCATGGTCTTCATTAAGTAGTCCTAGGGAGATGGGAGGGCACAAAGGCAGCACAAGGAAATGGAGCAAGCGGGTTGTGTGTAGACAGGGGGCGGCGGGAGTCTCAACAGAGACTGGGTGAAAGAGAAAAGAACCAAAAAGAGCAAAATTAAACAAAAGAATACAAAAAACAATGAAAAGGCAGAACAGGGAAAAGGTAGTCGAGAATGGAGTGACCGGGGCACGAACTGGAGTTCGGCTGGAGATATAGCAGTGCCTCTCAGTTACGGAGGCAAAGGTGGCATAGCTCCCATCTCACATGCCACTTTTGATTCCGGATGGACAGCCCACAGATGTTTTGCACCGTATTCCACGTATACCAGAGGCACAGCTGTACTATTTCGGAAAAATGTATCTTAGGTTCTGGCAAGGTATTTAATGGATCCGCCGGGACGGTATGGTATAATGTGAGGCAGAATGGCTTGTCATTCTATTACCCTAATAAATTGTTATGGACCAAATATTGACAATGCTGAATTATTTAGCAAGCTCTGGGGACTTGTGATAATTATTGGCTCAACATGCTTTCTCTGAGGTGGGGTCTTTAATACTGAGCTAGCTCCCAGTATGGACAGATCACATCCCCAAGCTCAGCATGCCACCGATGCATGAGGTCATATTCTAGATATCATGACTGACCACCAATTATTAGATGGCTGGAGAACTCTGCACACACTGAGCAAAGAGGGAACATTTCACTCAACACTTCACCTGGTCAAGACTTGACAACTGGCTCATATTTAAAGTCCTGGGCACATGGTTGACAAAAGCTACCCATCTTGCCTGAAAACATTTGGACCACTCCCCAGTCATGATGAAGCTGACTCCCCCAACTGAACTACCGGCCTACCTGTCCTGGAGACTTTCCACTATGGCCTGGCCTTCCTAGATAATCTTTTTAGAGACGAATTGTGGCAGGAGATACATGAGTTTTTCGAACATAACAGTGATTCTGTCCCTCTGCTGTCCATGGTATGGGAGGCCTTTACAGTTACTGTTTGAGGAGTCTGCATTGCTAAAAGCGGAGGTATTTTGCATGATTTTCGAAACACAGTTCGAAAATTAGAGATTGAGATTAAACATTTAGAGTCCAGGGGGGCTAGGCTCTGTCATGAGGAGATAGAGGTCAAAGTTATAGACACACATGCTTACTGAATACCAGACCGTGGCAGATTGGGAATTGTTTCGTAGTAAATACTTCCTGGAAATTAGTGATACAGAAGGTACCCTGCATAAAGATACAGCTGTTATTTTACACAATGTCTTGACATTTTACTCTACATTGTACACTACATGCTGAACATGTCCATTCGAAACAAACTCCTATTTAGATGATGCAGCGTGCAGTTGGCTTAGTGACGAACAGCAAGAACTTCTCTCTGCAGACATTAAGGAAGATGCAATTGGAGCTGCTATAATGCAGCTGCATTCCGGCCACGCCCCTGGACGAGATGGCCTTCGGGCCAACTTCAATAAAACCCACGTGGTCCCAGGTGCCGAGGTGCGGAAGTTACGTGTTCTCCCACCCTCAATGTGAGAGGCCTTGATCCTATTACTCTTTAAACCTGGCTAGCCAGGGGACACGTGTCATTCGTATTGCACTCTATCGCTCATTAACTGCGATGTAAAGATCCTTGCTAAAACACTAGCTAATTGTTTGAGTCTTTTTATGGAGTTTCTGGACTGCCCTATCAATCCGATTTCTTTCCGGGGCAAGCCACATCGCATAATGTGTGCATGCTTTTCACACTACTACAGGATATTAACCCAGACCTGGCGGCAGCGGCTGTCTTTCTGGATGCCGCTAAAGCGTTGGATTCCCTATCTCATTGGTGTGCTGCATCGAATGAGTTTCCCTACCTCCTTTCTCTCATGGAGTGCCATATTATACAATCAACCGCAGGCAACGGTACAGATCAATGGAACCTGCTCTTCCTATTTCCTCATTTTACGCAGCAGCAGACAGGGGTGTCGATTATCGCCTCTCCTATTTGCACTAGCTGTGAAGCCATTTACAGCTTAACTCTGGCAACATTATCAGGACTATGTCATCCAATATCCTAATAGGCACCTGTTGTTGTCGATCTATGCAGATGAGATAACGCTATATGTCCGTGAACCCCAATCCACCCTCAATTCAATGCTACAAGAGATTATTAGCTATGGAGGACAATCGGGCATTCATATTAATTGTGAGAAATCCCAGATCTTCCCCGTCACTCCCACTACACAAAGCAGGGCCGGACTGGGAACCAGAACCGGCCCTGGCACAGTGCTCGGCCGGCCCACCCACCCCCCTCCGGGAGGAGGAGGAGGAAGGGGGGCGCGACAGCGCTCTGTGCCAGGGCCGGTTTTCGGCCGTTTTTGTTACAGGGCCGTTTTTGCTGCAAAAACGGCCCTGTAACAAAAACGGCCCCCCCAGGGCCCAAAACCGGCCCTAAAACATGCGGCCCACCGGGGGATTGCCCGTTGCCCGCAACGGCCAGTCCGGGCCTGACACAAAGGCACATCCTGGATTACCCCTTGACGTGGAGCAAAACAGAATTCAAATATTTCAGCATGTATGCCTCTAGAGACAGAGAGAAGCTAATACGAGCCAATTATGGCAGGACATTAGACACCCTAACAGACTCCATCACGCGCTGGTTACCTATGCCCCTTTCATTGGCAGGTTGCATCGCCCTATTGAAAATGATCATATTACCAAAACTCCTCTATCTCTTTCCTAACATCCCATAAACACCAGGGAAACATTTTGCTAAAACTCTACACAGCTCATTAGGCCGGCGTGGGGTGAGATACAGTCTAGATTGCGATGGGGCATACTTACAGAGCCCTTTTGTAAGGGTGGATTTGAGGCCCGGACGTGGAACTGTACTTTTTGGCACGCCCAGTCTCATTTTGCAGTATACTGGTTCCACCCTCCACCCTGATGCCTCACTTGGTTATCGAGCAGGGATATAAGGCCTCAGGTCCAACCAGTGCTTTTCTGGGAGCTGGATCACTTCAAAGAAATGAGTTTGCCTCCACGGTAGCATTTACCTCTTCTGCTTGGCAAGAGCTAGCTAAGAGGTTAAATAACCACTTCTGTACTCCCCACTTCTTCCTTTACCCTATTATCCCCAGATTCCTGTGATGCAAGACAATGTCTGAAAAAATATACTTCTAAAATTAGGCAAGTTCACATGGGGTGATCTATACGAGAGGGAAACTTTCTTAGATTAAGATACTTTTCCATACTAATATAATAAAGAGAGAGCCCAAACCTTTGAGGCGGGTAATCTCAGGAACCACAGCACCAATCACAACACCCAATACAGCGCTGGAAAGGGCAGTTGCAGCAGAAGGACATAGGCTATGCAGACGCCCACCATATACATTTAAAAGGTATAAGAACCGTGCCAGCAAAGTAGTCCCTTGTGGGCGTGTCTGTGTTGTGCTGTGGGCGTGTGCTGGGGGCGTGACAAACACTGGGGGCGTGTGGTACGTTCCGCCCTTCATGCCATGTCTCATATTGTGCGCTAATCCCACCCTGCTCCCTTTAAATACCCCTGCACCCCATAATCATAACCCACCCTTACTCCTTAAAATATCCCAACACCCTTAAACACTAACCCATCTTAACCCTATAAATATACCCTGTACCCCAAAACCCAAACCTATCCCTAAACCCTAAAAATACCCCTGTAGCCCAAAACCCAAACCTAGCCCTGAACCCTATAAATACCCCTGTACCTGAAAACCCAAACCTACCCCGTAACCCTAAAAATACCCCTGCACCCCAAAACCCAAACCTAGCCCTGAACCCTAAAAATACCACTGTACCCCAAAACTACCCCTGAACCCTAAAATACCTCTGTACCCCAAAACCCAAACCTAGCCCTTAACCCTAAAAATAACCCTGTACCCCAAAACCCAAACCTACCCCTGAACCCTAAAATACCCCTGTACCCCAAAACCCAAACCTAGCCCTGAACCCTAAAAATAACTCTGTACCCCAAAACCCAAACCTACCCCTGAACCCTAAAATACCCCTGTACCCCAAAACTCAAACCTAGCCCTGAACCCTAAAAATACCCCTGTACCCCAAAACCCAAACTTAGCCCTGAACCCTTAAAATACCTCTGTACCCCCAAACCTACCCCTGAACCCTAAAAATACCCCTATACCCCAAAACCCAAACCTAGCCCTGAACCCTAAAAATACCCCTGTACCCCAAAACCCATACCTATCCCTAAACCCTAAAACTACCCCTGTACCCCATAACCCAAAACTATATCTGAATCCTTAAAATACCCAAACACCCCAAAACATATACCTCAGTACCCCAAAACATATACCCCTATACCCATACTTACCTTATCCAAACATAAAAAAACATGCTTTTACCATTCATGCATTTACAACAAATTTCGTTGTAAACGTATGCGTGGTAAAAGCATATAAAATGTAATGCCATGCGTTATAATGGCATTGCGGAGTCATGGTACTTTCGTAATGAAAGAATGCGGAGTGATGATATGCGGAAAGAAAGTTGCGGAATAATGGGTGTTTACCCTCCCCCGTAAGTACATTGGTGGCACGGCGGCCCACATCTCCAGCAACATACTCATATTTTTCACCACCCATTTGAAAAATGCACAGGTCTCTCTCATTGATGGCCAGCACCAACATACACTTTTAGACACACCTCCCGCCACAAGTTCTAGAATTGCGAACTTTAGAGCTGGGGAGCTACGGTCGAATCTCGGCATCAGCTCAACATCCTGTGATTCCAGGCAAATCGCTTTGTCTCCCCGTGCCTACCACAAATGAATGTGTTCTTCTGTAATGTAAATTGTGCTCATGCCATGTTGTCGAGTTCGCGCTATATAATATTGCAAGGTAAAATAAAGTAGGGAAACTCGAGTTCACACACTACTGAACGCGCACTCTTTAGTGCATTAGCAGTGCACTGTGAATCGGAGCGTTTCACAGGCCTGTCACAGATAAGAAATGCTATCAAAACAAAATCCTACAAAACAATATACTACTGGCCGGCAGCAATTCATACCCGGACAACGTCGGGACGGGCTGCTAGTTTAGATATATTTCTTTTATCAGATTGCAACATAGTGTTAGAGGAATAACCTCCAATTTACCAGAGGAACCCCACATTTTGACTGCTCTCCATGCACTGCTATAGACTACAAGTTTCAATCTATTCGTTTTGAGGTTATACCACAATGCACAGCTGGAACAGGCTGAATTGTCAGGGGGATCCCGACGTGGGTGGGATGCAGAACTGGAAATACCACTCACAAATAAACAATGGCCTTTCTGTTGCTAACAAACAGGTCAGATTACAGCTAGTAGTTGACTACGTATTATTCATTTTACATTTCTACACCAACTTTAATATACTTCTGCCCGAATGCACGAATATCGACTGTGCTGAACAGACAGATATGATGAATGTGGGTCGGATGGGGCGGACTTCCTCCACTTAGCTTGGGAGTGAAAAGCTATGAACAGTTACTGGAAACAGGTATCCGATGCCATGGCACAAATGACAGGGTTACATATAGTTCTCACCCCTTTCACCGCGCTATTGGGATATTCCAAAGATATTAAGGCACTGAAGAGGAGATTCGTTTCCCTTAGGGTGCTGTTGGCTAAAGGTAGGGTTGTGTGTCGATTGGGAAGGGGGAGAGCCCCTTATATCAAAAGAATGTTTACATGATTTGATATACTGTTGGGACGAATTGAACACCTATGCCGAGCTCTTACCTTTGTCTTCGCGACCAAAAGATATCTGGGACCCATTGCCTTCCTACCTACTTGAGGAGTCCCTCACTTCGATTTGGGGAGCGCCTCCCAGACATCCTTGTTAACGGACCTTTAACAAGACCTAATATTAGACCAACTGGTAATTCATGCATATCTGAACTGAAGGTTGCATTAACAGAATTTTGTTATCTTTACAAATACTTTGCGCTATTAACTCACTTATAGATTGTGGACTGTCATAATGCAACAGTGTGCTACATACCTTGATCCAGCTAAATGGATATGAACTAAATACGGTCATCTACAGATTATAAAAGATAGTGATATGACTGTAGAGAAATATCTTCAAATATAACAGATAATGCACTTGTTGTTTGCTAATTAAAGATATTATGTGTTTGGATATTATCAAAACTTAATAAATAAAAATAAAGAAATCTGTAAAGTATTCATTTTTTTTGTTTAATTATCTTTATTGGTATTTTACATTAACATGACTGTCATCGTCAATTTGTACAGATATGTTTAAAATCTAACATTGGAGATGCAAACCCATGGTCAGAGTAGTAGTATATTGCATAAGAATATGTAAACAACACAATATGCTGTATTCCAGTACAGTTATATTTTACATGAGAATATGTGCCAATACCTCTGCATGCCATTGCTCACAGAGCAATTGCATCATGCGTTTATCAAATAGTGTTGTTGTTGTTCACGTTGTTCACTAGACACAACTCATCTAAGCAGCCCAGCCTGGGTTTTGCGCATACGAGCCGTATGCCTACAAACTGTGACAATCGGACCTTATTGTGTATTCCCTGTTTAATAGGAGAAGGTACTTATGTGACTATAGAACTTAGGAAATAATCACCCATTAAACAACAAAACAACAGTTAAAGAGAGGGTCCAAGGGATATATGGTTTAGAGACCGGCACCTGATTTAATCCCCAGCTACTGCTTAATTTATAACGCACAAAACACAGGGGGTCTACCAGCTAAATTCTAAACCTGCACTGTAACCGAGTCCACAGGATCTCGTAGTGTACATATCACCTAAAGAAAGCGTATTTCAGGAGAAAGAGAGAAAAGGGTGAACACTAAGTGCACAGAATAGACCGGCACATCATGGGTTATTCATACATGGCTGACTAATCCAAAGCAATTTGAAAAAGGTTAATAAAACTAGTTGAATACGGTACAACCTGTAACAACCAAGGACATTACCCCTCCATATCACGTTAGCTACTGTGAAGGCCTCCCCCAAGCCTCAGAAGGTAGCTTGAGGTACCGACGGAAAGTACGGGGCCTCTTATATACCTGAGCATGGTCCAGGTGAGGTGAGGTCCTTTCCCCTACCTGTAAGGAATTCACGATAGCTAACATGATATGGAGGGGTAATGTCCATGGTTGTTACAGGTTGTACCGTATTCATGTAGTTTTATTATACTGTATTCCTTTGGTGTTCTGTTCCACTACTAGGAGTGCAACTATTAGAAGAGCAGAGGCCCTGATGAATGCCAAGGAATTTAATACCCGTTAGGAAGAAACATGTTGGCCCATTTCTAGACAGATATTTGTTACTGTCTCTCTTGCACTGTTCTGGTTTTTTAATTAGGAGGCGTGTCTTGTCCGCAGAATAAAGTTGTCAGAAGGAGGACATTCCATCCTATTTTAAGTCACTAATTTTTTCTGTTGCACTTGTTACCTTTACCATCAAAAGATCAGTCATCATGGACGTTTTGTGTATTTTTGGTGGACCAAATCCTAAAACAGCAATAAGGTGCTGTGTTTGATGTCCCAATGATCAGGGGACCAGCCTGTTATGCACCCGGGTTTGGCCAAATGATATGACTGATCATTGAGTCAATTTGATGGGAAACCTTTTTCAAATTGCTTTGGATTAGTCAGCCATGTATGAACAACCCATGATGTGCCGGTCTATTCTGTGCACTTAGTGTTCACCCTTTTCTCTCTTTCTCCTGAAATACGCTGTCTTTAGGTGATATGTACACTACGAGATCCTGTGGACCAGGTGACAGTGCAGCTTTAAAATTTAGCTGGTAGACCCCCTGTGTTTTGTGCGTTATAAATAATCACCCATTAAAACCAATAAATCTCATTTTCAAAAAACATACAATATAAACTGACCAAAAACCTATAAAACATATCTGCCATCCATGAAATACAAACAATATTTCTAGCGCATCTATAACAACCAAAAAAAGAAAGAATATTATTATCGGTACATTTCCGCATAGCCACAAGCCTTGCGAATAAGTGAGATATTGCACACGTCAAGGCATATTCATTTGCCAACAACTAGGACTGTCATGCTTAGAGGCAGGTGAGATGCTAGTGGCTACTGGCTATCCATATCAGGCTGGGGAAAACAACACCTGCCCAGTCTATGGTGTTTGGGCCATGTTACCTCTCCCTGACCAAGAGATGTGGGTCTGAGGGATGCATCATTGATTTGCAGATAATGCGGTGTCAGTCGCTATCTGGTTGCCAGCCCGCAAGGCAGCCACCAGTGTGTCCCATCTCTGTGCAATGGGGAATTTACAAAGTCCTGCTGTCTCCTCCTTATGTAATGCCGTACTTTCTGCCTGTGCCCATATTGTGAATGAGCGCTTCCAGCTGAGTGTCTCCAGTGGGGTAGCATTTTTCCACATTTTAGTTATGAGACGTTTAGCCATGATGAAGCCCAGATCGCGGAACCTGAAGGTGACTTTAGACTTCTTGGATGTGGTGTAAAGCCCTAAAAGGTAAACCTCCCATGACAGCGGCATCTCCATGTATGTACATGTGGCTAATGTTGTGACTACTACTCGCCAATGGTTCTGGAGGGATGCACAAGGCCACAGCATGTGCAGCAAATCTGCATCATGGTGCTGACAGCGTGGACATGCTGAAGTGGCGATGTGGGAATACCTATTTATCTTGTCCGGTGAGAGATATGCCCTTAGTATGATGTATGTTTGAATGAGTTTGAATCTCGAGTTCCTGGGTATATTGCCCTCACCTTCTAATATGGCATTCCATTCCTTGTCCGTCCATGGCTGACCCCTTTCTCCCTCCCATCTGATTCGTGTACGTATTGTACTAACAAATGCGTTGACAGCTCAATCGTCAGGTCCCCCCAAACAGCTGTCAGAGATTTCAGGAGAGAAGTGTGAAGCAGAAATTGACCTGCTGCCAAGTCATTTTCCTCAACGGGTGTTTCGAAGGGTATTAATGTGCCATCCCTGTATAAGTTGCCCAATGTGTCAAGCTCCGCTGCGTGCCAGGCCGCCAGGGCCGCCTCCGGGGTACCCAACCTGCCTCTTGGTGTCCCCAGCAATGGCAGAGTCGGAGCATAAGGAGATGTCGTATGGGTGAGATATGAACTTCTTTTGTAGCATTTATTGGCCAAACCCAAGTGTAAATGTAGTGGCCGAGGGAGTTTGGCTATGGGGTGGAACAGGTGACAAACTTGAGAATGTGTCCAGTGTCGGTGCATGGTAGCTGTATCCTTCAGGCACCTGTCATTCAGCCTCTTTGTTGCCGATTGCAGCTGGGCAGCCAAATAGTACAATTTCATTTTAGGGACAGATAGTCCACCCCGGCTAATGGGAGCATAGATTTTCCATAGCGCTACACGCGGCCTTCCTTTGTTCCATATCAGGTCCTGTGATAGTCGCTCCATGTCTCGGATGGAATGTAAACGGGGATGTTTGAAAAATAGTACAGCAGTTTAGGGAGGACTATAATTTTCAGCAAGACAATGCAGCCCATCACAGTTAGCGGGGGTGTCTTCCAGAACTGCATTTGGGCTCGTAAGGTTGACATCGCCAAGATACCTGAATGTTGTGGTGTACCAAGTAAGGGGGACGGTATGCAAAGAGACACCTACTGCTGGTACAGTGGCACTGAACGAGTAAATCCCTGATTTAGCCCAATTCACCCAGAGCCCAGACTTCTCAAATGATCTAAGTATGTCTGCTACAGACAACGGTGTTGCAGTGACATCTCGAAAATACAACAACAGATCGTCTGCGTACAGGGAAACAGCATGTATCCCAACACCCAACTGTATACCCCACTCCTTGCCGCCTCTCTGGAGCGGTACAAAAGGGGGTGGTGATGGACGGAGCATCTGAATCAATCAAACACTCACACCCAGTCAAAAGATCTGGGTTTAATCCATCACCGTTCTTTAGCCCACTCTGCCACCCCAGTTCAGACATGGCTATATGCAAATCAGCCTGACCCTGTGCCTCAAGGGAACAGCCCAGCCCAAACTGCCAAGCCATGTCTTCCCTGGACCGGAAACAAGCTTCAGAGGACCGGTTTCTGGCATTCCAGCCGCCTTCAGCCCGGCTTGCTTGAATCCAGTGGCAAAGTGAGCAAGGGACTCACGTCTGAGCATACCCTGAGACACTTATGGCGGCAAAAAGCGGTACAAAAGGGGGTGGTGATGGACAGAGCATCTGAATCAATCAAACACTCACACCCAGTCAAAAGGTCTGGGTTTAATCCATCACCGTTCTTTAGCCCACTCTGCCACCCCAGTTCAGACATGGCTATATGCAAATCAGTCTGACCCTGTGCCTCATGGGAACAGCCCAGCCCAAATTGCCAAGCCATGTCTTCCCTGGACCGGAAACAAGCTTCCAAGGACCGGTTTCTGGCATTCCAGCCGTCTTCAGCCCGGCTTGCTTGAATCCAGTGGCAAAGTGAGCAAGGGACTCACGTCTGAGCATACCCTGCCACACTTATGGCGGCCAAAAGCGGTACAAAAGGAGGTGGTGATGGACGGAGCATCTGAATCAATCAAACACTCACACCCAGTCAAAAGATCTGGGTTTAATCCATCACCGTTATTTAGCCCACTCTGCCACCCCAGTTCAGACATGGCTATATGCAAATCAGTCTGACCCTTTGCCTCATGGGAACAGCCCAGCCCGAACTGCCAAGCCATGTCTTCCCTGGACCGGAAACAAGCTTCCGAGGACTGGTTTCTGGCATTCCAGCCGTCTTCAGCCCGGCTTGCTTGAATCCAGTGGCAAACTGAGCAAGGGACTCACATCTGAGTATACCCTGCCACACTTATGGTGGCCAAAAGCGGTACAAAAGGGGGTGGTGATGGACGGAGTATCTGAATCACCACCCCCTTTTGTACCGCTTTTGGCTGGGGTGGCAGAGTGGGCTAAAGAACGGTGATGGATTAAACCCAGATCTTTTGACTGGGTGTGAGTGTTTGATTGATTCAGATGCTCCGTCCATCACCACCCCCTTTTGTACCATCTCTCTGGAGCTGTAGAACAGTGAAGGTTTTGGATCCAACGTCTGCCCAGCCCGGATCTCAACAACAAGGAAAACAGAACAAGGTGGCTGGACAGGGAAATTAACAAAAACAAATTACTGACACGTAGTCAATATATACCACGTGACCACCGGGTAAGAATCCCAAAGTACATTTATTTTCTTTTGACTCAAATTATTAAGAATTCAAAGGCACGGGCACAGACAAAACAACTGTTACGACCGTGAATTCAGTGATAACACTATCTACAAATATACAAATTTTACAAATGTACAACACTTACAAAGATGAATCAAGCAAGACAAGTGAGCAGGACACACCAAAAACAATACAAAATTCAGTGAACAACATCAATTGTCATTATATACAGTGAAAAAACTTTCAAGTGTAAAGCAAATATGTGACCAGTCCATAAGAATATGAGACCATGGGACAGGCGGAGGAGATGGAATAAAATGCCTGCCTGTCAACCAATCCTGTGGTTAATTGTTTATAGCGGGTTTGCACAACTAGGATCCAGAGTGATTAATAAAATTCTATCCTAGGGGCACCCTTGGGGTTTGCCACAGGGTGGAAGTGTCGACGCGTTTCGAACCAGCGTTATTACAGGTTCTCTTCAGGACAGGGACTGGGGGCTGTGATTCTGCACAATGGCATTGGAATAGCCGTGGTGTCGGTTAAACTCAACCAGGGAAGATTTCTGTGCTTCAACCAGGGATAGGCTGGAGGTGAAGTGCCCGCGAAGCGGTGCACGATTGAAGTCGGAGACAGCTCACATGTTGAAGCGTCTCTGTGTAGGAACTGAAGTCCCACCAATCAAGGAAGTCTAATCCGCGCCAGCAAGTGGTTAGTAACTTGAGCTGGTACTGAAAAAGAGGGAGTGAATCCGGCATTCCGAGCGGCAGCGCAGTCAATGAGTATGGAGCAGCATTGCTAAAGGCTTCATGGCCAGGGAAAATATCAACGACAGCCCTGATGAGTCCTCCGCCTTACCCTAATTCAATCCGAGATTAATTTACCGGTGCGAACCCGAACTAAGGGCCTCTGGTACAAAAGGTGAACCATATTTAAATAGTATTCTCCCAACTCATATTTACCCAGAACAGACGCCAGATAGGGCCATTCCAGAGAATCAAAGGCCTTCTCCAGATCCAGTACCAGGCAGCCCAAGCGAGGTCAGGCATGTGTGGAGTACTGTTGCATTCTAAAGAATTTCTGTATGTTTAGGGAAGTACAGCGCGCTGGCACAAAACCATACTGATCTGGGTGCACCAGCATCTTAACAAGGGGCGAAAGCCATTTAGCTAAGAGTGAGGCAACATTTTATAATCTGTGTTAAGGAGCGCTAGCGAGCGAATCGAGCCTAAGAAGTCAGGATTCTTGTCAGGTTTGAGAAGGGAAACCAACAGAGCCTCGTTTTGCGTAACAGTAGGGTGGTGTCGTCTAGCGCTGTTTCATACACCTTTAACAGTTGTGGTACTAAGATGTGTGTATATGCTTTGTAAAATTCAGTTGACCCTGGCAACTTCCCATTAGACAGGGAAAAAATACTGTCTCGGAGTTACTCTGAATGGAGAGGGGCATTTAGTTCCTCACATTGTGCGCGTGTCAGCTGCGGCAAGTCTAGTCCATCCAGATACGTCTGCATCTCTAGGGGCGTGACTTGTACGCGCAATTTATACAGATCTTGGTAATGTGTCACTTGGATGTTCTGTTTCGTATATGCATTTTCCCCCGATGCCTTCCTCACTGACACTATGGGCGTCGACGACTCATTCCAATGAATAAGCCATGAGAGCAGCTATCCCGCTTTATTGCCTATATGATGGGTCCTCGCCGAGTGTGCGGCATAATTGTGGCATCTCAGTCGCTTTAACAAGCGCTCATGCTCCTCCTGAAGAGAACCTGGCTGCCCTTGGGTATCGTCTGTACTCCCCTGCTCTACATAGACCAACCTGCGCTCCAAAGTGGCGAGTTCCCTGCTCAGCTGTTTGCGCATACGTGCTTGTGCCCCCAAACAGTGTCCCCTAACAACCACATTTAGGGCGTCCCACTCCACCAGTGGCGACAAAGCTGTGCCCGCATTTTCCTCAAAATATTGTGCCACAGTGACAGCCAGTAAATCCCAGAAGGGCGCATCCAGGAGAGCGTCTGGTTGAAGGTGCCAAATAGGAACCTGCGGCAACTCATCCTCTCACTGTAACTCCAGAAAATGTGTGTTGTGATCTGAGTGTGTACGCCCCATGTATGAGTCTGAGATACATGGCAGGAGATTGTTTGATACCATGAAACAATCTAATCGCATGTGTGGCCTATGTGCCCCAGAACAATAGGAATAGACATTGTCCAATGGGTGTCTGTGGCACCATACATCAGAGAAACGCCACTGTAGTGCCCAATGTCCTAGGGCTTTCGCATCTGTGTGTGTGGTTGTGCCAGGCAAGGGGGGAAGGACCGATCCAGGGAGACGTCCAGCACACAGTTATAGTTACCCCCTAAAATTACAGGGAGATAATGCCATATGGACAGTTTTTGTGATATGTGCTCTAAGAAGGCAGCCTGCTCAGTATTGGGTGCATAGAGTGAGGCCACTACTACCGGCTTCCCATCGAGGACCCCTTTAACTATGGCATATCTGCCTTCCCCGTCTATCAGAGCATCTATCCCCGACCTTACCCACACCAAGACTCCCCCTGCATATGCAGAATAGCCTATCGCATATAGGTGCCCCCTTCATCGCCTATGAAGTCTAGCAATTTCTGTTTGAACTAAATGTGTCTCCTGAAGTAGTGCTAACTGTACGTGATGGCGCTTCAGGTAAGAATATATGAGCTAACGGCGTTCTGGGCTGTGGATGCCTCGCACGTTCCATGTGCCTATTGTAATGGGAGCCATAGCCAGTGAATGTATAGTATGTATCCTGGTTTACCCAGTCGAGTCACGGGGAGGGTAGCAGTGGATATGTACAGACCATTGTAATGTGTGCTGCAGTGTCAAACTTGGCTAAGAAGGATGGCAGATAAAACATAAAAACAACATACTATCAAAAATATCATGAGATCAATTCTGCAACAGGCAATCACCCAAACTTGTAATGCAATAGCACACAGCTAACATCAGGGGGAGGCTGTTGTGCACAGTAACATAGGAGCAAGAGAAAACAGAGGAGGAGACCATTACGTTTAGCTGAACCCTTCCCCGGCCAAGCTCTTTTCTGCACGGGGCCGCTGCCAGCTTACTATACTTTCCCATCATATTCAAGGCTAATGGAGAGAACATGTAAGCTACTCCAGGACCCACCCGCAATGTTGGCCTATGCATAAACATTAGATATAACTTTACTGAGTAAATGCGACATAGTGAGTGGGTCATATACTTGCGTTACTCAAATGTTTGTGCATCGCCAAGGTGTAGAGGAGAAAACATCGAAACAGTAAATATCACCACACTCAGGCAATGTTATCGGAGGTCTGCGGAGTGACATGTGGCGGTTCACAGGAGCCTTGCAAAACAGGGAATGCATCAGAAAGTTCCTCAGCACTATTCGGCTCATTGAGATCAGAGTCTGAAACGGATTCCTTCTCCGGGGACCCGCTGAGAGTCCCCACCGCCTGCACCGCCTCGAGTTGTCCGCTCAAAATTAACTCTGGCATCAGGCCATACGCCCGGTGGGCGGAAGACTGCGACCTTCTCCGCCTCTGTCTGTGGTGTTGCATTATAGTTTCTGGTGGTTGCTCCTTTTGCCCGGTTTGTGATGAATTGAAAGAGTTCAGCCATTTCTCTGCGCCTTCTGGGGTAGTGAAGAAATTTGTTTTCTAGTTCACCACAACTCTCAGTTTTGCAGGAAATAGCAACAAATGTTTAAGATCACATTGCCTCAGACGTCTCTTCAACGCTAAGTAAGAGTGGCGCTGCCTCTGAATTTGAAAGGTCATCACTTTGTGGTTGTCCACTTCTATGTCCTACAACTTACTGGTTTCTTGAAGAACAGCATCCCTGTCTCTATAATTTAGTAGATGGATTAAGAATGGTCTAGGATTCGAGCCTGGAGGTGGAGGTCTTCAACAACAAAGTGCGGTATAAGGCCTCTCCACGCAGCAGCAAGCGGATCCATTCCTACGCCTATGTTACTGCATTCTTCCCTTCCACTCCCTCCGGAAGGCCCACGACGAGCATGTTATTGCATTGCGAGCCCTTCCTTCGCCATCTTCTGCCCTGTCTTTGAAAAATTCAACTCGGTTGAGCAGATCGCTGATGTTCTTTTCAGCTCCTGAGACACGTGGTGAGAGAGACCTCCGCTATGTCCACCTCGGTAGCAGCGGTGCGATCTGCGAGTTTCTGATTGTCTGCGCGCAGAACGTTAGATCAATAGCCATCTTAACTATTTTACCTTCTAAAGAGGAGCAGATTTGATTCATAGTCTCTCCAAGTTTTTCAACTGCCACCAACACCGCATCTAGCTTATGCGACATAGGATCATTCGTCTCAGCCTCTGCCATTTTGTCCACCTGCGCCTTGGTCTGTGGATGGAGGCCTGCCGCACCTCCAGTTCCCGTATTTGTACGTCCTCCTCGTGACATGAAGCTGCAGGGGACAAGCACTGCGCTGGACGTAACACTCCCCAGCTGCCTCTGGAGCAGTGCCTAGGTGTCCCGCCCAAGAACCACCTCCAGTAAAGCACGCAGTCAATTCATAGGTGCAGGCACGCCTCATCTGTACTGCTCATGACTGTGCTGCTAGCTGGTTACCTGAAGGTTGCCAGGCAGGTTACAACACCACTGCGTCCGATGATAGTATCCTGAAGGGTGAGGCGTAGCTAATGTGACTGGCTATGGTGTGCCACTATGCATCAAAGCAGGTGAGCCAATCTGATTCAGTATGGTGCAGTGTGGCAAGGCACTCTGCACTTCAATCACTTCAAAGCGGGCCAGTCATAGAGGAAGCGTGCCCCACCTAGCATTCCAGGTGCTCCCGAACTGCCTCTGCATAACGTAAGCAGGTCAAGAGACGAGATGACCCGATCAGCTCCAGCATACCACAGGTGTGTCACTCATACTGCTCAGGTTGCAGGCGTCAAATTGAATGAATAGGGCACTAGCCCCACCTAGATGGCAGAAAACAATGTTCCCCAGGCACTGTCAGGACCAGGATAGAGGAAGTTCCAATGCTTTCGCTTAGGTTCAGAGGGCGGGGCAGCCCTCAAACATGAACACACTTGGAATCCTACCGCTTTTTGGAGTCCTGTACAGCAGCAAGGGGGGTGAAGCAAGGGCCGTGTTCCAGCCTCCCCTCCGCCTATGCACACCTCCTCCACCTCAACTCCCTCAGGTCTCACACAGTAGGATGTAGTCTCCCCTCAGGCCCAGCACCGCTTCACAGTAATAGGCCCGATGGGCGGAGTTAGGCCACGGTCTCTCATAGGGGAGCCCAGCAGGCAGCAGCGCTCTGCGCCCAAGGAGCAAGCACTACCAGAACACAGTCCACTATCCAGCAGGGGCCGCACCACAACTCTACATAGTACCGTGCAAGTTGGCACTAGGGTAGCCACGGCAGCGGTATGTCCTGGAAACAATGCAGGGCTGCGACACAGATCAGCGCCTAGGGGGCGGGGCCAGTCCCCTGCCCCACGTTCCTCTGCCAGCCCAGCACCCTGGAAGAGCTCACAGCCGCGAGGAGAGCATGGGGGTCCGGCACGGTGTTTCACTGCTTCGGCCAAAGAATGTGCTCAGCATGGCATCAGTGGCACCTCAGGGGAAGCCGCAGCTGGCAGCGGCCTCCACAACTCATACTATGGACAGGAAGAGGAGCCACAGACGGTGCTCCGAAGCTACACGTCCGACTCCATTGCCAGCAAAGCCACGCCCCATCTGTAAAGTATTCAAGCAGCACTTCATACAGTAAAAAAGTGTAAACTCCACACAAAAAGATTACACACCAGTTTTAAAAATAGAACCTAATTTAATCAATATAACACAACCACAATGCCAAAAAAACAATAAGTAGAACTTGAGGTATGAATTGCTAAAGTATACACTGTACAATAGAGCATAGAAGCAAAAAGCTCTTACTTGGGATATCTGGTCGCCCTGCACCGGAACAAAGTCGGAGTTTAGGCTGACCGCGATGGAGCACGGGCTGGATACAGGGAACCTGTGAGGAGAGTCATTTCTGGCCATTCAAGTCAGCCTATTGTGTGCTCTCTGATGGAATTTTACTCCTCATTAATGACTGAACACTAGCTGGGAATTATCCCCACTGAAAGCTCAGGCAGGTAAAGAGAAACTTTGTAAAAGTTACTTTTCTTTATTATTTATTAAAAATGCAACTTCGCCATTTAATTTAATTAATCATACCTATTATGAATAGTGGTTTAATTATCTTTCTCAGTGGTCACTTTCCTGAATTGCCAGCATTAGTATTTTGTTCTGTTCACTGTTTTTTTACAAATAATAGCTAGGGCAGTGACAGTGAAATTATCTTTTTGGGCCTTGTCACTGTATGGACATGATCACATTAATCTTACACATATCCCACTCTTGAGTATTGCAAGTAACTGGAGTAAAAGTTGAGGGCGATTAGAACCCAGCTCAAACAATACCTTCTCAGGGTCAACCACTAATGGCACTAAATAAACCTGTGCTTAACACGCATGTAGCTACGCATAAGGCAGTCAGGCTTAACTTAGAGGCAATATGTAAAGCATTTATGCAGCACTGAAACAGTGATAAAAAGAAAATACAATACAAAAAATCCCAAACCAATTCAGAAAAAGGGAGTAAATTATAATAAATAAAAAGACACTAAGGGCCTCCTTACGATGTCGGTCGGAGTTTCCTCCTTCTGACACTGACTATGAATCGGGACCAATCGACTTGCGGTCCGCAATTCCTCCTGGTTGATTAGGATGCAACTGAACGATGTTCGGTCGGAATCCCATTGACTCCTATGGCAGCCCGTGTTTCGCCCGACAACACAGGCTCCTATGGGGAATGGGCAGATTGCGGAAAACTCTGCACCATGTGGCAGGTACCCCAAGGTGCCTGCCACAGGATGCAGGGTTTTACAGGTTTTACAGGGGGGGGGTCCCTTAAGTACCCCCTCGGCCCTCAACCAGAGGCCGCAGGATAAAGGACGCTCTATTAGTGGCAACAAAAGTCACTTTCTGACAGCCTTTTCATGTCAGACAGGCCATCTCGGAAAGGCTGTTGGAAACCGCAATCATAATCGCCCGGTCAGAAATGCAGTAGAAGCACAGAAGAGCTGTACGATGCGGGTCTGACTGACACAGATTCTCCTAGAGCTGGTCGGAACTGATTCGGAAAAGACCGTGCGGTTTACAAACTGACCTCGAACAGTGGGATTGTAAACTGACCTACTCGGTCGGAAGGGTTCCGACATGGTCAGGGAGATTCTGACTATAAGGAGGAGGCTTTCCGCCCAACATTGTAAAGAGCCCCTAAATGATAAAATCCAATAATTTGAACTGGAAGTATACATTTTTAAGGTTTTAATGAAAAATAGCATCAAAGAGCACAAACTGTGGTTATCCAGTCATGCTAGACTCAATCAAATTCAAAAGTTAAGGCCAACAGTGATGGAGTGTGGGTTGGATTTAAGTTCGTCCCGGTGGAAAGCTTACCATCGACTTAAAAACATTACGTAGAAAAAGTGTGTATCGATGAGTTGTTGGCAGGGCTAGCTATATGCTGGATCTGAAGCATGGCTTCACAGAGTCAGGTTGCTGAAGACTGGGCTCCAAGTGCAGTCATGAACAAAGGCAGAAAATATCTGAGCAGTTGAAGTCTGAAGTTTGTGTCCAGAAAGGCTTCAATGAGGACTTGTTGCTGCTTAGCATCAGTCCCGCTAAAGCTTGAAGGAAGTGACCCGATTAGGGCCACCTGGGTCACTCTCGACCTCCTCTAGACTCCAAAGAATGAAGACTCGATGATGCAGTAGAGAATACAAGCAAACTAGTTTATTCACAAATTACACTGCAGTGGAGTCCAATCTGACCAGCCGCCGATGATGGCTGACGAGGGACTGACATTTTACAAGCATAAAGTTACAACATGTATGTTGCAGAGTCCACAAACACCCATCTACCATGGAAAACACTGGTTGGCGTCATAATAAATGGGGGTACAGGACATAAGTCTTGATTCTACAGCCTGGTACAAGCTATCTACATTTCAAGGTCATCTGGCCTATCCTCCCCTTTAGACAGATGGGAGAAGGCCTTGATATAAGAGAAAAGGCATACACTAACGAGCTAACATGAGCATTGAAGAAACAAAACTTACCGAGGACTATTTCTCGTAAATGAGCAAAAACAGTTTCGAATGTGCAAGGAACAGTTTCAATTGGCGTCTCCTCTAACTAAAATGGTGGCACAGATGTCAACCCAACTAACATGACATCTGTATCAACTGATTACGTCTTACACACAATAAGTAAATAAAATGTATTGGCCATATAAATGCTGACATAATATTGGGTAAAACACGAGTAAAATAGTAAAACTAATTTCAATTTTATCAAGCTCTCTACTTTTCACATGTAGAAGTTTTTCTGGAAGTCAGATTTCTTTTAGCAGAGCAAACCAGCAAGCGGAGGCTGTCCAACGATTCGACAGATGCAGGTTGGATGAAGGTCCACTTATTGTAACTTGAGGGGACAAGAGGAGAACACTCTAACACCAGCCAAGGGTCCAGGTTCTGGGGGGCACCACTTGGAGGTTAGGACACACCCCAACATAGACCAGCAGCAGGCTCAAGGCAGGTTCAGTTGGTACTGATGAATTAGACAGTTGCAGGGAAAGGTCTCTGGAATCTTGTTTTACTCCTGTCGCTCAAAGAAGAGGTTAGCCACCTAGCCTTGGAGTAACATCTGGGGCCTGGGTTAAAAAAAGCAGGTCCAGCATTTCTTCAGGTTTCAGATCTTCACAGGTCCAGAAATATTCTGAGGAGGGTACTGGGGATGCCGCATTAGTGTCTAGTGACAGCCTATCAGTGAGAAAACTCGTGGCCACTCCTGAGCCAATGAGGTAAAAGGTCCTAGAGGTGACCCTATCCACTTTTGCAGCATCTCCACTTTTTACTCTAAATTATCAGAGTGCCCCTCAAATAAATGCATTATGGCAGAATCTTTCCTGCCCTAGTCAGAGCCCCCTGTGTCCACCCAAATGTGTGGCTACGATAATGGGTAAACCCTCCCTTCTGGTCACTCTGAACAAATTATGGGGCAGCTCACTCTCCCCATGGGATTGGAGCAAATCTGACGTGCAAGATTAAAAAGGGGCAGTGCTAGGTGTTAGCGACATCTGCCCGTGACAGAGTAGACATCCCTTTAAGCTTCGTAAGGGGCTGTGCACAGTCCCCAGGCCATCCAGCTCAAGGAGGTACACCATGTCTCAACACCCAAGCTCTTTTTCAACTTCCTAGGAGCAATCCACATCTCACCACAGCTGAGCCATCAGCAGCCAGGTGGCACTGGACAGTGGTAGAAAGGCCCCATTTTGACTGGGGCAATAAAATAAAAATGTTCTAAACATGTCATTTTCAAAATAGCATTATAAAATTCAACTTAACCGTTAAGTTGAATTTTAAATTACTACTAAAATGAGTCCTTGAACCATTTTTGTAGATTCTCCCAAATTGAAATTAAGAATTGAAGTTGTTATAGTGTAACCCAATGTTTTTCTATGAAAGAGCCAGCCTTGTAGCAGTGAAAAACGACTTTGAAGGTTTTTTACTGTCAAGGCATTTAAAACATTAAATATACATGCCTTACTTTTTAAATGCCATAGACCCTGCCCTATAGGAATTTAGATCCTACCTTAGTGTTGAGTTATAAGCATTGGAAAGGAAGGCTCAGGTCTGGCAAAAGGTTTATTTTGTCAGGTTGACATGGCAGTTTTAAAACTGTACACCCAGGCTGCAGGTGAATGCCTGGAGACATGTTGTACAGTGTTCCATTAGTTGGTAGTACAATGAGTGCTGCAGTCCATTAGTAGCATTCAATGCACAGGCCCGGGCTCCCCCATTACTATATATTATGGTCTTATGAGTAAATTAATTGAGCCACTTAGGTATATGTACATTTTACCAAACTGAAAGGGAAAAGCACAAGTACTTTACCACTAGTTATTAAGAGTCCTATGGTCAACTATAGCAAGCACAGCAAAATAAGGCGAAAATAGGGCTAAATTGTAGTGGAATACCACACAAAAATTAGTCATGTCCAACGAATACAATAATGGCATTTACCCTAACTTATGGGCTACAAAGCTTACATAGGGGCAACTTACTAAAATTTAAAAGTGAGGTTTTTGGCCAGCAAAAAGGTTATTTTAGCAGGTTACACTGCAGGTTAAACTGTAGCAGTTATGCTACAATGGAATGTCATGTGGAAGATTCCTTGGCTCAGCTCACATTTTCCCAATGTGGAATATAAGAAGTGTATGTCTCTACCCTGGGGAAAGACAGCCTGATAAGCAAGTTGTTTTCTCCTTTGGAACAACACCTTTTCATATTTTGCCATTTAGAAACTCCATAACGTATGTCCCCTCCCTCTGGAAGGGAAGTTACTTCAATATTTTGCTGGGTAAAACTCTGGGGCTTACGTACATGCCTTGTGTGCCGCTGGAGCGGCCCTTTTTTGAGCTCTCTGGCTGAGCAGAGTGCAGACCCATATCTACGAGGCCACTCAAAGTCACCCTGCATGACTTTTCATGGCCTCGTTGATATGGTGTAAGGCAATGCAGCACAAGTCGCTGCATTCCTCACACTGCATCAGGGAGGCATGCCATGGGCGTTGCAGAGGGTGTTCCCATGCCACGCCCCTGGATTTTGACACAGTTTCAGATTTACAACATAGTGTAAATCGGGAATGCGTCAAAACCGTGTGCCGTGGCTTAATCAGAAGAAATAACTGTATTTCTCCTCATTTTTTGCTCTTTGTATGTGTGCAAAGAAAGAGGAAAACGCCTGCATTGGTTGTTTTTGTGCAGGAAGATGCAGTGAAAGGTTGCCTGCATTGTTGTAAGGCAGCCATTTGTGCACCAGCACAGTGAAAGATGACAGGAATGCGTTGTTTCTCATAGATATGGTGCATTCCTGCCCTCTTGTTTTGATGCAGGGCTACGCAGCAAAGTGACTTGCAGAGCAAAACTTGTAAATGAGACCCTCTGCGTGTAGTGTGGAGTTTGTGAATGCCAACAAATGCACGTGTTTTTCAGCACTAACACGGGGGAATCTGTATTAGTAATACAATTGTCAGTAAGGAATAATTCTGTGAATTTTGCATTAGTCAGAATGGAGCCCTTTGTGCCACATACTTATGTTTATGGCCAAAAATATCTTCTTGATTAAAGCCCAAAGTAATACATTTTGGAACAGCTTTTGTAATGTGTTTCAGTTTACTGCACATTCTCCATTTCCATGAATCTATCAGACTGAGCCTGTCTTTCAGTTTAAAGTTGAAAACATAGAGCCCTACTGAGCACACCCTTTAGTATTCCTAATCATTCAGAGTACTGGATAAGTAAAGATATTCCAAATATCTGATGCCAGTTATACGTCACTTAACAAATAGTATCAATCGATGAAATCCAGCAAGCGTCTTTGTCTGAGATATAAAGAGTCCACAACAGTCCAATACTTTAACTTGGCGATTTTATTCTGTTCTTATTACATCCAGCACGAAATCTGCCAATGTGCCAACACGTGTTTCGTCTACTCATAGACTTTTTCAAGGCTGGAACAATAGATATCAAAACATTATTTGTTGTTTTGTACATGACATTTGTCTTTCTTTATCATAACAGCTTGAAATCAATCACGGTGGCCACATATGGTAGAAATGGTAGAAAATATCCAAAACCAAATTGCTCCAACTAGTAACATCAATATTTGAAGAAGTAATATGAGAGTAAAGGACAGAAATATTCTCCAAAGTCATTAATGATAGTCACCCAGTGCACTAGAAAAAATACAGAAACAGAGTGGAAAAGGTCCCTAGACCAAAGTAAAGATCATGCCTGATGGATTAAAGGCCTATCAACCCACTGGTTAGCACAAAACTGTTGTTGAACGCATCTGGATATAGGACGTAGGTTACATAACAATCAGAGCTGCACAAGCATCCCCAACTGTGTAAATATAAAAGAAAGAACAAAGGGGCACATTACCAACAACTAGCGATAATTATCGCTATGTTGGCTTAGCGGCAATATTTTTATCGCCGAGCTGCGGGGATTTTTATCACTTAGGAACCTTGCTATTATCAAGGTTTATCTCCAAAGCGATAAAAATCGGCCGAAATGCATGAATATCGCTGAAAAGTCAGCAATATTCATGCATTACCGAGCTAATGCTCTTAGCCATGTTATTCACCTCCCATTGGATAACATGGCTAAGAACTGCTCAGGGGCAGGTGTTAGCTTTTGGAGATAATCGCGCTTAGTGCGAATATCTCCAAAAGTTGGTAATAGGAGATAGCGATGTTAGCGACTGTTTCCAGTCGCTAACATCTTGGCACGCCCACTTTGCATGTCATTAGTGAAAAATGTCACTGACATGCAAAGCGGGGCCCAAGATGGTCGCTATCTCCTACTAGCTGTCGGTAACTGGAGTTAGCGACTGCTAGGTAATAGGGAGATTATTTTATCTTTGCTTTCTTGGCTTTTAAAGCCAAAGAAGCGGAGATAAACCCTCTTGATAATATGCCCCAAAGATCTTTTTAGGAAACGGTCCCCTATCTTTGTGAGTAATCATGTCATCTATCCTTTGCATCCGTATCAGTTAAAAATGAGTTAATATTATGACCTCAAACATTGTCAATGATTAAATCTTTTCAGAAAGAAATCAAAATTCAAATTATGACTTGGTTTCTGTACCGTCTAGCAATAATGCTTGTTACTATAAAACAAGTTTGTATGTAGTTATGACACCAACTGCCAAGAAGCCTCCATCCAGGCATTACCATTTCTTAGATGTGCATAGTATAAAAACAGATGGAACATCCGCACTCCTGTTGCTGCCTCCCTCGAGGCGGTGCTATAAAAGCACAATATTTAACGAACACAAACAAACAAAGTGCCCATAAATAGGTCTCTCCAAATATAATCCAAGCATTTTTCGAATGATGTGTTAAAATGACCGAGCAGAACGTCTTTTGTCTGTACTGAACACACAAAACAGACCTGAGTATAATTACCTACTGTAAGAGAGCATCCAAACCAGCTCGCATGCTGGTTACTAACTTTAGTAGCTTCAATGCTCGTTGTTTGATGATGCTTGGTATTTACAACCTAGAATATATAGAAGGGTCTTAAGTAATGTATACTTGCTAAGCAAACACCAAGGAACCAAAATAATGGTGATTCCAATCAATATTACATCAGAAAAAAAACGCTTGAGAACGTTTCTTACCCCGAAGAAGGATAATCCTAATTCTTCCTTGTAGTACAAAAAGTAAATAGTTCTATTCCCAGCAGGAACCCTGATAAGTTCCACTCCTATGGGGAGAAAAAACGGGTCCACGGTTACTCTGTGCACAAGTAAAAATTAGAGGACGTGCTGTAGACAAAAAACAAATTAACTGGCCATCTTGCTTGGAAACTCACCACAAAGGCTGGAGTAAGTCCTCCACCTCGCTTCAGACCTTCTCACTGTAACGCGTACCTGAACACCATCGCCATGTTCGTTTTTATTGGGATCAGCTGTTTCGTGTTCACCTGCTTCCCTAACACGTGGTGAGACCGCCGGACGTGTACCAGTCTGGCATCACAACAGGGTGTCGCCATCTTCGAAAGGGGTTGTAATACAAAAGTGCAAGCCAAACTCCCGATCCACAAAGATAATATTTGTGAGTCGGTTTGAACATGAAAGAGAGATTTGGAAACATAAAACACAATCTAATCCTTGTGAGTGTAGTATCGCGCTGGATACGTTCATGTGTTCAGCATGTTGTCATACACTGAACACCCATCCACCACAAGCGTCATCAGTCAGAAGACCCTGCTAAATAAAAAGGGTTGAGCGCACATGCTCAGGGCCAGTTAACTAACTACTGTTCCTGTCTCTGCGTCACCTCATTTAATTATTATGAGGGCCTAGGGCCCAAATACCACATTGGCGATGAGGGGGCTGTGCCCGTGCGTGCAGCAGCCCAGCAGCTAGGAGAAAGGGGGAGAGAGCTGCCCGTTCTGAGGGCACCCCCTGGAGAAGGCGTGAGAAGCGCCTGATCACCGCGGGAGTGCAATTGCCTAATCGCTCTCAGGGCATGAGAAGAGCCCCGGGCGAAGATGAGGAGGTCGCAAGAGCCCACCCCGCACCTCATGGGCCCTCTGTGAGCAGTCCCTCTGAGGAAGTGCCCCGGGGGAGAAGTGCAAGCCGAGCGAAGCCCACCCACGTCGGTCCGACGACCCAAAAGAGAATTGACCCCACAAGTGAGGAGGGCAGCAGGAGCTCACCCCGCTCCTCAAGTACCTGCGCTTTCCACCCTGCGATGGAGCGCTGCACACTCTGACTGTCTAAGGGCGTGCAGAGAAACCCCACGGTGTGGAAGAGCCGAGCAGAGCCCACCCGCATCGGCCGCATCAAACGGTGAGTGAGCCCTGGCTGCGGGACGTGGGGGCGAGGAAGAAAGCCCAAGGCAGAAGGATGGAGAGTGGAGTAGCTAACCACTCCCCTGTCCCCGCAAGGAGAAATAAACTGTGCCCCTACAGAACGGAGAAGCCCATGGGAGTGGAGTAAACCTCCCCCACCCCACGCAGCATGAGGCTGCGGCGGTGGAGGAGAGAGATAGCGGGCAGCCTGTAGCCGTTCAAAGTGGCAATCGTACTCTGAAGCCAGCCCTTCTCAGCCCCGCGCAGCGTGTGCACAGAGAGCCTGCTGCAGGTGGGGAGAGAGAGGAGGAGACAGCCTGCGACCCGCGGCTGACGGGTGCGCCCTGCATACACTGATGCCTCTTCCCTTGCAGCATGTGTGAATAGAGAGGTTGCGGCAGCAGGGGCAGGCGAGAGGAGTTAGCTTCTGGCCCGCAGCTGATTGGAGCGGCGCCGGCACCCTCTGCGAGCCCGTAGGAAGAAAAGGCCTGCATGAAAAGAAACTCACTGGGAGTGAAGGTGAGTGCGGGGCCAAGCTAGGAGAGAGTCTGGATGCAGCCAGCGTGGTGGGCAAAATGAACCAGAAAGTCGGGAGGGGGCAGAGGTGCCCCTACCGTGTGCACAGAAGAGACAGTGCATCGCCCTCTGTCCCAAAAATGACTGGAGTGGAAGTCTACACAGGGGTGGAGAGGCGCCAAGGACGCCTGTGAATCTCCCACACATTGTAAACAGTAAAGACATCCTCACTTACTGGCTGTAACGGGGAGCAGCCGTCCAGTCAGGGAGCAAGGCACTGGGGGGAACTGAGAGCACAAAAAGACAGTGAACATGAAGCCCACAGCATGAGGAAAGTTGCCGAGGCTGTGGAGAAGAAATGCAACACTACCATCTAGTGGCCAAAGTGCATCATTGCGCCCAATACATGAAGCACTGTGGCGACAAGGTTACATGCCATACAGGTGACACGAGCTAGGAGACTGCGAGGCAACTATGTGCCTGGTAGAAAATAGTGCAGCACAAACGGAGCTGCTACACCCCAAACGTGCTGGGGACGTAAAGAGCACAAGCAACTCCTGCAGCCGACTGACAAAAGGGCAGCAAGTCTCTGACAGGCAGGAGAAAATGGACAAAGAGGGCAACTGCCTACACTGAGGCGGCAACAAGCTATGCACCGCAGAGACAGCGAGTGCAACACACAACCAATGGAGAAGTCAGCGCACATGCTCCGAACACCAGGACAAGTATGTTTAGAAGGAGTGCAAGACAAATATGCGCAGGAGCACGCCAGGAGTGATTCAGGAACCCAGCACCAACAAGTGCGCAGCAACACAATGGCAGTGGCTACCGTTCCAAAAACAGAAGACCACAAGACAACCGCCCAAAGCAGTTAATCACGGAAGGGACAGGAGAGCGCAGTCAGAAGCACGCCAAAGCACTGCAACTGCGGAGAGAAGACGAAGCGGTTGCGCTGACCACCAGAAGCTTGAAGATTCACAAGACGGAAGAAGCCGACCACCCAGTTGGTCGCAAGGAGGAAGAAGCCGACCACCCTGTTGGTCGCAAATGAGAAGAAGCCGACCACCCCGTTGATCACAAGGAAGAAGAAGTCGCCGCCCAGTTGGTCGGAAGGAGGAAAAACAACGACCACCCTGTTGGTTGCAAGGGAGAAGAAGCCGACCACCCTGTTGGTCGCAAGGGAGAAAAAGCCGACCACCCAGATGGTTGCAAGGAGGAAGAAGCCGACCACCCCGTTGGTCACAAGGAGAAAGAAGCCGACCACCCCGTTGGTAGCAAAGGGGGAAAAAAATGCCGACCTGCCCATTTGCGATTTAGAAAAGGGGGGTGGTGATGACCTGCCCATTTGGTCACAAGGAGGAAGAGAAGTCTAACACATCAACTAAATGTCAGAAGTAATCGAGTGAGAGAAGGTCGCGACGACAGGTCCAGTCACAGAGTGAAGTGAAGACAGTGTCCTAATGCTTGGACAAGACTAGAGGGAAACGTGTAGAGTGCATGCTACACAGAGAAGCCTGGTTAGAGCGAACAACCAGATAGAAGACCAGACTGAGTTGCAAAGGAAGAGAAGACCAATCCTGAGTGGCACAATGCCACGACGATGGAAGAAGAGAGGAAAGGAGAAGGGCAAAGAAGTGTGCGTGACGGAACACCACAACACACACCAGAAGGAGAACACCCGATGGAGAAATTGAAAAGATGCATGGAGATCCGAACACAGTACTTGGAAAGCATCAGCACAACTGGGAGTACACGTCTACGTGCAAACCCGGGAATGACAGAGGCGAGCAGGCCGGTCTGTTGGTAACAACCACTTCTGGGATGGAACGGACACAGAACCGTCCATATCCAAGGGGCAGAGGCCTTAGGGACACCGGTGGCAGTTGGTCCCGAAATGAGAGATGGACAGTTGAAGCTGCTCTGGAGATCCAGGGAGAACAACGGTAGCATGCAACAGAACAAGTGCCAACAACACCCTTTTCAGGTGGAGCCTCGGACACAGAGAAGAGACCCGTAGGGACACCTCCAACGCGTTTGTAGCGACAAGGGGGCAGCCTACCGGTACAGTGGAAGCCTGGCAGCAAAGGGCCTCCGGGTCGTCCAGTGAGAGGGGACACCCACGAGAGAGGTGTATCCGTGAGAGGATATCCTGCAACTGTAGATCCTGTTGGAGACAGCCACCAGTTGGAGAAAACACCTCAACCAGGATTTTACAGTGGACAGCAGCACACCAATTAGCCACCATCATTCCATCTGCACTTTTCACTGACTGCGGTGTCGGAAGAAAGGGACTGTAAAGCATACTTCCACGGTGCAAGTACAAAAGGAGCACATCCACAGGGCACCAGAACATTGTGCCAAGGAGAAGTAATGGTCCCGGCTGCAAGGATACCCTTGCCGGCAGATCACCAGCAGTGAAGAGACTATGTGGAAGTCATCTACATTGAGTTATGTTTGGTTTGCAATTTTGCATTCTCTCCCACAGGTTCGGACTTCATTTTGTTTGGACCTTCATTAAAGTTTGGGAGGGATGTAGTATCGCTCTAGATAGGTTCCAGTGTTCAGCATGTTGTCACACACTGAGCACCCACCCACCACAAGCGTCATCAGTCAGATGACCCTGCTAAATTAAAAGGGCTGAGCGCATGTGCTCAGGGCCAGTTAACTAACTACAGTTCCTGTGTCTGCATCACCTCATTTAATTAGTATGAGGGCCCAGGGCCCAAATACCAAAGTGTGCACAAAAAACGTTCTGCCTTGTTATTATGGTATCGATAGGCAATTCTGACCGTTATGCTTTATAGACAATAGCTTTAAGGGCGTCACCATTGTGGAAAGGAGTGCGCTACATGTACGGTTCAAAGTTAAAATTAAAAGCAGCCTACACAAGTAGTTTGCTTATACTCTTCAAGAGTGATCCAAAAATACAGTAATTTGATTTTCTTGTGTCATCACCACCAAGTAGAAAAAAGATGGGGAAAGGATACACAGCATGTGAGAAATAAATGAAAAGTAAACAAACACAAACCATACATTGTTTGTCAGTACAAAGTGTCATATACTTAATCATTGATGTATAAGCATCTCTATGCCTATATTATAAAAGCATTCAAACCAATGATGCAGTAGAAAGTAATACATAGTACACAGAGTGTTATTCTCCCTTAATAATACATCATAGATCTGCATTTTAATGACAGTTATAACTAGTACATTGATACAAAATATAAAGTGCATCTCTTAATCCTGTGGAAAGACATGTAGCTCTTTATCCATGTTCATTCCTAAGTCTACAGATCTCAATTTTATCAGCCACCTGGTTTCCAGTTTTCTCAGGGCTAGAATTGTATCACCACCTTGCAGATTATCCTCTGCTATAGCAATGCCATGAAATATGATATTAAGTATTTCTGAAGTATTTCGGTCACTGTTATAATGTACTGGCAGTGGGTAATTAGTATTGTTATTTCGAATTGCCCCAATGTGTTCTTGCACACGTTCCTTGAGTGGTCGGATTGTACTGCCAACGTAGATCAACCCACTTTGCCGAATTATGCAATACACTTTAAATTTGGTATTACAATTCATGAAGTGGCAAATTTTGTGAGTTTGGCCCGTGTTATAGGTGAAATTGGTGGTCTTATTAATAGCAAACTGACAAACATTGCATGTAGTACACTTGAAGAAACCCAACAGTTTATTTGGTATCCAACTTTCCACTTGTCCCATCTTGTTAGTTATTGCAATGGTTGGATAAAATATCTTCCTCAGAGTTCTGCCTCTCCTGTATGTGACTTTAGATTTCTTTGTTATGTATGGATCTAGGCTATGATCCAGTTTCAGAAGATACCAGTGTTTGTTTAGTACTTTATAAATGTCCTAACTATGAGCATTATATGGCGTGATCAATGCAATATTTTTCCTTAGTTTGTGTTTCTTATTGTTCGTTTTGAGAAGCCCTGTACGTTGTGTCCTATTGATCCTAGTCTGAGCTCCGTCTACGGTTGTTTTGTCATACTCTTGTGTGAGAAGTTAGCCTGGCATATGATGTCACTAGTTCTAGTGGCACCTTGCACCAGTCTAAATCGACCCTTATTGATGGTGGTTGTAAAGTCAACCTTATAGACAAGCTATCCTAGTGGTAGCATGGACCAGCAGTCTTAGGCTAAAACTTCAGAGAGCATGTAAAGTCAGTTGTTTTACCAATTATAATCCCTTGAGTACCAAATAAAAGGACACCACACAAGGTATATACCAAAGATATATGTATTTATTTCTAACACAACCCCTCTGAACTCTTTATGAGGTCACAGATCGAAATACATCACAAGTTACTCATTAAGCCTACTATAAGTTGCACAAATACAGTTCTGCCCTTGGGGCCTCACAAACCATATACTAAGTAAGTGGTATAAGAACCACTTCAAGGATAGTGAATAGGCCTAGGGCCTAAGGAATCGCTGGGGCTACACTGAACAACCAAAGGTTAGGAAGTAGGAGACCCACGGGAGACGTGTGCAGTGTCTAAACACAGTTGCAAGTTACCATTGACTTATAATGGAGAACATAGAAGTTACAAAGTTACTGAAAAAGGACACTTCCGGATGAACTACAGTAAAACCCCTTTAAGCTAGGACACTTCGAGAGGCAACACCCACGGGAGCACCGAAGTACTCGAGTTACCTCCCCAGGGAAGCCAGGTGCATAGGTGTCTTTTTGTGTTGGGTTTCGTCAATGTTTTCCATGGAGATCTGCAAAGAAGTGCTGCAGGCAACCAGAAGAAACGTTTTCGGGTGGATCCAAGGGTGGATCAGAGGTTAAAAGAACCTGAAAGCAGAGGGGACAGAGTCTGGGTCACTAGCCAGTGATCAGGAAGGAACCAGGAAGGAACCAGGTGATGTCGAGTTGATTCAGGTGAAGAGGTGAAGCTTGTCTCCGCAGCCACGAGGACCAGGAGGCGTTGACGACAACCAGAAGCTGGATTTCAGCTGTCCCACAAAGGATCTAGATGACTGCTGTGTCGGTATCTGGACTGGACGCAACAAGCTTTGGTAACCACAACCCACGCAGGAAGTGAAGATTGGCTTCGAGTCAGACCAGCAAGGTCTGGGGAGCTTCTCCTTTGTAGGGAAGCCAGAGCAAGCCTTGAGCAACCAGGCCAGCAGTGGAAATTCAAAGGTTTGTTTTCAGAGGGCTCACTAGCCAATGGCCAACAACCGGGAAGATGCGTCAAGCTGAAATGCAGGAGCAGGCCCCACACGGCACTCGTGAAGTGTGGATGGCTGAGCTTTGGTGCAAATGGCGCTCGGGTCTGGGTCTTCTGAAACCCCAATGCACAACTTCGAGGGTGCCTCAGGAGTTGCACTGTTAGCAAAGTGCAGGATGTCCAGGGTGTCCGGTCCCACGTCTCTCGTGTCTGCCACGGGTCTCAGCTTTGCTGTGGATCGGAGTCGGAGAAGTCAGGAAGTCCAGTTCCTAAGTAGCTAAGTCTTCAGGTCCCGGCAGGAGCATTGAAAAATCAAACTGGCAAGTTACTGGTGGTGCCTGTTTGCACAGGGTGGTCACTCCTTGACCACAAGGGAGATGTCTTCAGTCTTCTAGTCGATATATAAGGTCCAAGAGTTCATATCAAAGTTTCTTCCAGGATTAATCTAAAGTCTCTAGACACAGCTCCTATCTTTATACTGATTTTAGGGGCTGGATTACCTGCTAGGCCCCTCCTATGGGTGGACCCTGAGAAGGGGGTGGTTACACTCCTTTCCCTTTGTCCAGTTTCACAGAAGAGCGGGGCTGGAGTGCCCCAGCAACTGGTTTGAATCGGGCTATGCATCGAGCACCTTGTGTGCCTCAGGCAGTGTCTGGAAAAGCATCTTTCTATTCAACCCACCCTGCCCCAATACACTACAGGCTGTCTGGGGAGGTTACCTCCCTCGACAGGAAACCTATTGTCCAAGCCTCCCTTGCTGGAGTTTCCCCCAGCTGCACGAGGTCAGACTTGTGCCTGTGGCAGCAGCATCCATTTTGTGATGCTGAGGCTTTGTTTAACTTTAACCGGGTAAAGCAGTAACTACATGTCTTCTCCGTCTAGAAAGGTGGAATGCTACTCCCGCCGCCAGGACTGGCGGGGTGGGGGGGGGTAGTATTCCAAAGTGTTTGACACCTTACACAACATGTTTTGATAAAGCCAAACCAAAGTTAGCATTAACCGTGAGGATTATAATGCACTTAAGAGTATATGGTATGGCTATATCGTAGAACAGCTATAAGGAGATGGTTCCAAAAGCTACAGACGGGCTCAGCTCATGCTAGAGCACCCTCTCACATAAAACCAAGCACTCTGCCTTCAGGATTGTTAAGGCCTGCCACAGGAGTGACTTATAGGTATATATGTGTCCATATATAACGGTAGATATAGGTACACTGTGCCCGATTCACAGAATGAACTTAAGACTCAATCCTAAACTTACTACTATTTTGGTATTCACAGAATGCACTTACTACTTTTGGCATTCACAGAATGAATTTACTACTTACTACTTTTGGTATTCACAGAAGTTAGGGTTTTGTCTTAAGTTTGTATTAAGACAAACTTACGACAGATTTAAGACAAACTTAAGACAAACCTAAGACAGACTTAAGACAGACTTAAGACAGACTTAAGACAGACTTAAGACAAAATCCTAACTTAAGTCTGTCTTAAGACTGTCTTAAGTTTGTCTTAAGTTTTTTTTAAGTTTGTCTTAAGACAAACTTAAGACAAAATCCTAACTTCAGTGAATACCAAAAGTAGTAAGTTTAGGATCGAGTCTTAAGTTCATTCTGTGAATCGGGCCCACTATATCTAAGTAAGGGGTGATTACACCACCTTACCCAAGCTGAGTGATCAGCCTGTGGTGTCAGTTTGGATGACCAGCCATGGGTGGCATAATACATGCTGCAGCCCCTGGTAGGCCTTGGATGTACCTATGCCCTGGGTACCTATGGTACACTATACAGGGGGTCACAAAGGTAACCCAATTCCCAATTAGGTATGTACCTAAAGTACATGGCATCAATTTAGAGAGAGAAAAGCTGGGCTGTGGGTCTGATTAGCAGGCCCATAGCCACACTAAAGTCGAAAAACCGGAGAATCACAGCAAAAAGTGGGTTGACCATCGGAAGCAGACCCTAATCTACTACACCCCGGAACATGAAACATTTTTTCACACAGTATAACTCTTGTTGAAATATCACGTCATTGCTACAATTACTCCTTAGTCTTGTTATTTTCCCATAGGGGATGGTTCTAAATTGTGTGATTGGTGTGGGCTTTTAGCATGCAGAACAGAATTGCTTGGTTTCCAGTGCAGTTTGGATTCTAGCTTGATTCTTTCAGTATAGAGCGTGATATCAAGAAAATCTATTTACTTTTTGTTGATCTTGTGTGAGAAGGCCAAATTATATTGGTTGTTATTTAGATACTTGATGAATTCTGTGAGAGTGTCATTGTCCCCCCAGATCATCAAGATATCATCTATGAAATGCCCCCAATAGATAATAGATCTAGTCATGTTGTGTGGACAGCCTCTCCAAATGTGGTGCTCTTAAAAAAAAAACATGTATATGTTAGCAAACGATGGGGAGAATGTAGAACCCATGGCACCCACAGATGATTGCCTATACCCGGTGCCATTATGTAAAAAGTAGTTGTTTAATAGCAAACATGTTAGGTCTAGTATCATTTCTGTATGTTCATACAGGGTGGCGTCACGCTTAGATAGAAAATATGTTAAGGCTTCCATAACTTTCTTCTGAGGGATGCAGGTATATAATGCACAAACATCCAATGTGATCAAAGAGAACTCATCTGACCAAGTAAGGTCTTCTAATTTATTCAAAAGATCTCTGGTATTTTCAATGAATGAGAGCAGATTACGTAAAATCAGTTGTAAGTAGATGTCAATATACTCTGAGATCCTCTCTGTAGGTGACCCTATTGTTGATATAATGGTTCTACATGGTGGGGCTGTGTGATTTTTTTGTATCTTTGACAGAGTATAAATACAAGCTTAATGTGGTGTAGGATTAAACATGTATTTAAACTCCATATCAGTCAAAAGACAGGGATTAAGCCAGAACCTTAGCGTTCTTTCAATTAGTTCAGTGACCCATTTAATTGGATTATTGGGTATCTTAATATCAGAACCCGCGTCCATCAATTGTTGATCAATCTCCTTGATATAGCAATCTATGTCCATCAGGACAATATTGCTCCTTTTGTCAGCTTCTATAATGGCTAAACCAGAGTAGGTACTCAGTTTGAGTAATGCAGCTGGTTTTTGCTTACTAAGGTTGTCTTTGAAACCAATCTGTTTCCGTTGTAACTTGTTTTCTAGTCTATAGAGATCCTGAGGTACGGCTTTGTAAAATCAGTCAATCATGTTTTCGGATGCTAATATGGGTAAAAATTTTGATTTTGATCTAAGCCCACTGTCAAGATTTAAATTTGTGCCAATGTCTAGAACTTTTAGGATATCACCCACACGTGGAGCTGGTCCCAAACTCTCATCCAGTGACAACAATAATTGATATTGAATATCTTTGATTGTTTTTCACACCTGCTGACTGTATAGATTGGCATTGGACACAGTTTGTGGTTTGCATCAAAGTATTTTTTTAAATTTTAATTTTCGAACATATTTATCGCCGCTTTAGCAGCAGTTTGCAAAGCAAGTTTCAAGGAAACAAAGATAAGGTGCTCAATATTTTGGAACACTGTATCCTTCAACGTTGAAAAACCAAAAACTAATACATAGGATTTTCGTCTTACTCAGCTATGGCGGATATTATCCCTTTATCCACTCCAGACGTCTATTGGAGTATTACGGAAAAAGGGGTCTCTGAGAAAAGCACGACTGAGTTACTTTAGTATCTAGCATTAAATTAGTGCCTTACCGAACGTTGGGCGCCATGTAGTTCCTATATTCCCAATAGGCTCTGCGCATTGGAATGATATATCCTATAGATTAGACGTAGGACTGAGGTCAACTAGGTTTCTATCAAATATACTAAACTTAATTGTATGTGTGCCAGCTAACTCAGAGGTCACTAGAAACTTTCTCAAATACACAAGAAGGGATTAGTTTCTGACAACTGCATAAACATGACAACTTTGTTTCCCAAGAATAAGAATATATATTTCTCAGAGTCGTGGAAACAATAGATAAGTATTTCACTCAGTCAATTGTCCATGCTTCGGTTCTACGGAGTTGCAGTGAAATAGTGAGAAGGGCGTTTTCAATAAAAAGGGTTTATTGAACAGTCTTCTTTCTCATGCAAGAGTAGTGAGCTGCTACAATTGTTATGCAGACTGCAAAGTATAATGCGTACAGCGTAAACAGTAATATGAAATAATACTGAAATAGCATTGTATGGTTTCTAAGCCATATAAAAATACATACATAAATAACATTGACTAAAATACTCAACTGGTGCTTCTAAAATACGCCGACCCCAATGTACCTAACCTAAGTCTAGTACGAGGGAAGAAGTAAGTATAGTGTAGCATAGGTTTAGTTTTTGCCAAGAATCTACCAAAGGTTTCTCTAGGTTCCTATTAGCTCCATACCTTGTTAGAATGAAGGTCTGGTATCTCTATCTCGAGACTCGATTTCCCAACACCCCGCAAGGGGAGCCGGAAACACTGGAGCTGGTTCTCGGCAGGAGATCAGTGCGTCAGCTGGAGAGTGGGTTTCCTTCTGCACTTGCTGTAGCGAGCTGCATCGGGCAAGTAGGTCTTCGAACTGCTCTGAACCACCGTATCTTGCTAGAGCAAGTGAAGGTATATTTATACCTTGAAGGTGTTTAGGAATGCCATAGTTTGATGCAAAGTCAGGCATATGAACGTCAGAAAACTGCTGCTAAAGCGGAGATAAGGGTATGAGAATATGACCTTGTGAATTCCCATAAAAGCCCAGGTTCACACCAGAACCTGGGCTTCTTTGGGAATTCACAAGGGCATAATATCAACCCCTTATTGCTGCTTTAGCTGCAGTTTCCTGCCGCTAAAGCAGCGATAATGTTATCACCCTTCCTAATATGGCCCATAATCTCTCTCCTCATGTATTTAATTTTAAGGACTTGCTGAACCACACTCTTTCTCGCGGACCCCAGCGTTCCAGACAAACGGGTGAAGGGAGGGTGCAATAAGCCGACGCTCTGTCTCCTCCTCCCTCTCTTCTTTTGACCCCCCCTCCCCTTCTCCCTTCCACCCACTCCCCCTCCCTTCCATTCTCACTATGGTCCTTTCATTCGGACTACCTTTCTTTACCTCTTCCACATAGCAAACATACTTATGTTTCATTTTTGTCTTGCAGGTTTCCTACGTTGCTTCCACTGGAGTCCAACCCACATTTTTTTTATTATACTGTTTCTATTAAAGTTACATTTCTATTTATTTGTGTTTAAATAAAGGTTACTTTTTTTTCAAATAAATAACTGACTGTATAGGTCTTCTTTTTCTGACAACACTTGTCTATTATTTCTTGTCAAAATCATCTGTTTATAGTAGATTTTAAGGACAAATGTATTTAATATTAGAGTGCACCTAGCAAACATAATCTAACTGACTATTAGACAAATGAAGCCTAGGTAATTGTACAAGTGCAAGAGCTCTATGAGTGTATCACATTATAACACCATAAATACTGCCCCTGTGATTACAGAACAAATAAAGTCCTGCCAAGGACCACAAGGCTTCAGGGACTGCCGAGGCCTACCCTTCATTTAAATAAAGACCCGGAGTGTGGCGATCCCCGGACTTCAGTTGGCATCGAACCCCCCCAAACAATTAGTAAACAATACCCGGGAAGGTGGCGCTTCCCTATGCTGCAAAACGTATCTGTGCCCTTTCGCGTCTAATTTACATATGACATTAAGATCCCCAGTCCTACAGAGACCCCGCAATAAAATAATTGGATTGGCCGTGGAACATTACCCACCAGGGTCCTTATTTAAAAGAACGGGTGAGACCCCGCTTTTTTTTTTTGTTTCTTCTTTTCTCTTCATTTTTACCATCCGCATCCCCTCTATTACAGCGATACGAGGTTTTCCTCCTCTCGCTTCAAGTAGTCAAACAAGTATTTGCTATCACAGGGTGGAAGCTATGCACCACCCTCTAATAGCAAACACAAATGTCCCGCGAATGCACACCCCTGGACATTGTATGAGCTGCGCCTGAGAGGTCGTCCTCCCTAGGACCACAATGCATTTGTTAGTATAAATGCATACTAACACTACTTACACATGTGTAGTACAGCAACCAGAATGTAGTAAAGAAGCAGAGAAAGTGGAATATCAAAAAATATAAATCCTACCAGAAGTCGGATGACATAGTTCAATGAGCCGACGACCCTGGCATGAGTAGAAACAGCTACAGGAAGAAAACGTGTCTTCATCACAACGCACGCAATTTTGAAATATTGGTGAGTGGTGCTTTCTTTTTACCATCTCCCACTCGTCGTTTATGTAGTGAAGAGGCAGTGCATCCAATAAGTAGATTTATTACAAGAAAACAAGACACTTGAAACAACCACCAACAGGAGCAGACAGCAAAGCAACCGTCTAATCCAGCACCATGTAAAAACTCCCCAAGGTTCCCCTCATGACAGCCCTACATTCTAACATTACATACTTAGATTCTAGTAGAATTACATACTAACATTCTACTATGACTTACATTGGAATACTACACAGAGCACATGACTTTACAGCAATAAGCTCATGGTTTCATCGACGAGTCTTGAGGCCGGTAGGAGTAAGTATTTCGCTTCCCACTCCCTATATTGTATGAACGTAAACTAACACTTCTTCCACAGGTATGCTACAGGGCCCAGAGCACATCATTTTCCAGCAAAGAGCTCACAATTTAGACTCACGGTTTAATCCCCAAGTCTTCACACCAGTAGGGGTGAGTAGTTCGCTTCCTACTCCCTATATTTTATAAACGCCTACTAACACTTCTTACACACTTACACTACAGTGGCTAGGATCCTACAGCTACAAAGTGTAACAATGGGTCAACAGAAAAATAGTGCAGCTATCTAGATGACTGTGTGTGTATTGAAAGAACACAATCCCTGAATCCAAAGTATTCTTGGTGAAAAAATATGTTCCCATCAGATACCCGTCCTGTACCGCCCTACATCACTTGGGATCCTTCACCCGAAGGAAGTGGAAAGAACCACTTAGGATTAGGTAGATTGTGGCCTAATCAAAGTGTGAAGGGATGTAAAGTGTGTGGGTCTAAATTTTTTTAATGGTATCAGGGGGCACAAAAGATTAACCAAAAGCAGTGCATAAAGTGCTCACTGTAGCGTGTGAAAGTGAAAGAATTAATATTGGGTTGTGGGAGTGGAAAGAAAAGGTTTATTTGGGTCCTACCCACACCCAAGGCTAAAAAACAGTGCAAGTAGTGGTAACATATAACTACTAAGATTTTATCTTGGTCGACATGTTTCTGCAGTATTCGTTGGTTCAAAAGATACCAGTCTGCTTCATCAGGACCTTCTTATAAATAAAGTGCAACTGCTAATTTAAAGTGTATAGTGTGTATTAAAAATCATATCACCTGAAAGCACCAGTGGATATGATCCAGTCAATGAGCAGTGGACAAACACACATAAAAGACAACAAAAATGCACACAGTTAATGACGAAAGCTGCAAAGCACAGAGATAAGCTCGTGAAATACATATATGCCAAACAATTTATGGTCAGTGTTTGTAACAACAATCAAACACATGAGCCAGGTACATATATCCTGGGTATAACCAAACTTATATTCACTCACCCATGTTCTGGGGAATGCACTCTCCACCTCACCCGGCAACAGCTCAGGTACAAATGGAGCACCGCTCTATTAGATGTGAACAAAGAAAGAAGAGATGAAAGAGGAAGAGTTCGCTAGAACTCAATCTGAAAACACATTCCCTCTGTCATTGGGGATTTCTAACCAGAGGTAGAAGCGAGTTACTACTGTTAGTAGTGCCCTGTGATATTCAGCCGTGGGCAAATGTAATCTCCTGCTTCAATTAGCACAGTCTGCATTGTTGAGTCTAATGAAGCATTGTTAAATCTAATGAGGAATCACCCTGCTTAATGCGATGGAAGGGCGATCTGTTATGTCTCTAGAGTTGTTAACCCACTATGCGCAATAAGCAGGCACTCTCAGCCATGATATACTAAATATTTACAAATTGCCATAATGTCTACTAAGTCTTGCAGTGACCATTCATTTTAAGCGTAGAACACTCGAGGGCCGATCGTGTTCTCCGATCGAGTCAGCACACACATATGTATTGCCGCCGTACTCTAAATCCAAAATGCAACTAGCCTGTTAAGCTTTCCTTGGTGCCTGTCCTGTATCTAATTCTCTTCGAGTCCACCCGTTTTAAGTGTAGAGTATTCACAGACCCAACGTGGTCTCTAAAAAGAAGAACCAGCAGCCACACAAATTGGCTCCGTAACAACCATGTCTCGCTTACCTGTCCGTCGGTACTCCTCGCCTTCCTCTAGGCTGACTTTGGGAGGTACCGACTAGACAGGAAGCGGGATATTTAGCCCAGATCTAATTGGTCAAGCGCACAACACATGTGCTGCGTGTTGCCGCGCGTCACCAAGCGCGTGGAGCGACCAGCGGTAATGTAGTCCGGAAATGTAGTCCGGAAACACCCGCTAGGTAGCCTCCTCACTAGCTATTCGCCGAGGGGACAAAACGTGAACCTCGCGATAGCGTGCGTGTCAAACCACGCATCCAACCAGAATGTAGTTTCTTGGTAATGTTTATATTCAATAGCGCGCAATCGGCCCTGGAACTACAGAATAGATGGGATTTGTAGTTTAATTGTAACGCTTGGTCCCCTTGTTATTTATAAACAGAAGTATGTAATGTGACCTGCGTCTGAGTTAAAGAAATCGTATATTTCTAGGTAGAATTGAGGGCAGTGATAAAAAAAAATATATATATATAAAAAACTGATGAACTAGCATGCCTATAGTTTTAATATGATTCAGTCCTTCGCTGGAAGAAATTAGGCTCTGATAGAGTGGCATATCTTCAGTATTGATGAATTGCAGTCCCTAGCTGAAAGACTGATGGGGATTGGTTGGTAGGCAGTGTGTTGTGGAGACAAGTATGTTTCTACTCCCAGTGGGTATTGATAATGAACAATCTGGGTACTATGCAACTGGTGTCCTAATTTATAGCGACATCCACGGGATGTCTTCATTCAGACCCGAAATATCGGTTTGAAGTTTGTGCACCCATCTCTGTTCTCTGCGATGTAAAAAAGTACTGATGTCTGTGATATGTTTAGGGATCATCGGCTGTTTGAGCACAGTCCATTGTAGGTCTGTAGGTGCATGGTGTGCCTCCAAGAAATGTTTTGTCATACGAGTTGTTTGTTTATTACAGCGTATTGAACTCTTGTGCTCTGAGATCCTCGTCTTCACTTTTCTCGTGGTCATACCCACATACCTTTTTTCGCAGGGACAGCTGATTAAATAAATGAGGTTAGAACTGTTACAGTTCGTGAACCTCCGCTGTTCCCAAGGATGTTCTGTACCAATATCGAGTGTTGTGGATTTGCGGGTCTGAGGGCATGCTGCACATTGTCCGCACGGGTGGTGTCCAGTTACAGCTGGCATATCCCACAGGGTGCCCGTATTTCTAGGGATTTCAGTCTTTGGTCTTGTGTGGACCAGTTTGTCCCTAAGACTAGGTCCCCTTTTGAAGGCAAATAGGGGAACTGGTAGTGGGTCATTTCCCGTGTTCAAAATGCCCCAGTGTTTTTTGATGACACTAGTTATTTGGTTAGATAGTGTACCAAATGTTGTCACATATGTCATTCTTTCTGTTTTCTCTTTTGGCGGTGGGATTTCCAATAGACTCGCTCTGTTGTTATTTTGTGCTCTTTTCTTGGAGCGGTTTATCAATTGTTTTGGGTAGTCTTTCTCTAAGAGATCTTTTATTAAGTTGTTTGCATGATTTTCGAAAGATCTCTTATCTGAGCAGTTTCTGTGTATACGAAGAAACTGCCCATATGGCAGATTGTCCCGGAGGGACTTTGGGTGGCAGCTATGGTAATTCAATAGGGAGTTACGAGCCATGGGTTTTTGATAGAGCTCAGACTTAAGTCCATCCACTGTGCCGATAATCATCAGGTCCAAGAAGGCCAGTCTATCTGTGTTGAATTCCATGGTAAATTTCAGGAACCGATTTCTTTGGTTCAACCACTCATGGAATTCTTTCAGTTGGATTTCTGTCCCTCGCCACACTACCAGAATGTCATCGATGTAGCGTTTCCATGCTCGCAGACACTTTAGGTGGGGGTTGGTGTCTGCGAGCACGTGCTGCTGCTCAAATTGATGTACATACAGATTCGCGAGAATAGGGGCAAAAACGCTGCCCATACTAGTCCCGCTGATTTGTAGGTACAAGGAGTCCTCAAAGGCGAAGAAATTCTCCGTCATGGCCAGTGTTGCAAGGTTCATAATGAGTCTGACTGGAGTGATGGAATTTAGTTCCCGGGACAGTAACAGGTCTTCTATTACTTGAAGTGTCTCCGTCTGCGGTATAGAAGTATATAAACTTTCGACATCAAATGACACCAATAGATCTGTTTTGATGTCATATTCCATGTCAGGCAACAGTCTCAACACATCTTTGGTGTCTTTTAAATATGAGGGCATCTCCCGCACCATAGGCTGTAAAAACACATCGACAAAAGTCGACAGAGGTTCTAGTATCGAACCTATCCCAGATATTATGGGTCGGCCAGGTGGTGGGCGTTGGGCTTTGTGTATTTTAGGGAGCTGATAAAAGTATGGGGTAACTGGATGTGATACCCGCAGATATTGGCCCTCTTTTGGAGTTAGCCAGCCTTCGGCTAAAGCTTCTTCAACAATGTGTGCTATGATGTTAGTTAGTCTGGCCGTGGGGTCCTCCTTAAGTTTTTTATAGGAACGCACATCGTTGAGTTGGTGAAGGCACTCATTCCGATACGTATCCGCATCTAGAATGACTACCCCACCCCCCTTATCCGCTGGTTTAATTACAATCAGGGGGTTCTCAGTAAGGTCTTTGATAGCAATTTTTTCAACTTTAGTCAGGTTGGAGAACATCTTCTGTTTGTGGGAGAAGAGCTCTTTTACATCATGGTTAACCGCTTCTTCAAACGTTAGCACCTTGGGAGGTTGGCCTAACATGGTAGGGTTGAATGTAGAGGGTTTCTTCAGACCAGTATTGCTATTAGTAGTTTCTTGCGAACTTCAGATGGTTTTATTTGCAAACAAAAAATGCAGCCTGATTTTGCGATAGAGCTTGCTGAGTTCGATTTGGGCCTGAAAGGGATCCGTGTGGTTTGTTGCAACAAAGCCCAGGCCTTTGTTTAGCACTTGCTCTTGGGTTACAGTGAGTTGCTGGGAGCTCAGATTAATCACTAGACTGGTGCCGCTGTGGTTGTCGGTTGTTCCTGCGGGATCTTCTTCCCACTCCTCAGATCCATGGTCTGGGGTGGTATATTCCAGCGGACCTGTCCTACTCTGGGGGTTCTTTGACGACCCCGGCTCCTCCGGCCCCCTCCTAAAAAAGGCTGTTGGTTATGATCTCCATAGAATGGAGGTGGGCCATATGGGTTCATCATGGGTGGGAAAGGTGCTTGTCCCCATGGTGAAGGTTGCCACTAAGGTGGAAATTGTGGTTGGGGGAAAGCTGGATTGAATCCTCTCCATCCTCTCCTGTTCCCCCCTCTACCTCTTTGTTTAAAGGAAGATTGGCTGGTGTTTGATCCATCGGAGTCACTTGAGGCTCCATCGGAGCTGGAGCTCCCATAACTGGAGCCACCTTTGTTTCCAGTTTTCTGATTGGTGGGACAGAAGGTATCGCTGGTATAGGGATATATCTTTTCCATAGAGAATTTAGCGAGATCCTTTTTAAACTTCTCTAGTTTTGTAAAAAGTATCGTGTCTCTGAACTCTTTGCTAGACTTATTCCCATCATCCTGGTGTTTGGTGAATATTTTACTTGATGAGATTGTTGTCTTAATCTGGCCTTCCAGGACCTGGATCTCTATCAATATTCTATCGGCGGTTTTTTGGGCCGTTTTTATGATTAGACATAGCCAGTCACGCGTGCATTTCCACGCTATTAGTGACCAATCATGGAGGAAGGTTTTGTCGTCTAGAAACAGACGGGGAAAGTTTCCTACTATGAGGCCAATGGGTGCACAGTTGTTCCTTAAATAATCTGCCATGATGATGCCGTGTACGCACACTCTAGCGTGATTCTTTTTTAAAGTTAGTACCTTCGCCCAAACATCTTCTGAGCCAGTTGAGGTGGCGGGTGTTGAAGTGAGCATGTCAAGCATGCTCGGATTGTCTGCAAGTAAGGTCTGAATTTCGTCCTCATCAAAGGCTAATCCTAAATTGGTAGCCATGGTAGTAAAAGGTGTTTTCTAGATCTAAGACCAACAAGCTCCTCTACTCAATCACACTCTATTCAAGCCACATCCGTGAGTCGGACAATTTAACCTGCCCGTAGTCAGCTGACTACACTGGAATAATAATACACTAGGGGGGCATGAGTGGGAAATATTTAATGACCTAGCATTGTTACAGTCCCTATAACTACATAACAAACAAAGTGTAACAATGGGTCAACAGAAAAATAGTGCAGCTATCTAGATGACTGTGTGTGTATTGAAAGAACACAATCCCTGAATCCAAAGTATTCTTGGTGAAAAAATATGTTCCCATCAGATACCCGTCCTCTACCGCCCTACATCACTTGGGATCCTTCACCCGAAGGAAGTGGAAAGAACCACTTAGGATTAGGTAGATTGTGGCCTAATCAAAGTGTGAAGGGATGTAAAGTGTGTGGGTCTAAATTTTTTTAATGGTATCAGGGGGCACAAAAAATTAACTAAAAGCAGTGCATAAAGTGCTCACTGTAGCGTGTGAAAGTGAAAGAATTAATATTGGGTTGTGGGAGTGGAAAAAAAAGGTTTATTTGGGTCCTACCCACACCCAAGGCTAAAAAAACAGTGCAAGTAGTGGTAACAAATAACTACTAAGATTTTATCTTGGTCGACATGTTTCTGCAGTATTCGTTGGTTCAAAAGATACCAGTCTGCTTCATCAGGACCTTCTTATTAATAAAGTGCAACTGCTAATTTAAAGTGTATAGTGTGTATTAAAAATCATATCACCTGAAAGCACCAGTGGATATGATCCAGTCAATGAGCAGTGGACAAACACACATAAAAGACAACAAAAATGCACACAGTTAATGACGAAAGCTGCAAAGCACAGAGATAAGCTCGTGAAATACATATATGCCAAACAATTTATGGTCAGTGTTTGTAACAACAATCAAACATATGAGCCAGGTACATATATCCTGGGTATAACCAAACTTATATTCACTCACCCATGTTCTGGGGAATGCACTCTCCACCTCACCCGGCAACAGCTCAGGTACAAATGGAGCACCGCTCTATTAGATGTGAACAAAGAAAGAAGAGATGAAAGAGGAAGAGTTCGCTAGAACTCAATCTGAAAACACATTCCCTCTGTCATTGGGGATTTCTAACCAGAGGTAGAAGCGAGTTACTACTGTTAGTAGTGCCCTGTGATATTCAGCCGTGGGCAAATGTAATCTCCTGCTTCAATTAGCACAGTCTGCATTGTTGAGTCTAATGAAGCATTGTTAAATCTAATGAGGAATCACCCTGCTTAATGCGATGGAAGGGCGATCTGTTATGTCTCTAGAGTTGTTAACCCACTATGCGCAATAAGCAGGCACTCTCAGCCATGATATACTAAATATTTACAAATTGCCATAATGTCTACTAAGTCTTGCAGTGACCATTCATTTTAAGCGTAGAACACTCGAGGGCCGATCGTGTTCTCCGATCGAGTCAGCACACACATATGTATTGCCGCCGTACTCTAAATCCAAAATGCAACTAGCCTGTTAAGCTTTCCTTGGTGCCTGTCCTGTATCTAATTCTCTTCGAGTCCACCCGTTTTAAGTGTAGAGTATTCACAGACCCAACGTGGTCTCTAAAAAGAAGAACCAGCAGCCACACAAATTGGCTCCGTAACAACCATGTCTCGCTTACCTGTCCGTCGGTACTCCTCGCCTTCCTCTAGGCTGACTTTGGGAGGTACCGACTAGACAGGAAGCGGGATATTTAGCCCAGATCTAATTGGTCAAGCGCACAACACATGTGCTGCGTGTTGCCGCGCGTCACCAAGCGCGTGGAGCGACCAGCGGTAATGTAGTCCGGAAATGTAGTCCGGAAACACCCGCTAGGTAGCCTCCTCACTAGCTATTCGCCGAGGGGACAAAACGTGAACCTCGCGATAGCGTGCGTGTCAAACCACGCATCCAACCAGAATGTAGTTTCTTGGTAATGTTTATATTCAATAGCGCGCAATCGGCCCTGGAACTACAGAATAGATGGGATTTGTAGTTTAATTGTAACGCTTGGTCCCCTTGTTATTTATAAACAGAAGTATGTAATGTGACCTGCGTCTGAGTTAAAGAAATCGTATATTTCTAGGTAGAATTGAGGGCAGTGATAAAAAAATATATATATATATAAAAAACTGATGAACTAGCATGCCTATAGTTTTAATATGATTCAGTCCTTCGCTGGAAGAAATTAGGCTCTGATAGAGTGGCATATCTTCAGTATTGATGAATTGCAGTCCCTAGCTGAAAGACTGATGGGGATTGGTTGGTAGGCAGTGTGTTGTGGAGACAAGTATGTTTCTACTCCCAGTGGGTATTGATAATGAACAATCTGGGTACTATGCAACTGGTGTCCTAATTTATAGCGACATCCACGGGATGTCTTCATTCAGACCCGAAATATCGGTTTGAAGTTTGTGCACCCATCTCTGTTCTCTGCGATGTAAAAAAGTACTGATGTCTGTGATATGTTTAGGGATCATCGGCTGTTTGAGCACAGTCCATTGTAGGTCTGTAGGTGCATGGTGTGCCTCCAAGAAATGTTTTGTCATACGAGTTGTTTGTTTATTACAGCGTATTGAACTCTTGTGGTCTGAGATCCTCGTCTTCACTTTTCTCGTGGTCATACCCACATACCTTTTTTCGCAGGGACAGCTGATTAAATAAATGAGGTTAGAACTGTTACAGTTCGTGAACCTCCGCTGTTCCCAAGGATGTTCTGTACCAATATCGAGTGTTGTGGATTTGCGGGTCTGAGGGCATGCTGCACATTGTCCGCACGGGTGGTGTCCAGTTACAGCTGGCATATCCCACAGGGTGCCCGTATTTCTAGGGATTTCAGTCTTTGGTCTTGTGTGGACCAGTTTGTCCCTAAGACTAGGTCCCCTTTTGAAGGCAAATAGGGGAACTGGTAGTGGGTCATTTCCCGTGTTCAAAATGCCCCAGTGTTTTTTGATGACACTAGTTATTTGGTTAGATAGTGTACCAAATGTTGTCACATATGTCATTCTTTCTGTTTTCTCTTTTGGCGGTGGGATTTCCAATAGACTCGCTCTGTTGTTATTTTGTGCTCTTTTCTTGGAGCGGTTTATCAATTGTTTTGGGTAGTCTTTCTCTAAGAGATCTTTTCTTAAGTTGTTTGCATGATTTTCGAAAGATCTCTTATCTGAGCAGTTTCTGTGTATACGAAGAAACTGCCCATATGGCAGATTGTCCCGGAGGGACTTTGGGTGGCAGCTATGGTAATTCAATAGGGAGTTACGAGCCATGGGTTTTTGATAGAGCTCAGACTTAAGTCCATCCACTGTGCCGATAATCATCAGGTCCAAGAAGGCCAGTCTATCTGTGTTGAATTCCATGGTAAATTTCAGGAACCGATTTCTTTGGTTCAACCACTCATGGAATTCTTTCAGTTGGATTTCTGTCCCTCGCCACACTACCAGAATGTCATCGATGTAGCGTTTCCATGCTCGCAGACACTTTAGGTGGGGGTTGGTGTCTGCGAGCACGTGCTGCTGCTCAAATTGATGTACATACAGATTCGCGAGAATAGGGGCAAAAACGCTGCCCATACTAGTCCCGCTGATTTGTAGGTACAAGGAGTCCTCAAAGGCGAAGAAATTCTCCGTCATGGCCAGTGTTGCAAGGTTCATAATGAGTCTGACTGGAGTGATGGAATTTAGTTCCCGGGACAGTAACAGGTCTTCTATTACTTGAAGTGTCTCCGTCTGCGGTATAGAAGTATATAAACTTTCGACATCAAATGACACCAATAGATCTGTTTTGATGTCATATTCCATGTCAGGCAACAGTCTCAACACATCTTTGGTGTCTTTTAAATATGAGGGCATCTCCCGCACCATAGGCTGTAAAAACACATCGACAAAAGTCGACAGAGGTTCTAGTATCGAACCTATCCCAGATATTATGGGTCGGCCAGGTGGTGGGCGTTGGGCTTTGTGTATTTTAGGGAGCTGATAAAAGTATGGGGTAACTGGATGTGATACCCGCAGATATTGGCCCTCTTTTGGAGTTAGCCAGCCTTCGGCTAAAGCTTCTTCAACAATGTGAGCTATGATGTTAGTTAGTCTGGCCGTGGGGTCCTCCTTAAGTTTTTTATAGGAACGCACATCGTTGAGTTGGTGAAGGCACTCATTCCGATACGTATCCGCATCTAGAATGACTACCCCACCCCCCTTATCCGCTGGTTTAATTACAATCAGGGGGTTCTCAGTAAGGTCTTTGATAGCAATTTTTTCAACTTTAGTCAGGTTGGAGAACATCTTCTGTTTGTGGGAGAAGAGCTCTTTTACATCATGGTTAACCGCTTCTTCAAACGTTAGCACCTTGGGAGGTTGACCTAACACGGTAGGGTTGAATGTAGAGGGTTTCTTCAGACCAGTATTGCTATTAGTAGTTTCTTGCGAACTTCAGATGGTTTTATTTGCAAACAAAAAATGCAGCCTGATTTTGCGATAGAGCTTGCTGAGTTCGATTTGGGCCTGAAAGGGATCCGTGTGGTTTGTTGCAACAAAGCCCAGGCCTTTGTTTAGCACTTGCTCTTGGGTTACAGTGAGTTGCTGGGAGCTCAGATTAATCACTAGACTGGTGCCGCTGTGGTTGTCGGTTGTTCCTGCGGGATCTTCTTCCCACTCCTCAGATCCATGGTCTGGGGTGGTATATTCCAGCGGACCTGTCCTACTCTGGGGGTTCTTTGACGACCCCGGCTCCTCCGGCCCCCTCCTAAAAAAGGCTGTTGGTTATGATCTCCATAGAATGGAGGTGGGCCATATGGGTTCATCATGGGTGGGAAAGGTGCTTGTCCCCATGGTGAAGGTTGCCACTAAGGTGGAAATTGTGGTTGGGGGAAAGCTGGATTGAATCCTCTCCATCCTCTCCTGTTCCCCCCTCTACCTCTTTGTTTAAAGGAAGATTGGCTGGTGTTTGATCCATCGGAGTCACTTGAGGCTCCATCGGAGCTGGAGCTCCCATAACTGGAGCCACCTTTGTTTCCAGTTTTCTGATTGGTGGGACAGAAGGTATCGCTGGTATAGGGATATATCTTTTCCATAGAGAATTTAGCGAGATCCTTTTTAAACTTCTCTAGTTTTGTAAAAAGTATCGTGTCTCTGAACTCTTTGCTAGACTTATTCCCATCATCCTGGTGTTTGGTGAATATTTTACTTGATGAGATTGTTGTCTTAATCTGGCCTTCCAGGACCTGGATCTCTATCAATATTCTATCGGCGGTTTTTTGGGCCGTTTTTATGATTAGACATAGCCAGTCACGCGTGCATTTCCACGCTATTAGTGACCAATCATGGAGGAAGGTTTTGTCGTCTAGAAACAGACGGGGAAAGTTTCCTACTATGAGGCCAATGGGTGCACAGTTGTTCCTTAAATAATCTGCCATGATGATGCCGTGTACGCACACTCTAGCGTGATTCTTTTTTAAAGTTAGTACCTTCGCCCAAACATCTTCTGAGCCAGTTGAGGTGGCGGGTGTTGAAGTGAGCATGTCAAGCATGCTCGGATTGTCTGCAAGTAAGGTCTGAATTTCGTCCTCATCAAAGGCTAATCCTAAATTGGTAGCCATGGTAGTAAAAGGTGTTTTCTAGATCTAAGACCAACAAGCTCCTCTACTCAATCACACTCTATTCAAGCCACATCCGTGAGTCGGACAATTTAACCTGCCCGTAGTCAGCTGACTACACTGGAACAATAATACACTAGGGGGGCATGAGTGGGAAATATTTAATGACCTAGCATTGTTACAGTCCCTATAACTACATAACAAACAAAGTGTAACAATGGGTCAACAGAAAAATAGTGCAGCTATCTAGATGACTGTGTGTGTATTGAAAGAACACAATCCCTGAATCCAAAGTATTCTTGGTGAAAAAATATGTTCCCATCAGATACCCGTCCTCTACCGCCCTACATCACTTGGGATCCTTCACCCGAAGGAAGTGGAAAGAACCACTTAGGATTAGGTAGATTGTGGCCTAATCAAAGTGTGAAGGGATGTAAAGTGTGTGGGTCTAAATTTTTTTAATGGTATCAGGGGGCACAAAAAATTAACCAAAAGCAGTGCATAAAGTGCTCACTGTAGCGTGTGAAAGTGAAAGAATTAATATTGGGTTGTGGGAGTGGAAAAAAAAGGTTTATTTGGGTCCTACCCACACCCAAGGCTAAAAAAACAGTGCAAGTAGTGGTAACAAATAACTACTAAGATTTTATCTTGGTCGACATGTTTCTGCAGTATTCGTTGGTTCAAAAGATACCAGTCTGCTTCATAAGGACCTTCTTATTAATAAAGTGCAACTGCTAATTTAAAGTGTATAGTGTGTATTAAAAATCATATCACCTGAAAGCACCAGTGGATATGATCCAGTCAATGAGCAGTGGACAAACACACATAAAAGACAACAAAAATGCACACAGTTAATGACGAAAGCTGCAAAGCACAGAGATAAGCTCGTGAAATACATATATGCCAAACAATTTATGGTCAGTGTTTGTAACAACAATCAAACATATGAGCCAGGTACATATATCCTGGGTATAACCAAACTTATATTCACTCACCCATGTTCTGGGGAATGCACTCTCCACCTCACCCGGCAACAGCTCAGGTACAAATGGAGCACCGCTCTATTAGATGTGAACAAAGAAAGAAGAGATGAAAGAGGAAGAGTTCGCTAGAACTCAATCTGAAAACACATTCCCTCTGTCATTGGGGATTTCTAACCAGAGGTAGAAGCGAGTTACTACTGTTAGTAGTGCCCTGTGATATTCAGCCGTGGGCAAATGTAATCTCCTGCTTCAATTAGCACAGTCTGCATTGTTGAGTCTAATGAAGCATTGTTAAATCTAATGAGGAATCACCCTGCTTAATGCGATGGAAGGGCGATCTGTTATGTCTCTAGAGTTGTTAACCCACTATGCGCAATAAGCAGGCACTCTCAGCCATGATATACTAAATATTTACAAATTGCCATAATGTCTACTAAGTCTTGCAGTGACCATTCATTTTAAGCGTAGAACACTCGAGGGCCGATCGTGTTCTCCGATCGAGTCAGCACACACATATGTATTGCCGCTGTACTCTAAATCCAAAATGCAACTAGCCTGTTAAGCTTTCCTTGGTGCCTGTCCTGTATCTAATTCTCTTCGAGTCCACCCGTTTTAAGTGTAGAGTATTCACAGACCCAACGTGGTCTCTAAAAAAGAAGAACCAGCAGCCACACAAATTGGCTCCGTAACAACCATGTCTCGCTTACCTGTCCGTCGGTACTCCTCGCCTTCCTCTAGGCTGACTTTGGGAGGTACCGACTAGACAGGAAGCGGGATATTTAGCCCAGATCTAATTTGTCATGCGCACAACACGTGTGCTGCGTGTTGCCGCGCGTCACCAAGCGCGTGGAGCGACCAGCGGTAATGTAGTCCGGAAATGTAGTCCGGAAACACCCGCTAGGTAGCCTCCTCACTAGCTATTCGCCGAGGGGACAAAACGTGAACCTCGCGATAGCGTGCGTGTCAAACCACGCAACCAACCAGAATGTAGTTTCTTGGTAATGCTTATATTCAATAGCGCGCAATCGGCCCTGGAACTACAGAATAGATGGGATTTGTAGTTTAATTGTAACGCTTGGTCCCCTTGTTATTTATAAACAGAAGTATGTAATGTGACCTGCGTCTGAGTTTAAGAAATCGTATATTTCTAGGTAGAATTGAGGGCAGTGATAAAAAAAAAATATATAAAAAACTGATGAACTAGCATGCCTATAGTTTTAATATGATTCAGTCCTTCGCTGGAAGAAATTAGGCACTGATAGAGTGGCATATCTTCAGTATTGATGAATTGCAGTCCCTAGCTGCATCAGTCTTTCAGCTAGGGACTGCAATTCATCAAAACTGAAGATATGCCACTCTATCAGTGCCTAATTTCTTCCAGCGAAGGACTGAATCATATTAAAACTATAGGCATGCTAGTTCATCAGTTTTTTATATATATATATATTTTTTTTATCACTGCCCTCAATTCTACCTAGAAATATACGATTTCTTTAACTCAGACGCAGGTCACATTACATACTTCTGTTTATAAATAACAAGGGGACCAAGCATTACAATTAAACTACAAATCCCTCAATTCTACCTAGAAATATACAATTTCTTTAACTCAGACGCAGGTCACATTACATACTTCTGTTTACAAATAACAAGGGGACCAAGCGTTACAATTAAACTACAAATCCCATCTATTCTGTAGTTCCAGGGCCGATTGCGCGCTATTGAATATAAACATTACCAAGAAACTACATTCTGGTAGGATGCGTGGTTTGACACGCACGCTATCGCGAGGTTCACGTTTTGTCCCCTCGGCGAATAGCTAGTGAGGAGGCTACCTAGCGGGTGTTTCCGGACTACATTTCCGGACTACATTACCGCTGGTCGCTCCACGCGCTTGGTGACGCGCGGCAACACGCAGCACACGTGTTGTGCGCTTGACCAATTAGATCTGGGCTAAATATCCCGCTTCCTGTCTAGTCGGTACCTCCCAAAGTCAGCCTAGAGGAAGGCGAGGAGTACCGCCGGACAGGTAAGCGAGACATGGTTGTTACGGAGCCAATTTGTGTGGCTGCTGGTTCTTCTTTTTTAGAGACCACGTTGGGTCTGTGAATACTCTACACTTAAAACGGGTGGACTCGAAGAGAATTAGATACAGGACAGGCACCAAGGAAAGCTTAACAGGCTAGTTGCATTTTGGATTTAGAGTACGGCGGCAATACATATGTGTGTGCTGACTCGATCGGAGAACACGATCGGCCCTCGAGTGTTCTACGCTTAAAATGAATGGTCACTGCAAGACTTAGTAGACATTATGGCAATTTGTAAATATTTAGTATATCATGGCTGAGAGTGCCTGCTTATTGCGCATAGTGGGTTAACAACTCTAGAGACATAACAGATCGCCCTTCCATCGCATTAAGCAGGGTGATTCCTCATTAGATTTAACAATGCTTCATTAGACTCAACAATGCAGACTGTGCTAATTGAAGCAGGAGATTACATTTGCCCACGGCTGAATATCACAGGGCACTACTAACAGTAGTAACTCGCTTCTACCTCTGGTTAGAAATCCCCAATGACAGAGGGAATGTGTTTTCAGATTGAGTTCTAGCGAACTCTTCCTCTTTCATCTCTTCTTTCTTTGTTCACATCTAATAGAGCGGTGCTCCATTTGTACCTGAGCTGTTGCCGGGTGAGGTGGAGAGTGCATTCCCCAGAACATGGGTGAGTGAATATAAGTTTGGTTATACCCAGGATATATGTACCTGGCTCATATGTTTGATTGTTGTTACAAACACTGACCATAAATTGTTTGGCATATATGTATTTCACGAGCTTATCTCTGTGCTTTGCAGCTTTCGTCATTAACTGTGTGCATTTTTGTTGTCTTTTATGTGTGTTTGTCCACTGCTCATTGACTGGATCATATCCACTGGTGCTTTCAGGTGATATGATTTTTAATACACACTATACACTTAAAATTAGCAGTTGCACTTTATTTATAAGAAGGTCCTGATGAAGCAGACTGGTATCTTTTGAACCAACGAATACTGCAGAAACATGTCGACCAAGATAAAATCTTAGTAGTTATTTGTTACCACTACTTGCACTGTTTTTTAGCCTTGGGTGTGGGTAGGACCCAAATAAACCTTTTTTTTCCACTCCCACAACCCAATATTAATTCTTTCACTTTCACACGCTACAGTGAGCACTTTATGCACTGCTTTTGGTTAATTTTTTGTGCCCCCTGATACCATTAAAAAAATTTAGACCCACACACTTTACATCCCTTCACACTTTGATTAGGCCACAATCTACCTAATCCTAAGTGGTTCTTTCCACTTCCTTCGGGTGAAGGATCCCAAGTGATGTAGGGCGGTACAGGACGGGTATCTGATGGGAACATATTTTTTCACCAAGAATACTTTGGATTCAGGGATTGTGTTCTTTCAATACACACACAGTCATCTAGATAGCTGCACTATTTTTCTGTTGACCCATTGTTACACTTTGTTTGTTATGTAGTTATAGGGACTGTAACAATGCTAGGTCATTAAATATTTCCCACTCATGCCCCCCTAGTGTATTATTATAGGATCCTACAGCGCCAAGAGCCCATCACTTTCCAGCAATCAGCTTGGTTTCATCCCCAAGTCTTCACACTGGTAGGCGTAACTACTTCGCTTCCCGCTTCCGTTATACTAACAACTCACAGTAGTGGTCAGTAGTTCGCTTCCCACTCCCTGTATGGTATAAATGCCTACTAACACTACTTGCACATGTATGCTACAAACACCAGATCACATCGCTTTACAGCAATGATCTCACGGTTTAGACTCTCGGTTTCATACCCTAGTGAAACACCATATCATATCAGCACCATGCCACCGTGAGCAAACCGCACTTTCAGTCCGGTAACAGTGATAACTACCTGCTGGCGACCGCTAGTAAGTAATCAAGAACAAATTTTAGTATTTCCTTGGTTCTTTTAGCTTTTAAAACTTCTCTCTATTACTGTCTTTCTACTTTTCCATATTAGCAGTTTTTTTAATATTCAAGGACATATCGAAGTCAGAAATATAATGTATTCTATCAATACACTTTCTAGAACATTCTACAACACATGGAGGTTAAAAGTTCATCAATTTTTTTAAACCTAACAATATTTTTTTGCAACATTTTCTCGAACATTTAACGGCACGTGCCGGTTAAAAGTTCACGATTGATTTAAGTTCGAACAGTGCCTTCCAAATGCAACTAGCAGGTGTGGTTGAGTGGAGCAAATTTTATCCTATAATATGTACTCCATGTGCAAACTGATTTTTCTTAATCAATCACAAAGATACTTTTCCACAAAACGAATGTGCACCCTACTTTTAAAAAACAATGCTTTTCATCTCCCAATCAGGTACCGTTTTTGTATGTGAAAATAAACTAGTTCCCAATCTTTAAACATATCTCTTATTCTACAAAGAAAGTATGAGCTACCGGCATCTTTCCATACTTTTCAGCCATACCTTCAAAATGCTAGTGTAGGTCGTAGGACATAGCTATGTTTTCTGATGCAAGAGGTTTGCAGAACAGAGACGTATTGACTTAGACCTAGATTTACAAAATGTGGACATTAAATGGTTTGGACAGAGAGGATTGAAGTGGCACCAATTGTTGCCTTTTGTTAAAACCTGTTTGCATCTCCAACACTCTGACCTCATGATTGTGCACTGTGGTGGAAACGACCTAGGCACATTGACTTGGGTAGGTTTGGAAATGCTTATGAAGGACACTTTTGGACAATTGATGTTACTTTTGCCTTAAACTGTCTTTATATATTCCAATATATGCCATAGACAGAAGTGGAAATGGTCATAGCTGTATCTGCATACCTCAGAGACCACAAAATGGGCTCACTCTACAACAATAACATACGTTTTGATGTGACAGATACATACAGAAGTGATGGAGTACACCTCACAGATCAGGGAAACCGAGTTTTCTGAATAACTTGAAGCTGTGCATCCACACTTATATGCGGCTCCAACTAATGAACTCAAGGGCTCTTTTTAGAGCCACCCTATGACTTACAACTTAGGCCCACAATTTTAGGGCCATATAATGGCAACTCCCACACCCTCGCCAAAATGTATTCTCCACACAGCTGTGGCGCAGCGGCCAGACCATCTCTCTTTGCAGCACAGACCTCTCACAGCTCTACTCACCCATAGGGGTGAGTAGTTTGCGCTTTACAAATACCGTATTGATGTACCTTCACACTCCCTATATAACACCACCTAAGCACCATACACAAACTACAATGTTCTAAACAAAAGTTAATCCAAGTAGCTATAACTACATGCTGATACTACTTGCACAGATGTGGCACAGCGGCCAGAGCACATGACTTCACAGCATATGACACACATTTTTGGCTCACGCTTTAATCCCCGACTCTGGCAGCAGCTCAGCTTAGCAGCATGAGACTCTAGACAATACCTTACATATATTCCGTACTCAGGACTTTTAGACCAGTATGGATCATTAGTTCGTCCTAGTAGTTATAAACACATGCTGACACTACTTTCACAACTGTAGTGCAGCGGTCATGGCACATGACTTCACAGCATAAGACACACAATTTGGGCTCCCGCTTTAATCCCTGAGTCCCGCACCAGCTCACCTTACCCGCATCAGGCTCTATGCAATACCTCACTTAATTTCCATAGCCCACCACTTACACACTGGTAGGGGAGAATACTTCACTTCACACCCTCTCTATAGCACACCCTAAACTCCCCACAGAGGTTACAGTGCTCCTACCCTCCTATTTCCCACTTCTTTCCCCCTCTTTTCCCCTTACTCGCTTCAACGGAATCACAAAATGGCGGCTAACACTTCCTAGTTGCAACCGCTCGCACCGCTTGCAGCCAATCAGCAGCAAGATTGTGCTCATTACGCCTCAGCCAATCAGTTGGCAGAATTCCTAAATATTGATATCTGTAAATTTTGATATTTTTCAAAAACTACTGAACAAATTTTCACCAAATAAACAAAAGAGTGCTTTCTAGACCAAGAAGTTTCCTATGGAAATTAACATGGAGAAAACATGTTTTGAGACCCCCATTTTTTCTCAGTCCCCCTTAACGAATCACCCCCAAACTTTTAACATAGGAGCTGATATCAACAAAGAATTTGTTTTGAAAATTTCATGAAGATTCGTCAATTGGCTCTAAAGTTATTGGGAATAAAATGTTGCCATTTTCCTATGGTAACTAGGTCCTAACTATCAATCAATCAATCAAGACATTTATAAAGTGCACCCGTTAGGGTCTCAAGGTGCTGGGGGGGAGGGGATGGTACTACTAATCGAAGAACCAGGTCTTAAGGGGTCATCTGAAGGCTAGTAGGTCTTGGGTCTGCCGTAGGTTGGTGGAGAGGGTGATCCAGGTCTTGGTGGTGAGGTGGGAGAAGGATCTGCCATCGGCAGTCGTTCTTCGGATGCGTGGGACTGTGGCAAGGGTGAGGCCGGCGGAGCGGAGCTGGTGGGGGTGTAGAAGCTGAGTCGTCTGTTGAGGTATGCTGGGCCGGTGAAGAGCTTGCTTTGTGTGCTTGGAGGAGGAGCTTGAAGGTTACCCACTTGTTGACGGGGAGCCAGGGCAGGTCTCTCAGATGGGCTGTGATGTGGCTGCGGCGGGGGATGTTGAGGATCAGTAGTGCCGAGGCGTTCTGGATGCATTGAGCCATCTCAGGAGCTTGGCTGACGTTCCTGTGTAGAAGGCGTTTCCATAGTCCAGCCTGCTGGTGACGAAGGCCTGGGTGACTGTTTTTCTCGTTTCGGTGGTGATCCACTAGAAGATCCTGCAGAGCATTCGGAGGGTGTTGAAGCACGATGAGGAGACGGCGTTGGCCTGCTTAGTCATGGAGAGGGTGGCATCGAGGATGACCCCTAGGTTGCGTGCGTGGTCAGTGGGGGTTGGTGATGTTCCCAGTGTTGTCATCCACCAGGAGTCTTCCCAGGCTAAGAGGTGGCAGAGGATGAGTATCTCCATCTTGTCTGAGTTCAGTTTCAGTTGGCTGTTCTTCATCCATTCAGCGACAGCCTTCATTCCTTCATGGAGGTTGGTTTTGGAGGTGTGGGGGTCTTTGGTGAGGGAGATGATCAGCTGGGTGTCGTCAGTGTAGGAGATGATATTGAGGTCGTGCAGTGGGGTGACGTGGACGAGGGGTGCCATGTAGATGTTGAACAGCGTTGGGCTGAGGGATGAGCCCTGGGGTATGCCGCAGATGATCTTGGTGGCCTTGAAAAGGAAGGGGGAGGCGAACGCTCTGTGTGGAGGAGGAAGGATATGGTCCTGTCCAGGGCCTTCTCTTGGATTCCGGTGTCGTGAAAGCGTATTCGTAGTGTGTTGTGGCAGACCATGTTGAAGGCGGCTGACAGGTCCAGGAGGATGAGGGCCGCTGCTTCTCTGTTGTCAAGCAGGGTCCTGATGTCATCGGTGGCAGCAATGAGGGCGGTTTCGGTGCTGTGGTTGCTGCGGAAACCAGACTGGGATGGGTCCAGGAGGTTGTTCTCCTCGAGGTAGCGGGTCAGTTGTTTGTTTACAATTTCCTCTGTGACCTTTGCCGGGAACGGAAGCAGGGAGATGGGTCGGAAGTTCTTGAGGTCCTTGGGGTCTGCCTTGGGTTTCTTGAGTAAGGTATGGGTGAAATTTGCGAATTTGCGGTACGCAAATTCGTGCAAATACGTACTTCCGGTCCGCAAAATGCGGTCGTACATGGGCGCGGCCATCTTGTTTTCAGTGTTTTCGTTGCTTATTTCCGTTTCCGGGTGCTAGTTGCATGCTCGCGTTGGGCATTTCCTATGTGGGGGCGCAATTACGTGATCGCGTCCGTTTTTGCGTGTTCGCGGGGAAAATATCGCGTAAACGTACCCACGTGGTCGCAATGGGCGCGACAATCTTGTTTTTCATTCATTGCTGTGGTTATAGGCATGCTTTTTCTATCCTGCTTTAATCTTTGCAATCTTTTGTTTGTTTGAACTTTTTTTATCTTTTTTACTCATTATCTATCCCTCTCTTTTTCTACATCTATATTTTGTGTTTTTTTCAACTTTTTGTTACTTTAATAACTACTTTTTTTGTTTAGCTCTCTCTTTTCTTTTACTTACTTTTTTTCCCTATTCTTTTCTTCTTTCACCCAGGACCATGGCAAAGGGAGCCGGCAAGTCTAAGAGGAAGGGTCCCACCCCCCGTAGCTGGCTCCCTTGCGGGGGCTTAAGGGGGGAGGATGTAACTGCCCGGGAGATCTTTAGCGCAGTCGAGGTGGCGGCACTGGTGTTCTTCGTCCAGCGCCACCTTCCCAAGACCGTCGCGGCAGGCCCGGTATCGGGTACAGGCTCCGGGAGCGTCGCCAGCTATGGGGGAAGGTGTGCCAGGCCATGTATCGGGAGTCTGAGGTCTGGCGCACCTACAACCAGGCGACGCACCGGTGGTTCGACATCCTTGACTGGGAACACGATCTGCTCAACCTGCTTGCCGTAGAGATCCTTGGGCTTGGTGAGTAGTAGTAGCTATTTAATCACTACTTTGTTTTCTCCAGCTCTGTGTTATTATGATAGTGCAAATATATGTTGTTTCCAAAGCGCAAGAATGCTGCCGATTACATTGCAGTTAAATTATGTTTTAAAAGCTTCTGTGATTGTAGGTGCTTGCTTGCTTACTGGCGGTGCTACTATGCTTACTTGTTTTCAATTTTGTGCTCATTTGGCCAGGGTGATTATGTATGAGTGTACTCTACAGAAGTGCGTAATGCTAGACACTAGAGATTACATTGCAGGTAAATTATGTTTCAAAAGCTTCTGTGATTGCAGGGGCTCGCCTGCTCACTGGCAGTGCTACTATGCTTACTTGTTTTCAATTTTGTGCTCATTTGGCCTGAGTGATTATGTATCAGTGTACTTTACAGAACTGCGTAATGCTAGACACTAGAGACTCAAGTCCAGTCCTTCCTTTGTACTGCTGCCACTAGGAAGAGATTGTGGTGGTGGATTGATAGGTTGAGTATATTATGACTGGTTATTTACTATTTAGTAGGAAACTTTTTAGTGGTCCGCAAACCGCAATCATGACGGACTCTGTCTGTCACTTCGCGTGCTGTGGAGTGCTGCCTGCCAGTCCTAGTAGAACCTTTTTGTAGTTGGTTTAGTGAGTTACATAACTTTCCAACTAGACGGTCTGCGAATCCAGCAATACTAATATCCTAGTAGACCACTTCAGATAGGTCAATAAATTGAGTGCAATTGTTGTCTATTTTCCCAAAATAATTTGCTATTGTTTTTTTGTAATGTTTGATTTGGTTGACAACAATCATCTATGTTTGTGTCTTTCTTTCATGTTGTACATCAGGTCCCCGCAGGGGCAAGAGGACAGAGGAGGAGGCAGCAGCACCGGTGGAGCAGGAACAACAGGAAGGCCAGGATAGGTCCGCCGAGGGCTCCTCTTCTGGCCCCAGTAAGTTTTCCTGTTAATATTATTAATTATACTTCCCTATCTTTTACAGCACCTATTTATTCCAAACGCTCCTCATAATTCTATTTTTCCTAAATCGTCTTTGATCTTCTTTTAGACTGTTTCTAAATTCTTATCCTGCCTCTACTATGACTGTCCGTGCTACTACTAGATTATTAATAGTCTGTCTGTGTAGCTAGCTAAGCTTGCACAGTTGGCAAAAGGTGTTAAACAAAACTCCTATTCAGCAATAGCTCTAGGCACTGACTGCAGTCCTCTGGGTTGTCCATAATGTCTATTGAAGTCTTCTAAATGTTTATGCTTTGACAATTCCCAACAATAAAATGTCAATGGCCACCAAGAATAAGATACTACTTTACTTTTTGATTGGATAGGAGGAACATACTACTACTGTTGCAGGGACTATTCTGCACAGACAGAACTATGGACAAGAAATAGGGCATTGGTGATAATAGGCGCAGTTAGACTTTCCACATACCTCAGTCTTAACCAAAGTTAAACCCCCGATCTCCTTACTGACTAGCTAGTGTGTCAGAGTCCTTATTTAGCTCCCGAATGCAGCCATGATCTCCAATGATTATACAACTCAGAACATAAGACTACTGTGTCAGAGTCCCGACCTCTCAGAGTCACGGACTCATGCTTGCAAATTGCAAACCCTTTCGCTCACTCAATCATGACAAAATACCACAGAGTCTATGTAAGTTTTAAAGCTTTATTAAAAGTAAAACAACTAGCTCTGTGTGTACTCTGTAAAAATTTAAATTGCGCATTATATAAAAAAATTATTACAATCAACTTATATAAGATAAACGGTGAACGACTGAAAAGTGGCTAATTTCACACATTAATTGTGGGAGAGCCCTTACCTGTTTGTAACTTAAAGTCCTGGTGGGGATGAATCGTTGATGACTCCGACTAATCATGATCTTGCTCTTGTTCGTAGAAGGGAAGCTTCTGTCTGTTAGGATAAAAATGGTGCGAGTTAAAAAGCAAGCATTTATCAGTTGTACCAAAAAGTGTAGCATCACATGTTATGGCTAAGCATAAATAGAAAACACCCTTCTCTGAAGAAAGGGACATTTTTAGTTTAGAATAGAGAGTCACAAGTTATTAAATTTGTTTATGTAGTACTAGTAACATTTTCTTTTTCCTAGACAAAATAGGGAGTGGTGTATATGGCATCTAAAAATATTAAATGTATTTTCTAGGCGTAACACCATCGGCACAGCCATCCACCAGTGCCGGGGCCAGCGCGGAGGTGGGCACTCCAGGGGCTGATGCTGTGCCACAGCAAGCAGGAACTGCTGTGGGGGATGCCACGGTAGTGGCGGGCAGTGGTAAGCTATTATATTCCTTACTTATTGAGATTGCAAAGTGGGCTCTCTGCAGGGGTGTATATGTTGTACAGTACAAGTACACTTTACTGTTAAGAAGACTTACAAATTTAGAACTTAGTTTTTGTCAACCAGGTAGAAGACAATCACCCTTGACTTCTCATTAGCAATAGCATTAGCGGCGGGAGTTGACCAGTAACCAATGGCCTCCTCTAAATTTGACTTCAACTCAGCTGTGAAAGTTTTATCGAGAAGCCAAGTCAGATCAGAGATGAACTTGATGGATGGGATGAACGAAAAGGGAAAGAAGGGTGTAAGGAAGGACGAGCGAGTTGAAATTAATGACTGGCAAAGAATGATACAGGTTTTTGAATGCTGCCCGAGGTGGCTTGGAATCTGATGCATTGCCGGTTGAAGGCTGAAGCAAGGATGGGTGGAATGAGAAAGAAAAGAGGACTGCCTGAGTGGGTGAAACAGAAACTGTATGTGTGTGCAATATATCCTGGGTTCAAATTCATATGCAAGTCAAGCACGGATGCATGGCTGGCGGTTTACTAAATAAAATAAAAAGGTTGTTTTTCGGTGAGAAAAAGTAAGGTTTGTCCAGTTGTGAGACATTATGAAGAGTGATTGACATTTACTTTGAATGGACGGATGCCAGGATGGTTTCTTCCGCATAGGTAGCATAGGTGTATGTAGGCAGAGTAGACGGTCACTGGATGAAGAGTGTTACTTTGAAAAGCATGTAACACCGCACCACCGTGCCAGAGTTGCAAAGCCGAGGAAAGAAGTTGTAATTTTTCAGAATACTACCATGACTAGTAACAGTAGTTTGCAAGCACAGCATATATCCGGCGATTACGGGGACCACAAACTACCTCTGTTAAAAATTTTTTACAACTCTGCCATTGACATTGATGTTTGGCCTATCAGTGTTCAGTCAATCAAAAACAAAGCACCTAAAGTCATCCCATATGTACGCAAATATCCTGTGAAGGGATAGATGGTCATATTATCTTCTTCATTTTCCTATTGTAGTAGTCAGGGGCAGGCTGGGGTGAAAGTTAAATTAATTAAGCAGTAGCCCTTGTAACAGAGTATGGCCAGTGCCACCCGTGATAGAAAAGTAAGAGCTTCACCACCTGCTTGTACTGGACTGGTAACAGTAACGCAAGTCTGTGTTATCATGGCTTGCGTCTATTTTTCTCGGGTGCAAGTTGACTGCGCTGGCATTATACCGGCTTCCAAAAGTTTACGTACCAATTTTGCTAAACAAGAGAGAAGTAGAAGACTGGTGTACTGTCTGAGTCTAATGTAGTGAGTCCATATAGTGCTAGTAGAATTCCTGAAACTCCCACTAATGTTATAGCAGAGGCGGACGAAGTGGGAGGTTAGATAGATACATGCCACAAAGTTTATGTACTGTGCTTGCAAGTTGCTAGTGCTACTGGGACACAACTTTCTGCTGAATTATTTTGTGTTAATCTTAAAGAGCATTGGTTACAGTATGTTTTTCTTTCTTCATATGGATACTCCTTCTAAATTAACTAGGAAGGTGTTGGCTAGACGGGCCCGGCAACGGAAGCTGGAGGCAATTGTCACCGAATATCGGCGGCTGGTGGCCCAGGAGGAGGAGGACACGCAGTCTCAGTCTATGACAACATCCATGACAGCTGCATCCTCCTCTGCTGCCCCTGGGTCATACGGTCAGCGCAAACCTCCAGCGATACGGAGCTGTGGTCCGGCAGCCACCCGCCACCGCCGAGCAGCAAAAACAACAGCTGCCCCCCACATTACCTGCAAGTGCAAGGGTCGTGTGCACCGCTTGACCCTGAGAGTGTCCCACCTTGAGCAGGAGGTGGCGAGGCAGAAAGCCCTGCTCAAAGACCTCCGGAGAGAGCAGAGTGGCCACCCGGCCAAAGGACACCGCCGGCAGAAGTAGAAAGACTGTCCCTTACCCCTTTTTTTAAAGACTTTGGGTGGGGGGGGGAATTGGGCGTTGGGGTTTTTGGACTTTTGGGGATTGATTTGATTCATGGACATTGGTTGGGGTTAAGGAGGGGGATGGGTCGGGTCTTCTTGTGGGATAGTTTATTTTTGTTAGGGCTCCAATAATTATTTATTTCTCTACTTAAACATAGCATTCACATTTTTTTACTGTTTTGTGGGGGAGGCAGGGGGGGGGTTACCTGTACGTTTGCTTTCCTGAAACTTAACGGGCTGGTTGATTCAAATTGTCTAATCGCCCAAATTTGTACAAAAGTGCCATTGACTGAGTTAGTGAATTCAATGGTCCTACTACTTTACTAGTACTACCGTCAGTGTCTCCTCTCCTCCTACTCCATTATTCTTTCTCCCCCAAAATGCTTATCTTACCTGTGATTTGTGTTTGAGAATAGGGATAGGCACAGGGCTGGTGCATGGCAAATGGCAATTAAGGTTGGCTATGGAATCCTGGACAGATGAAATGTCATTGTTGTGGTGGTAGTAGTAGTGGTACACACTAGCAGTAGCAGCATATCAAAAAAAGGAAATGAAACATTGAGTGGCCTGAGCGTAGCATTAGAACAGTACGATAGATAGTACAGTACACAAGAACAGTGCCATAAATTGTAGCCTAAGCAATGCTAAAGTATTCGAAATATAAGTACTAGTTGAGTGGAATATGGCTACTACAAGACATAGTATTGAAGGTGAAGGACACAGCAGCGTAAGCATTCGATTTGTCACCTGTAGGAGGAGGATGTTGTTGATGATCAATTCACTTGATGGCGCACATGAAATTCTGATTTGATTTGCAAATACTTATGGTGGCTGTGTGTCAAGCAGAATAAGAAAAATAATATATCAGCGGATTCCTTCACCAGCCTTGAAATTGATTTTCTGTTGCTTTGACCTTATCCTCCCCAGCAAGTGTGTGGAATTATTTTTGTCATTTAGTCACGCTTCAATGAAAACAACACAGTCCGGGGGAAGAGGGTTAGGGTTTCAAAATTGGATGGGAATGGGGGTTTTTGGGAAAGTTTTGTGGAGAGAGGAAAAAAACACAGAATGGACAAACAACAAATGAAGAAAAACAAATCTTTGGATACAAAGATATCCATTAATCTTTTAAGGGACATAAAGGAAGTGCACTACTGCATGCATGAAGTTTTTTGCTAAATGGATGGTTAGGTTACTGAAAAGCAGTACTTACTACAACTTACTAACTATGAAGAAACAATTTGACAGTACAGGGCTGCAGTAATTACGCAAATTCACTTGCCTATCTGCCCTCAGAGAGAATAAACACTTATTAGTACATTAAATTAGTTTTAAAAATAGCAAAGAAACTTATCAAATAGCTGGAAGGATGAATTTGAAGCAGAGAGCAAACAAACGCACAGAGTCACACTCAAAGAAGTTCATAACAATAACATTATTTAACATATAAGGAGAAGTGAAGAGGATACTGTAACTGTATGTTGTAGTTGTCCTGTTCAATTTGGGAAGTTGCATGCATTCAGCCATTCCTCTTATTCGTGGTACTCTTCCATTTCATCTGACGCTCCATCGATCAATCTGGGTGACCAGACAGACACACTGTCCACTGCCTGCCTGGCGGATGCGGAATTGCGGATCGCTAATGGTAAGCCTGAGTTAATCATTTTTCCCATCGCACAGGGTAAAAGCCGGCGTGTAATTGTTGATGGAAAAACAGGAAGTGATGTTAAAAAACACCACCGAGAAAAAAATATAAGGTACGGTGTGTAGTGCAAAAATAACACTTTCAGTTTCAGAGGTGACACTATTTATTTATTTATTTATTTATTTATTTATTTATGACAGTTATAGAGCGCACTATTACCCATGGATGTCCTGGCGCTATGTGAAATCTCTCTAGAGGGACAGAGCCAAGAATGATACTTAATTAACTATTCCGAAAACAGACAAGTTTTTAAAGCCTTTCGAAAGATGAAGAGTTTCAAAATAGCTCTAAGCCGATGGGGAAGCTTGTTCCATGCTTTGGCTGCATTTGCCACAAAGCTTTTACCACCCCAGGTGGCCTTTTCGACAAATGGCATATGAACCAATTTGGCATCTGATGAGCGTAATAATCTGCTTGGCGTATACCAATAAAGGCGTTCTTTTAGATAGGCCGACCCTACTCCGTAAAGGGCCTCATGTACCAGACATATCGCCTTCAACATGGTGCGCTTTCTGAGTGGCAGCCAGTGAATTTTCGAATCTCATCCACTATTGGAGCATAGTTAGGAATGCCCAACAGGAGTCTAGCAGCTGCATTCTGTAAGAGTTGCAGTTTCTGCATTGAACCTTCCTGAATGGTGAAGTACAGACTATTAGAGTAATCCAGCCTCGACATGGTGAGAGCTGTAATCACTGTTTTACAACATTCAATCGGTAGCAGAGGCAGAATTGTCTTGCAAGACCTAAGAGCGTAGGACGTGGCAGAAGCCACTGAATTAACCTGGTCTTTGAAATTGAGCTTCTGATATATCCACACCCAAAGAATTTTTACCTTCTTGTTGGGTGCGGGAAGAGGACCCAGAGAATCTGGCCACCATTTAGGCGTCCAGAAATTGGGATCATTCCCAAAACCTACCACCTCCATCTTATTGGAGTTTAACTTGAGGCAGTTTTGGGCCATCTGTGTCCCCACTGCATTCATGCAATCGTTAAAACGGATTGCTGTACTTTTTGATTCTGCTGGAAGAAGAGACACCACTATTTGGGTATCGTCTGCATAGCTAGTCAGGCTAAACCCAAAGGACTGAATAAGGGGTGCAAGGGAAGACACATAAATATTAAAAAGTATCGACTCAGTGAGGACCCCTGTGGGACCCCACATGGTAATGAAAAAGGTTTAGGTACAAATTCCCCCATTGCCACCTGCTGAGTCTGGTTGGACAGAAATTATCTTAAGAGTCTCCAGGCCACGCCCTGAACCCCGATCTCCTGCAGCCAGTCCATCAACAAAACGTGATGGACCGTATCAAATGCTGCAGAGAGATCCAACAGGATCAGGGCCACTTTACTGCCGAGATCTAGAATAGTCCTTATCTCTTTTGTCAATTTCAAGAGGGCAGCTTCATTGTGTATGGTTCAAGGCTTGAGAGGACTCAAGAAATTGGCACAACTGCGTGTTTACGTTTTTTTCAATCATTTTAGCAGGAACCGTGAGTCTAGATATTGGTATATGATTGTTTGGGTCTTTTGAGTCAAGATTGGGTTTCTTCAAGAGGAGCAGAATAGAAGCTTTTTTCAAATCTAACGGGAAATGTCCCTCTGAGTACTATTACATACAAGCATAATTTCTAAAGTGTGTACTCTGAGTCTCCTTTTCAAGGATAGTAGTTAGCACACAGAAGGCCAGGGCCATGCAGACGGTCAAGGCAGGCACCACTGAGTGAAGCAACCTAATGTAGCATACCTCTTTGACACAGACAGATAAAGCATATGTAATTGTATGCAGCAAGCCACATAGCCGCAATTTTACATGAACTGCTGTCTGGACTCTGGCATAACAACACACTGGCTCGACCACTCCATACCACGACTAGACAGACATGTAGTTTTGCTGTAGTTGTTGTTGATTGGTTTACCTGTTTGCCACTCACGAAATGGCCATAGTTCTTCGGTAAACCGACGATGATGATCCATCCATCCCAGTGAGTGACTGTAAAGAAAAAAGATATTATGTAAGTTTAATCAACAAGACTCATCATCATCATGGTATATTGGAACATCAATGTTGTTCATGCAGTCGCAGTCTACACACACAGCGAGTCCTAAGACATTTTGCATATCAAAAAATGCAACATAGTGGCCCCTGCAGTAGAAGTACAATTTGAATTAAACAAGGTAAAAAAACAGAGTAGACTTGAGTTACATTTAATGTGTAAAAGACTAAATAATAACAGAAGACATATGATTCATTTCATGCACAACAAACTGCAATTGCTTTCATAAAAGCCAGACAGCCAGTGCTGTCCACTGCATGCCATCTCATTATTTGTTACCTGTTCCACTTTTTGTCAGCATCTTGTTCTTAAAGTGAAGGCCCACAGGGCAGCCTCTCGTTTCAATTTCAGAAGTAACTGTCAGCGATCAGCATATAGTCAGTAATTCCAGTCCCACTTCTTTTGAGGGGACTCGTCTACGAAGCAACAGTTTCTTCATTCTGCATAATCCAGCCATCTGCCTTGAGGGAAATGGATAGGGGGAGTCTGGAGGAGGAGGATAGAGGAGCATGACTAAGTTGTGAATTTGTGAACTTCAGGATTGCAGACAGCGGCACCTTCAATAAGGAAATAAGACGAAGCAATGCTGCTGAGTAAAAATGAATAAGGAGTCAGGACAAAAAAAAGGAAGTCAGTTTCAGGCCTAAGTGTCAGGGAAGTAGAGCTTGTCCTCATACTCTGTGAATTGAGACGGGAGTAGGTCAGCTAACAGAAAAGAACTTCCGTCCCCTAAGTTGGAGTCCTCTTCTTCCTGCTTGGATTCACTTATTTTGTAATCTGGTGGTATGAAGTGCTGATTCATCTTGATCATTGTTAACCTCTCCACATTTCTGGGCGGGTCCTTTTTGAAGTTACAATGGCACCAGTAGCACTGAAAACACGTTCAGAAGACACGCTTGCGAGTGGGCAAGACAAATAATTTAGAGCCAGCTTGGTGATCAGTGGCCATTGACCCCTTTCCCCATACCAATACAGCAATGGGTTGTGATCAATGTAGACCTCTGTTGGGTCATCCAGATAGGTCTGCACCATCCACTCAAGGTCATCCAGGGGTGCTGAACTTTGCATACCATCTGAGGCCTTTGCATCAACACTGGAAGGTGCAAACCCTTGATGAGTTATTTAATCCGTTTCCGACAATATTATGGCTGGGCTTGGTGCAGGTGAGGATGATGATACGGTTGCTGGTGTTGGTAAGGGCTGTGAGGGAAAGTGTGTGCCTTCGGACACAAAAGTGGACCTTGACGCAGGATGGCCTGCTGATTCAGTAGTACTTCTGCCGGTTCCTTCAATTTCCCGCCGCTCTTTTTCGAACCGAGTGGTTGACAAAGCTAGACAATGTTTCTACTTTGAAACCTCTGCTTCATTAAAAGGAATGAATGCTTTGCTGGCCGGTGCCTTTTTGTACAGTGGATCCAGAATAATGGCACGATTGTAATGTTGTTCTGTATGTATTTCTTTTAAGCCTTTCATTGTCAACTAGGCGGGTTAATAAGCTCTCCGCCAACTGATATGCGTCTTGCTTGTCAGTATCATCTTTGAACGTTGAAGACACCGTCTTCAGTTGGTGCTCTAGCATGCACAACAATGGGATATCTTTGCCCAAAGTACAGTCCTCCCTGCGGACTTCACGCGTGAAGACCTCAAAAGGACGAAGCATGTCTGTCAGGCTTTTAACTAGGTCCCATTCCTCCAACTCTAGCACCATGTCTTTCATAGAAGAACCCCGTGCAAAGACATACTCATTGATTACCAAGCACTGCTCAGACAGAAGCTCAAGCATGTAGAAGGTTGAGTTCCAATGTGTTACCACCTCCTAGAGGCGTCCTCTGACTGGCACTCTACAGTCACCTTGAATGATCCTCAGCTGCTTCCGGGCCTTAAAAGAATGGCTGAAATGTGTGTGGATTCTTCGGCAGGTGGTCAGTAACTTGCTGACTTTGTTTTCTTTTTTCAAGAAATCTTGAACAACAATGTTAATACTGTGCGCCAAACACGGCACTCAAATATAGCCACCATCATTCATGGCCCTAACTATATTACTGCCATTATCCGTGGAAACATAACCAAACATGCGCTTTCTTGCATGCAGCCATTCAAAGACCTTACTGTTAAACTCCTTCAAAATGTTTACTGCAATATGAGATTTCTCCATGGCAAACATGGCTACTGTTGCATGTTTCTGACTAGCTTGAAAAATTGTGTCAGTGTCAACACCTGCAGACATCTTGTCTCTAACCCCTGCAAAAGAGACCCAGTGTGCAGTGATGCACATGTAATCAAGTGCTTGGCAACTGATCCACATGTCTGTTGGCAGGTGGATAGTGTGAACAGCACTCTCCTGCAAAGCTGCCCAAATCACCTCCAGCACATCTTGATGTAGTGCTGGAACCGCAAGTCTGGCAAAATAGGACGGGCTAGGAACCTTCCATTTAGGGCAGACTATTGCCACAAATTCTCAAAAACCCACCCCTTCCACGAAAGAAAAAGGGAGAAGGTCCTGCGCTAACATTTTAGCCAGCATGTGCATTATAAAGACGTGCCATTGGGTGGTTGCGTTCAAATGGCGCCTCTGACCAAAACATGCTTTTAATGGTGGTCTGGACCATTTTCATAGATGGTGAGGAGGATCCAGACCTCTTCAAACCAGTTAGGCTCATTGATGTACTTTTTCGCATTGGTGTCTCTACCAGACTACTGTGCCTCCTTGATGTTGGTGGGGTAGAGGAGGGTGTGGGCGCTACCACTGCAGTGCTGCTGCCAGGGGTACTGTGCGTACCAGAGAAAAGGTCTCTCGGTCATTCACTTCCCCCTGCACAATCAGCTCCTCTTCGTCATCAGATGCAATATCAATGTCTACATTTAGATTTGTACTTTTGGCTTTCCGGACATTACCTAGGTGCGCCTCCCACTGGATAATATGGGGTTTTTTGAGATGACCTCTCTGGCCTCTGGTACCATAGTTGGTACCAAGCTAACCCCGACTAACTACTTGTTTACAAATCAAACAAATGACTAGGTTTTCCGCCTTTTTGCTAATACTAAAGAAGTCCCAAACTGGGGACTGGAGATTTCTGGTGGTGCTGGAGGTGCTACTTTCAATGCCAGATGAAGTGGAGGATGGGCGTGGCTGAATTTGACTCTGTTGTGCACTTACAGCACCACTACTTGATGTAATGGAGGTCGAGCTGGATGGAGGTCCCTGCCGGCCCTTCTGATGAGAAAATATGGAAGCTGTAGTTCGTGTTGGTGTAGTAGTTACCTGTGTTGGTGGTAGTACCAGTGCCACGCCGCCCGCATCCCGCTCAGCAGCAATTCGGGGTAGGGTCAAAATGTCTGTCTGCTGCATGCCCGCTGGGGCTGGAGTGATGACTGTGATGACTGGGTCGTCATCGTCAGACTTTTCATCAGCAGCAGAATACACAACTTCTACTTCTTGTTCGTCGTCATCACCCACAAGTGAAAGCCTTGCGGGAACCTTCCTTTTAGGCTTATCTACCTTTCTCGGCTCGTGGCGTGCCTCCCTCTCAGACTGCATTGGTGGGTTCCAATCAAGATCTAGATCATCAGAAGGAAGGGGGATTGAAGAAGAACTTGTACTAGCCCTCCTTGACCTTTTTCTTGCTGGGGATCTGGAAGACAATGTATCATCAGGAGTAGTGGCTTGCTCTGATGATACCTCCGCTTGAATCGCGATTTCCTGATGTGCCCCTACTTCTGGAGGAATAAGCATTGTGGGCAGTTGTGTCTCTCCATGCGCCTCTCCATGCGCCTCTACTTGCGCCTCTCCATGCGCCTCTACTTGCGCCACTCCTTGCGTCACTCCTTGCGCCACTCATTGTGCCTCTACTTGCGCCACTCCTTGCGCCACTCCTTGCGCCTCTCCTTGCGCCTCTCCTTGCGCCTCTCTTTGTTGCACCTGTGGTTGTTGTTGCGGCTGTGGTTAAACACTCGTCAGATGAGTTACACCCTGCGTTGATTGGATGCTACTTTCTTGCGATGAGTCAACGCCAACATCACTGGTCGATGGTGATTGAGCAATTAAAGTGGCTGCCTCTGCGGCACTCATGGCCTTGGGCCTAACTTGGCTTGGTGGCACTGAGTCCAATGAAGATGAGGTGCTGCTCCCAGCTTGGTCCCCGGCGGACTCTGCTGCTGCAGGCGTAGTGGGGTTTTTTTCCCAAAAAAAGTGTCTGTGGGCACACTAGTCTCCTTGGTAAGTAGCGCCACTTGCTTCTTCTGCTCCTTCTTACTGGCAGTGGCAATGGAAACTTTCTTGGTAGAGGAGCTACGGCCACCTTTCTTTGGGCCCATCTTCTTCAGATGCAGAACAGCTGGCCGCAGTTGCACGAGTTGCAGAGTTGTCTGTGGCCACACGTGACGTCACGTGACGTTGTGCTGCACACACCTGGCGGGACTTCTTCCTAGCAATGATGATGAACGATGAGGATGATACGTGGTTCTCTTTGTGCACCTAAAAGCAAAGGAAGCCAGAGGAACATCAGTTAAATAAATGTTGCGTATGTTGTGCTTCAATATTTGCAACTAGGCATTTATTATTATTACAACACAACCAAAAACGGAAATAAAAATTGCAATTATTTCTAATCAAAAATGGATGTTTACATTAATAGAAGAGAGACCACACAGAGAGAGCTGTTTCATGCACCACTGACTACCCCTGGGCACAATGAATGAAAGGAGGCAGACTGGGTGCAGGCCTATGGCACAAAGCATACTGCCTGGCTTCAAAATGGCCCCTTTACCCCCACCCACATGGCCAGACCCAGCCTGGACCAGGCCTCAAAATGGCCCCCACCCACATGGCCAGACCCCAACACCACCCCAAAGAATCAAAAAACACACAAAAATCACCACAATCCAATGCCATCCATGCCCTAAATTATGTTTAAGTTCAAGAGACCCCACAGAAAGCCTTGGTCCATGCACCACTGAGTACCCCTGGGCATGATGGATGAAAGCAGGGCAGACTGGGTGCAGGCCTGTGGCACAAAGCACACTGACTGGCTTCAAAATGGCCCCTTGATGCCCACTCACATGGCCAGACCTGCCTGGACCAGGCCTCAAAATGGCCCCACCCACATGGCAAGGCCCCAACACCACTCCAAAAAATCAAACAAACACACAAAAATCACCACAATACAATGCCATCCATGCCCTAAATGATGTTTAAATTCAAGACAACCCACAGAAAGACTTGGTCCATGCACCACTGACTACCCCTGGGCCTACTGGCTAGTGTGTCTTTACACGCATCCGAAAATTAAAAAAAAATTCCACATATAACAGTGAGATATTCAATTCCATGACATAAATGATATTTAAGTTCAAAAAAACTGACAGAAACAGTTCTATCATGCACCCATGACTAACCCTGAGCCTACTGGATACTATGCCTACCCACAATATATTTTTTTAAAGTTATGAAAAAGATGGTGGTGGTTAGCTGGTCTTCAGTGACTTTGCCCCAGTGGCGCCGAGGCATCTATTGAGTGAGTGTGGTGGTGCGTGGTGGGCTTCCTGAAGGAGAAGTGGATGCAGTGGTGGGAGGTCCAGTGGGGTTTGGTGGTGTGGTTGAAGGAGGCATGGGGGCTTGCGGTGAAGATGGGGTCGAGAGTGTGGCCGGCGGCATGGGTTGGTGTTGTCACAAGCTGTCTGAGTCCTAGGTTGGCAAGGTTGTCAATCAGAGTGGTGGAATTGGTGTCGTTGTTGTTCTCGAGGTGGAAGTTCAGGTCTCCTCGGAGGATGTAGTTTGTATAGGCAAGGGCATGTGTGCTGATGAAGTCGGCGTTGGAGTAGCTGAACTTTGGTCGGGTCCGGGGGGTCTGTAGATGAGCGTTCCTTTGAGGGTGGTGTTGGGGTCGGTATGGATCTGGAAGTGCATGAGTTCGGCGGTGCTTAGGGTGTCATTGGTGTTGGTCGAGACTCTGAGAGTGTTCCTGTGGACGATGGCGATTTCTCCTCCTACTCCGTTGGTACAGTCCCTGCAGGTGATCTTGTAGCCTTCCGGGATGGCCATGGCTATGGCGATGTCGGGTGCTGAGGCGGGGTTCAGCCAGGTCTCTGTCAGGAGGCGACGGCCAGGGTGGAGGAGTCGAGAAGGTCCCAGAGTTCGACGGCGTGTTTGCGGGCGAAGCGGGTGTTGAGGAGGATGCAGTTGAGGTAGTTTGGTTCCTTGGTTGGTGGTTTGGCTGGCCGGATGCTGGTGAAGCTGCAGCTCCGGCAGGTGAAGGGTCCTTGGGTGCACTTTGGGATGGCCTGGTAGCAGGTGTGTGATCGTCCGATGTTGGGTGCTGGCATCGTAGCGGTGTTGGGCGTCGTGGCATTTGCGTGGTCCAGGGGTCCTATCGCTGGGCACGGTCCAGGCGCGGACAGGCGCAGACAGGCTTGCCTTCGGCGCTCCAGCGGCGCAGCCATACAGTGGCCGCCATAAGAAGGGGAGGTGGGAGGGAGGAGCAGCTGGGAGGGGGGAGCAAGCGAATGTGAGCGGAGGGGTGGGGCCGCAGGGGACGCTTCGGTGGGAAGCGGGCCGGGAACAGAGGCAGAGCGGTGACAGGGGGACAAAAGGAGAGCAAATACAGTGGGGCAACAAAAAGTAAAACAGTGAAAAACACCAGGGGCACAGAGAACAGGCACAATATCTAAGGCGCAAGCACAAAGCAAGCGCGGCAAAACGCAGCAGAAAAAACAGACCTCAGGCCTACCACTGGCCACCAGGGATGCGGCTCAGGTGGTAGTCTGCGGGGGTAGGTGGGCCTCAAACTGACAGCAGCTGGGCTGGAGCACAGGCGCAGTCAGGTGGAGCTACGCGGCGTGGGGAGCCACCTGGCTGGAAGCAGGGTCATGAGTCACTCCCTTCATCTGCGCAGTGGCCAACATAAGAAAGGGAGGTGGGAGGGAGGAGCAGCTGGGAGGGTGGAGCGATCGAATGGGAGCGGGGGGCGGGGCCGCAGGGGACGCAGCGGCGGGAAGTGGGCCAGGAACAGAGGCAGAGCTTGCATGGGGGATAAAAGGAGAGCAAATACAGTGGGGCAACAAAAAGTAAAATAGTGAAAAACACCAGGGGTACAGAGAACAGGAACAATAAATAAGGCTCAAGTGCAAAGAAGCGTGGCAAAAAGCGGCAGAAAAAACAGACCTCAGGCCCACCACTGGCCACCAGGGATGAGGCACAGGTGGTAGCCTGTGGGTGGAGGTGGGCCTTGAACTAGCAGAAGCTGGGCCGGAGCACGGGCGCAGTCAGGTGGAGCTATGCGGCGTGGGGAGCGACCGCCAGTATATATATATATATATTCACTGAAAAAACCATAGGTTATAGTCTATATATAGTTAGGAATTTGCATTTACAAAACCTTGAAAATTCAATGAAAAAACCATTGGTTTTAGGCCATATATAGTTAGGGATTTGCATTTACAAAACCTTATTTTACTCGCATAAAACCATTGAAATTCCATATATAGTTAGATGCGCTAACTATATATCGCGCACCCGCAATCCACTGCTGATGATGTCACATATTACATCATTCATGACATGGTTAGTGACATCACTGATGACATCACTGATGACATCTCAAATGACATCACTGATGACATCACTGATGACAACATCCAGTGACTGTATGTTTCTGTAAAGTTAAAATATGTCTTACATATTGAAGAATGAGTGGATGTATAAGTGTCTGGATGAAGGATTTAGTAGGTGCATGACTGACTGTATGAGTGAGTGATTAAATGTGTCTTAATGAGTGCATGGGTTAGTGACTAAACTATCTTAATTTGTGCATCATTATATCTGTTGTTCTACAAACTGCTGCATGTGTTGATCAGTAGCTATATGAATAACTGTATGGGTTATTGATTGGTTGTCCAAGTATTTGTATGGGACACTGAGTGAGTGTGTATGGGTAGCTGGGAGGTGTGTGACTCTGTACATAGATGTGTGAGTAGTTGATTCACTAGATGTATGGGTTCAAAACTGCATGTGGAAACAGCTGTATGGGCGGATGACTGTGTGCATTAGTGTATTAGTGAGTGAATGGATATCTCAGTGCTACATGTCAAAGTAAGTACATATGTAAAACACAGTACATGTGAGAGTTGACATATATAAATAAGTGTGCATAAGAGCCAGTGAATGTGTGAGTGTCTGTATGGATCATTGTGAACTTGTATCAGGGATTGTATAACAGAGTAAATATGTGTTAGTATATGTTTGAATAAATAAGGTGTGTATAACTGTATAGTTGAGGAAATGGAAGTCTGATTGATTGTTTGCATGACTGACTAGGTGTGTGAGTAACTCCATGGATGAGTGACAGTCTGTGAGTGTCTCTTTACACTGATTGTATCTAAGGTTATATTAGAGTCTGAAGAGGTTCATCGTATTATCACATGAATGATATCATCAGTGATGTGATCAGTAATGTCAAATGAAATGTTATCAGTGATGTCATCAGTGATGTCATTTTAGATGTCATCAGTGATGTCATCAGTGATGTCACTAACCATGTCATGAATGATGTAATATGTGACATCATCAGCAGTGGATTGCGGGTGCGCGAAATATAGTTAGCGCATCTAACTATATATGGAATTTCAATAGTTTTATGCGAGTAAAATAAGGTTTTGTAAATGCAAATCCCTAACTATATATGGCCTAAAACCAATGGTTTTTTCATTGAATTTTCAAGGTTTTGTAAATACAAATTCCTAACTATATATAGACTATAACCTATGGTTTTTTCAGTGAATTTCAATGGTTTTTTAATAGCAAATATGAAAAGCTTTAAAATGTCAAGTACGTGATAGATAAAAACATTTTCATATTTATGCACGCTGATGTGCTTTGAACGCTGCACCCCCCTTCCCCTCTCTTTTCTCTTAGGAATACTCTCTCTTTGTAGATAGTGAAGGGTAGTTAACGCGGGCCTTTACCCCGTTGTAATCCGTCGTGCCTGCTTCTCTCTCCATTTGATTGATTGTTATCCAAACATTTACTGTTTTAGAATTGGTTCTCTTTGGTTCATTCTCTATTTACAAACAAGCACAGAGTCGCAATACTCTGTTTAGTCTTTGCAGATAGTGAAAAATCGTTTAAAAAAACAAATGGAATCGAGCAAAATCAGTAGGCCACTAATTGGATCTCTTTTTGACCTCGCTAAAATAGAAATATTAGGAACAACCCTTCATGAGAAATACGAAAATAGTGAGATGAACTGAGCTCCACACCATGAGGGCTGCAAGACAGCTCGTCTCCGTCACCCATCCCGCCCAAAATAACGACAAACCTTATGCAAATATTAAAAATATAGACAACACACCAGCAAAGAAACAGGGTAAAACATTTTATTAAATAACTATTTACATAACGTTGGTTTATAAGATGATGTCAGTAGTGGACCGATGTGTGAATAGGTCGGAAGTAGCACAAGGCGCCAAGATCCGGATGGAAAGTCCTGGATGTTGGGTGCCATAGTTCAGAGTTCTGAGTTTGAGCCTTTTTCAATGCCTGTGCTTTGTTGTTTCCCCTCCATCAAAAACAAAAAAAAATATAAAACTGTGCAAAAATACAAAAAAATCAAAAAATGTTTACAAAAGCAGTGCTTGTAAGACTGTCTGAAGCTTATTTCCACCTACTGCAGCTTCACTATTCTCAAAGTAAGTGAGGGTCGTTTGTGGACCTGACTGCATTTGAAAACAATGTTATATGGTACCTCCCTAAACCGCTTGACGGAGGCCCCCGAGGGGCGGTGTGATGGCACGGACTCGGAGAAGACGCTTGGCTCCGACCCCCTCCCCAAGTCTTATAGCACTGGTGTAGCCTGAGATCGCCCCCGACATAGGCGGCCGGCTCCCGGGGTCCGGCGGAACTTTTTGCCTTTTGATGACTCTTCTATTCTGGACTTTGTCCCACAATCCGTTTGACCTGAAGACACGCTGTAGTGGGGCGCCCCTTTACCGTTTTAGTTGCCATTCCGCCCGCTTTTGCTACACTGTGCCTCTTCCGCCATTCAGCTGTTTACCGCCCGCTCTTGCGACTACAGCGTCTCGCTCACCATGTAGTTAAGTTGCTCCCGCTCTTGCGGTGCAGCGATAGGCGGCTGCCACAGGACTCTCAAAATGGCGGCCGGCTCTTCGGTTTTAGGCCTGGTCCACTAAAATGGCCCTGGGACACCTTGGAACTCGGACGCTTCCCTGATAGGGCTTGGGTCCCATTCTCGAAAGCGTCCCCTCAGCCTTGAAGATTCTACAAAAGTCTTGGGGGCCCCCGACTCCCGCAGGCTTCTGGTGGGGAGTGGCTGCCATGTCTGCTCGTGAAATGGCCACGACGGAGCTACGAGATGGTAGTGCTCTCATGCTGACGCCAGCTTTAGTCTGAAACATCCAGAAACACTGTAGTCTACCAATTCGATCAGTTCCGGTAGCGCCCCAACATGACCCGGAAGAGAAGAACTTGCCCTCCCCTCTTTGACTGATGGCTCTTGTTGCCTGTCCCCTCTGTTGTCATTTAACAGAACTTTTTGGACTGCTGAAAGGGGTTGTGTTCCGAACGCTGGTTGGTGGAGACATTTTGACTATATTCTTGACCTACGTTGTCGCGTAATGCGTTATATGACACGCCGCGTTAGCGCACCCGGAAGTGATCCGGGGCGCGGCGCGCAGCGCGTAACGTAAGCATAACAGGTCATGTGACTTGTTAATAAAACTTTTTATTGGTTCATTTTACTTTTGTTATTTTAATAATGAAAAGCTTGGTCATATGACCTAAAAAATACGCTTTTTATTGATTTCGAACTTTTTTTTTAAAACATATATGTTATAATATTCCAGGCTAATGTACTTTCCCGGAAAATTTACAACTGTCCTGCAAGTAAAATATATTCCTTTTTCGAGAAAAAGGGCGTTTCTTCGTTCCATGACGGAGCCGTTGAGTAAAAGAGACTCGGCCTGCTGTCTTAGTCGCCGATACGCCTGATTATCAGATTCTTATCGATCACTTTATGTTGCAGGAGTGGAAAACACAACTGCCCTTGACCATTTATCTTTACTGCGTTCCTACGTATTATACCTTTTATCCGTCATGTAATTGGACTGCTTTATTTCACTTGCCTTTTACTGATTCGAAAACAGTGACTAAAAGTAAAAACTTTACCAATCTAAATACTACTACCGTGTTTTGTTTTAAAAACCTTTATTGTGAAAATGTCAGTATACAAATACGGGCTTATAACCACGTGGGCCGGCCACGGAGCAAACTGAAATCGTATATGATGAGGAGACATTTACACTGTAGAGGAACGTAACGAGCGGGCCATTAGGTTACAAGAACTAAGGTGTCTAACAGTTGCGGAATCGGTGGACGTACATTTTGTAATTAAAATAACACAGGGCCACTTACAATAAAATTTTCTAGATATACATTTGCGGGCAAGGAGTTACGAGTCCCATTTATACCGGCGCCATTTTGGGCGAGGCCGGGCAGGTCCAAGATATAGTCAAAATGTCTCCACCAACAATCGGCCAGACCAGAACCCCTTTCGGCCCTTTATGCTACAAGATGGTGTCTTCCATTCAGAAAATATTGTTGGCAGCATTTTGAAAGGAAAGATAAACAGCCGTTCTCCTAGTGAGTCTCACATTGTTACATTTAGGAAGAATGTTGAAGAGTAATATGTGGAAAATCTGAAGCCATTTTTCTACAAACTCTCAATCAGCCTTGGATGGAAAAAAAAATCCTGAAGAATGTACAAACTGAAAACCAATTTTTGTCTGTATAGCATCAACAGCAACGCTTGAGTCAGCTTTGTGTCAAGTCGCCATTTTCATTCAATCAATAGCGTCCCCCTGCACACATTCAGGAACCTGGTCGTGTCTTCAGGTGAAACGGATTGTGGGACAAGCAGAAAGGAAAAGGAAAAAAGTTCCGCCGGACCTCGGGAGCCGGCCGCCTATGTCATGGGCGATCTTTGGCCACACCAGGGCAATAGTGAAGCTGCAGCAGGTGCAAAAGAGCTTGAGACAGTCTTACAAGCACTGCTTTTCTAAACATTTTTTTGTATTTTTGCACAGTTTTATATTTTTTTTTTGTTTTTGATGGAGGGGAAACAACAAAAAACAGGCATTGAAAAAAGCTCAACAGTGCAGGGCGCCTTGTGCTGGTTCCGACCTATTCACACATCGGTCCACTACTGACATCACCTCATAAGCCAACGGGGCACCCCACACTGACTTTCGGCGCAGCATTGTAGGATGGCCACACCAGTGCGGCAACTTGCTGGACACCACCTCGGTGCCATCCAGATCTCGGCGCGTTCGAATCACTGTACCGCAAGAGTGACCGGAACTCAGCTGGTCACGCCGTCTTTCGGCGCAGCATTGTAAGATGGCCATACCAGTGCGGCAACTTGCTGGACACCACCTCGGTGCCATCCGGATCTCGGCGCGTTCGAGTCACTGTACCGCAAGAGTGACAGGAACTCAGCTGAACACGCCGTCTTTCGGCGCAGCATTGTAGGATGGCCACACCAGTGCAGCAATTTGCTGGACACCACCTTGGGCAATAGTGAAGCTGCAAAAGGTGCAAATAAGCTTCAGACAGTCTTCAACTTAGTCTGATTCTTATAATAAACTTCAGATAGTCTTACAAGCACTGCTCAGAACTCTCAACTATGGCACTCAACATCCAGAACTTGCCATTCGGATCTTGGCGCCTTGTGCTGGTTCCGACCTATTTACACATCGGTCCACTACTGACATCACCTCATAAGCCAACGGGGCGCCCCACGCCGACTTTCGGCGCAGCATTGTAGGATGGCCACACCAGTGCAGCAATTTGCTGGACACCACCTCGGTGCCATCCGGATCTTGGTGCGTTGTGCTGCCTTCGGCCTACTGTAGCCGCAAGTGCGGACGCAACTCAGTTGGACGGCGAGTGAAACGCTAAGGGGCGCCGCACTGCAGCCGAGGAGCCTCCATCTTGGGGGAGACGCACAGCCCCCACTGACTGACGCGACCTCACAGGCCAACGGGGCGCCCCACGCCGACTTTCGGCGCAGCATTGTAGGATGGCCACACCAGTGCGGCAATTTGCTGGACACCACCTCGTTGCCATCCGGATCTCAGCGCGTTGTGCTGCCTTCGGCCTATTCGCACATCGGTCCGCTACTGACGCCGCCTCACGTGCCAACGGATTTTCTACGCTTTTTGTAGCCCTATGCCGCATAACAGGTCATGTGACTTGTTTATAAAACTTTTCATTGGTTCATTTTACTTTTGGTTTCCTAAAGATGGAAGGCTTGGTCATATGACCTAAAAATAACACTTTTCATTGGTTTAGAACATTTTTTTTTCCCAAACGATGAAAGCCCCACCTTGTTTCTGGATCATTCAGACTGAAGCTGGCGTCAGCATGAGAGCACCACCATCTCGTGGCTCCGTCGTGGTCATTCCGCGAGCAATCATGGCAGCCGCTCCCCACCGGAAGCCTGCGGGAGTCGGGGGCCCCCAAGACTTTTGTAGAATCTTCACGGCTGAGGGGACGCTTTTCGAGAATGGAGCCCAAGCCCTAGCAGGCAAGCGTCCGAGTTCCAAGGTGTCCCAGGGCCATTTCAGTGGACCAGGCCCAAAACCGAAGAGCCGGCCGCCATTTTAAGAGTCATGTGGCAGCCGCCTATCGCTGCACTGCAAGAGTGGGAGCAACTCAACAACATGGTGAGCGAGACGCTGTAGCCGCAAGAGCGGGCGCAACTCAGCTGGATGGCCGCCACCTGGGGAGGCCCGTTCACGCCGCCTCCCCCACGCCCCCCCCCCCCGGGCCGCCCCACGCCAATTTTCGGAGCAGCATTGTAGGATACCAAAACCAGTGCGGCAGTTTACTGGACATCACCTGGGTGCCATCAACATCTCAGCGCGTTCTGCTGCCTTGGGACTATTCGCACAACAGACCGCTACTGACGAGGCCTCCCCCCGCACCACCCGGGATGCCCCACGCCAATTTTCGGAGCAGCATTGTAGGATCCCAAAACCAGTGCGGCACCCAGGCGACATCACCTGGGTGCCGTCCAGAACTCTGCACGTTGTGCTGCCTTGGGACTATTCGCACAAAAGACAGCTTCTGACCATTGTTGCTTTTTTGGGTGAAAAATGTTTAAATGTTTTTACAGTTTTTGTTCCGTTCATTATATTTAAAAGTTAATAAAGTTTTATAATCTTTCTTTGTTGGAGTGTTATAAATTTTTTTTAAAACGGGTGAATGGGGCCTTGAATCGGGTTATTGTCATGTGTGGGCTTTGGAAGTGTGCTGCTGCAGGATCGGACATTTCAAACTCAAATGCACGTTCTTTTTCTTACCTTTCCGAAGCATGGAGCGCAATAGCAGGCAGAGAAAGGGTGATGCACGTGTTGAACACTACCTGACCTGGCAAGTTGCTGGCAGTGCCCCCCCGCCCGCTCCTGAAAGAGGGCACACACACACCGCCGCCCCGAGTACTTCACAAATTTTTAAAAGACCATGCGCTTGTTCATGAGGCTTAAATGGTTTATCACCTCTTCTAGAACACCTGCATCGACCCTCTGACGTTTCCTGGAAAAATTACCACGTAACACAATACCAAGCCCTGTCAGCTGAAACCCCCGAGGAATCGTGGGGCATATTATCAAGGGGGTTTATCTCCGCTTTTTTGGCTTTAAAAGCCATGAAAGCGGAGATAAAATTATCTCCCTATTACCAAGCTGTCGCTAACACCAGTTAGTGACAGCTAAAAGGAGATAGCGACCATCTTGGGCCCCGCTTTGCATGTCAGTGATACTTATCACTAATGACATGCAAAGTGGGCGTGCCAAGATGTTAGCGACTGGAAACAGTCCCTAACATCGCTATCTCCTATTACCAACTTTTGGAGATATTCGCGCTAAACGTGAATATCTCCAAAAGCTAACACCTGCCCTGAGCAGTTCTTGGCCATGTTATCCAATGGGAGGTGGATAACATGGCTAAGAGCATTTGCTCGATAATACATGAATATCGCTGACTTTTCTGCGATAATAGCAAGGTTTATCTGCGATAAAAATCGCCGACGTGCGGCGAAAATTTTTGTCTCTAAACAAGTTAGAGACAAACATTATCGCTAGTTGTTCGTAATATGCCCCCGGGTTTTTGCTTGCAGAAATCGGGAGGCGGGAGACTAGCACTGAAATCAGTAGTCTCACGCCTGAATCGGGAGGGTTGGCATGTCTGGATTCTCTTTAGCTGGGGCCATAAACTACATCCGCAGGGGTAGGTGATAGCCTGGGACCAGCCTGGCATCTAAAATGGCTGCCGTGCACGACAAAATTGTGGCATTGGAAAAAAGGCAAGATGGCGCAGACAATGTTTATCAATAAGGATTCATTTATAACAAAATATTTTATCGCAGTGACAAATTGGCGGTCAACACTTCCTGATTTCCATCTAATCGAACGTTAACAGACGTCACGCAGCAAAAAAAATAAAAATCTCACGCACAGCCACTGGAAAAGATGTATCAACATATATGAGCCTCCTCAGCCACCCTCATGAAACATAGGGGATTAGGATACGTCTCCCGCACCCCCTTATACCTAGTAATTTAATTAAAACGAAGCACAAAATGGCGAATTCCCGTTTCGCTACCAGTTTGCGGCCCAGTTCGCGGCCCGTGAAGCGCTTCTACCGTGAAAAATCATTTTTTTTTTATTTTCCCCACGGGACCCTTTAATAACCCCAACAACATTCCTAGGAGGTCAAGAGGGGTATACCTTGCCCCCTTTCATTAAATTCCCCCTTCGTTTTTCACCTCTTCTTCTCTCTCGATCCTACCGAGAGATAAGATGGCGGCCGCTCCGGACTGTCACGCAGCAAAAAAAATAAAAAGCTCACGCACAGCCGCTGGAAGAGATGTATCAACATATATGAGCCTCCTCAGCCACCCTCATGAAACATAGGGGATTAGGATACGTCTCCCGCACCCCCTTATACCTAGTAATTTAATTAAAACGAAGCACAAAATGGCGAATTCCCGTTTCGCTACCGGTTTGCGGCCCAGTTCGCGGCCCGTGAAGCGCTTCTACCGTGAAAAATCATTTTTTTTTTATTTTCCTCACGGGACCCTTTAATAACCCCAACAACATTCCTAGGAGGTCAAGAGGGGTATACCTTGCCCCCTTTCATTAAATTCCCCCTTCGTTTTTCACCTCTTCTTCTCTCTCGATCCTACCGAGAGATAAGATGGCGGCCGCTCCGGACTGTCACGCAGCAAAAAAAATAAAAAGCTCACGCACAGCCGCTGGAAGAGATGTATCAACATATATGAGCCTCCTCAGCCACCCTCATGAAACATAGGGGATTAGGATACGTCTCCCGCACCCCCTTATACCTAGTAATTTAATTAAAACGAAGCACAAAATGGCGAATTCCCGTTTCGCTACCAGTTTGCGGCCCAGTTCGCGGCCCGTGAAGCGCTTCTACCGTGAAAAATCATTTTTTTTTATTTTCCTCACGGGACCCTTTAATAACCCCAACAACATTCCTAGGAGGTCAAGAGGGGTATACCTTGCCCCCTTTCATTAAATTCCCCCTTCGTTTTTCACCTCTTCTTCTCTCTCGATCCTACCGAGAGATAAGATGGCGGCCGCTCCGGACTGTTTAGAATGTTGACAGACACCGGAGAGCCAATCAGCTTTCTGCACGCAAAGTTCCGTTTCGCGAAAAGTAAGCGAACCGGAGCGCAGCCTGGAGCGCTGTTACAGATATATATCTTGTTTTAAACGTTAATTTCTCAAAAACTACTGGAGCACATATATTGAGACCTAGCAAAGGCACATCGGGCTAACAGTCCCTACAATTTTGCCAAGTTTCGTGCAAATCCATTCAGCCGTTCGAGCTAAAAGTGAGTCCAACCGCCCTATGGAAATTAACATGGGAAAATGCGTTTTGGGACCCCCCTTTTTTCTCGGCCCCCCCTTGACGAAACCCCCCCAAATTTTCAAGGGCTGCTCAGAAACGAAATGTACCATTTTCCTGAAAATTTCAGCCGATTCCGTCCACAAACGCCAAAGTTATTAGACATAGAATTTTCAAAAATGCCATAGGGAAAAAATCCTAACTATATATACCTACTGGCGATAGCCAGTAGGTAATATATATATATATATACATATATATACATATATATATATATATATATATATATATATATATATATATATATATATATATATATATATATATATATATATATATATATATATATATATATATATATAGCTTGAAAGCAGGAAGGAGAACCTTGTGTGATAAGGCCCTTTTCTTTTGGCAACATCACTGCAAGTTTTCCAAATAAGCCTCAGGAAAGGAGGTATGGTGCAGCAGAGTACCAAGAGACTGGTCACATGTACGTCTCATCTTTGAAAATGGAAGTTTAAAAAGGCTTGAAATCCTTTCTAAAGCTTTATTAGAAGGAAATGTAAGACCTTCATCAGCACAATATGGTGGACTTCCCAGATGTTCAATGATATCATGTGTGTGTGATATTGGGCCCACCACTGAATGGCACGTCAAATTTACGTAGTCAGTTCAGGACTAGTTAACACAAGGCAGACCGATCAAAAAAATAAAATGAATAATGAACGATCTGGGGCTAGATGTAGGTAAATAGGATTTACCGATTCTAAAATACAGAATTTTACCAATTTGGTATTTTAGAATCGGTAAATCCTATGTAGCTAATAATTTGGTAAAAATTACTGAATTCGTTAAGATTCGGTATATACAGAATAGGTATTTACCGATTCGGTAATAGCCTTTCATTCCTAAAGGCCTCGAATGTCAATTACCGAATCGGTAATTACCGATTTGGTAAAATAGGGAAAGAGTCAAGGGTGGCAGGGTGTCACTTTGACACCATGTTGTACCCCTGAATAGTGCTTGTGTGCACATGTGGCACACATAGATGCCCTAAGGGCATGTATGTCTGTCACATGGCACAGGTGTAAATGCACAGATTTGCATTTACAGAGGTATTCGTTATTTACCACCAACTAATAGTTGGTGGTAAATAACGAATCCTTAAAGCACAGAAGCACTCTACAAAGTGCTTCCTACATGTCATTTACTGATTCGGTAAATATCGAATCGGTAAATGATGATTTGGTAAATACCGAATCGGTAAATACCGATTCGTTATTTACTGAATCCTCCCCTACATCCCAAATGCCCAATACCGGTCGGTAATGGCCGAAATTCGGTAATTTCGGCCGTTACCAACCGGTATTGGGCGACCTACATCTTGCACTTAGAGGCTTTGCACATTTTAAAATAAACAATATGGGAAATCTTACCAAATTAATACAATTCAGAACAAAGTGAAATCAAAGCAGTTGCGCCAACTCCCTTTGAGGCGTGGTGATGTCTAACTGATACCTTTGTGTATGCTCAGGTGTTTTGTCAAGTGACAGATCTCTTTCGCTTCAGTGTTTTTGTGCTATTGATGCACAGAATTACATGTTTATTATAATCTAGCTAGGACACATTCTTTGGAAAAAAAATGTCAGCTCATTTGTGCTTTAACCTGGTTAATTCACTCTTCAGAGTGTGGCTTCTGTTTCAGGAAGTGCAACTGTAATACTCCCCAGACGTGAAAATGGATCTCTTAAAGAGTATAGCCCAAAATGGCAGTGTGCAGAAAAGAAAGACTGTTTTTTCCAGAAAAGAATGAACGAATTGCATGTATGATCATGAAGTGTAATGGAGCAGCTCTCTGTGTAAACATGGCCCATTAGTGATTCAAATAACAAGAACAATCACAGAGCAAGTATTTTTATTTGTACTTTCTGAAGGATCACGTACACAATATTCATAAGTATGAAAACACAAAAGTACTAAACTCAGGGCATGTATAGTGATGCTGCTCATTTGAAATCTGAACCTATACAAACAGTTGTGAACAGAAGCACACCACAAAGCTACACCTTTCAAGTGGTCTGTTCCAGGACAAAAAGGACAGATTTTAAAAGTTCCTATTGCAGTTTCATCACTGAAGGTTCCTACATTGCCTAAGCGTGTGCCAAAACCAAGAGATTGAAAAAAAAATAGGCTAACTTCTACACTTTAATTAAAGCCATCGGATAGTTTTGTATGCCACAGACATATTTTTGTGCACTCCAAGTTGAATATTTATCTTTAGTAGTGGAACAAATTGCACATCTTTATGGTCCATGTCCCTGTATAAACTCCACAATCATATTTTTAGTGGTTTAGGTTCAATACAGTCTCAGTCAGAAAAAGTGGCAGATGTTCATGAGTTCTGGATAATTGAAATGGGGGGTAAACTGTAGCTCTTTACATAGGCACTGGAAGAACGGGTGCGGTGGGGTGAGGGGGTGATAGGGCACCCGAGAAATAACCATGCTGGAGTTCAGAAGGTGAATGAGCAATAAAGATGTCTATAAATTTGTCTTTATCTTGTTTGTTGTGCATTCAAAGACAGAGGTCCAATGTCAGGCTATGTCTTCTAAAAATTGCACCTTATTTGTTTAACTGGGAGATTGGTGTTTACTTCTTATTCTCTGACTGCAAAGTGAGAGGATTTTGTAAAGTAAACTATGTGTCCTTCCTGCAGGGACATCTTTAAGATTGTGGAGGTCCTGGGCCAAACTTATTTTGGGGCAGCTGTTTGGAACCCCTTCCAATTTATAATCCAATTTCAGCTCTTTGGTGCCTTCTTTGGCTAAGTCAATGACCGTGCACAGGCACACTCCTCCAAATTCTGAATGTATTATATTCAGGGATAACACTACCGCAGATCACTAAAATTACTTCAAATACCCTCTATGACACAATCTCATTTCTCAAATGCGATGTTCTGTTTAGATCTAAAAGAACCCTTTTTATAGATGTTGCATGTAACATCAACACAACATTTCTCTGCAAAATATCTGTAATACACTCTCACACATTACCCACATTAAAAATAAATGAATGGAAAATGGTATTTGAACAATCTATCTAAGAATTACTTAAGATCACCAGGGCAAGACTCTCTGTAGACAAATGCCGGAAGGCTGGGTCCCTGGGCCACAGCCCACTTTGCCCATGCCTTAAAATGTCTCTGCCTTCTTGTTGGATAATGTGAAAGGAAAGGCTGCGGGTGACATGTTCTTCTTTTCTAACATAACAAAATTAAAATATCTGTAAATGATCTGTGCACAATTTTAAAATATGTCAGCAGTTAAGAAAGTACAAGAGAAGCACATTTTTAGGTTTTGCTTATGCTGTGCTTGTGAAATCATTTAATATAAATCTTAAAAGGACTTACATCTTGCCCTTCCTTTTCATTTGCTCATGTGCTTACAACTCACTTTGTCTTCGTTTCTATTGGTTGTAGCATACCATTTCCTGTTGTTTCTATATGTGTTCTTCTTATCAGTGTCCCATGGCCGAAGTACACCTTTTCATCTGCGTCAAATTTCTTTTGTTATTTTAATAAAGAACGAGCATCCCATCTGCACTCCCATCCTCCGCCTACTCTCTGCTCTGTGACATTTCTTTCTTTCCCAAAATGGTTCCTATATTTGCAATGATCATTGAAAGCTGCCCCCGATTCCCCCACCTGCCCCAAAGGTAGTGTGAGCTCAGCGCCAGATGAGACATATTTGGTATTCCTCTGCAGCAACATGCACAGGCGATCAAAGGCCAGTGGAAACTTCAAGTAAGCCTAAACAGGTCAATAGGGCCTCTAAATGTACCTAAATCATGTTATAATACAAGCCAACCTAGCTTTTTGTAGGTGCAGGATCACATGATGTTGAGCTAACGCTGAGACTCAAACATGGCTCCCCAGTTCTTAGTTCAGTAGTTCTGGCCATTACGCCACATCATCTCTCCGGCTCTTTCTCTTGGTATTTTTGGTACATCTTGCTGCACCACAGACCTCTTTTGCGTCATATGTCGGGCCAACTGTGCACTCCCTTTTGTTCCAAAAATCCTCTAACCATCAAGAACCTGTAACACTGCATTGATATTGCATAGCTATTTTATTCCCATATTCCTGCGTGGTGATTTTGACAACGGAGAGCATTTGACTCTCTGCCTGGCTCGCTCGCTCCTCCCACCCATTTTTAAGACTCATTTATGTTTTGTTTCTGTGATTTTCCACTGTGTGCATAAGCTACAGATGACATTTTGTGACATATGTGCTTCTTGTTTAACTTGCCTTCACTGTCAGGGGATCTTTGGAAGAGTACCTGTGTACTTCGGCTGGTTCTGTCACCGGGGCTCATTTTCATTATGAACGAGCACATCGGCTGGCTCACACTTATCATTGCGATCTCTTACTACAAAACAAGCAGTCACAAGTGCAGCAACCTTGCCAGTCTCTCTGGCAGAAGGGGCTTTTATCATGATAGGTCCGTGTTAGCAGAAGGGGGATTGTTTTATAGAAGTTGGGCTTTAGTTATGCGTCTGAGCGCAGGTGATAGCCAATCTGATGCATTGTGCTAAATCTAGAACCTGCTACCTAAGTGTCAAGTGCACAGGGCTGAAATGAATGTAAACTATTTTAAATAAAAAGTATGAAACTCCATCTATTGCCTATTTGCAATTTCTCCAGTGCTGGCAGATCAGGGAACTGAACAACAGAGAAATACAAAGACCTGCCAAAGCTCACACAATCTGGTTGAAAGGCTTAGATTAAGAGCCAGGTCTTATGCTTCTGCACACAGCAGCTTAAGTGCTTCAGCTTAATATCCAACAACACATAGGGCTACGACCTTCCACAGGAACCCCTGTCTACAAGAAACACCATTGATCTAAGATCAGCATGTGAGGTGTGAGTGGTTTAAGTCCTAGATGATGTCTTGCATGCTGTTGCATTTGCTTTTATCAGTTGAGGACTGCATGTACCAGAAGCACAAAATCAACCTGGTAATCATGAGCGGTGCACATCTGACACAGAACAACATGAGGTGTCTGCTTGTGTTGAGAGTTGTCCGTTCAATCTCATGGTCACAGAAGAGCCTCCATACATAAACCCCATTCGACTACTTGATTGATAATTCTGGGAGCAGAGTAGACACCCGTGTGCGGGTATAGAAAAGTGAGATCCCTGATCTGTGAAGTTAACCCTTAAATCTCCAGCCTCATTTAAAAAGTAATAAAGTTTTATTAACCGCCCTTCAAACAGCACTTCCGGTGCTTCTTAACGCCACTTGCTAGAGATAAATACAGACCCTTTTTCTTCAGCTTGTCATACTACAGTATATCTGTTTCTAAGTACTGTAAAATAAATTACACAATTTAAAATAATTAATTATCAATTAATTAATACTAACAAGTAATTATTATTTAAAAATAAATTACTTCCCACCCTTTACCCCTATAAACCCCACATCCCAAACATAATATTTCCCCAAAACAATTGAGCACAATTAACACATTTAAATATCAATTAAATAAATATTATGAAAAAAAAATAATCATTAATGTATTATAATTAAAGTACTACCCACCCTATTCCCCTGTAAACCCACAACCTGTAACGGAACTTAAAAAAAAATTGAATTACATTTATTAACTACTGAAACTTTAACACTTACATTAAAAAACGTAAACAATACTCATACAAAAATGACATCACATACATTTAAAATGTATACTAAAATATATAACACTAATTAAAAAGTGATATTTTCATGAATTATGGGCTCATTACGATGGCGGAAGGTCAGTCCGCCAACGTCTCGGAATGGAGAGCGGCCGCCCACAAGGCGGCCTACCCACACTAAGAATTACAATGCGACTGCCACCACGGCGGTCAAATTCATTATATTTTATATTGGGGTGGGGATGCAGTCAGCCCCCGCTGCAATACAAAAAATAGGGTGTTTACATATCCCTGCACTACGTGGTAGGCACCATGCAGTGCCTGTCACATTGGACAGGGATATGTAGGGGGGCACCAGGTTCCCATGTACCAGCCCCATGGGGTAAGGGGGACCCGCTAGAGGCCTCCAAATCAATTTCTGCCAGCAGGTTCACAGTGGGTTGACCACCGCAGAACAACCGATGGAAATGGATATTGTAATACCTATGGCTGTGCTTGACAGGCACCACCACCATTCTGAGGATGAAAGGCAGTCCGTCAGGCAGTCAGAATGCTTCCAACTGTTGGGGCCGTGTCGGTCGGTCTTTCCGACTGCCAACATACTGCACGCCATCGTAATGTGGCAGGCACTGATTCAGTCACCGATGGTGGGGAGACTGCCACCGACAGGCTGTTGGTAGCAGTCTCCCCACCATCATAATAAGGCGCTTTATTTTTGCAAACTATTAATGACTTCTATTTCTTTCAAATTGATATTACTTACCTTAAAATCAATATTATTGACATCAATATTCTTGCTAATGATATTTCCATATCAGGATATTTTAGACCACGATGTTTTGCCATGGGGATATTATTTTTCCCAATATTCTGTCTAAAAACCCCTTTGAAATCAAGAAGGCTGTCTTGCCTTGCACATCAGTGCAAGTAGGAAATGTGCACTCTTTCAATTGGAAACATTTTGAGAGCACTAAAATCCCCCTGCCCTCCTTCCACTGACTGTCACCCTCTCCTACCCCCGTGGAATCAGCCTTCCTCTGCCCTCCGCTTTCATAGAAATTGTTCGAAGTTGTCAATTAACAATGATTGTTTGACAAAAAAGTACTTTTCTTGTTCTTTCACTTTTCTTTACCATGAGTTGGTCTCTCAGACATTCGCTGCATCAAGCGGGAGAGGCAAACACATATTTTCAGAAGTGTAGCATTGCATCATTTTTATACATTTTGGGCTTCGCAGTCTGTTTCCTTTATTTTGCTTTTCCACATCCCCTTCACTGTTGTTGGTGATCCCTCCCTTTCTTCACCTACCTGTAATGTTGTGGGATATGATGAGCACCAGGACCGACCCAGTCATGTAATGTGGGAAGGGCATGGGGAGGAAGGAGGAGTCAGGGAGGAGAGTAAGATGCAGAGAAAGTAAGGAGGCAGAAGTGAATAATAAAGCTCCCACCAAATTACCTGTTGTGTTGGTGTCGTCTGTCCTGGTGTAACAACACTACATCTGGCGACGAGGGTGGTCGTGGACCCTGGCTGTGAATGACTGGTGCCAGGGTGTCCAGCTGAGGCTCCGTTGTCCTGGAGCTACTGCAGTGTTCTCCGATCCGGGAACCTACCCTGTGTCTGCTGTTCCTGCCCGGATGGCCTGGTGAGTGCTCAGCTGCTCCGGAGCTCTTCAGTGAGATCGCGACCCGGGGATCCCACCCCGGTCGCGTGTGACTCCTGCGGTGCTGCATGTTGGTCGCGACAGGTCACGTGTGCCCCTTGCCATCCTGCTGAAAAGTCACGACCTAGGAGCCCACCCCGGTCGCATGTGCCTCCTGACATCTGGTTGTTCAACGTGAGCCCGGGAGCCCACCCCGGTTGCGTGTGACCCTGCGATGCTGCTCGTTGGTCCCGACCGGGATCCCACACCGGTCACGCAGGTGTTGGCTAGCACAAGATTTCCCCCAGTGGCCATCTTGAGGTCAGGCTGCTTCTACACATTTCTAAGAACATTGCCAGTATAAAACCCACCTCATCCGCACCAAGTCACAAGGAGCTGCGCAGTTTACGGTAGCCAGACATATTTTGCTCATCAGTTACAAATCTGCGCACTGCCCATTCATACTCCATGTCTGGGTCTCCATCATCGTGACAGCGGCATGCTTCCGCTGGCACCAGCACCAGGCTGGAGTCTCCTACATCAACATCCCAGACAGGAGGTCACAGACACGCCATGATCGGAGTCCCATTTCTGTGCCCGTCGGAACCCCTAGTTCTCATCTCTGGTGGTGGAATGGGCCTTCGCTGGCAAGAATGGCTTGATAATTTTGAGGACTTCATGAAAGGTTCAAATGTGAGAGATGAGAGTCAGCAACTCATTGCACTATGCGTTTCAATTGGGAAAGAGGTTGGTTAGATTATAAAGAAACTTCCGACTGAGAGTGCGTTGTCATATGAAGATGTGTGCGATGCTCTGAACAGGAAATTTCTTCACAAGAAGAACATCGATTACGAAAGGTACACATTTAATCTGGCATCTCAAGAAAAGAATGAGCCCATGAGTACATTCATCACGCGTCTTCGACGTTTGGCTCGCTACTGTGAGTTTGATTCTTTCACGACGGAAGACGCTCTTCGTCTACGAATCATAGAAGGAAGCCAGTCTGAGTCATTACGAAGAAGTCTATTGAAGAAAAGTTACTCTCTTGACGAGATTGAAGAAATGACGCAAGTTCACAATCAGGTGGAAGAACATGCAAAGCGAATGGAAGCTGGAAGAGGGGAAAAACGAGAGCATGCATTCTGGCTCCAGTCTCATGCCACAGACAGGAACACCCCTGCAAAACAAAGATCCTCAAGATCCAAAACTCAGTGTCACCATACAAATCGTTGTCGCAGTCACAGTCGGACTGACAAACGACAGGAGCGCCAACTTACGACTTCCCTCACATGGATACTTGTCCTGCGCTAGGCCAAAGATGTAGGAAGAGGTGGCAGAGACTATCATTTTGAGAATGTCTGCAAAGCACCTCACAAAGACACTCACAGAGATAATTATAGACATTTCAGACAATCCAACACTCGCCATCATGCCAAGCCGGTGTGGGACCGCAGAGATCCATCCACCGGCTCCTCAAGATAGACTCTTCATTCTCATGGTACATACAAATCACAACGGTCACAATCTCGAGAGTCAAGATCACCATCACCAGTGTCTCAAGACAGTGATGAATATGTATTCATGGTCGCAGATCCGGATAGGCTGAAGAAATATCCGCGACTCCATCTACAAAGGGATATACACATGGCTAAATTTGTACTGGACAGTGGGGGATCCCTCAATTACATCTCAGTTGCAAAATACAACAAAATGGATCCACGACCGCACTTGCACAAAGCTGCTGTGCGGGAATACACATGGATGTCAAAATAACGTTTACCGTGCCTAGGACAATTCCATACCAACCTTAAATACAAGGATAGGACCAGTCCTGCTTGCATTGATGCCATTGATGGTCCTGAAGCAAATTGTCTCCTTAGCATGCCCACGGCAGAACGACTTCAATGAGTAGAAATATTATACAGAGTTGATGACGTACCTGACATAGTTCACAAATTTCCTAAACTGTTTACCGGGCTCGGAAATATGGCTCACTGTCAAGTTCGTTTGCACATAAATGAACGTGTGCAACCCGTAGCACGACATCACAGGAAAATTACATTTCATCTTCAACAGTCCATAGAGGAGGAACTGCAGGATCTTCTCCAGGCTGACATCATTGAGAGAACATCAGGACCCACTCCCTGGGTCTCTCCGGTGGTGGTAGTGAAAAAAGGCTCCGCGGGCAAAGTGCTTCTCCGTGGTGATATGAGAGCACCCAATACAGACATCAAAAGATAGAGACACCCAGGACCGCATATCAGTGACATCCTTGCGTCGCTTAATGGGGCGAAAATGTTCTCCAAATTAGCCCTCTACAAAGGTTATCATCAGCTTGAACTTCACGAAAAATCGAGATATATCACCACATTCTCGACTCACCAAGGGCTGTTTAGATACAAACGGTTCAGTTTCGAGGTCTTGTCTGCTGCTGAGATTTTTCAAGAGGCTATCCAAAGAGTAATTCATCACATTCCCAACACCCTCAATTATAGTGATGACATTCTCATGTATGGAGCAACTATACAAGAACATGACAAAGCGCTGGACCAAGTGTGTCACACTCTTTTGGATGCCAACTAACACTAAATAAAGACAAATGTGAATTTCACAAGTCCACATTGAAATTCTTTGGACACATTTTTTCAGGCGCAGGCATGAGACCTAATCCAGAAAAGATTGCAGCATTGAATGATACTCCCAGATCTCGAGATGCTGGTGACGTCCATTCGTTTCTAGGCATGGCAAGCTACTGTGCTCATTATATCAAGGAATATGCCACTATCAGTTACACTCTAAGGAAGCTAACCAAACAAGGTCACCCATTCCAGAGAACCACGAGTTGTGAACAAGCCTTTCACTCGATTAAAGCTTCTGTTGAGTCTGCCAATGACCTTGCCTATTTCAAACCAAGGCAAAAAACAGAAACCACAGTGGATGCGAGTCCCGTAGGGCTTGGAGCTATACTAGCTCAATATGATAGAGCGGGTGATCAACGTTACATCATAGCATATGCTAGCAGGAAAGCTTGGCGGCAGTCTGGGCATCTGAACATTTCCCACCTTTTCATCTATGGCAAGCACTTCATGCTAATCGTGGTCCATCAAGCCCTGTTATCATCTTTGGAAATCCCGAGCTAGAATGCCACCCAGGATAGAATGTGCGAGCATCCGTCTTCAAGAGTATACTTATACCATGGTCCATAAACCTGGAAAAGCTGCAAATCCTGCGGACTACATGTCAAGACATCCTAAGTCAACATCCAAATCAATCCATCAGTAGCGGAGGAATACATTCACTTAGTAGTGGCTCAAGCCAAACCACCCGCAGTCCCTCTAGAGGCCATACTTGAAGCCACCAACGAGGAAACCACCTTACAAAATGTCAAACATTGTCTTCAAACAAATAGCTGGAGACATCTGGAAGAGCCTGGACAGAGCTAACAAATTGACAGTCAGGAACTGTCTTCATTCAGACATGTGAAGGATGAACTGTCCATCACCTCAGATGGTCTGTTACTAAGAGACAAGCAAATCATCATTCTAAAACAGCTACGTCAAGGAGTCATTAACTTGGCATATGAAGGGCACAGAGGGATCATAGCTACAAAGAGAACGCTGTGTGAGCGGGTCTGGTTTCCTTCCTTAATCACATGGTTGAACTCATGCTAAAAGATTTCCCGCAGTGTCAGCTAGTAAGTCGAGAGGAACCACCTGCGCCCTTACAAATGTCAGTACGGCCGGACGGTGCATGTCAACAGGTTGCAGTAGACCTCTTTGGCCCAACGCAATCTGGCAAATACATCTTAGTCATAATGGATGAGTACTCACGGTTCCCAATCGCACATCTCATTTCGTTAACCAGAGATGCCATCACCATACCTGTGTTGGATGAAGTCTTCGCAGCATGGGGCATACCAAAAGTGGTGAAAACTGATAATGGCCCGCCATTCAATGGACAAGACTTTGCTTCATTTGCTAGTCATTTAAATATTATGCATCAGAAGATCACTCCCCTGTGGCCACAGGCGAACAGGATAGTAGAAAGATTTATGTCAACCCTAATAAAGTCCATCCAACAAGCAGAACTTTCAAAGTGTGATGTGCAAGTGGCTTTAAATGAAGTGCTACGAGCATATCGAACCACACCACATGCTACCACAGACCAATGTCCTGCTACCTTAATGTTAGCTCGCACAGTGTGCACAAGAATACCAGCCTTGGAAGACATAGCTAGTGGTACTCATCGAGATTCTGATCATGAAGGATTAGTCATAAGAGACCAACTGAAAAAGGAGAAGATGAAAGAATATGTCGACAGTCGGAGGAAAGCTGCACAGCCATCCATTAAGGAAGGAGATTGGGTGCTGGCATGGCAAGAACAATCAAGAAAAGCTGACCGTCGATATCCTGCGTGTCCACTGCTGGTGACCAAACAAAAAGGAACTATGGTTACAGCTGACTCAGAGGATAAAAGGATCACAAGGAATGTGTTGCACTTTCAGAAATGCACGCCCACAGAACAGCTGGTCGTGCCTGACAGTGCACTGAAAGAGACTGCATCGGAGGTAGGAAGTGAGCATCGTCCTTCCACGTTTTCTGGTGAAGTTGAGATGGCGACGCAGGCGGAGGCTCCCAGACCCCAACGAATCCATTGAAGACCTGTTCGTCTCATTGAAGAACTGTAACTATGATGTTTTCTTTTCTGATGATTAGTTTGATATGGATAGACATCTCATGGGTGTTTTCAAATTGTGTAAGAACAGGGGATAAGTAATGTTGTGGGATATGATGAGCACTAGGACCGGCCCAGTCATGTGATGTGGGAAGGGCATGGGGAAAAGAGGATGGAGGAGTCAGGGAGGACAGTAGGACGCAGGGAAAATAAGGAGGCAGAAGAGTTTAATAAAGCTCCCATCAAATTACCTGTTGTGTTGTTTGGTACTGTCTGTCCTGGTGTAACAACACTACAGTACCCTCCTCTGCTCCTCCCTTATAGTCTCTTGGTATTTTTATTTCACCAACAAAAGATGTTTATCTAATTGGTGTGAGAGATAGCGATGCTGGCCTCCGGAGGGGCGAGGGCACATTAGATGCTCTCCTGGGGATGCTGCAATGAGGGCAGGCCTCACCTGGCACTGTGTATCCATGGCTGTGCTAATCTGCCTCAGAAATGCCTGCAGGACAACCACTAAAGCTCTTATCATTGACCGTCGTTGCCTCCCCACTCGCAGACAGAGTTGGGGATATTTGGTTACGTTGCTCTGTTTTGAGGTGGACGGAAAGTCGCTTACGGACTACTTGCAGCTAGATTCATCCATATCTCATTCATTTTCAGTGCTTACTCCTCACCTCACATAAATCATTCATAAAAACATTCTGCAACATACCTTCATACAATTTTGATGCTTTTTCTCATGACTGTCAGTCCTCATCAGAAGTGTTGTTCCCAAAAATGGAGGTAATTTGCAACCTGGTGCTGCATTTAGGAGCTCAGAGATGGGAAGAGGCCAAACATCGAATTTTCCCTCACCGTTCAGCAGAGGCAGTCTTAGTTAAGTTATATAAACAGAGCTTCTCTCATAAAGCTATTGTGTGGCAGCAGCAGTCTGTCTGTTTGGTTCACTGTTAAGTATCTTATTGTAACCAAATATACAAACCTGCTCTATGCATAGCTTCTTCTGCTTTAGGTGTGCTTTTGTAAAACTGCAAATTACAAGTGTAAGGTGAAGAAAGACATGTGACTTGTTTTTGTTTGCCTGTGATTTATGCTCTAGTTTATAAAGCAATGAATGAACGAATGATAGGCGGAATGCTTAACAAATCAAACATTCACCTCCAGTCACAGATCTGGGTTTATTCCAATTTTGTTTTCTTTCTTACTTCGCCACCACAGTTTGTTCCAAGCCATATGCAAATCAGTCTTGATCCTGCTCCCCATGAGAACAGCCCAGCCCCTACTGCCAGGCCAGGTCCGCCCGGGACCAGAAATAAGCATCCTGGGACCGGTGTCTTCGTACTCTATAAAGGGGTGGGGTTGTTGCCATGGGTCTTCAAACTGCAGGCACCCTTTGGGTATGGGGCAAGGGTGCCAATATCTGTAGGGGAAGGCTGGTAAGGGGCATAGGCTGAGTCCCTAGCAAGACAGAAATTGAAGTAAAAACACCTGTACAGATTTATGGAGTGAATTGATAGTCTCTAGGAGCGGGACTGAGGTTGCACCCATTTCAAGCATACTTGTTGGGTGCATGTTTTTTTTTGTGTCCTCCGCACTTTATCTAAGACACTGCTTTATAGTAACAGCACAATATATTGCCTTTCTCAATAAGCAAGTCATAACACTTTAATGGAGATTCACTAATTTATATTGCACAACTGCTCACCAATCTACAACTTACAACAAAAAACGGCTTATTATTAATCACATAGGAGAAACCTATTGCATTTACCAATGCGTGTTGGTATTTCTGATGAATGATTGAAACATCATTTTTAATAGGATCTAAACAAATGAAGACACTTTACTTAGTAATGTGCAGATTATAATAATTCACTGAAACCCACTTTCCATACATTGTAGTTTTTGCTCTATATGGTATTATCAGTAGTAAAACTGCGTGTCTATGCAAATGTAGTTTCATTGAAAAATGTATGTCTGTAAATGACTATTTGTGAAAGTCCATCACTGACTACATACCACACCCTACTACTCTCCTGCTGAATGGGCGTGTCTCATTTGCTACACTTGTCCTCGTTGTGACGCTTGTATTTTTCACAATCCCTACGACTGCGAGGGGATGTAAAATTGATAGCAGTAATCCCACTTTGAAAGTTGTCCCAGCACCACTGTATCTTTATGTTGTTTATGTCAATCTTACAGGTTTCTTGCGCATATAGAATACTGCACAACCTTTATAGGTAGCTAGATTCTAAAGAGCAGTCAGGCTATATATGTAGTGCACACAGCCAACTCCGATCTGCCAAACTCCTACAGATTAAAACCTTTGACCGCAATGCAATTTAGGTTAGTGGATCTCACTACAGGATCAAACACCACAATAGGAAGCTGCCCCTGAGGTTTAAGCATTATTATTGGTTGAGCATCAACCAGTAAAACAACACTGAAGGTCTCTTGGCCTACAGAGAACTTACATTTTCAGGCTTGTAACAGCAAAGGTATCAATCAAGTAACACCAAACCCAATCAATCAATCAATAGACATCAAAAGAATACCTCAGGCCCATTATTGTACAGAAAACATTCAGGCTCAAGCATGAGAACACAATCACATCCATAAGACTACTGCCAATGTGCATCTTAAGGTCTTCAACAGAAGAGCAGTTCATTTGAATAACTAGTCCCCATATACTCAAATTTAAGACAGCACAACTATCCCTCAGGCTCCACATATCTTACAAGCTTGGGTACCTGGTAGCAACGAAACAATTCAGTTACATGGAGAAGTGTGGCTCACTGGTTAGAGGAGGCAGACCTGGAAGCAGAGGTCAGTCGGGGACCAGGGTTCAATTCCTGGCTCGGCGGGGTCTTGAGTCCTAAAAATGTCCATGGACTCGACAATTCTTGCTCTGGTGCCTACTCGATTCACGGGTTCACACTCCGTGACTCTGGGCAATAGCTTGCTAAATCTCCACAACGGCCCCTCGCGGTGGGATGCCTGGCTTTCACCTTGCGGATACCCTGCCGGGGTTATCTTACAGGGGAATACCAAGACGGGTTCCCTAAGCAAGCGCTTAGAAACCGCTCGGTGATTTGCGCTATATAAATTCCTGTACATTTACTATACTGCAGTATCAGAATATGTTATCTTTATGCACAGAACAGTAGAAAATAGTAGAGCACAAGCAGCAGCAGTGCACGCTTCCCTTGTACATGCAGCAGACACAGTCACAGAACAAACAACAGTGCAATGCAAGCTTTGCTCATACAGGGCAGCAGGAAGAAGAACTCACTTCCCTGCGTCAGAGAACAAGCGAAGCACTCAAAGCAGATGAGTAAATTCTACACAGAAGTACAACACTGCTCCAAGCAGGATGTAAACCTGCTATACGTACCAGGGATGCCTCAGGTTAAAGCAAGCATGGTGTGGTGGCAGAAGCTGGACCAGTCTGTCTCACTCACAACAAAAGAGGAGTGTCACAGGGTTTGAATCCTGGAGATGACCTCTGGCGCATAAATGCTCTGTCCCGACTGAGAACATATTATACCATTCTCGATCTGGCTTGTCAAATCAGAATATTGAAATAAGGTAACATTTATGAATGTTAACAGATTAAAAGGTTGCTCCTACATTGGACAAAAGATGTGAGACATATATCAAATAAAAGCACAAAATCGTCAAAAACAGATTCATAGGATTTACCATCGGTAACATGCAAGCCCAGATTTCCTTTTTGCATGCATGTAATTATGTACTGGGACTTTTGTAACTCAAACATAGCTGGAAGCATTGGACAAAATATACAGTAAGGATTGAGTCCGATTCAAGGCCACGTGCATTGCTGGGAGTGGATGACTTTCTTTACAACGTATTTAAAAGGGGCCATGGGATTCCGGGGAACCATTTTTTAAGGAGAGTGAAAAGGTTCCTAAAAGTGATATGTTAATATTCCAATGTATTCATTAATTTATGCCGTTAGGGTGACTGCACTGACTTTCTCAAAGGCTTAAAGTCTTCCCTATATCGAGTAATACATATAGAGAGTACACACATCTTATAATTTACCCTAAAGACGCTCTTTTTATCAGTATTTCACATAATATGGTTTCTGTTTCAGCAACAGAAAATCTGATATTTACAGAAATGATTAGCAGTCAAACAGCCAGATCCTGGTTTTGCACCGCAACACCATTTTATGGAAACATGCAAAAAAGGGTATTTTTAGGTTGAGGTTTTATTGGAATAAATACAATTAATATTATCATTACTATTTGCGCAGCTGTGACAGAGGAAGAATGCTTAGTTAATGAAAGCACACAATAGTTTAGGACTATTCACATTTTAATCATTTTAATGTATGTCAGCATTTGTGTTATGAGAAAGACAATTCTTCGAATGACATGAAATGGCAAATATGTTTGACCATCCATCAAGGGCTTCACTAAAGCACTTGCCTAGAGTTCACAGTAGGAGATTCTGCTAGCAGGAGGACCGAGGACGAATGACACAATGCACCCTTCAGAAGGTAGGTAAGTATAAGAAGTTAAAAAAGAAAAACTATATCCCCGAAACTGAAATGTCAAATTGGGCCACCTTCATTGACGTTGCAGGATGATAGGTCAGTGTTCAATAAATATCAATGGTCTGATATTAGCACACTGTATCACAACGGCCCAACAATTAGAGTCCTAGGGGCAGATGTATCAAGATTCCGCTTTGCGAATCTTAAATTGCGAGAATTTGCGATTCGCAGTTTCAGATTCGTAAAACGGGATGTATGTAAAAAATCGCTAACGTTTTATGATTTCCTAAATATCGCAGAAAAATGGCAGAATCCTGTTTTGCGATTCCTTAATAGCGAAATTCGCAAATTAAGAAATCGCAAATCCGGGTATCTGCAATACAGGTGCAGCTTGATGACATCACAACCTGGAAGTGGGAGTGATTAGCGCCACCTGTTTGCCTGAGCCACACTCAGTGGCAGTTAGGAGTGTGTTGGGAGGCTGCACAGCATTGCAAGCTCTACAATGGAGTCACAGAGGCCACGGAGCCTGAAAAAAGAAAATGAAAAAGAAAACACAAGTTTTCTGAAAAAGAACAAGAGGTTCTAATTGAAGAAATGGTCTGCAGCCATGAACTCCTGTTTGGGAAAAAAGCCTTGAAGGTACCGGAGTCAAGGAAAAGAAAGATATGACTGGAAATCCAGGAAAAAGTAAATGCAGTGGGAGTCACCAACCGTACCATTGATGAGCTGCGAAAAAGATGGTACGACATGCGCCAAAGGTCGAAGGAGAGGGTGGCAGCCAGGCTGAAGGAGGCACACAAGACCGGTGGAGGAACTTCAACTGCAGAACAGCCAACACCCCATGAGGAGCTGGTGGAGGCCACTCTCCTGCCTGGGAGTGTGTGTGGAGTGGCTGAGATTGACAGCTCCGACACTGCATCCAGTAGTCAAGGTAAGATGCATGGCAAATAATCTTTAAACAGCTACACATAGCATGCACACTGTGTAGAATGAGGGACATGAAGTAAACACATTTGACTCCGGTCCACTCCTTACAACACATGTAGAAATGCATTATGGGAGTAGTAGTTGGATGAAGGATAGTTTGTGAATAAGACTAATAGAACACAGGCCTAGATTGTGGGTTGTAGTGAAGGCAAAATGAGAGTGTCAGGATTGATACAACTTTAAAGTTGAAAACTTTATTCAGTCCAAAATGCATGACAAACCACAAACTCACATGTCCCCCTTTACATCCACAGCACAATCAAGGGCACCAGGGGACATTGCTGAGGGAGAGGACTCCCAAATTCATGTGGAATACTCCAATGAAGGGGGAAGCAGTGAGGAATCAAACCAAACACTCATTATGTGCAGGAAGCGTACATATGTGCCCCCACTGGCTCCTTTGGAGGATGACATAGACAACACTGGGGATGCAAGAGACAATAGTTTGGAAAATCAGGAAGTATGTGAGAGTCGTGGACAACTGCAACCACAGAAAAGGTCTCACACAAATGGAGTACAAAGGTCCTTGTTCAGGAGCAGCAGTGGCAATGTTGAGGAGAGCACTATTTTTGCAGGACTGGAGCAGAACACTCTTCAAGTGCAGCGCCTGCAACACAAGGCACTGCGTTCAATAAACAGGCAGCTGATCACATTAAATAAAAATCAGCGTCACATGGGTGAGGGCATGATGGCCATGGCAGGTGCCATTGAAAAACTACACTAGAGCGCACTGAAAGTACCAGGAACAGGGCTGCACAACGTGCCCATGCACGTATGCACAGTTACACTAAGGCTGGGAACCGCCTCTGCACAACAACCAGCAACCTAATACTTCGCAGCATCACCATGCAGATGCAGATGACTCACTGCAGCCAAGACATTGCCAGAGGGCTAGAGCAAGTTACGAATGCTGTGGAACTGTTGCAAACCGCTAACTTTGGTGACAGCACACTAATGGTCTCTGGGGAGAGTGAAGAGACCTCCAGTAGGAGCAGCAACACTCCTAGATTGACACTTACACAACGTTGCAGTGCCAGACATGGTGCTGCAGCTAGCCATACAATGAAGGGCACACAGGCAGAACACCACCCTGCACCCAGCCGTCACCGTAGGAGGTGAAGTGGATAATGACACTATTGTTTAAACTGGTGAAGCAACCAACCTAAAGTGTTTTCATAACTTTAGTTATCAGTGCCATCACTGTGTTGAAACATGTCATGGGTTCTGAAAAAATGAATGTGTGTGAATTGTGAATAAACACATCACCTGTTACACAAATTATTTTTGTACATTACATTCATTTCTTACCTAAAAGAAGTTCTGTGTGATCTCAGACCGTCTCTGACGTCCAGCTGCTGACCCTACTCCTGCTGCTGCCCTGCCAGGGGGAGGTGTCCAGTCATCATCATCGGATTGTCTGAGTCGCTCACATCAATTTCGGTCCCTTTCCTCATTGCCATGTTGTGGAGCATTGCGCAGCTTGTCACTTTTTTACAACATGTCTCAGGGCTGTACTGCAGTGCCCCTCCACTTTTATGTAGGCATCTGAAATGGCTCTTCAAGATGCCAAATGTGCATTCTATGATGCTGCGCGTTGACCTGTGTGCCCTGTTATACCTCCTCTCACTTGCATTTGCTGGATTCAGATATGGTGTTAGCATGAAGTCTTGCACTGCGTAGGCACTATCACCTGCATGGATGAAAAGGAAGGTAAGTCAATGTTCCCCCATAAATAGAGTAATGGATGGATGTATGGATCTGTGCTATTGATTTACCTAGCAGGTATCCCTCTCCAAACTCTCCAGCACTCAGACGACTATGTATCCCACTATTTCGGAAGATGAAAGAGTCATGTGTGCTGCCAGGGTATTTTGCAACAATGTTATTGATGATGTATTTGGCATTGCACACAATCTGGATATTCAGGGAATGGTAGCATTTTCGTTTCCTGAACACATATTCTGTTGCTGCTGGCGGTGTAATGGCGATATCGGTCCCATTAATGCAGCCAATGACATGGGGGAAACGTGCAATTTGATAGAAGTCAAGTTTGGTTTCTAGTAATGCCTGTTAGGTGCTGGGGAAGTATATGTGATGTACTAGCCTGTTAAGCATTCCATCTAAAAAGGCATGGAAAAAGCGAGAAAGAGCACTCTGTGACACCACACCAACCTCTGCTATGACTCCTTGAAAACTCCCTGAGGCCAGGAGGTGCAGTGAGCACAATGAAAATTATTAGTGGGAGAGGCACACCTAAAAAATATATCAATTCTCACTGAATGGTTATATATTTACTCTTCTAAGCGTGGTGCGGAGGTAGGCGCAATGCCCATACTGCGCCAGTCACTAATAAATAATATGATCAAGCGAAACCGCTTGCCCTCTGCGCACTGTTGCAAATCCGAATTGGATGTACAAGTAATTATTTAATGTACAATTTTATATAAAGAAACATGAAAAAAAAAGACTATTCAGTCAATGCATTTTTTACTGAAATTTAGTTCATCAACACATTATTTTTATGTCATAATGTTCTTTGTTATTCGATAATACAGTATTTTTATCAAGAATTCTATTTTATCTAACCCTGGGCGAAGAAATACGCTCCGTTCGCGGAGTTTGCGGAGTTTCGGCAACTCCGCGCTCCGCGGAGAACGCAAAGTTGTCGAATACTCCGCAAACTGCTGCGTAGCGTAGTTCTCGCGCGCTCAATAGCATTTTCGCGTGTGCGAGGATGCTTGTCGGTAAGATCGAGTTGCCGAACACGCAGAAACTGCAATCTGGCACAGAATAACTTGCGAACACGTTAGTAGTGACCGGAAATAAGGGGACGCGAGCGGGCGGGACAAACCTCATGGGTAACTTCACGCGCTACACATCCCGGGCATGCAGGCAATCAATCAATCAATCAATCAGGATATTTGTATAGCGCGCTACTCACCCAGAGGGTCTCAAGGCGCTTGGGGGAGGGGGGTCCGCTACTGCTCGAACAGCCATGTCTTGAGTTGCTTCGTGAAGCAGAGGTGGTCTTGGGTCAGGCGGAGGTGGATGGGGAGGGAGTTCCAAGTCTTGGCTGCCAGGTAGGAGAAGGATCTTCCTCCCATGGTGGATCTTCGGATGCATGGCACGGGGGCGAGGGCGTGGCTGGTCGATCGTAGCTGGCGGGTGGGAGTGTAGAAGGTCAGGCGGTTGTTGAGGTACCTGGGGCCCAGGTCGTGGAGGGCCTTGTGTGCGTGGGTGAGGAGTTGGAACGTGATTCTCTTGCTGACGGGGAGCCAGTGAAGGTCTCTCAGGTGTCCGGAGATGTGGCTGTGTCGGGGGATGTCCAAGATGAGTCGTGCGGAGGCGTTCTGGATGTGTTAGAGTCTTTTCTGGAGTTTGGCTGTGGTTCCGGTATAGAGGGTGTTTCCGTAGTCCAGCCGGCTGGTGACGAGTGCCTGTGTGACCGTCTTCCTGGTTTCGGTGGCGAGCCATCGGAAGATCTTTCGGAGCATGCATAGGATGTTGAAGCATGATGATGAGACGGCGTTGACTTGTCTGGTCATCGAGAGGGAGGAGTCCAGGATGAAGCCCAGGTTGCGTGCGTGGTCCGTTGGTTTGGGTGCACTGCCCTGGGCAGGGGGCCACCAGGAGTCGTCCCAGGCAGAGGGTGATGATCCAAGGATGAGGACTTCCGTCTTGTCTGAGTACAGTTTCAGGCGGCTGTTCCTCATCCACTCGACTACGTCTTTCATCCCTTCGTGTAGGTTGGTTCTGGAGGTTCCTGGGTCGTTGGTGAGGGAGAGGATCAGCTGGGTGTCGTCGGCGTAGGAGATGATGTTGAGGTTGTGTTGGCGTACGATGGCTGCGAGGGGGCTCATGTAGACGTTGAAGAGGGTGGGGCTGAGTGATGATCCTTGTGGTACGCTGCATATGACTTCGGTGGCCTTGGATCTGTACGGGGGGAGGCGGACTCTCTGTGTTCTTCCGGTGAGCAACGAGATGATCCACTCCAGTGCCTTCTCTTGGATTCCGATATTGCTGAGGCGCTGCACTAGGGTGCGGTGGCAGACCGTATTGAATGCTGCGGGGAGGTCCAGGAGGATGAGGGCCACTGTTTCCCAGTTGTCGAGCAGGGCTCGGATGTCATCAGTGGCTGCGATGAGGGCGGTCTCGGTGCTGTGGTTGGCGCAGAAGCCGGACTGCGAGTGGTGGAGGCTGGTTGGGCGAGCGCAATTGGTGATCCACTGTGTGAGGTTGTTGGCTGCTTGGTTGGGGTCCGTTGAGCTGGCGGGAGGGTTCTGGCTCAGTGAAGTGGTTAGCTGGTCGGTGGTGATCTTGTTCCAGTTCCTGCGGGGAACCTGTTGCGGGTGGTGGTGAGTCGTGGTCTTTCTGAAGCTGAAGTGGACGCAGCTGTGGTCTGTCCAGTGGAGTCCGGTGGAGTGGCTAAAGGAGATGTACTTGCTGGAGGAGAAGACTGGGTCAAGCGTGCGTCCGGCGTAGTGGGTGGGGGTGTTCACCAGTTGCATGAGTCCGAGGTTGGCGAGGTTGTCCAGCAGGGTGGTGGTGGTGTTGTCTTTGTTGTTCTCCAGGTGGAAGTTCAGGTCCCCTAGGAGGATGTAGTCAGCGGAGGTGAGGGCGTGCGGGCTGATGAAGTCTGCGATGTCTTCTCTGAATTGTGTGCGAGGTCCTGGGGGTCTGTAGATGAGGGTGCCTCTGAGTGTGGTCTTGGGGTCGGTGTGTATCTGGAAGTGAAGGACGATGGCGATGCCTCCTCCTGTCTCGTTGACGCGGTCTCTCCGGGTGATCTTGTATCCGTCCGGGATGGCGACGGCGATGTCGGGCGCTGAGGAGGCGTTCATCCATGTTTCCGTGAGGAAGGCGACGTCTGGAGATGTGGTGTCGAGCAGGTTCCAGAGTTCCACGGCGCTCCCGAAGACAAAAAGGGCTCGCCAACGGGTCAAGCAAGCTACTACGCATGCTCGCGGAGCTATGCGTAGTTCGCGGAGTGTAAGTACATCTTCGCGTAGCTCCGCGGAGTGCGGCTACGCGAACTACGCCCAGGCTTAATTTTATCTCACAAGTTGCCCATGCTCAATGCATTTCGGGCCACACGGCCCTTCGTCAGGGGATGTACCTGAAAAACAAAAAGATGCGTACTTTCCCTACATTGAAGGTCCTTCAACTTCACAGTTTACAGTTTACTGCAGCAGAATAAATTCGACCATATTATATCTAAAAAAGTGTTTACCATATAAGCATAATAAAATGAAAAAATTGCATAATTCTAAGTGAGTGAAAAACATGTATCCTTGTGTTTACGTGGTATTAAACAGCACATTGTCCGGAGGACTGACTCACTTGTGTGGTTTGAAATGGCAAGGAAACAATGTGAAGTCCTGAAGGTTTCCGGACGTGGAAAGCTTAGCGTCTCGGTATTCTAAAATGTAAACAAACCCAAGATGACCAAAGTGTTTGGTTACGTGTTGAATCATTGCGTAGTAAACTGAGCGTTAACTCACTTGAAAATAATGATACACAACGGCAATAAGAAGCAGGTGCACGTTCGTGATCCTTCCCACAAGGACGCGATATGATTTAGCCGTTTTTCTAAAGAACAGACAAAGAATCGTTGACAACGCGTTTTACTATGGAACGATAAAGAAACTGTCATAAGAAATGGACACATATCTGACATTGGCGAAAACACGACGTCAAGATTAACACATTATGCCTAGTAATTTTCATCACATCAAGTGCCTGAAGGGAGCGCACGTTTGTAAAGTACCCAATCAGAAATTAACTAAAAAAACAGTTGCTCAACCAAGCACGTTCAACCCGAACCAACCTTTCGTGTTACAAACAATTTGGTGCCTTGTTCTAAGACGTACTTTTCATGCGTGGAAGCTTTACTGGTGAATCAACAATATTATCTGTAAAAGTAACAGCGTAGCGTGATTAGTTTGGGATGTTAAATATGCAACCTTTCCTATATGCAAAACGACGATGTCTCGTACCTGTTACAAAAAGAGAGACCTCAACAAAGCAAACCGAATCAGCCCATTGTGTTTGCGCACCCGTTCCTAACGCCCGAGATATACAACGGCCATGTCCATCATGCATTAGTATAAGGAAAGATAGAAAACTGACTTTCACCCGAGAGGTGAAGGTTAAAGAATAGTGTCAGCGCGGGAGCCATGATGAAACGGATAAACAAAGATGATTGCATGCAAACATGTAAAGAAAATCACACCTTGATGGAAATGTATGAATGAAATATAGATTTTTTTTAACAATGTTTTTCACTAAAAAAAGAGTATCTAGTCTTTTGATCCAAAATACCTCCCTCTGCAACAGAGTCTTGGTCAAACTCTTTCCGGGTGTACGTTACTGCGCTTGAACGTGAGGTGGGTTTCAATAGTTCCTTGATATTCTGGGATCTTTTATAGGCAAAAATAGGTCTATTTACAAAATGTTCTTTGAAATCAGTCTCATAGCTCAATAGATTCCAGTGACGGTTGATACTCTTCTTGATTTCATTTGAGCTTGTAGAATATTTAGAGACAAATACCTGTCGTTGGTCTGCATGTTTCGTTCTTTTTGTTAACAGAGAATCCCTGGTTTGCCTTTGTGCTTTGTCTCTTGCCATTTCCAAAAGATTTTTGGGATACTTTTTAGATGCATACTTGGCAACAGTGGTATTGAGGTTTGTTTGTAATGTGACATCCTCAGAACAAATTCTTTTCGCCCACAGCATTTGAGAGTATGGTAGATTATTAATGAGATTCCAAGAATGAAAGCTGTTATACATAAGTGCAGTATTCTTATCTGTTGCCTTATGATACACTTCCGTGTGAATAACATCATCCTCTAATTTCACCAACACATCTAGAAATGGAATGGCTTTGGTTTCAATGTTTTTAGTGAATTGAATGTTCTCATCGTACGTGTTCAATTGAGATATCTTTTGTTCCAGCATTGCTCTAGAGTTCTGCCATATTAAAAAAATATTGTCAATGTAACGACAATATAAAATTATATTGTCGACCCAGTCTATATCTGTCATTCCTGGTTTTACTGAAACGTTCATCAATTTCTGCAAGAAATGTGTTGTGTCTTTAGTAGAAGAGTACCATGATTGAACAAAAGGTTGTAAAAATTGATCGATGTATCGGCCCAGAGGCTCAAAGATGGTGCCACACCCGGTGATAATGGGCCTGAAAGGGGGTTTGAAAGATCCTTATGGACTTTAGGCAGCATGTTTATTCCTGGCTGCTTAGGAAATGAAACTGTCAAAAATTGTCGAGTTTTAGTGGTGATCCACTTCATATTTTCAGCTTGTTCTAATATGCTGTCTAGAGTACTCTTTAATTCTTTGATGGGGTCTTGATCCAGTTTTAGGTAGTATTTGTATCAGATATGTGTTCATTCACTTTGGATTCATAGAATGACCAGTCCATGACGACAATGGCACCGCCTTTGTCTGCTTGATGAATATGTATCCTGGGGTCTTCCACCAATTCTCTGAGAACCAGTCTATCATGTTTTGAAAAATTCCAATAAAAATTTTTCTTTGTATTGATCTGTTTTATGTCATTCAGTACTAAGTTTTCAAACGCATCCAATATTTTATGTGAAGTGGGTGCCTGGAATGTTGATTTAGGTCTGAACTCTTGATAATCACTAGGAATTGGATCTGTGGTTTGATCAGGAAGGTTTGAGAAGAAATATTTCAAACGCAATGTCCTCATAAATTTAAAGAAATCAATTTCAGTTTCCAGTGAGTTGGTATGGTAGGTTGGTACAAAATTCATTCCTTTGTTAAGAACCTTAACTTCTTGAGTAGTCAGTTCTCGTGTGGAAATGTTGATCACTAGATTTGTTTTGTGCTCCTCAGGTTTGGTTTTACTACTTCTTTTACTTCTCCTGGTTTTCCTTTTGTTTTCCCTGGTGGAAATTGATGAACGTTTCAGTAAAACCAGGAATGATAATGTGTACTCTAGATGTCAAGGCCTTATGCACCTCTATCCCTCACGTAGCTGGGACAGAGGCGGTGGAATGGGCACTTTTGAAACAAGACGAATTACCTGTAAATAAGATTTTTTTGTTGGAACTTTTGCATTTTTGCTTACATCACAGCTACTTTAAATGGGACAATGACTTTTATTTACAGAACAAGGGTACTTCAATGGGTTTTTCTGGAGTCCCGGCATATGCCAACACTTACATGGCCAGGTATGAAGACATGTTCCTTGTGACAGATAAAGACTGGGTTGACAATATAATTTTATCTTGTCGTTACATTGACGATATATTTTTAATATGGCAGAACTCTAGAGCAATGCTGGAACAAAAGATATCTCAATTGAACACGTACGATGAGAACATTCAATTCACTAAAAACATTGAAACCAAAGCCATTCCATTTCTAGATGTGTTGGTGAAATTAGAGAATGATGTTATTCACACGGAAGTGTATCATAAGGCAACAGATAAGAATACTGCACTTATGTAAAACAGCTTTCATTCTAGGAATCTCATTAATAATCTACCATACTCTCAAATGCTGCGGGCGAAAATAATTTGTTCTGAGGATGTCACATTACAAACAAACCTCAATACCATTGTTACCAAGTATGCATCTAAAAAGTATCTCAAAAATCTTTTGGAAATGGCAAGAGACAAAGCACAAAGGCAAACCAGGGATTCTCTGTTAACAAAAAGAACGAAACATGCAGACCAACGACAGGTATATGTCTCTAAATATTCTACAAGCTAAAATGAAATCAAGAAGAGTATCAACCGTCACTGGAATCTATTGAGCTATGAGACTGATTTCAAAGAACTTTTTGTAAATAGACCTATTTTTGCCTATAAAAGATCCCAGAATATCAAGGAACTATTGAAACCCACCTCACGTTCAAGCGCAGCAACGTACAAAGGAATGAAGAGATGCCAGAATTGTGTCCAATGCAATAATGTCATGGTGACCAACATGGTGAAGCATCCCCATACAGGAGAAACAATTCTAACCAGGATTAATGCTGATTGTAACACCATGAACGTCATTTATGCGATAAAGTGTCCCTGCAGCTTGTTGTACCTAGGGAAAACAGAACGCAAGATTAAGACTCGCATCTCTGAGCATAAGAGCACGATTTGTAACAAAAATACAGACAGTAGCCTGGCAGTACACTGGGATACCAATAGACATTCAATTGCTCAAGTTAAATTCCAGATCCTTGATGTTGTTACTCCCACACCCGGAAAGAGTTTGACCAAGACTCTGTTGCAGAGGGAGGTATTTTGGATCAAAAGACTAGATACTCAAGATCCAAAAGAAATCAATGATCGAGTAGATTTAGCATGCTTCCTGTGATTCAGGCACAACATATGTACGCACAAGGACTGGAGCAGTGTTTCCTCATATTGACTATCTATGACTTGTTTGAAAAGTGTTTGCTTTTGCTTTACATTTTTTTATGAAACACTTTTTTTAGTGAAAAACATTGTTAAAAAATCTATATTTCATTCATACATTTCCATCATGGTGTGATTGTCTTTACATGTTTGCAGGCAATCATCTTTGTTTATCCGTTTCATCATGGCGCCCGCGCTGACACTATATGGCTGAGATACCCGCCACCCCCTCTCAACACAATCCCCAAGAATTGGGAAACCGGAAACCGTTCTTGAACTTTTGGAAGGCGGGAAGGGAGTCACCCTTCCCGACCGTATTTATTTAAAATATGAAACAAAATTAAAACATTAAAATAACAGTTTCATATTATGTACAATTTCATTTCCACATTACGATGTTTGGCTAACCTTAACAGATCTCTAATACAAAGGTTCTCCTAGCCGAACTAACATCCTACAAAACATTTGACTTGAAATTGTACATCCTAACGTTAAGGGCCAACGGCAAGGTCGTAACCGGTGTCAGATCCCTAAACCAGAAATACCCCCCTCACTTGTGAGAGGAGTGACCGCACAGAGGCGTACCTCAAGTGCATCTACCAATTTCCCTTTGTACTTGACGGGGGCCCCAATAAACTCGACGCCATTTAACGGTCATTCGAGGACTCGTGTGAGGTGTCTAAAAGGTAGCGTAAACCCCCTCCCGCACCCCACACAACTTACCCATCTGCCGTCGCAGATGTCCTGGCCCCGGGAAATTCCCCAGGAGGGGCCGTAGCCCCTCCTATCCAGGAAGGGGCCTTGACCACCTTTCCTTTCCTTCCGGCGGCCTCTCCTTAGACAGGACCGCCTCCCCGTTGAGGGGCCAATTGGCCACCTCCCCCGCGCGCTCCCATCCGTAATGGGTGACGCCCCCTCATAGGGATCTTCGAATTACTGCTCACCGATCATGACCTTACCGCCCGACCAAAATAAATACGACAAGTCTAACTAAGTTACTGAGATTACAAAGCAAACATCACTTATTAACAAGCGTGAATACTGCTCAATCCTTGCTCCAAAACTTTATTTGCAAAAATATACTGAAAATAACCAATCTTTATTGCATCTTAAGAAATTTCACGATATCATCACAACCTGTAAGAAAACAGAGAAAACAAAAAGATACTATATCAACTGTATTCACAACGAATCGCTGTCCTCAGGGGCTGGTGGGTGGGTCAAAATTGGCTCTTCGTTCCGTCTCGAGCTCACGTGCAGCGGGTAGGTGCAGCTTCAGAGCACAGGAACAAGAGGATGTTTTCTTGGCTTCCGCTCCTTTTATCCGTCTTCAGGGTGGGCGTGAACCCGCCCCCGCCTGCCTCTGAGGGCGTGGCCGGCCGCGTCGGTGTCTAGGCCAGCCCACTCTAGGGCGGGAAAAAGGCGCGCCCCGGCTACGCCGCTTCGGGCATACCAGCCGAGACTCGCCTCCCGCCCAAGATGGCTTCCCGGGGGGATCGAGGTACTCCACCATACGTTCGGGGGGACCGAATGGTCGCCCCTTTCCATATGGCTGAGATACCCGCCACCCCCTCTCAACACAATCCCCAAGAATTGGGAAACCGGAAACCGTTCTTGAACTTTTGGAAGGCGGGAAGGGAGTCACCCTTCCCGGCCGTATTTATTTAAAATATGAAACAAAATTAAAACATTAAAATAACAGTTTCATATTATGTACAATTTCATTTCCACATTACGATGTTTGGCTAACCTTAACAGATCTCTAATACAAAGGTTCTCCTAGCCGAACTAACATCCTACAAAACATTTGACTTGAAATTGTACATCCTAACATTAAGGGCCAACGGCAAGGTCGTAACCGGTGTCAGATCCCTAAACCAGAAATACCCCCCTCACTTGTGAGAGTAGTGACCGCACAGAGGCGTACCTCAAGTGCATCTACCAATTTCCCTTTGTACTTGACGGGGGCCCCAATAAACTCGACGCCATTTAACGGTCGTTCGAGGACTCGTGTGAGGTGTCTAAAAGGTAGCGTAAACCCCCTCCCGCACCCCACACAACTTACCCATCTGCCGTCGCAGATGTCCTGGCCCCGGGAAATTCCCCAGGAGGGGCCGTAGCCCCTCCTATCCAGGAAGGGGCCTTGACCACCTTTCCTTTCCTTCCGGCGGCCTCTCCTTAGACAGGACCGCCTCCCCGTTGAGGGGCCAATTGGCCACCTCCCCCGCGCGCTCCCATCCGTAATGGGTGACGCCCCCTCATAGGGATCTTCGAATTACTGCTCACCGATCATGACCTTACCGCCACAGGCCGGATAGTTGACCGGCTATCCGGACCCCCCACCATACTCCTGCCTAAAGGTCATGTCATAACGTCTTTAGCCAGGCTATCAGGTCTCCTATGAGTAACTCGTTCCCCATCCGGGACAAATGAACACCATCCCCCAAATACATACTGTCCCCTTTAATACAACCATGCGAAATAGAATGCAGTGTACTTGAACGGAACAATCTACTCACTTTATTATTAATTTTCCTTACTGAATGATTCAGAGCAGAAACAGAAATAGCCCCCCGCCACACTTTTCGTGGGATCATATGGGACCATGCAATTGTGCACCCTGGAACTCTTCTCGCCAACCAACTTACCGTGGAAAGCATCGCCTCAAGAAGAAGTCGTCTACCAGTGGTCACCAAATCATTGCCCCCAAGATGTACTATGACTACAGACGGCGGTGACCTCGTCCGCCCTAACAAACCCTCGAAAAATGATCGAAACTGGTCAATACAGAGCCCGCCCTTTCCGTAGGACACACTGTACCCGTATTCCCCAGCCACGTGAATCATGTCACCTGCTTTGAATACGTCCGCGGCACGCCTCACGTATGAGTGGCCCACGACCCACACCTCCTTTTTCACAGCCGGTAATGTCTGACCGCTGGCCCCCCGGTGTCGGGTCGACTGCACAGTCCGCCCCGCCTCGTAGGCTTGCGCAACTGAAAATCAAACAAAAACAAGAAGCGTGAGTACATCATTACAGCTTCACAACATGTGCAACCGCACATACCTCTTATAACAGTTCGAGGACCAACGCCCCACACGTTTTACTTGTTCAACATTCAGACCCCTGGCTGTAGCCTCCGTAGCAGCCCCTATCCGAAAGGAATGGGTCCCAAAGTCGCCGGGGTTCAAGCCCGCAGCCGAAATCGACATCGCAAGCACCCGCTGAAACTGAAACCTCGTCAGTGGGGTGGCGTCAGCGTGTCTTAACAAGGTCCCCCCCCATGCTGCCACCCTCTGCGCTAAATATTCCTCTACGCACACAACAGGGCACATGGGAGACCCGGGGATCCTCTGGATGATTACGCAGTCCCCGATTGCACCCTGATCGGATTTGGACCTGACAAACGAGACCGTCATCGTCTCCTCCCTGACCTGAATGTGTTCCCGGCACAGTCCCCCCATCGTATCCTGCTTGTTCTTTGCCACTAATTCGCTTACCCGCATAGCCCCATGGAATGCTAATGCAAATGCGGCTCGGAACAACACTGCTTCGTACTGGGATGAACATGTTACCGGTAGCACGGATAATAACAGGGCCAACCTATCCAGACCTATCGGGTGCCTATCGTCTACTCTGCGACCCTCAAGGCGTTGCCACCCACGTAGCGCTTTCTGCACAACGAAAGACGCTGTCGGGTCCTGGATCCCAAGAGCCCTTGCCATAAAGGAAATGGCGGCCCGATGCCTCTGGGCCGTAGCTACTGACTTGCCTGCCTTATGTAAAGAGAGCAGGAATCTCACTACAAACTCTTCCTGACTCCAAAGTTCCGCCCCGGCAGTACCCAAAAAGGCCCAATAGGAACGGAACGCCCCTTCATATGCCTTCCTCGTCCTGGGTGCTAAACTCTCTCCCACGAGGTCTTGTAGTTCGGGGCACCGAGAGACCAGAGAGCTTCGGGAAAGGGTGCCGCCACCGGGTCCGCTGTGGGCAGAAAACCCCAGAAGGCCTGCATACGGAAACGAGAAAGCGCATCAGCCGCTTGGTTCATTACCCCCGGCACGTGTCGCGCCCTAAACAGTACATTCAGTTGCATGCACAACAACACAATTTCCTTGAGCAGTCTCAGAATCAATTTGCATCGTGCTGCCTGACTTTTGATACACTCAACCACGGTCATGTTATCAGACCAGAACACCACAGAGTGATCCCTAAACCCTTCTGGCCATGTTTTCAAAGCCACCAGAATAGGGAACAGTTCGAGAAAAGCAATGTTACTCGTCAACCCGCACTCATGCCACCATGACGGCCATTTTTGAGCCGACCATTGTGTACCCAATATGGCGCCAAAACCCATACTCCCCGCCGAGTCTGTCCAAAGGCCCAACTCCTCGGAAGACACCGCTGGTTTGTTCCAGACAATTCGACCATTGAAATCCGCCAGGAATGCAATCCAAATGCGCATGTCCTGGCGAACCTCTGCCGAGAGTCTCGTGCGATGATGTCCTTCCTTCAAGCCGACCATGGATTGTGCAATCGAGCGGGAAAAAGGGCGCGCCATCGGCACTACTCTTAGGGCAAAATTCAACTGACCCACCACCTGTTGCAATTGATGCAGGTTTACTTTCGTTGCACGAATACATGTCTCAAGGGATAACCTGAATTTTAACACTTTTTCCTTGGGTAATCGAAAACAACCTTCCACCGAGTCGAGCTCGATCCCCAGAAACTCAATCGAGGTCGAGGGACCCACAGTCTTACCTGGCGCCAAAGGCACACCGAATTGATTCATTAGGACACAAAATTCATGTAAAGCCTGTCCACACTCAGAATCCCCGGCTGCCCCCAAAAACAGAAAGTCATCAAGATAGTGCATAACATGTTGAAAACCTGTCTTCCTCGTGAATACCCACTGCAGAAAACAACTGAACTTCTCGAAATAGGCACATGAAATCGAGCATCCCATTGGCATACATCTATCCATGTAATAGCGACCCTGAAACTGAAATCCAAGTAGACGCTGATCGTCTGGGTGTACCGGGAGCAACCGGAACGCTGACTCGATGTCCGATTTGGCCATCAGCGTCCCGGGCCCCAGGCGATTTAACATGGCAACGGCCTCATCGAAAGATGCGTACCGCACCGAACATACTTCCGGGTCTATCGCGTCATTCACGGAAAGACCACGTGGGGCTGACAAATTATGTATCAGCCGAAACTCACCCGGGTCCTTCTTGGGGACCACCCCTAGAGGAGAACACACAAAGTTAGCAACCGGTGGCAAATCGAATGGACCGGCGACACGACCTTGAGTCACCTCTTTTCCAATCTTTACCTGCACCACCGCCGGGTGCTGTAAGACCGACATTTGATTCTTACAGTTTGGTACCCCCTGAAAATCCCCCACTGGGATGCGGAAACCATATGAAAACCCGTTCCGTAACACCCCAGCGGAAGCATGATCCGGGTATTCGCTGAGCCAAGGAATCATTGCCATGGTATCAATCGGGGTCGGTAAAGGCGCCCCTCGGACTATATTAGACCTGTTTGGCGCCTCCCTTACCACCGTTATCACCCGTTTTGGCTCTGCACATGGACTCAGGATGGGATGGCTGCCCGCACCCCCCACACTCATGTCTGAATTTGCATGACCCCTGGGGCCTGGTACATTTGCCTCTGTTAAAATTCCAACAGATCCCCTTTTTACCTGTGTTGCCACTCGGCTTCGAGTGGTACTCGTTACCTGCACCCGTTCGAAAGGGTGTCCCAGAGTTTTGGCGGGAGGATTCCCCCCTGTTACTCCCTACCAATGGCACCTTCAACATCCCTGTACTCTCCATTTTTTGCCAAGACACGGAGTCGTAACAATCCCAAGACAACAATGGGTTGTGTTCTTTAGCTTTTCTAAACAGATTATCATAGCAGAACCACTGATTGCCCCCATATGCCACAGAATACTCCATAATACGCGACTGATAAATGGGTAACTCGGTCAACAACTCAGGCCTGCGCTCACCCATAATCGAAGTAAAAATGCCCCACGCTCTGCCCCAAGTACCAATGGTCTCGTCGACCTTAAAGGCGGCCATTTTTGCGCGCCAAACACTCGGATGCATGAGCTCCTTTTGACTCTTCACATGCTCGATCTCGTAATGGTCGGTAAGCAATGAAAACATGTTTACATATTTATCCGCCCAAATCAATTCCTTGATTTCTTGTGGGACGTGCTGGGCAATCTTCTCCTTTCGGGAAGGTACAGACCCCTCCCCCGCAATCGGCAATGGCCGCTTACCTGAAGTAGACCCCACGCTTGTCGCCGAACTTGGGCCTGCTGTACTTCCAGCCGCCGGAACCTGTGGGGGAACAGAAGATGGCGCCTTCGCAGCCACCCTAGACTCCCGCAGTTGCCTCATTACTGCCCGGGCGTCGTCAGCCGTGGCGCCCTCGCTATCGTTTCCCAACCACGCTGCCAATTGTGCCGCTAACTCGGGGGGCATATCCTCCCTGTCCACGGGGGTGACCACCACAGGGATTGGATTCCCCTCTTTCGGCAACGGGGTTCGCTCCTCTCGTAGGGTTTCGGGAGCCGGGGTCTCTCCCCCAAGTGCTCCCCTTCTGGGCCTCTTGCTTTTTCCACCGGGGATTGTTCCCTGTAAAGGCCGTTTCGGTCCTCCCTCCCCGTCCTTAGCCTCAACCTTTTCCTTTAGATCGGCTATCTCCTTCATGAGTATGCGGAGCATCTCCTCGGTACCGACCCGCTTTCCGACCTTCTTGGGCATTCTCAGACGGGATATCTGTAAGACAAAAGAGAGATTACAACGCTCAAAATTGGCTCTTCGTTCCGTCTCGAGCTCACGTGCAGCGGGGAGGTGCAGCTTCAGAGCACAGGAACAAGAGGATGTTTTCTTGGCTTCCGCTCCTTTTATCCGTCTTCAGGGTGGGCGTGAACCCGCCCCCGCCTGCCTCTGAGGGCGTGGCCGGCCGCGTCGGTGTCTAGGCCAGCCCACTCTAGGGCGGGAAAAAGGCGCGCCCCGGCTACGCCGCTTCGGGCATACCAGCCGAGACTCGCCTCCCGCCCAAGATGGCTTCCCGGGGGGATCGAGGTACTCCACCATACGTTCGGGGGGACCGAATGGTCACCCCTTTCCATTCTTTAACCTTCACCTCTCGGGTGAAAGTCCATTTTCTATCTTTCCTTATACTAATGCATGATGGACATGGCCGTTGTATATCTCGGGCGTTAGGAACGGGTGCACAAACACGATGGGCTGATTCGGTTTGCTTCGTTGAGGTCTCTTTATTTGTAACAGGTACGAGACAGCGTAGTTTTGCATATAGGAAAGGTTGCATATTTAACATCCCAAACTAATCCCGCTACGCTGTTACTTTTACAGATAATATTGTTGATTCACCAGTAAAGCTTCCACGCATGAAAAGTACGTCTTAGAACAAGGCACCAAATTGTTTGTAACACGAAAGGTTGGTTCGGGTTGAACGTGCTCAGTTGAGCAACTGTTTTTTTAGTTAATTTCTGATTGGGTACTTTACAAACGTGCGCTCCCTTCAGGCACTTAATGTGACGAAAATTACAAGGCATAATGTGTTAATCTTGACGTCGTGTTTTCGCCAATGTCAGATATGTGTCCATTGCTTATGGCAGTTTCTTTATCGTTTCATAGTAAAACGCGTTGTCAACGATTCTTTGTCTGTTCTTTAGAAAAACAGCTAAATCATATCGCGTCCTTGTGGGAAGGATCACGAAGGTGCACCTGCTTCTTATTGCCCTTGTGTATCATTTTTTTCAAGTGAGTTAACGCTCAGTTTACTACGCAATGATTCAACACGTAACCGAACACTTTGGTCATCTTGGGTTTGTTTACATTTTAGAATACCGAGGCGCTAAGCTTTCCACGTCCGGAAACCTTCAGGACTTCACATTTTTTCCTTGCCATTTCAAACCACACAAGTGAGTCAGTCCTCCGGACAATGTGCTGTTAATACCACGTACGATTTACAAAAGGGGGTGGTGATGAACAGAGTGTCTGAATTGAGCAGACCACTCTTACCCAGTCCAAAGATCAGGGCTTGATCCATCACCGTTATTTATCTCACTGCCCCATCCCACTGCCCCATCCCAGCTCAGAACCTGGCTATATGCAAATCAGTCTGTCCAAGGATACATGTTTTTCACTCACTTAAATGATGCAATTTTTTCATTTCATTATGCTTATATGGTAAACACTTTTTTAGATATAACATGGTCGAATTTATTCTGCTGCAGTAAACTGGAAACTGTGAAGTTGAAGGACCTTCAATGTAATGAAAGTACGCATCTTTTTGTTTTTCAGGTACAGCCCCTGACGAAGGGCCGTGTGGCCCGAAATGCATTGGGCATGGGCAACTTGTGAGATAAAATAGGATTCTTGATACAAATACTGTATTATCGAATAACAAAGAACATTATGACATAAAAATAATGTGTTGATGAACTAAATTTCAGTAAAAAATGCATTGACTGAATAGTCTTTTGTTCATGTTTCTTTATAAAATTGTACATTAAATAATTACTTGTACATCCAATTCGGATTTGCAACAGTGCGCAGAGGGCGAGCAGTGAGCACAATACCTGCCCATGGGTAGGAATTGATTGTGTCCTGCCTGTTGGGTGTTCCAAAAAGGCTTCCAACTCATCAATGAGGTCCATGATGGTGTGTGGGTGCAGCCTGTACTCATAATGAATGTCCTCTTCAGTCTGCTGGAACAGCGTGATGCGCAGTCTGAATATACGCTCCTGTCTTAGTCTCCTCTGTCCAAGGGCACGGATACGCAGCCTCCTGGCTATCACATATAGTGCTGCCATTGTGGAAGTTTCAGTTGCATTGTGGGCTGCTTTTTATACCTGCCACCTGGTTACCACCTGCTTGCACTTGATGGTAATAGCGATTTCCTAAATTGCGATTTTCACATATTCGCAATTTGCAAACTTTTGTTACATTTCATTGCGATTTCTTAAGTTGCGATTTCCAGTTTGCGAAATTCGCAAATGGAGGACATCGCAAATTAAGAAATCGCAAAATAATTTGCAGATTTTATGTCCTCGTAAAGTAAGAAATCACATTTTTTGTGATTTCTTATTTTGCGATGCGATTTGTGTTATACATATCTTTTTCCTATTTTTTAGTCAGAAACGCTGCTTTTTTGCGAATCGCAGCGTTTACCACAAAAAACGGTTGATACATCTGCCCACGACCCACTCAAACCAGCATCATCTTCAATTGCAGCTACATCACCTGCAAGGCAATCAGAAGCCGCATTGAGGCTTAGACGGGGAGAAAGCAACCAAATCACGTGGACAGACTGGAAGTGACCAGAGTGGAAATGAATAAAAGCGATGAAAAAAGGAAAAACAAACTCATAACCTCAGGCCCCACTGGTTTCAAATACTCTTGAACCAACTGCATACTATCGTTCTACCCTCAAGTTATCTTCAATATCCTAAATAGCTCATATACTCAATTTGCTCAAACTCCAAGATCGAAGGCAGGATTCTCACCTTCAAGTCCGCCAGGCCCAAGCTTCATGATGTGCCTCTCACACCACACTAGTACAAATATTTTCGGACCAATTGCTCACTATATTCTGTTATATGCTAAAATATGCTTATATGTTGATATCGAAGAAAGTATTCTATCTTCAAGTACATCAAACCATTGTACATCTTTATAGTATCATGTTTTTTTTCAAGCAATACTGACCAAAATTAATTATCCGAAAGTAATTTGCCAATATAAAACAATAAAAATCAAGATTTACATACTTTTTGTATTCAAAGTCTCCGAGTGAAATTCAAGACTTTCAGCTCAATAACCACCTAACCACAACTAGAACCAATTGCACGCTGCTCCCCTCCCAGAGACTTAAGAGGTCCCAGGGCCAAACAGATTTATATTAGGTAAGGGGGCACATGGCTCCCCTCACTGAGCCTTAATTGGGCCCAGGAACCCCAACCCACAGAGCCAGATGTCATAGATGCTATAAAATAGGTGCCATGCTCCCACCCTCATAAACCTTAGTAGGCCCTGGGAACCCCATCCAGCGGGGAGGAATTCTAATATTAAAGTGAGAGGGCTGTGAGGGCCACCACCTGAGCCCCAAACCACTAGTTGGGGCTGGTGGGGGAGCCCCAGGGTCCTTGAGGCCCCAGCTGGATCCATGCATGGTGCGGGAGCTGGCATTGCTCCTGCCCAGAAGGAGCAGCTGTTTCTGCTTCCATTTGTTTTGTGCACACAGGAGTGTTGGCAACAAAAGTCTGCTCCCACCCAACAGAAGCATTTTTAAATCTCCCGCCGGGTGGGAACAGATATGCATTGCCTTTTATGCCCGGCAAGATATTTAAAAATGCTTCTGCTGGGAAAAAGCAAACATATGTTTACCTGCCCACACTGATTCAGGTGGGGAAACTACTTGGTATCAGGGGTGAGCTAACCCAGGACAGAGTAATTGAGCAGTCCCTGGGGCTTGGGATCACAAAGCCTCAACAGGTTCAGGGAGTTTTTCCACATGGCCCCCCTCATTCAAAGTTAAGTTCACCCCAGGGGATGGGGTGCCTAGGGCCCATGAAAGCTTGAGGAGGGAGGCTGTGCGGCCCTCCTTTCCTTTTTTATGAAATTTGTACCACTGGGGAATGAGGTTCCCAGCGGCCTAAATGCTCAGGGAGATGGCCCTACTCTATATATCTTGAAAAAATACTGGGCCATTTTTTTATTTTCACAATCCTGCTGGCATCCTGCAGGACTGCAGAAGAAACAGCTGATTTGTTTTGTTATTTTGGCCACTGGGGGCCCTCTGGGACCCTTATGCAGGTCTCACAGGGAAAGGGTAGCCTTGACCAGCCCGTTATACTTTCTTTAAATAAAAGAAAAACATAGGACACAATACTTTGGGCTACTGAGCTTTTTCATGTCACAAATGGCCCGATTCATAGAAATGAGCCGTTTGTGACAAGAAAAAAAAGTATTTTTTTACATGCAAAGCCCATTTATAGGTTTCGGCAACCTATTACCGAATCGCAAAATGGGTTAGTGATTCAGTATTAGGAAAGAGAGTTCCTTCCTAGTAGCGACTCGGAAGTATGTTTTGCTCCCGGTATACGGTCTCAAAACATTTGCATTTTACTACCAACTTGAAGTTGGTGGTAACCCATTCACAAACAGGAAGGGGTCACCAGGGGGCCCCTTCCCCTTTGTGAATGTATGCGGAAACATTTTTTAAGAGCAGGCAGTGGTCCCACAGATTTACAAATGAAAAGAAACCTGTAAGAAAAACAGGCCACATAAAAAAAGCCATTCCTTTATTTGAAAGCAAACACATAGATGGTGGTCTGCCGTCCCCAGCAGGCCACCATCCCTGGGTTTTTTATGGATTCCCAAAAGGTCACGAATTGTGACCTACCTCATGAATATTAATGAGGTAGGTCAATTGAAACCCCATTAGTAATCACTCAATATGTAACAGACACATCAGTACATAGGTGTTTGAAATGACCTAATGGCGGATCACAAAAATGCACTATTACGTAATTGCAAATTGAAACCCATATACATGTGGTCTAAGTCCAGAGTCTTGAATTGGCTGCCAGCAACATTTTTCCAAATGTTGCTGGCAACCAATCAGAGTGCTCACTCCTCTGAGAGAGTATTTCCCATGGGAGACAATTGGCCCAAAGGAAAAAAGCTCTCTGGATCAACCAGAATGCTCTATTTGTTTTATTGGTTTCAAGGGACTCTTGCAAGAGTCACTAAAACCCAACTGTCCAGATCTAGAAATATATTTGCACCTTAATTTCACCAGTTTTGACAGGGGTGCTTCTTAAATAAATCTAGTAAAAATACATGGGGATTTTGCCTTGTTGCCCCCTTTTTTTCTCCCCCTTTCCTCAGCCCCTGATTGAAAGATCACTCCAATACTTTTCAGGAACAAGCTGCAGCAGTCAAAAGTCTATTTGGGAAAATGTCATGAAGATCTGTCAAACAGTATTAAAGTTATAAGAAACCAACCAAGTTCTTTCCATGGATACGGAGACTTAACTATAACTAGTCAGTGTTGACCTCCACTAGGTAATATATAAGCATGGCGAATTTTGCGAATCTGACGTTCGCGAATTTGCGTATTTGCGAACTCGCAATCCGCAAAATCTGCGAATTCTCACGAATTTGCGGATTTTGGGTTTTTTTTTGTGTTCGCAAGGGTTTCTGCCAGTTCGCGAGGGTTTTGTACCAGTTCGCAATTGCGAACTCACTTGTCGGCTCGCAACGGTCGCGACTATGTTGTTTCTACGTCTGGTTCATCATCACAGGTTCACAGCACCCTCTGTTTCAACACTGCCACCCTGTTTCACCCATGCCACCCTCTGGTTCATCACTGTAGATTATGGGGGGGGGAAAGCAGGCACACCTGCCCTGCTTCAACTGACATGAATTAATTTGGGGTTGATTTATTAATGTGTCACTGTTTTAAAATTCCAGTCTGGCACCTGCTTCCTTATCTGTAATTTGCTTTCTGTTGCAGTGCAATTTTTTTTCAGGACCTTTGTGGCCTACTTGTAGCTATTCTATGAGCCTGCTGTGAGGGTCAGAGCAGGGTCATAGAATTGTTGCAACTAGCAACTGAACTCTGGAGGGGCCCCAGTCAGGAAGCACTACAGGGAATGGTTTCTAATGATGAGTTTGAACTTTTGCACCTGCTGAGTGCTTTCAGTTTTGCAAAACTCATTTTTCTGCAATTTCGCGGGATTCGCTGGGCGCGAACTTTTGCGAGATTGAATTCGGAAGCCGCAAAATCGTGCGAATATGCGATTTGTTTTTTTTCGGTGTGTTAGTTTGCAAGGTTTTGTGCATTTTAGCGAGCCGCTTGTAGCGCAACGGCGCGAAGTTACCCTCACGGTTGTTCGCGGGCACGGCCATCTTGTTTGCATGACGTATTTCCGTTTCCGGGCGCGATGTGTAATCTCGCAAAGTGTGCGGCTCACTAGTACAATTTTGAGTGTGATCGCGAGGAAAATCTCGCGCGAACTTACCGACGCGGTCGTGAACGGGCGCGGCCATCTTGTTTCTCATTCATTGCTATGGTTCTGGGCATGCTTTTTGTATCCTCTCTGAATCTCTGCCATCCTTTGCTTGTTTGAAGTTTTTTTTTATCTATTTTACTTATTATCTATCCCTCTATTTTTCTAGCTCTATATTTTTGTGTTTTCTGCTACTTTTAGTTTATTTTAAACTACTTTTTTAAACTCTTTTCTATTCTTCTTCCCTATTCCATTTCTTCTTTATTATTTAGCTTCCTTTCTGCCCAGACCATGGTAAAGGGAGCTGGGAAGCATCCCGAGAAGGGGAAGGGTCCCGCACCCCGTGCCCGGCTCCCGTGCGGGCGTTTGAGGGGGGAGCAGGTCGCACCCCGGGTGATCTTCAGTGCGGAAGAGGTGGCCGCACTAATTTTTTATGTTCAGCGCCGCCTCCCCAGGACCATCATGGCAGACGGCAAGATCGCTAGCGGGTACAGGATCCAGGAGCGCCGGAAGCGGTGGGAGAAGGTGTGCCGGGCCATGTACCAACACTCTTGGGTCCGGCCCACCTACAACCAGGCCACCCACCGTTGGACGGATCTCCTGGACCGGGAACTCGATCTGCTCGACCTGCTCGGCCTTGAGATCCTCGGGATTGGTGAGTAGTAGTAGCTATTTCTTTACTACTTTGTTTTCTCCTGCTCTGTGTGTTATTGTATTGCAAATTTTGGCTTTTTACCAAGAGCATTAATGCTGCTGATTACATTGTAGGTAAATTATATTTCAAAATCTTCTGTGCATTTCAGGTGCACTGCTCTCCTTCTCAGTAGCGTTGCTACTATGCTTATTTGTTTTCGATTTTGTGTTCATTTCATTGGCCTGTTAAATTATGTATGAGTGTAGTTTAAAGAACTGCGTAATGCTAGACACTAAGGGTCAGATTTTTAATTACCGGCGCATCCCTGCAAAGTAGCAGGGATGCGCTAGTAATTGTGCGCCACGCCACCACCACCCATGGTGCGCCGTATTAACAATGCGGTGCATCATGGGCCCAAAATGTCACCAAAGCGTTACGCATCTGTGCCGTAAAGGCGGCGCATTGCTGGAGTTGCGTCACAACGATGGCGCAGCTCCAGCAATGCTCTGGGGTGCCCTATCTCTCCAATGCTGCATCAAGTCGTACGTCTGCTTCAAGCAGGCGCAGGGTTTGAGTCACGCATCATTGTCCTCAAAGTGACTGATTGAAATCTTGTAGATTTCCCTAAGCCACTTTTAGGATGCGTTCCTGCGCAGGAACGCCCTCCCTTGCGCCGGAACACGCCCGCTGATGGCGCAGGGCTTTACAACGCGATGCATCTCCCATATGCGTCACGTTAATATACGCCACACCATGGCGCCTCTTTTGTTCTGCCGCTTAGTCACAAAAGTCACGCAACATTGGAGCAAAAGAGCCGCAAGGGGCTTCTAAATCAGCCCCTACAGACTCAAGTCCAGTCCTTCTTTTGTACACATGGCGATAAGAAGAACTAGTGGTGGTGGATTGATAGTTTGAGTATTTTAATGACTGGTTAATGTAGTAGGAAACTTTTTAGTATCGTCCCTGATCTGCAATCACGATGGACTTTGTCTGTCACTTCGCGTGCTGCGGACTGCTGCCTGCCAGTCCTAGGCGAACCTTTTTAGTAGTTTGTTTAGTGAGTTACATAAGAACTTTCCAAGTCGATGGTCCGCAAATCAAGCAATACTAATAACGTAGTAGACCACATGAGATCGGTCAATATATCCCGTGGAATAGTTGTCTATTTGTTATTTCGCCAAAATATTTTGTTATTGTTCTTTTGAAATGTTTGGTTTGGTTGACAAATATCATATATGTTTTCTGGTCTTTCTTTCTTTCATGTTGTACATCAGCTCCCCCCAGGGGCAAGAGGACACAGGAGGAGGAGGCTGCTGTTCAACAGGATGCAGGCCAGGATCGGGAAGGCGGGGGCTCCTTTGCTGGCCCCGGTAAGTTTTAATTTTAATACAGAGTACCTATTTATTCCTAGCGTTCCTCATTCGATTTTTTCTGAATCGTCTTTGATCTTCTTGTAGACTGTATCTAAATTCTTATCCTGCCTCGACTATGATTCCCTGTGGTATTACTAGATTATTCTTATTAGTCTGTCTGTGTAGCTAACTAAGAATGCACATTTGGCAATTCCATTGGACTCCCATTCTAGTCAGCAATAGCTCTATGCACTGAGTGCAGTCCTCTGGGATTGTCCATAATGTCTTTTCAAGTCTTCTAAATGTTTATTCTTTGACAATTGCCAACAATAAAAAAGTGAATGACCACCAAGAAAGAATAGGATACTACTTTACTTTTGGTTTGGATAGGAGGACAATCCATTCTACTACTGTTGCAGGGACAAATCTGCACAAACAGAACTATGGACACTAAATAATGCATTGCTTAGCTTATCAATTATAATAGGCGCTGTTAGACTTTCCACATACCTCAGTGATAACAGACTTTGTAGTTGAACCCCCAATCTCCTTACTGACTAGATAGTGTGGCAGAGTCATTTAGCTCCCAAAGTCACCGATGATTGATCCCCAATGCTGATTATCCAACGCAGGACAAGAGTACGGAGTCAGAGTCAAGAAGTGTCAGAGGCACGGACTCATGCTTGCAAAAATTGCAAAACCTTTAGCTCAGCCACTCTAGTCTGGAGGACCAAAAACCACTGAGCCTATTTAAGTTTAAAAGCTTTATTAAAAGTAAACACATTTATTAAAATCAAGTTTGTCATAAAACTAAACGTTTAACTGAAAATGGAAAAGTGCTTAGTGCTGACGATTAATTGAACACATTTCTTGTGGTCGAGCCGAGCTCTCACCTGGTTTGAACTTGATCTTGCTCGTGTTCTTAGAAGTCAAGCTTCTGTCTGTTAGGAGAAAAAGTGGTGCGTGTTAAAAATAAAAAGCAAGCATTCATCAGTTGTGCCAAAAAGTGCAGCAAGACAACAGCCTTCCCTGGAAAAGGGGACATTTTTACTTTAGAGTAGACAGTCACAAATTATTATATTGTTTTCTGTTTTTTTCACATTTCTTTATCCCTAGACCAAATATTATATAGTAGTGAGTGGTGTATTCTAACATTCTTAAATGTACTTTGTAGGTGGAACATCTGGTGCTTGGCCCAGCGTGGAGGTGGAAGAGGAAAGTTCTGGGGAGGAGGTGGTGCAAGTGCCGGACGACACCAATGTGCCTGTGAGGGTTCACACGGTGGTGGCGGGCAGAGGAAAGCTATATATTCCTTACTTATTGAGATTGAAGACTGCAGAGTGTGCTTTCTGCACAGGTGTATTATAAATCAACCAGGTAGTAGCCTCCTCTAAATGTACTTCGACTTAGCTGTGAAGTTTTTGGCGAGAAGAATCCCAATCAGATCTGAGATGAACTTGATGGATGGGATGAACGAAAAGCGAAAGAAGGGTGTAAGTAAGTGTGGAAGGACGAGAAATTTAATGATGACTGGCAAAGAAGAATGATATGTGTTTGCTTGGTCCCCGAGGTGGCTGGGAAGGAAAGAGTATGGTATGGTGCATGGCTGGGTGAATGATGAAGCAAGGATGGGTGGAAGGAGAACAGCCTGAGTGGGTGAAACAGAAACTGTATGTGTGCATATACTTTGAATGGATGGATGCCTGGATCATGGTACTTTCTGACTCTTAGATAGCATATGTTTATCTAGAGAGAGTAGACGGTCACTGGATGAACTAAGTGTTACTTTGAAGAGCATGTAACACCGCTCCCGCACGTCCGTTCCAGTGTAGGAAAGGCAAGGAAAAGAAGTTGTAATTTTGTCCAAATACTACCATGAATAGTAGCAGTAGTTTGTATTGCAACTGAAAGCACAGCATATATCCGGGTATTATGGTGGACACTCCCTACCTCTCTTAATAAGTTTAGTTTAGTAGTAGTACGTCATTCATGTGTGGGTGTATCACTGTTCACTCAATAAAAAGCAAAGCACCTAAAGTCATCCCATATGTAATCAAATACATCCCATGTAAAGTGATAGATAATCAGATTTTTTAGCTTCTTCATTTTCCTTTTCTAGTACTCATTTGCACTGTAGGGTGAAAGTTAAATTAATTAAGCAGTAGCCCTTTTAACAGAGTATTCTTAGTGCCACCCATAATAGAAAAGTAAGAGCTTCACCACCTGCATGTACTGGACCGGTACAGTAACGCAAGTCTGTCTCACTCATCATGGTGTGCGTCTGTTTTTCTCGGGTACAAGTTCACTGCGCTGGCATTATGCCAGCTTGCATAAGATAACGTACCAATTTTCCTAAACAAGAGAGAAGAAGAAGAATAAGACTGGTGTACTGTCATAGTCGACTGTAATGGAAGTCCATAGTGCTCGTAGAATTTGTTCCTTAAACTCCCACTAATGTTAGAGCAAGGATGAAGAAGTGGGAGGTTAGATAGATACTGGCCTCAATAGTTATGTACCGTGCTTTCAAGTTGCTAGTTGTACTGTGACACAACTTTCTGCTCAATCATTTTGTGTTAATCTTAAGAAGCATTGGTTACAGACTATGTCTTTCTTTCTTCATATAGTTGCTCCTTCCAAATCAAACAAACCAACAAGGAAGGAGCTGGCTCGAATGGCCTGGCAACGGAGGGTGGATGCCACTGTCGCCGAATATCGGCAGCTGGTGGCCCTGGAGGAGGAGGACACGCAGTCTACTGGTACATCCACTGGGACAGCTGCATCCTCCTCCGTGCCCCCACGGGCTGCCAGCCAGCGCAGTGCTCCAGCGGTACGGAGCCGGGCTACCAAAGCCAACCGCCACCGCCGAGCAACACAGACAGCAGCTGCCCCCCACAGGAGTTGCAAGGCACGCCAGTACCGCTTATGCCTCAGAGTGTCCTACCTGGAGCAGGAGGTCCTAACATATAAGACCTTGGTGGAGGGCCTCCGCTCCGACCATGCCACCCTCCGCAAGGAGTATGATGCCCTGGCCGCTAAAGTGAACAGCATCCTGCCGTAGTGTCCCTTGCCCCTTTTTTAGAGACTTTTGGGGTGTGGGAATTGGGAGTTGGGTTGTTTTTGGGACTTTTGAAGGACAATCATTGGGGTTAGGGAGGGTCTTGCGGGAGATTATTTTGTTAGGGCTAAACAAATATACTTTTTGAAACTTTATCTGAGCATACCTGTTTTTTACTGCTTTTGAGTCTGGTGGGTGGGGGTTTAACAGTAAGTTTGTTTTCCTGAAACTTAAGTCTGTGTCATATTCTTCCTTTAAGTGTAAATGGCTAAATGTTTTCAACACTAAGTGCCTCTCACAGAGTAATTGAATTCAAGAGTCCTAGGACTTTAGTAGTACTACCGTCAATCTCTCGTCTCTCCTAATACTCCTTTATACTACCTCCCACCAAACGCTTATCTTACCTGTAATTTGTGTTTGAAAGTAGGGCTAGGCCCAGGGCTGTCTCCATGGGAAATGTCGATTAAGGTTGGCAATCCTGGGCGGATGAAATGTCCTCATTACGGTGGTACTAGTGGTGTGACACAGTGGTAGTTGCATGCCTATGGAAAAAAAGAAAATGAAACCTGCTTTGTCCTTACTGGAGCATTACAACGGTACGATAGAGAATATAGCAGGTGACAGTACACTAGAACAGTGCCACAATGTAGCCTAACAAATGGTAAAGTATTGAAAGTATAACTAGTACTTGCGTTGAATTTCTTTGACATTGGCTACTACTACAAGAAATAGTACTGAAGCTGAGTAAGTCTAGAATATATCCTCGGATTCCTTCACCAGGCTGTTGCTATGACCTTATCCTCCCCAGCAAGTGTGTGGAATTATTGCTGTCATTTAGTCACACATCAATCAAAACCACACAGCCCGGGGGAAGAGGGTTAGGGTTTGGAAAATGGATGGGAATGGGGGTTTCTTTTTGGGTAAGTTTTGTTGAGAGAAGAAAAAAAACAGCACAGCATGGACAAACAATAATTGAAGATAAAGAAATCTTTGGGTACAAAGCTAACCATAAATCTTATAAGTGACATAAAGGAAGTGCATGCACTACTGCATGCATTGTTACTGAAAAGTAAGTAGTACTTTCGACAACGTTGAATGACAGAATGCGACAGTACAGGGCTGCAGCGTTTTCACTTGCCTTCTCTGCACTCAGAGAAACACTTCTTACATTAAATTAGGTTTAAAAAATAGCCGAAGTAAAACCTTTAGAATGGCTGTAGGGATCAATTTAGAAGCAGAGAGAGATCCAAGAAATGCCGAGTCACACTCATAGAAGTTCACAGCAATAACACTACTTAAAAAATCATTAGAAAAGAATGGATACTGTATCTGTATGTTGTTGTAGTTGTCCTGTTGAATTTGGTAGGTAAGTTGCACGCATCAAACCATAGCTCTTATTAGCGGCCCTCCTCCATTCCAGCTGACGCTTCGTCCATCAATGTTGGTGACCAGAAGACACCCTGTCCACTGCCTGCCTGGCGGATGCTGAATTGCGGCTCGCTAATGTGAAGCCTGACTTCATCCTTTTTTTCCCATTGCATAGACTGAAACCCGGCCTGTAATTATTGATGGAAAAACAGGAAGTAATATTAGAACACCACTGACAAATAAATATAAGGTATGTACGTTGTGTAGTGCAAAAAGTCACACTTTGAGTTTCCTAATAGACAGTACAATATTTTTGAAAGTGTGTACTCTGTCTGAGTCTCCTTTTGAAGGATAAATAAGTATGGGCAAATTAATTTAGCGGATCTTTCCCCTCAAGCTAGGTGTACTGTAAACTGTGTTTTTGAACAAAATTAGACCTTCCCAGCAGTGCTCCCACCCAGACCCTCACTAAAGCCAGTCGCAAAAATGTAGAAGACCCCCAATCAGATCTCAAAAAACGAGGCCTAGTAGAAAACTGGTGACAAAACGTACTTTGAAAGTAAACGTAGGCCCAAATACCACCTTACCCACCGTGGATTGTATTCAAACCACTTGCAAGCAAGCAAAAGTATCCATACCCAGCATCGCTCCAAGACTCGCAAACCCCCCCACAAACAGCCCCCCACCCAAACACATGCAATACAAATACTGCTAACCCTAACTAGCCCTAAGTTAAGAATAGTGGCAAATGCTTTCGTTAACTATGCCAAATCCCCCCTTTCCCACGATGGATTTTCTTCAAATCACTTGCAACCAAAATTACACATTCCCACGAGTGCTCTAAGACCCCAGAACTCAGTTGCAAAAATCTAGAACACCCCGAAACACATGCAATCCTGCTGCTAGGGCTAACTCTAACGAACCCTAAGTTACGAAAGGTGCCAAAAGGCTTTTCCGCATGGATTTTGTCCAAACCACTTCTATCCGGTATTAGACCTTCCCAGCAATGCCCCAAGACCCGCCAACCCACCCGCAAAAAAGCACAACAACCCCAAACAGTCAAAAAGGACAATCTCATACTTACAATATTTATCGGCCTTCGGTCGAAACACGCTGTGCAGCTAGGTCATAACTCCCGTTTTCCACCACGGATTTCCTGAAAAGAAAATGCAATCAAAATTAGACTGTCCCAGCAGTGCTCCCAAACCCCAAAAACCCACCCACAAACACCCGGAACCCCCCCAAGGAGCACCTCAAAGGCAAGCAAGTCAGCAAAAACGCTAAAAAAAATTCACCTCCGATTTGGTCCAAACCACTTTTATCCGGTATTAGAGCTTCCCAGCAATGGCCCCAGAGCCGTCAACCCAGGCGAAAACTAGTAGAAGACCCCCAAACAGCCAAAAAGCAAAAGTACAAAAATGGGGACTTAGTCATTTTCATGGCAATTTCCAAAATCACTCCGCTCGCGCTCTGCAGCTAGGCCCTTACTCCCCTCTGCCACCATGGATTTGCTTCAAACCTCTTGCAATCAAAAGTATCAATAGCCAGCAGTGCTCCCAGACCCCGAAACCCACCCACAAACACCAGGAAGTCCCCCAAACAGGACCCCAAAAACGCTACATTGAGCGAAATGTCAGAAATAGCAAAAAAAATGTCATCATGGATTTTTCCAAACCACTTCTATCAGGTATTAGACCTTCCCAGCAATGCCCCAAGACCCGCCAACCCACCCGCAAAAAAGCACAACATCCCCAAACAGCCAAAAAGGAGAATCTCATACTTACAATATTTATCGGCCTTCGGTCCAAACGCGCTGTGCAACTAGGTCATAACTCCCGTTTTCCACCACGGATTTCCTGAAAAGCAAATGCAATCAAAATTAGACTGTCCCAGCAGTGCTCCCAGACCCCAAAACCCACCCACAAACACCCGGACCCCCCCAAAGAGCACCTCAAAGGCAAGCAAGTCAGCAAAAACGCAAAAAAATGTCGCCTCCGATTTGGTCCAAACCACTTTTATCCGGTATTAGAGCTTCCCAGCAATGCCCCAAGACCCGCCAACTCACCCGCAAAGAAGTAGAACACCCCCACAAGTGCAGAGTCTTTCTTCTTTGGGCATAATCCAGCCCTCTGCTTTGAGGGAAATAGGAGTCTGGAGGAGAAGGATAGAGGAGCATATTCTTGTGAACTTGTGAACCTGAGGAATGCAGACTGCGGCACCTTCAAATCAATAAGCAAACAAGTGAAGACAGTTCTGCTGATGGGCTTGTTTTTGTGATTAGATGATTAAATTTTTAATTATATTAACTGTGCAAAAAAAGAAAGACAGACACACAGGAATAAAAGTGAATAAGGACGAAAAAGAAATGTATTGATTCACTGTCTCATTTTCAGGGCTCGGTGTCAGGGAATAAGAATAAGAGTTCGTCCTCATACTCTGCGAATTTAGGCAGGAGTAGGTCAGTGTCACCTAACAGAGAAGAAATTCCCTCATCTACGTTGCTGTCCTCCTCGTCTTCATCCGGCGTGTGTTCTCGTACTTTGTAATCTGGTGGTATGAGGTGCTGATTCATCCTGATCATTGTTAACCTCTCCACATTTTTGGGCAAGAGGCGACTCTGTTTGGAAGTTACAATGCCACCAGCAGCACTGAAAACACGTTCAGAAGACATGCTTGCGAGTGGGCAAGACAAGTAGTTTATAGCCAGGTTGGAGATCTCTGGCCACAATTCTTTTTTCCCATGCCAATACGCCAATGGGCCAGCATTAATATAGACCTCTGTTGAGTCATTCAGATAGTCCTGCACCATTGACTGAAGGTTCTCCACGGTTCCTCCACTTTGCTTACTTTTTGCTGGGACCTTTAGAGAACCAAACCCAAGCTGAGTTAGCCAATCCTCTTCTTCACCCAATGTTACTGTTGTGTCTGGTGCAGATGATCCGGTTGCCGGTGTCTTTAACGGCTGAGAGGTCACTTGTGCCACAGCCACAGGTGCAGAAATGGATTCTTTTGACTGTGGATGGCCTGCTGATGTACTGCCTTTTCCTTCAATTTGCTGCCATTCTCTTTCAAACCTCATGGCTGACAAGGCTAGCCAACGTTTGTACTTTGTAACATCTTCATCATCAAAAGGAAAGAATGCTCAGCCTGCCAGGGCCTTTTTATAGCGTGGATCCAGAATAGTAGCACAAATGTAATGCTGTTCTGAGTGAATCATTTTAAGACGTTCATCGCCAAGTAGGCGCTCTAATAATCTCTCTGCCAAATCAAAAGCGTCTTTCTTTTCTTTATCTTTTTGAAACATAGAAGACACCGCCTTCAGTTGGTGCTCCAGCATGCGCAACAATGGGATAGCTTTTCCCAAATTACAGTCCTCCCTGCTGACTGCACGCGTGAAGACCTCAAAAGGACGAAGCATGTCTGTCCGGCTTTTAACTAGCTTCCATTGCGCCGCATCTAGCCTCAGGTCCTTCTGAGCTGTACCCAGTGTTAAGAAATAGTGATCGAGTACCGTATACTGCTCATACAGACGCTCAAGCATGTAGAAGATTGAGTTCCAACGTGTTGGCACCTCCTGGATGAGCACTTTCACTGGCATTCGACGTTCATGTAGCAGGCTCCTCAGATGATTCCGGGCCTTTAAAGAATGGCTGAAATGGTTGCACATTCTTCGGCAGGTGGCCACTAACTCGCACGCTGGACTGTCTTCACTCAAGAATTTTTTAACAACCAGGTTTATACAGTGCGCCAAACACGGCACTCTGAAATAGTGACCCAGATCCATGGCCTTAACTACATTAGCGCCATTATCCGTGGAAACATAACCAATCTGGCATTTTTTGGGGGACAGCCAGTGAAAGACCTTTGTGTTAAACTCATTCAACATGTTTTCTGCTGTATGTCGTTTCTCCAAGCCAAACATGGCTAGTGTTGCATGTTTCCGAGCAGCTTTAAAAACTTGGTCCGGGTCAACACCTGCGATTAGCTTTGCTTTAACCCATGAAAAAGAGACCCAGTGTGCAGTGATGCACATGTAATCAGCACCTGCGCCACTGGTCCACATGTCTGTTGTCAGATGTATAGTGTGAACAGCACTCTTCTGCAAAGCTGCCCCAATCACCTCCAGCACATCTTCATGTAGTGCTGGAACCGCAACTCTGGCAAAATAGAACCGGCTAGGAACCTTCCATTTAGGGCAGAGCGCTGCCACTAATTCTAGAAAACCAACCCCTTCTACAAAAGCAAAAGGGAGAAGGTCCAGAGCTAGCATTTTAGCCAGCTTAGTGTTATACAGACACGTCAGTGGATGGTTGCGATCATATGGCGCGTCTGAAAACAACATGGTTCTAATGTTGGCCTGGATCATGCATTTACGGGATGATGATGATGATGACTTCTTCGACCCAGTTACGCTCGCTGAAGAACTTTTTCGCATTGGTGTCTCATTCTCTCCCACACTCTTAGTGTGGCTCACATGGGGTGTGCTGCTGACAGGGGTACTGGGTGTAAGTGAAGTGTTTGGCACGTCTTCTTCCTCCTCGTCATCATCAGATGAAACATCAAAGTTTTCTTGACTTGCAATTCGGGCTTCCTTGACCTCCTTTAGGTGCGCAAACCATTGGACAGCGTACTGTCTCTTAAGATGACCTCTCTGGCCTCCGGTACCATAGTTGGTACCAAACTTACCACGACTAACTGCAACCTTACAAATGCTACAAATAGCGAAGTTTTCCTTTTTTGGGCAAACACTAAAGAAGTCCCAAACTGCGGACTTGAAATGTCTGTGGGGGCCGGAGGAGGCGGCGATACTGGTGGTGGTCATGCTTTTAATGCCAGATGCAGTGGAGGATGTGGATTGCTCACTTGGCTTTTCTCTTGGACTGCTGCTTATCTGCAAAGGAGGAGATCAGACTTTCCTGAAGCCTTTTAACCCCCGAATCTGCTGTGTCTTGTCTTGCGGTCCCCGCTCCACGGGTGCTGACTTCTGTTCAAGGGACTTTCGCAGATAGGGGTGATCACATTAAGATTCTCATAAAAAGAATATATCTAGCTCTCTGCAACCTAAGGAGATCTCCTGGGAATGTCATTGAGCGAGGGACCTTGAAAGGACAAAGCGCAAAATAAAAATGATTGAAATGGCACATCAACAGAGAATGGGCGAATGATCACTGGGCAAAATTGCTAAGCTATACACGACAAACAATGAAAGTAGGGTCTAAGGGCGAGTTTACCGACCAACCAGGTGCATGCCCCAAAATACAAAATTATCACAACAGAAAACACCTGGGGGTCACAGAAAAGGGTGGATCACAAAACCAATGCAACACAAAAGACACCAGTGAGTGGGCTCCGATAGTGAAATGCCGGCCAGACTAAGGCTCAAGAGCAAATGGAGAAATAGTTCCCATCAGAAGCCACACTGTACCGCCCTTTTTCTCATCATCTGGGTTCTCCTTACCCAGGAGACTGAACGGCCGGTCAGATGTTACCGTAACCGATATGTGTGAGATAAGGGTGGTGTATAAAGTACAAAGAATTAAAGTGGCTACTGTAGAGGCAGTGTTGTGGTGGTAAGAGTGTTCAGTGAGGGAAAGATATAAAATTAGGTGATCGGGTGGACGAACAACATTTATTAGTGTCTCCCAATCCCTAAGGTTTAAAAAGCAAGTGTAAGTGCGGGTTCCAAATAATCACCGTACTACATGGTGGTCGACATGTTTCTGCATTGTGTTGAACATAGTTTCAAATGCATTCTTCAGGACCAAGAATATAAAAACACTGCTACTTAGATTAAGGAATTAAGAACAATATCATCTGATCTTCAGGTACATACTCAACCGAATACTGTTGCGTCGCACGATATTTGATCCACACAAAAAGACAAACAAAATACAAGAAAGAACATGAATGTGTCATATTCCCATGATTAATATACTGTGACAAAAGGACATTCACATGTATAAAGACAAACATTGCCAATTAGCAGACTCACCCAAATCTGGTGGTTGAGAGGCTTCACCCCACCTGGCCACAGCGCAGGTTTGAGGAGCACCGCTCTACAAAGAATTCATAAGTAATATCTTTAGAGCAAAAAGATCAAAAATCTAAAATGAGTTCACATGGTGGCGAAAAGCTTAATATGTCCTTCATACTCCTCATTAAAAAATGCGGAGCATCCCACTAATACTCGACTCCATCAATCCAAAAATGGCAGGCCAAGTCAAGGATAGCATGGTCATAGAGAAATTGCTCGTTGTATAAACTACGCTTATCAGCGTGTATGTTCGCTTGTCAGCAAAGGATACCCCACAAGTGTCAGCCTGACCGACTTTAAGCCACATGCTTTCAGTATAAATGCTTAGCATTGGGGACTTCAGGCAGCCAAAATATAGCGCTAGTACTGGCGCGATCGATATCTATATTACAGCAGTGGTAGTGTTTATTGTAATAACCGGGTCAGAGTACCCGTCTCACTAGTTATTTGTAGACAAAGCGCTCGGCGTTTTGGAGCAGGCAGGGAGTGCTGGAGCGCGATAACTAAACCAGCGCGTTTGAGCGCTGATCTGCGTAGTAGCGCGATCGTTATCTAACAGCGCTGTTTCAGTTAGGCTTAGCGCTCAGAGTACCCGTCTCACTAATTATTTATAGGCAACGCACTCGGCGTTTTGGAGCAGGCAGGGAGTGCTGGAGCGCGATAACTAAACCAGCGCGTTTGAGCGCTGATCTGCGTGATAGCGCGATCGTTATCTGACAGCGCTGCTTCAGTTAGGCTTCGCGCTCAGAAAGAACTAGCGCTCGCTTACCTAACCGTCGATGTCTCCTGGCAGTCAGCTGTACTGCTTGGGGGGGCACCGACGTCTCTCTAGACAGGACTGATATGCACTTCCTCGTTGTGCATGGAATGATGGCAGTCACATGATTAGGTCACATGACCGCGAGAATGCTGGGAAATGTAGTCCCAACCGGAATTAGTGTGTGATATAGACTATCAGTAAAACAAATATATGCATCCCTGGATGTCCCTATGAACTTGTAATACAATACACGTAGTTCAAACTAATTAACCACACGGGTTTTCGCTAGTTACCTTGCTCTGCCTCTTAGCACCCTCTGGCCATAGATTACTCTTTTGAATTCCCCAAATATACATTTGTGCATATATTTGTTTTACTGATAGTCTATATCACACACTAATTCCGGTTGGGACTACATTTCCCAGCATTCTCGCGGTCATGTGACCTAATCATGTGACTGCCATCATTCCATGCACAACGAGGAAGTGCATATCAGTCCTGTCTAGAGAGACGTTGGTGCCCCCCCAAGCAGTACAGCTGACTGCCAGGAGACATCGACGGTTAGGTAAGCGAGCGCTAGTTCTTTCTGAGCGCGAAGCCTAACTGAAGCAGCGCTGTCAGATAACGATCGCGCTACCACGCAGATCAGCGCTCAAACGCGCTGGTTTAGTTATCGCGCTCCAGCACTCCCTGCCTGCTCCAAAACGCCGAGTGCGTTGCCTATAAATAATTAGTGAGACGGGTACTCTGAGCGCTAAGCCTAACTGAAACAGCGCTGTTAGATAACGATCGCGCTACTACGCAGATCAGCGCTCAAACGCGCTGGTTTAGTTATCGCGCTCCAGCACTCCCTGCCTGCTCCAAAACGCCGAGCGCTTTGTCTACAAATAACTAGTGAGACGGGTACTCTGACCCGGTTATTACAATAAACACTACCACTGCTGTAATATAGATATCGATCGCGCCAGTACTAGCGCTATATTTTGGCTGCCTGAAGTCCCCAATGCTAAGCATTTATACTGAAAGCATGTGGCTTAAAGTCGGTCAGGCTGACACTTGTGGGGTATCCTTTGCTGACAAGCGAACATACACGCTGATAAGCGTAGTTTATACAACGAGCAATTTCTCTATGACCATGCTATCCTTGACTTGGCCTGCCATTTTTGGATTGATGGAGTCGAGTATTAGTGGGATGCTCCGCATTTTTTAATGAGGAGTATGAAGGACATATTAAGCTTTTCGCCACCATGTGAACTCATTTTAGATTTTTGATCTTTTTGCTCTAAAGATATTACTTATGAATTCTTTGTAGAGCGGTGCTCCTCAAACCTGCGCTGTGGCCAGGTGGGGTGAAGCCTCTCAACCACCAGATTTGGGTGAGTCTGCTAATTGGCAATGTTTGTCTTTATACATGTGAATGTCCTTTTGTCACAGTATATTAATCATGGGAATATGACACATTCATGTTCTTTCTTGTATTTTGTTTGTCTTTTTGTGTGGATCAAATATCGTGCGACGCAACAGTATTCGGTTGAGTATGTACCTGAAGATCAGGTGATATTGTTCTTAATTCCTTAATCTAAGTAGCAGTGTTTTTATATTCTTGGTCCTGAAGAATGCATTTGAAACTATGTTCAACACAATGCAGAAACATGTCGACCACCATGTAGTACGGTGATTATTTGGAACCCGTACTTACACTTGCTTTTTAAACCTTAGGGATTGGGAGACACTAATAAATGTTGTTCGTCCACCCGATCACCTAATTTTATATCTTTCCCTCACTGAACACTCTTACCACCACAACACTGCCTCTACAGTAGCCACTTTAATTCTTTGTACTTTATACACCACCCTTATCTCACACATATCGGTTACGGTAACATCTGACCGGCCGTTCAGTCTCCTGGGTAAGGAGAACCCAGATGATGAGAAAAAGGGCGGTACAGTGTGGCTTCTGATGGGAACTATTTCTCCATTTGCTCTTGAGCCTTAGTCTGGCCGGCATTTCACTATCGGAGCCCACTCACTGGTGTCTTTTGTGTTGCATTGGTTTTGTGATCCACCCTTTTCTGTGACCCCCAGGTGTTTTCTGTTGTGACAAAATTGCTAAGCGACAACAAAAGTAATAACAGTAGTCGCTTTTGGAAAACAGTCAACGGAATCATCCGTCCACATCACACGGGAATTGGGTCACACATTCCGGAATCAACCTGGGTGAAATACCTTTCAACTCATTTCAACTACTGCATCGAACACCACGGACAACAACAGGCCAGCACTCAAACACCAAAAGAACAAGCAAGACAAAGCCCAACTGAGAAGAGTGATCAGGAATTTTCATCCAACAAAAACACATCACTGGGCATCGCTAATCACACTTTACCCTCAATAATTAAAAAACAGATCGCAAAAAAGAGGAACGAAGGGGCCCAGGTCCAAACGGTATTCCTCCTGCGCTTTATAAGGCAAAGAGTGAAGACTGGGCGGAAATTTTGCACTCCCTATTTCTGAATGTTAGGTGGCTGAACATAATACCAGAATCCTGGAAAGGTTCGATAATAGCACCAATCCATAAAAAAGAGGACAAAGCAGATCCAAACAACTACCGCCTAATAGCACTGATAGACAACGAGGCAAAATACTTTGCATGCACCATACTTGAAGTTCTTACAACCTGGGCTGAGGCATGTTCTATCATACCATGGAATCAGACTGGGTTTCGAAAATCAACCAGTACAACTACTAACATCCTCACAATGTCTTTAATAATCGATGCAGCCAAAGTCTCTAAGCTACATCTACACCTATGCTACATTGACTTTAGTGCCTCTTTCGATAACGAGGAGAGAGGTAGACTGTGGGGGAAACTGGTACAATGGGGAATATCACAGCCCACCCTAAACTTGCTGAAGCTACTACATACAAACACCTAGGTACAGGTGAAACTAGGAGGAGGCACCCACGTGTCTACGAAAATTCCTACAACAAAAGGCTTGAAACAGGGTTGTGTGCTTGCACCAACCCTGTTTAATTTGTATATGGCCAACCTGTCAAAGGTACTGGATGCTTGAAACTCACACTCACCGAGGATAGGCAGAAAAACACTGACCAACGTTATGTACGCCGATGACGTAGTTCTGCTAAGTCATACTTATGTCGGCCCACAGCACCTACTGACGGCAATGCAGAACTACGCCATAGAAAACAATTTAAAAATAAATCTGCAAAAGACACGGACGATGTCAATATATAACAACAAAAAGAAACGCCAGAGAAACTGGTTCCTCGGTGATACAAAAATTGAGTTAGCTGACGAATACAAGCACCTACGAGTCACATTCGACAACGGAGGGTTGTTCAAGTCCAAGATGGAGGAAGCAAGAAGAAAGGGTCTGTTAATGGCTCTAACAATGAAAAACCTTGCTAACAAACTGACTGGGCTGACTTTGACTCCTTTACTAAAGGTAGCCCAGGCCAAATTACTACCTTCAATTGCATATTGCAGCAAAGCAATGCGGGGCAGAGATGCAAAGGAATTGGACAACATACAGGTCAAAGCCTACAGACAAATGCTTCGCCTTCCGAATTACACCTCTCCAGCCCAAATAAGGCTGGAGTTTGGGCTCTTACAACAAGATCTTGCAAGGCACTGGGTACATATCATCTGCTGGTTCAAGATTAAAAGCGCCCCCACTCACTTGCCTAACCATCTGCTGTGGCATGACATACAGCATAGGGAGATTTTCCAAGCCAGAGACTTTCACCAGTTAGCCCTGGAACGTACCAAACTCAAGGGACTATGGGACGCCCAAATTGGCTACCACAACTTCAAAAAATTGGTTTGGAAGACCATTAAACAAATCTCATTGGTGGAAGACAAGGCAACCTTTTCAAATAGAGCTCATGCATGGATGACCCTCAACACATACAGAACATTTGGTCCCCAAACATACTTCAATCAGGGGTACCCCAGGGCAACAAAAATGAGTTTTATGAGGCATAGATTGGGAATTCTGCCTTGTGCTCAGCACCTTCCACCATGGCAAAGGCCATCAGCACAAGTCACCTGTAGACTGTGCAATGCTAAACAAGGCGACATACTACATCTAATCTGCCTATGCAAAGAAATGCTCCAAGCATGGTGGAATCTCCTAAAAAAACATTTAATCTGAAAGGCATTCGCACTAGGAGGCAAGCTGTGCTAGCCTGTCTAAATCCAGAAAATACCCAGCTAAATTGACGACTTGTAAAATTCTCAATGATAGCCGAACAAAAACTGCTTAAGAATGCGTAAGACAAACAAGGATCTGACTTCTCATTCCACCTATCTCTGCGAACATGTTCCAACAAAGACCATCCTATCCGACTCATTTCCAACCGCATTGGAACTATGCCTACAGTATGTAAAAACATCTCAAACTAAACCATGATTAAGACCTGGGTTGTGGCCGATCTGCTATGATGCTAAGCCACTGGGGCCACCCCTAAGAACACAGAACAACCTCTAGTTTGACTGCACAGAACCTCTTTGTATAAGGACCTTTTAATCGCAGGATCTTTTGCACAAATTTAGAACACACTGCTTAATGTTAAAAATGCTAATAGTTTTTAGAGCCGGTCTGAGATGTTTATATTTTTACATTTTTATATTTTTTATCTTGTAGTATTTGATTTGGTTTTACCGTATGCAATGGTTTTAATTGACTATGCAAATAAACTTGATTCTAAACTTAATTCCATCATAATAAGGTTTACAAGATCTGCTGAGAGCCAGAGATAGGCCATTGCAAATAGGTCAGGCTGGGAAACTCACAGAATATCATGGAAGGAGAGAGACCCACAGCAGTGTTGTGCCATCTATCCTGGTTGTTGTTCCTGCACAACGGTGTCTGTGCCTATCGGGCTGCTGGTCTCATCAATGCAGTCTGCCTTTAATATTCTAAAACCTGCAAAGAGCATTTCATGCTGTAGTGTAGTTCCTACAAATACATAGGATCTGCACGTTTAGACAACATAAAGTACGGGATTGGTGTCCAGACTGATTCCAGACACCCCTGAAGGATATGTCAGCCTTTTAGACCAGCTAGCTCAAAGTGCCACCATAAGCCTTCTAACCTTACCAAGGAGCGAATAGTTTCTGGTGAATATTGAACATGACAACCCTTGATCCTTTGGGGATCGTGGAAACAGTACAACACTTTTCGCTCAACTCAATCGTACTCAGTCTCTGAGAGATACACAGAATAAACAATGGGTATGTTTTCAATAAGCATTTATTGAACCAGCGCATTCTAGTATAAAACATGTTCGCTGCAACTATCATTAAACAGAAACAAATGTATAAGATTACGAGCATCAACAGAGTAAATAAAAGGTAGAATTCTACCATGGTGCTAAAACAGTGAATATATGCAGGCATATAGATACATGACAGCAATCAAGCTTCTTCCTAAGATGCAAAGCCTACCTAAGTGTACCTAGCATGTATGTGGGTGTAAAGCCAAGAATCACCTAGGAAAGAGCCAACCCCATTACCTGATGAGAGAGAACGAAAGACCCTTGTTTTGGTCTCAAGTTAGACACCCTGCGAGGGATATCAGAGCACTGTGTGTTGTAGCTTCTGCATGCCCGGGCCTCAGTGTCTAGTGTCAGCATTGAAGCTTCTCCTCTGCCTAACTAGTGTTGGTATGAGTCCTTTATACCATAAAGATAGTTTCAGGTTCCCTTATACAATTGGGATCACTGACAGAACCTCGAAAGACAAAATATCGAGAGGACTAAATATTGAGGTTAAAATATCGACTGACAGAATATCGACGTCCTATCTTCAAACAGGTAAGTGCAAAAATATTGACTCCAAAATATCGAGTGTAAAAAATATAGAATGTCAAAATATCGAATTTTTTAAATATGTTAAAAGTAACTTAAAAGTAATATAACAATAAATTAAATTAATATAAACATATTTAAAATACTTAAATAAACGTAAAATTAAGAAATATTTAATGTAACTTAAAAAAAAAATGTTAATACATATATATATATATATCAGCAGAAAAAGGCCAAGTCTGATTCACCAACGTTCTCAGCTCACAGAAAGACCAACGAATCCCAAGATGCTGGCAAAAGGTAGTTTATTCAGATAAAGTTAACAGCAGCGTGGCAGACGACGCTTTTCGGGCAGTTGCCCTTGTTCACATCAGAAATATTTACCATAATGCCCTCCTTTTAACTTAATCCATGTGCACCATGTGATCAAAATGAAAATAGACAAATACTGCAAGGTTAAAGTCACACAAAATTCGTCCGGGGCGTCTTGTCTTTTCCTGCTCAATCTTAAATACATTATTTTCATTTCATGATTGACAACAGTCGTTTGATATCTGCATAAATGCAAAGTTATATATACTCGTTCCCAACTAGTATTCATAAAGTGCGATGAGCATATGCAATAGCGCATGTGCAAACTGCAAATAAATATCATCCAAAATGGACATTCATCATATTAAATATATTCATAAATAAAAAATATTTTCAATAAATATGTATATATAAAATCACTTAACATATATAATTCAGAGTTAAAAAGTAATAATGTTCATACTTAAAAACCTTTAAATTAATCATTGTGATTCCATTGTTAGTCAAATTTAGGCCAATGATGATGTAAACTTGACACTCAAATGTGCAATATAACGCAAAACATTTAAATACTGTTAGGAAACCAATATATTTACATAGTTTCAATCATGACAGTTTTCTATGTTTACCCAGATCCTCGGGACATCTCGGTTAGATGGCAGCCCCTGCTATAATGACTGTATTAACCTGCTTTAAATGTGTGAAAAAATGTGATTAGGTGTCCGCAGGAGGATCATTGATCCATCACTGCTTCAAATAATTAGTAAAAAGAGAACGAAAAAAAGATTTATTCTGGGTGTCGGACTGAGACTGCTAATAGTTTCTATATATGAATGGAAGGTTATAGTTGGAGCAGTAAACCATCCATGCCTTGTGTTCAAAAGGTGCTGGCAAATGTAGTGACTACGGAGTTTGTATGAATAAACACATATCAGTTTTATAAGAAATAATACAAATCCTCCGTCGTATTGAGCCCGTTAGGTACCTTAGAATCCAATTCCAATATCATTTTGGATTCTAATTGTCGCAGCATCCTATCCCGATCTCCTCCCCTTCTGGGTTTAGGTACTGATGTGAGGACATAGTAGCTTAGACACTTGAGATTGTTGTCATGTATACCTTTACAGTGTCTGGCCACCGGGTAGGAGCAGTCATTGTTAACGATTGCTCAAATATGTTGTAATATCCTGGCATGCACCGGAAGCTTGGTGCTTCCCATGTATCTCAGACCGCAGGTGCATGCCAGGACGTAAACAGCATATTCTGTTTTGCAACCGTAGTTCCCTCTGATTCGTAAAGGTACTGGGCTAAATGGAGTGTTGTAGTATTGAGTGTTGACTCCGAATTTGCAAGCCCTGCAACTGCTACACTTGTAAAACCCCAGCCGGGGCGGGAACCAATTTTTCTTTTTGGACAGCTCAGGGCAGGGATTAGAGATATGTGTCCGTAAAGAGGGTCCCCTCCGACACGTAATATCTGGTCGAGCAGGTAAATATTGAGATAACACCGCATCAGTTTTTAGTATGGGCCAACTTTTGCATAGAATGGACCGAATTTTTCTGTCCTGGCCACTGTATGCGGTAATGAATATAATAGTGGATTCAGTCGAATCCACTTTGGTGACCTCTTTCGATGGTATGGGTTTGAAAAGAGTTTCTCTAGACCTTGTTTTCATTTTATTTACTGCTCTTTTAAGTATGTTTTCTTTATATCCTCGCTCCCTGAAAATGTTTAGTGCTTCCGCTGTGCATACCTTGAGTTCTTCTTCATTGCTACAGATTCTTTTCAGACGGAGGAGCTCGCCATAGGGGATATTATCTATGACATGGCGGGGATGGGCACTCGTGGCATGAAGGGTTGTGTTTCCTGACGTGTCTTTTCTGTGGAGGGTGGTGACTAGTTGTCTTTTCTGAAAGATTCTCACATCTAAAAAATCCACAGCTGTCTTACTAATGTTATGTGTGAATCTGAGATTGTCCTCATTTACATTGAATGTTTTGATGAATTTTTTCACACCCTCTTCACTTCCTCTCCAAATTAAAAACACAGCGTCAATAAAACGAACCCACATAACCACATTAGTTGTAAAAATCGCATGATGTGTCCCCATGAGGACCCGCTTCTCCCACCAGTCAACATGAAGACACGCGTAGCTAGGTGAGAAGCAGGCCCCCATTGCCACACCCCTTTTCTGCACGAAGATGTAATTGCCAAACAAGAAGTAGTTATGATATAAACACCAGCTCACAAATTCACTAAGCATCTTGTTATGATTGTAGCAGTGCACCGGTCATATACTTAAAAAATGTTCCAGTGCCTCCAGCCCTTTCCGATGGTCAATGCTGGTATAAAGGGCTTCGATATCTAATGTGACCAATATACAATCCTCTGTCCATGCGATGTTTTTTAATTTCTGTAGAAAGTGGCCCGTGTCCCTTATATATGTTGGCAGATCCATAACAAGAGACTGTAGAAAATAGTCAGTATATTGTGCTAGGTGCTCCATCACACTGTCTATGGCCGAAATAATCGGTCTTCCTGGAACCAGAGACCTGCACTAATGCATTTTCGGAATCAAATAAAATCTGGGCAAGACTGGTTGTTCCACATGAAGAAATTTAAACTCTTCGCTAGATATTAATCCTTCCCTCTTGTATTTGAAGAGGAGTTTTTTTAGTTGTTCTCTAGCCAAGTCATATTCTTTGATGTTGGTTTTTGCATAGCAGACAATGTCAGACAATTGTCTGTTGGCTTCTTCTATGTATTGTGCTTGGGGCCAGATGACTATGTTGCCACCTTTGTCTGAACAGCACACAATATTTTGTTGATCTTTTTTCAGTTTATTAACCAGAGCCCAGTATTCTAGTTCTTTGGAAGTTTTGATTCTCTTTCGATGTTTGACTTGATGATACAGAGTCTTGAGGTCTGCTGTAACCACCTCGTGAATAGCGTCAATAGCATCTTTTGGCATGGTAGGAATGAAGTTGGAGGCTGGTGTAAATGGGCTAGCGCCTGATCCAATTTGATAAATAGCAGCATCTCTTAGCTCTTCTTGTGTGGATACATTGATGTTGTCTTCTGTACTATTGGAAGGGTCACCCAATTGTTGTAGAGTGAGGAGCCCTCTTGTGTCCCGAGCCTCCAACATTATGGTGGGTGTATTGATGGTAGTACTTTCAACTTCGTTTAACCCTTCTTTTATGTTAAAGAACTTTCGCAATTTTAGTTTTCGAATGTATCTGAAAACATCGACTCTGGTGGAGGTATAATTAAAGTCTGTTATAGTACAATAGGTGAAACCTAAGCTTAGTAGCTGTTCCTCTGCAGTTGTTAATACTGTCGTTGATAGGTTGACAATGGTGTTATTTTTTGTCCTTATTGTTTTTTGTTTTTGCTCCAGAATTGCTTTTTCTTTTTGTTGCTGTTTTGCTTTATGTTTTTTTTGGCGTTGTTTGCGGTTCCTGTTGGTTCTTGTCCTTTTTGATACTGCGTTTGCCGATTGTGCAAACGCAGACTTTGCAGGCGGGCGCTGACTAAAAAATCAACTTCTTCGCCTAAGTTGAGTACACGTTGTGGTACATATTATTAACTAAACATATACAATATTTTTACCATAGGATAGTGAGAGGGTTAAATGTACTGTAACGACTCCAGTGAGTGCAACAGTAGGGAAAACGTTGGATAGCGTAGGGGTAAAAATTACTATTCCAACTCCAGAGAGTGCAACAGTAGGTAAAGCGTTGGATAGCGCAGGGGTAAAAATTACTATTCCCACTCCAGTGAGTGCAACAGTAGGGAAAGCGTTGGATAGCGTAGGGGTAAAAATTACTATTCCAACTCCAGAGAGTGTAACAGTAGGAAAAGCTTTGGATAGCGTAGGGGTAAAAATTACTATTCCAACTCCAGAGAGTGTAACAGTAGGGAAAGCGTTGGATAGCATAGGGGTTTAAATTACTATTCCAACTCCAGAGAGTGTAACAGTAGGGAAAGTGTTGGATAGCATAGGGGTAAAAATTACTATTCCAACTCCAGTGAGTGCAACAGTAGAGAAAGAGTTGGATAGCGTAGGGGTTTAAATTACTATTCCAACTCCAGTGAGTGCAACAGTAGAGAAAGCGTTGGATAGCGTAGGGGTAAAAATTACTATTCCAACTCCAGAGAGTGCAACAGTAGGGAAAGCGTAGGATAGCGTAGGGGTAAAAATTACTATTACCACTCCAGAGAGTGCAACAGTAGGGAAAGGGTTGGATAGCGTAAGGGTAAAAATTACTATTCCCACTACAGTGAGTGCAACAGTAGGGAAAGCGTTGGATAGCGTAAGGGTTTAAATTACTATTCCAACTCCAGTGAGTGTAACAGTAAGGAAAGCGTTGGATAGCGTAGGAGGTAAAATTACTATTACAACCCCAGTGAGTGTAACAGTAGGGTAAGCATTGGATAGCGTAGGGGTAAAATTTACTATTCCAACTCCAAAGAGTGTAACAGTAAGGTAAGCGTTGGATAGCGTAGGGGTAAAATTTACTATTCCAACTCCAGAGTGTGTAACAGTAGGGAAAGCGTTGGATAGCGTGGGGGTTTAAATTACTATTCCAACTCCAGTGAGTGTAACAGTAGGGTAAGCGTTGGATAGCGTAGGGGTAAAATTTACTATTCCAAATCCAGAGCGTGTAACAGTAGGGTAAGCGCTGGATAGCGTAGGCGTAAACTTTACTATTCCAACTCCAGAGAGGGTAACAGTAGGGAAAACGCTGGATAGCGTAGGGGTTAAAATTACTATTCCAACTCCAGTGAGTGCAACTGTAAGGAAAGTAAATACTTCTTATATACATATAAATATCATAAATAGTAAAATCTATTGCAAATTAATTTAAATATTTAAGAATTGTGTACATTATATTATATATTCTATTAAAATGATAAATAAAAATTATTTAGTAATATAAATTACCTACTAATACTAATTATTTACCTATTAACAATCAATGAATTAAAAATGTTTAAATTTTTTACAAAATAAACTCAATATATTTATTTAAACAATTTAATTACTTACAATGTAATGACTTCAAAATCTATTCCTCTATCAACACACAACCCACTACAGAAATTAAATTAATTAAATTAACATATTTATTAATTAATCATTTAAATGTATTTACCAATTATATTGTAATTAATTCCCAATTAATAATTAATTAACAATTAATTCGAAATAAATACCAATAAATTAAATTACATATTTTATTCATGATTATTAAATTACTTCCCACCCTAATCCCCTATAAACCCACAACCCGCTACAGAAAATAAATTACTAAAAATAAATAATAATCAATTAATCAATTATATTTAATTACCAATTATATTTTAATTACTTACCAATTAATGATTAATTGACAAATAAGTTTAATTAAATAGCAATTAATTAAATAACATTTTTAATTAATTACAATTAAATTACTTCCCACCCTATTCACCTATAAACCCACAACCCGCTACAGAAAATAAATTACAAAAAGAAAATATTTAACAAATAATCAATTATATTTATTTACCGATTATATTTTAATTAATTACCAATTAATAATTAATTATCAATTAATTTGAAATAATTACCAATTAATTAAATAACATATTTAATTAATTATAATTACATTACTTCCTACCCTATTCCCCTGTAAACCCGCAATCCGCTCCAGATAATAAATTACAAAAAATTATATTTTTATCAATTAATCAATTAAAATTATTTACCAATTATATTTAAATGAATTACCAATTATTAATTAATTAACAATGAATTTTAAATAAATAAAAATTTAATAACATGTTTAATTAATTATAATTAAATTACTTCCCACCCCATTCCCCTATTCACCCACAACCCGCTACAGATTTATATTACACAAAAATTAAACATTAATATTAACTTACCTTAAATTCGATATTTGTGTTGTCTATATGATGTCTAGTCAATATTATGTCCATTCCATATTTTTTTGATTTGATAATATTGCTATTCTAGTCGATATTACATTTTTCTAGTCGATATTTTTGTAGTCTATATTATGTCTAGTCGATATTATGTCTAGTCGAAATTAAAAACTCGATATGATGTCCAGTCAAAATTAAAAACTCAATATTTTGTCTACTTACCATACAATTAATATGTTGTACGTATGAAAATGCAAATGAGCATCGAACAACACCTGCAATTATGCAAGCAGTTCTCTCACCCTGGGAGGAAGATGGCCATGACGTTTTACACAGAGTGTGTTCATGCTGTTATGTACGTCATGTGCAGTGACTTTTCGAAGAATCCTTCTGCAAAATAAATCAGTCTAGTTTCCAAGAAACTGATCGACATTTATTCAGCACATAACTGGGTAAAAGGTCAGTGCTGGAAACGATTATGCAGAGCAAGGTACGACAGATGTAGGTAAAAGGTTGTGTAGCTAACTAGGCCTAGATTGAGGTACATTGAAGTACATAACAAACGCCTGTATGGGATGTAATTTTAGCAGTATACTCATAAAACGTTAGCATTTTTTGAATTTCTTCCTGAGTACATGCATTTTGTAAGATCATAAGGGAAAAGACCACATATCTAGAATATGACATATGTAGCATAGTAGAAATGCAATTTAGAACATTTTTAAATTCATATGAAATGCAATTTTCAGAAATAACTCACAAGATGTGTGAAATCTTTAGTAGAACAAATAAATAAAACCTGAATATATTGTAGAATGACAAATGTAGATGTAAAAGATGTTGCTTGAAAGGCTTCATTTATAATTTCAGGTTTTTCAAAAATTCAGCACCAAGCAATTATATCTTAGCGTGTGAAGTGGCTTGGCCTGAGGCTTTATTTTGACCTTTTGCTCATAGTAAAATATTCTGTGCAACATCATAACATTTTTGTCATCCTAGAGATGTGTTGACTCTAATATTATTTTCATTTAGTTTTCTCTCACCTCATGTTAGATCATTTCCACTATGAATGATAGACTATTGAAATCGTAAAGAACAAATTGCGGCATAGACTTATAAATGTTGCTTTCAATTAACTCGATATGTTTTTATATTTCCTGACTAGGCCTCTTGTTTCTGCGTGTAAACTCATAATGCGTCTTTAGCATAGGTAAGAGGATTCTCATGGGAATCTTCTCTCATGTAACAATTATTTAAGAAAATATATCAATCCAGATGAAGAGATTGCAGTCTGTGGGAATCAGAAAAAGATGAATTGCATGATTGACAACACCACCTTACGGGCTGTTCTGATTGGAACATTGAGTGAAGGAATCTGCAAGCAACTGATACCTCAATTGAAAGGCTATAATAACAAGTGTTCCTAGCTAGTTAGAATACACAACTCTATACCCCTCTCCTCGTCCAGTGGTTTTGCTGCTGGATTTTTTCCCACCAGAGACTCTTCTTTATGGAGGCCTGATTACTTTTAGATATTCTAGACGTGATTTGCCTTTACTAATTTGTGATGGCTATTCTAAAACAGTTGCTACTGCAGTTGTGGGAAACTTGGCTGAGTTTTCTAGACCTACTCTTCAAGATGAGTTTGTCCATATTTACTGCTCATTTTCAAAATAACTCTTAATGGGTTCGTATTTATAATAGGATCTTTAGCTAGTATATTGGGTTTCTTTATGGAACACATGTCTTAATTTTGATGACTCAACCCTTTCTGATTTCTGTAACTACTAAAGTGAATAAAGATATCTGAAATTCTAATTGAAAATCAAAACCTTCTTAACCTGTTGTCAATGACTCATCAAAAATTATAATTGTCCATGATGTTTTGAAGACTTTATTTTTGGACAACTCTAATTCTGAGCATGGTGGAAAAGATCCATCGACCTCTGCAGAGGCTGGAGGACTCCCCATGCTGTTATTTGTAAGTGGGTGTATGTAAAGAGCTGAACCATGGAGGAGAGTCCTTTGTGGGCTCCAGCAATCATGAAAGGCCTTATTTCCCCTTTCCAGTCCAAGAAACCATTTATATATCTGGGGAGTCGAACAGACCCAAAATGCTCAAATTGATCAGGGAGCATATAACCATAGAGCTAATTTAATTTGACCAGCAGCACCCCATTGTTATGCTATGTCTTCTGCAATAGTTACATTCCTTATATTTAACACTGCACTGTAAAAGAACATGTATGTTGTTTTACCTCTATGCAGTTTTCTTTTTATAATACTTTTGCAAAGAGTCTTGTGGTCCTTTGATTCTTTTACTAGAAAAAAAACAATTGATTCCTAAACACGATTTATCATATGAACCGAGTATTTTGCAAGTCAACTTATTTAAGAGAATGTTCTGATTTTACTTAATACACAAAGGATGGTCCTTTTCTTTATGGAATGAGCCAGGAGAAGAAAACATTTGTGGCTGAATTAGAGATTGTATCAGTGGGAAGCATGTGCTTAAATGTTGACATCCCACTTAACAAAATTGCATTACACTAGACAAGCATAGTTGAATAGAGTTTAATGTTGCACTCGCATTCTCCATCATACTTTTTATCCGTATCTCTTATATTCTATATAAATCTAACTATACTAGTTCAGTAAAAATATTTATGGCACAATAAAACCTGTTCATTGCTAGAGGTGTACTTATACATATACATCCACGTATTTGTTAGCAGAAAGCAAAGTTCAAATTCCATGTTGTAATCAAGGTAAAGCGGAACTGCCCTGTTTCATACATTCCTTTCTAGAATTGGTTTAAAGTACTAAACAACTGTGGCTGCGCTCATTGATTATTCTGAATCTTAATTTACTTGCACAAATTACGCCATTTGTGTTCTCAATTGGGTCAAATACCTTTTTTATGAGTACATACCATGAAAAGACAGCTTGGCGTAAACCAGTCCAAACTCAGCAATGGTAATTAAGAGCATGTTACAGTGTATGCAGTTGCCCACACTATTCATTCTTTGAAAATACAGACGGAAACTATAGAAATGAATGAGTTCAAAGACCACTGTCATTCACCCTGTCCTGTGCTTACCTCACATGCAGTCAACTAACTGCACTGCACACAGCAAGTCTAGCTCTGGTAAGTCAACAGGAATGCAGAAATGACAAAAGGAAGGAAAATATTAGCAATCATTGCATCTTTGCAATGGTCTTAACGTGCTAACTGCCTGCCAAAGTTCATACAGATTCATGAAACAGCACAGGAGCTTTTGGCAAATGTACCCTTCTTTGATCACCACTGTAACAAGGCCCCCACTCAACAGATATGCACTCAACATAGCAAGAGAGAGTCAAACAAGATACATATTTCCCAAACGTCATGCAGATTCATCTGACAGAGCTAAGGATTTAGGCAAAAAAAACACATCCTCAAATGTAGTTACCCTTCAAAAACCAACTGCCACCTTTTCTTAGTACTAATAACTAAAAAGTTACAAAAAAAGTATTTTCAACAAACTATACCAAAACTAACCTGAGTATACTTCTTTTTTAATTCTATGTTTGTTTTAATTAATGTCATATGCTTTTTTTCTGTAAAGGTGACAAACAAGAACAGTACATACCTGAATTCATGGCATGAATATTGACAGTTTTTAACCCCAACTTTCACCAAACGCCAGGTCACTTGGATTCACCCGGGGGACCAGCCTCACCCTCAACGAATAGATAGTGAAAAAGAAGACGACCTTGCTACTATCTCTCTCTTCTAAAGAAAGTGAAACTTTCTTCCAGAAAATTACTTTGGTTCTTGCCTTCATACTCTTACATTTGGATGGTGATAATGCCCTTCTTCATAGGCTGTCAGACTCCACACTGGCACAACTTAAGGGCATCCTACATGCTCCAGCACGTATCATCCAATTCCTGAAGAATTATGATCAAATCACCCCCATTTTCAAAATAAACAGCATCATTCATGAAGTCATCATGACCAGCACCCCCGCTTAACTTGCAGACTAATGTACCATCATTAATGGTTCTCCACCCACCAACAGCCAGCACACCATCAGACTACAGACTAAGAAGGCCTTTTTCCATCTGTTTACTCAGGATCTGGAACAACAGCCCCACATCCATCATGACCACCCCAACTCAGCTCTAATTTAGGAAAGATGTGAAGAGGCGGTTCTTCTTTAAAGAATGCTACATCACAACACATTATCCAACCACAAACCAGTGGCCTCCATTATCCCTCATTGACTTTAAGCTTTTCTTTGGCTTTGTTCTGCACCTAACTGCCTTTTAGCTAGTTTCATGTTACTCAAATACCACATAATTTCAATCACCCTGGGCGTAGTTTGCGTAGTAGCACTATACATAGCTGCACGTAGTATACTTTGAACTACGCGTAGTACACAAAGTTGCGTAATGCGTAGCTGATGGCACTGTATACTTGTCTGCACTGTGCAATAACTGCAAATGGCATTTTGCACAGTGCAAGTTATGATAAAATAACTATCTCTATCGTTATCTTAATATGCTAGAGAGCATACAGTACTTTCCCAAAAGTGCAACTGAAAAATTAGTTAGCATTGAGAGAGGTGATCATTTTGGGATCCTCCCTAACCTAGGGGGAGAACCAAGCAGATGCCTTGAAAAAAAAGGCACACTTTGTTGAATGATTCAGAGGTGGTCCCATCCTCTTAGGACCACCCCAAACACAGTTATTGGCAACAAAACAATCCTAACCAAAGGCCCTGAAAAGCATTATGGGACAAGATTAGCAGTGGGCAGTGAATATTATAGGATGCAATATCAAAAGAATTATACAAAGAGCTGCAGTTCAACTAATTGTTACTAGATGTCCCTCATGAGTCAAATGCAAAGTCATTGACATTAGTCTCACATCAAGATGCAGTTCCACTAGTCGTTACTAGATGTCCCTCACGAATCAAATGCAAAAGCATTGAAACCCATTCATGAAGCTTTTGCATTTGACTCAAGAGGGAACACAAACAAATCAGACAACATACGAAGAAAGTAAAATACTGGTTTGTATTGATAAAAGCATACATGGTACTAAATATCGGAGTCGAAAAGGTTGATAAAATTAACAGAAAATAAGGAAGTGAACAAGCGTTTGGGAAGAGTATTTGTCACAAGGGCGTAGCAAAATAGACTACAGATCAAATTGTCCCAAAAGGAAACAAAGGTTACTACTGACGCAGCCCTGGCGAAACTTAGTTAAAATTGTCCCCTCCCAGACGTTATTTAACTGAAAATAAGGAAGTGGAACCAGCGTTTGGAGAGAGTATTTGTCACAAGAACATAGCAAAATAGACTACAGATCAAATTGCCCCAAAACGAAACAAAGGTTACTACTGACGCAGCCCTGGTGAAACTTAGTTAAAAGTGTCCCCTCCCAGATATTATTTACCAGAGATTAATACAGTTCAATGCTGGTACTGGTTTTGATGACAACTAAGTCCCTCAAAACTTCCTTGCTCAATTCTCTCTTGTCTGACCTGGCTCTTTTTGCAGTGTTATCCCCGAGCTTTTTGCCTTCCTCTGCCTATCCTTCTGACCTTTTTGTTGGCTTTAGGACTTGGGGCACTTTTCTACTGCTAATCAGTTCTAAAGTGAATGTGATATCTCCTCTAAATATTGTATGATTGGTTTACACCGGATTGACATATTTGATTTACTGTAAGTTGCTTGTAAAGTGGTATACCATATACCCTGGGCCCCTGAATTAAATGCTACTAGTATGCCTGGAGCACTGCTTGTTCCTCCCACACAAATAGCCTTTCAAACCTATCCCAGGCATGTCACTGCAGGGCCTGTGTGACCAGTTCAATGCCACATCAACTTGGTAGTTAAAACTACTTGACAAGCTGTAAACCCCCCTTTTATTACACATAGGTCACCCATAAGGTAGGACCTAGGTAGCCCTGTGATCAGGGTTCTGTGTAAGTAAAAGGTAGGACATGTCCTTTTATGTGTGGTCAGTTCCGGTAGTAACAAACTGCAGCCTGACTCCAATACACTTCTGGGCACGGTGACAGCTACACTTTGTGCATACTTTCCACAGCCACAACACAGGAAGGGCTGGGTGTGACAGGAGATAAATCGGCATTCATCTGCATACTGATAGTCTTCCTGAGATAGGAGAGGGAGAGGTGTTTCACACTTAAACATATCTGTAGATTGTGTCCTGCCATCACACAAAGGGCTGATTTCCCCGTTATTGTTCGTCTGGAACCAGGGTTGTACTGAAAGGGATTGTTGCACACTTCTACAGGGTCCTTTGAAGACACCGCTTCATCAAAGACATTTTAGAGAGGGTAAGTACTGGGGCTCTGACCCCATATTTATAGACACTGAATGGGACTTGTAACTAGATGCTGACGGCTCTACAATCTGCACACTGCTAGAGGATGGCTGTAAAGCTAGAAGGAACCACTATTTGGACAATCTGCTTTGCTGTGCTGGCCTCCGGGGCTGTTTGGATGCTGGAAGGACTGCCACTCTGCAGATGGACTTTTGTGGTGGTCTGCCTGCTGCTGCTTTCTGTGTGCCACAAATGTTCTCCAAGGGCTTGTCGGCTTGCCCCTTGTTCGTGCAATCTCAGGCCCATAAAAGATTCCCTTTAAGCCTCTCTCTTGTGGGACTCTGCCTCTTGGGTGTCCGGCAGTAGCTGGCTTCTTGAGCAGCTGTGATCAACTGCTTCTCGCTTCATCCTGCCACAAATCGAACTCTGGGCAGATCAAAATCACTGCTTTGTATTAAGGGATGTGATTTTTGCAGTATACTCAAAAAACGTTAGCATTTTCTGAATTTCTTCCTGACGACATGCATTTTGTAAGATCATGAGAGAAATTATCACATATCTAGAATTTGACTTATGTAGCATAGTAGAAATGCAATTTAGGACATTCTAAAATTCATATGAAATACAAGTTTTAGAAATAACTCACAAGATGTGTGAAATCTTTTAGTAGAACAAATAAATAAAACAAGAATATATTGTAAAATGACAAATGTAGATGTAAAAGATGTTGAAAGGCTTCATTTATAATTTCAGGTTTTTCAATAATTCTGCACCAAGCAATTATACCTTAGCCTGTGAAGTGACTTGGCCTGAGGCTTTATTTTGACTTTTGCTCATAGTAAAATATTCTGTGCAACATCATAACATTTTTGCCATCCTAGAGATGTGCTGAATGTAATCTTTTGTACATTTTAATTTCCCTCACCTCATGTTTGATCATTTCCACTAAGAATAATAAACTATTGAAATCGTAAAGAACAAATGGTGGCATAGACTTAGAAATGTTGCTTTCAATTAACTCGATATGTTTTAATATTTCCTGACTAAGCCTCTTGGGTCTGCATTTCAACTCATAAAGCATATTTAGTGTAGGTAAGAGGGTTCTCATGGGAACCTTCTCTCATGTAACAATTATGTAAGAAAATGTATCAATGCAGATGAAAGGTGCAGACTGTGGGATTTGGAAGAAGATGAATTGCATGATTGACAACACCACCTTACGGGCTGTTCTGATTGAACATTGAGTGAAGGAATCTGCAAACAACTGATACCTGAATTGAAAGGCTATTATAACAAGTGTTCCTAGCTAGTTAGAATCCACACCTCTATACCCTTCTCCTCGTCTGGTGACTTTGCTGCTGTATTTTTTCACGCCCGAGACTCTCCTTTATGGAGAGCTGATTCCTTTTAGATGTGATTTGCCTTTACTAATTTGTGATTACTATTCTAAAACAGTTGCTATTGCAATTGTTGGAAACTTGGCCAGAACTACTCTTCAAGAGGAGTTTGTCCATATTTACTGCTCATTTTCAAAAGAACTCTTAATGGGTTCTTATTTAGAAAAGGTTCTTTAGCTAGTATATTGGGTTTCTTTGTGGAACACGTTTAATTTTGATGACTTAACCCTTTCTCATTTCTCTAACTACTAAAACTAAATAAAGGTATCTGGGATTCTAATTGAAAATCAAACCTTCAAAACCTTCTTAACCTCTTGTCAATGACTCGTTAATAATCATAATTGTCCATGATGTTTTGAAGACTTTATTTTTAGACAACTCTAATTCTGAGCATGGTGGAAAAGGTCCATTGACCTCTGCAGAGTCTGGAGGACTCCCCATGCTGTTATTTGTAAGTGGGTGTGTAGTCTCACCCTCTTCGCGAGCAGGACTTCCAAGATGGCGCCCGCGACTAGACAGCCGGAATAAGCAGTAGGCGGTCTAGTCATTTCTGGAAACAGCGCGCCAAACCTGGAAGTTGAACATCAAATAGCCGGGACGGAGACCAGTTCAGCATCCTACAGCATCCCAGAAACCCACGGACCCGGAGCAGCAGACAGAATGCCATTGCAGAAAGAAGACGCCAAGAAGACGGAGGACCTGAAGACCAAACCGACAAGTGGCAACGTGAATGAGTCCGGCCGACGCAAGGAGAGGAGGAGGAGGGTGGCAAGACTCTGACAGCCACGACCCTAGAGGGCCATGGCTGGAGGCAAGTACCTTTGTTCACTTACCTCACGGTGGGCTGGTAGAGGACAGGATTGTAAACAGCCCTTTTTGGTTCACTGTACCTCACCTTCCTTTTCGTGCCCTTTCACCCTCACTACCCACAACACCCTCTCCTCTCCTGACATGCACATGCTCTGAGGGTGTAGGTGACGGTATGTTTACTAGCCCATACCTTTAAAAGCTGACCCCGTTGTCCCCTTTTTATTCTCCTGAGGGTACCGGCGACCTGTACATAACCCTGACCAGGAAGAGGAGCCGACCGTGACAACCACAACTTCCCCCTTTTGCCTGGAAGACCATGGATGTGTTCCACCCTGAGACACAGAGATACAGAAACTGAATCAGCTCTTAAAGAACTTTGTTTCCTGTTTTCTGTTCCTTATCAAACACTCTTTCCATTCCTGGATCTTTCCAACCCCCCCCCAGCCTATGGACCATCCCTCACCAACAAGCTAAAAGAATAAATAAAAGAATCTCCTCTCATATTAGCGTCTTTGCATCCTATACACCTAAAGTGGGGGTGGGAAGGAGACCACAGTGGTATCAGAAGTGGGATAGGGTCATTAAGCCACTATGACCCAACCTGTCACCATGGAGGAGATGATCACCCAACTGAGGGGCAGAGACACCTACAATTGGTCATGGAAAGCCAAACACAGGCAGCCCAGAAAGACAGAGAGGCCTTCCAGTCTGCCCTGAAAGAACAAGCCACCCTACAAGTTACAAACCAACAAGTCCAGGACACAGCTATATCACGATGAATCAATGCCATAACGACAGCTCAAGTCCATTCTAACATCCCCAGGTCATTACACCAAAAATACCAAGAAGGGGAGGATCCCAACTATTTTTTGTAAACTTCGAGAGGGTGGCCACAACTGCTAGCTGGCCTCCCGAGCGATGGGGTCAATATATAGCTACCCTCCGTTCCGGTGAATTGCAGGCTACATACCAGGCAGCTAACCCTACTGGTCACACACCCTATCCCGAGATAAAGAAAATGCTCATTGAAAGGTTGGGGTATGAGATAAATATTATAGATCTAAATTCCGTAAGAAGAAGTGGGTGGTGGGCGACAATCCCAGAGCTTTGTACTATTGAGTCAGAGACTTTGGGGAAAGATGGTTACAACCCAGTAACTCAACCATGGAGGAGGTTGCAGAAAAGATCTATCTAGAGCAGTACCTGGACGCCCTCCCTACCAATACAAGATCCTGGTTAAAACAACATCCCTATTTAACTGTACATACAGCAGTGGATTTAGTCTGTGCTTACCACCGGTCCCCAGACTTCAAAGCACAACTAAAAAAACACATCACCACCCTCACTCATAGAACCTCCCCCAGACCGACCAAGGGCAAAAACCCTAGCATAGGAAGGGGACTGACAAAGTCACCTACACCATTTTTTTCTTCAACTTCCAGACCCTAGTGTTTTAAATATATGGAGTGGGGGAATGTAGCTAGAAATTGCCCAGAAAAGAAAGAAACAGCAGAACCCATGGGGGTTGGATTGACCAGGGCAAGGGAATTAGCTACTGGAGGAACTGAGTCCCGATATAGAAAGACCATTCGCCTTAATGGCCGACCCATTGTTGCCCTGCTAGACACGGGAAGTCACCACACAGTCATATCCTGAGGCCTTATCCCCCTAAACCATGTCCGAATTGAGGCCTGAGTACAGGTATCTTGTGTCCACGGGGAGGTTCGACTATACCCTGTATCCAATGTTCTTATAGAAATAGATGGGGAAACCCAGGGGAGACAGGTTGGCATAGTGCCAGCTCTCCCAGAAAAAATTATATTAGGAACAGATCTTCTCCGGTTTGACGAGTACTTGGCTAGCGTCTCCAAAAAGTCCACTGAGACAGAATGGCTACAAGAAGCGTCCTTCTCGGCCTCTGAGTTCCCACAGAGCAAGTACAAAGTTCCGAAGTCCAGATCAGAGAAAAGGAAGGACCGGATAGCTTATACCAAGTCCCTATGTCCCCCTGTCACTTGTTTTCTTTCCTCCCCAGAAGAAAGAGACTGGCCAGCCCGCAGCTTCAGGACCACTCAACGAGACAACAGCACTCTGCCCTATGCATGGAATCAAGGCTGCAAAGAAGACCCCAACAAGGTAGGACTATATTTCCTTATCAAGCAGGGTCTCCTTTATAAAATCAGTGGGAATCCTACTTCAAGGAGGGAACAACTCTTAGTTCCCCTTGCGTTCAGGGAACAAGCTTTACACATAGCGCATAGTCAAGCTGGGGGTGGACATTATGGACAGGAACACACACTGAGCTATATTCTAGAGGAATTTTACCTGTCTGGGATCTATAGGGAGGTTGCTAGATTTTGTACCTCTTGTGTAAGATGCCAGCTAGTTAACCCATCCACAGATAAAAGGACCCATTAAGACCCTTACCTATAATCGATATCCCTTTCAAACGGGTGGGCATGGACCTGGTAGGCCCCCTTTTTTCCTCAGCCAGAGGTCATCGAGATATACTAGTCCTGGTTGACTATGCCACCCGATACCGTGAAGCGATACCCCTTTCAAGCATGACTATCCCTATGGTTGCTCAAGCCATGATTTGTTTGTTTTCACTGGTTGGTTTTCCCTCGGAGATCTTAACCGATCAAGGGACCCCATTTATGTCCCGGTTGATGAGAGAGGTCTGTACCTTGCTGAATATTCGCCAACTCCGTACCGCCGTTTACCATCCCCCGACGGACGGTTTGGTAGAATGATATAACCGAACCATAAGGACCATACTCAGAAAATGTATCACAGGTTCAGGGAAGGACTGGGATCAAAAACTCCCCCTAGTACTATTTGCTATACGCGCACATGAACAATCATCAACCGGGTTGAGTCCCCTTGAGCATGTCTTCGGCCACAAACCTCGCATCCTCTTAGACATTACACTGGAACAATGGACTGAGGAAGAAGAGGAAGGAAGACCATTGTTAACATAGTCCACTACCTTGAAAGAGAATCCTATGGGTCTCTGGATGGAACTACACCAACACCTTGAAGAAGCCCAACAAAAGCAAAAGAAACAATACGACAAAGGTGCACAAGCCGGTCAGTTGGCCGTCGGTGATAAGGTTCTTATCATGATACCTACCTCCGAAAAGAAATTATTAGCAACCTTGTAAGGTCCCTATACCGTAGTCAGCCAGGCAACCCCTGTTACCTATAGAATAGCTATACCTAGAACTAGAGCCCGGGAACAGGTCTACCACATCAACTTACTAAAGAAGTGGGTAGACCCACCCTCTCAAGTTAGAAACCTGTGGTGTCGGTAAACAACATTACGTATACGAAGACCCTCGAAATCCGTGACCGGCCCTCAAAGTCATCCTCTCTAGAACCACCCAATGTAGGGGAAAACCTCAACTATAAGGAAAGAACCCAAAGATACAGCTTACTGGAGGAATTTCAAGGCGTTTGTTTCAGCATCCCCGGAAGAACCACTCTAGTGTACCATGACATAAAAACAGAAGCAGGAACAGTCATAAAACTAAAACCTTACCGGAAGGGACCCCAACACTGGCCTGATGTGATGGGTACCCCCCGGTTCCAGTCAAATCAGCCCGCAACCTTGGAGTCATCATTGATGAATCACTTAGTCTTAACCAGCAAGCTACTAAGACATCAGCTACTTGTTTCGCGATTTTAAAGTGGTTAAAAAAAATCTGTTGGATGCTGCCCAAAAATACCCAAAAATCGGTCATCAATGCTCTGATAACCTCCAGGCTCGATTATGCCAACGTGCTATACCTGGGGGCCAACAAGGCCACAACCCGACGACTACAGACAGTGCAAAATGCTGCCGCAAGATTACTGTGGAAAATTCCCATCTTCACACCCACCACCAAGTACATCCGCGAATTGCACTGGATGAAAATCGAGAATCGGGTAAAATTCAAATCCTTAAGTATTATGCACAGGATTTCAACTAACAAGGCACCCAAGTACCTACAAAATCTTATACATCCCTACCTTCCATCCCGTACCCTTCGCTCAGCTACAGCCAACCAATTTGTGATCCCCAAAATCAGGCTGGCGAGAATGGGCGGCAAATCTTTTTCATATCTCGGACCTTCTCTTTGGAACACTCTTCCATTGACCCTTAGGCAGGAAACCAATCACTTGAAATTCAGGAAGGCCTTAAAAACCTGGCTGTTCAACATCTAAAACCTGAATCTCTCAATGCACTGGATCATCAGCGCCGGGAAACCCTTTTTTGGGTAGCTGTAGCGCTATAAAAGTGAAATAAATAAATAAATAAATAAAAGGCGGCAAGCTGTGTAACAAGAAGTAGACTCAATGTTACAGGTTGACATCATAGAACCCTCACAGAGTAATTGGTGTTCCCCTGTAGTATTGGCACCCAAACCGGACGGTAGTCTCTGGTTTTGTGTTGACTTCCACCAGCTAAATGCTCACTCCAAATTTGACAGTTACCCTATACCGAGAGTAGACAAACTGGTAGAAAGGCTTGAAGGGGCCCGTGTAATGTCCACCATTGATCTAACAAAGGGCTACTGGCAGATCCCTTTCTATCCTGCTGGCAGTGAGAAAACAGCCTTCTCCACTCCTTCAGGCCTATACCACTTTAAGGTCATGCCCTTTGGACTGCACGGAGCCCCTGCAACTTTCCAGAGGTTAATGGACGTTGTTCTCCGGGCTCACCAACATTACGCAGTAGCTTATCTGGATGATACTGTTGAGTATAGCCCTGACTGGGAGACTGTTGTGTTCTGAGTCAAATCAAACTTCACGATGAATCAAAACCATTGACGACATTTATTAGAAGTGAGGGAGTGTTTCAATTTACTCGTATGCCGTTCGGGTTGGCTTCGGCTGCTGGGATCTTTCAACGTATGATGGGGTCAGTTCTAGATGGGATAAGGAATGTTGTCTACTTTCAGGATGATGTATTGTTGTTTGGGAAAGACAAAGAAGAACATGATTTGATTCTCAAGGAAGTGTTAGAGAAAATGGAGTATGCTGGCTTGACTTTGAAGAAGGAGAAATGTAAGTTTGCAGTGGAAGAAGTAGAGTATTTGGGTTACACCTTGTCGGCTGAGGGAATCAAGCCTAAGCATGACTTGTTGGAGTCTATACGAAAAGCACCATCACCAGTTGACAGAGACCAGTTGAGATCTTTCCTTGGTCTTATAAAATATTACGCGAAATTTGTGCATAATTTTGCAGACAAGACGGAAAAGATAAGAGTGTTACTCAGGAAAGGCTGCAGGTTTAGGTGGGGTGAAGAGGAAGAGAGTGTGTTTTTAGGAATAAAGAAGGAGATTTGTGGAGCAGGGATTTTACCGCCTTTTGATACAGGTTTAGATTTTGTTTTGACCGTTGATGCAAGCGCAGTAGGTTTGGGTGCAGTACTTGCACAGGTACACTCCATTGGTAGCAAGACGGTGGCTTTTGCATCAAGATCCCTCACTAGTTCAGAGAGGAATTATTCCATTATTGAGAGGGAGGCATTTGCTGCAGCATGGGGTTGCGAGTACTTTAGGATATATCTGTGGGGGAAACATTTCAGGTTGGAGACTGATCACAAACCCCTGGTAAAGATATTGTCACCGCGTGGTGCAGGGAAAGGATCAGCGAGATTAGCAAGATTGGCAGCGAGGCTACAAGAATTCCTATATAGAGTTGATTACATCCCGGGCTGGAAGAATAATAAAGCAGATGGCCTGTCTAGACTTCCGTTGCCTTGGCAAGAGGTGGACCAATCTGGAGTAGAGTCATTTTTGTATGAGAGCTTGGTTGCCGCTGTTGGAGATGTAGTGGAATTTTGCTCTGGAGCAATTAGTAGAGAACAGTGGAATGAGGGTATGGCAAAAGATGTGGTATTACGTAAAGTTAAAGATTTGATAGTTAAGGGTGCAAGACGTGAAAGCACTCTAGAGGTCGCAGTTAGACTGTTTGGGAAGGTTTTAGATGAATTGTCGGTTTTGGATAAATATGGGAATACTGTGATGAAAGGAGAGAAATTCATTCCACCTAATGACTTAAGATTTTTGTTATTCAAATTGGCACACGAAGGCCATTTAGGTCAATCTCTTACCAAGACAAGGTTGAGAGAATAATTTTGGTGGCCAGCTCTGGAGACTAATGTTTCTGATTCGGTCGAGAGATGTGTGGCTTGTTTAGAATGTGAAAAAAGATTGAAGGTAGGCAGCCAAGCTTCTCATGGGTCTATTGTTGATCCGAAATCTCCATGGCACTCCGTGTGCATGGATTTTATTGGGCCGTTTAGTGGTCTGAGTAGTGAGTTGAAGTTTGCATTGGTGCTAGTAGATTTAACTTCAAAATGGCTGATTGTGAAGTTTAGCAGAGAGATAACAACAAGGTCTACCATCACTTGTCTAAAAGAGATATTCAGAGAGGAGGGTTATCCGATTAAATTGGTAACCGATAATGGGACTCAGTTAACCTCAGATGAGATGGTGAGGTTTTTGAGTGATTGTGGGATTGTACACATCAGGACATCTTTATACAACCCGCAGGGGAACGGAATGGTTGAGAGAGCAAACAGGATGGTGAAGGGGGCGATTCAGATGGCTATTAGCAGTGGTGGTGTGGTCAGGAATATGGTGGACGATTTAGTGTGGGCGTATCGTACCACTGAAAGTCATGTAACTGGGAAAATTCCATTTAACATAATGAGAGGGCGTTCAGCAGGTACCAAGCTAATACCAGCCTGGATGAAGGAGTGCATTGGCTTGGCAAGTATGGAGGGGATTATAAGGTCTGGCGAAAATGTAGCCCAAGAGAGAAAGAACATTATAAAAGTGAATGATTTAGTAAAAGTGAAACCTGGAAGAATTACTGGTGGTTTGTCAAAACTTAGGGGACCTTTTAGAGTAAAGTCAGTTCACAATAGATTTGTAACTTTGGACAATGGTGAACATTGGAGTCTCAGGAGGGTAGCATTGTACAAAAAGCATGTTGTTGGAGGAAGTCTGGGTTCCAGTGTGAGGGGAGTGGATGTAGTTGATATTGACAGTGGAAGCACAAGTAAAGGAAATGAGTTCGTTTTCTCAAGCAGAAGGAGCAGAAGACCACCTTCTTATCTTCAAGATTATTATTGTGGTGATGTTTAATTGTTTGTTTTTATGTTTCAATTGTTTTTATTATCTTGATGTATGTATACTTTACTTTACTTTACGTAATGAAGGGAAGAGGATATGTTGTATTCTGAGTTGGTGCTCTCCCTTTAAGACTATCATTCTTTTTAGAACTTTATTGTGGGGGTGTTCTTTATCCTACCTTGTAAGGGCAGTTGCCTGCTAGCTTGGAAAGGGACACCAGCTTATCTCTGTATTACTAAATAAATATTCTTTATTTGATACTATCTCTAGTTGTGGACATCCAAGCTTCCCCTACAACAGAGACACACTTAGAACACCTGCAACGCCTCATCTCCTCTCTCCGACAGGCCGGTCTAACACTCCTAAAATGACTACCCTAGGAACCAACCGTATAGAATGTTTTGTGTATTCCATCCAAGACTGAACACTGCAACCACGCTTTATTCCCGATTTCTCCTCCATAGCCTCCCCTCTAACAGACTTGCTAGCACAGCGGTATCCCAGTAACCAGCTAGAATGGAAGGACTCCCAAGAGTATTGCTTTCAAACCCTAAAAACCCTGTTGTGCCAAGCCCCTATACTGATGTGTCCCAATTTTGAAAAGCCCTTTGTCCTACAGACGGATGCTTCAGATCGTGGATTGGGGGCAATCCTTTCTCAACCTGACCAGGAAAACGAATTGAGACCAATATTATATCTCAGTCGTAAGTTGTTTCAACGTGAGACACACTACTCAACAATGGAGAAAGAATCCCTGGCGATCAAGTGGTCTATGGGGGCTTTGCAGGACTATTTATTAGGTCAACCTTTTTTTTATTATTGATCATGTTCCTCTCACTTGGCTTGCTACTCACAAGGACACAAACCCCAAAATACTAAGATGGTTCCTATCCTTACAACCTTTTTATTTTCAGACCATCCATGCCCCAGGCCGGGCAGAGGGGATGTGGATTTTCTTTCACGGTACCCATCTGAAATATAGCCTGAACGGCCATTCCTAGAGGGAGAGCAATGTAGTCCTGTGCTCTTCGCGAGCAGGACTTCCGAGATGACGCCAGCGAGTAGACCACCAGAACAAGCAGTAGGTGGTCTAGTCTTTTCTGGAAACAGCACGCCAAACCAGGAAGCGGAACAACAAATAGCCGGGACAGAGAACAGTTCAGCGTTCTACAGCGTCCCGGAAACCCACAGACCCGGAGCAGCAGACAGAACTCCGACGCAGAAAAAAGACGCTAAGAGGACGGAGGACCTGAAGACCAAACCGCCCAGTGGCAACGTGCATGAGTCCGGCCGACCCTAAGGAGAGGAGGAGGAGGGCGGCAAAACACCCGACAGACACGACCCGGAGGGCCGTGGCTGGGGCTAAGTACCTTTGTTTACTTACCTCACGGTGGGCTGGTGGAGGGCAGGACTGTAAATAGCCCATTTTGGTTCACTGTAACTCACCTTCCTTTTTATGCCCTTTCACCCTCACTACCCACAACACCCTCCCCTCTCCCGACATGCACACGCTTTGAGGGTGCAGGTGACGGTATGTTTACTAGCCTGTATCTTTAAATGCTGACCCTGTTGTCCCCTTTTTATTGTCCTGAGGGTACCGGCCACCTGTACATAACCGGGACCAGGAAGAGGAGCCGACTGACAACCACAACTTCCCCCTTTTGCCTGGAAGACCACGGAAGTGTTCCTCCCTGAAACACAGAGACACAGAGACTGAATCGGCACTTAAAGAACTTTGTTTCCTGTTTTCTGTTCCTTATCAAACACTCATTCCATTCCTGGACCTTTCCAACCCCCGTCTCCCCCCGCAACCCTAGCCTATGGACCATCCCTGACCAACAAGCTAAAAGAATGAATAAAAGAATCACCTCTCCTATTAGCGTCTCTGCATCCTATACAACTAAAGTAGGGGTGGGGAGGGAGACCACAGGGTGTATGTAAAGAGCTGAACCATGGCGAAGAGTCCTTTTTGGGCTCCAGTAAGCATGAAAGGACTTATTTCACCTTTCCAATCCTAGAAACCGTTGATATATCTGGGGAGTCGAACAGACGTAAAATGGACAAATTGATCAGGGAGCGTATAACCATAAAGCTAATTTATTTGACCAGCAGCACCTTTATTTTGCTATGTCTTCCGCAATAGTTACATTCCATATATTTAACACTGCACTGTGAAAGAACATGTATGTCGTTTTACCTCTATGCAGTTGTTTTTTTTTAAATATTATTTTTGCAAAGTGTCTCGTGGCCATTTGTCTCCTTTATTGGAAAAAAACAATCTATTCCTAAAAAAGATTTATCATATGAACTGAGTACTTTGCAAGTCAACTTATTTAGGAGAATGTTCTGATGTTGCTTAATACACGAAGGATGGTCCTTTTCTTTAAGGCATGAGCCGCAAAAAAGAAAACATTTGTGGCTGAATTAGAGATTGTATCAGTGGGAAGCATTTGCTTAAATCCCGGCATCCCACTTAACAATATTGCATTACACTAGACAAGCATATTTGAATAGTGTTAAAAGTTGCACTCGCATTCCCCGTCATTCTTTTTATCCATATCTCCTATGTTCTATATAAATCTAACTATACTAGTTCAGTAAAAAATAATTATGGCACAATAAAACCTGTTCATTACTAGAGGTGTACTAATACATATACATCCACGTATTTGTTAGCAAAGAGCAAAGTTCAAATTCCATGTTGTTATCAAGGTAAAGTGGAACTTCTTGGTTTCATACATTTCTTTCTAGAATTGGTTTAAAGTACTGTGGCCACGCGCACTGGTTTTTATGAATCTTAATTAACTGCACAAATTACGCCAGTTGTGTTCTCAGTTGGGTCAAATACCTTTTTTTATGAGTACATACCATGGAAAGACAGCTTGGCGTAAAGCAATCCAAACTCAGCAATGGTAATAAAGAGCACGTTACAGTGTATGCCGATGCCCAGACTATTCCTTCTTTGAAAATACAGATGGAAACTATAGAAATGAATTAGTTCAAAACCCACTGTCATTCACCCTGTCCTGTGCTTACCTCACATGCAGTCAACTAACTGCAGCGCACACAGCAAGTCAAGCTCTGGTAAGTAAACAGTCGTGCAGAAATGACAAAGGGAAGGAAATTTATTAGCAATCATTGCATCTTTGCAATGGTCTTAACGTGCTAACTGCCTGCCAAAGTTCATACAGATTCATGAAACAGCACCGGGCTTTTGACAAATGAAAACGTCTGTGCTCACTACTGTAACAAGGCCCTCCACTCAACAGATATGCAAAATAAATCTTCCCCAAACCTCATGCAGATTCATCGGACAGAGCTAAGGGTTTAGGCAAAAAGAAAAACACATCCTCAAATGTAGTTAAACCTTCAAAAACCACCTGACACCTTTTCTTAGTACTAATAACTAAAGAATTAGTAAAAATAGATTTTCAACAAACCATACCAAAACCATTCTGAGTATAGTTCTTTTTTCATTCTAAGTTTGTTTTGATTAATTTTATACGTTTTGTTCTGTAAAGGTGACAAACAAGAACAGTACATACCTGACTTCATGGCATGAATCTTGACAGTTTCAAACTCCAACTTTCACCAAACGCCATGTCACTTGGATTCACGCTGGGCACCAGCCTCACTCCTCAAGGAATAGATAATGAAAAAGAAAAAGAGCTTGCTACCAGCTCTCTCTTCTAAAGAAAGTGAAACTTTCTTCCAGAAAATTAATTCGGTTCATGCCTTTATACTCTTACATTTGGATGGTGGTAATGCTCTTCTCCATAGGTTGTCAGACTCCACCAGGCACAACTTAAGGGCATCCTACATGCCCCAGGGTTCCATCTTAAAATATCGATATTAAAAATATCTACTCCCTATACATGTGCAGGTAAGTCCAATAATATCGACACAAAAATATTGATCTAAAAAATATAGAAGTAAAAAATATTGACTTTAAAAAATTACATAACTTAAATAAATTAAATTAAAGAATATTAATATTATTAACAAAATAAATTAAATGTAATATATATTTCAACTAATTATAACTAATACACTTAGTTTAATAAATATAAACACAAACAAATGTGTACATATACATATATTTACTTGAATACATTTTATTAACTATTATCTTTATTTAATTATGAACTTTTTAAATAATGTAAAAATAAAATATAAACATATATAAATATTTTAAATTAAATTAAATATTCTATGTTTAATTAGCACATTAAACTATTAAACAAAGAATAAAACATACATTTAATAAGAAAATAAACACAACAGTAGTGGAAACATTGGATAGTGAGGGGGTAACAATTACTATTCCCACTCCATTGAGTGCAACAGTATGGAAAGCACTGGATAGCGTAGGGGTAAAAATTACTATTCCCACTCCAATGAGTGCAACAGTAGGGAAAGAGCTCGATAGCGGATGGATTAAAATTACTATTCCCACTCCGAGTGCAACAGTAGGGAAAGTTCTGGATCCAACAACAATAAAATAACAAAAAGATTTCAACATTTGTATTACATTCAATTTCCAATATTAACATAATTATATATACATTTAAATATATTATTATTAACAAAAATAATAAAAATCATTAATTACAGATTATTGAACACTATAATATCCACAGCAAACACCTAAAATTAATTACACAATTACAATTAATAATTACTAATTAATTAATGAAAATTACTTTACAAATATTTAATAATTAATCAATACAAAATTCATTACTTACCACCCTTCACACCATTTACACACATAAACACCACTACACACACCTAAAATTAATTACACAATTACAACTAATAATTACTAATTAATTAACGGAAATTAATTTAAAAAATATGTAATAGTTAATCAATAAAACATTAATTACTTACCACCCTTCACACCATTTACGCATATAAACACCACAATACACACCTAAAAATAATTACACAATTAACATAATGAATTATGAATTGAAATTAATTAACAACTAATTAACAAACTATTATTAATTAATCAATTAGCACAATAATTATTCAATACATTTTATATAATTAAATTAGTTCCTACCCTATTCCACTATAAATCCAGAACCCACTATGAAACTAAAAATGCAAAATTTAAATTAAAAAAATATTAGCTACTATAAATTATTATTTAAATCTATATAATTAAATTACTTCCCACACTATTCCCCTATAAACCCACAACCCACTACGGAACTAAAAACACAAAATTAAACTTATAATAAATTAATAACTAGTACAATTTAAAAACGTTTAATAAAACGACAAACAATTCTCATTGAAAACACTAAAATACATAACATTACTAATAATTAGATATTTTTTTGTCAACTATATTTTTGTAAACAATATTTAATATGTCGATGTTTTTGAAATCAATATTGCTTACGTGTCATTTGATATTCTTGTTCATGATATTTATGTTGCTGATATTTATTCCCGGCAATATTTTTGCGGCGATATTTATGTCCCTTGAAATTTTTACGTTGTTATTCCTGCTCTGCACTTGCCCCAGCACGTCTCATCCAAGGCCTGAAGAAATATGATCAAATCACCCCCATTTTCAAAATCAGCTGCATCATTTATAAAGTCATCGTGACCAGCACCCCTGCTTAACGTGCAGACAAACATACCATCTCTTATGGTTCTCTGCACACCAACAGCCAGCATACCATCAGACTACAGTCTACGAAGGCCTTTTCCATCTGTTTACTCAGGATCTGGAACAACAGCCCCTCATCCATTATGACCACCCCAACTCTGCTCTAATTAAGAAAAGATGTGAAAAGGCACTTCCTTAAAGAAAGCTACATCACAATGCATTATCCACCCACACACCAGTGGGCTCCACTATCACTCATTGACTTTAAGCTTTTCTTTAACTTTGTTCTGCACTTAACTGCCTTTTAGCTAGTTTCACATTAATGGAATACCACATATCTTCATACATACAGAGCTAAAATGAAAAAGGGTAATTTCAAAATCCCCCTCACCTAACCATCTTAACTTTCCCCACTTGGTTGCTTGCTTTAAACCTCACATGGCAAAACGTAGCTTGATGATCCAAGTTAGTCCCAAATTTTATTGAGTATTACATTTTATGCTGAGTGGTCAAAAGACATGCTAAAACTTACCTGGATGAATTAAGTTCTTGGCCCAATCTGGGAAACTCATGGTACTGTGCTTACATAGACCAGGTTACAGATTATATCTGGGCACAAGTGTATCTACTGTAGGAAAGATATTTGGTGCAACTATACTGAATTATGTTGTCTCCTCAATTGGAGAAAATACCCACACATTAAAAGTCAGAAGGGTAATGGGAATTAATAGGAGCATAAAGATTGGAAAAATTAATTTGGGGCTCTCTTGAGATGGAAATATTCCCGATATGGTGCTGGATTTGTGCCCATGCCCTTTAAGCCCCAGCTGCATGGATATCTTAACCTCTGGTACAGATTTTTGGTCATAAACTAACACAAATCATGTGTGTGTGCCATGACCGCGGCCGTTTTCATGGTAAATCGGTCTTTTTAGACTGAGAGGGGTGCATCAACTGCTACCCTTTTAGCGGTAGATGGGCACAGCCCTTGCCAGGAATTAAGTGCCACAAGGTCAGAAAGGCTACTTGGAGGTGAGGACTGCAAATACCCAGACATGTGCTGTGGATTGCTCACAATTCTGAGGTTGGTAGGGAACACACACACTGGAGTAAAAGGAGCAGAGAAACCTCTGTTCACATCAAAGGTCTCTTTAGGAGGAGCATGTTTACATGCATTCATCGATCTTAAGGTGGCACTCGATTATATCCAGAGAGAACTTCTGTGGATAGCATTAAAGACCCAGAGTGTCCCAGAAGAGAATCTGACCCAGATAATTAGGTTATATCAGAATAACTTTGCCATGGTACATTGAGTACAACAAGGTAGTCTTACAGAACAGATACCCATTAGGAGAGGACTGAGACAGGGTTGTGTGATGGCACCGACCCTGTTCTCCCTCTATTTCAATGATGTTGTGGATCATTGAAACAACGTGGGCACGACTCCCCAAAGATTTGTGGAAATCCAGCCCCTGCTCTACTTTTTGCAGGTGATACCATCCTGATTTCAGAGACACTAAAAGGACCCCAAAGTGTAGTTGATAGTTTCCATACCTACTGTACAAAGAAGGGATTAGAAATGAATAGAAGTAAGACAAAATATATGACTGAAACCCCATAGGTCATTGGATAACATTTTTACAATGGGGAGCAAAAACTGGAGCATGTGAATAATTGTGAATATTTGGGCATAATACTAGATTCCAGACTATCATGGGAACCTCAAATAAGTCGGTCTAAGATGGTCTTATGCAAAACTCTAGGCCAATAATGAATAAGCATAATAAATCAAAGGTCTAGGCTGCAGCATTATATGGAGATGGACTATGGGGTATAGATAAAGTAAAATTTCTTGCTGCAATGGAAAATAAGCTAATGAAAAGGCTTTTAGGTATTCCAGTTAGAGCACTATTGATTCCAATGTATCATGATTTGAATAGCAAACAGATAGAATATATTGCCCCATTAACACCTTTTCTATTTTGTGTTAGAATATGGACCTCAGAAGAACTGGGCCATTACAGAGATGGTCTCAAGGAAATTCTGGAAACAGATTGAAATCAAACTCTCCAAATGCTTCAACATGTAAAAGCATGGCTTATTAAACTTGATTTACCCGTATACTGGAATGAGCCACAAATATAACAAGTTAGCTCAAAGAAAGTTAGTGTACCGGGAGTACGTCACAAATTCCTACCATCAAAACCCAAATCTAGATCATTTAACAACTCAATTCCTCAGTACTTAGCCAGTTTTCCCCTTTGAAGGTTTCCTAGATAAAATTCAACCTTACCTGGCGAAGATATTGTTTATAAAATTTTGCTATGGAATTCTCCAAAGTAGATCATACTCTTCCAAATGAAAGATGAATGCGACTTATGAGAATGAGACTTGCAACTTATGAACTTTAGACCAGGCAAACAAATACTGTACATATGTTGTTATTTTGACAGCTTACAATAGGTGCTGGTGTAAATGGATTCATCCACTATGTAAGAACTTGGGCTGCAGAAAATTCGAGGAAGCCCTGAGAGTACCAAAAGTGGCACATTGTCCCACATCATTTTTTGCTTTCAACAGGTATTAACTTGCAGTCAGTTTCTTACGTAAGATGATAGGATTGACATTTTTATTTTTATTATAGATTGGTCCAAAAGGTACACTGTGGGCCAGGATGAGTATTATAATTTTTAATGTACTATATAAAATGGAGTGGCATACTTTGCTTAACAAATATCAATTTTATGAGTTAGTCATCCAATGCACTGTGTAAGAAACAAGTGCTGTTCAAAGGTTATGGGTTCCAAACGATACGTTTTAACAAATTATGTGTATATCATTGGAAGTCCCTCATGTCTAAATAAAAAGAATATTAACAATGAAACAAAATCTTCTATTGTATGTATTGTTTTAATTTGTATGGTCTATGACTTAGTGGAAGTTCTCTTGGCAAAAATAGATTGTGTATAAATGAAATATTTAATTGTTTGTATTGTTGTACTTTTATGGCCTACAGCTTAAATAAAGTGTATTATAATATTACTACTAAGTGGGGCCTGGGCTCAATATCAGGCAACATGGTGGGTCTGATAAGATTGCCACTGTAGGGAATCATAACAGGGGAAAGGGCTTAAGCCTTGAAATGAAATTAAAATTAAATGAAACGTGGGTTTTTATAGAGCGCATGTCTGCTGTGGAGTCTTAGCACTAGCTGTCCAGTGACTGTGAAGTAGTCGGGCTAGTTGGCTAAACTTTGTGAGCGAACAACCATGTTTCCAATGTCTTTCTGAACATTAACAGATTGGTTTGTTTCCTGAGATTATTGGACATCTTATTCCACAGTTTGGGGGCCAGATGTAGAAAACTTCTGCCACCCCACTTTACTGTTTTTATCATTGGAACCACCAGCAGAGAGGCAATTGCAGATCTAAGCTCTCGTTGAGTTGTGTAGTGCTTGATATGTGAGCTAAGGTAGGCTGAGCCAGCCCTGTGCAGAGTCATATGCAGAATACACATAGATTTGAATCTGATTGGGGGGAGGCCAGGGAGTTACAGCAGGAGAAGCTGGGTCTAGCTCGTCAGGTGCAAGATGAGATTTGAGAGATCCCAGAGGAAAAGGCCCCGGAAGAGAAATTAAAAGAGTGGGAAGAGAGAGAAAATGGAAGTAAATGGAAAAAAATAGCCTTGAGAAGAAAAATCAAAAGATGGGAGCAGGAACAGCTCCATCTGGTAGATGCGTCTCCCCCTCCAGTTCAAGACATGTAGTGCCCAAGAAGCCAAGAGAGCACAGTTCTTGATTGAGGTGTCAAGGGAAGCTGCTTTGATGGGAACTTTGCCTTTAGAATGGAGAGCCATCATTAGAAGGGTGACTGTGGCAGGCCAGAGGGTCTACAAGTAGATGAAAGAAACTCTGCGTAAATAGTTAAGGCAGCAGCTTGCCCAATACCTTCAGAGGATTAAGAAATGCAAAAGAGTAAATGGTGTTCTTTTTAAACGTTGATTCACTGTGAATTGCATCATTGGTATGAGTGCACCTTTCGCACTATTGATAAATTCAAAGAAACAAAGATGTTATTATACAATTATTTAAAATTGTTACAATTTCATTAATATGCACTATTGATTGCTGTGCCTCAGTGAGCAGCAGTCTTATCTATGCACTCTGATATCTATTTCTGCAGTGGACTGCTGAAGGAGCCATCCTCAGACCCAAGGCATATAAAGTCCTATGACTGCCTCTTATTCTGGTCTGGCAACCTTACCTCAATCATGGGCTGCAGTCCTACCATAAGGCAGGCTAACATATGTACACAGGTAATAAATTATATCATTTAACATGCTCTCGTTAAAATCTTTATGGATTCAATAATAAAGGAGTTTGATTTCAATTCCAACAACCACTTTTCTGACACTAGAAGTTAGTGAGAGATATTATCATCTGGGAGCAACATGTTGGACAGGTACAACTTATGGAGATGCTTACACAGCCCTCTTAGGATTGTTATCCTTGTGCCATACCAGCACAGCTGCTTATCTTTCCAGCAGTAAGGGGGTGGGAAGAAGCAGAGAGAGAAGAATAGAAGAAGAACTACAAGTGGAAAGGAAGAAAGTCTCCAAAGTCAAAGACAGGAATAAACTATAAAAAAGGGGATTGAACATAGAAAGAGTTTATGCTGGCAGGACAGGAAACACCATAGCACATGGAACACCAACTGCACAGGAGGCATTCCCAATATGGAGAGTCCCAGAAGAGTTTCACCAGTAGAGCAGTAGCCAAGGGATCCGCTGTGACTGACAACCCCTAGGAATTAATTCCAAAATAGTCCATTGGAGAATTAAGAGGCAACAGGAATAAACCTGACAGCCAAAGTTGGGGAAACAGACAAAGAAACTTGGAGTGAGGAGTGGTGGTGTCTACACCTACCAATGGAGCAGTGCTACCATGCCTACAACAATACAACAACGGGTCATGGCAATGCCAGGTGTATAAAGGGAACCTGAGATCGTAAAGCCTATGCACTCATAGGCGAGAAGGGGGAGAAAGAGTAAAGACCGGGGTCAGAAAACTCACTCTACATAGGTTTATTTATGTATTAAATTCATGTGCACAATTTGAAGCCATTTAAAGAATTTATTGCTTGAACATATCACTACCTCTATGCTGTGTGGATTGTACCTTTGACTCCCGGACCCTAATTGGCATGGGACAGGAAGTAGATAAAGCAAGGATGATGCTGCTTAACTGCCGCTCAATGAAGAAACACAAGCTAGAAATTCACGCGCTTTTAATGGACCACAAGCTTGATGTACTCTTTTTAACAGAGACATGGCTGGACGAAGAATCATCGCCAGAAATCCTTGAGGCTATTCCTTTAGGATACTGTCTACTTAGAGTCGACAGGGGGCGCCAGAGAGGAGGAGGGTTGGCGCTGATTCATAAAAGTGTATATTTACAACAAGGGGTGGTGAGGGACAGAGTCTCTGAATTAAGCAGAAAGCTCTCACCCAGTCAAGAGATCAGGGCTAGATCCAACACCGTTTTTTAGCTCACTGCACCATCCCAGTTTCAGAACCTGGCTGTATGCAAATTAGTCTGTTCCTGTCCCAGTGCATGATGGGAACAGGGCAAACCAAACTACAAAAGCCAATTCTTACAAGAGTGGTCTGCTTAATTCAGACACTCTGCTCATCACCACCCCCTTTTCTGAATCGTTTTTGGCCACTATAGGTGTGGCAGGGTATACTCAGACATGAGTCCCTTTCTCACTGCCAGAAACCGGTCCCCGGTAGCTTGTTTCCTTTCTGGTGAAGAATTGGCTTGGTAGTTTAGTCTGCCCTGTTCCCATGATGCACTGGGCCAGGGACAGACTGATTTGCATATAGCCAGGTTCTGAGCCGGGATGGGGCAGTGAGATAAATAACGGTGATGGATCAAGCCCTGATCTTTGGACTGGGTAAGAGTGGTCTGCTCAATTCAGACACTCTGTTCATCACCACCCCTTTTTCTGAATCGATTTTGGCCACTATAGGTGTGGCAGGGTATACTCAGACATGAGTCCCTTTCTCACTGCTCCATCAGGATTCAAGCAAGCCGGGCCGAAGACGGCTGAAATGCCAGAAACCGGTCCCCGGTAGCTTGTTTCCTTTCTGGTGAAGAATTGGCTTGGTAGTTTAGTCTGCCCTGTTCCCATGATGCACTGGGCCAGGGACAGACTGATTTGCATATAGCCAGGTTCTGAGCTGGGATGGGGCAGTGAGATAAATAACGGTGATGGATCAAGCCCTGATCTTTGGACTGGGTAAGAGTGGTCTGCTCAATTCAGACACTCTGTTCATCACCACCCCTTTTTCTGAATCGATTTTGGCCACTATAGGTGTGGCAGGGTATACTCAGACATGAGTCCCTTTCTCACTGCTCCATCAGGATTCAAGCAAGCCGGGCCGAAGACGGCTGAAATGCCAGAAACCGGTCCCCGGTAGCTTGTTTCCTTTCTGGTGAAGAATTGGCTTGGTAGTTTAGTCTGCCCTGTTCCCATGATGCACTGGGCCAGGGACAGACTGATTTGCATATAGCCAGGTTCTGAGCTGGGATGGGGCAGTGAGATAAATAACGGTGATGGATCAAGCCCTGATCTTTGGACTGGGTAAGAGTGGTCTGCTCAATTCAGACACTCTGTTCATCACCACCCCTTTTTCTGAATCGATTTTGGCCACTATAGGTGTGGCAGGGTATACTCAGACATGAGTCCCTTTCTCACTGCTCCATCAGGATTCAAGCAAGCCGGGCCGAAGACGGCTGAAATGCCAGAAACCGGTCCCCGGTAGCTTGTTTCCATTCTGGTGAAGAATTGGCTTGGTAGTTTAGTCTGCCCTGTTCCCATGATGCACTGGGCCAGGGACAGACTGATTTGCATATAGCCAGGTTCTGAGCTGGGATGGGGCAGTGAGATAAATAACGGTGATGGATCAAGCCCTGATCTTTGGACTGGGTAAGAGTGGTCTGCTCAATTCAGACACTCTGTTCATCACCACCCCTTTTTCTGAATCGATTTTGGCCACTATAGGTGTGGCAGGGTATACTCAGACATGAGTCCCTTTCTCACTGCTCCATCAGGATTCAAGCAAGCCGGGCCGAAGACGGCTGAAATGCCAGAAACCGGTCCCCGGTAGCTTGTTTCCTTTCTGGTGAAGAATTGGCTTGGTAGTTTAGTCTGCCCTGTTCCCATGATGCACTGGGCCAGGGACAGACTGATTTGCATATAGCCAGGTTCTGAGCTGGGATGGGGCAGTGAGATAAATAACGGTGATGGATCAAGCCCTGATCTTTGGACTGGGTAAGAGTGGTCTGCTCAATTCAGACACTCTGTTCATCACCACCCCTTTTTCTGAATCGATTCATAAAAGTGAGCTGATATGCTCTCTAGATCAAGTCAAATTGTTGAATAGTGAGGCAGGATTTTTCACGTTAAAAATTTCCCCTATAAATATTATTAATGGCTTTCTGATCTATCGCCCCCCGGGCGGAACTGCGCAGTTTTGTGACAACTTGCAGAACTGGCCACCCAGCCGACACTCGGCTACAAGAAGGTCCTCGACTTGGGGGACTTAAATCTCCACTTTGAGAATGCTGATTGTAGGGAGGCGCAGGCAGTTGTGGAAACACTGAAATTCCTGATGCTGAAATTGCAGTCATTGCACCCACACATCAACTGGGTTACCACCTTGATCCTATTTTTGCAAACTGGGAAGGAACAAAGGTCGCTTCCCCGATTAAAATCCCGTGGTCGGATCATTATTTGATTCCAGTTGAGGTGGAAGGGAGCCTTCGGAAATTGGTGGGAGGAAAACCAATGCCACAAAAGCGAAGGGATTGGAAAAAATTCAGTCAGGAAGCATATAGGCGTGCCCTGCTGAACGAGCCGCCCCCTCAGAGTGACACCTTGCAGAAGGCGTGGAAAGGGTATGAAGAATGGATGGCGAATGCCTTATTTACAGTGGCGCCTTGGACAAATAAACCCCCGGTTAGGAGGACTAAAACGGCCCCGTGGTTTAGCAAAGAGCTTATGGAGAATAAAGCTAAATGTAAAAATTTAGAACGCAACTGGCGAAAAAATTACAACTAAGAGTGTAAACTGCATTATAAGATCGAATTGAAAAAATATCACAAACTAGTTAGAGCGGCAAAGGGAGCATTCCTTAAAGGAAGAATAGAAATGGCAGACAATTCAACTAAAGAACTATTTGCCATATATAAAGAACTTACTGTCCCCACAAGATTAATGGCGCAAGACATCTTTTCTAATGAACTATGTGAGTCAATAGCGGACCATTTTGTTGACAAAGTGGAAAAAATCTATACCTCTTTCATGGGTGGGATGGATATGTTGCAAAACCAGGCTGAAAAGGGCAAAAGCCTGGCCATTAACTCTCATCTGAAATGTTTTAAAGTATCGGATAGGCAGGCTATGTTGAGCATAGCTAACAGTATTCAGTCAGGATCCCCTAGTGATGCAGCTCCGCCCAATTGTTTTAAGGGTGTTCTTGAGGGCATAATAGATCACATCAGTCGCATGGCAACCCTACCTTTTCAGGAGTGCCATGTGCTAGATGTATGGAAAAGGGCTCAGGTAATTCCTTTGAAAAAGAAGACCAATTTGCACATCTCCCAGTTACAGAACCTGCGTCCCATCTCTCTTCTCCCATTTTGTATGAAAGTGGTGGAGAAAATAGTCAATGCGCAGCTTATGGAATATCTTAAAGAGGGGCACCTCTTACACCCCACTAAGTCGGGGTTTAGAGCTAGTCATTCCACTGAATCTGCTGTCCTTTTCTCCATGGAACTTTTGAGACAGATAGTGGATGAGGGGCAGACAGCAGCATTGGTATTATTAGATCTAAGTGCGGCATTTGACACCGTACCGCACACCATGCTGCTGTCTCGCCTCTCAGAAATGGGAGTGGAAGGAGCGGCCCTCGAATGGATAAGATCTTTTCTCGAGAATAGAAGTTTTCAAGTGTATTGTCCCCCATTCAAATCCTCCCCCCGGGGGTTGAGGCATGGGGTCCCACAGGGCTCAAGCCTGAGCCCGACATTATTTAATCTTTATATGGAACCCCTAGCTCATATTGTGGAATCATTTGGAGTAGACATCGTCACATATGCCGATGATACTCAATTAATGATCACACTTACCCAGGGACAGAATGAAGTTGCAATCAATTTTTCCACCTGCCTCACGGCAGTAGCAAGCTGGGTGAATGGGAACTGTCTGTGTCTAAATGGTGGCAAGACTGAGCTGGTGGTAATCGGAAAAACTCCATCCATTTGGTCACCTGCGTGGTGGCCGTCTGAACTAGATCCGACACCTTCTCCTTCGGAGACTGTGAAGAACTTAGGTGTCCTATTGGACTCTAGTCTATCCTTTAAACAACATATTGGAAAAGTGATAGGAAGATGCTATGGTTTCCTTAAAACACTACGCAAAGTGCTAGATCTTCGGCCTATTAGTGCCAGGAAAACTTTAATTCATGCTTTAGTCACGCCCCATCTTGACTATGGCAACTCCCTGCTCATAGGCCTAAGTAAGAATGGGCTTCATCAGCTGCAGAGTGTTCAAAATGCTGCTGCACGCCTGGTACTGAACCTGCCTCGTAGAGTATCAGGGAAACAGGCCCTGTCAACAATTCACTGGCTCCCCATCAAGGAACGCATTAGGTTTAAAGTGTTGTGCATCGCACATTGCATTGCCCAAGGGCAAGGCCCAGCGTATTTACAAAAGCTTCTAACCATTCATTGTCCCAGACGTAATTTGAGATCACTGGGAACTATGCTATTCAGGGTACCTCGCATCCGTAAGGCTAGAATGGGAGGACGCTCATTCAGGTACTTAGCGGGTAAATACTGGAACGAGCTTCCCATTGAACTCCGCATGGAACCATCAGAAGTAAGATTTCGCCTTAAACTTATTATTATTATTATTATATTTAAGTTTATAAAGCGCTCAGCTATCCGTAGGTTTCCCGGCGCTAAAACCAACAAAAAGAGAGGGGAGTTCAGAAGGGAGGAAGTTACATGTTGAATAGCCAAGTTTTTACCTGTTTGCGAAATCTAAGGTAATTGGGTTCTTTTCGCAACTGAAGGGGAAGAGAATTCCAAAGTGAAGGGGCCAGCCAGGCAAAAGAACGGCCTCCCATTCTGGCTTTCCTAATTCTAGGCACTGAGAAAAGGTGTTGGTTAGATGAACGCAAAGTGCGGGGGGGCAATGGTGGTGAACCAAGGATGTGAGATATGGTGGGGCCAGACCAGTATTTATTTTGTGCATGATGCAGAGAGCCTTGAATTTCATGCGGTTTTCAATACGGAGCCAGTGTAGTGTGGGAAGGGAGTTAGAGGTAGGGGAAGTATTAGGTAGTTTGCATAGCAGTCGTGCTGCCATATTCTAGACTGTCTGCAGTTTACGGGTCACCTTTTTACAGGCACCCAGGAGAAGAATGTTGCTGTAGTCTAGTCTAGAGGTGATTAGAGCCTGGACTACAGTTTTCTGAGTATCCACGGGTAGCATCCAGATGATCTTGCACAACCACTTAATGATAGTGATGCAAGTGGAAGAAGTTTTGACCACATGGCTTTTCATAGATAGCTGGTCATCGAAAAACACGCGTAAGTTGCGTGCTGATTTAGAGGGGGTGGGTGGAGTGCCCATTTGAGCGGGCCAGTGTTGGGATCCCCATAGAGTGGTATTGGGGCCAAACAGAAGGAGTTCTGTTTTTCCCCCATTCAGTTGCAGTTTGTTGTCCAACATCCAAGCTGCAATGTCGCTCAATCCTGAACAGAGGGCGGATGAGGGGGCATTAGGGTCTGAGGAAAGAGAGTAGATGATCTGGGTATCGTCTGCGTAGGAGTAAATGGTGAGCCCAGCTTGCTCCGCAATAGACGCCAGAGGTCTGACGTATAGGTTGAAGAGCAAGGGGCTCAGGATGGAACCCTGTGGTACTCCATACGCAGATGTAAAAGTTTGGGAAGCAGATGAGGAAGAGAAGACTTGGAAGGTGCGGTCGGATAGGAAGCTAACAAGCCAGTTGAGAGCTGAGCCGGTAATGCTAGATGATCGGAGGGCATTAACAAGAATGGGGTGGGAAACCGTGTCAAATGTTGCACTCAGATCAAGCAGAATGAGTGCCGCGGTTTCCCCCCTATCAACTCGGAAGCGGATGTTTTCCGAAACTCCCAGCAAAGTAGATTCCGTCGAAAAACCGGATCTGAAGCCGGATTGTGACGGATGTAGAATGCCCCTTAACTCAACATGGGTAGCAAGTTGAGAATTAATGTGCTTTTCTAAGATTTTAGAAAATACCGGAATAAGCGAGATAGGACGGCAATTGTCTGAAATGTTGGGATCGGCATTAGCTTTTTTTAATAAAGGCATTATCATTGCGTGTTTCCATGCGGAGGGTACAATAGCTTCTCTAAGGGAGGAATTTAGAAGATCCATGATGAGTTCTAGGGAGGAATGGTCCAGCTTTTTTAGAATTAGGGGAGGAATAGGGTCTAGTGGGGAACCGGATTTGATTTTACTGATGATGTCGGGGAGGGTCTTGATATTGAGCGGAATCCATGTGTCGATCAACTGAGCGATAGGAAGACAGGTATTAGATGTAAGCCTAAAATCACAGGAGAACGTGGGTGGAGAGGGGGGGTCAACGGAGAGTGGGTGGGGCTGTTGTCCTCTGGTGTCCCTTGATCAGAAGATAAAATTGGGGCGGGTAAGTTGGGCAGAGAGGGGAGGGGAGAGGAATTCTCAAAATTGGAATAGATGGTATCAATTTTGGCGATGAAGAATTCAGCCAGTAAGTTGCACTGTGCCATGTTAAGACAGGGAGCTTTGGGCTGGCACAGTGCACCCGAGAGTTTTTGTACTACCTTGAAGAGTGCCTTTGGACGATTTTTTGCTTCAAGGATGGTGTGGTTAACATGTTCAGCTTTGGCAGTTTTACATAAGGAATGATATTTTATTAAGGCGGCTTTATAGCTTTGCTTAGAACATGAATCATAGTTTATGCGCCATTTGCGCTCCGGGTTTTTGCAGATGGTTTTTTCTTTTTTCAAGGCTTCGGTAAACCAGGGCGCAGGTGGGTGATGAAAATTGTGCGTTCGGATGCGCAGAGGCAGGCATGCATCGGCAGCCTGTGCAAGCCAGATGTTGATAGCGGTAGAAGTTGCAGTACTAGTATCTTCCATGAGAGGTCTAGTGTTCTCAAGACAGGAGTTGAATTTGTTGAGATCCAGTTTATTAAACTTTCTGGATAGTCTAGGTTCTGTGGGGTTAGAGGGGGAGTTTAATTGCTGACCTAGTTTAATAATGAAGGTCACCATGTAATGGTCAGACTATACAATAGGTGATGGAGCCTTACAGTCAATGGCCTCAAGATTAGAAAGGATGGGGTCCAGAAGGTTCCCTGCTTTATGCGTAGGACCAGAATTGTGTGGAGAAATGTTTAAAGCAGCCAAGTCTTGTAAGAGATTGCCGCTGGTGGTACATGAGGGGTCATTCAGGTGCAGATTGAGGTCACCGATAATGGAAAAATTTGTTGAGTTCTGGATTAGCGGTGCTATATACTCAGGAAGGGAGGCTGCCCAAGAACTCGCTGGGCCAGGGGGCGGTAGATAAGCAGCCCAGAGAGAGTAAAATTGGGAGAAAGCGAAAGCTTAAACAGACCTGCCTCACAGTTAGGTAGTACAAAGTCTTCCCATTTGCAGGAGTATAATCTGTTGTAAACTACCTTTTTCCACATCCTTAATCTTCAGCTAGAATTTGCCTTGTCTCTTGGTCTGGTGTTAACAGCTACTTAGGGGGTTGACAGCAATCATAGCGCGGGGACACACTGTTTTGAGTGTAACCAGGCGCTTTAGAAATGGTTTTATTATTATTATTATTATTATTATTATTATTAAGTGTACAGGCACAAAGCATATATAATGCATAAAAAGCCTTCAATTACTTAAATTGCTCATTAAAAATAGAAAGCTTACAATAAAACCACTCTCTTGCAGCTTTGTCAGATACATTGCATGCTAACAAATTACAAACATAGCTGTGACCCACATTATGCCCCAGACTAAGGTGCACAGCCTCTGAAGAGGCGCCCTTTGGCCCCTGCACCAAAAATACGATCCACATATTTTTTCTTTCAAACATTACTTTAGGCAGTTCATGTGACAATCTTGTCCCATTTTTTCAGTTCAAACTGACTGAACTCTGAGACATTCACATTTCAATTATTGTATTAGCCATATGCTGTTTCCAACAGTGATTATCCACAACAGATAATTACTTCATGTTACATAGTGGTGTCACAATGTGTCTTTCATGCTTTTTTAAGTTGAACCCAATGCATTTCGAGAATTGCTCTCTTCTTCAGGGGTAACTGTAGCACAAGAATTTTAGAAAAAAACTATTGTAATAGTCACTCTAGACCAACATCTTCCTCTCTAGTTCCCAGCCTTCTTATCACAATTTTAGTGCATCACATTTTCCCTCAACATAGCAGAGTATGCACCTAGGTTTGCATGCCATAACCTTCAGCCTTAGAGTATTTGTTGAAAAAGGGATTAAAAAGTGAAAAAAGTGGGTGTTCATCCTCCTCCTCAAATGTGCTCAATGCTAACAAATTAACAAGAATCTTAGAGAAGAGATATAAAGGGCACAGGTACATAAATGGGAGCTAGAAAGTGAGAGCATAGGGCCAAATCATAAAATTTCCCAAAACTCTTGCCCCATTATAACACACAAGCAGATTGGCCAACATACGAAGAAAGTAAAATACAGGTTTGTATTGATAAAAACATACCTGTGTAGCACAGTTACTAAATATCGAAAATATAAAATTAACAGAAAATAAGGAAGTGGAACCAGCGTTTGGGGAGAGTATTTGTCACAAGAACATAGCAAAATAGACTACAAATCAAATTGCCCCAAAACGAAACAAAGGTTACTACTGACGCAGCCCTGGTGAAACTTAGTTAAAAGTGTCCCCTCCCAGATGTTATTTACCAGAGATTAATACAGTTCAATACTGGTACTGGTTTTGATGACAACTAAGTCCCTCAAAACTTCCTTGCTCAATTCTCTCTTGTCAGACCTGGCCATTTTTTCAGTGTTATCCCTGAGCTTTTTGCCTTCCTCCGCCTATCCTTCTGACCTTTTTGTTGGCTTTAGGACTTGGGGCACTTTTTTACTGCTAATCAGTTCTAAAGTGAATGTGATATCTCCTCTAAATATTGTATGATTGGTTTACACCGGATTGACATATTTGATTTACTGTACGTTGCTTGTAAAGTGGTATACCATATACACTGGGCCTCTGAATTAAATGCTACTGGTGTGCCTGGAGCACTGCTTGTGCCTCCCACAGAAATAGCATTTCAAACCTATCCCAGGCCTGCCACTGCAGGGCCTGTGTGCGCAGTTTACTGCCACTTCAACTTGGTAGTTAAAACTACTTGGCAAGCTTTAAACTCCCCTTTTATTACACATAGGTCACCCCTAAGGTAGGACCTAGGTAGCCCTATGATCAGGGTTCTGTGTAAGTAAAAGGTAGGACATGTCCTTTTATGTGTGGTCAGTTCCGGTAGTAGCAAACTGCAGCCAGACTCAAATACACTTCTGGGCTGAGTGACAGCTACGCTTTGTGCATACTTTCCACAGCCACAACACAGGAAGGGCTGGGTGTGACAGGGGATATATCTGCATTTATCTGCATACTGATAGTCGTCCTGAGATAGGTGAGGGGGAGGTGGTCACACTTAAACATGGGAATCGATTGTGTCCTGCCATCAAACAAAGGGCTGATTTCCCTGTTACTGTTCGTATGGAACAACGGTTGGACTGAAAGGATTGTTGCACACTTCTGAAGTTTCCTTTGAAGTCCCTGCTTCATCAAAGCCATTTTATAGTATAAGTACTGGGGCTCTGACCCCATTTTTATGGACACTGCATGGGACTTGAAACCAGATGCTGATGGCTCTACAATCTGCACACTCCTAGAGGACTGCTGTGAAGCTAGAAGGAACCACTATTTGGAATATCTGCTTTGTTGTGCTGGCCTCCGGGGCTGTTTGGATGCTGGAAGGACTGCCACTCTGCAGATGTGCTTTTGTGCTAGTCTGCCTGCTGCTGCTTTCTGTGTGCCACAAGTGTTCTCTATGGGCTTGTCGGCTTGCCCCTTGTTCGTGCAATCTCAGGCCCAGAAAAGATTGCCTTTAAGCCTCTCTGCTGTGGGACTCTCGGGTGTCCGGCAGAAGCGGGCTTCTTGAGGAGCTGTGATCAACTGCTCCTCGCTTCATCCTGCCACAAATCAAGCTCTGGCCCACAGATCGAAATCAATGCTCTGTATTGAGGGGTGTGATTTTAGCAGTTAACTCATAAAACGTTAGCATTTTCTTCCTGACTACATGCATTTTGTAAGATCATGAGAGACATTACCACATATCTACAATTTGACATATTTAGCATAGTAGAAATGCAATTTAGAACATTTTAAAGTTCATATGAAATGCACGTTTTAGAAATAACTCACAAGATATGTGAAATCTTTTAGTAGAACAAATAAATAAAACCAGAATATATCATAGAATGACAAATGTAGACGTAAAAGATGTTGCTAGAAAGGCTTCATTTATAATTTCAGGTTTTCCAAAAATTCTGCACCATGCAATTATACCTTAGCCTGTGAAGTGACTTGGCCTGAGGCTTTATTTTGACCTTTGCTCATTGTAAAATATTCTGTGCAACATCATAACATTTTTGTCATGCTAGAGATGTGCTGACTGTAATATTTTGTTAATTTTGTTTTCTCGCACCTCATGTTAGATCATTTCCACTCAGAATAATCGACTATCGAAATTGTAAAGTACAAATGGTGGCATAGACTTATAAATGTTGCTTTCAATTAACTTGATATGTTTTAATATTTCCTGACTAAGGGCCAGATAGATGTAGGAGACCAAATACCCGTCGGTAACGGCAGATTTCGGCCGTTACTGACCGATATTTGGTTTTTGTAATGTAGGGGGCCTTTGATTTACAGAATCGGTAAATTTACCGATTCGGTAAATTTACAGAATCGGTAAAATACCGAATCGGTAAATTTACTGATTCTGTAAATCATTATGTAGGTGGCACTGCAAACAGTGCCACAGGCCCCTAAGAATTTGTTATTTACCATGTAATACTATTGCATGGTAAATCATGAATTCCTGTGTACATGCTCATCTGTGCATATACACCTGTGCTATGTGGCACACACACATGCCCTAAGGGCATGTCTTGTGTCACATGGCACACAAGCCAGAAACAGGGGTGCAACAGGTTGTCAAAGTGACACCCTGTCCCCCTTGGCAAATAGGTATTTTTACCGATTTGGTAATTACGGAATCAGTATTTGCCATTGATTCCTATGGGCTTCAAGGCCCATAGGAATCAATGGCAAATACCGATTCGGTAATTACCGAATCGGTAAATACCAAATCCTACCGATTCGGTATTTGTTACCGAATAATTACCTACATCAGATTTACCGATTCATGAATACCGAATCGGTAAAATTCGGTGTTTATGAATCGGTAAAATCCGATTTACCTACATCTAGCCCTAAGCCTCTTGTTTCTGTATTTCCTCTCATAAAGCGTCTTTAGAGGAGGTAAGAGGATTCTCATGGGAACCTTCTCTCATGTAACAATTATGTAAAATAATGTATCAATCCAGATGAAGAGAGTGCAGACTGTGGGAATCAGAAGAAGATGAATCGCATGACTGACAACACCACCTTACAGGCTGTTTTGATTGAATATTGAGTGAACATTGAGTAAAGGAATCTGCAAACAACTGATACCTGAATTGAAGGGCTATAATGACAATTGTTCCTAGCTAGTTAGAATACACACCTCTATACCCTCCTCCTCGTCCGGTGGTTTTCTGCTGGATTTTTTACCGCCCGACACTCTTTTTTATGGAGAGCTGATTCCTTTTAGATGCGATTTGCCTTTAACTAATTTGTGATCGCTATTCTAAAACAGTTGCTTCTGCAGTTGTGGAAAACTTGGCTGGGTTTGCCAGAACTATTTTTCAAGAAGAGTTTGTCCATATTTACTGCTCATTTAAAAAAGAACTCTTAATGGGTTCTTATTTAGAACAGGTTATTTAGCTAGTATATTGGGTTTCTTTATGGAACACATGACTTAATTTTGATGACTTAACCCTTTCTCATTTCTGTAACTACTTAAACTAAATAAACATATCTGGGATTCTAATTAAAAATCAAACCTTCAAAACCTTCTTTACCTGTCGTCATTGACTCTTCAATAATTATAATTGTCCATGTGATGTTTTGAAAACTTTATTTTTAGACAACTTTAATTCTGAGCATGGTGGAAAAGGTCCATCGACCTCTGCAGAGCCTGTAAGACTCCCCATGCTGTTATTTGTAAGTGGGTGTATGTAAAGAGCTGAACCATGGCGGAGAGTCCTTTTTGGGCTCCAGTAATCACAAAATGACTTATTTCCCTTTCCAGTCATAGAAATCGTTTGTATATCTGGAGAGTTGAACAGACCTAAAATGCACAAATTGATCATGGAGCGTATAACCATAGAGCTAATTTAATTTGACCAGCAGCACCTCATTGTTTTGCTCTGTCTTGCTCTCTATGCAGTATTTTTAAATACTTTTGCAAAGAGTATTGTGGCCCTTTGACCCTTTTATTTGAAAAAACAATCTCTTCCTAAATAAGATTAATGAAATGTACTGAGTACTTTGCAAGTCAACTTATTTAAGAGAATGTTCTGATTGTACTTAATACAAAAAGGATGGTCCTTTTCTTTAAGACATGAGCCAGGAGAAGAAAACATTTGTGGCTGAATTAGAGATTGTACCAGTGGGAAGGCTGTGCTTAGATCCCGGCATTCCACTCAACAAAATTGTATTACACTAGACAAGCATAGCTGAATAGACTTTATTGTTGCACTCGCATTCCCCATCATTATTTTTATCCATTTCTCTTATAGTGTCAAGAGGCACTTCTTTAAAGAATGCTACATCACGATGCATTATCCACCCACAAACCAGTGGCCTCCATTATCCCTCATTGACTTTAAGCTTTTCTTTGGTTTTGTTCTGCACTGAAATACCTTTTACTAGTTTCTCGTTCTAGAATACCACATATCTTCATACATACAGAGCTAAAATGAAAAAGGGTAATTTCAAAATCCCCTCCCCTAACCATTTTAACATTCCCCACTTGGTTGTTTTAAACCTCACATGGCAAAACTTAGCTTGATGATCCAAGTTAGTCCCAAATTTTATTAAGTATTACATGTTATGAAGAATGGTCAAAAGACATGCTAAAACTTACCTGCATGAATTACGTTCCTGGCCCAATCTAGAAAACTCATGGTAATATAGACCCTGTTACGTATTATATCTAGGCACAAGTGTATCTACTGTAGTAAAGATATTTGGTGCGACTATACTGAATTATGCTGTCTCTGCTATTGGAGAAAACACCCACACATTAAAAGTCAGAAAATTCATAGGAATTAATATAAGCATGAAGATTAGAAAAATTCATATGCGGCTCTCTTGAGATAGAAATATTCCTGTTATGGTCCTGGACCTGTGCCCATGCCCTGTGTGCCCCAGCTGCATGGATAGCTTGACCTCTGGTACAGATATTGGGTCATAAACTAACACAAATCATGCGTGTACTCCATGACTTTGGCTGTTCTCATAGTAAGGGGGTCTTTTTAGACTCGGAGGGCTGCACTAACTGCTACCCTTGTAGCGGTAGATGGGCCCAGCCCTTGCCAGGAGTTAAGTGCCACATGCTCAGAAAGGCTACTAAGAGGTGAGGACTGCAAACACACAGACAGGTTATGTGGATTTCTCACATTCCTGAGGCTGGTAGGGAACACACACACCAGAGTAAATGGAGCAGAGAAACCTCTGTGCACATCAAGGGTCTCTGATTCACGGGAGACTTACTTCTCGATCAGGCGTTTAGACTTATGTGCATGCTATGGCAATATACAGAGATTAAGGAGGGACATGTTTACAAAGCATTCATTGGTCTAAAGGTGGCACTCGATAATGTCCAGAGAGAACTTATGTGAACAACAATAAAGACCCCGGGTGTCCCAGAAGAGATTCTGACCCAGATAATTAGGTTATATCAGAATCATGTTGCCATGTTACTTTGGGGATAACAAGGTACTTTTACAGAACAGATACCCATTAGGAGAGGAGTGAGACAGGGAGTGTGATGGCACCAACTCTATTCTCCCTCTATGTCAATGATGTTGTGGATCATTGCAACAATGTGGCCAAGACTCCCAAAAGATTTTTGGAAATCCAGCACGTACACTACTTTTTGCGGGCGATACCATCCTGATTTCAGAGACACCAAAAGGACTCCAACATGTACTTGATAGCAAATATTGTATGATTGGTTTACACCTGGTTGACATATTTGATTTATTTTACGTTGCTTGTAAAGTGGTGTACCATATACCCTGGGCCTCTGAATTAAATGCTACTGGTGTGCCTAAAGCACTGCTTGTGCCTCCCACAGAAATAGCCTTTCAAACCTATCACAGGCCTGCCATTGCAGGGCCTGTGTGAACAGTTTGCTGCCACTTCAACTTGGTGGTTAAAACTACTTGGCAAGCTTTAAACTCCCCTTTTTTACACAAAAGTCACCCCTAAGGTAGGACCTAGGTAGCCCTATGATCAGGGTTATGTGTAGGTAAAAGGTAGGACATGTCCTTTTATGTGTGGTCAGTTCCGGTAGTAACAAACTGCAGCCTGACTCCAATACACTTCTGGGCTGGGTGACAGCTACGCTTTGTGCATACTTTCCACAGCCACAACACAGGAAGGGCTGGGTGTGACAGGGGATATATCTGCATTCATCTGCATACTGATAGTCTTCCTGAGATAGGAGAGGGAGAGGTGGTTCACACTTAAACATGTGCATAGGTTGTGTTCTGCATCACACAAAGGGCTACTTTCCCCCTTACTGTTCATCTGGAACCAGGGTTGGACTGAAAGGAATTGTTGCACACTTCTAAAGGTTCCTTTGAAGTCACTGCTTCATCAAATACATTTTAGAGTATAAGTACTGCGTCTCTGACCCCATATTTATAGACACTGAATGGGACTTGTAACCAGATGCTAATGGGTCTACACTCTGCACACTTCTAGAGGACTGCTGTGTGATCTTTGGACTGGGTTGAGTGTGTGACATTGATCCACATTCGGTCCATCACCTGTTGTTTTTGCAAATTCCGCCCTAAGTGCGCTGGGGATGCCCAGACGTGGGTCCCAGGCACTCCACACCACTGGAGTCAAGCTAGCCGGGCTGATGAGAGGTGTTACCTCGAAACCGGTCCGGTCCTCGGATGCTTGATTCCGTTCTGGGAAGGACATGGCTTTTGTAGTTTGGACTGGACTGTTCCCATGGGGCACAGGGTCAGAGCTGATTTGCATATCGCCATTGTCTAACCCGGGGTGGTGTGGAGTCCAAAAAACGATGGATTTGGGCCCAGATCTTTGGACTGGGTTGAGTGTGTGACATTGATCCACATTCGGTCCATAACCTGTTGTTTTTGCAAATTCCGCCCTAAGTGCGCTGGGGATGCCCAGACGTGGGTCCCAGGCACTCCACACCACTGGAGTCAAGCTAGCCGGGCTGATGAGAGGTGTTACCTCGAAACCGGTCCGGTCCTCGGATGCTTGATTCCGTTCTGGGAAGGACATGGCTTTTGTAGTTCGGAGTGGACTGTTCCCATGGGGCACAGGGTCAGAGCTGATTTGCATATCGCCATTGTCTAACCCGGGGTGGTGTGGAGTGCAAAAAAACGATGGATTTGGGCCCAGATCTTTGGACTGGGTTGAGTGTGTGACATTGATCCACATTCGGTCCATCACCTGTTGTTTTTGCAAATTCCGCCCTAAGTGCGCTGGGGGTGCCCAGACGTGGGTCCCAGGCACTCCACACCACTGGAGTCAAGCTAGCCGGGCTGATGAGAGGTGTTACCTCAAAACCGGTCCGGTCCTCGGATGCTTGATTCCGTTCTGGGAAGGACATGGCTTTTGTAGTTCGGACTGGACTGTTCCCATGGGGCACAGGGTCAGGGCTGATTTGCATATCGCCATTGTCTAACCCGGGGTGGTGTGGAGTGCAAAAAAACGATGGATTTGGGCCCAGATCTTTGGACTGGGTTGAGTGTGTGACATTGATCCACATTCGGTCCATCACCTGTTGTTTCTGCAAATTCCGCCCTAAGTGCGCTGGGGATGCCCAGACGTGGGTCCCAGGCACTCCACACCACTGGAGTCAAGCTAGCCGGGCTGATGAGAGGTGTTACCTCGAAACCGGTCCGGTCCTCGGATGCTTGATTCCGTTCTGGGAAGGACATGGCTTTTGTAGTTCGGACTGGACTGTTCCCATGGGGCACAGGGTCTGAGCTGATTTGCATATCGCCATTGTCTAACCCGGGGTGGTGTGGAGTGCAAAAAAACGATGGATTTGGGCCCAGATCTTTGGACTGGGTTGAGTGTGTGACATTGATCCACATTCGGTCCATCACCTGTTGTTTTTGCTGATTTCTTTGTGGCACAAGTGTTCTCCAAGGGCTTGTCGGCTTGCCCCTTGTTCGTGTAATCTCATACCCATAAAAGATTGCCTTCAAGCCTCTCTGCTGTGGGATTCTGCCTCTTGGGTGTCCGGCAGTAGCGGGCTTCTTGAGCAGCTGTGATAAACAGCTCCTCGCTTCATCCTGCCACAAATCATGCTCTGGGCAGATCAAAATCACTGCTCTGTACTTTAGCTGATTACACAGTGCCAAGGAAAGCCATTGAGTAGGGAGCCCGTGTCACCTTGACTACCAGGGATTCCTTCTACAACATAATCCTGAGACCAGCCCCATCTTCTCACCAGCCGAAGCTGTGGTCATAAGGGTGGGCTATTCCTGAGCACAATCACTGCATCAGCAAACCCCAGCCCATCGACATCAATGGATGCCCATGCCTCAGCATGCAACCTCCACCAATGGATCTTCAACTGCGCCAACACACTGGCTCCCCTCAGGAAACCCTCAGGCAAGTAGCCCTCCAAGAAAGCCAGCTGATTGTCTTCCACCCTCCAAGAGTCCAGGTGCATAATCAGATGGCTTGAGAAAAAATGGAGGAGCAGCAATATCTTGGCAGACCATGCAGCTTTCAAAACCATCATCACCGCACACCACCACCTCATCAGAACAACAAACAAGACTGCCATACAGAAATGCATCATGCCAATATACAAAACAGCAAAGAACTCTTCACCGTGTTCAAAGAATTTACTAAACAAAGGACGCTGACAGCAGATATTCCCCCCTTCCAAAGACATCTGCGACAACATCACCACCTTCTTCCACATAAGATCAAGGAGGTCTATGACAGAATTGCAACTCAAGACCCACCCACTGCACCCGCAACCACCACATCCAATGGCTCCAGACCATGCCCATCTACACCACTCTCACCTCTGAAAACACCCTCAGGACCATGAAGAACATCCACTCCGGAGCCTCCTCCTCTATCTTCAACAAAGCCAGTACCTCCATCGCCCCTGAACTCTGCAGTACCATCAACTGCTCCATCGAGTACGCCACCTTCCCTGAAGACTGGAAACATGCAGAGATCAACCACTTACTGCCAACTCAACGGCCCTCAAGAACTGTAGACCCATCTCTCTACCCCCTCTTCCCAGCCAAAGTCATTGAGAAGGCAATACATGCCCAACTCTCTGAGTTCATCTAAACAAACCACATCCTGGACCCCTCCCGATTGGGCTTCAAAAGAAACCACAGCGCAGAGACCTCGCCACTATAGATGACATCCGCACCCTCCTCGACTGAGCCAAAACTGCAGCCCTCAAGCTTCTGGACCTCTTGGCCGCCTTTAGCACCATTTCTCACTACAACCTCTGTGCAAGACTCCACAGCACCGTCATTCACAGCAAATACCTAGAAAGGATCCACTTCTTCCTCACCAGCTGAACACAGAGAATTATACTTCTACTGTTTTACTCAGGACCCACAGAGATCAGCTGAGGAGTGCATCAGAACTTCTCCCTAAGCCACACCCTCTTCAACATTTAGATAGCCCTCTTGCAGCCATCGTCAGAAACTGTAGACTCAACATCACCTCCTTTACCTATGTCGATCACACCCAGCTGATTTTCTCCCTCACCGATGAACACACTCTTAAGTGCATTATAACCTCACAGTAAATGCTAACTTTGGAATGACCGCATGGAAACTTGTTGTGTTTGGTGTCAAACACTTTAGAATCATACCCCTGCTAGTCCTGGCACCGAGGGTAGAATTCCACCCTTCTAGAGGGAGAGACATGTACACACTGACCTAACCGGCAATAGTTTAAAAGAGCCCAAGCATCACAAAATGGATGCCACAGACACGGGTCTTACCTCCGGCTGCTGGACAAAATTCTGGGGCAGCTCAAATCCTGCTCCTGGTTGTCCTCGAAACCTCCTGGTCCTCGTGGAAGAGTCAAGCTTCACCTTCTTCACCTGAAATCACCCGACATCGGTTGGCATCTAGCAAGTGACCCAGACTCTGTCCCCTCTGCATCTACGTTTTTCAGATCTCTGATCGACCCTTGGATCCACCCAGACACTTTCCCCTTGGTCGCGTGCAGCACTTTTCAGCAGCACACCATTGAAAACGATGACGAAACCCGACACGAAAAGACACTTATGCACCTGGCTTCCCTGGGTGAGGTAACTTGAGTACTCCGGTGCTCCCATGGGTGTTGACTCTAGAACCTCCTAGTTCTAAAGGGGTTTTCTCCAAGTCCTCTTCTAAGTGTCCTTATTCTGTAACTTTCCAACCGGGACTTTCCCCATTGAAGTTAATATTTATTCACAGCTGTGTTTAGACACTACACGCATCCCCCGTGGGTCCCCTGTGTCAATACCTTGGGTGGCTCCTGATGGACCCAGCGGTTCTAAAGGATCTAAGCCTTGTATCTATGTCAGTTGTGGTTGGACTGGTGCAAGGTGCCCACTAGATTAGTGGACAGCATATGCCAGGCCAACTTCTCACAGTATACGTCTGAATCATGCCGTTTCCAACATTTAAACCTTGTCTTTTTATGCACTACTTAGGTGATTTACCCTAACAATCTGCAAAACTTGCAAAGTATTTATGATTCACGTTGTTTTGGTCCTGTTGGATGTATAATATAGAAGTCTAATTTTACATAATCCTGTGTAGTCTCTTTTGTGGTGTATTCACTGTGTTGCTGTGTGAGTGTGTTGCACAAACACTTTGCACATTGCCTCTGATGATAAGCTTACCTACTTGGTGCCAAGTTACTAGAGGGTGTGCAAAGGTTATCTTTGGTGTGTGTGTCAGAAACTTGCCCTGCCTACAGTGGTGAGTTCTGCCTGGCAGAGGTGTATATCCTAGCCAACCAGAAACCACATTTCTAACATCTCGTCTCTCTATTGGGGGCTACAAGACTCACTAAAAGCTCTTTCACCTCAAGCAACTTCTCCTCTAGCAAGGGTCGGACGTGATATAAACAAATAAGGTTTGCCCAGTACTTCCGCTGTTTTCGTAAAGTAATTGGACTACACCGTAGGTAAATCTTTCCCCTGTGCTGTGCAAAACATGTTAATACAAAAGCAACAAGATCGATGCCAAGACAGAGCCCTGGTACACATCTTGAGATAGCCCAAATACATTGGTGCACTCCCTCATCAGTGCATCCCCACAATGTAATGCATGTATAAAACACATCAGTCTTCAGACATATGTTCTCTCACCAGTGGTGTAAAGAAACTTGAGGGGGCCCCCCTGCAAACTACATGGAGGGGCCCCCCTCCTATCCTCTGTGCCAGTCTAGAGCTCTCAGGCCAACAACCCGCCATACTGCAGGGGATTGTTACGCCACTGTCACCAATACAGCCGTTATAATTAACACTGGATGGTGGAGTCAATGGTTGGGCTTAGTCTGCCAGCAGGCTATCATAGGTGGTGGTTCATTCATTACAGGGTACCTGCCATCAATACGCCGGGGAAGTTAGCCCAATTTTAGGTGGGTTTCCTGATTCAGACTCCTGTCATGATATACAACATCGGGCCCACTCATCGTTAAGCTTTGACAAAAATGCATCCACTGCTCCTTCTCGTTTCCGTTTTAAAACATTAGACAATGCGACAATGCTGTATTTCAAAAGCAGATGTAACTACAAAGAGCACATTTTGATAATACATTTTTATTAGTAGACAATAGCAATTTAAGAGGCATTGCATAGCTTCATATACACTTTGACCCCAATTCCTTCACAGTCTCTCTCTCTCTCTCTCAGTCAGTCAGTCTCTCTCTTTCAGTCAGTCTGTCTCTCTCTCTCAGTCAGTCATTATATCTCTCTCTGTCATTCAGTCTCTCTCAGTCAGTCAGTCTCTCTCAGTAAATCAGTATGTCAGTCAGTCAGTCTCTTTCTCTCTCTGTCAGTCTGTCAGTCAGTCGGTCTCTTTCTCAGTCAGTCAGTCTTTCTCTCTCTCAGTCAGTCAGTCTATCTCTCTCTGTCATTCAGTCTCTCTCAGTCAGTCAGTCTCTCTCAGACAGTCAGTCTCTCTCAGTCAGTCAGTCTGTCAGTCAGTCAGTCTCTCTCTCTCTCTCTCTGTCAGTCTGTCAGTCAGTCGATCTCCCTCTCTCTCTGTCAGTCTCTCTCAGTCAGTCCCTCTCTCTGTCAGTCTCTCTCTCAGTCTCTCTCTCTCAGTCAGTCTCTCTCCCTGTCCGTCCCTCTGTCTGTCAGTCTGTCTGTCAGTCTCTCTCTCTCTGTCAGTCTCTCTCAGTCAGTCAGTCTCTCTCTCAGTCAGTCTCTCTCTTTCTGTCAATCGGTCTCTCCCTTTTTGTCAGTCAGTCTCTCTCTGTCAGTTTCTCTATCAATTAGTCTCTCTCTCCTAGTCAGTTAGTCTCTCTCTCTCAGTCAGCCAGTCTCTCTCTCTCTGTCAGTCTCTCTCTCTCTCTCTGTCAGTCAGTCTCTCTCTGTCAGTCTCTCTGTCTCTCTCTCTTATTCTCTCTCTCTCTCTCTCTCTCGCTCAGTCAGTCTCTCTCTCTGTCAGTCAGTCTCTCTCATTGTCAGAGTCCCAGTCTCTCGCTCTGTCAGTCTCTCTCTGTCAGTCAGTCTCTCTCTGTCAGTCAGTCTCTCTCTCAGTCAGTCTCTCTCTCAGTCAGTCTCTCTCTCTCTCAGGCAGTCTCTCTCTCTCTCAGGCAGTCTCTCTCTTAGTCAGTCTCTCTCTCGGTCAGTCCATCTCTCTGTCAGTCTCTCTCTCAGTCTCTCTCTCTCTCTGTCAGTCTCTCTTCTTGTCAGTCCCTCTCTCTGTCAGTCTCTTTCTCTCAGCCTCTCTCAGTCTCTCTCAGTCAGTCAGTCTTCCAGACAGTCTCTCTCTCCCTCTGTCAGTCTCTATGAGTCAGTCATTCTCTCTCTCCCCCAGTCAGCCAGTCTCTCTCAGTCAGTCTCTCTCTCCCTCAGTCAGTGACTCTCTCTGTCAGTCTCTCTCTCTCTATCAGTCTCTCTCTCTCTGTCAGTCAGTCTCTCTCTGTGAGTCTCTCTCTCTCTCTCTCAGTCAGTCTCTCTATGTCAGTCAGTCTCTCTCTCTCTCTCTCTCTGTCGGTCAGTCTCTCTTTCTCTGTCAGTCTCTCAGTCTCTCTCTGTCAGTCTCTGTCAGTAAGTCTCTCTCTCAGTCAGTCTCTCTCTGTGTCAGTCTCTCTCTCTGTCAGTCTCTCTCTCAGCCAGTCAGTCAGTCTCTCAGCCAGCCAGTCTCTCAGTCTCTCTCTCTGTTAGTCTCTCTCTCTCTCTCAGTCAGTCTCTCTCTCTCTCCCAGTCAGTCTCTCTCTCCCCCAGTCAGTCAGTCTCTCTCAGTCAGTCCTTCTCTCTCTACCTCAGTCTGTCTCTCTCTCAGTCAGTCAGTTTCTCTCGCAGTCAATCAGTCTATCTTTCTCAGTCAGTCAGTCTCTGCCTCTCTCTCTAAGTCTCTCTCTCTGTTAGTCAGTATCTCTCTCTGTTAGTCAGTATCTCTCTACTCCAGTCAGTCAGTCTCTGTCAGTGAGTCAGTCTCTCTCTCTCTGTCAGACAGTCTCACTATCAATCAGCCTCTCTCTCTCTGTCAGTCAGTCACTCTCTCAGTCAGCCAGTCTCTCTCTCTCTCTCTCTCTCTCTCAGTCAGTTTCTCAGCCAGTCAGTCTCTCGGTCAGTCAGTATTCAGTCTCTGTATCAGTCAGTCTCTACTCTCTATCCACTCTCTCTCTCCATTCTCTCTCTCAACTCTGTCCACTCTATCTCTCTCTCACTCTCTCTCTCTCCACTCTCTCTCCACTGTCTCCCTCCACTGTCATCCTCCACTCTCTCTCCACTCTTTCTCTCCCTACTCTCTCTCCACTCTCTCTCTCTCTCCACTCTCTCTCTCTCTTTCCATTATCTCTCCACTTTCTCTCCTCTCTCGCTACACTCTCTCTCCACTCTCTCCGCTCTCTCTCCACTCTCTCCTCTGTCTATCTACTCTCTCTCTCTCTGCACTCTCTCTCTCTCAACTCTCTCTCTCTCCACTCTCTCTCCACTCTCTCTCTCTCTACTCTCTCTCCACTCTCTCTCCACTCTCTCTCTCTTCTCTCTCTCTTCTCTCTCTCTCTACTCTATCTCCACTCTCGCTCTCCACTCTCTCTCTCCAATCTCTCCACTCTCTCTCTCTCCACTCTTCCTCCACTCTCTCCACTCTCTCTCCACTCATTCTCTTCACTGTCTCCCCATGCTCTCTCCACTCTCTTTCTCTCCACTGTCTATCTCCACTCTCTCTCCACTCTCTCTATTTACTCTCTCTCCACTGTCTCTCTCTCCACTCTCTCTCTCTCTCTCTCCACTCTCTGTCTCAACTCTCTCTCTCTCCAGGCTCTCTCTCCACTCTCTCTCTCTACTCTCTCTCCACTCTCTCTCCACTCTTTCTCTCTTCTCTTTCTCTCTACTCTCTCTCCACTCTCTCTCTCAAATCTCTCTCTCCACTCACTCTCTACACTGTCTCTCTCTCCACTCTCTCTCTCTCTCCAGTCTCTCTCTCCACTCTCTCTCTACTATCTCTCCACTCTCTCTCTACTCTTTCTCTCTTCTCTTTCTCTCTACTCTCTCTCTCTCCAATCTCTCTCTCCACACTCTTTCTCTCCACTGTCTATCTCCACTCTCTCTCCACTCTCTCTCTCTGCTCTCTCTCCACTGTCTCTCTCCGCTGTTTCTCCACTCTCTCTACTCTCTCTCCCCTCTCACTCTCTCTCCACTCTCTCACTCCCTTCACTCTCTCTACTCTCTCTCCACTTTCTCTCCAACGTCTCTCTCTCCACTCTCTCTAAACTCTCTCTCTAAACTCTCTCTCTAAACTCTCTCTCTCCACTCCCTCTCTCTCCTCTCTCTCTCTCCACTCTCTCTCTCCACTCACTCTCTCTCTCCACTCTCTCTCCACTCTCTCCCACTCTCTCTCACAAAGTAGCATGCGTTGCCATGGGCGTCCACAGAAATGTTTACAGGGGGGCACATTTTTAACTTCATCACCATCCCCCTTGCACCCTTCTCCCCTCCCCCTTGCACCCTTCTCCCCCTCCCCCTTGTACCATACTCCACCTCCGCCTTGCACCCTTTTCTACCTTGCACCATTCTCCCCTCTGCCTTGCACCATTCTCCCCTCTGCCTTGCACCATTCTCCCCTCCCCCTTGCACTCTTCTCCCCTCTGCCTTGCACCCTTCTCCTCTCTGCCTTGCACCCTTCTCCCCTCTGCCCTGCACCCTTCTCTACCTTGCACTCTTCTCCTCTCTGCCTTGCACCTTTCTACCCTCCCCATTGCACCCTTCTCCCCTCCCCATTACACTCTTCTCCCCTCTGCCTTTCACCCTTCTCCCCTCCGCCTTGCACTCTTCTCCCCCTCCCCGTTGCACCATTCTCCCCTCTGCCTTGCACCCTTCTCCTCTCCACCTTGCACCCTTCTCCTCTCTGCCTTGCACCCTTCTTCCCTCTGCCTTGCACCCTTCTCTACCTTTAACCCTTCTCCTCTCTGCCTTGCACCCTTCTCCCCTCTGCCTTGCACCCTTTTCCCCTCTACCTTGTACCCTTCTCCTCTCTACCTTGCACCCTTCTCCCCTCTGCCTTGTACCCTTCTACCCTCTGCCTTGCACCCTTCTCCCCTCTGCCTTGAACCCTTCTCTACCTTATACCCTTCTCCCCTCTGCCTTGCATGCTTCTCCCCTCTGCCTTGCACCCTTCTCCCCTCTGCCTTGCACCCTTCTCTTCTCCTCTCAGCATTGCACCCTTCTCCCCTCTGCCTTGCACCCTTCTCCTCTCTGCCTTGCACCCTTCTCCCCTCTGCCTTGCACCCTTCTCCCCTCTGCCTTGCACCCTTCTTTACCTTGCACCCTTCTCCTCTCTGCCTTGCACCCTTCTCCCCTCCCCATTGCACCCTTCTCCCCTTCCCATTGCACTCTTCTCCCCTTTGCCTTTCACCGTTCTCCCCTCACCTTGCACCCTTCTCCTCTCTGCCTTGCACCCTTCTTCCCTCTGCCTTGCACCGTTCTCTACCTTGAACCCTTCTCCTTTCTGCCTTGCACCCTTCTCCCCTCTGCCTTGCACCCTTCTCCCCTCTACCTTGTACCCTTCTCCTCTCTACCTTGCACCCTTCTCCCCTCTGCCTTGTACCCTTCTACCCTCTGCCTTGTAACCTTCTTCCCTCTGCTTTGCACCCTTCTCTACCTTTTACCCTTCTCCCCTCTGCCTTGCACCCTTATCACCTCTGCCTTGCACCCTTCTCCCCTCTGCCTTGCACCCTTATCCCCTCTGCCTTGCACCCTTCTCCCCCCTGCCTTGCACCCTACTCCACATCCGCCTTGCACCCTTTTCTACCTTGCACCATTCTCCCCTCTGCCTTGCACCATTCTCCCCTCTGCCTTGCACTCTTCTTCCCTCTGCTTTGCACCCTTCTACGCTCTGCCTTGCACCCTTCTTCTCCCCTGCCTTGCACCCTTCTCCTCTCTGCCTTGCACCCTTCTCCTCTCTGCCTTGCACCCTTCTCCCCTCTGCCTTGCACCCTTCTCCCCTCTGCCTTGCACCCTTTTCCCCTCTGCCTTGGACCCTTCTCCCCCTCCCATTGCACCCTTCTCACCTCTGCCTTGACCCTTCTCCCCTCCACCTTGCACCCTTCTCCTCTCTGCCTTGCACCCTTCTCCTCTATGCCTTGCAACCTTCTCCCCTCTGCCTTGTACCCTTCTCCCCTCTGCCTTGCACCCTTCTCCACTCTGCCTTGCACCCTTCTCCCCCTCTGCCTTGCACCCTTCTCCCCTCTGCCTTGCACCCTTCTCCCCTCTGATTTGCACCCTTCTCTACCTTGCACCCTTCTCCTCTCTTCCTTGCGCCCTTCTTCTCTTTGCCTTAGTACCCTACTCCACCTCTGCCTTGCAACCTTCTCGGCCACCTCCTTGTACCCTTCCCACACAATGGAGGAGGCTGCCACCTGGAACAATGGTGCCATTTCAAAAGCATGATGGAGTAGGGCCGGCCCTGACTGGGCCCACCCCAGACACACTGGCGATCCAGGGGGGGGCAACTGCCCCCCCTTACCTCCCCTGCAGACGCCCACATGGTGCGTTCTAACAAGAGTGCTTACCTGAGGGCACCATTTTGCTGCCTCATCCCTTCTCATATGAGCATTGCCCTGGAGAATGCTGTCTCTGGGGCCCCCATCCCATCCTTGCCCTTGTCTCTTCTCAGAGGAGCAGAGCCCTGTGAGGAATGCTGTCTCTGGGCCCCCACCTCCATCCTTTTTCTGGGCCGGGCTCTCACTGAAGAGAAACAATGTAAGTTGTTACATTGTTTCTCTTCAGTCAGTGCGAGGGGCTCAGAGCAGGCTGCAGGCAGCCTACACCTGCTTTTGAGGGAGAGAGGCTTGCTTTAGCACAAGCCTCTCTCACAGCTCTCACTGAAGAGCTGAGGGGGCCCTCTTCATTTACTGAAGAGAGTTGGCCCCACGCCCGCACTGCGGGGGCTGCGAGGGCGTTTGTTACGCCACCGTCTCTTACCTTTTCTCCTCCGGTTTCACTTTTTCTTCGGACCCTTGGTTGACTCTGATCCTGTCACTTCCAGATCTTTGTAAACCTGAATGCACTATCTAAAGATGGCGATATACAACTACATTGGTACATCGCTGGATCGCCACTACATGGGATTATCTCCAAATTGGTTTTTAATGTAAGCTATCCTATGCTCCGTGTTCCCAACTTTAAGCTCCTCCCTTATTCATCCGTTCGGTAGATTCAGTTACCTACTCAACTACTTGCTAGATTTTGCTTTTAGTTTTGCTAAATACACTGCATTCTGACATTGCTTGCGCTCAGTCTTTATCCCATCTCCCCGTTTTTAAATTAACACGTCACAATCTCTCTGTTTAACTTCATCCACACATGATGTTAGATTTGATGTGATCTATTTATCCACTTGTATCCATACATACTATGATTGTGCGCAAAGGCTATTAATGCCAGCATGATCTTGTGCCCCCTACTGAATTAATACTACTTTTTGATCCATCTTTTTATCTACTATATTTCTTCTTTGCAGACCTGCTGATGTTAATGTGTACATGAATTCGCTGACTGTTCGATTATAGAATACGATAATTAGGTATTAAGCTTTGTTATTTCTTAGGATAACCCTTGGTATCATGTTTTATGTTACTATGCTACATGTATTTACTTTCTTATTGTGTATCATGTCTGAAGATAACTATTCTCTTATGAGACCAACAGTATGACCATGGGTCCCTTTCTAGTAGCATTTTCTACTGAATTGATACCTCTCTTTTGATCTATTTCTCTATCTGCTTTACCTCTTTTTGCAGATCTGGTCCCTCTCTCTCTTCTTTCTGTACCGCTTACAGAACTCTCTTTTGCTATTTGGACTATTCTTTTCATTACCTACCATGGTCACATCACTGTTGTCTTTCAACTTTTGTAAAGAATAACAAAAATCAATATTAAAATATAATTATTAATCATATTTTTTAATCACATTTTCTCACTGGGAGCACGTTTTTGGTATTAACAAATAGATGGAAAAAGGGCTTTTATACATAAGGTCCAGCACAGTTGCCCAAATGCAATATGAAAATTAAAGTTGTGTCGTTCCAGAATGATCTAGAATTGAGCAATATCTCTGATTATGCAGTAAACAGCACGCTCCCTCAGCTCACCTCCTTCAGAACAGTAACCAGAGACGAGGTAGAATCCACCTTAACCAAATTGAAAAGTGGATCCCCGTTAGACCCCGTCCCGATCAGATTCCTTAAAACCATTGCCCCAGTCGTAGTTCCCACAATCACGGAGATCATAAATACATCACTCTCCCAAGGCTCGGTCCCCCCTAGCTGGAAATGTGCAATTGTCAAGGCACTTCTTAAAAAACCCCAGCTCGACCCTGCCGACATGGCGAACTACAGACCTATTTCTCTCCTCCCTGGTACCAGTAAGATGGCTGAGAAACTGGTCAATGGCCAATTGTCACGCTACCTGGAAGCCAATAACATCTTACGGCAGTCCCAGACGGGTTTTCGCCCAGGTCATGGCACGGACTCCGCCCTCCTCGCTGTCATCGAGGAGGCGAGATGCATCCTGGATTCAGGAGGATCAGTGGCAGTGATCCTCCTGGACCTAAGCGCAGCCTTCGACACAGTTAACCATCGTGTCCTTCTCCATCGGCTAGCTGCTGCAGGGATTGCAAACTCAGCGCTCAAGTGGATAGAGTCCTTCCTCTCAGGGCGATCGTACCAGGTGTGGGATGGCGAATTCCACTCTGCCACCCTCCCCCTCACGAGCGGAGTCCCCCAGGGGTCCTCATTAAGTCCAACCCTATTTAATGTATACATGGCCCCCCTTGAAGATGTTGTCACCCCCTTTGGGATTAAAATAGTTAGCTATGCCGACGACACCCAGCTAGTCGTCTCACTCTCCCAGTTGGACAAACACCCGGACAATCTTCAAAACTGCCTTAAAAATATACACACCTGGATGTGCGAATCAGCACTCAAATTAAATGGGTCCAAGACTGAGGTCATGCTTCTGGGCAAGCAGTGGTCCACCATCCCTCCCTCGGTCTGGCCAGATGTTTTCGGAGAAATCCCCACCCCGAAACAGGAAATCAAAACCCTAGGGGTCTGGCTAGAGCCCGAACTATCACTTAAGACTCAAGCCACCAAGACAGCAGGGACCTGTTTTGGCCTAATGCGCTCCATCAGGAAGATTATTCCCCTCCTCCCGCCACTATCTAGGAAACTCCTAGTTCAGGGACTGGTGCTCGCAAGGCTGGACTACTGTAACATGATATACCTCGGAGCACCAGAATCGACCCTCGCCAAACTCCAGCGAACGCAGAACGCAGCCGCCCGGCTACTCTGGAATCTCCCATCTAGAGCATCAGCCAGGCATGCAATCCAGGACCTCCACTGGCTTCCCATCCGCCAAAGGGTCGACTTCAAGACCCTCTGCACTGCCCATAAGCTGCTTAACGGTTCCGGCCCAAACATCTTAAGAAACCTGGTTACCCCTTACAAAGTCTCCAGGTCCCTCCGCTCGGAAAACGAGAATCTGGCCAACGTCCCTAGGCATAGAAAGACACGCTCAGGTGGCCGCCGCTTCTCAATCAATGCCTCCACGAGATGGAACGCCCTCCCCCGTACCCTCCGACTGGAATCCAATCACCTGCGGTTCAGGAAGAAGCTGAAAACGTTACTGTTCCCTAAATAAAAAAATTTCCCCCCTGTCTGCCCTCAGGTTCGCCTTCAAGATTTTAGCGCGGGGATGCCCTCGGGTCACCATGCGCTGTACAAATCGTTAAAATAAATAAATAAATAAATAAAATAAATAAATATAAAGGACAGTAGGCCACAAAGTCAAAGAGATGGGAATCCATTTCCTTTGAATGTAATGCCCTCACACCCAGTTGGGTGTCATGCTTCATCATTGAGCTGCTCCTCGTCTGGCCACGCTGCAATGCCTGACGGGCTTGCGATGAGGGGCAGTTTGGCAGAGATCTTTTTCCAAATAGCCGTTTGGTGCTTTGGGGGTGAGAGATTTAGTGAGTGTAGATGAATAAGTGGTGTGTGATGTATATGTGAGTTAAAAACAGGATTGGGAGTACCAGCAAAAATAACTTTAACTGTGGTGTATCCTACCCTGATTAAAATATGGAGTAAAGGCGCAATACTAACCCCTTCCATGCTGGTGACGAACCCCAGCTGTCATGCACTACAGTGCTCGTGTGCTGATGACGGCTGGGGTTCGTCATGGCCCGCCCGTGTTCTGCCGGCGGCCGCACACGGGGAAAATCGCGGCCGCACGGAAGGGGCTAAGTTAATGTCTTAGGTGTGGCGCTCTTCCATGTGGTTGGTCAACATGTTTCTTCGCAATTCTACAAGTCTAGAGGCGATTAGTCATGACCTAAAGTTAAAAAACTATCAACAGCAGTGGGTAGGTCCTTGAATACATTGCGTACTACGCAAACTATATGGGGAAGTTCCTTATTTCTTGCCCTGCTGAGGATTGATGAAGCAGTAGCATATCCCAATTAGGGTAGAACCAGTACTACCAGCCATTAGACAGCGTAGGTCATGGTGGTTTAAATCCCAAACATGAATTCATTATTGTTTTCCAGTCCACCTTAGTGTAGATAGTTTTTTAACTGCAGGTCCCGACGAATAGCCTCTAGCCTTATTCATCTACACTCACTAAATCTCTCACCCCCACGGCACCAAAGGCTATTGGAAAAAGATCTCCGCCAAAGTGCCTCTCATTGGGAGCCCGTCAGGTATTGCAGCGCCGGCCAGACGAGGAGCAGCCCGATCATGAAGCATGATAATCAACTGGGTGTGTGAGGGCATTACATTCCAAATAAATGGATTCCCATCTCTTTGACACTGTAGCCTACTGTCCTTTGTATATTGCTCAATTCTAGATCATTCAGGAACAGCACAACTTTAATTTTCATATAGCAAGTTTTTGGTGGCATCGCTCTTTGTCTTTCCGCTGTGCTGTTAAATTAGGAACTTAATGTAATTCCTATCTTGCAGCCTTGAGAAAGCCCTGGCTAAAATCTCCATGAAGGGCAAAACATGTGTCGGCTGTTCCATTTCTCCAACAAACATGGACTTTTTTGTACATATGAAATAATAAAGTGGCTGTTGCCAATAAAAATCTTCAATTCAAATAGTCAATGATCAATGTTTGTGTTGCCAAGTAACCCTTTTGATTGAACTTGATTGCGAGAGAAAGAGAAACACAAGTGTGTGCTTTCATTTTCACTGATCATTTTGAGGATGGAAAGGTCTAGAGCCTTGAGCATAGTTTCTCCACTACAATAGGAATCAATATCCAGATCCAGGACCTCTGGACCTTCCCTTTTTCTTTTTTTCTTTTATCAAGGTAATGCATGTAAGACGCATACCACAGTCTGTGTCCATAATTTGGAATGATGCACATGGTCTAAAGCTCTAGTTAGGTATATAGATGTAAAGAAAAGTGAGTCCTTTTTGACAATTGTGTATTTTCTGATGATCAGAATAAGACTTAGACACTGCTCTTGCGTCACCAGTTTCTATCTAAATCCATATTTCACCTTCCTAAAGATGCCAGACTGATGTGCCCAAGTGTCTACCTGTGAAGAATAATACACCCTACTGCTTTCACTACAAAGTCTAACAATGATATTGGTTACAACAAGGATCTTGCATATTACTTTTCTTGAAGACTTGGACTAAAATGGAAGTCTGGTAAGAGATAGGAATCTTACAGAGTACTACAGTGTTCAGAGCACTGGTTATTATGGGGTCCCATAAAGCAAGATTCTCCTGTTAAAGATCCACTAGAACCCCACTGGGTACTGAGTGCCTTTCTAGATGGGCTAGTGGATATTGCTGTGATTACTTCTTCAAGATCAAATCTAATATCAAGGGAAAATTGGGGGATAGTCTAACAAATCAGAGTAGATTTGTGTGAAATGTTTAACCCAGCTGTCTGCGCTAATGTTAGTCCATAACCCTTTGGTTTTACCAGTCCTTGGCTTGCTCTTGTTCACAAAGTTCCAAAAGCCCTTTATATCCTTTTCATTGCAGGTTCTTATCAGATCTTCCCATATTTTATCCTTGAGTGACTGCTTCCTGTTTTTTTAAGCCATTTTGGAATTGGATATTGCTTTAGCTATGACAGTCTTGTTTCTAGGGCTGCAGTTAGGAGCAAAGCACAAATGGTGGTTGGCTAACATGCATTCCTTGTCGAACCAACCTGGCTGAGTAGATTTAGCTGGTTTGGCAGGGTGATATAGGATAGCCTTAATAGATAAATGTAGTTTTGCAAATGCCTCAATAGTATGAAATGCAGCATAGTTATCTGTTAACAGATAATGGAGGATCAGGCCAAGGTTAGTGCTTACAGTGATGGTTAACAAGGTGGTAATGTTTACAGCCTGACACCTAAGTCTAAATCCCTTATCTTTAGGGGTTTGTCAGTCACAGCTTTACATATAGAGACTTAAGAACTAACCAGCAGGTAAAGTACTCATTTGCTGGGATTGTGGTCACTGAAACCACTTTCAACAGTATCTCTAGTGTTACCATAATCAACCATACCCCTAAAGATGACTATGCAATCAATAATATTATCTTGTACCCAGTTTACAGAAGTAGATGGTTTCTCATGATTTTAACCAGATTATGGTGGTTAAAAGTAATAAAATTGCGTACCCGCTTCTGGCTTTTTGGATCTCTCTCTCTGGACATGCTGGTATTATCAGATGCTAAAAAAGGGCTTTGAGTTACAATATTACCTAGTTTTGAATTAAAATCGACCCCAATTATCATGTTAAAGTCATGAACAGCACAGCATGCCAGTTTCTTAATATTTGCAAAACATAGAATAAAAACATCAATTTCGCAGCCCAATTCCACTATAGAAGTATCAAAATTTACCAGAAAACACTTAAACATATACAGAAGAACTACCCATAGAATTTTGGTTCAAGGGTGCTTGTTGGCAATTGGAATGACCTAGAACAGTTTAGAAAAGTGGACCATAATGGCCAAACCACTCCGGGCTCCACCCCCAACAGAACAAGTAGCAGGTATAGAAAAAGTTTCAAACCCATCCCAAATAATGTCTGCCAAGGTCCAAGTTTCCTGTACCATTATAATGTTAAAATATGAGATTAATTAAACTAGTTATTATCCAACAGTTTTGTACTTATGCCAGCAATATTCCAGAATACCAAGTGAGTCTGTGAATCCTTGGCTCATGGGACCTCGGGCAGAGCCTCCCATTGTATTGACGCTTCCGCATTGCCACCATCCGTGGCTGGGCTCACTACTCCTGTATGCAAAAGACATTCAGTGGGCAGTCAATCTAGAGCATTTAAAGCCATCAGAGAAGTAAATCTGTTGGTTGTAGGGGTGCATGAAAGGCAAAGTGGTTCAGTGTGCCAGGGACACATTAGGAGCCTAGCGACCAGTTTACATGAAAAATATCTATAAAAGTAGCCCAAAGGCAAAATGGAGATACGATTATCCAAAAGATTCCAGTTTGCATTTTGATTGCTGTTCAAAATTAACCGACTAGATAATTTTGGATTCCTACAGCTAGTAATTACTCAGTCTACCTTGGAGTGTCTAGCTAAATGTCGAATCCATTCAACACTCCTAACTAAAAGAAGATCCTTATGCTCCGATATACTGAAATCAGAATTTCTGGTTAGCTAATGTCACACCTTATTTTTAAGTTCTCAATCGGATTCCACCCTGGATGCGGGCAGGGAGGAGCATTTGAAAACCGCTACATAGGGGCAAAAATCAAGGGGGAGATGAAGGTAGGGTATATAGTAAAATCATTTTGCAGTGATTACACCACTTGTTCAAATACTGGGGCAATGGGCCAGATGTACAACCATTTCTAGCGGTTGCAAAGGACAAATTGGGCTGTTTGCGACTGCTAAAAAGGGTTGTAGTATTTAAAAAACAGATTTTGCAAGTTGTCACCTATTACCGCCTCTAAAATAGGGTTTGCGATTTGCTATTAGGATTTGCTAATGTCGTAAAACAATTGCTTCAAGTAGGTGGTAAGCCAGTCGCAAACTGGAAGGGGTCCCTATGGAACCCCTTACCCTTTGGACATGTATGCAAAAATAATTTTTAAGAACAGGCAGTGGTCCCAGGGAAACCTTTTCATTCTTTTCTTTTAAAAGCGTTCTCCTTTTCCTTCAACAATACCGGGCTGCATTTTAACAAAGAAAGTTGCTTTATTTAAAAAGAAAACACAGACATAAGGCCCCATTAGGATGGCGACCGGGTGGAAAAGAGTTCTATATGGTGGCGGTGTCGAAAAGACACCGCCAGCCATATTAGGATGTGGGGTTTCAAATGCCTTTCGGTGGCAGCATTGCCGCCACGGAAAGGCATGCGGAGTCTGCTTGGGAGGCCAGTTACGGGCCCCCAGGGACTCCAGGGGGTAGGGGGTGCACATAGAGGGTACCTATGGTACCCCCCCTTTAGTTCCATGCACAATATGGCAGGCACCATGCGGTCCCTGCCATGTTGTGCATGGAAGTGCACAACATGGCTTCCTGGCATTGTGGCAGGCGATGCTGAGTGCACCGCCCGCCACAATGTTAGGAATGCAGGATATGCCTGCCGCTGTTGGGGGTGCATCCTAATGGCAACCACGGGACCCCCGCCCTTATGGCGGGCTTTCCCTTTGTACGACTGGATGATCTTAATGTGCCCCATAGAGTTCTCTTGTCCCCTGCAGACCACCATCCCTGGGTTCTTGCCCATTCCCGATGGGTCACAAATTGTGACATGTCTCATAAACATTGATGCGGCAGGTCATTTGCAACCCGATTAGGAATCGCTAAATGTATCTGAGACACTGTAGTACACTCCGTTTCTGTGAGTTGCAAATTACTACAGAATACACAGCCTGTTGCTTTTGTTCCCCACCCTCATAAACTGGGTCCCACCTACCAAATTTTATGCAAATAGTTGGTTCAGTAGATTTCGACCCCTGGGTCCACACCCCTGCAGGGTCAGCCATTGCGGTGGTGGTATGTATTACCTCCACCTCATCCGCCCCTTTGTGCATGAAGGTCACAGTATTGCAATTACTTAATTTTAAAATACCATCCTCCAAGCTTGCTATTTTCTCATCAAGGGCATACATGCCAACATTTTAGAAGAGTAAAGTGGGAAATGTATAAATATTAATCAGGAGAATGCATTTCTCCCATTGACATCTATTGACCTACTGACCCTGAATTGATCATTGATCTACTGACCCTGAATAGAGGTCTATTGGCATGTAAGGGACTTTCAAGTGTGCTGCTGCAGGATCTGATATGAAAAAAGGCATATATGATGTTTTTCTTACCTGTCAGGATGGAGCGCGGAGAATGCACTAGGGCAGGCAGGGAGAGTGTGACAAATGTACTCTCGCCTGCAGAAGCAGGTTACTGGCAGTGCATCAATGTGTCGCACAAATTCAGCCCCTCTGAGCTATAGCCTACTGTGGAATTGGGTTTTTCTATGCAGGAATCAGGAGGCCGGAGACTAACCTTGAAATCAATAGTCTCCTGCCTGAATTGGGGTGGGAGGTAAGCATGTATGCAAAGGTGTGACACAAATGTTAATCAAGGTTTTTATCTTTCTCTGTAGCAGGTCCTAATTTTGGGAGGGGGTGTTCTTATTTGATATTATAGGTAAAATCCGATTAGTCTGTCACTTTCTTTTGCCAGAGGGGCCTTCTACACTAATAAGTGAGGAGCAGTGGCAGCTGGCATCTATGGGGACAGAGGGTGGGTCGCACAAATATTAATATTAAACCTTACCTGAACCAACATCCTCTGCTCTGGACCTCTTTTCAGGAACTGGATGTAGTACCGGCACCAATCCTGGTGCTGCTCCCATGCTGTGAGAGCGGCACCCTGATTGGAGGGAGTGACCTCACTCAGCGCTCCCCAACACCCTTGAGGCTTGCATTTATTCTAACCCAGCTGTCTTAAGACAGCTGTGTTAGAGGTTTCAAATTGTGCATGTCTGGCTGGCTGTCGCAAGATGGCCGGCCAAAGGGACATGCACACTTTAAAAAGTGCACAAACAGCCCACCCTCCTCCCAGCTGCTGTCATTCAGCAGTGGCCCCACCCCTGTCCTTATGCTCATTTCAGGAAGAGGAGATGAACAATACAATGGTAATAAATTGCCATTTTATTTTTCATCCTTGGGGGTAATTTAAGTGGGGCAACGCTCCTCTGCTTCAATGGAAGAGCCATCCCTGGTGAGGAGTCTTGGTTTTTTGCATCCCATGGGTAGATCATGGTTCTCCTACCAGTATCTCCCTCTAACGGTGCACTATGTATAATCACTGAGTTGCTTGATGCACCTGTTAGGTGGAGAGACAAGTTAGGTGGTGAAATGGCCAATATCTTTGGTCAAGGGGCAGACAATCCTGACTGCTCTAGTCAAAAAAGTTATCTAGAGGGGAGCATTGTAAGTACAATGGTGCCTTTAGGTTTATCCTGATCACTGGTGCTTTTCATTTCTAGCAGGCAAACCTTTCTATAAGGAATGAAGCACCAGTAAAGGGAAAAATTACCTGCAACTCAAGCTAACAAGGGAGGTGAATGGGATAACAACAGCGAATCCAAAGACCAATTCCTTTGCAGAGGAACCTCTGGGCATCCACTATCAACTGCATTCCTCCAGAAAGGCTTTGTCCTCCAGACAAGAGAGCTTGCACATCCAAGCCTCTTCCGGGTGATGAGCAGGGAAGACATGCCTTGTCTTGGACCAGTCTTTCCCAGGTGCATCCCTCACGTGTGCCGAGCTGCCAGAAATGTCAGGCACTTAAGATCGGTGCGTGCCTCATCTCCCAGGCAAAGCAGTCAGGCCCCACTCAACTCAACTCCTCTGCTCTTGTCTTCCCTCCTCTCATCTCCTCCCTTCTCCTCTCCTCTCACATGGCGTCCCGCACTTCTGTAAATGTAAGTCACTTCAGAGTTATGTTTACCCCACCTCCGAGGCAAAGCAGTCTGGGCCTTAAAGTACTTGTCCACACTGCTCACCTCTCATATGAGTCCTTGTAGTGGGGGATGGTAAGGTGCTTAAGAGCGCTGCATGCCCTGCCTGCAAAGCAGTTTGGGACTTGAATCTTGGCCCCCACTTCTCTTCTCTTTAATGGCATCTCCCTTCATTATTTTCAGTCTCTATTCTATGTTTATTATTTTCCCAAATACATGCCTATGCACAGAAGCTGGGCCAAAGACACCACCATGGGATTCCTGGATAGATGGTGGAGTTTTAGCTAAAATGTATTATTTTATAAAGGTTATACTACTGCTTTCACAATAAAATTTGCTGCTGGCTAAGGTCAGAGATGGCATGCTCCCCAATCCACGGCAGCCTTGCAAGCCTCCTTTCTTCAGTGGTTCTGGTTTTACTAAACGCTTAGTAACTGTGGCAGAATTTCCAGATTTTGGGAGATGCCATAGACCAATGTCTTTTTCCTTTTAATGTTTTCCTGCATCTGAAAGGCATTGGTTCAATTAGTAATAATAATGGGTGGGTAATGGCTCTAGATTTCTCATTTGGAAAATTATCAAAAATAAGTGGAGAAAATTTGTAGGGAACCAGATTCTTATGCAAGACAGAAAGAGTTTGCAGTCCTGATAGGATCTGTGACTGGGCTGGTACAAAACCCAATAACATGGCTCCTACTAGTATCTTGATATATATTTTTCTGATCTGGAATTGATAGGGTAGGATGGTTGAAATGATACCATCAATAAAGCCTACTGTGGAAATATTGCACGCAGCACTTCTAGAGCAATATCAAAAAAACTTCACCATTTAGAAGTATACTCCTGAAACAAATTAGAGGAGTAAATTAAACTCAAACGATTATAAAGACACAAACATTAAGAAATTTAGATGCAGGCATCAAGAATTATTTTCAAATTCTATAGGTATTAAAAATGACAGTCACTGTGGTGCCCTTGAGAGGAATCTAGGCTCCTTCCAACACTGACTGGTAATGTAGAAGAGTTAGATTCAAGCTGTTGATTCACACGTTCAGAAGTCCTAATGACCTAAGATCTAGGATCCATTAAAGCTAAGAGCCATGAGCTGAAGCTTAAGGATGGGTTTGTCATAAAATGTTTCACCTTCACAATTACAGAATCTACTGGAGGTCAGAAATATTCTTTGAGGGTTTGTCAGCTTGCATAAGTGCTCGTGCTCCTGTAATAGTGAAGCATGAAGCACAGTAATTATATGTGAGCCACCGTGCATTCTACCAGGGCAAGTATATTAGGATTTTTATTTCACATTAGATAAAGGTTAGACAAGCCATATGACAACTGATTATATCATATATATTTACCTACTGGTCTCCAGAAAGCATGGGCTGGGCAGCCCATGTGGACATTGTTAAAATGCAAGTGGAGCACCATCTTACATTTCATACTTGACCACTAAACCGCTGGGCATTACGGGGCTCATTAGGATGGCAGTAAAGGTACATCTGAGGTGCTGGTGCTGGTGGAAAATGTCCTTTTCCATACTCCTTCGGCGGTTCTCGCGTCCGCCATATTACAATGGGCAAACATAACCCATTTCCCTTCCGCTGCAGAGTTACATGATCCGCCAGAAATTTCATTCCGCAACGGTGGCCGAGGGAGTCAATAGAAAAACAGCGGAAGAATTACTGCGGAGAGCAAAATTTGAATCCCGGTCACCTCCAAGCGGTCCTGACCGCAATAGATCCAGCTCTTCAAGAACATGCTGCTGTACCTCATCCACTACCAGCAAATAAGACGTTGACGCAGACAACACAGCAGGTACATAAAAACACAACTCCGCATACAACCACAACACAAAACTCCTGTGCTGATGGTTCCTGTCCACATCAGACACTCTGGTGGGGACAGTAACATATCCCCCAGTGTACTCACACATGTACTGCCTGACAGAAACCCACACCTCCACATCCGAGTCACTGATCAACCGCAAAATCACTGCAATGTATGGGCAAGTCACTGCGGCAGTGAAGACGCTGGAAAACCTGCGCACAATGTAATAGGCAGGGCCGGCGCCAGGCTTGGACTGTCTGGCCAGATTCACAGGGCTCGCACTTCACCCTACCCACAGTATGCTTCCCACATTTGGGCACATGCTATGTGCTACTCCTGTGCCCCTCCTGTGCCCCCCTGCACAATTTATCAGCCAGGTTTGGCTAGAACTTGCACCTCACACATCAAGGAACAAGGTAGATTGACTGGGAAGGTGGGGGTGAAGATGATAACCCTCCTCCTCACATCTACCTTCCACTCATGTGAATCAAACTGAGTATAATTAAGAAAGTAAGAATCACGCTGCATATGAATAACGACTGAACAGTTCACACTGCTTGTCAAGTCCCTCAGAAACATCTCACACTGACACTCTGCCACATGCAAATACCATAGGTCAGCAACAATGGTGGACAATAAATGTGCTAGTCCAAGGTGAAGTGGATAGTGCCGGAAAGCCATTGAGCAAGCCACATAGCATGTGTATATCACATGCAAGAGGAGGAACATATCGACCATCCAAACACAAATCTCACAAACAATATACACAGAAGTCCAACAAGCCCAGCCATCTGCAGCCAAACAGTAGAAAGGCAATGTGATCCTAGACAGAACAAGAATAGACAACATTGTCACTCTGGATCAATGCAGACACCATACCCCAACACCAAAAAGAATTGTATCATCAAAAAAACAATCATGAACAATAATTGGGATCAAGGGGACAAATTATCTAACACACACATGCACACCACACCAGTCATCCAGTGAACATGGTGTCATAGTGTACCACAAGCATGCACATGCACAAACCTGACAAGTGACAGGCCAAAAAGGACAAACCATTATTGTGCACTCAAAACAAGTTCATGAACATGAATCCACATTGCTTCATGCGACATACACACAAGAAATGCACACTACACATGCAGCACACATCTGAATGTATCAAATGCACAAACTACTCACACACAATGTCATGCAAATAGAACATCACACACACATTGCACCTGTCAGTGGAAAGATCCAACACAGGCAACACACTGCATACATCCACAAGAAAAACACAACAGATGCACATACCAATCCATCACACAGCAAACTCAGCTGGATATCAGGGGGATGCACACCAAGCAAGTACAATGAAATATACACTGACAGCATTGCATGCACACTAGGCTGAGTGTGCACAACTTCCAAACCAGTATCACACATATCTGAGTGCCCCACCATGAACTCCCACAACACAAATCATCACAGCACACAGATAACATCACACTCAGGAAGGGTAGCAGTACCTCAGTGTTGGACTTGGCCCTTTTGGCAGGTTCACCCCTCAAACGTTTTACTTTTAAATGTGATCTGGTGTTAGTTGTTTTAGGCTTCTACGCACTTTAGCCCTGTGTCCCAGTGTAAAGTGCGTGCGCAGCCTGAGTGTGTGTGGTGAGATTGGCCTGCCCTCCCATAGGAATGCATGGGAGAGATGAGTGTCCATGGTAGTTCCTGATGTGAGAGGAGTGCAGGGGCGAGTTTGGTATGTACAAACTCATGAGATTAAATGCTGCATGACGGTGTGCGCAGATTTAATGTGACTAGTGTAGAAAACCACTTCTAGAAGTTGGCATTTCTGTGTGCAGCGAATGTGGATTGACAGTCTGGCTTGTGAGTGACAGGGGCTGGCTGGTGTGCCTGGCTCCAGGAGCCAGGATCGATCTGCCCGGTGGTGAATGGGGAGATCTGCATGTAGATGGGAGGGAGGAGTTGCACCTGGGACCTGAATGGGGCTGTACCTTCCCTACACAATGCTGGCTTCGCCCCCTGTGGTGCGTCTGATGTCCCTGGCCCATCCTTTGAATGGAAGAAGGGGAGCTGAGCAAAGCAAAGTGCTCAAGTGCTCCCAAACCAGTTTCATCTGGTTTTCCCTTAACCCTGTGCTAGGAGACAAAGGAAAAGGTGTATATAAGAGGGGGCTGTGACCCCATGAAAGTGTTCTCTGGATCCTGACTTGAGGGGGGCCTGCTGCTGCTGCTGGGCACCAGGAGGAACATATAGAGAAATAGCGGTAGATTGGCCTAATGATGAGTACCCTAGAGACCCGAAGACAGGAGCCCCATCAGATGAAGTAATGAAGAAATACAATCAAGTAATACTATACTTAAAAGGAAAGGTACCCCCAAAGGAAACTGACTGGACAAGAAGAGACAGAACTACCCAAAATAAGGATGAATCAGTACATGCATATTATGAACGCCTTTTTCAGGTATTTAAGCAGTACAGTGGGTTGGAAAGCATTGACACGAAAGACATGACACATTTTATTTATCGATTTGTGTCAGGGTTAAAACCAGAAATTTCGCAAATGATTAAAGATCATAAAATCTGTTGGCAGGCCAATCCGATAGATGAAAAACTTAAGTATGCAAAATATTGTGGGGATGAACTTGACAATAAACAAAAGAATTTAGAAGAAAAGGTAATGTGGGCACACGTATATTTTAACACTTCTCCCTTCTATTTCAGTTGAAACGCTAAAAGTTTTAGTGTATAGTATAAAATAATTGCAACCAGCTATATCCTAGAGTCAGATGCCAGGAATATATGGTGCATCAAGAATAAACCCAGGACGAAAAGAAGACTTCCTTGTGCACTGGGTTTCGGCGCTTATCATGGTGCAGAGCTGATGTTTCTATCTGCTTTGGACCACCTTTATTGTGTTTTGACCCGGCGGTTTACTTATTCTTGATGCACCGTATAGTCCTGGCATCTGACCATGGAATATAGCAGCTTGCAATTATTTTATACTATACACTGAGTGATTGACCTGCCCAGTCTCCAGTTATTTGAATACACACTGATCCTCTGCATTTGCCACAGATACTATGGCCCCTCATACCTGAAAAGTCCATTGTATTGGACGAAACGCATTGGCTGGCCTACTGTACATGTTGCACGATATGTTCATTAAATAAAAAAGAGGACTTGAAGAACAAACTTTGGATACAGACCTTGTAATTTGTTAAATTTTGGGTGTGGTGGGGCACTGATTGCTCTTTTATGTTTCAGAATTTACTCATGTGCATTTCCCACTGATAACGTAATTATTTTTATGTAATTCTCATTTAAGTTGCACTGTATTTTAAATGTAGCTACCTGAAGGTGCAAGACCAAAAATAACCTACAGAATATTGTGTTTCTTTTATCCACACCTTTGACCCCGCCCCCTCACTCAGTGACTCCGCCCCAATTGCATGCAACATCAGTTAACAATCTTCTTTAATGCACTTCGACCGACTGATTTTACAGAAGCATCTGCACAAAAGCCTGTTTAATCGCATACTGTCCGTGAACAGCAAAAGCAGACTCAAGTTACCCTTTGCACCTGCAGTAACATTTCTGCAAATGAAGTGTTTAATTTTACAACCTACCATGATTTTCTAAATGCCAATTCATTTCCCCCCTTACCAAGACAAGCTTACTGTCTGCTCTTCAATGCCCTCAATGTGTGACATTTAGTAAGCAATGTATTAATCCGTTATTGTTTCAGATTTGCATCTGCATGTCGCTGTCTGTGACGTTCTCACACATACGCCCGACAATCTCTCTCTCTCCCACCTGCATTCTTTGTTTACCGTGTTTCCTCTTATGCACTTTGAAGCTTCGCAGTTGCGAAAAGTGAACAACGCGGTCTTTCCCCGGGGTGAGTGCCAACGAGTAGAATTACATCTCTTGTTTGGCTGGCACGCAGTCGCGGAGCAGGCACATAATATCGTTGATCCTAATTGCAGATCTTAAACGTAAACATTATCTTGGAACAAATAGAAAACTAAAATAATTCGTGACAAAAACTAACTGTGGCTGTTAAACATGTTTTATCTAGTCCAGCAGAAGCTGCGGAAAGAGTTTTTACCTGTAAAGAGCGGTTCGCCTGCCAATCATACACAGAGGCGAAGAGGCCAATGGCTGAGGTCCCACCCTCAGGCAGATCTGCGGGAATGAATCTTCCTCAGGAGGAAGTAATTAGTGAAAAAGTCCCGCACAAGCGAGGACGCGGTCGAGATTGCTGACTGAATGTTACCTGCTCGAGCCGCCTAGGGCACGGCGCGCGCTCTCCTGGTTCTGCTGACCGGAGCCGGCCACATACAGCCATGGACACGGTATGGGGAAGCGGGCATTTTTTGTGTCTGATTTTGCGGAGAGAGTACATATTTAGATTAAGGCATTATTATGTTTATCGCAAATAAGTGTGTATCCCTTTTGGTTGTCGGGGTTTGACATTCAGATGAACATTAGAGTAACCGCAGGGTGCGAGACACCTGTGCTTACTTTTCTAGAAAAAAATAGGATTGAAAGAAAATGATGCTTTTTCAAACTGTTTTGCGCTGTCTGCAGATTGTTGTTCTTGTAATGCTCCGACCAGTCCTTAAACGTCAAATTCCTAAACGGAGTCGTTAGTTACAGCGATTCGAAGTGCTCGCTTAATCGTCAGATGTGTGTCCTCGAGCTTGCAGAGCGGGTTACTAAACCGCAATGTTGCTTTTCCGAAATACGGGTTCGTTTCAATGTAAAAACGATATCCTCTTAAACCACAGAACGCCTTTCAAAGATTATTTTCATCTTCTTCTTGACCAAGACGCAAAGCGTTCTGCACCTGAAACTTTGTTTTGTGTGTGTGACGTGAATATTATGACTTGTCAAATGTTTGATACACGGGACATTTCATCTTCTCCCTAGGGGGCGAGGTGTATTTGTTTTGTGATCTGAAGGATTAAGATATGACTTTCTTTCTGGTTGTTTAAACATTTTGGTCTTCAGCCTCATACGAATGTAATCGATTTTGAATCGAGGTAGTCATTTGGCAATCAACTTGTAATTTGAGAATATCGTAGCAGCCAAGTGTGAATGGATGACGTGTACCAGTCGTCATCCATTATGCTAGTCCTGCCCCTCCTTTTTACCCAGTGACGCTATGCACGCTGCTACTCGTGGTTCGCTTCTCCTATTTTAAACAACAGGCTGCATACCAAAGAATTGAAAGCCCCCAAAAACTCTGTTTTTGTTGTATTCGTCAACTACGTGCCATGCTGAGACTCTTGGGTACCCACCCAGTGTTGAAATGATGGTCTCACACACGGCTTGGCGCCTCTTGGCTGCATACGATTTTGCCAAAAAGATCATATATTGTTTATTATTGTCTGTGATCCTAGGTCCCTATGCATGGAAATGAGTTGTTCCATAATGTCAATACATCACTGTAAGATATATTTGAATAGAGTGAATCTAAAAGGAAGATGGGTAAATTGACTCTGCTTCCCCTTGAAATGACGGAGACTTTCAGTGATTGCTTTTGATTGGGGGAGGTCAATATGTGTTTGTATTCAACAATTGCTGTAGTCTGTTTTTTATCGGTTCATACTGTGCTAATGCCTTTCTGAACATTATAATATTCGAATAAGTATAACCGGTTACTGCAAGTGGCCCTCAATGATGAACTGATACTTTCACCACCAGCTTGTTAATGTGGCTTTGTTTTCAATATTCCGTGCAGTATTTGTGCTTTTAGGACCACTCCTTTACTGTTACTGAAGTAACTTTATACAAGCATTGGTAAACCCAACAAGTCTGGCTGTTTTAGATGTCCAAATAGATTTTTTACATGTTTTGTGTGTATGGATGAGCGTAAACATGAGTCTGACTGGAAGATGCAGTGCATGTGTAAAAGGGTGAGTGGATGGTTGAATACGCCCTTAGTTTGTTAGATTAGTAGTGGAATGAGTTTATGATTTGATGGAGAGATGCACTAATCTGTCTCAGACAGCCGTTGTGCTAATGTTATAATATTGCAAAATGTACCAATATTATACAAGTTAAAGAATAATACCAGGCCTGGCGCAATTTGTGCCAAATATACTGGCAATATGTAAATAATTTAAATATAGTGTTAGTGCAGTCAATTCACCAGAAGTTGTCATTTTAACACTAACACTATGTCAACAATTTGCACCATTATGGCAGCTTGTATTAAACAAGACAGGGCAACATTATGTGAAGAATGTCAACAGCAGGTTAAATTGCCCCCATTCCTAGCTGTAGTGATTGTTCTCAATTGAATCATAACCTTTTTCATGAGTTCATAAGTGCATGTTTGGAAGTGTGCCATTTGCTGGTAATATTTACTGTTTGTTTGCCTGCCTGTGCACCTCCCAGGCCATGTGGTGACGCCTTTGCTTAAGCCAGCAACACTTAGATCAACACCCACTGAGTGTGGACCTCAGTTCACATTGCGGGTGCCCAGTGTTTTGCTGTGTCCTAGAAGCTGAAGCTGTGTGTCAGGCACTAGTAGATTCCACCAAAGTGTCCATCTTTGAATGGAGACAATGTAACATGCACTGTGACTCTCATGAAATACTCAGTGGTGTAAGTATTTAAAAAAACAAGGCCTGGGAGAGGGGATTGACCCTGAAAATTGTGAGAATGATAATTGTACAGACATGTCTTCGCTCACTGAAACTATATTGGCAAATCGACTCCTCCATTACACGCACCACAAGCATCATAAATAACAAGATACCTTTGTTAAGTATCCCATAAATAATATGTAAACACATTATAACTATCGGGGGATCCTTCTTAATAAAATCATTTGATTTCTATTTTGAAGGTAGAGTTGATTTGCACTAAAAGACCCAAATAAATATATTGCAAAATAACCCGACAGATATTAGTGCATTTACAAGTTAATAACCTTGCTTGTCCAGCACTCACTTGTTTAGCACACAGGATATGTTGCTTTAAATGGGTGAAGCATTTTTGGAGATGTATTCATTTAACTAGTTGTCCATTACATCTGCACTGCTCCCAAAAACAATGCAGTGTAATGGCAGCACTCCATTTCAGGTGAAATAGTAGACCACACATTGAATAGCATATACTATTGGAAACATGATGACAAACACTTTGGAGGCAGCTAAAGCTGTCTGTAGCCAGACCTAAACATGGATAGTAGACAATACATGTTTGTTCATTATCTCATATTAAATCCTTATTTTTTTCATATAACTATTCTTAAATAATTGTAGGCCACTGAGTCGGTAGCTACAGATACAGCAGACCCCCTTGATTTCTAGGAACATGGAGACAGGTAGGATAACCATAGTGGCCTTGGAAGGGGCAAGTGACCACATCCCAAATGTCATGGGGGTCGAGTATATAGGAATTGGGTCATTTAAGTGTTCTAGAAATTTGCAGCTGAAGTCGAATTGTATGTCTACTCCATGAATGAGACAGTGATCATTGCTCACTTCTAAGTGGGAGCACATTATTGTTTAAATAGTAGACCCACCTTTAAGAGAGTAGGTCTCAATTTTGGTCTTGATAAATGGCCACTAATCCTGGTTGGACTTTGATAGGTATGAAACATGTTGGCCATTTTAATGTACAAAGTAACATTATCTTCCCAGACATTCCTCCATGTTTTTAACTCTTAGCTGAAACTCCTAGATTAAATTATGGAGGGGACCTTTAGTGAATTTAATCAATCACTTATGAGATAAGTCTGCCCTTTTCTCTAGGAGATGGGCATACACTCACTTTCTCAGCACATAGATAATGGAGAACACTGGGTCCTAATAATTTTGTTTATTGAGGCACAACTGAAAAGATCTCCGGCAAAGAGACACTTTAGCGGCCAGTTGAGCATTCCATCGCTGGCCCAATGAGGAGCACCGCCCAATGATGAATCGTGCCAACCTTGGATGGGTGAGTGCTTGTGCTCCCAGAAGAAGAACATTTGTATGACCTCTGCAGTTGTGGGTATATACAGGAGCCGGACCTTTTATTACAGAACTGTCCACTTGATTATTTAATTTTCTCAAGCAACCTTCTGTATAGACTTGGACTCATTTCTCCACATCTCGGATTTATACAAAAGCTACTCGTAACATCAATGGTTCTCTCTAAACAGGAATATATTAACAGACGATTCCAAAGCATTCTACTATGAACTATCTAGTTAGAAAGAATCAGAAACTAGAAAGCCAATCTACATTTAAAAATAAATATAGGAACTTGCATCTCTCTGATACTGACTGCTCTACATTGGCTCTAATTAGCAAAGTGATCCTCTTTCGAACTACTGTGCCTCATACACAGCTGTAAATGGCAAAGGGCCAACATTATTTAAAGCAAAAATCACAGAATTCTTCAATCCAGGAACTTAAATTCAAGACTGGCAATGTATCTTATTATTCTGGCTTGCAGGAAGAAAACAATTGGTGGCACTATTTTCCCAGTCAAGCATAAAACTACAGAATTCCCATCTCCTTAGATCAAAGCTGCTGAGAATCACTTGAGGCCACACGTACTGTCGCCAAATTTTTCAACTACCTAATTTGGACTTTTTGTGACTCGCAATTAGGAAGCTGCAAACTTTGATGTACTACAATGTGTTTAACACTGTTTGCAATTCCCAAATGGATCGCAATGGACCTGTCTCATCAATATTTATGAGGCAGGTTGCAAATTGCGACCCATTGGGAATGGCCTGCACTCACAGGTATGGTGGCATGCTGGGGTCAGTAGACCACCATGTATGTGATTGCTTTTTAAATAAAGTAAAAAAAAATGTTTAAATGCTGCCTGTTTTTTTTAAATTTTTTTAAAATAATTTTTGTTGCATACATAGATAATACCACAAGAAGGATTAACAAAACATCCCAGTTCACAGTATTTATCTATACATAGCTCTTACAAATCAGACATTATGCATTTTTTAATACATAGCATAGCTTGAAACTGTTTTCATGTACAGCACATTACAGTATGCCCATTTACCTGTTGTCAGAGCCCAGCAAGTTTGGATGAGATCGCAAGTATTCTGTCAGTGGCGACCAATATTCTTTGGGTCTAGAGGCTTGTGGCACTTCTTCCTCATATGTTGTTAGTGTCCTTATAATATTCTAGATCGGTTAACTGCTGTTTCTTACTATGGGACCTCTTACTCTCCCAGTGCATGGATGCACGTCTTTTGCCCATCAATAGCACTATAGTGCATAGCTTGTGTTTGGTAGATTTCAAATGTCCTACCACGCCCAACTGCAACTCTTTGGCCAAACAGTCTACCTTTATTTCCAACATGTGAGTTGGGGATCAATTTTATTTCCTCCCAGTATTTGCTAATTTTGGCGCATCTCCATGCTGTGTGCATGAAGTCGGCATTGTCTGTATTGCATCTGCGGCATTTAGCATCTGCTCTTAATCCACATTTTTGCAATATTAATCGGGTGTGGTATATTTGATGTATATACTTGTAGTGTCTTATAGGCAGGTTGCCATTGGGTTTCAATAAGGTCGTTAGTGCACAGCAACTATGTCACTCCTCCACCCTCAGAGGTGTCTCTAATTGGGCATCCCAGGGATCTCGAGCTTTACTGGTATCTGCCTCTATATCATCCTGTAGTAACTTATATAGTTTGGATACCAAATGTGTATTATTTGGGCTGATAATAATCATTTATAATGCTGCCAATGTTAGTGGTTCCGCAGGGAATGTGGGATATAGGTCCTTGCAGTCTATGGTAGGTACATTTAAAAAGGAGCGTTTGGTTGAGGTCATACTCTTCTACAAACCTTCCCTTGATATATTGATCCCCCATATTGGTTATGCCTATCTGCTGTAGCATCGACATACCGTTACCAGTTTGTGTCACTGTTAACTCAGGTTGACGATGTAGTGACAGGGCCGGCACACAGAATGGTACTAGCTGCATCAGTTTCCCCATGCGTTGCCATGCAAAGTTTGTGGTTTTTATTGTGTTCATTTCAGTTCTAGCGATATGGGGGCGAGGATGTGGTAGTACACTTCGTAGTGGGATGGGATGGACATCACCATCTTCCACTGCTGTATGTGGTAGATATCGTACCGGGTGAAACCAATAATGTGCATATTGCGCTTGTGCACATAGGTAATATAGTAACAGATCCAGCACCGCAAATCCACCCTTACTGTAGAGCAATATCAATGTACGCAGGTCGATGCGAGCTACTTTCCCGGCCCATATTCGCTTGGTGATGTTTGTAGTGAGTCTCTGAAAAACTGCTGCAGGTGGTGGTAATGAAATGTTGTTGAATAAGGATAATAGCTTGGGGAGTATCACCATTTTCGCAATGACCACTCTTTCCGCTAATGACAGTGGCAGGTAAAACAATCTATCTATTTTTTCTTCAAGTTCAGCAATTGCGGCCTCATCATTTTCTCGAATCACTACCTCAGGATCTCTATGGTATCAGATATCGAGGTATTTAACCGGATCCGCTCGCCATGCCAAGAGACCTGATGTGGCGTGGTAGCGTCTGTTAGAGGAAGAATTGTAGATTTACCCCAATTTATTTGTAGACCACAGTGTCTGCAAAATTTAATATATTCATGCAGCAACTGGGACAAGTGGAGGCGAGGCTCCCTTACATACAACACCACGTCGTCTGCATACATGGATATACCAAGTGGGCACTGCAGAAACCGCAATGCTGTGTTAGCATGTTTTTGACATTTTTTTGCATGCCAATTGTTCCACTGCTATAGCAAACAATAGGGGTGATAGGGGTCACCCCTGTCTGGTGCCACGCTGGATTTGTATGATGCCTGAGACCTGTTCGTTAACTTTTATTCACGCTACTGGCTTGGTGTACAGGATTTTAATCCATGTCATTAGATCTTCTTCTGTTGTTTAGGAAGGGACTGAAAACTTGGCTTTTTACACTTTAGTTTATGTCACTTTGCTGTTTAGGATGCTTTTAGTTGTTATGTTTTCTGTTCAATGAGCTGCCAATCTAAAGCGCCGGGACACTCCATTGGAGTAGCCGTGCGCTATATAAATAAATTGTAACATAACATAACATTAGGGGGCAGGCCCATTTTCTGCATTACTGTGAAAAGATATTCCTGCTCCACCAAGTCAAATGCCATGGCAGCGTCCAACAGCACTGCCGCCGCCTCTAACTCTGGGTTAATTTGGTGCAATAGTGCAAACAATGTACGAATGTTGTGAGAGGTGGAGCGATCCGGGATGAATCCTGACTGATCTGGTAGTAGTATGTTTTGCATTCTTGTGGCTATAATTTTCGCTTCTATTTTGGCATCTGTATTTATTAAGGATAACAGATGATACGAGTCACAAGCAGTGGGGTCTTTATCTGGCTTTAGCAAAACTATGATTAATCCTTCCCGTAGTGTAGGTGGTAGATTCTGTTTTTCATGTGCATCTCCATACATCTCCACTAAATAGGGACATAATAGCTCTGCGTATGCCATGTAAAACTCCCCAGTGAACCCATCAGGCCTTGGGGCTTTACCATTGGTGAAGGTTTTTAGAGCCTCTGAGACCTCTGCAGTAGTGATCTGTTGTACTAAATATTCCCTTTGGTCGTCCGAGAGCCCGGCAATGGCTATATCCTCTAGGTTGCTGGGGATTTCTTGGTTCTCAGCAGTGTTTCATGTAGCGTATAGCTCCTCACATGTTGCCATGAAAGTTTTTAAAAAATTTGCAGTGTCGTAGTGCTGTGTGCCTTGTGCATCTCTAATGTTGGTAACAACATGTGTATTACTTGGGTTACAGATTTTTTGTGTGCCAGGATGCGTCCCGATCTACCTCCCTCCCCATAAGCATGGGCCGTCTGGCGACGGACAGATATTTAATCTCATTGTTCACCTGGTCTTGATATTCAGACAATAATTCTTTTATGCTCCCCAGCATGGCTGCATTGTGTGTATGTTCAAATTCCGCTTCGAGTTGTTTTTCTTTTTCTTTCACATTTAACTAATTGGGTACGTATATCTCGCAGAATGCCAGCGTTAGTACTGATACAGATGCCATGTATCGTGGCTTTAAAAGCCTCCCACACTATGCTTGCATCTTCCACTGAGTTGTTATTAATGTTAAAGTACTCCTCTATTGCTTTGTGTATTGAGTTATATAGGAGGTCTAGTAATGTCTTAGCGTTAAAATGACAAAAGGCGGAGGTGTGTAGTGTGGGAGGTCAAATGAGATTACTATTGATTTGTGGTCTGATAATGTCTTAGGAAGGTGCTGTATATCACAGATCCATGTGCTTGCAGTTTCTGTGGCTAACCAATAGTCTATGCAGGGCAAGCTGTTGTGATACACGGAAGCGTGTTTACCCTCTAACTTGCCTGGGTTATGGAGCCGCCAGACATCAAGCACTCCAATTTCATTATTTTAATTGCCTGCTTATGAGGTTCTTTGCTTGTGCCTTATCTGTCTTGCTCATCATTCAATGATAGGTTTAGATCCCCACCCCAGAGTATGTCCATTGGCGTCAATTGTCTTAGTCTACTCCAGATGTCGCTGAAGAATTCAGGATCATTTGTGTTTGGGCCATATATGTAAATGTAAATGTATTGGCATTTATATAGTGCACTACTTACCCGTAGGGTCCCAAGGCGCTTCGACCGCTGCGAAACCCTTCCTGGCTTCCCTGAGAGATGGTCCCTTAATGGGTATCTCCAGGGTGAGACCAGGCATCCCCGGCGGTCTGGTGGGGCCGTTAGTGAAGATGAGGCAAGCTAATGCCCAGAGTTGCCGAGTATGATCGCTGATCAGAGTGGGCACCGAGGCGAGAGAATTATCGAGTCTGCTGACCCTGGTCCAGAAACCTGCCGCACCGGGAATCGAACCCTGGTCCCGGGCCGTCCTCTGCTCTTGGGTCTGCTGCCTCTAACCAGTGAGCCACACTACTTCACTTACAACACATTACACTTTACAACACATATGTGTTGATTAGGCCTACCCAGGTGCCATGTAAATGACCAGTAATTATTAAATCCCTTCCCTGGTCATCCGAGATTATTTGGTCTAATACAAAGTGTGTGCCTTTCTTTATAAGTATAAGAATACCTCTAGCGTATGAAGAGTAAGAGGATTTCAGTACTACTTCAGCCCATCTACTGCCTAGTGAACAATTGACATCTTTGGCTAGATGGGTTTCTTGTAGCATCGCAGTTGCGATCTGATGCCTGTCTAGATATGCAAATACTTGTCTTATCTTCGGGGGTTGAACAACCCCCGAACATTCCATGTTATTAAACGCAGTAGTGACTTGTCTTTTTAATCTACCATTTTTGGCCCTGTATCCGACTAAAATTGTGTTTTTCATGTTCACCGTATTACCTATATCCTGTGATGTTTGCCTTAGCCTGGAATTACAGTACTTTGTGCATCTGGCGTTTACATTAGAAGTTTTACACTTTGTGTCTGTAACTGGGAAAACAAACAAACCCCTTCTCCCCCCACCCTCTTGAGCATCCCAATTATGCCAAAGCCATGTGCCTGTAAACAGAAAAAGAAACATCCAACACCCACTGGGGGGCCACTAAGCACACGCATTACATCCACATAGCGGATGTGTCCGGAACATATTTAGGATAGTTGGCTAGCTTATTAAAGCTAATCCATGCGGGTCGACATGACATATGTACTTTAGGCATCTAATAGATAAATAAACATGTATAGGCATTTTATATGCTCACACATCTTAAGTGGCGTGACCTAGAATATACAGTTCCCCTGTTGGTTTCACTTCTTTGGTAAATTTCTACCATATGCTTTGCCATGCTTCTCTATAGATAGAGACACAGTTTGCAACTTTTTACTTAGGCTGTACTTGTAGGCACAAATAGAGTCCAAGTATTCATAATTGTATTCAGTCTTATTTGTACATTACATATTGCTATGATCTTCTAAAAACCTTATCTGCCACATGCTCTCAGTAGATTACAGCTGGGCACCATCCACGCCATCGTGTGTTTACTGTGTCACTTTGTCTATATCTGGGAGCGTAGACACAGTCCCATTGTTCAGGTAAGTTTCCATTTGAGGTCGGGCAATTTGCTGTACTTCTCTCCCAGCCGGGTACATTCTATATTGAATAGTGTATGATTTACATCGACTTTTTGTACAGGTTATCTCAGTCTTACCTTACAGTATCTGTCTTATACCCAGCTAGCCACTGCTTCCATCAGCCTACAAAGAAAAAGCCGCTGGTTCCTTAGTTTTACGTTTGGAGGAGGTGTGCTTTAGGAAGTCTTGGGCAGCTTTTGGTGTGGGCAATATTATTGTTCGTATGGCCGAGATACCCGCCACCCCCTCTCAACACAATCCCCAAGAATTGGGAAACCGGAAACAGTTCTTGAACTTTTGGAAGGCGGGAAGGGAGTCACCCTTCCCGGCCGTATTTATTAAAATATGAAACAAAAAGAAAACATTAAAATAACAGTTTCATATAATGTACAATTTCATTTCCACATTACGATGTTTGGCTAACCTTAACAGATCTCTAATACAAAGGTTCTCCTAGCCGAACTAACATCCTACAAAACATTTGACTTGAAATTGTACATCCTAACGTTTAAGGGCCAACGGCAAGGTCGTAACCGGTGTCAGATCCCTAAACCAGAAATACCCCCCTCACTTGTGAGAGGAGCGACCGCACAGAGGCGTACCTCAAGTGCATCTACCAATTTCCCTTTGTACTTGACGGGGGCCCCAATAAACTCGACGCCATTTAACGGTCGTTCGAGGACTCGTGTGAGGTGTCTAAAAAGGTAGCGTAAACCCCCTCCCGCACCCCACACAACTTACCCATCTGCCGTCGCAGATGTCCTGGCCCCGGGAAATTCCCCAGGAGGGGCCGTAGCCCCTCCTATCCAGGAAGGGGCCTTGACCACCTTTCCTTTCCTTCCGGCGGCCTCTCCTTAGACAGGACCGCCTCCCCGTTGAGGGGCCAATTGGCCACCTCCCCCGCGCGCTCCCATCCGTAATGGGTGACGCCCCCTCATAGGGATCTTCGAATTACTGCTCACCGATCATGACCTTACCGCCACAGGCCGGATAGTTGACCGGCTATCCGGACCCCCCACAACACTCCTGCCTAAAGGTCATTTCATAACGTCTTTAGCCAGGCTATCAGGTCTCCTATGAGTAACTCGTTCCCCATCCGGGACAAATGAACACCATCCCCCGAATACATACTGTCCCCTTTAATACAACCATGCGAAATAGAATGCAGTGTACTTGAACGGAACAGTCTACTCACTTTATTATTAATTTTCCTTACTGAATGATTCACAGCAGAAACAGAAATAGCCCCCCGCCACACTTTCCGTGGGATCATATGGGACCATGCAATTGTGCACCCTGGAACTCTTCTCGCCAACCAACTTACCGTGGAGAGCATCGCCTCAAGAAGAAGTCGTCTACCAGTGGCCACCAAATCATTGCCCCCAAGATGTACTATGACTACAGACGGCGGTGACCTTGTCCGCCCTAACAAACCCTCGAAAAATGATCGAAACTGGTCAATACAGAGCCCGCCCTTTCCGTAGAAGGACACACTGTACCCGTATTCCCCAGCCACGTGAATCATGTCACCTGCTTTGAATACGTCCGCGGCACGCCTCACGTATGAGTGGCCCACGACCCACACCTCCTTTTTCACAGTCGGTAATGTCTGACCGCTGGCCCCCCGGTGTCGGGTCGACTGGACAGTCCGCCCCGCCTCGTAGGCTTGCGCAACTGAAAACCAAACAAAAACAAGAAGCGTGAGTACATCATTACAGCTTCACAACATGTGCAACCGCACATACCTCTTATAACAGTTCGAGGACCAACGCCCCACACGTTTTACTTGTTCAACATTCAGACCCCTGGCTGTAGCTTCCGTAGCAGCCCCTATCCGAAAGGAATGGGTCCCAAAGTCGCCGGGGTTCAAGCCCGCGGCAGAAATCGACATCGCAAGCACCCGCTGCAACTGAAACCTCGTCAGTGGGGTGGCGTCAGCGTGTCTTAACAAGGTCCCCCCCCATGCTGCCACCCTCTGCGCTAAATATTCCTCTACGCACCCAACAGAGCACATGGCAGACCCGGGGATCCTCTGGATGATTACGCAGTCCCCGATTGCATCCTGATCGGATTTGGACCTGACAAACGAGACCGTCATCGTCTCCTCCCTGACCTGAATGTGTTCCCGGCACAGTCCCCCCATCGTATCCTGCTTGTTCTTTGCCACTAATTCGCTTACCCGCATAGCCCCATGGAATGCTAATGCAAATGCGGCTCGGAACAACACTGCTTCGTACTGGGATGAACATGTTACCGGTAGCACGGAAAATAACAGGGCCAACCTATCCAGACCTATCGGGTGCCTATCGTCTACTCTGCGACCCTCAAGGCGTTGCCACCCACGTAGCGCTTTCTGCACAACGAAAGACGCTGTCGGGTCCTGGATCCCATGAGCCCTTGCCATGAAGGAAATGGCGGCCCGATGCCTCTGGGCCGTAGCTACTGACTTGCCCGCATGACGTAAAGAGAGCAGGAATCTCACTACACACTCTTCCAGACCCCAAAGCTCCCTCCCGGCAGTACCCAAAAAGGCCCAATAGGAACGGAACGCCCCTTCATATGCCTTCCTCGTCCTGGGTGCTAAACTCTCTCCCACGAGGTCTTGTAGTTCGGGGCACCGAGAGACCAGAGAGCTTCGGGAAAGGGTGCCGCCACCGGGTCCGCTGTGGGCAGAAAACCCCAGAAGGCCTGCATACGGAAACGAGAGAGCGCATCAGCCGCTTGGTTCATCACCCCCGGCACGTGTCGCGCCCTAAACAGTACATTTAGTTGCATGCACAACAACACAATTTCCTTGAGCAGTCTCAGAATCAATTTGCAACGTGCTGCCTGACTATTGATACACTCAACCACGGTCATATTATCAGACCAGAACACCACAGATTGACCCCTAAACCCTTCTGGCCATGTTTTCAAGGCCACCAGAATAGGGAACAGTTCGAGAAAAGCAATGTTACTCGTCAACCCGCACTCATGCCACCATGATGGCCATTTTTGAGCCGACCATTGTGTACCCAATATGGCGCCAAAACCCACACTCCCCGCTGAGTCTGTCCATAGCCCCAACTCCTCGGAAGACACTGCTGGTTTATTCCAGACAATTCGACCATTGAAATCCGCCAGGAATGCAATCCAAATGCGCATGTCCTGGCGAACCTCTGCCGAGAGTCTCGTACGATGATGTCCTTCCTTCAAGCCGACCATGGACTGTGCAATCGAGCGGGAAAAGGGGCGTGCCATCGGCATTACTCTCAGGGCAAAATTCAACTGACCAACCACCTGTTGCAATTGATGCAAGTTCACTTTCGTTGCACGAATACATGTCTCAAGGGATAACCTGAATTTTAACACTTTTTCTTTAGGTAAACGAAAACAACCTTCCACCGAGTCGAGCTCGATCCCCAGAAACTCGATCAAGGTCGAGGGACCCACCGTCTTACCTGGCGCCAATGGCACACCGAATTGATTCATTAGGACACAAAATTCATGTAAGGCCTGTCCACACTCAGAATCCCCGGCTGCCCCCAGAAACAGAAAGTCATCGAGATAGTGCATAACATGTTGAAAACCTGTCTTCCTCGTGAATACCCACTGCAGAAAACAACTGAATTTCTCGAAATAGGCACATGAAATCGAGCATCCCATTGGCATACATTTATCCATGTAATAGCGACCCTGAAACTGAAAACCAAGGAGACGCTGATCGTCTGGGTGTACCGGGAGCAACCGGAACGCTGACTCGATGTCCGATTTGGCCATCAGCGTCCCGGGCCCCAGGCGATTCAACATGGCAACGGCCTCATCGAAAGATGCGTACCGCACCGAACATACTTCCGGGTCTATCGCGTCATTCACGGAAAGACCATGTGGGGCTGACAAATTGTGGATCAGCCGAAACTTACCCGGGTCCTTCTTGGGAACCACCCCTAGAGGAGAACACACAAAATTAGCAACTGGTGGCAAATCGAATGGACCGGCGACACGACCTCGAGTCACCTCTTTCCCAATCTTTACCTGCACCACTGCCGTGTGCTGTAAGACCGACATTTGATTCTTACAGTCCGGTACCCCCTGAAAATCCCCCACTGGGATGCGGAAACCATATGAAAACCCGTTCCGTAACACCCCAGCGGAAGCATGATCTGGGTATTCGCTGAGCCAAGGAATCATTGCCATGGTATCAACCGGGGTCGGCAAAGGCGCCCCTTGGACTATATTAGACCTGTTTGGCGCCTCCCTTACCACCGTTATCACCCGTTTTGGCTCTGCACATGGACTCAGGATGGGATGGCTGCCCGCACCCCCCACACTCATGTCTGAATTTGCATGACCCCTGGGGCCTGGTACATTTGCCCCTGTTAAAATTCCAACAGATCCCCCTTTTACCTGTGTTGCCACTCGGCTTCGTGTGGAACTCGTTACCTGTACCTGTCCGAAAGGGCGTCCCAGAGTTTTGGCGGGAGGATTCCCCCCGTTACTGCCTACTAATGGTACCTTCAACATCCCTGTACTCTCCATTTTTTGCCAAGACACAGAGTCGTAACAATCCCAAGACAACAACGGGTTGTGTTCTTTAGCTTTTCTAAACAGATTATCATAGCAGAACCACTGATTGCCCCCATATGCCACAGAATACTCCATAATACGTGACTGATAAATGGGTAACTCGGTCAACAACTCAGGTCTGCGCTCCCCCATGATGGAAGTAAAAATTCCCCACGCTCTGCCCCAAGTACCAATGGTCTCGTCGACCTTAAAGGCGGCCATTTTTGCGCGCCAAACACTCGGATGCATGAGCTCCTTTTGACTCTTTACATGCTCGATCTCGTAATGGTTGGTAAGCAATGAAAACATGTTTACATATTTATCCGCCCAAATCAATTCCTTGACTTCTAGTGGGACGTGCTGGGCAATCTTCTCCTTTCGAGAAGGTGCAGACTCCCCCCCCGCAATCGGCAATGGCCGCTTACCTGAAGTAGACCCCACGCTTGTCGCCGAACTTGGGCCTGCTGTACTTCCCACCGCCGGGACCTGTGGGGGAACAGGAGTTGGCGTCTTCGCAGCCTCCCTAGATTCCCGCAGTTGCCTCATCACTGCCCGGGCGTCGTCAGCCGTGGCGCCCTCGCTATCGTTTCCCAACCACGCTGCCAATTGCGCCGCTAACTCGGGGGGCATATCCTCCCTGTTCGCAGGGGTGACCACCACAGGGATTGGATTCCCCTCCTTTGGCGCCGGGGTTGGCTCCTCTCGTGGCGCTTCGGGAACCGGGGTCTCCCCCCCCCCAAGTGCTCCCCTTCTGGGCCTCTTGCTCTTTCCACCGGGAATTGTTCCCTGTAAAGGCCGTTTCGGTCCTCCCTCCCCGTCCTTAGCCTCAACCTTTCTTTTTAGATCGGCTATCTCCTTCATGAGTATGCGGAGCATCTCCTCGGTACCGACCCGCTTTCCGGCCTTCTTGGGCATTCTTAGACGGGATATCTGTAAGACAAAGAGAGGGATTACAACGCTCAAAATTGCTCTTCGTTCCGTCTCGAGCTCACGTGCAGCGGGGAGGTGCAGCTTCAGAGCACAGGAACAAGAGGATGCTTTCTTGGCTTCCGCTCCTTTTATCCGTCTTCAGGGTGGGCGTGAACCCGCCCCCGCCTGCCTCCGAGGGCGTGGCCGGCCACGTTGGTGTCTAGGCCAGCCCACTCTAGGGCGGGAAAAAGGCGCGCCCCGGCTACGCCGCTTCGGGCATACCAGCCGAGACTCGCCTCCCGCCCAAGATGGCTTCCCGGGGGGATCGTGGTACTCCACCATACGTTCGGGGGGACCGATTGGTCGCTCCTTTCCATTCTTCATGTGTGACGCAGGGTAGAGCATGGCGTATGGGATTCCCAAGTCTCTGAGTTTTTTATTTCACAGATGCAAACTCCCTACGCACTGACTGTGTAAAGTCCGAATAGAAGGAGACATCCCAGTTTTGATACATGACCAGTTGTTGTTTTTCGCAGTACGGTGTCTGTCTCTATAATTCAGGACCTGAGCTCCAATAGGTCTTGGTGGGGCTCCTGGGGGTGGTGATGGTGCCAAGGAACGGTGTGCGTGCTCGATAATTAGTACTGAGGAGAAATATTCTGCTCCAAAGCAGTCGTTCAGCATGGTTTCTATATATGTTTCCAATCTCCCAGTATTGGCACTTTCTGTTATATCCATTACGCATATATTGTTTTGGCGTGATCTCGCCTCTAAGTCTCCATTTTTATTTTTGATGACTTCCAGCAATCTCTCTATTTGTGGCACATTTTGTGGGTGCGTCGCTGGACTTCTCCTCAACCGCTGAAATTCTCAATTTCGCTGCATCAAGGCGCTCGCCTTGCTTGTCCAATTTCGCCGCCATATGGTCCACTCCTATTGTGGGGGCATCAATTTTCCCATCGATTGCTTGCAAACTTTGTTGAATCGCTTTTAGAGTATCTTCCATGTTGGATTCCCTGGCGCAGTCTGAATCTATCTCCGTATCGGAATGTGCTTGTGTTGGCTTAGGCGTGTGTCAAAAGATAGTTTAGCTTGTTGTTTATTTGGCTTGCCCATAGTTGTGGAGTTGTCAGTGTTTCACCACACAGAGGGTGAGCGAAATGATTCGCTGATCCTATATGGGTAACGCAATATTGTTGGTGAGCGCCACCTCGGCTCACGTTCAGTTGCCTTTATCGACAGTTCAAATTAAAGGCTGGGGTAGATCTGCATAACAAGTACTGTTGCATGTGCTGGTGATGTTTGTCCACTTAGGCCTGTATCAGTGGTCAGTAAGAGGACCTCTGTTCTCTGGCGGTTATTGAAATGTCCACCCTCTAATTAGCGCCTGATGGATGATAATTGCGTCCCCCTACTCTGTGATCCCGTTGATCCGCCGCTGTATGCTGAGTGTGCATAGCTACGCTGTGGTGTGGCACAGGTTTATGTGAAGTATAGCATTTATATGTCCCTGTTGACTACAAGCACCAGTTCATGAGTCCGGAGCACCGGATGGGACGAGAATGTAGCTAGGTGTTGTCCCTTGGCGTCATTTTTTATATAACGCAGCGCCTCATCGTTGTTCTCGGATCGATTGATGCATGTTCCAAAGGTGCGCAAGGAGCATGTCTGAGCCAAATCTGTGTACCAGGAGGATTCCCAGCGCTGTAGTGTCAATAACGTTTTGACCGCACTAAGCCACTATTTTGCTTTGCTGAAGCGCGGGAGCGTTTTGTAAGTCGCTAGTTTTTAAGTTCCCCCAGATGCGCAGAAACGGAAATCTGTAGGCAACGAGTGGCACTGTGTCGCACTCTATTTCTTGTGTGCACTTACCCTCTGGTCTGAAGCTGGTCAGTGAAACGATCAGATCTGGACTTTATTGTTACTCTGTACGGGGAGAGTGCCGGCCGCCATCTTGATGTGCGCTCCGATCGCGTCAGCTTCGAAGTTGATTTACGTCCGTGTTTAGCTGATGACACACCGCACACGAGCCTCCTCCAATTGCGCCAATGTTTCGACGCCAAAATATAGATACCTTTTCATATTTCCCGGTGTCTTCTGCGGGTATTTACAGCAGATATGCATTCCAGACCAGCGGAGCTGCACTAACGTGCGGCCATCACACTGCGTGCCCTCTAGCGCCTGTTTTCTGTAAAGGGAAATGGGTTGCATTTCAAAAATAAAAATGCTGACGACCACATTCACAAATGGGAAGGGGTCCCTTAGGCACCCTTTCCTGTATGTAAACAGGTTACCACCTCCTTCACAGAATCAGTAAAATATGAATGTTTTGCAACCGCATTCCGGTCGCAAAACATTCATACATGCATCTGAAACACGCTATTATAAAGGTACACCCTTGAAATATCCCTTCCTAATACCAACTCACAAACCGCATTTCCAGAGTTGGTAATGGGTTACCAACTTGCAAAATCGGGTTAGTACATTTCAAAATGCTATTTAACGGTCACTAATGGCCTGATTCTGTTTACGACCGCTAAAAACATTTGTACATTTGGCCCTTGGAGTTGAGAAGGATGGGTAATACCCGCTCAGTCTAATTTCATCCAACAAGGAATCCACATTAAACCAATTTCTGACTACAGACCGATACTTTTCAGGTCTCTTGAAGAGCAATATCAACAGAATCAGTTTGCAAACAATTGAAATATCAGGGAAATCCCCACTCCCTAGAAAAACATCACCAATGCATCTGTTTTGTATTTAATGGAATGATCAATTGCAAATCCTGAGGATTGCCCACTCCTTAATCGTGCCCGACAAACCTAAAAGGCCTACTGTCTAAACATACTGGTTGACTCCGAACTCCTATTTGTTTTTTAAGGGCGGGGTCATAGTCAAACTATTTAAAAAAATGTACATTGTATGTGTAAAAATGGACAGGTTATATCCACAACAGCTACAGCCAAATGATACAACCAAAAGCGCAAGCAAACAGCATATATCACCTGCCCGCAGGAAATCAACTTTCAGCCTTTTTTTCTACTCTTTATACCTTCCCTAGATTACTTTCCCCAGATTGCGTCCAATCTCATTGTTTCTAAAATCTTGATTGTAAATAAGCCTAATCTTATAGATGGGGATAGTTCTCTATCCTTCTTTTCGATTTGAATGATACATTCCTTACACTCCATCCTTTAACTGTTTTAGTGCCTCTAAATGTACTCTCCCTAGCACACACCTGTCTGCCTTAATCTTTACTATACTACAGAAAACTAACAATACCCCTCCATGCAGATCATAAACTCTGTCTGAGGAATCATCCCAACAATACCTACCCTTTTCTAGCCTTTCTACTCATCCCAAATTCTTCTGTGTAACCTCACCTTACAAACGCACAATATCTATCCTGTTCCTTACTCTTCACTGTTTCCACTTGCATGAACTCATCTATCTCCTATTAACGCAATCCTCCACTAGAAATAGGGGGCAGTGCTTCAGTTGAATGAATGAATGAATGAATGAATGAATAACCTTTTATTTTTGGATACTCAAAACCATTAAATAAGGCATCAAACTTTAAATAAACATTATTATCATGTCAGAGATAAAAAAACTTAAAAGTGAATAAAAACATGATTAAAAGCGAAGTTCATTAGTCCATTTCTCCGTAAGCTGATAAGTCTCATTGATTTGACGGTTGTCGGCCGGTGGCCTAGCTGTGCGGGGCCATCAGCTTCCGGCGTGCCTGTTGAATGAATTTGCTGAACACAGCCATATCTTTCACTGTTTCCATTGTGAATAGATATTGGACAGCCTCCTTTATCGTTCTAATTCCTTGTCTGAGTAAAATTGGCTTTAGGTAGCAGTTACGCTCAGTAGACAACCTGGGGCAGCAAAACGGGATATGAGCGAAACTCTCTTGTTTATAATTGCATAAGCAGCACTCAGAGTGCATTATCTCAAATCTCCTCGTGGAGTAAAGCTCTTTAAGGGGCGGAGGGTGTAATCGGAGCGCTAAAATCCTGTTAACTGCTTCCTTGCCCACTGCTTGGGTAAGGTGGGGCTTCGAGGTCTGTGCCAGCTGCGGGAGTTTTAGGGACTCATGGAAGCCTCTTAGTTCCAATGCCTCCAGATCAGTAATGCGTGAGCAAAGCCGGACTTGTGGTTTTGTTGTGCTTTTAATGGAGGCATAGTTGATTAACTCGGGGTCCCAATTATCCACAGCAAGGTTCAAAATTTCTTTAGCGGAGGAAAGAATGTTTGACCACGGATTAATTTCTTCCAGGAAAATGTTCTTTATACTAAATTCCAGCGAGTTTTCTGGGGCCGCGGTTGTAAGATAAAAGTATTTACTAATTGCGGCCAGTTCCTCAAGTTTTTGTTGTGTCAGGACGAATTTGAGCCGCACTAGGTTGTTTCTGGTGCTGGAGGGTAGGTGGAATAGTTTTTTGTAGGCCGAACAGTGGATTTTTTCCATGGTGCTTGATAGTTTACCTGGGAAGGCCTGCTGAGCATAATTTAATGATGGTATTAGCTCCGCCCTTAATACTCTTTGAATTGCTGTTGTCGTAGGGCTATGTAAAGTTGCATGCAGCTTCCCAAGGGCGTACGAGATACTTTTCCCTTTTGCCCGTATTTTGTCTAGATGTACTCCTCACATAGCCAAACTCCCAAGTAGTTGTATTGTCGTGTACAGTCCAACGTCAACTGTCCTATCCTCCATTTTATCGTTTTATTTTTCGGAAAAGGCCCAAATATTATTATTTTTGATTTGGCTGCATTCACGATCAGTTTATTCTTTGCATTGTAAATACCCAGAGACGTTAAGGCTTTTTGGAGCCCAATTTTAGTATGATCTAATAATACCAAATCATCGGCGTACTGCAGTAATTGAATCTTAGTGTGCCCAAGTCGGGGAGTTGCTAGTGATGCTCCCGTCAAGGCTTTGCCCATGTCTGCGGTGTATAAGTTGAATAACATCGGGGCTAATACGCATCCTTGCTTCAAGCCGCGATTGGTGTCAATTTTCTCTGTAGCTGCTGTATTTGACAGTTTAATTCTAACCCACGTGCCAGAATATAGGGATATGATTGCTTTTAATAAAAGTGGGTCGATGTTCAAACTTGCCAGTTTCTGCCAAAGAATGGAGCGGTCGACACCATCAAAGGCCGATCAATGAAACAGGCAAAGATAGGAAGAGATTTTCGTGCCACTGCCTTGTATGTTGGGTATGAGAGCGCTATGATGTTATCCACTGTCGAAGATCTTGGTCTGAACCCTGTTTGGTAAAATGGCAGAAGGCCTTGCTTACTGACCCAGTTTGAAAAGCTCAGTTAATAAGGTGCTTGCATAGGCCTTTCCCTCAATGTCAAGGAGAGCAATCATGCAGTAATTTTGTGGGTTTGATTTCGACCCTTTCTTATAAATGGGATGCAGAAGCGACCTTCGCCAAGAGTCCGGTATGTTCCCTGCCAATCGACATTCGGCTTATAGCACGGACACATTTTCAGTCCAAAAGTCTGTATCTTGCCTGAAAAGGGAGCCTGGCAGGCCATTGAGTCCTGGCGCTCCATTGGGTCTGATTTTTCTTTATTATTGTGTTGACTAACTTTTTTTCTACTGAGCTCTGCTGTTTCACAATGTGTACATTTTTAGGGTTAGTCAGTTGTGTTGCGTTGTCCAGGTCTGTATTTGATTGAATTAGAATGCCTTCCTCTTTATATAGAGATGTCACATGGGATATACAGGTGTCAGAGTCAATTGAGTTCTCTCTCTGCGTGCTCCCTTGATATAGGGTGTTGAGGTATTGCCAGAACTCTTGCGTCTTACTGGGGCTCAACAATCCAAAGATCTTTAGCCACTTTGCTTCAGTTTTTTCCGTATTTCGGCCCAAACTTGCTTTGAGTGTAATTTTGCTGTTTCCTGCAGGAGTTTCTCATCCTTAATTAAGCCAGTTTTCAGATAGATCCTTCGTTTGGTGCGCACTTGTTTTGCGCTTTCTCAGATTGCAAGGAGATCACCAAGGCTATGCCTAGGGTAATGTTAGTTTTACTTATTTTTCATCCTCGTAGGTATATTACTATATTGTAGGCAAGCTGATCCCATTCTTTAATTATGCCCCTATTTGTATCCTTTAATGTGCCATCCGCCCATGCTTTTTTCCATTCCTCAAACTTATATATAGGACCAGCGCCCCATTTAATCCTTCTTACCAATATATACTGTTCAATGCAGGTTGTTGATCCCAGTTGTTTAAATGTGTGGTGGTTATCTGCTGTTGAGTTTAAAGTTGTTATTAGAGCCGCATGGTCACTTTCCTTCCACTGTGCAACTTTGTACCCTATCATTAGGCTCTGTAGCCGAGTACATAATAGGATATAGTCAATTGTCGTAAGATTGTTATACTTTGGCGGACAGAGGGTTCCCGGAGAATCCTTTAAGAGTAAGGAGTGGGCTGATGCCAGCTGATAGGCATGCAAAAGAGCGTTGAATGCTTCCGTCGTGGGAGAATTGTTGCTTTCTTCTGACTTTTCCCCAATGTTGTGTGTATTGAAATCCCCAAGAATTATTGAATCTATGTGGGCAAATTGTAAGAGGAGATTTTCAATGTCTTCTAATAACTCAGAGAGCTTTTCCTTTGTTTCCCATCCATTAGGGTTGTAGTAAACATTGATCAACAATATAGTCAATGTGCCCTTACTTGATATAAGGCATTTCAAAATGCCAGCCATATACAAGTTTGATGTTGTTTTAATTTCCCTAAATTGTATCTTCCGTGAGAGCCTGATATATATTGAAATGCCTCCTGACGGTCTGCCAAAGATGTTCTCCTTAACAGCTGGTTTGTGGTAGTCCGCAAATCCCCTTATCGAAACTGGTTTGATGGCCCACGTTTCTTGCATGCAGATTATATCCATTCCTGCGTAGAACGGGGGTTTTGCGGGATATTGTAATAGTTTTGATATCCCGGCTATGGTCCAGGACATAATAGACAAGTTCTGTTTGGCAATTGTCTCCCTTTTTTGTTTTATACCTGGTAAATCTGCCTGCCAATGCAGTGATGTAGTCTTAATTGCAACAGTATGGAGTTTAGGAGTTATGAGTTAAGGCTCTTGGCACCCAAGACCAATCTTCAATAGAGTTGTTTTGAATTGAGCAGCTCCGGTTGCCTTTGCCCAGGTTTGTTGTGACCTTGATTAACCCATCCCTTATCAATTTTGTATTTGTTCCACTATCGCTCCCGTGAAGTATAGAGAGTGTTTTTAAGGGTGGGTGTGGTAGATCCACTGTCGGGGTCTCTCTTTGTGTGTCAGGTATTCTAGAGTAGTTTTGATACTTCAAGTGGGCATATTTCAACAGCATAGGGTATTTCATTGCCGGCCGACTCGTGATCTCTATGCCCCAATCTTCCAGCAATTGATTATTTCTTTTTAGTATTTGGACTATATCTGGGTTAGAAAAAAGCAATTCTGTGGATTCGTTAGTGTTGTCTGGTCCTTGCGTGAGAAAAGAAACACTGTCGATATCAGTTGACTTTATATTTTCCAGGCCTGGGATGTTCGCAAAGAGTTTTAGTAGGTTGCTGCGGTTGAGTATGTCCCATTTGCCCTGTGAGACATATTCTGGATGGAGGCATAGTTTCAGATCATCCTGTGTGTGGGGGGGTCTGGTTCTTCTATATCCCTTTTGTGGATGAGTCTTGACTAATTAAATCCTGTCGGATTTGCCGTGCCACAGCATTGACTTCATCATTTACATGGTTTACAGGGTCCGTTTTTATTGTCGAGGGTAAAACATCACTTGCTTCGTGTGCTACTATCTTGATGGAGTCTTGAGGGTCCTTCCGGCATATTCTCTGGTTGACTTACTTTGTTGAGATTCTGATTTTACTATGCAAGGCTTTATCCGTCACGTTGATCAGCGGGAGGCTATCTGCATGTAGTGCCTGGAATTCTGGCAGAGCGTGACTGCCTGCCCGAGTTATTTGTTCCTCGTGTAGATTAGGGTGCCCGCTGAATGTTGCAGCGCTTCTATCCCAAGTTTTGGACCGTTGGCCTGTACCTTCATGTATATTACCAGGAATTGAGTCAAGGTTAATTTTACCTGGGTTATTCGGCCAAATAACTTTTCCGTCTGGGGTTGATGGCTTTTGATGGGTGATAGACACCAAGTTGTTCTTACTGTGCGTAGGAATTTCTTTGGTTTCCGGTAATAACCACAGCCTAATTGATCCATTTTGGTTGTGATTGCTTTTTCTTTGTTTATTTAGCTTTTTTAGTTTTTTCTTATTTTTCTGAGATAAGTGACCAGTTTTAAGGCTTGTCACCTGCCAGCTGTTTGAGTTTACTTGTTCTTTGGCAGTGGTGCTGCATTCGTCTATAGTTGTTTGTGGTATCCTGATTGGTTCAGCTACTGACGTCTTTGTGATGTCCTGCTGGGGTTCATTGCCCTTGGAGTCGGCAGTCGTCTGTGTCCCAGGTGGGGTATAATCCATATTTGTCGGATTCAGAGTTTCGTTGCTCCTATGCCTGCTGGATTCTGCCTTTAGGTCTTCGATAAGTGTGTTCATTATCACTGGCTGTTTTTCCAAGCAGAGCAGCACCGGGCTACATCCACAGTCCTGTGGCTTGGATGTGACTATGGTATTTGCCTGAGCGCGTTGAATTAAGGTGTTCAAGTCTTCTAGTTTGGAATCTATGCCTGATATCAGACCGGCGACTGTGTGTAGAAGGCTTATCTAAAAGTCTAGCTTGTCGGCGTGTATTATGGCTGCGTTTACCATTGAAGACAGGACGTCGTTGATCAGTACAAGATGATGATCCAGTTTAACCGGCTGCCTCTCCGTTGTATGGTCCGCCCCCCTGGTCTTGTTGATTATATCTAATGCCATTATGATCAAGTCCAGGGCTACCTAAGGTTAAGTAGGGTGTTGCTGAAATTTGAAATGGCTCTGCGTGTGCACGGAGTGCTGAAGTGCTGATTTCACCAACCCCTTGGTGTGGGTCAGCCCTGTTGCATGGTGTGCTTTGATCTCACCGTCGGCTGGAATAACCCTTTGCGTGTTCCAGGTTTGTTGAGTTGCTAAAGCATGGGGGCTAGCTAGGCCAGCGTTATTAGGCAAAGTCAGTGTAGTTTTTGTTTGAGCTGGTAGGCCACCCGGTGCTATAATTATTTTTGGTGATAGCAGGGTTGCTGGGCTCAAAAAGTTGTTGTTTCCTGATGGGTTAGCGGCTGTGTCCAAATGAATTATGACATTCTCCTGGTCTGCATACTGGTGTGTGCAATTAGGCATTTTATGAGGGAAAAAGTCCTGTATGTCTCTGTTACTGACAATATTGAATGATGTTTTTCTGTGACTACTTAAAAGTGAGCCCTTGCCTGGTGATGCCATTGGCCCGTATGGGGGTGTAATCTGACCTTGTTGGGAGTTGTTTGCTCGGGAAGGTGTTATCGGCTCATGTGAAGGTGTAGTCAGTCCTTGTTGGGGCTTGTTTACCAGGAATGGTGCTGTTAAAATATCTCCATTGTGATTCACCTCTACCTCCGCCTCCTCCTCCGCTTATTCTTCTCTATAATTCGGGCCCCATGTTGGAGGCCCCTCCACTGGGGGGGTAAAGCATTTTTTCCTTAAGGCGCTTTGCTGTCTTATGAGGGCGGGGTTTCTCTTGGCGCTGTAGGACAGTCGAATTTCTTGTTCTCATCTCTGTATTTCCACCCAGAGAGAGGGTCCCGGGTAGGGTCCGAGTTGCACCTACTTGCATCTATCCCAAGGTGCAAGCCCTGCTTAACGAGTGTGGCGGTCGCTTCAGCTCCCTTGGCACGCTGTTTTGCTGGTTTCCGCTGTTATCCATTATGTATGCCGCTGCGCTTGCAGTGTTTTCTGTAGGCTCTCCCTCACCCTCCCTCAGTCGTGGGGGGGGGGAGCTTTATGCTGCGCGTTGTTACTGTTCGTCTTATGCCATATGCGAGAGGAGTGTCCAATATCAAGGTGCGGAGTGCAGATGAAAAATATTTTCACGTATTGGATATTTTTTCAGGGGAGGTTTTGTGCGCCGCAGTTTGATATGCCCCACACCTAGCAGGGCCTCTCCTCACCTTACTAAGTCGCCTTATGCCACAGCTGCGCTGCGGTCCCAGTTCACTCCCGACTCCGTATTCGGGGCTCCATCTTCGGGGCCTCGCCGCCGGTAACTCACGGTCTGCTGTATCCTGTATCCACCGCTTCTGAGTATGGAGGTGACTGCTCCTGTAACCACAGGCACCTGGGCTCGCCTGAGCGTGATGGTGATGGAAGTACGGAGAACTGGGAGATGTTGGCTTTGGCACCTATGGCGCTATGACTATGGCGTCCTCCTCAGCCGCTTCAGCTTTTGGCGTTTTTTGGCGTTTTTTGGCTCCCAGTGCTCAGCACTCGCCCTTGCTGCTTGCGGCTCACTCCCCTCAGCTGTGGCTACTGAGGCTCTGCACGTCTGCTCTCTGCTGTGCTCTCTGAATTGGTTCATCAGCATTCGAGAAGTAACAGTGCTTCAGTTTCATCATCAACGCTCTACATTGAAACAATAACCAACAAATTAACAATAACTTGTAAGCACTAGGTTTACCACTAAATTTTGGTTACGTGCTACCCACCATAAAACACTTCAGTGCTGTGTTAGGGGCAGTAAGTGCCATGCAATTGCAAAGCAAAACAGTACAAGACCTACAGCTGAGTGGCTTACGATTGTCACCAGAACTCTTGCAGGGCTCCGTATGATCATATTACACATTACCTATTTTGTAGTTTTAATAATCCGTGATTATTTTGAAGCAGTTAGGTTGGAAAAGGTCTGTTATTCAAACAATTATGATGATGACATTTTTTTGTTTTGTTTGTACATAGTTTTTTAAACCATATAAAGGCCATGCTGTCATTTGCTCATATGAATGAACATAAATCCTATATACTAACTGTTTTGCTGAACCAGTATTATTATTAAAATACAATAATCAAAAATATTTAACATAGTTGGTACGCCCACATTCAACACATATTTTATAAAGCCAAAATTTAATATAAAGTTAATAGTGAACAATCATGGCTATCTTTCCATTAACTAGAATAATGCTAACAGTATGCTATATGTCGCACTCTAAAGAATTACCATCCAAGAAACTAATGTTTTAACAAATTGTTTTTTCACCTTCCATAACAACAGCACTTAAATTGTAGGGTTTGCTGATTTTTACACAGTCTCTCTGGTAAAACTAGCACAGCCTGTCATGTTTTTAAGTCTCGTGGCGTTTACAGCGCGAAGCGCTGTCTCGGTGTCAGCGGCTCAGCTTTCCAGGAGACAAGAGCTGGCCACGCGCATCGTGAAGAATCGGATTGGAGCGGGCCATGCGCACGTGAATGCGCGCTCCATTGAGCAGGCCACAATTCCCTTACAATGCGCGCTTACACAGACAGTGAACTTTTAACGTTAGCTTTTTTTTTTTTCATTTTCAGCTTTCAGTTTCCTTAGGTTTCAGTTTTGTTCCAGCTGGCTCTGTGGCTCCCGTGTGCACGTGAACACGCGCTCCATTGAGCATGCTACAATTAGCTTTGGTGTCCTTAAGTTTCAGTTTTATGCTTACTTTTGTCCAGCTGGCTCGTAAAAGCAGCGTGCACTTAAAAGCAAGTGGCGCCTTGCTGACGCTAGTAAATGTCAATTATTCATGGGTTTTCAGGGTGCCGTGATCTCGCAGTTTAACACCATGGGAGGGGATGCTTTTGTTTACATGGCGCCGCATGCCTATTTTTTTTCTTTTCTGTCGCATGTTTTTTTTTCGTACTGCGTGTCAGGCGACCAAGGGCATGAATGTGGTAAATGCAGCAAATTCACGTCTTGTAATGTTTGCTGTTTAAAGCAATTGCGTTTTTTTGTATTCGTACTGCGTTCCAGGCGACCAAGGGCATGGAACCAGCCTCAGCTAGATTTTATTTTGTTTGGGGGGAGGAGGGTTGGGGCGGGGTACAAAAGTGCCTCGTAGGCACTACTGGACACGAGGCTCCTCCTCACACTGAGGTTGTTCTGCAAGTTGGCAGCAGGTATGCTACAACTTAAAACAGGATCAGATCACCACGCCCCTCTGGTAACTCACACACAAACCACATAGATTTAATAGCAAATAACCTTCAAACCAACCCTGACAAGGATTTTGTTTTATTATTTGAGTGGGGTTTCCACCCCTCTTAACTAATAACTTAATTTTTAACATCGTGGAGTGGAATTGTGTGGAGTGGAATTGTGTGGAGTGGAATTGTGTGCATGGAGCGGTGTGGAGTGGAATTGTGAGGCATGGCATGCAATTGTGTGGTGTAGAGTGACATTCTGTGGCATGGTGTGGAATTATGTGGAGTGGCATGAAATTCTATAGAGTGGAATTTTGTTGCATAGAATGGTTTCGTATGAGATGCAATTGTGTGCAATGGAGTGGAATTGGGTTGCACAGAGAAATTGTGTGGAGGGGAATTGTGGGGCATGAAATTGTGTGATATGGAATGGAATTGTGTGGCATAGAGTGGAGGGTGTGTGATTGTGTGGCTTTCAGCTGTGTGGCATGGAGTGTAATTGAGTGGTGTGGAAATGAGTGCAGTGGAATTGTGTGGGGTATCTTCAGTTTGTTATTTTGGAAAGTACTGTGCCTGTCCTCAGCCACCTTCTTTTATTATTATTTTTTTTAATCTGGTAATAATTGATACCATGACAGCTTGTTATTTGTCTAAAAGTATCATTTTCTCCCAGTATATTACACTGTGATTTTGATAAACACATGGTCAACCATGCCAACATAAGTTAAAACCCCTAAATGTGCATCTGCTCTTCCCCCATGACCGGTATGTTCTGATGTACCCATTTTTATGTCTCTCCTGCTGTGAGCACATTGGCTATCTGGTGGGATGGCTATTGTTGACTAAAAAGAGCATGGAGCCCACCCATTGCTTACCATTAATTGGTATCATTGTCACTCTACTTTGCTGCCTCATAATTGACTAGTGTATGCCAGGCATCACTTTCTTTACTTTGTGCGGGGCATTAACCCTAGCCCAGGTTGATTTATCTTGATTTTGTCTGTCCACTGCTCACACTGTGTTTCAGGTACTATTTCTTTCACTGCTGCCACCCAGCTCCATCTCCTTTCATCCTCAACCGGTATATTATATGTTGCTCTCTTGCCCACTACAGGGATGTGGAATTCCTAAAGCCAGACGCCCAGGACATATTATTTGGGGTAAAAGGCAACACGTTTTCATGTTTGTTTTGTCCTTGGGACAAGTAGGTCCAACCCCCTGCAGCACAACCACTTTGTCTGCCAGTTTGCAGTACCCACATTATGAATCAGGGAAGGGCACTGTCTGCAGTTAAGGTCCTATTTTTGTCCATATGTTAATGCTGTTCAAACTTGTATTCATGGTTCATTAATTGAAAGCCTTTATAATTAGGGTGAGCGCTCCAAGTAAATGTAAGCTCGGACTGCACTACTGACAGTGGTTCCAGTATAAAAATGTGTACACACATTTTTAAGTTTAGCAATATGAGGCTATGTATAATGCTCCCAAAATACTCTCTTATTTGATGAAAATATTTGCAGAAGCTTGAAAGCAACATTGATTATTCTTTGCTTTCAAAATAAAATGTCCCAAAAAAACATTTAGCTCAACTACCTGAAAATTTCAGGTACCATTTCTTTGCAGCATAATTTATTAACATGTGTTGATGTATACTAGTATTGCCCAAAAATATTCATAATGGAAAATTGGTGTAACCAGTTTCAATAAGATTATGGGAAACAAAAAGAAACCAGCATTGGCAAAGCCAGTAGGTCTGAAATTGATGGTCAGCCTTTTACTTTTGTCAACGTGTGAATTGTTCTGGCATGGTTTTTGTAAAACCTTATTGGTGTGGGAGCTGCCGGGCCTATTGACAAAAGCAAAAATAGTTTTTGGTTTCAAACAGCACACACTCCCTCACTAGTTACTTGCACTGAACAAAGCTACCTTGTGTACCGATATGTTCCTTGTGAAAGAGCAGAATGCTGTCATTCACAGTGAAGCCAGTCGAGAGAGAGAGAGAATTTTAATAAGTGCTCAAAGCCAGACTAAAAGGGGGGCCCAATTATTAAAGAAAGTCTCTAAAGTGCACCCATGGCATATGTCCTTGCATTAAGTGCAGCTATAGAGCTTTCGTGAATTCCCAAGAATTTACAGAAGTAGGACAAGAAATTGTCCTCCTAGAAAATATTTGTGAACTGTATTTTCGCAAGAGCAAATTGCATGTGTAGATTTATTCATTCGAAAATCTGAGTGTTTGCAAGTTCACTTTCACTCCAACTACTTTTTCCTAACTCTGGTAGAAGGTTTACGTCTGCCATTGTCAGGAGTTAATTTCCAACATTTCTCAGTATGGAAAAAGATTAGAGAAGAGTTGTTAAAACCCCTTAAAACTTGCATGTTAGCAGGTTAGCACAGACTCAAAAGGGCATTCTAACCCAGGAACTATTGCTTCCCACTACCTTAATCCCCAGTACGTAGATCTGCAGAAATGCGTCAACATAAGGGGATTGCAAGTATTCAACCACTACTATGGTGTGAGCCCTGGCATAATCACAGAGGCTGTATCAGAGCTCTTACATAATGAGATTGCTTCCTTAACTTGTCGCCACACTACATGGCACCAAGGGGACAAGTGGATTTTGTTACAGGACAGTAGATCTATGAAGCAACTTGCCCCATGAACAAGTAGATATTTTATTGAATTCCACACCCCTGCCACTAACGTCTCATGATCTAAAACTCATAAACAAGCCAGTTCTCCCAGAAGTGCTGTACATTCTAACAAGCTCCTGCATCGGATCGAAGGCATTAGATGTTTACATAAATTGTAGGTCCGATATTTGGTGCCAGTGCTATCAAGCACTATAGGGTAAATCAGTGGTAACTCTCCATAACCACACACTGCCACTCCACGCCACACCATCTGATGAAATAAACACATATATTTTCTGAAAAACAAGACAGTTGGAATTGGTGAGTGCCGAAGACGATAACAGGATTTCAAAGTCCGGTGGTTTGTACTCTGCGGATGTGAAACAGCCAGACCTTCCCGTGGACATCACCCTGCTCTTCAATGCTAGAGTCAAAACAGTGAAGACTAGAAACAAGGCCAGAGGATTAGCTCTGGCATCCGCAGTAAGCATGAACTGTTTAGGAAGAGCCATCCTAGGGGGACTTCAGTGCACAAGCCAAGGAGGTGATATGTAACATTGGAAAATTGAAATATTTTCTTCTGGAACAGAGGAAAGATTCTATTAATACTGGCAGTCTTGTAGCTTCTGGATTTTCTCAGATTGACACAGAATGAAATCAGATTGATCAAGATACATAGATATTTTTGAGGACGTATGCAGATGCCATTCAACAACTGAACATAAAATCTCACAAGGATATAATTTCATCACAGGTGAAAGGACACAGTGTGTCTGTTTAAGTGAAGTTTATCTACATAGAGTTTGTACTCTGAGCAAAATGTAATCTGTTTCAAATGAGTAGCAGAGAAGGAGAGACTGCTAAGACTTCAGCAGGAACAAAGCAATCAATCTAGAACAGCATCTTCGCTATGTGGAAAGAGGAAGTATTCTGTTGAGAAGTCACAAACCAAAGAATGGGACTATAATTATTTGAGCTGACCATCATTGGGTTATGAAGGAATTTCCTGCCAAATCAGAGAAAGACCTATAGGATTCAAAGACACCGAAGAAAAAGAAACTCACATTTTTATTTATTGGCTTTATTACAAATATTGTATGACCTGAATAAATAGACATGTTGTTACCTATGTTCTTTTGACCTACTGATCAATCTTTTCCCAGTTCCGCTTTAATACTCAGTTTCCAGATGGGGATCCACTATTGAGGTTTCAGATCTGATTTTGGATGTTTCTCTTTCAAATATAATTTTATGGTTGTCACTCAGACACAGCCTCTGTGCTTGGTGATGGCTCTCACAGCAGTAGCGATATCGCTGGCTCCAAACAGAAGTATCTAAAGCAAGAACACAATGTAGCATGAGATCTCCGCAACTGGTGTTATCAGCCTTTCTGAGTATTCATCGGGCATAGACAAAAGGGCAGTCCTGCTTAAAAACTTTGACACCTTCAAGAGAAACATATAACCTACCCCTTACCTCTACCGTCTGACCAATTGTGTAACTTAAGAAAAACGAATTAGCATCCCTTTGCTGTAAAGAACCTTACAAAAGTTTTGAGGTAGCCTTTTCTACATTTTCCCTCACTTCAGTTTTGGGTCTCCACCCTATATCTACAGGGATACAGTTAATACACTCCCACATTGTAAGGAAGCTTTATCTACTCTCTATCACGTTATGCAAAATGCACCCCACTGGTTCATGCACTAAGGCTTACATCGCACATGGGGTCTTATGCACATGGGGCAGATTTACTGCGGGCTTGTGTTGCTCTTGCATCAAGCACAGCCACAAAAAGGCCTTAATGGCATTTACTAAGCCACAGAAAGCCACAAGGCATGGCTTACTAAATCCCACGTAATGCAAGGCAGCACAAGTCGTGTTGAAAAGGCATTTCATGGATGGAGCATGAGCGTTATCATGCATGCATCCATGGATTTTGATGTAATCCCAGATTTACTAAATTGAGTAAAACTGGGATTGCATCAATGTGGTATGCCGTCCTAAGTAAGGCATAACCTGGAGAAACCACTGCATTGCTCCTCATTACTTCCTCTTTCTATGTATGCTTCATGCTGCAGCCCTCATAGAAAGAGGAAAATGCCTCCAATGATAGTTTTTGGGCAGGAAGATGTTCTTCCTGCACAGAGACAATCCTATTTATAATGTATGAACCATTGCACCATGGTGCAAGGGTGCCTATGTTGGTGCTCGGCATCACACAGTGCAGTGATATGTCATATCTTAGTAGATGTGGCATATTTCTGCTCTTTCACTGTCATGCAATGCAGTGCAGCAAGTTGTCTTGCTGCCTTGCATTGCATGACTTCTTAGTGAATATGACCCTTGCTGCATACCCACTTCATAAATATACACACACAAAATGCCAGCGTAAAGATCCAGCGGTCACACAGTTTTCCTCTTAGGGCCATCTAAGATGATCTATTTGAAGCCTCCATCACCACTTCGGCTCAGAGCTTTCTTATGATCTTGAGCTTCCATCTGCTGATTGCCATATCCATTTGACCCCTTTTAAAAAAAATCTGTTTTATTGATTTTTGGAAACGTAAAAGAAAAGTAAAGTCCACAGTATAGCATGGTGGAAGTACACTTTTTCATACACTGCCAATGTGGCATACACAATGGAATATATAACATGCAAGTCTAGCATATAAGTACAGTGTGGGTAATTGTAAACCTGACAAGTAATGTTGTTTTCATTTAAGCAGCCATCGAACTTTCATAACAAAAAGTTTGGCATGGAAAGTGGGGGATGGAAGAGGTTTTTTTTCAGGGGGGTACTGTGGGATTTGTTTTATTAAAGGTGTTGAGACAAAAAAAAAGCTGTTGCAATGCGGGTGAAATCTACTAGCAAGGAGGAGTATTGTAGTGTGGAATACATATGCAAAGGGGAGGGGGGAATGACAGTGGGTAGCTGCAAGTGTTGAGCATTCGCTGGGCCTCTGTGGAGAGAGGTTGTCATTGCCAGTGAGTTGTTCAAACTCTGAGAAAAGAGTGTCCCATTAGGGTACAATGGGTCTTTTGGGAAGACCTCGTATTTCCTTGTAGTGGAGAGTGTCCTATTCTGCCATGGGCCACTCACAGACAGTTCCGCACAAGGCTGTCACTTGGGGGTGGTGGTGGAGGGGGTAGTTTAGGGCTGTCTGGGATCAGCAATGCAAGGTGAGGGTACTTTTGGCAAAAGGTTTGGCATGGAAATTGGGGAAGAGTGGTGGATGGAAGAGTTTTTTTTTATCAGGGGAGGGTACTGTGGGATTTGATTTATTGATGGTGTCCAATTACCAATGTATCTATTAATTTTGTTATGGAACTCCTAAGGAGGTCCACAAAAAACGCATAATCCGGTAAAAGAAAAGAAACAACCAATACATTTAATACAAAATTCTTCCTTCTACATTGCTATGGATATTCTTATATCAAACAGACTGAGAAGTGTGCAAATAGTGCAAAAATACAAAATGAAGTCAAATATCTAACCAGTAAATTTCTTTTATTGACATAATGAGAAATGTGTAAATAGTGCTATAAATACATAAGACTATAAAAGAAATTCCGAATAAATAGGCAGACATGTTTTTTTTAAAATGAACATATCTTAAAACAAACCATTTCATTCGGAAGGGACAGAACCAAAGATCGTGCCTACTGGGCAGAGTTGATATTATATTTAATAAAAACTGACTTTAAAAACAATTGCCTGGCACTTTGCAGTTTTGGGCATACAAAAGGCACATTATTAAGATCTTGGATTTGCAACTGGCACAATTCACAAATTCTCTTCTCTCTAGGTGTTTTATCCCTAATACCAGTAACATCTCTTAGAGGCAGCAAATTAAGTCTCATTAGGAGTATTCGGTAAGCCTGGGCGAAGCACTACGCTAAGCTCGCGTAGTTTGCGTTACTTTGCACTACGCGAATTGCATGTAGCACAGTGCAAACATGCGTTGCAGTCCTTTTTTGCTTGCAGTCCTTTTTTGCTTGCAGTCCATTTTTGCTTGCAGTCCTCAATCTCAAGTGGGCGTCCCGGTGAGACGTTTTGCTCGTTCACGATCAGCAACATAAAGTTGCCAATCGCGAGCGAGGAAAATAAACTTCCTGGCGAGATTCTCAACGCGGGGAGGTCAGGTTTCTCATTGCAAGTGGTCGCGTAAGCTTGTGACCGCTCCTGATGAGAACCTACAAGTCCACGTTGAGAAGCTGCTGCTCGAGAAAAAATCCACTCGAGCGGCAGAAAATGACAGCTCACACTGTGCAAGATGCAATTTTTAATGATTGCACAGTGCGGACAAGCATCCGGCACTGTGCAATCATCGCGAACAGCGCACTACGCAGTTCTCATAGTGCGAAGTGACCTTCGCGTATCTACGCGTAGAGCTACTACGCAAACTACGCCCAGGGTTAGTATTAGGCTTCTAATCCAGTGAGGGATATTCCAAGTTAAATAAGGCTGTGGTTTATTCATCAAAGCACTCCCTATGACCGCCTCATTACTGGACAGGGACTGGCTGGAGGCAGCATCTCTCGCCAAACTGATCTGAGAATCTAAACTTCTTTAGAAGTTATTTCAATACAGGTTTGGACATAGGAGAAGCAGAATTCAAACTAAGGTCAAATGTATCCTTTGCATATACAAAGGACCTAAAAAAAGTCGATTATTCCTTTTGCATGTCAAACATTTCTATTCTCAGGGCAGCCCTAAGTGTGCCCTCCTCTACCAAAAATAGGGAATTACCCCACCTAAGAACTGCAGCCAGAGTTAGGGTAAAGGACGAGACTAATCCAAATTTGAGGCGTAGTGCATGTGGGTCTGCCAAAGAGTTTAAATTGCAAATTTGATGCAATTTTCTTCCTTCCACCTTATCGAAAGAAAGCCAATAGTTCATGTCCAGCACTTGTTAACAAAGGAGGGATTTTGACCTCAAAAACAGATAAAACATGGCCAAAGTGGCGTCTCCCGCAAGTTTTGTAGAATCTGTTTAGTGCACTTGCCTTGGAGACGGCTTTACTGACACAATGTTTAATGTGCTCTGAATCTCGGACAGTTTTAGAAAAACCCTTCCTCAAATATAGGTACGAGTCAACCAGTTCCAGTTTTTCGTAACCAAGCATCCATCTTAAACATCTCCTTATTTTATGCCCCTTCTTATGCAATACCAAATCTTACTTTTTGCGATATTTATTTTCAAGAAGTAAGCCTCTGCATATTTACTTAAGGCATCTAGTCGACATTGCGGGCCAATAGGCATTAGATAAAATATTGCATCTGCGTGTAATAGAGAGCCAACGGACATTGTATCAATTTTTGGTGCACCCCCCCTTTGCGTGTTCAGAGTACCGGGGAGATCGGCAATATACAGGGAAAATAAGAGGTGCCATTAGGCAACCCTGTTTGAGCCCATTATGCATTCTAATTTTACATGATAGCCCCTGTGAACCTCCCATCAGAATCAGCCCCACTTGTCTGTATGCAATTCCATAATCAGACCCAAGAGATTATCTGGTATGCCAAGGAGGACACATTTTCTCCACAGCGTCTGGTGGTCCACTTTGTCAAACGCAGTAGAGAAATCTATAAAAGCTGCATATATGAACATTCCTCGGACAAAAACATATTTCTCTACAATTGTCTGAACAACCGCTATATTATCCAAGGTGCCATGGTTCTGTGTAAATCAATGGAAAAAACTACCTAGGCAGTCATTTATAAAATAAACACACACTGCGAAAAAGGACCAACAATGAGAGTGAACAGCTTCCAATTAAAAACATAAGTTTATTACAGTCACATAAACAATGGTTAAAAAGTACATTTCATAAAAAGTTGTAATCACATAAATCATAACATAAAAAGTTTTTTGAACATAGAGGGGTGAGTTGTAAGTCGACGCGTTTCGGCGACCAGCGCCTTTCTCAAGACAATTGTTACAACTATCTGCAAATGAAATAATGTATAGTGTTAATTACATCATTTTCAGTTATTACATTAATATGTTTATTCTATACATTTTCTTTAAAAAATAACAGAAGCATTGTTCAGAATTCTCAGGTCCTAAATCTGTCCTTAACACAGTTGATAATTTGCAAAAGTTGTAAGACATGAATTAAGTTGTCATAACCTCTAATTATGGCCTGCTATTGATACTGATATGTATATATATGAGCCACAGTGTGTTGATATAATGACTGGTGGCTTATTAATCTCAATGTATTATTATTACGATTTTGAGCATCATTATTGTACAGAACATCATTTATGGCAATTGCTGATTTGGAACATTCTTAATAGTATGGCAGACGTAGTTAGATATCTAATAGAACAAATAGGAACAGGTCTAACTCCATTGTGCATTTTTATGATCAATTATATAGTCATCATTTTGTAGCAGTGAATGACGGTGATCAAAGCTAACGTTAGATCTTGATTAATAAGATGGATATAAATAAAAGAAAAGCAGAAAAAAGATAAAGTGGGGATAGCAAAAAGGAAAGCTAAATCTCATAGTTCTTTTATTCCACATGAAATGATATTTCTATGTTCTATTATTTATTGTTAAGGTCTTAGTTGGATCTATCACATGGATATTTCAGTTCTTATGAGAGTATATATAAAACTAATTGATTTTCCTATTTATGAATAACTGTGTAAATATCTGGTAGATTTCCTGATCATTATGATAGATTATCGCTGACGGATGTCAATATGTTCATATATCTCATATTATACTTACCACAAATGGGTAATAACGTCAAAAATGAATTATGATATTGACGTTAGGGCGGATGCATCTATTATTCTGAACCAGAAGCAAAATTGATACAAAACTGATTTGGCAATGTTGACGACTACAAAAATGAAAAATACAAATGGTATTATAGGTATACATAAATGTAATCCTATCGAAAGATGGATAATAGATTTATAAAGTGGACAACTGAACTATTTTAAAGACTTGTCATGTCCTATGATCTTGCTAGATGGTTGATAAATATTTCAATCTGTAGTTCTAGGATTTAAAAATACCTGAATACATAAAAAGAATAGTCTGTTAGGATATAATTAGAGATGAACTATGTCTGTTAATTTACAGCGCTAAGCCACTGCTAAATGTACTTAGTTCCTCTTCTTACCCAAATATGAGCATTAGAAGAGTGTCACCTCCACACTGTATTTATATGTTAGTAGGGTCTCAGGGTCTGATATGCTCACGATATCTGATAATGAAAACAATTAAAATACGGACATATCAGTCTGTAGATCTATTTTATTCACTCCAAACGACAGGCATTCTTAACAGAGCCCTATTGCATGCTTACCAGATTTGTTTTCAAGGGGAGACCGTCACTGATAGGGAGTCACAAGCTGATTAGAAATTTCTGTGTATGAGAAGACTTTCTATACACTAACGCCTGATTCCTTAAATGACAAGAGCAGTGCTTATTATAATTTGAGACAAAGCTTTATCTTAGGCAGAGTCTGGTCAAACAGATAATTTCGTGGGTAATTACTAGTACCATACCGTTATGGATAACTGGTAACTTCTCTGCACAATGGCAAGATGAAGGTGGGGCGTGTAATTACAATCAATACAGCTTTCCAGATACCTGCAGGGGAACATTAATTCCTAAGTTATGGTCAGGCCAGATATTTCTGTTCTCGACGCGTGTTAATCTATCTGTGCCGGTGGCTTACCTTTAGATACTGGAGATGAGGTAGCGTGGAGGCGAACGTCTGCTTCGGGCGTAGTCCCGGGATGAAATGAAAGGGAAGTGCAGCGCGCGCGTATTTAAGTGCACGTCAATGCCGCTAATTAGGCTAATCCTGACCCAATTAGTGCGTAGAACCCGAGGAAAGACTATGATCTACTCGCAGGGGTCACATGAAAACACGCTGTTACTATGGGAACTAAACGCGCGCCTCTCTTTACTGATGTTAGCTCTAACTCAATGACAGACTGAGGTCCAAATAACGGACGGTAGTTTGTATTAAACATGCTTTCAGTCTAGATTAATGGATTAAATTTCTATCGATAGTATGCATCTAAATAGTGATTCATGGGACTGAGTTAACAATGAATGGGATATCAAATACTCTAAACAAGAACTATTTTCCTACGTTATTTAAACGGAATGCTGAAGGGATGGGTCTTCTGTTTTCCTATAATTTTATTTTTTAAAAGATAGCATTCTCCCACGGGATTTCACTATTCAATCCCTCACGGAATGTATTGAGAGAAAAAATCCAGAAGACTTCGCGTTTTTTGCGTATCGCTTCACCTCCTTTATCATCAGCAATGTTGATTTTTTCCAATATACGCCAAGTGAAATCATTGGGACCATGGCCATGATCTACGAAATGTTTCACTATGGGTGCAGTCAGTTTTTTAGTTTTGACTGCTGAACGATGTTCTGTCAGTCTTGTCTGTATTGCACGTGATGTTTCACCTACATACCCTTGAGAACATGGGCATTTCAAGAGATATATGACGTTAGAGGTTTTGCAATTGTACATCTCCTTAGCATTGGCTGTATATCCGTTGTGTGTAAAGGTAACTCCTGTGTCTATGTTTACACAGGATTTGCAACTAGAGCAAGGAAAGGTACCTTTCACTGGGTTGTCTCCAATTAGGGATTTCTGCGCCATATGATTGGAATCAACAGGCTTTTTAATTCTGGAGTGGACTATGTGATCTTTGATGTTTTTATTGCGCCTATGGGCAAAAAGAGGTTTTTCAAGTTTGATGGCTCCATTGCTGTTCAGGATGTGCCAAGAGGAGTTAATTACCTGTTTGACTTTCGCATTGACTGTTGAATGACGTGTGATGCAGACTAGTTTGTTTGCTTCTGTCTTAGGTTTGTTTCTCAACAAACAGTCTCTGTCATAGTACCGTGCTCTTTTATATGAATCTCGCACTAGCCTATGAGGGTAGCCACGGTCTAAGAATTTTTGTCTCATCCCTGCTGCCTGTCTATCAAAGTCTGCGAGACTGGTACAATTTCTCCTGACTCTCAAAAATTGTGAGAAAGGGATGCTTTGTCTCTGATTCCTTGGGTGGAAACTACGAAAATGAAGGAGGGTATTCCTGGCGGTCGGTTTTATAAAAAGATCTACTTTCAGTTTTCCTTCTTCATGAAGAATCCAAATATCTAAAAATTCCAACTTTTCCGAACTAATGTGGGAGGTAAATTTAAGATTGGGGTCGCATGTATTAAGCCATGCTAGAAAATCATCCAGCGTCTCTCTCCCATCGGTCCAGACAAAAAAGATGTTGTCTATGTATCTGGACCAATGGGAGACGGACTCGAAAAAAGGCGCTACGTCATTATAAATATGACGCGCCTCGAATTCAGCCATGTAGATATTTGCTACAGACGGTGCCACTGAGGCCCCCATGCTGACTCCTTTTGTTTGTCTAAAGAGTTTATGTCCGAATTCAAAAATGTTCTCAGTCAAGACCATCTGAAGACATTGCAGCAAAAAAGTTTTAGGGCAGGGTACTGAGTAGAGGTCTATGAACCATTCTACTGCTGTGAGAGCCTCTCTAATGGGAATGTTACTATAGAGAGACTCTATATCGAGAGTGACGAGAAGATCTCGTAACGGGTTAAAACTTATACTTTCCACTTTGTTGATCATCGCACTGGTGTCTTTAATGTACGATGGGACATTCGGTATCTGGGGACACAAATAACTGTCCACATATTTAGATAGTGCCTCTGTGGGGGTGCCTATTGTGGAGACGATCGGTCTATAGGGGGGATTTTTTTCGTCTTTGTGAATCTTTGGTTGTCCATAAATACAGGCAGTCTTGCCCGCATGGGTGTTTAAATAGTCAAACTCTTGAGCGTTGATATCACCGTTTTCTAAGGCTCTGGTAGTTATTTGACGAATGTCTTTAGTTATTTTGTTAATGGGATTATTTCTTTCAGGCTGGTAGAAAGTTTGATCTTCTAGCATTTTTAACATGTTGCTCTCATAAATTTTTGAGTCGAGTACTGCTATGCCTCCGCCCTTATCACAGCTTTTGATTGTGATAGATGAGTCGGAGGCGAGTGTATGTAGGGCATCATGCTCTAATTTATCCATATTATAAATCGGTTTAGGAATGAAACGAATACTTTTTTCAAGTTTCTTGAGTACAACCAGCTCAAATGCTGCTACCTCTGGTCCAATCTGATCAAGGGAAGGGCTAAAGGTGGATGGAAGTCTTAGGGTAAGAGGTTCTGATGCTAACGGCTCGACTGTTTCATTCTGGAAGAACTTTCTTAATCGGATCTTCCTAAAAAAGGATATTATGTCACTATATAGCTCAAAGACATTCGTATTACAATGGGGAACAAACGATAGTCCTTTTGATAGAACGCTAACACTAGATTCATTTAGAGGGGTACTGGAAAGGTTAAATATGGGAATTACATCCCCGGTTTCCAGTACTGTCTGCTTCTTGTCTCTCTTACAAACTGGGGCTCCTGTTGTTGGTAATGGTTCTGAGGATCTTGTTGGTAATTGGGATCGGGTTGATAATGATGCTGGGGTTTGTATCCCCCCCTGGTCTGTGTTTGGAACCTCACTCTGGGTCTTCCGCGGCGACCGCCACGGTTCCCTAAAAAAGGAGTCTGATTTTGGTTTCGTTTGGCTTGAGCAGCGTTGTAGTTGCTATCTGATTCATAGAAGGGATCTTCTCCTTCCCCTCCTGATTCAGATGAGACAGAGAAATTGTTAACTCTCTGTTGTTGATTTCTATTTGTATCTAGATAATGGTTTTGTTTATAGAAGTCAGCTCTAAGGTAGGGGTATGCTAGTTCTACAGAATAGATTCTTTTCTCTTTTGTGAGTTTGTCGTTTTTACGTTTTTCTAAATAATTTACAAAAGATTCTACTTCTTTGTTGAGATCTTCTAATTTTTTCATCGTTTCTTCTAGGTTCCCTAGTTGTTTTATGGCCTCTTCCAGAGTCTCTATTTCCTTTTTAATATCTAATGCTAGCTCTTTGGCAGTTGCTACTATGAGCATCATTAAGTCTCGCGAGCACCGACTCGCGATCATGCTCCATTTTTCTATAAAATTGCGATGATGTACGAACAGCCCTGGGATATTTCTTACTCTTAAGCCCATGGGGATGATGCCTGATTTCAGATAAGCTAACATAAATTCCCCATGGGCTTCCATTCGTCTTAATTTCTTTTTAATTGAAATATTTATCAACCATCTAGCAAGATCATAGGACATGACAAGTCTTTAAAATAGGTCAGTTGTCCACTTTATAAATCTATTATCCATCTTTCGATAGGATTACATTTATGTATACCTATAATACCATTTGTATTTTTCATTTTTGTAGTCGTCAACATTGCCAAATCAGTTTTGTATCAATTTCGCTTCTGGTTCAGAATAATAGATGCATCCGCCCTAACGTCAATATCATCATTCATTTTTGACGTTATTACCCATTTGTGGTAAGTATAATATTAGATATATGAACATATTGACATCCGTCAGCGATAATCTATCATAATGATCAGGAAATCTACCAGATATTTACACAGTTATTCATAAATAGGAAAATCAATTAGTTTTATATATACTCTCATAAGAACTGAAATATCCATGTGATAGATCCAACTAAGACCTTAACAATAAATAATAGAACATAGAAATATCATTTCATGTGGAATAAAAGAACTATGAGATTTAGCTTTCCTTTTTGCTATCCCCACTTTATCTTTTTTCTGCTTTTCTTTTATTTATATCCATCTTATTAATCAAGATCTAACGTTAGCTTTGATCACCGTCATTCACTGCTACAAAATGATGACTATATAATTGATCATAAAAATGCACAATGGAGTTAGACCTGTTCCTATTTGTTCTATTAGATATCTAACTACGTCTGCCATACTATTAAGAATGTTCCAAATCAGCAATTGCCATAAATGATGTTCTGTACAATAATGATGCTCAAAATCGTAATAATAATACATTGAGATTAATAAGCCACCAGTCATTATATCAACACACTGTGGCTCATATATATACATATCAGTATCAATAGCAGGCCATAATTAGAGGTTATGACAACTTAATTCATGTCTTACAACTTTTGCAAATTATCAACTGTGTTAAGGACAGATTTAGGACCTGAGAATTCTGAACAATGCTTCTGTTATTTTTTAAAGAAAATGTATAGAATAAACATATTAATGTAATAACTGAAAATGATGTAATTAACACTATACATTATTTCATTTGCAGATAGTTGTAACAATTGTCTTGAGAAAGGCGCTGGTCGCCGAAACGCGTCGACTTACAACTCACCCCTCTATGTTCAAAAAACTTTTTATGTTATGATTTATGTGATTACAACTTTTTATGAAATGTACTTTTTAACCATTGTTTATGTGACTGTAATAAACTTATGTTTTTAATTGGAAGCTGTTCACTCTCATTGTTGGTCCTTTTTCGCAGTGTGTGTTTATTTTATAAATGACTGCCTAGGTAGTTTTTTCCATTGATTTTTTCCCTGACCTAGGGGTTGTATTGTTAATTTGTATACAGGGAACCCTTGTTGTCTTCAAAGATGGTTCTGTGTAAAACCAGCTTGTTCCGTGGGAAGTATATTCTGATCATAGACCCATTGTTGAAGATGGCTTAATAAGCTTTTGGCAAATAATTTGTCTGAGGCATCCAGGAGGGCAATCTGTCTAAAACTAGTCGTTTTCAGCCCTTTTTTATACAGTGGGACTATAATGCTCCCCTTTAAAGAGGGGAGGGAATTTTATAAATGAGAAAGCAATATTTAAAAAGAGGCTCTAAAAAAATCACCCCACGCTTCTGGTTCCTTTTTAATTAGTGCAATCGGGAATCCATCTGGCCCTTGTGAGCCCGAGATTCTTGAATGAATGAATGAATGAATGAATGAATATAGAATTTATAAAGCGCTAACTTAGCCCAAGGGTGTCAAGGCGCTATCAGCAGAACAATATACAAGCAGGTGAGGACACGCTCAAACAGATAGTGTTGGAAACAGGCAGGTCTTTAACGCCTTTCGAAAAAGGGTGTGTGATAGTTGCCCTGAAATTTCCTTTGGGAGGGAATTCCACAATTTAGCCGCGACAGTTGAAAAAGGCTCTGCCACCCCATCTCACCCTTTTAAACCTAGGAATTGGTATGGGTAGTGCCCTCTGCCTTGAATCACAGTATTTCACAATCAAGCGCCAATATTTTTGGCCCTTGCGGCTTCCCTCAGCCCAATCCACTTGTTATCCAACTCCCTTCTTTTTTCACAGAGCATAATATGTCTTTTTGCTTGCTTAAGGCGATCGATTTCCCGCTGACGGCGAGTGAAGAAATGTATATGCTGTTTTTGGACAAGATGGTTAATTGCTTCTTTTAAGGAAATCATGAAACATTGCCTGTTTATACGGTGAGGTACAGAAGATGTAGAACTTAAATTACAAATCTTTTTCATTTGAGCTTCAAAGAAGGGTATAATATTAGAGTGAGTTGAACCCTGCTGTTCTACTTAGTTCATCTTTACAATTGAGCCTACTTCAAAGATTTTTTTTTTGTGTACAGAAAGACCAACCATTTGCTTTGTTAAAGGTAGCCCTGCTCTGCCCAGCATTCCCAGAGTCCAAAGTGGGTAGATCAAAAGCCACTGTCATGCCTACTATGCTATGGTCGCCCAATCGACGGACAGAAAAAGAAGTTATCACAAGCCCCAAACATTTGGTAGGACACAATCACATAGTCTAAGTCTGAGTATGTTGTGATTAAAAGGTCAAATGTGCTGTTTTGTCAGCGGGCACTCTCCCATTTAAAATAACAAGATCTAACTTCTAAGGCAAGCAAGACAAACCCCCGCTTATCTGTTTTTACTTTGTTTGGTAATGAAATCTCGGGAATGTGCCAGATTTCCTCTTTGTCTGTGTTTGCATAAATCCCCGAGGCAGAGTTAGAAATTTTGGCATTTAAATCCCCCACTAATGTTACTAGAGGGCATTCTTCCCTGATCACTATATCATGAATAACAGAGAAAAATTCTCGCAGAAAGTGATCAGATTTTTTCCCAGGAGGTATATACACATATGTTAGATTATATACGTACACACATGTGTTTTTTACACTTTTTTTTTTTTTTTACACTTTACTTCCGGAAATTTATGCTTATTTCACATATTGGGTTACTTCACTTTAATTGAGTTCACGTCACTGTGGGTTTATCATTTCCGTTATTTTGTTTTCTACTTTTCCAAAATGGCCCCGCATGCTTCACTACTGCGTATCATTGCACTGTTTTTCAATGGCCACCGTACTCCAGACTGTTTCGCAGTCCGTCGTTCATGTTGTTTGAATGCACCGGGCGTGCTGTTTGAAGTACGAGTATCAGTTAGCTCGGCTTGCACATGCGAGCAGGAATTTGTGGTGAACATTGCGTGAATACACCTTTTCTAGTAAGTCTCTACTCGGGGGTTGTTTAATCCTCTCCGGCACATACGAACCATAATCTGTGATACTCAGCGAGTGAATATTACGTATTTAGCGAGTATCCGTTCAGGGTGTTTGTTCTAGGGTTATTGGCACTTTTAGTTTGGTACTCTTGGTCACCACGGTGTTTACTACTTCTAAGTGCACTTTGTACATAACGGATTTTTTTTCAGTAGCATATCACTACAGTCACTATTCTTTTCTCTCTTATCCGTCACATGATGCGTAGTGCATCCCCGATACTTGAACCTAATGATTATCTAATTGGCACTTTCCACGACTGTCTCTTTTTGCCACATCATGCATGTTTAAAAATCACAGAGATGATTTAAGTATTATTGATAATTAGTTGTTCATTTATTTGTGGATACATAGGAGATATCATCCCTGAAAACAGTTAGTTTTTATTTTTATTTACAGACTATTCCCCTGATGAAGGGCTGGATAAGCCCGAAATGCATAGGGATGTAGAAAAGAAAATTGTGGATGTATTTACTGATATTTAAGGAATACTTGTATCACATGGAATAAGAAATGAATTTGGAATGAAAACTTGAATACTACAAATTACAAATTAATTTCGAATGAACTTGGTGTTTGTTTGAACTTTATCATACCTACGGGTATTACTCAATGCGGTGCACTGGGGGACAACTCCCACCGGGAGATTGCTATTTGGTATATACATATTCGCCACAAGGAAAGAAGTGGACCTGCCAGATTCTCCCAGACATGCTAACTTTGCACATATACATAGATTTGAGGGGTGATAAAAAACCTTCTGGTTCCAGTTAATGGAATTTTTAAGTAAAATCGAAACCCTCTCCACTGGCTTGACCCCTGTCCGAACGCCTAGCATAGCAAGAATAAACAAAATATCCATCCCATTCAAATTCTTTGCAAGACTACGTTTCCTGTAAACATATAACTAAAGGGTTTTCCGAGAATTAAATTTTGTTTAATTTGGACCCAAGCCCGCCCTATTCCAGGACCAAAGTAGCCCACTCAGGCTACCTCAACGAATCAGTCCTTACTGCTTCCGTATGAGTGTTATTCAGAGTTCTTGCAATCCAGCTCCATTGGCATATTAGTCTGCTATGTCTAAGGCCTGTGGGGCAACTGGCGCATTGGGCACAAGACTTATTGCGCGCCCTCTCCAGTCCACGGACACCACTATATCTTTTGAATTGCCCACTGGATACTCTGTATTGGGGCCCAGTGCATTCAACACCACTAAATTGGTAGCCTTAGAAACTTTCAAATAATGGGTTTTTGGGCCCGCATTTTGGCAATCCTCATATTCATTAACAGATGTTATATCAAGCCCTCATTTTAAAAAAAAATTACAATTTTTCAAGACCAAGTTGGCCACTATCAGAGAGCAGAAGGTGACCCTAGAATATTGAACAGTGTCATGTAAATTAATCATCACATTTAAGATATACTTGCTTGTTATCAAATTTAATGCTTCTAGTTCCAAAAATAAACTGAGACTATAACCTCTGTTTAATGGTGTGGATTCATTGTCAAATAGCCAGGTAAAATCCACCATGGGAGATAAGCTGGTCTGTACCCCACTGGTTTTCTTTGGGGCATCTCTCCAAGGAATCCATAAAGGAACCCCATCAATGAGTCTGGCAATGTGTGCCCCACCATGGTGTTGGGCTTTCGAATATGAAGCCATATTAAGATTTGGGGCCTCAGTGTTTCTACCAGATGGAAATGATGGTCCTAAATGAGTTCTATTCGCCCCAAGCTGTGGGCTAATTAGAACATGGGGCCCTCCCTTTAAGTTTCCGCCCACCCTGGGATCAGCAGTCTATGACCCCAGTCCCTGTCTGCAATGGGCAGACCCCATAACCCATTTGTATTTCCCCTTACAATGGATCCACAAACTCTTTAAAGGCAGGATGGACTACTTGGAGGGTTAGCGGCAACTGAGTTAGAGGAGGAACTCCCGGTCCAGAATCCCCCCATACTCTGTTAGTGCCGTGGGTGCTCTACAAGTTCTCTCGCATTGCCATCTGCTACTGACTTTTCAGGGACTCCCTTCTCTGTTAATAAATGGATGTCACTCTGGCTTTCCAAAATTCGAGAAAAGTGCAATTTTGACACTTTCCGTTTAGGAAGTAGTCTCATTTTTTTAATGTTTCTTTTTCATATTTCCCCCTTATGTTTTATTACTAGACTATCCCTCTTACCGACTTTCTGTCCCCTCTTCCCTAGTGGAGTAGGGGAGCACACCCGGGAGGTAGTTAGAGTGATTTGCACCTCTCCCTCCACCCTCCCCACCTCCTTAGTCTGTTTGGCATGGCCCCTGATTTTCCTGATTTCTCAAGCGTTCCCCCTTCTGCCCTTCATAAACAGAGGGCTGATTTTCAAATTAGACTTCTCATAGGGGGATTCCGTTCAACCTCCTCAAATAATATATTTAAGCATAACTCTTTCTTTTCGAGATTACATACAGGAGCCATGGGAGTCACCAGGGAAAGGGGGGTTCCTGCCTCTACAGAGACTTCTCTCGCCTCAGCCGATGGGGGGTGTTGAGAACGCCTATCGCTCAGCCATTCTCCCACCTGGGGGGGAATCGTGGAGATAGGTTTAGTGATGACCGACTTCTTTGTCTTATGCACTTCAAATAACATTACAGAAATCATTTACAGTATGTGGTCAGAACTCTGTACAGACTTTTCTAATAAGAACAATATGGATTTCAATTTTTTTTCAGTACAAACAAGGTATTCTGAGGGTGCACCCTCTCTCTCATTTCCACATTTCTGTTGAGAATCAGGCAAGAATACATCATGTGCAGACTTCATAGATGTACCAATCAGATGACTTGTACTACAATATAAGAGAGGCAAAGAGACGCCTAGGAGAGGAGCTTACGATTGGAGTATTTTCTCCCCTGTAACCATTCATTAACTGATTGTCCTTATGGCTACTGTCAAAATGGTCACCCCAGCCCCTTTTTTGAGCGTCAATGTCCCTGAGTGTAAAATCTTCCCCTTGCAGTGACTCTTCACATAGGTTTGCCTTCTCCGCCATAAGAGTGCCAAGGCAAACATCCGATTTACCATCCCCACCTTATCCCTTATGGAGGTCTGCTTGGGCTAGAGAGGCAACCGGTATACTCTCCATCATGCTGTCGTTCCTTGACTGCTTTGACCTGTTTGACAGAATGACTGACTGACTCTTCTGGGTAGTAATTGGCTGATTCTGCTCACTAGCAAGAAGGTCAGAGTCCAGAGGAGCACCAAGGGATACATCAAAGGATTCTCACTGGAGCTCTCCTCCACTCTTTCGGTAATCTGATCCAGAGGCCTGGGCCCTCCGCTAGACTGCACCTGACACCCCGTGTGCTCCCTTGGAGTTCCAGCGAGTCCGCAAGTGGGAATGTAGAAGAGGTTGAAGAAGATGAAGGCTTTACAGAATGGAAATTAAAAGTCTGGCCTTCTTGGACTACAGCTGCCAACCCAGGGTGAATCTGGGGCAATTTACGAAAAATGCCAGTTATAACAGGGTGGAATTTATATCCGAGATGCTGTAGTTGTCTTGTGCCGTTAAACGATCTTTTCAGTTTGTGGCTTGGTGAGGAGGAGAGCACGCGCCCGGAGAGCAATTTCTTAGAAGTCATCACGCTCTTGGTTTCGAGGTTGCCTAGATAATTACTGCCACCACACGGATAAACAGTTAAACAATTGATCCCTCAATCTGGAAGGGAGAGTACAGACGTCGGCAACAGTGCTTATGTATTGCTTGTCTTCAGTTTATCAATGTTCTAAACTCACTGACCACCAGCCTTTTCCTTCGCTGCCTCGCTGCTTCAACATTCCGGGCCCGCTCTTGACCTGAGATTCAACTCAGTAGGTTTTTTTGGCAGCATATAAAACAATTTCAGACCACAGGGAAATTAAGGTGGATGTCCAGAGGTTGGCAGAGTCCTTGCAATACGTTCTCCAAGGGGGGCCAGAAGGGAGACCAACAGGGAGACAAGCGGGGATAGGTAGCCCAGCTCTCACTTCCTCTCCCCCATCTCCCTGCCTCACCTTTGTGAACAGGCGGCGTTGATGATACAAGTTCCCGCCCGTACCTCAGGCTAGCGACTCTGGTCCTGCAGTCCTACTGCTGCCGCCTTTGTAAGGGGATGAGTGGGGCTATGGGATGAGCTCGACTTCTGCGTATTGTCCATATTCCTGTGGAATATTTCCAGAGGCGCAGCTCGTAGCTCTCTCATCCGCTCCTCTGTTTCACTGCAGGCTCTCAGACTCTCTCACGTGATGAGAAAACCGCCTCCTCAATTTGTTATACTAGCTGACAAGCTAACCACTGCAAGTCACTACAATCGCAGTGGTATTGTCCCGGTATTGGGGGCTGCACTGAAGGCTGTGTGGAACCAAGGTCCGGTGAGAGGCCACAGGCCACCACACACGGCTGCCACCATGAACCGAGAGCAGGAGGTGAAACTCAAGACAGCAGGCGGCAAGTGCAAGGAAAAAACAGCAGATCAGCGTTTCTCCTTGCTCTCCTTGTTCCCGCTCACCACAGTAACACAAGTTAAGTGAAGCATAATTGAGTGAAACAAAATTGAAGCCGCGAGGAGGCAGCAGTGGCGAAGAGGAGGCAGCTGAAGTGGTCACACCGGCACCGCAAGCCTCCGCCGGCTTCCGCGAGCACAGGCACAACCACCGCTCCTAATTCAAACAAGGCACGCTCGCCTACCCTGCCCTGCCGAGGGCTCCATGCCGAAATGCTGCCTCCACGGCCTCTGCGCACCTTACACCGTACAATATTCTCACTCCACCGTGGCCGAGGGTAAACAGCAGGTATAATGCGGTGTACTGCCTTGCCTGCTCGCAATTTGCTCACAGCTTCTGACTTCCTGTCTCCGCTCTCTCCAGCAGTCAGAACCGTAAAAGTGATTTCACAAATATCCTGTTTCTGAAGGTGTCTGAGACCAGAAAAAGGCAGTTGCAACACGGGTGAAATCTACCAGCAAGGAGGAGTGGTGTTGTGTGGAATACATATGTGAATTAGAGGGGGGAATGACAGCGGGTAGTGGCAAGTGTGGAGCATTCGCTGGGCCTCTATAGAGAGAGGTTGTCATTGACAGTGAGTTGTACAAACTCTGAGAAAAGAGTGGCCCATTAAGAGGCAATGGGTCTTTTTCTAAGGCCTCGTATTTCCTTGTAGTGGAGAGCGTCCTATTCTGCCACGGGCAACTTACAGACAGTTCCGAGAGAGGGAAGTTTAGGGTTGTCATGGATCGACAATGCGAGGTGAGGGTACGTTTGTCAAGGAGGTTTGTTAGGGAGGCGAAACAAGATCATATTTTGGGGGATTTGCGGTGTCTGAAAATACAAAGTGGGAATGCCTCCCATGTGTGGATATCGTGGAGCTCTGTGACTCGATGTAAGATATTGTGTACCTTCTCCCAGAACCGGTATAGGGTTGGGTAGGACCAAATCATGTGTTGTAAATCTGCGCCAGGAGCCTGGCATCTAGGACAGCTGCTGCTTGCTTTGGGGAAGAACTGGTTTATGTGGGCTGTGGTGAGGTATGCGCAGTGTAACATGAAGAACTGTAAGTTTTTGAAGCGAGAGTTACAGGTCACCTGTTCTGGGAATGGCAAAGCTATTTTCTACTCATTATCATGTGGTGCATGCCCATACTCTTCCTCCAACCTATGCCGGAGAGGGTCTAGGGGAACCATGGTTAACTTGTGAATAGAATAGTCTGTAGTGCATGGTGTGTTGTGGGTTCCATCTCTTTAGCATTCCACTGGGTATGGTATGTATGGGTGAGATGGCGGTGAAAGAGTAATTGCCCCGGGGGTAAATCCTAATCAGTGACTAGCAGATCAAATGAGAGAAATACGTTTGGGGTAAAGATCCCTAGCTATGTGGATTGAGTGTTCTGTCCAGAGGGCCAGTTTGAGTCAGTATAGGACCCGGAAATTTTGGGAAGACCAACTAAGGGCAGTGCAGGAGCAAACAACAGTATTTTCGAGGACATAGGGTGTGTGCGTGTCATGCAGGTGCGGGTAGTCATTTGTATGTGTTGCGAGGTGGGGTACTGTTTTAGGTAGTAGAAGGTGATGGATTGATGGAGATGACATCAGACAATCCGCATTGTAGGTCCTCCCATGTATCTCCCAGCAGTCCACTGTGAGAGCCACGGCAATTGTGCTGCAATATAATGTACCTTAAAGGACAGGGCACCCAACCCTTCTCAGTCCATCGGGAGCTGTAATTTACAAAGCCAACACAACACCGTCCGCTGCTCCAAATAAGATCCCTTGAAAGAAGGGCGGAGCAAGAGGTAACAAGTGCTAGAAGTGCATTTGCCTTGATGCCCTGCAGTGCCAGCTGGAGGTTTCCATCAAATATGTCCAAGGGATTAGAGGAGGACACCTAAAAAGTGAGTGGCTGTACCCTTCCAAAATAGAGGCACTAGCCCAGGTGTGTGGACCGAGGTGGTTGATCAGGGTGGAAGGGATGTATCTCTGATTTGTCCCAATTCACCCGGAGTCTGGCGGCTGTTGCAAACTCATCTAGTGTATTGCGAAGCAGGGTAAGATCTGAAGTGATGTCTTTTAAATAGATGAGGAGGTTGTCGGCATACAAAGACACCATGAGCGTCCTGTCCTCCAGGGGTATCCCAAGTTAGTGCCCTCCTGTTGTAAGCATTGGGCTAGGTGCTCCATCACAAGGGTAAAGAGCATTGGGGAAGGGGAACCCCCTTTTGCTAGCCATTAGCAATCTTTCCTGACTTCCGCCATCTGAGTTTCTCAAACCCTTTCTGCCATCCTTAACAACCACACTCATTTTCACCCACCCACCTTTAACCTCTTCTGCCATGTTTGAATCCCTCTGCACTCATCTCCTCCCTCAAACTACTGTGCCAGCATCCGACTGAATCTTCTACACTCAGAGGGCAGTGTGTAACAGTCCTGGATTTTTATTCCCTTTGCATTCTCTGATTTATTAGTAAATATTAACCAGTTCTATACATAGGCTTAAGGGATGAGGGTTTCGAGGACATGGCAGTATAAGAAGCATGAATAACAACCATCTACAGAAAGGATGTCCTAATACATGTGATCTAGACTCGCATTGGTGTCCTCCTGCTCCTGGTCTTTCTCTTAATTCCAGGTCCTTCTGTGCCTTTAGGTGTTGGTCCTCATCCTAGTCCTGTTCTAAGTCTTCCTTTTCTAGGTTGTATTGTGTCTCCTGAACCTAATCCTGGCCCTGGTCTAACTAGTTCTGGTCACCTTTGTTTCCTGAATTTGTGGTCCTGTTTGTATTCCTTCCTGCCCCTGGTCTTCTGGACCTGCTCCTGGCTGATTGTTGTATTAGCCATTCTTGGGCCTCCTGATCCTGGTAATACTGGCCCTCCTGGGTACCTATGTACCTAGCCGTATTGTCCTGGTTCTCCTAGGGCTAACACACCTATTCTTCCTGGATTGGGTCACCTAGATTCTCCTTGCCCTGGTACTTTTGGTACTGCCTCCACTTTTCCTGGTCTTGCATATTAGGTGCTCTCAGACTGGGCATGGTCATTGTGGTCCTGCCTGGTCTAAATGGTCATTGTGGATTTGGTTGTCTTGGTTACCCTGATCCTCCACATCCTGGTCTGAATACCCCAGTTCTTAGTCCTCCTACTCCCCATGGAACTTCAGTTCATGATCTCTTGGTTCTGACTGCTCTTGTCCTTCTAGTCCTATTCCTTGTCCTGCTTATTCTGATCCCTCTAGTCCACATAATGGTCAACCGGTTTCTGGTCTTAGTGCACATACTACTGACCTGACTAGTACTCTGTGTCCTCCTCCTCCATGTCGCAAAACTGCTCGTTGTCATCTTGGACTAACTTGTCCACTTTATCCTGATCCTCCTTGTTCATCATCCTGTTCTTAGCTGTTCTTAACCTCCTAGCCTAGCTCTTTCTTTTTTCCCCCTGCTTCTTTTGACACTCATCCATTTAATCTGGTCCATCTGATCCTTTTCACCCTGTTCATTCAATTCCCAGTACATCCGTTTCTGATCCTACCGTTCCCCTTGGCCTACCTGACCTATTGTGTCCTGGCCCTCTTATTCCTTGCTCTCCTAGCTCTTGCCTTCCTGCTTTGGATCACACTTGTTTTCCTGGCACTGTGCATTATCCTCATGGTACTTCTGGCACTTCACCCAGTGGCTTGGATCCTATTGGTCCTGGCTCCCTTTGTTTGTGTGCTTGTGAACTTTGTTATTTTGGTCTTGATCCTCCTGGGCTCTGAATGTTCTGGTCCTGCTACCTGGCTCTTCCTCACCCTGATCCTGCTACACCCCAGGTCCTGGTATTTCTGTTCCACTTGGTTCTCTTGACTCTGGTCCTATAGTCATGGTCCCCCTGGCACTCCCAGGCCGGTTCCTTGTCTTATTTGTGCTAATCCTTTTAATTATCCTAGCTCTGGTCCTGCTGGCTCTTGACTTCCTGCTCCTGGTATTCTTGGTAGTAAGCCCTCGTCTTCCTTGCTTATTCTGGCCCGGATCTATTGACCTGAATATTGTCTTCTTGCATCTGGTACTGATCCTCTTTGCCCCGGTCTTCCTGCTGCTTGTCATAATGCTGCAACACAAACTCATCCTGGCCCTTCTTTATCTGGTCCTCCTGGGCCTGGCCATACTGTTGCTTATACTCCTGACCATCCTGGTCCTAGCCCAGTGGTCTGGACCTCCAGGCTGGGATCATCCTGGTGTCCCTGGTCCTGATCCTCCTTTTCCTCCTCACCCGGCACTCCTGATACTGAAGACCCTGATCCTCTTTGCCCTGACCTTCCCAATCCCCCTAGTTCTTTGTTTCCTAATACTCTTAGAACCTTTTCATCTGACTATGGCTACCTGTGTCCCTGGTCTCTGCTACTTTGCATTCCTGGCCAAAGTCATGCTATTCTTGTTTATCAAATCCCTTGTCCTTCTTGAGATTCAGTGCCCATTGTCCTTGATCCTCTTGGTCCTGTTTCTTAAAGTTTGGGTTCTCCTGGATCTGACCCACCTGCTAGCCTAATCTGCTATCCTAATCTTGGTCTCCTTGGTCCTGTTCACCCTGGTTCTTATTATCCTATTGTGCTTGTTATCATAAACTTTGCCTGTTGGCCATCATGGCCCACTGGTTTCCCCAGTCTTGGAACATCTGGCTCTGTTCCTTGTAGTCCTCTTGGCCCTAGCCACCTTGTCTTAATTCCCGCTTCCAACCTCCTAGCCCTGGTTCTGTAGGTCCTTGTCCATCTTGCTTCTCATGTACTGGGACTCTTTGTCCTCTTGATTTGTGATGTCCTCCAGGATCTGTTCCTTGTCCATTTAGTCCTACGAGTACGGCAGTCATTGATCTAGGCCCTCACGAGCCAGGTTCTCCTTGTTCAGGTCCTCTTGAGCCTGGTCATTTTGGGCTTGGCCCTCCTGTCCACCACTGTCAATTCCACTTTTGCTTCCAGGTGCTGGTTGAACTTCTTACCATACATACTCCTCACCCTGGTCCTGCTACTTGTCATGATTTCCATGCTCCAGATAATAATCCAAGCCCGGGTCCCCTAAGTTATGATGTTCATGACCCTCTCATCCCTGTTTTCGACCCTCCTGGTCATGATCCTTTTACTTTTCCTAATCCTTTTGCTTTGGTCTTCTTGGGTGCCGTTGGTACTACCCCTCTAAGTCTTCCTAATCCCTGTCCTGCTTATCTTAGTATCCTGGACATATTGGCCATTGGCCTTCAGGTCTGAATCTTCATAGTCTTCTTCAATTTGGTCCTGATCTGCATGCCCCTCCTCCTCCTTGTCCACATGGCTCTGCAATAACTTGTTCTGTCACAGATCATCCTCGCCTCGAGGTCCTGATTTGACTAGTCCTCATTCCCATATATTCCTGTCCCTAGTTGTTTGGATCCTAGGTCACAGGCTCCTTGTTCTGGACCTTTTCATCCTCCTCACCCTAATTCTCATTGATCAGTCCACCTGGCCCACCCCCTCCCTGGTTTATCTAGTCCCATTGTTTGCCTGTTCTTAATCCTTCTGATCCTGGTCACAATGGTCCATGTAGTCTTCGCCTTAGTTCTGGTATTACTTTGTCTGGCTCTCATAATCCGGTCTTCTTATGCTGTTTCCAATGGCATTGGTTTCCCTAGCCCTCCTAGTACCTGGTCCTCGTGCCCCATCCTACTAATATTTCTGGTTTGCCTATTCTACCTTTTTGTTGTCCATCTGACTACAGGTCCCTCTATTGTGGTCCTACTAAATATGATTGCATTGAGACAGGTCTTCCTAATCGCTCTGGTATTGGTCCTCCTGGTTCTTATGTTGTGTGTTAATGTGTATCTGGTTGTCTGAGTTTAGGATCCCCATGAGTCTGACACTCCTGTATCTTCTAATCCTGCTCCCACTGGATGTAGACTTTGTTGCCTTTCTAAACCCTCTGGTCATTCTAATCTAGGTCTCCAGGTCCTGCTAGCATGGTCCATTCTGGTTGTAGTCATCCTGGACCTTTTGCTTATGTCACCCTGGTCTTCCTTGATGTGATGTCTGTGGTCTTGGTCCTCTTGTCTCTGGCCCTTCTCTCCATTGGTCTACTGGTACTGTTTCTTCTGTGATCTGTCTCTACTTGTGTCTGCTACTTCTGGCCCTGGTGGGCCTCGTCGCTCTGATGCTTTTCGGTGCATACAGGCCATCATAGCCCACTTTGTTGTTATCGTTCATGGCCTTCTGTTCCTGCTACCTCTGGTCATTCTGCTCCCTAATCCCTTGTGAACAGGGGGTCAGATCCCCCCCCCCTTTCCACATCCTCCTGGTCCTTCTCACCCTGGTCCTGATTCCCTTTGTGCTGTTTTTCATTGTATCACAATATATCTAACAAGGGGACCTGATCAAGTAGCCTTGGACCACGGGTAATTACTCATTTTCAAGAACAAAGGTCCTTAGCCTAGCAATTAATAATGAAAACATTTTCACATAGACTTCAATGAGAACTATGGATAGTCTTCCAATGTCCAGCCGGACAGAGGAATATTTATTCAAACAAATGTAGAATGAATAAGCAAGAGTGAGAGCACCAAACTGATAAAGAAAGGGCACAATCCAGTATCGAGCATGAAAGAAGAAAAATAGAAAGAAAATAAAGTATCAGGCAAAACGTTGGAGCAATTGGTAAATGTAAATGTAAATGCTGCTCTGGTGTAATTTCTTATATTTTGCATAATTTATGTAATGCAAACTTGCATGTATTGAACCCACGTTTGATAGACCATTTTACTAAAATGTGGGTTTAAATAGAGGGCATTTACAGCATTTTAAAGTTCCATTTTTGAAATATTTGTGGTTTTATTTCCTTGGCCGTTGCCTTTCCTTTTTTATTTTTTTTTATTTTCAAAAGTTAGTCACACTTTATACATTACACATTATGCATTATTCCACATTCAATGAAAATCACATATTAGATATAAACCAAAGATATACTATAACCAGTAATTCAATTCCTTACATTTCATCATTTTTAACACCCGAGTTTAATCAAAAGAAACCAAGCAAATTATTTGATCAACCTATTCCCTCCTAGCCAAGCCCTAGCTATCATTAATCTGTAAACCGCCATCGCCACAAATATAAATTCCTGCTGTAGCCCATCACTAACCCTGCCTACTCCTAATCGAATCCAGGACTGGGTAAGCTTTATCCGAATCCCTAATGTGTTGTCCATAAACCTTTCAATATCACTGAGTAGCGTGTGGAGTTGCGGACATGTAGCAAATATGTGTATACTATCTGCCTCGGCGGCATTACATCTCGTGCAGGACGTTCCCTCAGTGCCTCCCCATTGTGCAATCCTGGCAGGAGTAATGTAGAGCGAGTAGATCATTTTATAGTGTTGGGATTGAAGGGAGGATGCACACAATAATGATCGGCCTAGATGTAGTGACTCCTGGAACCATCCTATTTCTTCCTGTAGTTTTGCCTCCCATTTATTACTATATTTTTCGAAATCATCTGATTTCTCTTTTATCAAACTCGCGTATATTGAGCTAATCGAGAGATCCCCTGCTGTTCTTATTTTTTCTAAGATTTCATTCTTATTGAATCCTCCTGGTCCTCCTTGTTTACTTCCTAGATAACTTCTAATCTGGAGGTACTTAAAAAAATCTCTGTTACTCAAATCAAATCTCTTTCTTAAGTCCTCAAATTGTACCATTCCCTCCGGTTTCAATACATCGCCAATTTGTATAATCCCTCTTTCCGCCCAATTCAACATAATTTGATCCCCAAAGATCTCCGGGGGTAAAGACTTATTTTTATACAGCCTTACGTATCGATTGTATCTACCCAATTTACACTTTTTTAGAAATGCATTCCATATTTTAACAGCAGCCAGTAGTGTCTTGAATCTCGTTCTTTTAAAATATCCAAAATATATACAATTTAATAAACAGTTTCCCGCTTCCACCCCTGCTACCGTTATATATATTTTTGTAGAAAAGCAATCGACCCTCGGGTCGCCATCATTGCCTCCAATTATTCCCTGCATGTATTGCAGCGCCGCGGCCATATAATACAATCTGAAGTCCGGAGCGCCCCATCACCCCCCCTCTCTCTAGGTAAGGTCATAAATCTGTAGGCTCTACGTGTCTTACCATGTGCCCAAATAAACTTATTACAAATTGCCTCCAGGGTATTGAACCAAGTAGCCTCAAAAAATAAAGGAATTGATCTAAAAAGGTAGAGAAACTTAGATAAAATTAACATTTTTATGACGTTTGTACACCCCGCCAATGATAAATGCAGGTTATTCATTCTTTCCAAATCCCCTTTTACTTGTGTAATTAACAGAGTCATATTGTTACCTACCACCAAATCTAGATTTGCCGTTATTGCGAACCCCAGGTATATTGCGGAGTTGACAACTCTACTATCATTACATGTGACGCAACTATTCACGACAATCTGGGTTTTACTTCTATTCAGGCTATATCCTGAGACCAGCCCAAAACACTGTGCTTCCTCCTCCACTTTCTTAATAGCTGCTCCTGGATCAGGTGTTAATATAGCTACGTCGTCCGCATACGCCAATGTTTTAACGTTACTGCTATTCAAATTCATTGCCGGAATATCCGGATTACGCTCTAGCCTACGCAGATAGGGATCCAAGTATAGGGCAAATGGCAGGGGAGATGAGGGGCAGCCCTGTCTTGTTCCTCTCTTTATTATAACCTCTTCCGAGTACCCTCTATTAACTTTTATCTTAGCTGATGGATTCATGTAAAGAGTTTGCATGGCCTTTATAAAGCTGACTCCTATTCCGCTCCACCTCATAACTGACCAGAGAAACCCCCAGGAGACCCTATCAAATGCGTTTTCAGCATCTAAAAATAACGCTGCCATAGGGTCTCCTAGGGTGTTTGCTGCATCCAGCATCGTAATAACCTGCCTTATGTGTTGTGTTGGGCCTTTCCCTGGAATGAAACCATGCTGGGAGGGGCAGACCATACTTTCTATCACCCTTGATAACCTTTTGGCCAATATTTAGGAATACATTTTCACATCTGAATTCATCAGAGTGATTGGCCGATATGAACCTGTGTTAATTGTAGGTTTTCCTTTCTTTGCAATTACAATAATGACTGACCCTCCCCATGATTCCGGTACCGACTCTCCCTTCTGTGCCTGCAGCATTGTATTAAACATGTCCCCCTCTAGAATTTCTTTAAATGTTTTGTAAAACTCAAGCGGTGTCTGGTCTGGGCCAGCGGCTTTCCCCGCCGGGAGGTCTCCTAATGCTACCCCAAACTCCTCTGGGTGGAAAACTGCCTCAAGATAAGTCTTATCCTCTGTCAATAACTCTGGAGGGGATATATCGCTCAGATATCTTTCTACCTCCTCCGTTCCTACTGCCTTGCCTGTGTCGTAAAGGCCTGAATAATAATGCCTAAATACCTCTTATCTGATCTGATTCTTGTACCATATTCCCTTGTGCATCTTTGATCTCCCTGATATCGGATGTGGCCCCTTTCTGCCTAGTTCGAACAGCTAAGATGTGTCCCACCCGTTCACTAAGTTCATAAACACTCTCCTTTCTTGCCAGATATTTCTATACTGTCCTTTTAGCAATCCCTTCTGCTGCCTCTGCCTTTAGTGCTATACCTTTTAATAGTATCTGATCTAATGAGGATTGTTGTCTGATAGCCAACTCTAGTTCTCCCTCTACTCTCAAGATACTTCTATTCATTTCTTCTATTTTCAGTTTTTCCCTTTTTTGTCTCGAAGACATAGCTCATTGTCTCCCCCCTTACTCCCGCCTTAAATGTATCCCAGACTATGCCTGGGGGTGCGGTGTTCCTATTTATATCCCAGAAGCTCGTCATCCAATTTGTCATAGCTATTCTATATTCATGATCCTGCAGCAAAGCTCTTTCGAAGGTCCAATGTATCTCTTTTCTTTGGGTTTGCCCTAATTTAATTGTTAGTACTAGTGGGCTGTGGGCTGTGGTCTGATATGATGTGTTTTTCTATGTCCGACCCTGTTACTAAACTATTTGAAATAAGGAAGTAATCTAGCCTGACTAAAACCTGACGTGGGGCTGAAAAGAAGGTACTTCCATCCAAATTCGGCTGCCGTTTTATCCATGGGTCCGTCAATGCATTGTTTATCACCATTTCTGACAGGGCTTTGAACGTCTTTTTCTTTCTACCTTGGTACTGAAACCCTGGTTGAATAAACGAACTCCCTGGATCATGTCTCATATTTTCTGCTGACCCCAGTTTCCTGCACCAAACAATTTTGCAAAATGTTGCTCTGGTGTAATTTCTTATATTTTGCATAATTTATGTAATGCAAACTTGCATGTATTGAACCCACGTTTGATAGACCATTTTACTAAAATGTGGGTATAAATAGAGGGCATTTACAGCATTTTAAAGTTCCATTTTTGAAATATTTATGTGGTTTTATTTCCTTGGCCGTCGGCTTTCCTGATGATCATGAACGTATTTCAAGATTCGAAGGACATTGATCATTTCTCATGATATGATTATCACTAAGTGTTATGGGTATCTAATGCTTTTCTAGACTGTAATATCAATGTAGCAATACTCTGCTGTCATGGTCTCTAAAATCTGTCCATCGTTGAGGGATAGCTCTATTTTCTAAGCTCTGCATTTTGAAATCTTTGAAACGTTTCATTTTCTGATCTTCTCTTTCTATGTAGATTGTCTATAGTATTATGCAACAGTTTATTTGTGCAAAACAATGTACTGTTATTCCTCCCTCCCTCATATTGGGTAAGAGCAAGCATGTTTCCCCCTTAGAAGAACTGTCAGTATGTTGCTCCTGACGCCTCTTGCTGGAAGGCAATATAGGTGGTCCCAAAAACAAAAACTCCACTTAATTCATTGTGACCATTCAAATAGTTTCTCTTCTGTAGTGCTCACCTTTTGGTTGTACTACTAGTAGATCCTTTTTTTTTTAAATGGAGTTTTATATAGCGCAAACTTGACACAAAGGTATCGGATATCAGAGCACTTTACATAGCACCAGTTGCGTCACATGGGGACACATTCAGTTTTGATAGGCACAGGGAGATTAAGTGATTTGCCCAGAATCACAGGATGTTCAGCGTCCTTGCCGAGAATCGAACCCGGTTCCCCAGATTCGAGGTCGACTGCCCTAGCCTTGTGATCGACATAAAAAAAATCCATATGAGAGGTTACCCATGTTTCACTGTAATCTTTATATCATGGTAACTGCCGTGACAAGTTTCCTCTATAGAATCGCAAGTCTTTTTTTATTTGTGCTCGCAAGTGGCTCAAATTGTGAGGGATATGTGTTGACTGTTAATACGTTTTTCACTGTATTTATAATACTCTTCTTTTTTCGAAGCTCCTATTGCCACCCTAATCGTAATATGTATATCCCTGTCAGGTGCCACATTAAGGATTGAATAAATAGGTCCTTTTATGAAATTCACATTTCCACAAGGTCTAATCTTGCCGCTGATGTGATCTTGTCTTCAAAATCTTTATTCTCTCGGTCTTCCGGCGGGTAATGACCTACTCTTGGCTTCAGGTGGCCATTTAGGTGACTGGCTAATTGTGTCTTGGCCAAGCCCCAGCCCTCCTCTGAGTACCTAATCCTGATTTGTTTGAGAACTTATTTTGGTCCCTTCCCCTTGTCAGGGTGAAATTTAAAGATGAATGGCAGCTTTGAACCGCTGAGTCTTGCCAGGTTAAGTTACTTCCCATTGAAGTTAGGGACTCCTACATCTAGAGACTGGTACCTGTTTTTCAATGTGTCCCTACCTCCCATACTGCTTCAGCTTGGATAAGTAGGCATGATGGTTGTAGAGCTGAATGTTGGAGTCACTATAGTGTGCACCAATACAACACATTCTCTATATCTTGCACACCGAACCCCTGTCCCTTTTTATTAAATTGTTCCATTTACCTTTTGTAATTTTATGAACCAAGAACCCAAAATTTCCATTATTACTTATGTTTGACCATGTAAAATATCACAACCTGGCGAAGTGTAGTGGCCCACAAGTTAATGGATCTGATGTAGTTGGTCCAAAGAGACCTTTTCTATGGGATCTCAGCATATCGCTGCAGATCAGATTTATCAGTTGAGATGTATGCATCCTGTAACAAATTGGAGATCAAGTTTGTCTACTTCAAAAAAGGTATGGGGCAAGATTAGACATTTAGTGAAAAGATGTATAGTCTTCCTGCAGATGTTGTTACTTGGCTAAGCAGAATCTCGGAAGAATTTGATCAGTCAGTAACTGCATGTAGGAAAAGCCCTTTTTTGATCTTATCCTGAAACACCGGTCGTTCATAGAGATTTTTTCTCTGAGCTATTAAAGGTTTAGAGTCCATTTTTCTAATCGCAATTGGTAATGTATCTAGTTGATTTCCCCCATCTAGCAATATGGAATTTCTAACCCTGATGTGTCCTGTGTATGACTTCAAGCACTGAGAGCTGTGGACTTTTCGTATTTGTTTACAGTGATTTGGCATGAAGCATGGATGCACTCCTAATCTATATGGATATGGAACTGGTCATTGTGTTTGGTGCATTCATGTGAAATGCACTAATGTGAAATTTGCCTGGTAAGTGTCAGACATCATGTGACGCTAAATAAAAATAGGTATACAGGATGGGGGTGGTGCAAGTGTCAAGAGAGGCAGGGCTCTAGGAACTTGGATTGGCAGTGTTTCAGGAGCTTGAATGGAGAAGCACTTTTGGAGCCTTGCTGGAAGAAGTGATGTTGATGCTTAATGGGAATAGTAATGCAGGAGTCTGGAGGGAAGGAATGTTTCAGGTGCTTTGGGGGTGTGGGACATGACCATATCTGCAGAGAATCATTTAAAAAATGTTGCTTCCCCCCCCACCCTCCCCTCATTTTCTGAATCATTTGCTGTTGGCTTTAGGACTCTGCATGCTTTGCAACAGTTCACCAGTGCTAAAGAGCTTATGCTCTATCTTTACCTGGTCTCACTGACAAGATAACCACGAGTGTCACTTTGTGCTTTTGAATGCCATTCTGACACTAAAACTTTCAATTTGGATCTCCGTATTACTGATTTGGATTTTTATCATTTTGCTGTCAAATACGATTATACATTTTATGCTGTTTTTCTTAATTGGTATTGTGTTTTTCATGTGTTGTGTTTTCACTTTTATTACTGTTTGTGTGCTGAATAAATACTTAACTTTTACCGGCACTATTTCCCTTTGCTGCCCCTTACTTGCTTTACTGGGGATTTCCTGACTTGGAGACTGCACCTTTCCTCTGCTCCGGTCTCGCTGCCCTGGGCCACTGTTGTTGTTCTCCCCCCGCCGCCGCAATTAGTACCATCCTCCTGTGGCCGGTGTGTGGGGGGCGGTGAGTGGGTGCAAGGAGCTACCACTCCCAACCTGTAACACGGCCGGAAGCCGCCACCCAGTTAATCCCGCCAGGAGGCGCTTAAAAAACCGCGCCATTCAACGTGTCTTGGGAGCGCGCAGGAGCGTCCCGGGAGAAGCCCGGGACAAGGGTGGGACCATTTGTGACCATTCGTGACTGTTCGAGGCTGGGCTGGGCCCCATTATTAACATCTCCCGGGGCGTATGTATATTTTATCAAATATCTAATACAATAGCCTATTCCTGTAATCCGGAGTACACGCAAGGACATGTAGTGTGGAGGGGTGGGGTTGGAGGAAGTATCACGGGAACACTAGACAACTTCATAATTAGAGCCGCTAGTGTCCTGGAAAAAGAAATTGCCCTGAGACGTATGTCACTGGATCCACTTTATAATAGGCGTTCTTTCATGGGAAACATTGCAATACTCCAGCACACTGCACCAAGTGAGACCACTAGAAGGTGGGAATAATCCGATAACTAATAATGAGGGCTCACTTACATCTACCCCAAACTTAGAATTAATACAAAGGAACTGCTCCACTGAAGAACTGGTCGAGTCTAGCGACTCAGATAGCGTAGTTAGCAATAATACCACACCCCCAAGGACAAGGTCCAAAACCAACAACAATAACAAACAAGGGGGGGGAATTAATACATGCCAGAACGACGTTATAAATGAATCTGAAGGTAACAGGAAGAAGAGGGTGGCCATGACAAAACTTACATCCGGAAAAGGAGGAAATAAGATCAAAGCTCCAAGGGGTGTTAGCAGTGCGACGCAAACTAAAATAACTATCGATCACACCCCAGCAATAGCTACTCAGGAAATCACAGGCTCAGCGATAATTATGCATGAAATCATAAGCCCTGACCTTAATATAACAGAACAGATAAGCCAGGTACTGGGAAACACAAATTGCGTAGAGGGGCTTATGTCTAAGATGGAACATTTGCTGAAATCACTTAAGTTACCTATGTACGAAAGAGTAAAGGGGATAGGTGAGAAACTGGCCAAAATAGAGGAAATCTTGCGGCAGAATAACGCGATGTTGCTGGAACATACAAACTTAATACGGAAGCATATACATACTCCAACCGCCACAAAGCCAGCAAATCGAACCAAAGATAAAAACTTCTCCGTGGTAGCATCATGCACACATAGGCCTGCCAAAGGCACGCAACCATCTGTAACATCTGATAACGGTCCCAAGGATGGAACAAAAAAAAACCCAGTAATTTCAGGGGCAGAGAGAACAGAGACACCTATTGTTGGCCAGACCATGGAGACAGGAACTGCTGTAATCCACAAGAAGAATGCGAATAGAAGGGCAGTTGAGGGCTTGGGCAAGAATCAGTCGAGCCAACCTGACCAACCGGACAGGGTAAGACTAGCCAATAAACACACACGCATTGATTTGCCCCCGGAGTCATTCCCATTCACTGTGGTCTTAATAGGGGTCCCAGTTTTAGGTAAGGGGAAGCAAGAAAACTACTTTGAGTTGAAAAACAAAGTCAGCCATTGGCTAAATAGGTACAGGCCATTTTTACATGGCGAAATACTCCATGTTCGCAGATTGACTTGGGTGGGGCAAAGGAGGAAAGACCAGGAAGGTGACTGTATTATAATAAATTTCAAAGACAGGCAGGTGGTAAATCGCATCAATGGATGGAGGGCGGGTGAACTTGAGAGCAGGATACAAACAGTTGATTTGAGCTACTTTTATCCACCACCTCCCGTGGTCCACGCAATATGCATTCCCATAGCACACAAGGAAGGTGGTATACTGATCTCTATGACAACCAGTATAAAGTTCCCACCCACAACCGCTTTGCTGTCTTACATGCACAACAAGGTCTTGAGGGAGTTGATTGACGGTGTGAGGAAACTCTGAATTCTGTAACTTACAACCCTTTTGATATAAGTAGTGGGGACGTAGTTAAGGGAAACGGTGAAGATGACTTAACTCTAACAACTGCCCCACATAATAGACTGGACTCATTATCACCAAACACCCCAGGGGAAAGGTGTGGGGGTTAAGAAGTACCCTGGGCAGCTGGTGGTAGATGTTGGCCCACCCAACCAAAAGGGGGTAGTTAAAGATTCAAACACACAAATCTGTGTGCCTATAAGAGTCTTACCAATTGAGCGGAATTCCGACCATGTGTTGAAAATACCTAGTTTGAACGTTGCAGGCCTTGAACCCGGATTAATGGATAGTGATTGGATTCATCTAATTTCCATATATGACATTATAATGTTCCAAGAAACCTGGGCAGTTTCTGACCTGCATATTGACGGGTTCCACTGTTTTAATATAGTGGCCCGTAAGTCACATTTTGGTCAGCCAGTCGGGGTCCTGTTTGTTGGGTTTAGTATATTGGCTGGGGGGAGCCATAGGATTATAAATACTAACAACCCTAACATACAAGTGATAGAATATAAGCGGAAAGTCCCCTTTCTCGTAATTCATTTTAATAATAATGATTTTATTTCTGTTCCAAACAGGAATTTCATAGCATAGCACTTCTTAAAACTATTTCAAAATTAGAGGATAATTTGGGTAAGAGTGAAGGCTCGGAGATCGTTCTGGGCGAGGACTTTAATACCAAACTACCTAAGAACACACGGGATGTGGGAATAAGATATGAGTATTCAGCCAAGCGGAGGGGTCATGAATTGAGAGCCCTGCTAAATAAACATATTATGAGTGATGTCACGGACTATGGTAAGCAGTCTGCACTGCAGCGGGTTCCCACGCACAAAGGGAGAGTAAAGCACCTCAACTATTGATTTCATCTTTGTTTCCCCTGGCTTGGCGGATAGTATATTAACAGCGGAAATTGTTGCAACAGCTTTTGGGGACCATAATCCAGTGACAGTAATTTTAAGATTAGCTCCACGACCTATGCATAGTATCATGCAGAGGGTGAAGGACATAAGCATAAGCACGGACAGATTGAGGTTGAAATGAAAAGGCATCGATAAAGCAGAAATCACTAAGTCCCTGTTAAGGGACGAGCAAGTGCTAATTGATTTATGTGTGGACATATCAACAAGTGGCCATGAAGTTATTACACATTTTACTAAAATTTGCTCCACGGTCAGAACTCTATTGTCAGGGGCCCAAAAGATCCGAAGTGGTTCGACCATAACTGTTCAGTGGCAAATAGGAACTTACATAAGGCCCTCATAGAGATCCCCCGAGTAAGGGCGAAAGTTAGCAGGGCAAGTAAAACCTACAAACTAGCATTAAACAATTGGAGAAGTATGCTTTTGGGTGAACAATGGGACATCCTCGCCAAAACTGCAGGAGGTAAATGAAGCAATTTATTTTGGCCCGCGGTAAAAGAACTCCGGAATATGGGCCAACAACTGACACCTATGAGCTGCACTATTGCTGTAGTACCTGGGAATTACATTTTGCAAAAATGTACGCCCCACCATCAAATAATACTATTTATGTTACACCAGAATGGACCAGCAATTTAGGGATAAGTTTAGGGGAAGTGGTAGAGGCAATCGCTCAGAGCCTGGGCAACAAGGCACCTGGACCTGATGGGTTGCCCATAGATCTTATCAAGTGGAAACCCGATCTCTGGGCCCCAATCCTTGTTTTTAACCCCTTCCCTGCTCATGACGAGCTCAGCTCGTCATGCAGTGCACTGGTCGTGTGCTGATGACGAGCTGAGCTCGTCATGAACAATGGAAATCTGTTGAGTTCAGCACCTTGCTGGAATTGCTGTAGCAGTCAAGGTGTTAACAGTTTACCCCAAGGGACGATGCCTGAAACTTGGGGTACTAGTATAATAGTCCCCATATATAAGAAGGGAGATATGTCTGACCCGGCAAATTACAGATCTATCTCGCAGTTAGATAACACTTTAAAGATTTTGGGTTGTGTTATCTACAATAGGATAACCATGTGGACAGAAGAAAGCGGAATTTTATCCCCCTGCCAACTGGGTTTTAGAAGTAGGGTAGGTACAGTCGAACAATGTCTAAATCTTAAATTAATTATTGACAAATATAACCTTGCTCGCTCTGCCCCGATTTATTTAGCATTTATGGACCTGTCATCCGCTTTTGACTTAGTCAACAGGTCCAAGCTTTGGTCAATTTTATTGGGTTATGGATTAGAAGCCACTTTTGTTCACTTTTTAGCTTTTCTACACACAGATTTAAAGTCTAGAGTGAGAATAGGAATGGGCGGAGAATTATCTGGGCCAATTAAAATAGGAAGGGGAGTTAGGCAGGGGTGCATTTTAGCACCCCTACTTTTTATCATTTACATCAATGGGTTAGTGACCATTTGATAAACTCTACCCCAGACGTACCTATAATAAATGGTAAACCTTTACCCGCCCTTCCCTATGCAGATGATGCGGTATTAATGGGACATACACCTAATTCGCTGCGTATATTAGTACAACATTTTACAAAATTTATGGATGAGTTAGACTTGCGGGTCAATTTTAAGAAATCTTTTATAATGTCATGTGGCCAGGGAAAAGACGGTTGAACTCCATACAGGTTGGGGAAGAAAGACTTACTGCAACTCATATTTTTCCGTATTTGGGAGTGGCCTTTGCAGCGAATGGCTCGTGGACTGGGCATTTGGCCCAGGCCACGAGAAAATTCTCAAACGCCGTTAACTCAATCTTAAGTATCCCCAAACCAAAGAGATCAGGTGTCACCAAAGCAATTGTTAAAATCTTTAAATTGCAATGTGTGCCAGTAGCAACTTACGGGGCAGAAGTATGGGGCATTGGGAACAGTAGCCATATACAGCAGGAGGAAAATCGGTTCTGCCGGAAATTATTAAGCACGCCAATTTCTACCTCCAATTATATAGTGCATACCGAACTAAATTTACATTTTGTGTCGGATTTTATTAGTGCCCGACCGGTGCTATTTTTGCACTCAGTATGGAGTAATAATTTTGCCCCTCTGACACAGGATATAATAACTCATTGCCTAAGTTGTGATAGGGGATGGAGATCCCATGGCTTTCTTATGTTCACAATAGTTTGTGCAAAATAGGGAAAGATATTATATTCACCAATCCTAGTAATGTTAACTTGGTGAAGAAAACTGAACTGAAAGAAGCACTATATGCACTTTACTCAATGAATAGACTTAGGACAGAATCTGGAAGAACTACAGTTGCTAGGTATCTGAATATGGAATTACCTAGATATCCCTTATCCCTGTATTTAATCCTACCAATGACTCAATGGGAAGAGGCCTCCTGTTTCGATTAAGGGTTGGCTCCGTTAGATATCTGTTAAACTTTCCCCATGGTCATCATCCAAGCTCAGATAAAATAAGTTGCCCCTGCAATGGTACCCAAAATGACTTGCATTTTTTCTTTCACTGTAATCTTTATTTGAAATGCACCAAATGGCTTTTAATTCCATTTTTTTTAAAAACACAGACCAATTACCCTGGATCAATCCTACCCGTTGTTACTTGCACTAGACAATGAGGAGATAATTTGTCGCACTTGCACTTTCTTAAAAACTGCAGTTCGCGCCCGAAAAATGATGGAAAGTGTTTAAACCTGAATCATCGTTGCTGATTGTAAATATTATCAATTGTTATTTATTTCCTATGGATTGTATAACTATATATGTGCTTTTATGAATTCCTGTAATTCAAATAAAGATTTTTTGAATTAAATTGAAATACTTAACACAGTGCCTTTAATTTAAGATTGACTGCTTTTGTGCCAAGCTACTAGAGTGTTAAGCACAGGTTAATTTAGTGATTTTTGTGGTTCACCCTCACAAGAATTGTAGCTGTTGCTTGAAGGTCTCAAAAACTCATCCCACAATCAGCAATCCAATTTCTCACAATGATGACAAGTAATTTGCTAATTATACCTTAAGTCAGTTTGTTTAAGATCCCAAAGTTAGGTTTATAAGTGAAGGACTGCTGAACATAGCTTTATAAAAGGACCTCTGCAGGAAGCTGAATGGCAAATAGAGCTAAATACTGAGCAAATAGCTGCTAGAGAGTCAAGAATAGGAATTGTAATAAGAACTTGAAGGGGAAAGGAACCTTGAGGGAGATGCAATGTCTTCTCTGAATTGGTGGTCGGTATTTAACAGCAGAGCAGTCCTTGAGCAAAGATAGCGCTTTTAATGATCTGTTATATTTGGGACTACTGGACGTTTTGTCACCTGGGCAATTCAAACTAATTTTAGGGACATTCCCTATGCTCTAATTTCACTTGATTTGATATTGGGCAACTTGTCCATTTATGGATAATTCATAATTATACGATAAAGTGTCAACCAAGCTCTCACACCCTATGACAACATGGAAATGTTGCACAGAAATCTTGGCACTTGTGAAAATGAACATATGCTGCCTCTCCACGCCCTACAGCTACTGCCCCTATTTTAATCCTATGTATCTACCCAAAAAACCTTCACAAGCTACTAATTATCCAAGATTTTTACCTCTCAAATGATAACCTGTGCAGTATCCCTCAACTGGATTTGCACTGAATTCACATCACAAAGATAGCAGTAATTCACGCCTTAAGCAACATAAACTTTGCCCATCACAAGGACAACTTCTACATTGATATCCATCTCTCCACCATCATCCACCTTGATCTCCCCATTGTTTTAAACATGATTCTGCTGACTAAGTAAAGTTTGGGAGCCACGCCTGTGGGTCGCCTACGAAAGCGAGGTTTTGTCGTGCTCTCTGTCCTGGTGCTTTGCTGCTTTATTTCCAGTGTAGTTTTAGTAAGGCTCTCATCTTGGGCCTTTCAAATTCTACCAATAATCAACCCCCCTTCATGTCCGTATCTAATTATCGATTTCCCCCTCCACCATTTCTCTGATGGCATTCTTGAAATCGTGTTTTTCACCTCTATTTCTAAACTCCCTCAAAACTAGTTTGATCAATTTACATTCTGCCATGCAATTGATAGTTACAATCGGCTTGTTTCTGCCAATAATATGATCAATTTAATCTTGCAAAACGATTCCCTCCCCATCTTAGTGCCATTCCTACTTGTTCCACTTTCAATGCTCCACTCCCTGCTATCCTTCAACTCCTTCAGATTTCCCACTGCCCCTTGAGCTATTGGTTATAGATACATTAGGTTCCAACTTGTCTGTCAATACCTGATGACCACTCTGGTTTCAACTTTGAGATGTATCACCTCACTAGTGTATCTTCCAGCAGCTTCAAGAAAAACCTCTTCTTTGGTGACCTCAAAATCCTAGACCGATCAACCAAGACCCTGAATCTTCTGACTTCCCTTAATCTTCTGGCTACGGTCTACATTGCTCAGCACATCATACTAACCTCCCGCATTAAAAGGAAATCTTTGACTTCATGTGTACCACGATGACCAATCTGTCCTGCTGCCCAACATGATTCATAGTCTGGTCTGTGCAACAGAAACTTTGTATGGGAGGTCCATTTTGCAGTTGAATTATCAAATATTTTGCACTAAAGTGCCTGCACAGGGTTTTGGGAACCAATGTTCTTACTTATAGTGGCTGTTGGATTAGAGTTAGGCCTAAAGTTGCCTGCTTCCACGATTATTTCTCTGGCACTGGCCAGTATCGAATATAAACCTTTCTTCAACTTGAAAGGCAAAATAAAAACAATTTTATAGAAACAGGACCTGTTTGCATCAGAGATGTGCCCTAAGCAAGTAGTCTTCCCACCTATTCATGAAGACCACTGACTGAGAATAAAAATAGCTCATTGTAGGAGGTAAAGCCCATGAGTAGCAGACTATTAAAGGATCGTACTCTGGGCAAATGTAAGTTTGATGGTGTAGAGGATCAGGTACATACTGTTTCTATTTGGTGATGTGTTGATGCTCATTGAAGGAGATTCAACACATATTGCTGAGAGGCTATTTTAAAAATTAAAGATATGCCTTTATTTTTATTTTGTTAAGTTGTTAAAAGTTGTAAATTGTAAACCAGTACACTGCATACGTGGTGTACAATTTTATTTGAGGTGGTACAAATTCATTAGGTCATGTGGTTCCAGATAAAATGTATAAAAATCATTTCAACAAAGCTGTTGCGTATTTATTAATACATTATTTAAGCCTAGCTTGTCAGTCGCCGACCTTTTTTAAAAGCCATATTTTTTTAATGGCGTTTATTCTTTTAATTTTAATTTCCTATAAAAAATAGATGTTTTGATTGCGGCTGAAGATTGAACAGTAGCGGCTCCTCCGCTAAGGCCGTGGAGCGTCAACGCACTGCTTTTAAGCAGTGTAACAAAGGAAATATAAAATGATAATAACTGAACGTTATAATTTTATTTGTTGCTGTTCCGCTGATAGAGCAGGGAGGAGGAGTGGTTTGCCCACTCCTAAGTGTAGGTTTAAAATATACTCCTTTGGTTGAGGTCCCATGCAGAGAGTATGCCATAGACCCTGTCCGGACTCTGTTAAAAGTTGATGGCAAGTCTAAATATTTTCAGTGTCTTTCCTCCACCAAACCTTTTCCCATACGTTGACGTTCTGTTACCATCCATTGTTTAGGAACAATGTGTACTGTTATTTCAATGCATTGCATTTCTCTTTGAACAATATAGAAAACAAATATAAATATTACCTGCTTGCATAATGAAGTTGATGACTAGATGTTCCCTGCCTTTTTTAGTCTCTGCCCTGAAGAAGTATTACCGATTCTTAGCTGTATAAGCTTTGTAGGCATTCCTGTAGTCTGTCTTAAATGTATTTTCTTGTTGAATGTTATCAGTAATTTATATTATATTTATATGCGTGTGTGGTAGATAAAGAACCAGGGAAGGGAAAGAAAGAAATGTGGAACTATGTGAAACAAGGAAGTAGTTGGAGAATTTACACTGTTCTCCGCTGCTATCCTGCCATAAATGTCAATAAATACTTAGCAGAAGTAGACCGTTTTGTTGCTGCCATAAGGAACGATTGATTATTGGTTACAATGTTCTTCTTCTTTCTAACTTGTCTTATTTTGTTAGTCATAATAATTTTAAGTATAGATAGAAGTGAAAACAATTAACCTACGGAACTCCCTACTGCAAAACATTAATAATCAGTCTCCTGTTTTCAGCAAAATAGATTGTTTTTGTTCTTATCAGCAAGAATCTTTCCTGAATGTTCATATATAGCAGGATAATAATTGATCTTAGACAACAGGCTCGGAAAAATCTTTCCATGGTCCCCAAAGAAAGACAATTCCCAGATTATTTTAGCTGTCCCTGAATATGCGAATTACCATGTAATTACCAAGACTCGACCTACAATTGTGCCCCTTTGAAACCGCACGAAAGAGAGATTCTTTTTTTAATACAGTAAACGATGAATATTCATCTGCAATGCATTTTTGGAAATTTATTTTTATGACCTGTTAAATTTATCTACATGATGACAACCCAACCATTACAAATGGGAGAAAGTGTCCTTACCTCTTTAGTGATCGCTTTCGGGTGGCCAAGCTGTGACCGAATTAAGAGATTAAAATAAGATATTTTCCTGTCTCAGTCGTTTATTGGGCATGAGGTTTTAGATGAACTACTGTGCTTCAGGTGTAATCTCACCCTCTCAGGATTGGAGTCCAGTGCTACTATTTCCTTTGACACCTCCCCTCAGTTCATTTGAAGGTCTGAAGTAGTGAATCCTTCACAAGACTAATCTTCTGAAGGAGGCATCCCATTCCATTCTGGAAGGCCCTCCTGCTTTAAGATTTGCTGATGAATGATTTCCATCTGATGTAAGAAACACTTTAGTGGTGAACAGCTTACAAAGAGCCAGCATTCAAAGTTTCCAAAGTGCAGAAAAGAAAAATAATTTGTAACATTACAAATATATTCGGAGGAAAAGAGGCATTAAACATTGAAATTTAACACAAGCAGTTAAGTGCGAGGGGTGTCAAAGGTCAGTTCAGTAGTACCATGGGTTTTCAATGCTACCCTTGATTGAAGACCATGAAGGCAAATATTCGAGGGCCAAACGTTAGGCATAACATTGTCAGTCTTTCATTCTACAAACTCAGTGTCAACCTGGGTATCTTTTGCTACAGTGCTAGGAGGAATTTACGCACATTTCCAAAATCGCCACATTTTAATGCTTTATTTCTGACAGTAACCAATTGTCTTTGTTTATCCCAAAATGCCTAGGCTAGATACAGTTTACGTAAAAACAGACTAAAATGTATCTGTACCCTAAAACCAAACATAAAATATTTAGTTAGAGAAAAAAGAAGCCATATACAAATTAAAGCAAATGTGATTACTTGGTACAGAATTTGAATGTGAGAAACTTTAACCCCAAAGCTGCTACGGGATTCTCCTTAATACATTTAGAAGGTGGCTTTGTACTGTACAAATAAAGCATACATGTCTGTTTGGTGTTTCAGAAAATAAGTACAATGCAGTGGTAATTGTTGGACTTGGCACTCTCTGCTGATTCACCCCCAAACATTTTGCCTTTACCCCTCCAATTTTCTCAATATAATTGTAATTAACTTTAGGACTTTGCTCATTTTGTCACTTGCAGCTAGTGCTAAAGTTCTTGTGCTTTTGCCTTTAAACATAGTAAAATTGTCTTTATTCCGATTTTCACATTTTATTTACTTATAATTCCTTAATAATTTGGTGCTATAATTTAAATGTAAATTAAAGCTACAGGAGTGCCTGCAGTACTTATTGTGCCACCCACTGAAGTAGCCTTTGTAAACATGCCTCAGTCCTGCCATTCCAGACTGTGTTCAGTTTTTAACTGCCATTTCGACCTGGCAAAATAAATCTTTTGCGAGGCCTAAACCTTCCTTATTAATACTTAAATGTCACCCTTAAGGTAGTCCCTAAATAGCCCATGGGGTAGGGTGCATTGTATTTAAAAAGTAGAGCATATGTTTTTAACTTTTAAATGCCTCGTATTGAAAACGTCTACGTTCGTTTTTCACAACTGTTAGGCCTTATGGCTGAGATACCCGCCACCCCCTCTCAACACAATCCCCAAGGATGGGAAACCGGAAACAGTTCTGAAGTTTTTGGAAGACGGGAGGGAGTGACCCTCCCGGCCGTATTTTATTAAAATATGAAACAAAATTAAAACATTAAATCAACAGTTTCATATTATGTACAATTTCATTACCACATTGCGATGTTTGGCTAACCTTAACATATTCTCTAATACAAAGGTTCTCCTAGCCGAACTAACATCCTACAAAACATTTACTTGAAATTTTGAAATTGTACATCCTAACGTTTAAGGGCCAACGGCAAGGTCGTAACCGGTGTCAAGATCCCTAACCCAGAAATATCCCCCTCACTTGTGAGGGGCGACCGCACAGAGGCGTACCTCAAGTGCAACTACCAATTTCCCTTGACTTGACGGGGGCCCCAAAAACTCGATGCCACTTAAAGGTCGTACGAGGACTCGTGTGAGGTATCTAGAAGGTAGCGTAGACCCCCCCCCCCCAAACCCCACACAACTTACCACATCTGCAGTCGCAGACGTCCTGGCCCCGGGAAATTCCCCAGGAGGGGGCTGTAACCCCTCCTACCCAGGAAGGGGCCTTGACCGCCTTTCCTTTCCTTTCGGCGACCCATCCTTAGAAGGGACCGCCTCCCCGTTGAGGGGCCAATGGCCACCTCCCCCGAGCGCTCCCATCCGTAATGGGTGACGCCCACTCCTAGGGATCTTCCAATTAGTGCTCACCGATCATGACCTTACCGCCCGACCAAAATAAATACGACAATGCTAACTAAATTCACTAAATAACTAAATTATGAAACAGACAGTAGAAACACAACTTTATTAACAGCATGCTCTACTGATGAACCTAAAGCAGAATCACTTTATTTCGCAAAACATAACACAAATTTACCATTCTTTATTGCATACTCAAAAATCATCACGATAATAACCACAACCTGTAAACGAAAATCAGAGTTATCCATCAAACTTTATTCAAAACAACTTGCTGTCCTCAGGGGCTGGTGGGTGGGTCAAAATTGGCTCTTCGTTCCGTCTCGAGCTCACGTGCAGCGAGGAGGTGCAGCTTCAGAGCACAGGAACAAGAGGACTTTTTCTTGGCTTGTTGCTCCTTTTATCTGTCTTCAGGGCGGGCGTAAACCCGCCCCTGCCAGCCCCAAGGGCGTGGCCGGCCACGTCAGTGTCTAGGCCAACCCACTCTAGGGCGGGAAAAGGCGCGCCCCGGCTACGCCGCTTTGGGCATACCAGCCGAGACTCGCCTCCCGCCCAAGATGGCTTCCCGGGGGGATCGTGGTACTCCGCCATACGTTCGGGGGGACCGAATGGTCGCCCCTTTCCATATGGCTGAGATACCCGCCACCCCCTCTCAATACAATCCCCAAGGATGGGAAACCGGAAACAGTTCTGAAGTTTTTGAAAGACGGGAGGGAGTGACCCTCCCGGCCGTATTTTATTAAAATATGAAACAAAATTAAAACATTAAATCAACAGTTTCATATTATGTACAATTTCATTACCACATTGCGATGTTTGGCTAACCTTAACATATTCTCTAATACAAAGGTTCTCCTAGCCGAACTAACATCCTACAAAACATTTACTTGAAATTTTGAAATTGTACATCCTAACGTTTAAGGGCCAACGGCAAGGTCGTAACCGGTGTCAAGATCCCTAACCCAGAAATATCCCCCTCACTTGTGAGGGGCGACCGCACAGAGGCGTACCTCAAGTGCAACTACCAATTTCCCTTGACTTGACGGGGGCCCCAAAAACTCGATGCCACTTAAAGGTCGTACGAGGACTCGTGTGAGGTATCTAGAAGGTAGCGTAGACCCCCCCCCCAAACCCCACACAACTTACCACATCTGCCGTCGCAGACGTCCTGGCCCCGGGAAATTCCCCAGGAGGGGGCTGTAACCCCTCCTACCCAGGAAGGGGCCTTGACCGCCTTTCCTTTCCTTTCGGCGACCCATCCTTAGAAGGGACCGCCTCCCTGTTGAGGGGCCAATGGCCACCTCCCCCGAGCGCTCCCATCCGTAATGGGTGACGCCCACTCCTAGGGATCTTCCAATTAGTGCTCACCGATCATGACCTTACCGCCACAGGCCGGATAGTTGACCGGCTATCCGGACCCCCCACAACACTCCTACCTAAAGGTCATGTTTTAACGACTTCAGCCAAGCTATGAAGTCTCCTATGAGTAACTCATTCCCCACCCGAGACAGATGAACACCATCCCTCAAAAACATACCGTCATCATTAATACAACCATGCGAAATAGAATGCAGTGTATTGGAACGGAACAACCTACTCACTTTGTTATTAATTTTTCTTACAGAATGATTCAAAGCAGAAAAGGCCCCCCGCCACACTTTTCGTGGGATCATATGGGACCACGCAATTGTGCCCCCTGGAACTCTCCTTGCTAACCAACTTACAGTGGAAAGCACCGCCTCAAGAAGAAGTCGTCTACCAGTGGTGACCAAATCATTGCCCCCAAGATGTACTATGACTACAGACGGCGGTGACCTCGTCCGCCCTAGCAAACCCTCGAAAAAAGATTGAAACTGGTCAATACAGAGACCGCCTCTTCCGTAGAAGGACACACTGTACCCGTATTCCCCAGCCACGTGAATCATGTCACCTGCCTTGAATACGTCCGCGGCACGCCTCACGTATGAGTGGCCCACGACCCACACCTCCTTTTTCACAGCCGGTGATGTCTGACCGCTGGCCCGGTGTAGGGTCGACTGCATAGTCCGCCCCGCCTCGTAGGCTTGCGCAACTGAAAACCAAACAAAACAAGAAGCGTGAGTACATCATTACAGCTTCACAACATGTGCAACCGCACATACCTTTTATAACAATTGGAGGACCAACGCCCCACACGTTTAATTTGTTCCACATTCAGACCCCTGGCTGTAGCCTCTGTAGCAGCCCCTATCCGAAAGGAATGGGTCCCAAACTCGCCCGGGTTCAGGCCCGCAGCTGTAATCGACATCGCAAGCACCTGCTGAAACTGAAACCTTGTCAGTGGGGTGGCGTCAGCGTGTCTCAACAAGGTCCCCCCCCCATGATGCCACCCTTCGTGCTAAATAATCCTCTAAACACTTCACCGGGCACATGGAGGACCCGGGAATCCTGTGTATGATTATGCAATCACCCATCCCACTTTGATCGGTCTTGGACCTGACAAACGAGACAGTCAATGTCTCCCCCCTGACCTGAACATGCTCTTCGCACAGTCCTCCAGTCACATCCTGCTTGTTCCTCGCCACTAGTTCGCTAACTCGCATCGCCCCATGAAATGCCAGCGTAAAAGCGGCTCGGAATAACACGGTTTCAAACTGAGATGAACATGTTGCAGGGAGTCTGGATAATAACAGGGCCAACCTATCCAAACCTATCGGGCGCCTCTCATCTACTCTGCGACCCTCAAGGCGTTGCCACCCCCGTAGCGCTTTTTGTACAACGAAAGACGCTGTCGGGTCCTGGATCCCATGAGCCCTGGCAACAAAGGAAATGGCAGCCCGATGCCTCTGGGCCGTCGCCACCGATTTCCCTGCCAGATGTAAAGACATCAGAAATTTCACTACCCATTCCTCCTGGCCCCAAAGCTCCCCTCTAACAGTCCCCAAAAAGGCCAAATAGGAACGGAACGCCCCTTCATATGCCTTCCTCGTCCTGGGTGCTAAACTCTCTCCCACGAGGTTACGAAGTTCGGGGCACCGAGAGACCAGAGAGCTTCGGGAAAGGGTGCCGGCTCCGGGTCCGCTGTGGGCAGAAAACCCCAGAAGGCCTGTATACGAAAACGAGAAAGGGCATCAGCCGCCTGGTTCATCACCCCCGGGACATGTCTTGCTTTAAATAGCACATTCAATTGCATACACAGTAATACGATTTCCTTGAGTAGTCTCAAAATCCATTTGCATCGTGCTGCCTGGCTATTGATACACTCAACCACGGTCATATTATGAGACCAGAATACCACAGAGTGATCTCTGAACCCTTCGGGCCACGTTCTCAGGGCCACCAGAATGGGGAAAAGTTCCAGGAAAGCAATGTTACTTGTCAGTCCACTGTCATGCCACCATGCCGGCCATTTTTACGCAGACCATCGAGTGCCGAAAATGGCACCAAAACCTACGCTCCCTGCCGAATCTGTCCACAGCCCTAGCTCCTCAGAGGACACGGCCGGTTTGTTCCAGACAACTCGACCATTGAAATCCGCCAGAAATGCCAACCAAATGCGCATGTCCTGGCGAACCTCAGCCGAGAGCCTTGTGCGATGATGACCCTCTTTCAGGCCGACCATGGCTTGAGCGATCGAACGGGAAAAAGGGCGGGCCATTGGTATCACTCTTAGGGCAAAATTCAACTGTCCCACCAACTGCTGCAATTGATGCAGCTTAACCTTAGACTCACTGATACACATTTGCAGGGCTGCCCTGAACCTTAACACTTTGTCACCTGGTAAACGAAAACAACCTTCCCCGGAGTCTAACTCGATCCCCAGAAACTCAAGGCAAGTCGAGGGACCCACAGTCTTACCTGGTGCCAATGGCACGCCAAACTGGTTCATTAAGACACAAAATGCAGCCAAAGCCTGCCCACATTCCGGATCCCCGGCTGCCCCCAGGAACAAAAAGTCATCGAGATAATGCATTACATGTTGAAAACCCGTCTTCTTTGTGAAGACCCATTGTAAGAAACTACTGAATTTTTCGAAATAGGCACAAGATATAGAGCACCCCATCGGCATACACCTATCCATGTAGTAATGGCCCTGAAACATGAAACCCAGGAGACGCTGATCGTCTGGATGTACCGGGAGCAACCGGAACGCTGACTCAATATCAGATTTTGCCATCAGCGCACCGGGCCCCAGGCGATTCAAAATGGCTACGGCCTCATCGAAGGATGCGTACCGCACCGAACACACTTCCGGGTCTATCGCTTCGTTTACGGAAAGACCACGAGGGGCTGACAAATTATGTATCAGCCTAAACTCGCCCGGGTCCTTCTTGGGTACCACCCCTAAAGGGGAACAAACAAAGTTAGCAACTGGCGGTACACTAAACGGACCAGCGACTCGACCTCGAGTAACCTCCTTCCGGATCTTTTCCTGTACTACGGTCGTATGCTGTAAGACCGATATCTGGTTTTTACATTTTGCTACACCCTGAAAGTCCCCCACTGGGATGCGGAAACCATATGAAAACCCGTTCCGCAACACCCCAGCGGAAGTACGATCCGGGTATTCGCTGAGCCAGGGAATCATTGCCAGGGTATCAATCGGGGTAGGTAAAGGCGCCCCTTGGACTATATTAGACCTGTTTGGCGCCTCCTCTACCCCCGTTATCACCCGTTTTGGCTCTGCACGTGGACTCAGGATGGGATGATTGCCCACACCCACTACATTCGTGTCTAAATTTGCACGACCCCTGGGGCCTAGTACATTTACCCCTGTTAAAGTTCCAACACACCCCCCTTTTACCTGTGTTGCCGGCAGGCCTCAAGTGATTGTCGGTACTTGTACCTGATCGAAAGGGCGTCCCCGCATATTGGCGTGAGGATTCGCCAACATTACTCCCTATTAATGGCAATTTCAACATACCAGTATCCTCCATTTTGGACCAGGACACAGAATCATAACAATCCCAAGTTAAGCTTTTATCATGTTCTTTTGCTTTTCTGAAAATATTATCATAGCAGAACCAATGATTGCCCTCGTGTGACACGGAGTACCCCATGATCCGTGACTGATAAATCGGCAATTCGGGTAGCAATTCGGGCTTACGATCACCCAAGATGGATGTAAAAACCCCCCACGCTTTGCCCCAATTGCCAATGTTTTCATTTACCTTAAAGGCGGCCATCTTTGCGCGCCAAACACTCGGCTGCATGAGGTCCTTCTGGCCCTTAACATGCTCCATTTCATAATGATCAGTAAGCAACGAGAAGATGTTTATATACTCTCCTGCCCAAATCTTCTCTTTAATAGCTAGAGGGACATGCTGACCTAACTTTTCCCTTCGAGAGGGTGCCGACTCATCCCTCGCAATCGGCAATGGCCGCTTACCTGAACCGGACGCTGTCCCTGCGACTGACCCGGTCCCCTGTGGATTTTCAACTGGCGCAGCCGGCGTGGATGCCCTCGCTGCTTCCCGTGTGTCACGCAGTTGTTTCATCAACACCTGCGCGTCGACAGCCGTGGCGCCCTCGCTATCTTTACCCAACCATGCTGCTAGTTGTGCCGCCAGCTCGGGCGGCATATCTTCCCCGGACACGGGGGTGACCACAACGGGAATCGGATTCCCTTCCTCTGGCACGGGAGTGGGTGCTTCGAGCGGGGTACTGGGATCCGGGATGCCTCCTCCAGCTGCTCCCCTCCTGGGCCTCTTGCCTTTTCCTCCCGGAGCTTCTCCTGCCAAAGGACGTTTCGGCCCCCCTTCCTCATCCTTGTCCGCCATTCGCCTCTTTAGGTCGGTCACCTCCTTCATGAGAACGCGCAGCATCTGGTCGGTAGTCATTCGCTTTCCCGCCTTCTTCGGCATTCTCCAACGGAGTATCTGGAAAACAAACAAGAACGATTATAACGCTCAAAATTGGCTCTTCGTTCCGTCTCGAGCTCACGTGCAGCGAGGAGGTGCAGCTTCAGAGCACAGGAACAAGAGGATGTTTTCTTGGCTTGTTGCTCCTTTTATCCGTCTTCAGGGCGGGCGTAAACCCGCCCCTGCCAGCCCCAAGGGCGTGGCCGGCCACGTCAGTGTCTAGGCCAACCCACTCTAGGGCGGGAAAAGGCGCGCCCCGGCTACGCCGCTTTGGGCATACCAGCCGAGACTCGCCTCCCGCCCAAGATGGCTTCCCGGGGGGATCGTGGTACTCCGCCATACGTTCGGGGGGACCGAATGGTCGCCCCTTTCCAATCTCTCCTATTGGACAAAATTGCATTACCTTATTGCTTTCAATACATGCTAACCTTTGGTTGGGAACAGGTAGGAATGTCCAGTTGCATCTCAAATTAATTGTAATTTAAAAGACTTTTTAAATATTAGTCGAATTTTAAGTCCCAATTCTGAAAACTCCTGTTATTGAAAGTTGCCATTTTCTTGTCCCAACCATATGGTACCTGTGTCCTAGGTCAGATGACTGTGAATATGTGTCAGTTGGACTTTGTGTATTCCTCCCAGACAGTGAGGTAAAGGCTGACCAGATGCCATGGGAAATATACTCTCCCACTCGCTATGGCAAGTGAGTTTATCAGGGAAACTATTTTTAGGGCCTACCTGCCCTTTCTGGCAAGCTGATAAAGAACAGGTGTTTAGTTCCCTCGGAAAGTGAATGACCGATAAAGATGCCTTTAAATCTTTTTTTATCTTGTCACATTTGCTCAATGATCAGAAATGGAAGTAACATGTCAGCTTATGTCTTCTTCCAGTTTGCTTCTTATTTTATGCTGGTGGTTGTGGTTTACTCTTCTATCTCAGACTGCAAAGCTAGGGGATTTTGTAAAGTGAAATATCTGACAATTGTGTAGTACCTGGAGTGTGAATCACAAGGCTGTAGGATGTAAATTGTTTTTTAACATACATTTAACTGCCCAAACAGTACAACATATATTTTAGTAGTTATGAAGTCACATTTGTTGCAACTCTGTGTGATGACCCAAAAACGTTTTTAATAGGATGAAAATAAATCTGAAAACTTTACTTGGTGATGAGTAAATGGTAAATCAGTTTGCTGAAACCCAAATTCAATAGATTATTTTCGTAAGAAATTGGGTTGTTAATTGACTGGGGTGTGAGCCCTTATCAAGCATGGTGTAAGGCACAAGCAAACCTTAAATTAACCTGTGTATAACCCTCTGGTAGCTTGACACAGAGCAGTTGGGCTTAACTTAGAGGTTATGTGTAAAGTATTTGTGCAACACTTCAAGCAGTAACACAGTGAAAACCCACTACGAAAGGATCCCACAACCAGTCTGGAAATATAGAGTAATTTGTATTAATTAAAACCAGACCAAAATGACAAAAATACAATAGGTAGATCTTGAGTCACGCTGGACTGAGACAAAGTCAAAATTTCAGGCTGATCACGATGGAATGGCTGCCCACTACAGGGGCCCAATTGGGCCCGCTGAACACAGTACTTTAAAATGCAGCATGTGGAGCGTTGTGAGGATCTGTGTTGAAGATGCATTGCGCAGCCTAGCAATGTGACAGTCCAGAGAAGTGGTGAGGCTGTGATGTGACGTGTAGCGCTGCCATCGAGGATCAGTGGCGTCACTAGGGTTGGTGTCACCCGGTGCGGATAAATCATGGTGTCACCCCCTCATGACTTACTGCATGGACCTCCTATGCTCCGAGTCCGCCAGTGGACACAGATGGCAAATATATATATATGTTCATACAGTTTCTCTTTACTGCGGCATGTGATGAAATCACAGAGCCATATTTTCATCTCTTGATTGACTGTCTCTTTCATTTTAAAATCTGGTTCCTCTCTTCTCTTTGTGGGCACTTAAAAGGCACAGCATGAATGCTCTATTTTCTAACTGGTAACCCCATAACGCAGATTTTACCTCCAACAGGCCAGAAACCCAAAAGAGAAATGGCACAGCCAGTGTACCCAGAGAAACAGGGCCCCAACCGAGAGAATGACCAAAATAACAAATCACAAGTCAGCAGAAACACAAATCCACAGCCAAAAGTACAGGGACATAAAAGCTGCCAGGATGGACAATAAGGCAGCAGGATGAAGACCGGCCAGCAAAGCAGGCATATTTCAGCCGAAGCAGTTCACTTCATAGTATACGTATGAAGTGAACTGTGAAGTGAACCACCTGCAAGTGAAGTGACGCGTTCAAGGAAAGGCCTGCTCCCTGCCTTGAGCAATTAATCATGCAGGCTTGTGCAACTGCAAGCACAATGCACCGCCCGGGTCAGGACTAGCCTAGGAGGCTGGAAGGGCGGGGCCAGACAGGGTCTTCTATTTATTGATGCGTTTTTATATAGCGCAGACTTCACCCAAAGGCGTCAGAGCGCTTCACATAGGAATAGTAATGAAACGTGAGGAGAAAATTACAAATGAACAAATTACAAAAACAAACGTTAAGTTACAAGAGGCAAAAGTGACAATTGTGAGCAAACAAAATATGAGGTTGCAAACGGTGCATTACAGGAGGAAAAAGTGACATCTGTGTGCAGGTTACAAGAGAAAACAAAGTACAATTAGAGGTATAATACTGCAATATATGGTAGACACTCAAGCACAAGAACAAGAACAAACGTTACGTAGGCATTGGTGGCACTTGTGCAAGTATCAAAAGCAAACAAAATGCCATTACTGCAGTCCCCAGGCGGTTCCTTCTGTGATGGCAAGGGGGAAGAGGGTTTCTATGATTCGTATGAATCAACATATCCACCGAGGCTCTGGAAATGACATCAGGAACTTCTAAGCTAGGACTATCCATCAAACGCAAGGGAGGGCGACATAGACACCAGATTTTAAGAATGGCCACAATGTAAATAAGGTCTCTGGTTCAATTCGCTACCCAAATTGTTTTTTTTGTTGTTATTCTGCTTGGAGCTGGCCCACTTGGCTTTACATTGGCATACCCAGATAAACACTGTTTTCGTTTTTATACCTGTTACATGAGACCACTGCATGGATCTCGCTCACTCAATCAATCAATCAATCAATCACAGCATTTATATAGCGCACTACTCGCCCAGAGGGCCTCAAGGCACTAGGGGAGGGGGGTCCGCTACTGCTCGAACAGCCAGGTCTTGAGTTGCTTCCTGAAGGCGAGGTGGTCCTGGGTCAGGCGGAGGTGGGTCGGGAGGGAGTTCCATGTCTTGGGGGCGAGGTAGGAGAAGGACCGTCCCCCTGTGGTGGCTCTTCGGATGCGGGGGACGGCGGCGAGGGCGTGGCCGGTCGATCGAAGCTGGCATTTGGGAGCGTAGAAGTTGAGGCGGCTGTTGAGGTATCCTGGGCCTTGGTTGTGTAGGGCTTTGTGTGCGTGGGTGAGGAGTCAGAAGGTGATTATCTTATTGACCGGGAGCCAGTGCAAGTCTCTCAGGTGTCCGGAGATGTGGCTGCGACGGGGAATGTCCAGGATGAGTCGTGCTGAGGCGTTCTGGATCCGCTGGAGTCTCTTCTGGAGTTTGGTGGTGGTTCCGGCGTAGAGGGAGTTGCCGTAGTCCAGACGGCTGGTGACGAGGGCCTGGGTGACCGTCTTCCTGGTCTCGGTGGGGATCGACCGGAAGATCTTAAGTAGCATGCGCAGGATGTTGAAGCACGATGAGGAGACGGCGTTGACTTGTCTGGTCATGGAGAGGGAGGAGTCCAGGATGAAGCCCAGGTTGCGTGCGTGGTCTGTTGGTTTGGGTGCGCTGCCTAGGGCGGGGGGCCACCAGGAGTCGTCCCAGGCGGAGGGTGAGGATCCCAGGATGAGGACTTCCGTCTTGTCCGAGTTCAGTTTCAGGTGGCTGTTCTTCATCCATTTGGCTACCTCTTTCATCCCTTCGTGAAGGTTGGCTCTGGCGGTGGCGGGGTCGTTGGTGAGGGAGATAATCAGCTGTGTGTCGTCTGCGTAGGAGATGATGTTGAGGTTGTGCTGGCGTGCGATGTCTGCGAGGGGGCTCATGTAGACGTTGAAGAGGGTTGGACTGAGCGAGGAGCCTTGAGGAACGCCGCAGATGACTTCGGTGGCTTCAGATCTGAACGGGGGAGGCGGACTCTCTGTGTCCTTCCGGCGAGGAAGGAGATGATCCACTCCAGTGCCTTCTCCTGGATTCCGACGTTTCCGAGTCGCTGCACTAGTATACGGTGGCAGACAGTGTCGAAGGCCGCGGAGAGGTCTAGGAGGATGAGGGCTGCTGTTTCTCCGTTGTCAAGCAGTGCTTGGATGTCATCGGTGGCTGCGATCAGGGCGGTCTCGGTGCTGTGGTTGGCCCGGAAGCCAGACTGCGAGAGGTCGAGGGATCCGTTTGTCTCGAGGAAGGCGGCTAGCTGCTTGTTCACGGTCTTCTCGATGACTTTTGCAGGAAACAGGAGCAGCGAGATGGGGCGGTAGTTCTTGAGGTCGGTGGGGTCGGCCGATGGCTTCTTTAGTAGAGCGCTGAGTTCGGCGTGCTTCCAGCTCTCCGGGAAGGTAGCGGTGTCGAAGGAGGTGTTGATGATGTCCCGCAGGTGGGGTGCGATGACAGCGTCGGCTTTGTTGAAGATGTGGTGAGGGCAGGGGTCGGTAGGAGATCCGGAGTGGATGGAGTTCATTGTGCGGACGGTGTCTTCGGTGCTGATCGGGGTCCAGGTGCGGAGGGTGGTGGTGGGGGGTGGTGGTTCGGTCGTGGCGTGTGTCGGTTGAGTGCTGAAGCTGTTGTGTATGTCTGTGATCTTGTTGTGGAAGTAGGAGGCGAGGGAGTTGCAGAGTTCTTGCGAAGTAGTGATGTCGTTGTTTCCGGCGTTGGGGTTGGAGAGCTCTTTAACGATGTTGAAGAGTTCCTTGCTGTTGTGTGCGTTGTTGTCCAGTCGTTCCTTGAATGCGGTTTTCTTGGTGGCGTGGATGAGTTGATGGTGTTTTCGGGTGGCGAGCTTGAGGGCAGTCATGTTGTCCGGTGTTGGGTCTCTGCGCCAGGTTCTCTCGAGGGCTCAATGACCAACCTCTCTTGTGGAGAGAGACCCAATGCTCAAAAGTTGCTAAGTTCCAAGAAAGCTTTAGCTGGTGGTGCATTAGACCCGCCCGAAGAGGGACGTGTTTTCGTTTGTGCGAATGTGCGCCCAAGAAAAAAGCATTGTTAGCAGCTAGTAGATACTGAATCTGATTCATTTGTGTGCCACTGCACTGCCACATTTCTAACTTCACTTAGTTCATTATAATAAATATTATTTCTTTCTCACCGACTGCCTCGCGACGATATCAAAGAAGATGTCAGATAATTCTTTCCTTTATTCGCACTCCCCTGCGCAGCGCTACCGTCGGTCTCGTCTCCTCCCTCCTGGCGCGTGACCGCCGTGACGCGTCAGAGCAGGAGTGCACAGTGCGCGGGGGCTGTCCCAGGGCCGTCATTAGTAGCCCTAAAGATTGACAGCCCTGGGACCCACACCCACAAACTGCTGGGTAGTGGTCCTAACGGGGAGACTATTGCACAGTTTCAGCTGCATAACCTGATCCAATTGTTCACATAAATAAATTGCCACCTCGTTATCTTTTAATATAAATAAAGGCAGGGTTAAAGGATGCCTTAATTAGGAGGTGAGACACCTGGGCTACTAAACAGAAGAGGAGCCCCCGGGGAGCCTCATTCCTTAAACAACGTGATCGGCGGTACAACTGCTTCTCGTGAGTCTTGGGGAGAGAAGAACCTCCCCCCTCCTCCCCCCCCGGAGTTCGCCCACAGCATGAAACAACCCCCTGTTGGATAGAAATCCAACAATAAAAAATAAAACACAGGAATGTCAAAGCAGATTAGACGGTTTCTTGGACTAGTGCAAAATGAAAAGACACTTCTGCAAGAAAAAAACAACTTCATTGACCATAATGCAATGCACATAAGAACGTTTGAATGGCTGGATCATTGGTGAACATTAGAGTCTTGAAGTACGTGGAGTGGGCTGTGCAATGCACCACTACAAAGCCCATAGTGCAGGCGAGAGCAGAAAGAGATGAAGGCCTTGAAGCCAAGGTGAGCACCTGAGAGACCAGACTAAGGGGCACCAACGTCGGAAGCACGGGTGGTGTCCGGTACGCCACACATCCGCATCGCACCAGTGAGTGACCAGCATCATCACATCATGCATCTGGTGCGTGCCGAAGTGCTGCTGCTGCAGTGAGAGTGCACACACTCCAGAACTGCACTGACTGCAGTAGTAGCAGTATTTTATTTTTTTTGCACCGTGGTGGCATGCGCTTGCGGCTTGTTGCACGCACGCACCACTTAACCAGATTGGTGTCACCCCCCAGATGGGGCTGACACCCGGTGCGGTCCACACCCCCCGCACCACCCTAGTGACGCCGCTGTCGAGGATCCCATTATGGGCTTGTCATGTGAAGTTGGTGTGGGGATGCGGCGTACAGTCAGGGCGATGTTCTGTTCCGAAGAGCTGTGGGGTTGTGAAGTGAAGTCCGTCTCCGAGACTGCCAGTGACTAGTTATGCGAGGGCCTGCACTGAGACTGAAACATTGAGTAGGAGTGATGCGTCGGTTTCAAGGATGGCACAGGCAATGCAGGCCTTTGCGATGGGTCTAAACCAGGCAGCAGCTGCATTTTCGCAGTTCTGCTTGACAGAGAAGATGCATTGGTTCTGTTGGAGCCTTAGAGGCTGGCAAGCACCTTGGGCTCACTGCTAAGGGCCCAGGACTGGGGTGGTACCACTTGACAGGGTACACTCACAGGTGACCGATTCCAGTCCAGGTGCAAGTGCAAGGTTGTTGAATCCTCTTATGCCCCTGAGGCTTCAAATCGGGACACTAGCAAACTAGCCCTTGGAGTTGTTCTGGGTGCAAGAGATGCAGGTCCTGTCCATCTCCCCCAGGCAAGATGGCAGAAAATTAGCAGTCCCTTCAGAGCAGTAGTATAGCAGAGTGATAGCCATTTCAGCAGCACAGCAGTTAATCTTTCTGGTAGAAAATACACTAGTCCAAAAGTGTACCGTAGATTTGGTGTCTGAGGTCCCCTTTTTAGATCGAGCCTGGGCAGTGCATGTACTGCTCTGCGAGGCATGCTGTATTGAGATATGGCATAGAAGCTCCACCCATTTTCCGCCCATCTTTTCAGCTGGCTCCTGTTGCTGTCCATGCAAAATCGTTGCTTTCAATTTGTGAATAGGCTTTTTAGTCCCTCCTTGGTGCCGCCTTGTCTGCATTTGTAACCCCCAGAAATACTGGACATTTTACTGGTGTTGTTACATAGTCTGCTTTATAAGTTGGTGAGTATTATTTTATTTTTTGGGGGTTGGCAGGCTTTGACAATCTGTTGCTCCTCGCATGCACTCCCTACCCCCCTCCCGCCCTCTCTCCCACCATTGCTGCACTTAATGTCCCCAGTGCCACCACCACCTCCCATCCTCCCTGCTTTAGCATTCCTCATTTTGTTTCCCTCACACCATCAGGCATACTTTTAGCGTGGCACCCGTTTATTGAGTGCTGCACTTTCTTTTCCTTGCAGCTTCAGTGCAGCATCTACCCCAATCAACAAAGCAAGGAAAGGGTGCAGTACCACAGGCTGTTACCATGTGTTCCTGTGGAGTTAAAAACAGACCTCTATTAGCAACATAAGGCACTGCACCCACTGGGACACCTAGTACCAGCATGTGCTACTGAACCCTTTAAATGCTTTGTGCATTTGTTGTTTTCTTACTTGCATTTGACCTTGTGGTGTGGCGATAGCTCGCGCATTTAGAATTAAATAAAAGATTTGCAATGCAATTGCTCGAGCATTGCTGAAAGATTGAGCTATTGGCATTACATTATTATTTTTCAATGCCAAAAGCTCAAATTTTCAGCAATGCGAGACCTATTGCATTTCAAATGCTTGTTTTACATTGTTGCCTTGGTTCTGGAAGGTGGGAGAAGTTTCTAGACAGCATCTTTGCAGTGTAGGGAACTCCCTACCTCCCCTGCCATGGCTCCAAGCTAGTTGAAGTAAAAATGCAGGGTTGTTGGGCCCTTTGTGTGGAGACAGGACACTGCCTATTCAGGTGTAAGTGAGCCTGGGTCCAGCTCCTCCTTTCCATTCTGTCAGTGATGGCCCTTCGAGACAGACCCATCTAATCTCCCTATTGTGTGTGGCTGTATAAGAGCAATACAAAATTCCAACTGTCACCTATGTCCAGTCATGTGACCCAGAGGGCAGGGTGCAATTTATTTAAATTAGATACTCCAATTGGGTATAGGGCAATATTACCATGTTTAGAGGCGAGAGCACATACACGTTCGCACTGGTTAGCAGTGGTAAAGTGCTCAGAGTCCCAGGGACAACAAAATGAATTCAGCAATAAATAGGAGGAAGAAGGCAAAACTGTGTATTAGTGGGAACATTTAGTAAATTGATACTTGTGTAGCGCACTACTCACCCGCAAGGGTCTCAAGGCGCTTGTACGAATACCGCTGTGGAACCCATCCTGGCTTTCCCTGTGAGGCGTCCACTCCTGGGCACCCCCAAGGTGGAGGCCACGCATCCTTAGCATTGTGGGGGCCATTGTGGAGATTAAGCAAGCTATTGCCCAGAGTTGCAGAGTGGGACTCCATGATTGGAATAGGCACCGAGGCGAGAATTATCAGGTCCGTGGAATTTTGAGCCCAAGACCCGCCGAGGCGGGGAATTGAACCCTGGTCCCAGGCTAGACCTCTGCATCAGGGTCTGCCGCTCTAACCTTTGAGCCACACTTCTCCACTTGAGCCACACTTCTCCACTGTGGCCGTTGCAGCAAAATGTGCTTTTGGAAAATGACAGTGTGCTATCACATCATGCATTCGTAACATATTTATTATAAGTGAGTTTGCACACATGAACTGAGAAACATTCCTGCCACCATACTGATGACAATGCTGTTAGTGACCTAAGAAGCAAGACGGGTGTCATGGGTACGCTGTATGTGGACTAGATTCTTATTATACATTGAGCAAAAGTTTAGTCTTAATAACTCAAACAAAACCAGTGCTCTCATATGTAATAATGAAGAAAAACGTGGCTCTGTAAAATATAATATTTGCCTGGCATCACACATTTTAAGACTTATTTACGGGTGAAGCTACATGTGGACAAAACGGAGAAGCTGGTGTTTTGTCTCAGTATTCCATCTGGTCCGATGTCTGGTGGCAGGAGTTTGTGGCCTGCTACCATCTCCAGTGACGTCTGCAAATAATCCTGAGATCCTTTTTGACAAAGCTTAACTTTAACTCACAGGTTAGTCATTCCACCAGTACTTTTTATATCATCAGGGCTCTTAGAAAAATCTTTCTTGGCATTCCTCCAGAAATGCATAAATCAGTAGTCATCGCTCTGATTACATCTTGATTAGACCATTGGAATGCGATTCATTTGACCAACTCTTCAGTACACTTCTGGACCTGTGGAAGTATTCTGAAGGAATGTCTTGTACTCCAGAGGCCTGCCTTGCTGAAGGAGAATGGCCCCTTCTCCTTGTTCACAGGCAGACCTTAGTGATGCCAAGGGTCAGTTGGCTGACCTCACCTCCTGTCTTGAGCTACAGGGACACAACAAGTTCTATTGGCCTTCCTGCAACTGCTCATCTGACCGGCTCAAACTGTACCTGTCTGGAATTGCAACTTTGCTTGCCTCCCCAGGTCCTGGACCCATGTTTGGCATCCGAGTGCACTCCTCTGCAAACTGGAGTAAAATCAAGAAGTTTCAGTTTCATGACAGAGAATTGGACTGTTCACACAGATACTCTGTTGCCCGTGAAGACTGCCAAGACGAAGCTCCAGTGAACCTGACTTTTTGTGTTACAGCACCAGCCAGTGACAACAGCCCATGGTGACGCCATCATGAAGCTACAGAAATGACTGTCTGTGATGCAAAACTGGATCTTCACGCTACAGATAGGACTTCTCTGCAACGTCAGACATGCTCTTCACAGTAAATCGATGACCATCCACAACAGTCTCTTCTCCTCTTGGACTCCTCCACTGCCAAATGGACTCTTCGATCTGGAATTTGAGAAGGTATCTTTTCCAACAGGATTAACCTGGTCCTGTACATGGCACATATTCTTTGTCCGGGCGGGGCGGGGCGGAGCGCGCAGGCCAGTAAAGAGGGGAGGGGGTCAGGGAGTTTAGAAGTGGAACAGAGCCGGAGGCCGCCAAATCCCTGCCAGGGGCCACCACACAAATATGTATCCATCCTCAGATGATTAATATATTAAGGATATATATTTGCGTGGTGGCCCCTGGGGTTTGGTGACCCTGTGCAGGTGCACAGCTTGCACATGCCTAGAGCTGGCCCTGAATTAAGTAAATCATATCTCTCATACAGAGAGCACCCTATTCTTTGAAGTGAACAAAAGCATATCTGTAATAGGTCTGAAGAAAGGGCTGAAAGGTTCTGAATTCTTGTCTAAACTGGACTACCTTAAGTCACGCAATTCTAACAATAACTTCACCGTCACATACTTCCATTAAAAAGCTCCAGTCAGATTAAGGAACACCAAGATAATCTGAGTTTATTCTTTTCTTACAATCATTAACAATAAGGTTTATCTAAACGTCATTCAAATTTAGTTATCTGCAACATAATAAGATACATTTAACCTCCTGTCTTGTACAGGTGTTCTTGCTAAAAGTACTTGAAACCCTTTACAGTTCTCATATAAGTAAAACGAAAGCAAGGACACACTGCATTCCTAAATGTGGAGTCTGCTTTGCTTTCCTAGATATGAATAAAAAACAAGTTATGAGACAAGTTGGAAAGTAGACGTTAATCATTTCAAAATGCAGGCCTACATTAGTTATGGTCAATCTAAACGTGAATAATGCACAGTTAATACATTTGCTTGTACATGTTAATATCGATATTTAATATTTAATATGAGAAATAACTTTTCTTCAATCAAATGTTCTTCTGAAAAAGAGAATACTCAAGACGTTTTATCAAGCCGTTTCTGGGATGGGTTAAAATGCATGATTTCTATTAAGCATCCATCAAGTATGCGCATCCGCACGTGTTGTGTGATCTAATCAAACTTGAGCAACAAGTGTATAATATGGATTCCTAACTTAAATATGTCTTTTGTATGCTTCCTCCAAGGACAGATTGCAACATACTTATTGAACTGTGAGGCGGACTGTGCATAAGAGGGCAAAAGAAATATTTTCATTTCATGCATTGCAACACCACAGGATTGTGCAGGACCTGAGGAAATCGCCCACGGGGTGAACTGCATTGAAAACCTAAGACCAGAATTTACAGGACTGGAATGATTCCATTATCAATCGAATATACAATCTCGCAGAGATACCCGCCTCTTCGGAGGGAAGTATCATCCACCCAATTTTTAAGCATGGCGATCATCGCAATCCTGCAAATTTTAGACTGATATCCTTACTAGATGTAGATGCTAAACTCTACGCCTCTTGCATTCTACGTGAATTACAAGTCTGGATATCAGAAACAAAGATCATGCCAAAATTTCAAACCGGCTTCAGGCAAGGAATGGGAACAACAACTAACCTAACCTGCCTGTCTATCCTAACGGACCAAGCGATAGCAAATGGCACTCGCTTGTATGCCTGTTTCCTAGACATCAAGTCTGCCTTCGATCGGGTAAACAGAGTGCGCTTGTGGAGCAAACTAGAGAGTTGGGGGATGCCTTACCAACTCCTAAGAGCCATCAAAGCTCTTGGGTAAGAGTAAAGTTGGGAAATGGTGGCAGTACCACCAGTAGCATCCAAACGCCCCAAGGCTTAAAGCAAGGCTGTGCACTAGCCCCTACCCTTTTTAACCTTTTTCTCTCTGACCTCACAGGCGCGATCGAATCAGCAGACAACCATCCCCCATTTTTGGCAAACAATCCAATATATCGCTTACAGTATGCCGACGATATTGTATTATTGAGCAAGACACCTATTGGCTTACAAAGAGCTATTAATAAATTAACTCTGTACATAGAACGGGAAAGCCTAGCACTTAACAAAGAGAAAACTAAAGTGGTCCGCCTAGTTGACCGGCAAAACCTAAAGTACAAATGGATGGCCCAAGGGGCACCGGTGAAAGAACAAGAACACTATAAGTACTTGGGAATTACAATAACAAAAGGAGCAAATTATAAGGACCACAAAATAGCACTCAAAGCAAAAGTACAATCTTTAATCTTCGCGTATCACTCTCCAAAGGAAAAAATGGACTGCCCCAACTACAATCATTTATTAAAAACAATGGCTGCACAGATTATGCCCACTTTATCTTATGGCTTAGTCACGTGGTGCGGTAAGGAGGTGGACCTTTTAAATGAACTACAAATTGAATTTTATAAAGTGGTCTCCAATCTTCCTAAATCTGCTTCAGCCGCACAAGTCAGGCTCGAATTTGGACTGCAAAATCAGAAGTTCCAGAGCATGAGCGGCTTCGTGAACTTCTGCCACAAATTTAGATCTGCAGATCCAGACTCCTTGGACTGGCTAAGCTGGGAGGAAATTAAAAAACGAGGGGAAACTGAATCCATGAACAATTGGGGAAAGTATTTGACATTCTGCGTGGAAAAATTAGAGCTAGAAGTCGCTTGGAAATCAGGGACAGATAAAGTAAGTCTAAAAAAATCAGCCAATGCGGCAGCAAAATGGAAATCTTTTTTTGAGGACAAAGTTATTGGCAAAACCGCGGCATGCCTGGACCATCCTGAACAGCTTTACAACCCCAAAAACACACACCTCTAACATCCCACTTCAGTGGTCACCTAAAAAAGTCTTTGGTGCATGTTGGACTGGTAGAGGTTTAAAACGACTTTAAATAAATTAAATTAATTAAATTGAATTTAATTAATTAAATTATATTATTTACAATTTATTAATTAAATTAATTAAATTAAATTAAATTAATTAAATTAATTACTATTTTAAAATTAATTAAATTAAATTAATTAAATTAACTTAATTACATTTTTTTTAAAAAGATATACTTACCTATACTTACGTTGTAATGGCATGGGTTGTAATAGCATCTGCTATGTAATGACATGCGTTGTAAAGGCATGCATTCTAATGGATCCTGCGTTGTAAAAATTGCGATGTAACGGTCTGCGTTGTAAAATAACGCTTTGTAACGTCATACATCCAGTTTTGTCATTAACTAGGTGCTGACTGTTAGGAAAAAGACTTGCTAACTGCTTTTATACATATTACAGAGACTGACGGGAGTATTTCTCAGGAACAATATCCACAACAAGGGACACAGACGTTACAATAAAGGAGGTATATGTATGCCTTCCACAGCAGGTGAAATGGTAAATGCTTCATGACATACTTTTAAGGGGATACACATGGGTGCTCAATATTGAGCACATGATTTACTGTAGAGATAGTCAGCCCTTCATCTAATTAACACTGATCAAGAGAGTGCTCTTTCTTTTTGTGTTTCTAATTTTATCTTCACAGGAACACCAGTGAATGGGGGCAGGGCGGAGTGACAGACGTAAGAAGTTGCCGTAAGTCTTTTCAATAGGCAACGAAACATGTCGGCGTTTTAAACACGAGTAGACCCGTAGCCAAGAATAAAGTTGAGAGGGCCAGCGAGTATTAACTCACTTTTTAATTTCACTTGAGTGGTGTGGCACTATCTGTGTCACCCCTCTCCACACTGTTGGGTCCAGCCTTGCTGTGTACCAGTCTTGGTGCACATACAGGTACTGTTGCCCGAGCACCCTCACTCTTTCTTTTCTTTTTCTCTTCACAATTTCTGTTTGAGTGGTGTACGCTAATGATGAGAACCTAGGCGGCAGGCGAGTGCCTTCCTGCAAAGCTTCCACGGTGTTACTCCCGTGAGGCGACACCACTCTTTTCCGCACTTGTTTTGGGTTCTAACCCTTTCCTCTTTCTCTCTTCTTACTCTAGACTGACGGCAGGGAAGGGAGAGTAAGTTGGAGGTAAATGGGTGAACAGCGCACTCTCTTTTTAATAAATACTCTGAAAGTGGTGGACCTGGTTTAGAAAACTATCCGCCTGAAAGGTGGGCTATTGTCCTATCCTACTGTGAATATAAGAGGGTTTGACTAGGCCTAATTTCAGTATCATAAGGAACATGTCTTGTGTTGCGAGTAATACTCTGTTCCACCTTCTTCATCTGAGGCTTTAGGTTGTTTGCTTCCCTTCCTAGTTTTAGTTCTCAATACATGTTTGGCTAATTGTAGATGGGGTGTGATGGAGTATGTCCCCCCTTTATGCAGGTGCGGCCCGTGCAGGTAATAGCAGTGGGGCCGGGTTAGGGGAGGGATTTGACAGACGACCACGAGGGAAAATTAAATAAATATTTTACTCTTGTCATCTGTCGATACCACCCCTGCCAGCCGGCCCCGCCACCCCACTGCTCTTACCTCATTGGCCACTGCTGCCTTTATATCATTTATTTATATAAAGTTTTATATAGCGTGAACCTGACCCACGAGGGTATCCGAGCGCTTTACAAGATATAGTTATTAAACATTAGATGGTTGATGTGGTATACAAACGTTTGGTATACTCTATTCAGTACAAAAGAGGTATATAGTATTATATGGATAAAATAGGTGACTAGAAGACAACAAAGAATGATCCACAAGGACATCAGAGTACTTCACAATACACAGTTATTAGACACTGGGAGGTTGAGGTAGAATATATACATTCAGTAATTTCCATACAATCCAAAATTGGTAGACAGAAATATAAGGATATCATAGGTAACTATTAGTCCACATCGAATTACAGCCTTAGGATGAAAATTTGTTCACTAGAAGCATTTTTTCTTCTTTTTTGAAGGAGGTATAAGATGAGATTCCACGTACCAATGAAGGCAGGCAGTTCCAAATCTTTGGTGCGATCCCTAAAAAAGCTCTGCAACCAGTTCTCTTTGTATGGAAGGATTGTGGTTTTAGTGGTAGTGAACTTGCACTTCGAAATTGTCTACATCCTCCTGACCGCTCTAACAGTAATGCTAAGTAAGAGGGGGGAATTGTTGTTATACAGGGCTTTGTGGGTCATGCAGGCAACCTTTAGGTGTATTCTTGCCTTGTAGGGCAACCAGTTCATACCTTTCAAGGTTGGAGAGATGTGGTTGTTTCTTTTAATCCCTGAGACCAGTCTGGCTGCAGTGTTGAGCAAAGCCCTCAGTGGGATCAACTTGTATTTAGGGAGACCACATAGAGTGGTGCTTCCGTAATCCAATCTCGGTAACACCAGGGCTTGTACCGACATTTTTAAGTCGGTCGGTGGGAGGAAGGCTTTAAGTTTCCTTAGTATACTTAACTGGTGATTGGCTCCCTTGGTGGCATTAGTAATTTGCGCTTGCATGTTCAGGTGTTTGTCTATGGTGACTCCCAAGGATTTTGCGCAGTCAATGAAGGGTGGGAGCACAGTCAAAGAAAGTTAGATGTCTTAACCGAAGGTCTATCTTGGGTGTGTGTTTAGGTGGAGAGATGAGAAGGAATTCAGTTTTTTTGGTGTTAAGCATAAGGTGGTTGTCGGTGAGCCAACTTTGAGTGTTCAGTAGAATAGCGTTGAGAGTGAAGTTTTCTGGTGAAGAGAGTTTCATATATAGTTGGGTGTCATCAGCTTTAAGGTGATATTGGATGTTCGCAGAGCTTAATGCGTTTGCCAAGGGCTCCATGAATAGATTAAAGAGAATGGGAGAGAGTTCGTAGCCCTGTGGGACCTCTATGGTGACCAGGGAGGGTTGAGAAAGTAAATGCTTCATCTTGATTCTTTGTGTTCTATTGTCAAGTAAGGAGGTGAACTATTGTAACACTGGTCCCATAAGGCCCATCCTTTCGTAATGTAGGGACAGTAGGTTGTCGTGCTTGACCGTATCGAAAGCGGAGGATCAGTCAAGAAGTATCAATAGGCAGGATTCATTGAGCTCCAGCATTTTTAGTATGCCATCCTTAATATAGGTGAGAGCAGATTCTGTGCTATGATCTTGCCAAAAGCCGGATTGGTGTTTGTCTAGGAGGTTGGAGTTCTCGATGTGATTAAATAGTTGTAGTTGTATACATTTTTCCATCAGTTTTGCTAGCATAGAGATGTTTGGTATTGGGCGGTAGTTGTTTATATCGGAGGAGAGAGAAGTCTGATTTTTTTTTTTTTTGTATAGGTGTGACCTACCCTATTTTAAGACAGTCCAGTATGGAGCCTTGACTCAGAGAGGTGTTTACATTCTTCGACCATAGGGGTATGATAGAGGTTTTGATCATTTTGAATAGAGAAGGATTTAGAGCGTCAGAGAAATGATTGGAGGGGTTAATCTCTAGAAGAGTGTTATAGATTTCCTGTTCGGGGATAGGCAAGAAGAAGCACCACAGGAATTGTTTTTGGGGGTTTCCGTCCGAGTACTAGAATGGCCCACAATCTGAGCGTAAAATGTAGTGTCCTGAGCAATAGGTTGTGGAAGGACCTTCTTGGATTGGATGTCAAGTTCAAAAGATTTTGTTTTGTAAAGGAAGAAATTCGCAAGCTGATCGCAGTTAGGAATAGCCGGATTGTTTAGTTTCACAGATTTAGGCGTATTACATGCATGTTTAACTATTTCAAAAAGTTTCTTGGGGCCGTTAATGGCTTGGTTTACCGGAGTTTTGAAAAAGTCTGCCTTAGCCTGAAGGATCTTCCTGTTGTATGCATTCTTCAGCACTCTAAGGTGATATAGGTGAGCAGTGGAGGGTGCTGATTTCCATAGTCTCTCAGCTGGTCTTGGCTTTTGCCGGTCAGAGTTCAGATTCTCATTGAACCATGGGTTGAAGATCTTGGAGGTAAAGTTTTTTTCTTGGAGGGGTGCTGTGGAGTCAAGAATTTGAAGTATAGTGGAATTGAAAAAGATTGTAAGGTCATGGACGTCAACCAAGTCTCTCTTGGGGGTTAGGGCGGGGATGCATTAGTTTACTAGGTCGGTGAGGTTAATATTTAAAATCTTCCTTTTCCACTGTTTTATTTTTGGGGTTGGCCCCTTTTTGTAGCTACCTCGGTATTAATGAAGAAGAGAATACTGTAATGGTCTGTCCAGTCAATTGGGGTGATGGATTCTAGTGATACAGTGTTTGTTTTTGCTATGATGAGGTTTAGTGTTTCTCCCGTGTTGTGGGTTGGACTGTCACAGAATTGAGAGAGATCCTGATCTGACAGAAATTTGAGACCGCTTACAACTAGGTTGTTTGAGTTATTCAAGTGGAGATTGAAGTTGCCCAGGAAAATCTGTGGTACTTGTGAGTTGTCGTTGGATGTAAGGACTTCCATTAGCTCATCAATGAACAACAGATTGTCACCAGGGGGGTGGAAAATTATGTGAAGTTTGCTGGCGATGCGCTTGTCATCGGAGATGTTGATACAGAGATATTCACACAGGATAGAGAGATGGGGTCTGCTTGATTGACTGTGATTGTGTTACGATAAATGCAGGCTAATCCCCCGCCAGGGTTCTCGTTTCTGTCCAGACAAATTATATCGTGACTAGGGGGTACCAGTAGGTCTAGGATGGGGAAGGAGGAGCTATTTAGCCATGTTACTATGAGGACGATAATGTCTAGATCATTCTCGAGGATGAGGTCGTAGATGTCGGGAGCATGTTTGCAGGCAGCTCTGCAATTGATGAGGGCACACTTCATCTTGCTAGATGAATAGGATAGAGTAGTCTGCATTAGGTTGATATTAGTGAGGTTTTCTCTAATAATGGATCTAAAGTTGTGAGTGGGTTCTTGGAAGGGGTTGGTTTGTATGGATTGGATAGCATTACATCGGGGCATACTGTTGACATTCAGACAATCCGCTTCTACTATGGCTTTTGTTATGCACTCAAATGTTATTTGACACATCAGACCAAGTAAAGTTTGTCCCTTTCTTCATGAGATTTCTTAACATTTTAATTTTATCAGAAAAATGACTAACAAATTTGGAGTAATACTCCACAAGACCGAGAAAGGATCTAAGCTGGTCTTTATCTGTTGGAGAAGGCGCTTTCTCTATGGCATTGATTAAACTGATCTTAGGCTTGTCACCATCCTTGGCTAGTGAATGACCTAAGTATTCCACTTCAGGCACAGAAAATTAACATTTTTCAAGCCCAATAGTGAACCCCGCATTGGCTAATTTGTTCAAAACCAATTCTAAATTAATGTCGTGTTGTGCAACACCCCGCCCCCAAACTAATACATCGTCCAGAAATTCCAAAGTGTTCTCAACACCAGACAACTCTTTTTGCATCATTCTTTGAAAAACGGCAGATGCCGAAGCAAGACAAAATGGCATACGAATAAATTGGAATGCTCCCTCAGGCATAATGAAAGAAGTGAGATGTCTGCTTCCCTCATGTAGAAGAACCTAATGGTATGCGCTGGATAAGTCTAGTGTGGTAAAATATGCACCTCCTTCTATACTGGCCAGCATTTCATTAATTTTGGGGAGTGGATGACTATCAATCCATACGTACTCATTTAAATCTCTCAAATCAATACATATTCTGATCTTGCTACTGTTTTTTTTAGCCAAAACCACTGGACTTAACCATTCTGATGCTTCAATGGGCTTGATCACCCCATCTTTGCATAGTCTCTGTAGTTCTTCTTTCAACTTCTGTCTCAAAACTATTGGTACATTTCTTACTTTGGGTACAATATTGTCTTTTAAAATCATACAACGTTTAAATGTTTTGAGACATCCTAGAGAATTTTTTAAAAGATCTGGAAACTTGGTGAGCCATTTGTTGTTAGAAGAAACTATATTTAAAACTTGATTAGGATGGTTAGGATTTAAAATAATGTCTAAAGCACATTGTTCCTTCCATCCAAGAAGTGACTTCCCTTTTTCCACAATGTAAAGTTTGGCCAACGTTTTCTTGTCTTTGAAACAAATTTTGGTTCAGACATACCCAATAAGAGGATGTTTATTGCCACAATAACCTTCTGGTGGGACATAAGGAGGTTGCAGTTCTTTTGTGGACAAACCTACATTTTCCCCAATAGATTGATCAATTATAGAGAATGGAGAACATGAATCTACACGCATGTGAACTTCTGAACTTTTAATCTTCAGAAGACATTTGAGAGGACGATAATTATCTTTGGACCCATCGCAATTGCACACCTGTGAGGAATCATTAATCAATAATAATTCAATGTCATCATTTTCACTTTCACATGAGAAATCATCTCCTTTTACTAAATTAATGGTTTTCTTGTCAAGTTGAAAATTAAGAGTGCCCGTACATAGGGGATCATTAGGATCGCGGACGGACTTGAGTCCATCCGCGACCCCAGAGTAGGAGGGAACGTCCGCATGGGCAGCGGCGTTCCCTCCGTGCAGATTAGGATATGACCGCCAGAGTGGCGGTCACATCCTCTATCTTTAACATTGCGGCGGGTGCAGCTTCAAGCTGCACCCGCCGCAATGTTAAAAATACATACATTGCATTTGTATGCAGAAAGCGGCAGGCACCGCGCGGTGCCTGCTGATTTCTGCATACAAATGCAGGGGGTACCATGGGTACCCCCCCATGTGCACCCTCCACCCCCTTCATCCAGGGGGCCCGCAACAGGCCCCCAAAGTCAAATTCCGTATGCTTTTCCACGGCTGAAAATCCGCCGTGGAAAAGCATCTCTTTTACTCTATCCTAATATGGCTGGCGGTGTCTGATAGACACCGCCAGCCATGTTACAGCTTTTCCGCCGCGGTTGTAAGTCAACCGCGGCGGAAAAGCGGCGGACTGAAACCAGGACCCACCAGCTATCCTACTGTGGCGGTGGGTCTTTGGTGGGTCCGCAGAGGATTTTCCGCATCCTCCATCCTAATCAGCCCCATAGTCTTGAATAATGCCCAATTTTCTTGCACCTATAACATCTGCTTTTGACCGCAGGACAATGGCTTGCATCAGTGGTGTGTTTAGGACTTCCACATCTGAAACAATATTTGGGTTTAAATTTATGTTGATGTACTTTTTTCTCATCAGATTTAGAATGCAAAGATCTATTATTCTGTTTGTTAGGATTGTTGATGTTATGAACAGCCTCATCATGCACTTATTTGTTGACTAAATTTCCACTTTAGTTCTTTTACATATCTGGAGGTGTTTTCCATTCTTTTGGGTATTGCAATAGTATTTTCTAATGAAGGATCCTTCATACCTAGACGTTGTTCTTGAATCTTGAGGTTGAATATTCTATTGATCATTTAATCTCTGAGTTCATATCTTAAATCTTTAAATTTACAATTAACAGCAAGCTTTCGTAGATTGGCTACATATTGTTCAATGGATTCACTTTGAAGTTGAGCTCAAAAAAGAATTTGTGTCTTTCCATCACCACACTGGGTTTTTTTGCAAACTTTTCTTCAAGTGCTTTTAGCACTATTATATACACATCAATGTCATTACTATCCCCACTTTCATTGGTTTGTTCTGTCACATTGGTAATGTCATCGACCTCCGGTAAAGTTTTTAATAGATTCCTTCCTTCTTGACCTAATGAATGTTTGAGTATGGCTAATTTTCTTTTAGACACATATACATCTCCTCCAATAGCTTCCAAGCATGTTAAAATATTGACAAAATGTGCAGACAAACACTGGTGCAATGACAACAAAATTCCAGTAGGAGTGTGTGTCAAAGTAAGTAAAATTAGACACACGAAGAGGAAAAAAATTCCAAATTTGAATTCAATTCTTCAAAAAGAACAACGAAAACGTAGTGGACGTTGGTAATTCTTTTATAAATAATATGTGAAAATAGAAGAATGTTATACAGTACCGTTGGTTGGCTTTACTGCTACCCTCATTTGCTTACTTCTTATTCAATGGTTTTCCTTGTCCTTTTCGTGTTAGTCGCTCTCCTGGTGGAATACCTTTTGTGAATTTTCACAGCTCACTTTAAGGGAACTACGTTTTTTCGGTGTGTTAAGCATTTCTGTAAGTGCCTGTGATTTCCAGTTGTCTCCCTCATTTTTTTTCTTTCCCTTGGCTGTGCTCCTTGTTGCTCTTTGCTGCACAGAAGCTACGCTTCTCTCCCCTCGCTCTGTGTTGCTCGCACCTGTGTGCTTCTTCATTCTCACCATATTGTTCTCTCTCATGTACGTCTCCACTGCCTTCATTGTTGCTCCCCATCATGTGTTTCCTTTCCCTTCCTCCCTTCACACTACCCCGATTTGCTCCTTCATTTTTTATTTTAATCATTTTATTATTACTTCATTTCATATTATTTTTATTAACTGATCTAGCTTGGATTGGTTAAAAAAAGTGCATGAATCAGCAGTCCTGCATATACATTTGCCAGGACCCATGTGTGCTCGTTCAAAGTGATACAGCGCATCATTTAACCTTTTTTCCCTTTTGTTTCTGCTGTACAATAATCACATTTGCCAGTGCTGTACCACGTAAGCAAAGGTATTTGCTCATCCATCAGGGCCCATTGGCCTTTCTAATGCTATCTTTTCTTGAGTACACCCTTTTTGAACATCTACTGTTACCGGACGTCTGTTATTTTTGCTCCGATCCCATTCTAATAGTCTCTGCGAAGAATTCAGTTTGTGCCAGCTTACCTTTTAATGTCATAGTGAATCTGATTACCAAACCCTCCATTATCCCCCAGAATAATCCTTGACTCCAATACCCATGAAGCACTTTTTGCAGTTGAATTAATCTGGTAGGTTCTCATTTGGCCAGAATGGGGAATGCACTGTGCCCTTTCGTTGCCAGAGAGGGGTCCGACAAGGATGTATGCTAGTACCCATTTTATTTATTTTTTCTATAAATTTCCTGAACCGTGGAAAGTGGGCAGAAGGTAGCGCAGGTTGGTAAGCTGAAGATTACAGCATTTCTCCATGCTCATGACTTCGTCTTTTTAGCTCGCACACCTAGGAGTCTATTGAGTCTAAGTCCTTTTCTTCTTTCATGATGTCTTTGAACATGAGCATTAACTATTCTAAGTCCCATGTTGTGGTGTGTGACACAAAGAGTAAGGCAATTTGAGATCTATTTATGTTAATTCTAGTATGTTGTCGGCAGTATCCAGTTTCCAATATGGGCGTTTGCTTTGATGGAATGGGCTCTTCGTCTACCAATATTGCCATGAGGCATCTCAAGCTCACAGAGTCGATGGGTGCTCATTTTAAGGTGGTTTCCGTGAGGGAATGCAAACCTATAGCAGCTTTTGTTGAAATTTATAACACACATTGAGTTCCCGCTGCAATGTACTGTGCCGGTGTTTGGGGTTATGAACCCGCCTCTGGCCTGCAAATCGGAGAAAATCATTTTTTGTCCAGGCTATTTTTCTCCGCCCCCTGGTTGTCCACTTTTTGTGTGCCACAATGTACTGGTCCTCATATACATCGAGGTCTATATAACACTTGCCCTCAAGTGACTGTGGCAGTCAATATGGAATAACCCCAATGCAATGTTTAATTAACAGGTAATTATGGCTTAAATGTGATCTGATTATGAGCAAACTATTGCTGTTGTATGCCAAGGCTTGCTTCACAACCCTGTGCAGGCTTATCCTCTTGACCAGTCCTACAAGGGGGACCAAGTCTGATAGGATCTGGTTGAAGGTGCTTTTCTTGATGATCAGAGGCTGAAGAGTGACGTAGCCGAACTTGGGAAGCCTACCAACAAACTGTTTATCCTACTGCAAACTAGCACTGGTAATGTGCCCTATTTGCTGCATATACACAATCCACGGCAAAGGGCATTATTGCTAAGGTCCAGAATAAATACAGTTTGCAGCTTGCTATCCGTGGACAGCTCAGGGGAGGGGGTGGTTCTTGTCTCACTGTGTGTCCTGGCGATGACACCCCCCAAACATTATTACATTTTATTTTCTTCTGTAAGTATTACAATAAGTACACTAGGTTGGTTTCCTTACAAATATTGAAAGACTACAATGTTGCATTATGTAGACCGGCCCTTATTTCTCCTCAGTGTGAAAATTGCAAAAAACACAGTTGATGGACAGAATATAGAACAATGTCGTACATTCACCCCAGTACAAGGATCTGGGCCTAAATCCATCATTTTTTTGCACTCCACACCACTCTTGGTTAGACACTGGCTATATGCAAATCAGCTCTGACCCTGTGCCTCATGGGAACAGTCCAGTCCGAACTACAAAGCCATGTCTTTCCCAGACCGGAATCAAGCATCCAAGGACCGGTTTCTGGCTATCAGCCTTCATCAGCCTGGATAGCTTGACTCCAGTGGTGTGGAGAGCCTGGGACTCACGTCTGAGTATACCCAGCACACTCGGGGTGAAAATTGCAAAAAACACAGTTGATGGACAGAATGTAGAACAATGTCATACATTCACCCCAGTACAAGGATCTGGGCCTAAATCCATCATTTTTTTGCACTCCACACCACCCTGGGTTAGACACTGGCTATATGCAAATCAGCTCTGACCCTGTGCCTCATGGGAACTGTCCAGTCCGAACTACCAAGCCATGTCTTTCCCAGACCGGAATCAAGCATCCAAGGACCGGTTTCTGGCTATCAGCCTTCATCAGCCTGGATAGCTTGACTCCAGTGGTGTGGAGAGCCTGGGACTCACGTCTGAGTATACCCAGCACACTCGGGGTGAAAATTGCAAAAAACACAGTTGATGGACTAATTTGCATATAGCCAGGTTCTGAGCTGGGATGGTGCAGTGAGCTAAAAAACGGTGTTGGATTAAGCCCTGATCTCTTGACTGGGTGAGAGTATTCTGCTTAATTCAGAAACTCTGTCCATCACCACCCCCTGTTGTTTAATTATTTTGTCCACCATAAGCATGGAAGGGTATACTCAGACGTGAGTCCCTTGCTCATTGCACCATCAGGATTCAAGCAAGCCGGGCCGAAGACGGCTGTAATGCCAGAAACCGGTCCCCGGAAGCTTGTTTCCTTCCAAGTGAAAGAATCGGCTTGGTAGTTTGGTCTGCCCTGTTCCCATGATGCACTGGGCCAGGGACAGACTAATTTGCATATAGCCAGGTTCTGAGCTGGGATGGTGCAGTGAGCTAAAAAACGGTGTTGGATTAAGCCCTGATCTCTTGACTGGGTGAGAGTATTCTGCTTAATTCAGAAACTCTGTCCATCACCACCCCCTGTTGTTTAAATATTTTGTCCACCATAAGCGTGGAAGGGTATACTCAGACGTGAGTCCCTTGCTCATTGCACCATCAGGATTCAAGCAAGCCGGGCCGAAGACGGCTGTAATGCCAGAAACCGGTCCCCGGAAGCTTGTTTCCTTCCCAGTGAAAGAATTGGCTTGGTAGTTTGGTCTGCCCTGTTCCCATGATGCACTGGGCCAGGGACAGACTAATTTGCATATAGCCAGGTTCTGAGCTGGGATGGGGCAGTGAGTTAAATAACGGTGATGGATCAAGCCCTGATCTTTGGACTGGGTGAGAGTGGTCTGCTTAATTCAGACACTCTGTTCATCACCACCCCCTTTTCTGAATCGTTTTTGGCCACTATAGGTGTGGCAGGGTATACTCAGACATGAGTCCCTTACTCACTGCTCCATCAGGATTCAAGCAAGCCGGGCCGACGACGGCTGAAATGCCAGAAACCGGTCCCCGGAAGCTTGTCTCCTTTCTGGTGAAGAATTGGCTTGGTAGTTTGGTCTGCCCTGTTCCCATGATGCACTGGGCCAGGGACAGACTGATTTGCATATAGCCAGGTTCTGAGCTGGGATGGGGCAGTGAGTTAAATAACGGTGATGGATCAAGCCCTGATCTTTGGACTGGGTAAGAGTGGTCTGCTTAATTCAGACACTCTGTTCATCACCACCCCCTTTTCTGAATCGTTTTGGCCACTATAGGTGTGGCAGGGTATACTCAGACATGAGTCCCTTACTCACTGCTCCATCAGGATTCAAGCAAGCCGGGCCGACGACGGCTGAAATGCCAGAAACCGGTCCCCGGAAGCTTGTCTCCTTTCTGGTGAAGAATTGGCTTGGTAGTTTGGTCTGCCCTGTTCCCATGATGCACTGGGCCAGGGACAGACTGATTTGCATATAGCCAGGTTCTGAGCTGGGATGGGGCAGTGAGTTAAATAACGGTGATGGATCAAGCCCTGATCTTTGGACTGGGTAAGAGTGGTCTGCTTAATTCAGACACTCTGTTCATCACCACCCCCTTTTCTGAATCGTTTTTGGCCACTATAGGTGTGGCAGGGTATACTCAGACATGAGTCCCTTACTCACTGCTCCATCAGGATTCAAGCAAGCCGGGCCGACGACGGCTGAAATGCCAGAAACCGGTCCCCGGAAGCTTGTCTCCTTTCTGGTGAAGAATTGGCTTGGTAGTTTGGTCTGCCCTGTTCCCATGATGCACTGGGCCAGGGACAGACTGGTTTGCATATAGCCAGGTTCTGAGCTGGGATGGGGCAGTGAGTTAAATAACGGTGATGGATCAAGCCCTGATCTTTGGACTGGGTAAGAGTGGTCTGCTTAATTCAGACACTCTGTTCATCACCACCCCCTTTTCTGAATAATTTGCATATAGCCAGGTTCTGAGCTGGGATGGTGCAGTGAGCTAAAAAACGGTGTTGGATTAAGCCCTGATCTCTTGACTGGGTGAGAGTATTCTGCTTAATTCAGCAACTCTGTCCATCACCACCCCCTGTTGTTTAATTATTTTGTCCACCATAAGCGTGGAAGGGTATACTCAGACATGAGTCCCTTGCTCATTGCACCATCAGGATTCAAGCAAGCCGGGCCGAAGACGGCTGTAATGCCAGAAACCGGTCCCCGGAAGCTTGTTTCCTTCCAAGTGAAAGAATCGGCTTGGTAGTTTGGTCTGCCCTGTTCCCATGATGCACTGGGCCAGGGACAGACTAATTTGCATATAGCCAGGTTCTGAGCTGGGATGGTGCAGTGAGCTAAAAAACGGTGTTGGATTAAGCCCTGATCTCTTGACTGGGTGAGAGTATTCTGCTTAATTCAGAAACTCTGTCCATCACCACCCCCTGTTGTTTAAATATTTTGTCCACCATAAGCGTGGAAGGGTATACTCAGACGTGAGTCCCTTGCTCATTGCACCATCAGGATTCAAGCAAGCCGGGCCGAAGACGGCTGTAATGCCAGAAACCGGTCCCCGGAAGCTTGTTTCCTTCCCAGTGAAAGAATTGGCTTGGTAGTTTGGTCTGCCCTGTTCCCATGATGCACTGGGCCAGGGACAGACTAATTTGCATATAGCCAGGTTCTGAGCTGGGATGGGGCAGTGAGTTAAATAACGGTGATGGATCAAGCCCTGATCTTTGGACTGGGTGAGAGTGGTCTGCTTAATTCAGACACTCTGTTCATCACCACCCCCTTTTCTGAATCGTTTTTGGCCACTATAGGTGTGGCAGGGTATACTCAGACATGAGTCCCTTACTCACTGCTCCATCAGGATTCAAGCAAGCCGGGCCGACGACGGCTGAAATGCCAGAAACCGGTCCCCGGAAGCTTGTCTCCTTTCTGGTGAAGAATTGGCTTGGTAGTTTGGTCTGCCCTGTTCCCATGATGCACTGGGCCAGGGACAGACTGATTTGCATATAGCCAGGTTCTGAGCTGGGATGGGGCAGTGAGTTAAATAACGGTGATGGATCAAGCCCTGATCTTTGGACTGGGTAAGAGTGGTCTGCTTAATTCAGACACTCTGTTCATCACCACCCCCTTTTCTGAATCGTTTTGGCCACTATAGGTGTGGCAGGGTATACTCAGACATGAGTCCCTTACTCACTGCTCCATCAGGATTCAAGCAAGCCGGGCCGACGACGGCTGAAATGCCAGAAACCGGTCCCCGGAAGCTTGTCTCCTTTCTGGTGAAGAATTGGCTTGGTAGTTTGGTCTGCCCTGTTCCCATGATGCACTGGGCCAGGGACAGACTGATTTGCATATAGCCAGGTTCTGAGCTGGGATGGGGCAGTGAGTTAAATAACGGTGATGGATCAAGCCCTGATCTTTGGACTGGGTAAGAGTGGTCTGCTTAATTCAGACACTCTGTTCATCACCACCCCCTTTTCTGAATCGTTTTTGGCCACTATAGGTGTGGCAGGGTATACTCAGACATGAGTCCCTTACTCACTGCTCCATCAGGATTCAAGCAAGCCGGGCCGACGACGGCTGAAATGCCAGAAACCGGTCCCCGGAAGCTTGTCTCCTTTCTGGTGAAGAATTGGCTTGGTAGTTTGGTCTGCCCTGTTCCCATGATGCACTGGGCCAGGGACAGACTGGTTTGCATATAGCCAGGTTCTGAGCTGGGATGGGGCAGTGAGTTAAATAACGGTGATGGATCAAGCCCTGATCTTTGGACTGGGTAAGAGTGGTCTGCTTAATTCAGACACTCTGTTCATCACCACCCCCTTTTCTGAATAATTTGCATATAGCCAGGTTCTGAGCTGGGATGGTGCAGTGAGCTAAAAAACGGTGTTGGATTAAGCCCTGATCTCTTGACTGGGTGAGAGTATTCTGCTTAATTCAGCAACTCTGTCCATCACCACCCCCTGTTGTTTAATTATTTTGTCCACCATAAGCGTGGAAGGGTATACTCAGACATGAGTCCCTTGCTCATTGCACCATCAGGATTCAAGTAAGCCGGGCCGAAGACGGCTGTAATGCCAGTAACCGGTCCCCGGAAACTTGTTTCCTTCCCAGTGAAAGAATTGGCTTGGTAGTTTGGTCTGCCCTGTTCCCATGATGCACTGGGCCAGGGACAGACTAATTTGCATATAGTCAGGTTCTGAGCTGGGATGGTGCAGTGAGCTAAAAAACGGTGTTGGATTAAGCCCTGATCTCTTGACTGGGTGAGAGTATTCTGCTTAATTCAGAAACTCTGTCCATCACCACCCCCTGTTGTTTAACTTATTTCTCCTCAGGCACTCCGAGAACCAACTATGTGTGTTGCACTGGGATCCTTCTTAAAATGTATTGTTCACTGTTAAAATTGTATGCTTTTTTATGTTTTTACTGTAACCTGTTTCACTGATACATTGAACTTTTCATTGTTTTATGTGCACTTAATTATTAGGTACAATTTTAAATTGAATTTGACACAAACCCCTGTTGCTTGGCATCTAAAAAGCATCAGTTTTTCTCCTAATGGAAATCCTAGTGTGGGTGGTACTTTGGCGTGCTCAAAATGAGTGTTTGATATTATTCACGGATTCGAAACTGCTTGGACTCAAACCACCTCAGTTGTTTCCCCTGGTGCCCAGGTTTGCTGAAGAAGGTGGGTGAAGGGCGGGCATGTGTAACATATTTGAAACATTTAAAATATTCTGCTTGGCAACTTAGTTTATTTATTGGATTTGCCAATAAAGCCAGAGTTAAAGGGCTAATATCCAGAGGCTAGTTGCGGCTGCTCCCGCAAATTGGTAGTGGGTCGGGGAACAAAGAAAAAAACACTTGTCGTCCATCCGTCCAGCTGGCTGGCCTGCCACAGCCTCTCTTCCGTCCTCTTTCCGGCTTCTGTTGGAGAATGAAGCAGTATAGACGCCCCTAAGCCAATCATAGCGCTATAATGCATTGTTGTAATTGGTAAGCACCCAGGCTCCCCTGAGCCAATCATAGTGATGCAACGCAGCATTGTGATTGGACAGAGCGCTGTGGTTCGGCGCTCAGATGGGGAATGGAAGCCTGGGCATGTTCTCCACCTAGGCTGTAATGTTGTGTTCATACCTTTTTTAGTCCTCGATGACTTTACATACTGTAATTATAATTACATTTCAAATTTTTTCTAGGATGAAGTGCTAGACTTCAGAGCGCGCAGAGCAATGTTTCAACAGATGTCCAAGGCTGAAAATACCCCACAATCTGCACCGAATCATCCGATAGCCAGCACAAAAGGACAGCGGTATCCTCCAGCTGGAGCACTTAACCAAAAAAGCCTGGAAAATGGTAGGATAAATTCTAATGTACATAACTATTTAGCAAAACCGGCATTGCTTCCAAAAACATTTGCATTGCCCCGTGTGAAATTAGGTGGAGCAGCCATGGAGAACAAAATAGAAGAACCAAGAGTCAACAAGCTACTGTTGTCGAAGGGTGAAGGTGCTTCTCCTATGGTTGATCCACAGACGTGCCACCGAATTGGCACAACTGAGGCACATCAAGTAATGGACAATATCCAACCAAATACTGCGATTGATAAAAAACAATTTAGACATACCTTGCTTATTTGGGAGAACGCGTCATCTAACACAACAGAAAGGAAAAAGGACTCGCTCCCTGATTGGGTTAATGAATCCACAAGTTCAGCAGCAGTTGATCAGGAAAAGGTGCCCTTGCAAGATCATGAAGGTAAGTAAGGCTTGCTTTCTGAACACTTTGATATTACAATATTTTATTTATTTCTATGACTGTTAGTTTGTTAAAAAAGTGGAATAGGTTGCTAAAAATATCAGTTCGAATTTCAGTTTTGGCCACAGTGGGGCTATACAGTGAATTTGTAATGCATGGCTTACATAGAGAGCCTCTATCGTTTATTTGTTTCCAAAAGTTATAACTCCTTGCTTTGACATCACAACAGTGGATACCAAACTGGTTATCAACTGTTATAATGTCACAAAGACCTTCCAAGCCATGTGACAGGTCTCTCTGACAGCCTGTCAGCACAGCTCTGCTTGTGTGCTTTGACTGAAAGCAGAAAGCGCAGCTGCAGGAGGGGGAAGTGAGACAGGGAAGGTGGTGGGTTTTGGTTAAGGATAGCAGGTAAGATTATATTTATCACATTTTCATCAGGGAGGGGAGGGAATGTTATGTAAGGAGCTCCTGTTATACTCTGCCCCTGCACAGTAGGTAAAGGCAGAGGCAGAGGTTTTTGGGGGCTATACATAACAGAAAATTATATATGGGGAAAATAGTTAATTACAGGGATGGGTCTCATCTCTGGTTTGTGAGTGACTTCATAGACAACTCTAGCTTCGGTCACGTTGTCTATTTCCCGTCACTCAGATCCCTTCGGTGAAAATCATCTCCATAATTCACTATTAGCCATCTATAATTCTTTGTATAATGCATAGTATTCTGTAATAGCTGTATAAAGACAAGAGTTTCATTTCAATATACTTGGCGACTTGTGACACACCCAGTCACCGATTTACAAGGAAAAGACATCAGAACTCAATTATATCTATTACAGTCGAGTTCGGACATCACAATATCTCTTGCCAGAACCAGCAGCCAACCTTAAAGGCAGGTCAGAGCATAATTGAAGTAGCTGTTTAAGGCAACGATAACTAGCATTGTTTTTCTTTCTGCTGTTTTATTTCGGCTTACAATGACCAGCAGAGAGAGCATGTTTATGTTGTGCACTGCTTAGATAGAGAAAAGCTATAATCTTTCTGCATGATTAAACACATTTTTTTAAATGACTTGTATTCAAATGTTTCTAAAATCTGTTTGTAACAAATAACGAACATATTTTTAATGCGTTTAATTGTGCCCTAGAGGTTTCATTTTTATTCATCATGTTTGCAAACCTGCTCGCTCTTTTATGCGAAAGAGCGATTCACCAACGTCTTAAGTGGTTTGTGGGAAAGGTTGTGGTGACCATGTATTGTATGGGACAAAGTACACCCTGGTGTGTATGATGAGAATATTGCAAGTCACCTTAAAGTTCCATAACCAGATAAAGGAACCTGACCTTCAGCCTCGTTCCTCTCTATAGTTATGGAACTCCTCGGCGGCTTGCAATATCCTTATAATATACAAAAGGGGTACTTTATCCCTTATAGAAACCTTTACCTAAAAGTCCCTGGAATGGGGTGTGATAGATGTAACATAACTGGACCCCAGAAGGGAGGGATGCAGGATGCGAACCTGACAATGATTACTGTTAGCTGATTGCAATGGTTTGCGTTTAATCCTGAGGGGTCACTTGCTGCTTTAATAAAATAACAATTTTCAAATGGAGCGGACGATTATACAAAAGTAGTTGCTTACTTTGTATGCATGTAGATGAGTACGTTAGAGGATGTAGTCTGTTTTCTGGGTTTAGGAAGCCATTTGTCTGAAAATATACAACTGTGGTGGGCAAACTTGAGAAAAATATGTCTAATAGTTGTCATAATTTTGTTTACATGCATACTTTAAATGAAAAGAATAATGCAAAACCATATATTTCAGATCTGCTTGTGGAACTCTGTGGAAAGTAGGGAGAATGCAATGTTTACTATCAATCTTAACCCCTTCCCTGTTGCCGTTGGCCCTTGCGAGCACTACCTTCCTAGTGCTGCGCACATCCAACGCCCGATGCGGTCCCGCCCGCGCAAGAGAATGCCCGCACCGCGGCGGTTAACGGGTTGAAATGCCACTTTTTTTCTTGTAAACATAAAATTAGATCCCTGAACATCTCTCTAACACCACCAACAGAAATCCTGGAAACAAATCGAAACAACATTTCCATAACTATCTGCAAGCATGCCTACAAAGGTGGTGTACGATATATTTTGTTCTTTTGCCCTTTTCCATATAATTTAAGGAGAAGACTCGCTAAAACTGCAGTGACACACATACTGTGAGCAGTGTGTTTATGGCTTGAGTGCAGGTGCCCGTTTCCCGATCAGTATTGTAGCAAGGGGATGCCATGGTGCAAGCAAGGCCCTTTGACTGCTGTTGGGGAAGTACAATACAGCAATTATCAGGGTTCATTGGGCACCTGACCTGGTGCAGCAATCATATCTACAACCTTGTTCCCCGACTTGCAGAAGCTGATTCAGAAAGTTTAACTCCAGCACAGGTCTTCATTCTTAATAACGTTAATATACATTTGGCACATGTTCCTATGTGGAGGCCAGAGAGGCAGGGCGAAGTGTAGCTGACCGCGCATGGAATTAAACTACAGTATTCTCACGATCCCCTGCCTTGACCCAGGGCACATCATGGCCTATGAGTAGGGGTTGATTTATGGATTCGTACTGTGTTAGCATGACCGATACCTAGGATCTACTGTATCAGTACCAGGGATTGAGTATAATAGGACTCTAGATACACACCCTAATTCAAGGGTAGGGAACATATTTTTTGGTCCTGGAGAAATGCTAGGGATCCTGTACTAGACCAACATAGCGTGAAAAATGTCGACCTGAATAGTGAAACCATGATGGTTCACTACAACACAGTCACTGAGTAGTGGCATATCTTAACCTTGCGCACCCTACCGCAGACTAGTCTTTGACCTTACCGAAGGGCCTCTGAATAAAATGTTATTTCCTTTAGGTAATTTGAAGATCACACTCTCCACCTTACACATTATACCTCACACACCCGCATGCACCGTCACGGCTCATAGAAGTAAAGATCTCTGACAAAGAGCCCTCTCGCGGGGCCAGTGGGGCATTGCAGTGCCAGCCCCAAGAGAATGTTTTCTATACCCTCTCCACATAGGAACTAGTACCCACACTGATTTAAACATGTCAATTATAGTGAGGAGCATGAGTACTGGACCTTAATCTGGATCTTAGTCCCCCTCTTATTGACTCATAATATACATTTGCTCCCATGAGCCGCTTGGACGAAGGGGTGGACTTCGGGATGTTAGTTCCCCAGATTGTCCTTCACATGGGTTGGGCGGGGGCATTTTTGCAGCCCATAGTTAATGAGCAGAAATTAAAGCAAGTACAGCACTACTTATGCACTACATGAACGGTGGTGTGTGGCATGTTGAATGCCCACCAAGGAAGTGTTCATCATTTTATCCATTGCCCCTTCCCCTTTTCCAGTTAGCTGTAAAGTGCTACTAGGCTCAGGGGATTTTAAAGCCAGTGTGTTTGGACAAATAGGTACACCCCTTAGTAAATGAAGGCTACACCTGTCTCTGAGCCTGCTACACCACATGAGGTTGCCCCAAAATCTACACCGTACACATTTCTTAACTGCTGATGAGCAAGATGTGTAATTTAATTTGAGCAAACGTGCTTCCTGAATACAGCCACATGTCAACTGTATTTTCTCTACCATTTGAGCATGTGCAACATTAATTTTGTGATTTTTGACACTAGCCGAGTTTTCCTTTAGAAAGCACATTGCATTTTGAGCAATAAAACCCAGTAGTCCTCAAGGTGTTAGTGTGTATTTGTTGCTTTAATATATGTGGAAATATACTAGGTGCAACTTTTTATTTCAGAAATGATAAAATAAATGTGAATACAGGCAAAGGATATGTACATACAATTAAAGTGGTAAGTGGCCATATGCAGTGGGGAGGTTGACCCAGCAGCCAGCACCTTGCTAGCAAGCAAACCTATGCTGCAAGCTGTGCATGGCATGGGACCAGGCAAAGTGTACTACCCCCCTACCATCCAGGCAGACAGAAGAGGGGTTGTGGAGCCCCTTTCCCAAGCTATTGGACCTGGGAACCCCATCACCTGGGGCAAAAACAATTATTCGGGCGGGTGGTAGAGACTCACTTCCACAAGCCACAAAAGGCCCTAGGGACACCATCCTCCAGGGCCAACTATATTAGAGGAGGGTGGTGGTGTGAGGCCTACCACCCTGAACCCAAATGGTCCCCGAGGACCCCATTCCCTAGAGCATATTACAGTCTAAGTTGTTGCCCCGTTTCCCACCCGGGCACCCACAAAACATATTGTTGAGGGCTGTTGGGGTAGTTGCAGGGCCACGGATAGCTCTCTGCGTGCTGCAGGAGCCGGCATTGCTCCTGCCGGAGGGAACAGCTCTTTTTGCATGCTTCCTCCAGGTGGTAACAATATATGTTTCCCTGCCTACACCCAGCAGGAACATTTTTACAGCATCCACGGGATGAGAGCAGATATGCCTTGCCTGCCTGCATGAACACGAGCAGGGAAGGCATGCTTGCTCCAGCCTGGCGGGAGATTTAAAAACGCTCCCACCAGGGAGCAAACACATCTCCCTGCGCGCACTGATGTGGGCAGGGAAATTACTGTGTACCGGGGATGGGTTCCCCTGGAACAGTCTGTGAACTGGCCCCGGGGAATGGTGTTCCCGGGACCTTCTTGGGTCTGGGATGGCGGCCCTTGTGCCCCGTACCCTCTACTTATTCTGTGGCCTCAGAGGATGATGTCCCAGGGGCCCATTTGGGATTGGGGACTCCCCTAAAAAGTGTGTGATCCTCTGGGATGGGATCCCTGGGGCCCATTTGGGAATCCCCTACCCAAATATTATTTAAGCAAAATGTTGGGCCGCCTTTTTATTTCTTCCTTTTTGCCCCAGCTCTGTCCTTCCTTCCTTCCTTCTTTCCCTCCCTTTATCCTCTCCTTTCTAGGTTTATCCCTCTTCTGTCTACACTCAAATCTCCCCCCTCCTTTGATCTCCCAAATCTTCTTTCCTCTCCATATATTTTGTCCTTCCTTCTTTTCTCCATTATTTTCCAGTACAATTTATTTCCAACAATTCATATGTTTTCTCCTTTTCTCTACTCTTCCATCTTTGTTTCCATTCTGTTTCTCCTATTTCATTGGTCTATTTTCTAATGCGGTCTCCCCTCTTCCTTTATTCTGTCTACTTCATGTCCCATTCTCACCCCTCCATTCTTTGTCTTCTTTAATGGCTCACCTCCATATCGGCCCTTCTCCTAACCTTCTTATCTTTTCTGCCTCATCACACGCTCCTGCACATACTCATTGACCTTGCTCCATTGTAGCCTCTATTCTGAGTTTTACCAGTACCTATGTGGGGCCTGTCTCACTCTCTAATTCTAGGGAGGCACTTCATACAAATTCTTAGCAAAATCAGGGCAAATCTGGTCTTTAGTTGCTTGTTTTCCGGTTCAGCGAGGACCTAGCCTGGCAGTTCGGACTGGACTGTTCCTATTGCAGCAGGGTCAAGACTGATTGCAAATTTCCGGGCCCAGACTGAGTTAAAATGGTGGCTAAGAGAAAAATGGGGTTGAATGCTATCCTGAGTGATTGACAGTTGTTCGACCTATTGCATGCATTTCTGTCATCACCTTTTGTGTGTTTGATGTGACGCCCTGTGTGGCCAAGTGTATGCAGTGTTATGCACAGATGTAGGCTCCATGCTCACTCTGCCCTGGAAACAAACTACACCCAACAGAAGAGCCATAATAAGGGAAAACTAGTCTTGGGTTGCTGTGTTCCGGCTCGGGGAGGACCTGACCTGGTAGTTTATACTAGACTGTTCCTGGACTGTTCCCATTGGAGCAGGGTCAAGATTTAGTTGCCTATGGTTGGATCTAAATCGAGGTGGCATGGTGGGTAAAAATAAAATGGGTTGGAATGCTGCCCAGATTGATTACCAGTGGTTAGACGTATTGCAAGCCTTCCTCCTATCAAGTTTTTTGTGTTCAAAGTTAAATAAACTGCATCCAGTGCGCCTCTCACACATCGGGCTACGGCATGGTGCCTTTGCATTGCCTGCAGCAAAAATAGTCACAGCCCTGACTAAAACCATATGGTAAGGTCACAGAATAGGGTGACACTTGTTATCTCCTCTATCCCACTTGTTCACCCTATTCTGGGATCCTTACAAGGTAGTTTGTCAGGTCGCCTTAGCCAGGCAATGTGCCAGCACACTTGCTACTACTTAGGGGCCTGCATCCACACTTCACCAATTTTGAGGGCTATAGAACAGGAAAAATTATGTGGTTGTTTGGTCCTCTTGTATTTATATGGTGCTTAATACTCCGGACAAAGCTATGCTGTGTTATGAAGATCAATATGATATTGGTGACTCTTTTGGACTGCATGGTTGACAAGGGTTTTGAGAGTTCTGTCTAGGGTTTTGAGTATGCAGGAAGAATGGCGCCCTAATCTGGTTAAAGTTCAAGCAAATTGCAACCCAAAAAACAAAGGGAAGGTACGGTGCTACTAGGTCAGAGGAAACCCCAATAACCCCTGATGGGAGTGGCAAGGGCCCACTCAGTAAATGCAACAAAAGTCCTGGTAGAAAAGAGCAACGTCGTTCACATTCTGAATAGGACCTCCGAGGTTATACGGTTGACGGTTGAACCCGCCCGTCATCCATTGTTGCCCTGGTATAGCGGGAAGTGACAGATTGGTCCTCCCTTCTTTTAACCTCATGATTTCAAGCCACTACTAGTCCTGCCTTAAACATAGACACCTTCCAGTTCAAAACATATGCTTGAAAGAATGCTCACACCCTTGTACTTTAGTCACGGCCACTCGAGTTCTGTGATTTTCAGGCTACGGCATTTTCCACATAACTACGGATTTGACGCTTGTTTCACATAATCCATTATCTAATTTATAATATGTAGCTTTCTAGATTAAATGGATCAAAGGTTACTAAAAACGAAACTACTTGTATTACTGGGAAGTGGAAGACCATTTAGAAAGGTTGACTGCACACCTTTCTGTTTGTAATTGCAGTATTTGGGTGTTAAATTGGTACTAATGAAGTGAAATATTTGTTCAGACTGTTTAGCATCTGTGAAAACGAAATAAATTTTAAAGTAATAATATCACAAGATATGCACATTATGCTCCATAATGTCTGTTCTTGTTGCATACGTCAACTCTGCCACATGATTTGGTACTCTCCTGCTCTATCATTCCAATGGCACTGACTATGGTGCAAGGTAGAGATGGGTGTGCAAGCAAATTAAAAGAGACAGCTGAGCCAACTGTTGGCGCTGGCTCCTAAAAACCCTGGAAAAATATGGCATGTCAATCATATGGCACAGACCATGTGAAAATGCAGTCAGGAGTCTATAAATAAAAAAAAACAATGAACACTCAGAAGTATTTAATAAAAGTCATACCGCCCGATTCATCAAACAAAATTGCGCTCGCAAAGGGCCAGATTCTGAGAATCTGGCCCTTTGCGAGAGCGATTTTTGCATTTGGGATTCAGCATCCCAAATGTAAAAATCGCTAATTGCGATCTCGCAATTTTGCGAGGAATTACATTTAAGGAATCTCTATTTGAGATTCCTTAAATGCAATTCATCATCCAATTTTATTTTGCGAATTCGCAATTTCTTGCCGCAATTTACCGCGAGGTCAGACCTCGTGGTAAATTGCGAAAACTCAGAAAAATACATTTAAATGCATTTTTCTGAGTTGCATGTTACACATGTGTGTGTGCAACATCTGTGTAGATTTTCATTTGAGGGGTGCTACAGGGTGTCCTTTGGACACCCCTGGCACCCTTCAAATCGCTATCTTATTTGCGATTAGCAAATTGCTAATCGCAAATAAGGAATACTCCCCATTCATTCCTATGGGCCTTTTGGCCCATAGGAATGAATGGCGAGTTATTCCTTATTTGCGATTAGCAATTTGCTAATCGCAAATAAGGAATATGTAGGAATCGCATTTCTTTATGCAATTTCTACATGAATCCTGTTTTGCGAAGTCCTTAATAGCGATTCGCTATGAATCGCTATTAGGGGCTCGCAAAACGGGAGAATGATGAATCAGAATGAATTCAGAATGATGAATCAGGCTGTTAGTTTTTAAACATGAACTGAGGAATGCTTCTACCCCCGCTCTGAGGACAATGCTATCTGTGACTTAAAAGGCAAGACGAGGGTCTTGTGTACCCTATATGTGGCATAGGTTATGATTATAAATGGCACTACTTTACATGCTGTTCAATCAAATATGGGATTGTTTTGTACAAAGCACGGCCTGAACTGATGTATTTGAAGGTACCTTCTTATGCAATAAAGAACAAAAAGGAGGATCAATGAGAAGATTTTGCTCCATCCTTAGTTTTATGTAGCAGAAATTCAACTGGAAAGAATTGGAGCGCCGAGGCTGGAACCTGTTTTCCCAGCTCCAAAGTCAGCAGCCTCGGCTTAATGCCACACCCTCACCCTCTCATTGCAGTGTGAAATACAATCACTCTTGTGTGTTTATTTCACACTGAATTGGCTCCGTCTCTTGAAACACTCAAAATAAAAGTAACAGCCCTTTTTATTTTTGGATGTTCTAAGCCTCCTGGAGCTCCACCTGGCACAATAAAACAGAGAAAAGGGTGTTTTCACGCCTCCTTTTTGATATCACTTTTAGTTCTAGAAGTACTGAGAAAGGAGCGAGGATGTGCACACAGCCTATAGGGAACAGTTTTACCCCTCCCCCATAGGCTAGGGGGGCTGGGTATTCCTAGTCTGCCCCTCATCTATTTTTTAAAAAACACTACAGGACTGGAGACTAGGTCCTGTCACAGCTGCCCGCAAAAGGTTTCTTCATCTTGCTGGCAGCCAATCAGAGTTCTCACTCCCGTGAGAACCAATTGGCCCAAGTGGAAAAAAAGAGTTACAAGGGACAATCGGAAAGCTCTCCCTCAAGCCCAACCGTCCAGATATACAAATATTTTTGCAACTTACCTTCTCAACAGGGCCGGACTGGGAACGAAAACCGGCCTTGTCAAAGTGCTCGGCCAACCCCCCTTCCTCCCCGGGAGGTTGGGGGTGCGACCGAGCTCCTTGCCGGGCCGGTTTTCGGCCGATTTTGTTACATGGCCGATTTTGCAGCTATGCTGCAAAAACGGTCCTGTAACAAAAACGGCCCCCAGGGGCCCAAAACCGGCCCCCACCCTTGCCGCGCACCGGGGGATTGCCCGGTGCCCGCAACGGCCAGTCCGGCCCTGCTTCTCAAACTACTCAACACATTCACACCAAATCATAAAAAGCACATTTTATGGGCCAAAATCTAGCTTCCTGCCAAATTTGAATAAAATCAATTCAGCAGTTTTAGCGCTGGCGCTGTTTAAAAAATGTCTATGGAAAATGCATGGAGTTTTGTTTTAGGACACAACTAGTTTCTCGGATTCCTGCTTGGCGGTTCACAGCAAAACTTTACATGCACAAACTAGGTAAAGTAGCACGTTTTTGGAAAGTTTTGTAATGCTGACCTAACTATATCTACCCAGTGGTGTTCGCTACTAGGTGATCTATTTTCATACTTACATAGACACTTACCTTAAATATACTTGACTTGTGTGTTAACGGCATTGCATGGTAATGGCTGCGTTGTAAAGGCTGTTAACCCCGAGGTGTTAGAAAGGGGTGGCTTCTTGTTCAGTCAGACTGGGCCGGGTAGGTATTTTATTCCACTTGCCATTTCCCTGGTGGGCTCGAGTCCTTTGCAGATAGTTTTGAAAGCTAAAGCCATGCCCTGGTGTACTTTACACAGCTCTCCCAGGTGAATTACAGGAGGCATGAGAAGGCTTCGAGGGGAAAAAGAGGGCGCATGGAGAGAGGAAGAGAGAAAGCGGTCAGAGACGGAGAAGAGAAGAACAGACAGAAAATGAATGGATGGAAAGAAAGACTGTGCAAGGAGACGAAAGGAGCGAGGCTGCTTTTTGAGTGTCCCTCCTGGCCTCAAAAGTCTCACACTTATCTGCTTATGACTAGAATGGGGCGTTTACTTTTGCTATTGTCCAATCCCACAAGTCGGAGGATAGGTCTGGTAAGACTCCTGTAGGTCGTTCCTGTCCAGTTCCTAAGGCCGCAGATTGTAGCGCCGTGTTTTTATCCATTTGTTTTATTTCTAAGGACTGAATGGAGTGCCTTTAGTGGACACAGTTGTGTTCTAGTCCACTGCAATCTTAGAACTAGACTTTTTTGTTTAAAAAAAATATAAAAAATTCAACCTTACATTTCCATCTTTTTTTAAATATATTTTCGACTGGGCTCTACTACGGTGCATAGTAAACAAGTATTCTATTTTGTTACCAGTTAAGTGTATGCAAATGTTTCGAAACTTAATAGCAAGAACAGCATTCCGGCTATTCATTGCAGCATTACCAGTTTATTATCAACTGCTTTGTACATTTGCTTTTCTGCTTTATTTCATTTAATGTGTACTTTCTCTTGAATGAAGTCCTGACCGGTATTGCTATGAAGTTGTGGGAAATCTGTTGGCTGACTACCATGAACTTGATTGCGCACTACAGCAGCTAAACTTAATATGTTTTCCTTTTCTAGAAGACAAAAGCGTCTCTGAAGACCTTGAAACAATTTTCCCACGAATAAGACCTCTTCCACCTGTTGAGCTGCTTGGCCCTCCGCCAAGGAAACCGGAGAGGCCTCCCGTGGTGGATTTGAGAGCCTTTCTGCCCTCGGCATCCCAGGTGGACCACCACAGAGGTGAGCGGGATAGACATATGTGCAGTGACACTTCTTAGGCCATTTAGTTGTTCTTTCAATATAAATGTTTAAGCGCAACGAGTTTCCATGGCAACACCGATTGGTCATCCTGGATCAGCAATTCGTGTTAGTCCTTTATGCGTGTTCCAGTGGATTTTCTGTGCAACAGAAAACAAACTGGAGTACAAATGGTGAAAATACTGAAAACGTTATTTTTTTTTTTTCCTTTCAATATCTCTCTTCACTTGGACAATCTGTTTTAGATATATTGTGAGGTAGCTTTATTTTCATCAGTGAAAGACCCTTACTCCTGCCTTTTAAATGAGTAGTGTTCTAGTTTCCCAAGGTGAGAAATAAGTTGTAAAATGCAGCATAGCTGCCAAAGTGCCCCAGATCATGCATGAGACCGTCAGTCTTGCCTTTTTTAGTCTGCAACATTTTGCATGTTCGAAAATGTGGTTTAGACTTTAACGTTGCATGTAGAGGTTTAACAATCCCAACATCCTAAGTGCCAATCTGGCAAAAGCCAGTTCTGGTTGAGCATCGTTTATCCCAGCGTAATCTCATATAATGTCCCTTAATTTCGAGAATTGTGCACAATGCTTCTTTAGCAAAATTACACCATTACTCGACGTGGCGTAATTACGATGTGTTTGTGTAAAGCTTTTAGCACTGGAACAACTTGAACGAGGAGTGCACCAGAAGCTGTTTATGAAATTTTGTTTTTTTAACACTGCTTCTTTAGCTCGAAGTGAATGCTTGTATCAAAAGTGGACATAAGGGCACACTTATCACTAAAATACAGCCTGAGTACTAGTTTTGAATTTTACTAAGTTTGCATAGTTTTTTGCGAAATTTCAAAGAATTGTAGTAAAGCAAACTTCACACTCCGATGGCAGCAGGGCAGCCAAGAATACCAAGGGACATTTTTGTTGTGCTTTTTCTTTAAGTATTGTTTGGGCAGATAGCTTGTCCAACACACTGCTCACTAGTGTATTTTAATGTGCATTCCACAAAAGAGGTCGATTGTCTCTGTTGATTTAAATATGATCTGTGGGCAGGCGTTTTTTTTTAAATTGGGAAATATTTACTTGCAGATCATTTCTGTGCATTCAAATTTCACTTCCTTTTACCGGATTATCAAATATATGTCTGCATCTAATGAAAGCCAATACTTCAATCTACAATTTTAAGCATACATATTTAATTCGGAAATTGTGAACTTGAAAACATATTTGCCCTCTAATAATAGTACATTTGCATGCTCCACTACTATTCTGTGTGTGCAGTCTGCTCCACCGAGCAGGCTGTGAGCGATCGATGGTGGCAGTGCCTGTGTAAGTAAATGAGAAGTCACAATCGCAAATAGTTTGTGGGAATCTCACATTCTGCACATTGCCACACTGGATGTATGGTGCTGTATATATCCCTGTCAAGGGCCGTGCTATATCACTTTCGAGGTTATAAGTGTTGAACAAAGATCTCCAAAATTTGAGGAGGTGCTAGAGAAGGCGTTTGATGAAGGGAAAAGTATGTTGCCCCATGGAGAAACACTCGCAAAGACCGTACCAGCCACACAGGAGGAGGAATCGCTATCGTCCATAAGAAATCAATCCGCATCTCAACCAGCTCTGACGCCAACCTCGCCAACTCTGAACACCTTCACTTCCAGATCCACATCAACCCCAAAACCACACTCCGAGGCACTCTCCTCTACAGACCACCAGGACCCCGCGCAAAATTCAGTGAAGACATCACGGACTTCATCACTCCACACGCGCTCCCCTCCAAAGAATACATCCTTCTGGGAGACCTCAACTTTCACCTTGAAAAGATCAACGACCGCAACACCACCACCCTCTTGGACAACCTCGCCAACCTTGGACTTAAACAACTAGTCACTTCCCCCACCCACATCGCTGGTCACACACTCGAGCCCATCTTCACATCCAGCAATCATGTCTCCTTCAGCCACACCACGGACCTCCTCTGGACTGACCACAGCTGCGTTCACTTCACCTACAACAAACCAAAACCCAACATCCACCTCCAACCTACCCTGCAAAGAAACTGGAACAAAATCACCACGGACCAAATCTCCGCATCGCTCCTTCGTAACTCCCTAGCCCCCTCTTCCAACGCTAACGAAGCCGCCGCCAACCTCACCCTATGGTTATCCAACACCGCCGACACCTTAGCACCACTGAAAAAACGGCAAAGCAAACCTGGCAGCAAGAAGGCCTCATGGTTCAACGATGATCTCAAGAAGTCCAAGAAACTCTGCCGCTCCCTTGAAAAGGCCTGGAAAAAAGACCCAACCACCAGCACCAAGGACGCCTTCAAAAACGCCACCCGCATTCACCACCAACTGATCCGAAAAGCCAAGAAAACAGCAATCAAGGATCGACTTGACAACAACGCCCACAACAGCAAGGAACTTTTCAACATCGTCAAGGAATTTTCCAATCCCTCGGCCAACTCCAACGACATCACCCCCTCTCAAACCCTCTGCGACTCCCTAGCATCATTTTTCCACAACAAGATTGCAGACATCCACAACAGCTTTGACAACCAACCCGGAAATCAACCCACCCTACCATCTGCTGATCATCTTCCCCCCGTGAACACTCTCAACGACTGGAACCCAATCTCCACTGAGGACACCATCCGCCTGATGAATTCCATCCACTCAGGATCCCCCACAGACCCATGCCCTCACCACATCTTCAACAAAGCAGACTCCGTCATAGCACCGCACCTCAGAGACGTCATCAACTGCTCCTTCAACTCCGCCACCTTCCCGGAAGACTGGAAACACGCTGAACTCACCGCCCTCCTGAAAAAACCAACAGCGGACCCCACCGAACTCAAAAATTACCGCCCCATCTCGCTTCTCCCATTCCCGGCCAAAGTCATCGAGAAAGCTGTCAACAACCAGCTCGCCGCCTTCCTCGAAGCCAACAAATCCCTCGACCCCTCACAATCTGGCTTCCGAGCAAAACACAGCACTGAGACCGCCCTCATCGCAGCAACAGACGACATTCGAACTCTACTAGACAATGGAGACACAGTCGCCCTCATCCTCCTCGACCTCTCCGCAGCCTTTGACACAGTCTGCCACAGCACCCTTTTACAACGCCTCTATAACATCGGAATCCAAGGAAAAGCACTTGAATGGATCACCTCGTTCCTCACCGGAAGAACCCAGAGAGTCCGCCTTCCTCCATTCAAATCCGAGGCCTCTGAAGTCATCTGCGGCGTACCACAAGGATCCTCACTCAGTCCCACCCTCTTCAACGTATACATGAGCCCCCTCGCGGCCATCGCACGCCAACACAACCTCAACATCATCTCTTACGCGGACGACACTCAACTGATCCTTTCTCTCACCAATGACCCCAGCACCGCCAAAACTAACCTACACGAAGGAATGAAAGAAGTTGCCGAATGGATGAAACAAAGCCGTCTGAAACTGAACTCAGACAAAACAGAAGTCCTGATCTTAGGTACATCCCCCTCTGCATGGGACGACTCCTGGTGGCCGGAAGCCCTCGGAAAAGCACCCATCCCAACAGACCACGCACGGAACCTAGGCGTCATCCTGGACTCTTCACTCTCAATGAACAGACAAGTCAGCGCCGTATCCTCTTCCTGCTTCAACATTCTTCGCATGCTCAGAAAAACATTTCGCTGGATCCCCTCCGATACAAGGAAAATAGTCACCCACGCTCTGGTCACGAGCCGACTGGACTACGGAAACACCCTCTACGCGGGTACTACCGCAAAACTCCAGAAGAAACTCCAACGAATCCAAAACGCCTCAGCCAGGCTCATATTAGACCTCCCACGCAACGAACACATCTCTGGTCACCTTAAAGACCTCCACTGGCTACCCGTCAATAAGAGGATCACTTTCCGACTGCTTACCCACGCACACAAATCACTCTACAACATCGGACCAGATTGCCTCAACTCACGACTGTCCTTCTACACCCCCTCCCGCCAACTACGTTCTTCCAGCCAAGCCCTCGCCACTATACCTCGCATCAACAAGACCACCATGGGAGGCAGATCCTTTTCATACCTGGCTGCTAAAACATGGAACTCACTCCCCGCTTACCTTCGCCTTACCCAGAACCACCAAGCGTTCAGAAAGCAACTTAAAACGTGGATATTTGACAAGTAATCCTCCTCCCCTTCCTAAGCGCCTTGAAACCCTCTGGGTATGTAGTGCGCTATACAAATCCTATGACTTGACTTGACTTAAAGTTAGCCGTGTCACACGGACATCATATTGTGCACATTGCTCATTGCATTGTTCATGTATTTGTGGAACATGCTTTCATATGCAGATAAACTGAAATTTACCAAGAACTCCAACACTTCTCTTGTGAATATGCACCTTGCCTGGAGTAGACCTAGATTTCTAGGTGATTTCCAAAACAATGAGAAGTTTACGGCAAACTTGGGCTCAAGCTGAAGGGAATCTAATTCGAAGTACTTTTAAGAATCATGTCCTTTGTAAATTAGCCCTCCATGAAATGTCCCTTCCTTATTTAAGGGCAGCTTTAGCTCCGCAAATAAAAAATCGGAAGCAGGTGTGAGCAACGTTATATAATAATTTACTTCTCAACAACCATTACATTTCCTCAATTTGTCATTTTTAAGGGTGTGGAATTTCAACCTTCACACATTTGTGTTTTAAGACGGTTTTACTTAAGAACTAATTTAAAACATTGTTAAGACATTTTCTTCACATTGCATATGTACACCAATTCACATAATGACTGTTACTCTTATTGCTTAAATATAATGTGCAATAATATCCTATTTTCTTAAAAAAAGATCCCAGGAACATAAATACTCTTAACAATGATAAATTTATTTTAAACACTTGACTCATAAATACTTTTCTTATGATTGGTTATATTACCAAAAAAAGTTTGAGACAGGTCGCATTAAGCAGATTATCCTACTTTTATTTATCCCAGTTGTTCTTGATAACATAACACTATATTTAATAGTACACCCAAAATTGCCTTAATACTAAAAAACAAACGCTATGAGAACGAGAGCTGAGTGGCATTACCAATAAGGGTCATTCTCCATCTGTCTCCTATAAACTCTTCTCCACAGAACAATACAGTGAGTCTCTGTGCCATTTTATATGCAAACTGGTTAGTTCAGTGTCCATTTGAGGATGAGCATAAATACACCGGCCATACAAATGAATACAAATTGTACTTTATTCACAGCCGATCTACAAATCATTAATCCGTTTTAGGCTACCTTGTGTTTCCTCCATTCTTATTTGGCTCGCATGAGAGAACTGCATGAAATGCACTTGCAATAAATCACGGTTTTGCGTAATCTTGTTTCTTGAATGTTGACCGTGGCTGTTTCCAGCCTAGGTAGGCCCAAAAAGTGTGGACCATATCCATCTACCGTGCCCCTCTGACATTTTACATATTCCCTAGTCCTTCATACACCCTCTGTGTCCGGTGCCATTCTTTAACTTTTTGTTAACGTGCAGGTTGTTATCCTGTCTTATCTAATGAAAAGGGGGGGCTCTTGGCCCCCCCGCCCGCATGGCGGCGCGGCGACCGTCCCCCTCCTCAGAGCTCCTCGGTGGAGGGGCGTGCCCTTCCGGGCGCGCCTCGCCACCGATTGGTTTGCGCCCCCTTTGACCCGGATGTCATTTTAGGGCTTCCGGGTCGGGGGGGCGGGCTGCAGGAGGGGCTGGGTGGGGGCGTGCCGCCCTCACCTGGCCCCTTGGGGATAAAGAAGCGGGGAGCGCCCAGGAGACCCTCTTGTTCTCTGGACGCTCCCCCACAGTGTGTCGTGCCCCGCGCTCGGGGCTTCTCGTTTTCCCACCCACCATCCCTGGAACTACTCGGTCGAAGCTGTTTAGTTCAATGTACATATACTTTGCTGGGTTAATACTAGCACAAGGCCTGGTTTAACGTGCGTTATGTGACTAAAGTATTTTTGTTGGTAAGTGTATTTTAGGCCTTTTTCCCCGTTTAGTGAATTATGTTATAATATGCTGTGTGGTGGTGTTTGTGTTAGGACCTTCTCTCCTTTGTAGCGATATGTTGATTTTTGATGTGAAATTTAGTTAGAGTAGTTGTCCTTTAGCTCTTTTCTTCCATAGGTCGTCGTATTTATTAGGTTTGGGGCATGCGGTAAGGTCATGACCGGTGAGCAGCTATTTTAAGGTCTGAGGGGGCGGGCATCATCCCATGGAGGTTCCCGCCCAAGGGGAGGTGCCCTTGGCACCTCATAAGAACTTCAGGGGCAAGGTAATTGCTGTTCAAAGGGGCGCGGGTTGGAGTAGTCACGCTTTCCTTAGGCTGGTAGCCACCCCGCGCACGCATACTCATGACGTCACCGGATGGCGCAGAGTAAGGGCCCTCCTTTAGTGGGTAAATGGAGTTCACGGCGTGGACCGGGTAATTACCGGGCCCGGCTACGCATGCGCACATCTCTTGGTGAGGCGCAGCTGGTAATTGGATTCACGGCGTGGACCGGGTAATTACTAGCCCCGGCTGCGCATGCGCACATCCCTAGGTGAGGCGCAGCTAATAAGACCTGACACCGGTTAGCGACCTTGCCATATGGCCAGAAATGTAGTATACAAAAATCTAGCTGAGGATGTTAGTTTCGGTTAGGAACAACTTGTATTAGAGTCTCTGTTAAGGTTAGCCTCTCAAGTTTGTTGACAATATTGTATCTAATGTCCTGCTGATTTTTGTATAATGTATTTATCATGCTATTAAAATTCTTTAATTTTATATCTTAATAAATACGGCCGGGGGTCCCGCGACCCCCGCCTTCCAAAGATAAACATGTTTCATGTTCATGTGTCCGGGAGTTGGTGTGGTAAGTTGGGAGGGGGGCGGCAGCCAGTCGCTGACCATGTGCACTGGAGATGACCCCTGTATGCATTTCTGAAAATGAGTTGATTTTTGTTACCATTGATGCCTTTGATCTAAACATGTCGGAGTGGATATCGGTTCATTATTCACTCCAGTCTAAGATGTGAATTCAACTCCAATATCTCTCTCATCCAGTGGGGGAACAAGTATGCTAGAGGCGAGTTTCCATAGCAGATAATGCAGTTCCAAGAAACACTTCCCGAGCGGCATAATTCTCGGTCTGCGGGAAAGAGGAGCTGCTGAGATTTGCATGGCAATAATTTGTTTTTTTTGCCATTCAGCTCATGTTTTATCTAGGTAAACATTGGAAGCTCCGGCCGCCTATGGAGAGTACTGTCACCTCAATTTTTCCTCTCAGCTTTTGAGATCCTGCATAGTTTTGTTTTTTGGCAAACATTTATGGGTTTCTTGATCCTGAGACCTATCAAGCAGCAATCGGTGTGCCCTGAGACGTATACTCTTCACCGGCATCACCTCCCTGTGGTTTCGGGGAGTTTGCCTTGATTTAATCCCTTCCTTTACACAACAGCTTCTTACATGGTACATTCTTCCTCTTGCTCTTTATCAGATTATCTTCACTTGATGCCCAGATCAAAAGGCAACAACAGGGGAGTTGTACTTGTTCCTCAGTAGTTGCTAACCTTTGCAACACCACATCTCAATGACCATTACAAAGCAAAGGACAATGTTTAATTTAGAAAAACATTAAACGTGTATTTTTACTCTAATTTTTAATCTCTGGTTTCAGCTCAAGGTTGCTCTCACAGGCAGCCTCATGCTATAGAAATATAAAATAAAATATGCATATGCTCTATTTGCTGTATTTTGAGGGGTACAACAGCTGCTTACGTACTACGGGAAGATATCTCTGGCCTTCCCACATCTAAATTAAGCCCTGTAGCTTAGATGTATTCTTCGATACAAACATAGGAACATGTGCATGTAAACTGCTTGTGCCCACTAGTGGTAAACTTATTAGGGTTGCTTAGCTCTGTCTGATGGTTGCAGGACAGAGTAAGGATTCTGCCCCAAGAGGACACTGAAGACCAAGCCACCCCAATTGTTTTATTCTGTTCTCTGTTTTCTAATATTATCTGTATAAAATACACTAGGCTTTCTTCCAGCACCAGCTATTTGAGGGTGTACCTGCCCATTAGCACACAGTGAGTAGAAGCTGTAGTGCATCCTGGGAAGAAGAAAAGGGGTTCCTTTCCAAAATGAGAGGAATACCCCTGCCAACTCAATAATCTCACTCTTTTTAATTCAAAATACAGTTCTGAGATAATCTCTGGTGAAGCCTTGGTAGCTATTAAACAAGCAGCAGAGACGTATGAGCTAAGTTCAAGCACAATTAAACAGTTTTAATGTTAAAAACATAATAAAATCCCCAAACTAATTTAGAAACCTGGAGACCAACGTAATGAGAAAAAAAGACATCAAGGTCATCAAAATTCCCAAAGGGGATCTGAAGGCAGAAATTTCTATATTTTAGGCTAAAAAGCAGCAAGAAAAATTAAAGCTCAATCCAAAGTCACCACTTACAGTTGACTGGAACCTAAGTGCAGTTTCAAGCTCACCATGATGGAGTAGGGTCAGCTGCTCCAAGCAGGTTTTTCTGATCAAAGTTTTTATCTTCTTACTTAGTCTTTTTTATGGAATTCGAAACCTTCCAGCAGATCATTGTCCTAGCTTGTGGCCGAGGATATAAGAGCTCCAACTGCTATTGCTTTATTGTGACGAAAGATGTGAAAGTTTTACATCGGACAGATCTGAATACTGTTACTACTGAAGGTGCCCCTTCAGTCCAATGGATTTGCTACCTTGCCTTGGTCCAAGGGTTTCCCTTCAGTTTTACATTTTGACTTCTGAAAAAAGTGACTGTCAGGAAAGCAATGCTGGAAGCTGTAGGGTGCCATGAAGTCCTACTGAACCAGTTTTCAGCTGAAGAAAAAGTGAGACAATTCTACAGCCCCCATCTCCTGATGGTGTTTTTTTTGGCACCCAGTCTCTCCCCTAGCCAGGTTTCCCGCAGGGTCCAGTCAATAGTAATCAGATTGGCCCTATAGGGATCTGAAGTACTTCTATTGTGTCCCAATTGCAAGAAAACAGACCTGCAATTCCTGTCCCTGGGAGACCAGTAGGAGTCCTTGCCTGAGTCCTCTCTTTACAACAGGAGATGAGACTCTTCTTCCAGCACAGCCACCATCATCAGATAGTTTTTCCAGGTCTAGGAATGTATTGAGGTGGTGCCAAATATATCATGTGCACCAGCCAGTGATTTTAGGAATTCTGCCATGCTATCCTAACTAATTTCTAGATGGCCCCACCTCCTTTGGTACCCCTTCCAGTAAATTTACTTGGGGGGGGGGGGTGGGGTGGGGAAATCTAGCAAGATCTGCACATGGAAATTACTTTTGGCTTTTAATTTACTGCGCCCCATTGTGTGTGTTGGCACCTAGATCTGTGGACTTATAAGGGAATCTTTAGTCGAACTAGGCAAAGCCATTTCTCCCTGCAATGTGCGTTTAGACTGCAGCCCAGCCAGAGCAAAGGTACTCCTGTCAGAGGCACATTTTTGTCATGTATGTGCATGATTTAAATACACATAGCAGCCCACTGGTAGCATTTAACTTTCCATGCAATGGTGAGCTTTAAAGATAAAGGAAGGTGGTAGACCCAGTACACCCTTGCGGGCTTGGGCAGATACTGAAAGTTTAGAAGATGCCAGCAAGGGAATTTATTTGAAGAAATTATTGCCAGATTTCAGACTTGAGTCTCATTTATATATATTAGTCTGATCAATCAAAATTGGTATCTGATCTCAATTAAATTTTGTCTACCAATTGGACAAGAAAATCATTTAAGTAGAACGTTTAAAAATAAAAATGAAGAAACACAGGAAATCTTTATCAAAAAATATTTCTTTTATATATATTTATCATGAATTCATAGGGTACATTTCAACAGTTAAAGCTGATTATAATGCTTTCAAATGAAAAAGAAATTTCTAAATTATTCATATAATTCATCTTGCTGTTTTGATGTATTGGATTGGACTTTTTGTTCAGATGAATTATAGGAATAATTTAGAAATTTTATTTTCATTTGAAAGCATTATAACTTCTTCATTTTTATTTTTGATCGTTCTACTTAAATGATTTTCTTGTCCAATTGGTAGACAAACAATTTTTAATGAGATCAGATACCAATTTTGATTGAACAGACTAATATATATATAAATAAGATTCAAGTCTGAAATCTGGTAATAATTTCTCCAAATAAATTCCCTTGCTGGCATCTTCTAAACTTTCATGGTGAGCTTTAGGCACCATTTAAAGTGGACTAGAATGCTAGTTAAAAAGGCCAAATAAGGAGTTCCAAGGATTTGCAAATGTTTGAGGGGAGACACAGACACTTTACTACTGTTTAGCAGTGGTAAAGTGCACACAGCCTTTAGCCAAGCTAGAATAAGGTTCATAAAAAGATTAAAAATATAGGCTGACGATTTGGAAAAGGTAGATTTGCTCAAGTTCTCTTCCCAAAGGCTACTTTTAGGGTGGTAACTTTCCTTCAACATGATGTGCTGAATTGTAAAAGTTTGCTTAATGCAAGGTCTCTGGTAATGGGCTGCTACCCAACTTTAATGACTAGTTTATTTAATCTGGGGTTTCAACCTAGCTTACCGAATGACATTTTAGACCCAGACCTGCTGGTTATGGCGCTTTCAGACAGCACATCTGAGTTATGCCCATTTCCTCTTGGCTAGTGATAAGCTCCAAGGCCCTACTTAATTTCAGATGTGCTGCCCAGCTGCTGCAGACCTTAGGTGGAAGCCCTCTAGCCACCCCATGATGATCAAAGATCTGAAAATAATCTTTTGATGCGCTCTACCTCATCTTTGAAACTGGAGGAAGCCTGTGCCAAGAAACATCTGTTACCAGTGCAGGTGAATTGAATGTCCACTGCTTGGCAATTCCTCCCATGATGCACCACTTGTATTTTCTTCTTTGATTACCTTGCTTTCTATGGCAGAGGTTTTCACCCAGTTAGCTTGTGATCTAGCAGATTTGAGGATGATCAGAACCTTGGGCTTTCATCCATTACTGTGGCTTAGACTTCAGTGTCTCCCCCAACATCGCCAAGGTGAGTAGCTGTTGATTGGAATCCGTAAGAGCTAACATTATATGACCCTAGTTTAACCTGCCACAACACCCAGTTCTAAAGTAGTATGCAGCCTTTTCTGCAGTAACTTTCTTTCTCAGACTCTGGCAATCAATGCCTTTTTTTGCTGGTTACTGATGCATTGTGAGAGGAATACACAAAGGCCAACTGCCAACTACACCTGGTCATGTTACCCAGGAAGCAGGCAGTAGGCACCAAGTGGCTTTGACAAGAAAATGCTATCTTTCTAAAATTGACATTTTCGGAATTGTGACATAAAATTCGACTTTACTATTAAATAGTATTTTTACCTACAATTCCTTAGAGATCAAGGATGACAACCCCTAGTGCTCCCATGCAAAAGTTATCACTTATGAAAAGTAATAAGGTTACACAATGTTCTCCAATGGGAGAGGCGGGCATCACATGAATTTGTTAGCATTTTACTCCCAGGACAAGTGAAACTTAAAGCTACCTGTCCAACTTTTAAAATACAATGCACTCTACCCTATGGGCTGCCATAGAGCCTACCTCAGGGGAGACATGTAATAAAAGAGCTTTGCCCCTAGCAAGGGGTTTATTTTGCCAAGTCGAATTGGCAGTTTAAAACTGCTTACAGGGTGCAATGGCAGGCCTGGGATATGTTTAGCAGGGTTACGTAAGTGGATGATACCATGAGTGCTGCAGCCCAATTGTAGCACTTCATTTCTATGCCTTGAGTACATGTAGTACTATTTACTAAAGACTCCAAAGTAAATTAAATGTGCCACTTGGCTGTATACCAACTTCATCATGTTTGGAAGGAAGAGCCTAAGCAATTTGCCACTTGTTATCCGGGCTAAATTTTGCCCAGTCCGAATGCCAAAAACAGGTTGAGAAAAAAAAACAGGTTAGTGAAGGCAAACATTTCGAGAAATACCACAGAAAAGATGGTCCTTTCCAACATATATGTTGTGGCGGCACCCTTTATTTCAAATACTGCATTACCTTCTGGTACTTAATAATCACTACTCATGAGGGTTTGAATTTCAGACGCCCACAATGAAGTTCTGCCTCCAGACACTTCAAACACCATACCACTTTTCCACAAATATTTAGGCACTATGATAGAAATTGATGCATCCAAATGAGTCAACAATATAGTGGTCAACTTTGTTATTCTTTCTGTTACATGCACCGCCTTCTCAGAGTTTTCCTTCAAATTCGGAAAACCCTTTGTAAAGGACTACAGATCTTACATAATCCAAGGTACATGAATGTGTACTGATTGTCCATCCGATCTCGGTATTCTCTCAAAAAGTTTATTCAAGTAAATACATTTTTGGAATATCATCATCAACCTCTGCCCCTTTCTTTCTTCTCAAAACTCCTTACTTAACTATTTCAAACCCTTCTACATCCTCCCACATTCTTATCTTTTACAGCTTCCCAAATCAGTGCTGAAACATCACCAATTTTTTTTGTCCACCTCCACATTATTCAAATTGAACATGTGACTGCTTTATTCTCTTTGTGCCCAACTCCACTTCCTTCTGTCCAGCTAATATAAAACGTGATGATGTGGTCTTTCACTCCACTACTAGCTTGTACCACCAACTGAACAAGATCATCTCCACTTAATCCTTCCGATGTCAACCCACCTTTGAATATTTAACATAATATTGCAGTGCTCTATTGTCAGCCGGTTGTCTCTGGCACCATTCTTGGTACATAAAATGGTGGTGGCCAAACATTCAACATATCTTCAAAACAGCAATCTTCCTCTTCCCCTGATCCGTCAGGAGCCAAAGGCACCACCAAAGAGGCATACATTCCAGTCTCTTCCATGACATTTTTACACCAACAATTTTCCTGCTTCTGCAATACCGCTTTTGTTTATACCCCTCAACAATTTGCACATCTGTCAGTTTGCTTAGCTCTTTGGAATTCGGTTGCTTACTGTTCCCATTCTTTCTCACCTCCTTCTCAGCTGATTGTTGTGACATCTTCGTACACCTTCACAAGTACTGCAGATGTTTCATTACAAATGGACCATTCTCAGGAAAGTGCATTTTCTTATCTTTCTTAGTGAGATTGTACCATTCTTTCAACCACAAACAGGCATGCATGCCAATCTTTATCTACCTTTTGTGCAGTGGTGATGCCTTGTGGTTGGGGGTGAGTGGTCGGAGCTGTGTCTAACTTTCCTTTACTGTTGGTGTTACCCATGACTTTGGGTGGGAAACCTACCACTTGTACACCTGGAGGAGACCTGCTGCTCCTAAAATATTTCCGCATTCAAACCCAGAGAGAAACCACTCCTCCTAATGCACGTTTGCACTCGCAGTAAGTCTATCTCTCTGCTTGTGAGATTACCATGGCAAGGTTAGGGTTACAAGTACACTCACCAACGACCTCTATTAGACTTTCGTACTCCGAAGAGCCTTCCCTTTGGCAGACTCGTGTACCCGGAGGGAATTTCCCCTCCACCGTAAAAAAAAAATACACACTTTTCCACCACCAGTCTGCAGAGGAAAAACCTGGCATGATTTTGACCTCTCACAATGCAGTCTGTCTATCACTCCTTAGTTTGCCTTTTACTGCTCGCCCCTGCCCTTGGCCTGCAGTCTCACAAAGAACCACTACGGTTACGCTTGTGCCACTTACCAAAGTTGCCAAACCAGACTCACAAACAAGGGAAACGGCTTTTACAACGAAGCCGTTTCCACGAAATCTTTAACCACGCATGCAGTACAACGCATGCGTGGTTACAACTAATGCCTTTACCACGCATGCCTTTACTACGATGTTTGTAGTAAAGGCATATGTGGTAAAAGTAAAAAAAAAAAAGAGGGGGCTTGGGGGGGTCTCCCCCCCCCAAATAAAACAACTCACCATAAGTCACGTCGGCATCAGAGTCAATTAAGAGAAATCGGTAAAAAAATGCCGTTTTTTTTTAACGACGTATGACGTCACCACGCAAATAGTCGGTGAAAGGTTTATGCGTGCTAAACGAATTCCGTTGTAACTCATGCATGGTAAAGGCATGCGTTGCAACGGAATTCGTTGTATCATCATATATTCCACAAACAATGTTGACTACGTGCCCGCATTTCTCCACGAGAACGGTCAACACGCAAACCTTAAATAAAATACATAGGGACAATCGTTCTTTGAGCACGATGTTTATTCAGCTTATTGCCGTGGGAACTCCTGGAGCTCCAGCAAGATGTTTGACAAAAAAACTCTATGCATATTTCATTATAACCTTGTCCAGCAATGACAATTTACCCAACAATTAAGTTATCTGACAAGACAAACAGATGTGCACTCATTATGTGTTTAACCACTTCCTCCTGGTACATTGATAACATTAGTTAAAACAGTGCACTTTTCACACCGCGGATGCAACCTTGCGAGGCTCTGGCAAATGCAAGTACAAGAACATCAGATCTCACTTCTCCAGACTGACCATGCGACTCGGAGCTATGGTCTTAAAAACGGCCTTAATTTTTAGCTTTGGCATGCATCAGTGCTATAGCAATGAGCTCATGTGAGTCGAACAAGATTGAGTTGGTTTAGTTTGTATTTGTGGCCCAGGTACCCACATATTGAGAATAAGGAAGGATGCAATTTTAATTGTAAATAGGACGTTTTAAACAACGGCTTTCGCACAGTCCTGTATTTGAAGGGTGCATAAAAACACATTCTTCTTGTAAGAGAAAAAAAAACGTCTATTCGATGTTGTCTTAGGAAGCATCCACTATTACACATTTCAATTCCTGATGTCACTGGTAGGGAAAAGTAATTGGTACTTTCCAGTCAAGTTCCCAGAGATTTAGTTGCTGTGTGCCCGGCAATAAATAAGATTGTTGGAGTTCAGAGTTTTGGAAAAAGTTTTTTGTTCACTCAATATTGTATGAATAATGAAATGTACAAACCATGAAGTTTTAAGCTTATATCACTGCACTCATTAAAACATATGGGTGCAATAGTGATGCATGTCTATAATTTGAAAAAGTGGCGGTGTTCCAGATAGTGATCATAAATGGTGTGAAAGGAGTCTTTATCAAATCTAAAGCTGGTCAAAAGTGTTCACCTTTTTATTTAATGTAGTCGGCTTACTTGTATAAAATTATAGCACTTATCACTTTATCCTTGAGGTTTCTTCACTTTTGAAGAATATTACCTGATTTTAAGTAGGTGAAATTCCCTGTGTATGAACACAAGAGAAACATTTACCACTTCAAATTGCTCATGACCCATAGAGTAGTCCCAATAATCCACAAGGTGTATGCATTTTCTTAATTGCTGTTTATAATTTATATTTAAACCCTTCTCTTCTCATTTTTGTAGACGCAAAGGACTGTTGCCCTTCTCCTGAATTGTAAGTATTAGAATTGTTTGCTCCACCTATTCCAGTACTTTCATGTGCTCTCTAGCAGATTTTCTGTTTTTTATTTTTTTTAAAGTGCACAGGACCAGTTTGTTTCTTACGAGGCCACTACAGTGCAGGATTTTAACTTCTCTAATGTTCATTACATCTCTTGACCCTTTGTTCCTCAGCCTTACTCTTCCTGTGTTTTTATCTCAGTCTTGGAATTTATTTTACAGTCCATGTTTCTCCGTTTGTCACAGTTTTCCTATTTCTCTTGCCCACCTGTTTCTCTTTCGTGCCTTTCTCTTTCTTGGTCTGAATCAAAGTCTGATGGAAAAAAAGTCGTGGTCCCAAAACATAAGTGCCAGTGCTCACCAAACACTGGCATGAATTATGCACCGTCTGTGATGTAGAAGATACCAATGTTGAATGTGGATCAGTAGGTTTAAATTGATTGCGATTAAAAACTTAGCACATTGACATTCACATAAGGAGAAATTAGATCCCTCTCAGTACATTCCTGGTTGTGATAGGAGGAATTTTAACAGAGGTTTAGGTAATATGTTGAAACTACCTGCCACCTGCAATCCAGACTGATTTTATTATGCTATCTGAATTAGAATCATACACCGTATTTCAGCATGCGGATTTGTATTTGAAATCTGCAAATTGTGGTGAAATGTTTTGTTACCATCATTATGCACATCACTATTTACACAGAGCTAGTACTCCATGTGCTGCTTTTCAATCACAGTGGGAACACTACCTGCCTGGGTAGTTCCAATTCATATTTAAAGACGTTCCCTTATTTTTTAGTTATGCCCCTGCAGATCCTGGTTCATTTCTTTATGAGCTTAAAGCTTTGCCATCAAAGAAAAATATGCTCACTCAAAATGTATTTATTCCAATTACTTTATTTCACAACTAACCATACAGGGCTATGAATATTAGAAGAACAATATTGAGGACAAATCTGTTTGAAGTACACAACACTGGCAGGTCCATAGCACTGATGCTCTTATTCAGGCTTGTTTGATTCCTCGCCAAATTTTCTTTTTAAACAAAACAGTTCTACAGACTGCATGTCTTGGCCAGTACAAAAAAATTAAATATGACAAGACTTACCTCTGTTGTGAAATTTGAAAATTGGCAACACCTTATTTGTTTAACTGAAAAACAGGTCAATGAGATAGTGCAAAATGTACAATCCTTCATTTTCTAGTTCAGGTTGGTGGTTATTCTGGTCCGTTGATACCAATAGCTGCCATGCCCATTTTTTTTATTTTATTCTTTTTATTAACAACAAAAAATAGATGGTGGTCATCACATTCAAGGCATAGAAAATTCACATGTGCAGCGCAGGAATTCACCGAACATACATAGCATATGTAGTACAAAAGTAGTCGGAGCAGTGCATCACATTGCATTTACAGTGCAAGCGGTTCGTCAATCAGGACAACTTGGGGGGGATCACATATGGTACCTCTATATTCTTTCCAATTGGACCACACTTCTAACCATTTCCATATGCATCCCCGTGCCACGTACACCGTTTTCTCCTGGAGCCTGCACCAGTCAATATCAGTCTTCCATGAGCCCACTCTAGGAGGCCTAACTGCCCCCCACAGCTTAGCTATGTTCCTTTTGGCGATTGCAAATCCCAGTATCGCCCATAGCTTCCCATGAGGTGGCAGATCTGTAGGTTCCCATATGTTTAACAGGCACCTCTTTGCTTCCAGTCGCAGCTCCACCCCCCACTCCTTTTGCATACAGCGGGTCACCCGGGCCCAGTAATTTCTCAGCAGTGGGCATTCCCACAGTATGTGGAAGTATGTCCCTACCTCCCTGCATCCCCTCCTACAGAGCCCATCCTCACTGCGGCCCATTTGCTGCAATCTAGTTCCTGAGAGATATGCTCGGTGTAGAATTTTGAGCTGAATCAGCCGGAGCCTGGCCGAAATGGCTACCTCCTTAGGGGAGGCAAGCGCAATTCTCCATTCTTCCTCATCTATTTCCAGCCCATCGGCTTCCCATTTCCCTTTGAGGGGCAGCAGCAGGTCTGGGGAGTTGTTAAAAAATTTTTTGTATGTGACTGATATGGCATGTTTGGGGAGGTGGCCATCTAGGAGTCTATCCTCCAGTGGGGAGGAGTCAGGGGGTTGGGTTCCCGAAGGGATATTAGCCTGGAGGAAATGTCTAACCTTTAAGTACCTGAAATGTTCCGTGTGTGCCAGTGCGTTGGAGCGAGGCAAAAGGCACCATCCCATCCGGGCCCCACAGGTCCCGATGTGAGAGATGCCTATGAGGTCACAGTTACGGAACCCTGTGGTCCGGCCAAGCGTTCCCAATTTCTCTGAGGCCTACAGGGGGGTAGCCATCGTGAGGGTGTCGGCCCATCCTAACTTGCGTTGCACAATATGCCACAACTCTACTGAGTGCTGCGTGGGCCCGGTGAGTGGGTACCTACCAGGCCTAGAGTAGAGTGCAGCCTCAAATTTCCCGCCCAGCAAGAGCCAACGATCCATTCCATACCCCGGGTCGTTCCAGTCATAGTATGTGCCCTGATTAATGGCTGAAAGGTGTGCAGCCCAGTAATACTTACGGATGTCCGGGAGCGTTATGCCGCCGTCAAACCACCCCAGAGTCAATTTCTGGAGGGATATACGAGGTGTCCCAGACCACAACAGCTCTCCCTGCGTGGCCTCAATGGACGCGAAATAGGAGTGCGGGACCAAGTCCGGGTAGTTTTGTAGGGCGTATAGGAATCTCTGCAGCGCCATCATTTTGAAGAGAGCCGCCCGTCCGAGGAGGGACAGTGGGAGCCTTTGCCAGGAGGCAGAGTCCCTTTTGAATCGCTGGAGGGGCGGCAGGAGATTCCTCTCATATCTGGTGGTCTTCTCCTTGGAGATAAAGATCCCTAGGTAGCGGGACCCCTCCGTGGCCACTGTAATCGGGCAATTTCGGGGGGGCGCAGGAGGGTCACCCTGCAGGACATAGAGTATGGGCTTGCCCCAGTTAATGCTATAGCCTGAGTTTCTCCCGAAGCTTGTGAAAATATCCATGGCCACTATAAGGGACTTGCGAGGTCTCGTTATGTTCAGGAGGATGTCGTCCGCATGGAGCAAAATCCTGTCCTCCCACCCCTCCGCCCAGCGTATCCCCTTCAGGGATAGGTCCTGTCTGATCCAGGCAGCCAGGGGTTCCAATGATAGGGCAAAGAACGCTTTCAAAATCACCTACTTGCCGCCGCTGTTGGTATTGAACTCTTTTGAGTCGCTGGAGCCCCTTCGAGCATTGCTGGGTTTTGCAGCCCTTTGTCATTGCAGCTGAACTGCCCCTGAACTGCCCCTGCATCCCGCAGCCCTGCTCCCACTGCCATCTGGGGAGCCGGCTGCCGAGTGGAGTGCAGGAGGACTACACCTCCCAGCAGACCACGCAACCCGCGTGGTCACTCGTCAGCGCCAGGAGGCGTACTAAAGCAGAGGCACACCTGCAGAGCGGGGGGAACGCTTTCAAAATTACCTACTTGCCGCCGCTGTTGGTATTGAACTCTTTTGAGTCGCTGGAGCCCCTTCGAGCATTGCGGGGTTTTGCAGCCCTTTGTCATTGCAGCTGAACTGCCCCTGCATCCCACAGCCCTGCTCCCACTGCCATCTGGGGAGCCGGCTGCCGAGTGGAGTGCAGGAGGACTACAACTACCAGCAGACCACGCAACCCGCGTGGTCACTCGTCAGCGCCAGGAGGCGTACTAAAGCAGAGGCACACCTGCAGAGCGGGGGGAACGCTTTCAAAATCACCTACTTGCCGCCGCTGTTGGTATTGAACTCTTTTGAGTCGCTGGAGCCCCTTCGAGCATTGCGGGGTTTTGCAGCCCTTTGTCATTGCAGCTGAACTGCCCCTGAACTGCCCCTGCATCCCGCAGCCCTGCTCCCACTGCCATCTGGGGAGCCGGCTGCCGAGTGGAGAGCAGGAGGACTACACCTCCCAGCAGACCACGCAACCCGCGTGGTCACTCGTCAGCGCCAGGAGGCGTACTAAAGCAGAGGCACACCTCCCTCGCGGGACGCCGAGCGAAGCCCGGGCAAAGGGCGGGTCCTCTGAGGTCCTCAGAGGACGAAGCGGTTGGGTCGGGTTCACCCCCCTAACATCTGTAACTCCGTAATGGGTAGGGCTTTATGACATTGTATCTATTGACTATCACTATATTGGTACTACACTAGAATTGTACTATACTGTGCCGTCGCTACTGGGCTCCCATCATATTTGTTCAATCCAATCATACCTATTAAAATATGTCCACCAGAAGTAGCAGAAGCAAGACAGCTGCGGGAGGAGCATCTTTGATTGGTCCAATAGACCGTTTTATAACAAGAACCAACGATGCAATCGATCTTAGCATCTCACTCCTCGAACAAAGGGTTTCACGTGATTTGGAAATCGCCAAACGTTCTTCCCTAGGGAGCATTAAGCTAGCGAAAACCCCAGATAGTTCCAAAAACCTACACACAAGCTGTACTCGTGCAATTCGAGCTGACCTTCACACTCTACCCAATGAGGTCAATCTATCGGCATCTAACCCTCTAATTGACTCTGATTTGAGCAGCGAGTTAGAAAGGACACCAGATCTTAACATAGATGCCACACCAGATTTAGCGGAGGTCAATGACGAGACCAATGTAAGAGCTGGGCAAGAGGGTGCCATTCCAAAGCATACTAATCAACCGATGCAATCTGTTTCCACTGCCGTGAGTAAACGTAATGCAGCAAAGGGCAAACACAGGAAAGGCACAAATAAGCACCTAAATGCTAATGGAAGAAACCAACTTTCAGAGACATTAAGCGAAGATACTCAGGGAACCTCCCACGTGCATAAGGACAAGTCTGATACAACTATAGCTAACGACCACTTGGTCAAAAGATTTGGCGATCTTCTAAGTATTTTTATGTCACCAATTGAATCCAGGCTTGCCCGCATAGAAAAACAGCTAGAGGAACTAACAGCCTGCAATAAAAAAGCTCTTAGTGCTGCCCCAAAAATCATTGCAGGCCTAAAGACAAATGCTAGCAAACCTACACCCCCTCAATCGAAAGCAATCTTAGTCCCAGATACTGTGGCAAAACTAAAACCTGCTATTTCTATAAGTAAGGAAACTGTTACAAATAAATCCGTGCCAACTACTAGTTCTACTCCCAGCACTGACACAAACATCCAAATCACTAATACACAGACAGGGAAGGCGCATACAATATCTCAAAGTGGAAGAAAAACACCTAATCAAAATAGCAACGCGATGCCAACCTTTCAAAGGCCTCAGACTTTTCACGAACAGCCTTATAACTCAAGGCAGATTCCTTCACGTATTACTCTGCCACCTGAATGCGGAGCATACGTGTTGGTTCTGGTAAACGTCCCGAAACTCAGACACGATCAAGATGAAACCTCCTCCTCATTGAAAAATAAGACCTTACATTGGTTGACAGCTAATTGCAATTTCCCAATGGAATGTTCAGGAGAAATTATCCATACCCAGAGAGTAGGTTGGATAGGTCCTTTGAGGAAAAAGTTTGAAGGGGATTGTAGAACGATTAACTTTAAGAACCCGCAATGGGCCGAAAAGACACTGGCTAGGGCCCCCCCTCCATCTACGTGGGAAATTAACACTACCCTTCGCCCACTGGGTTATTTTTACAGACATCTGATTACAACCCACCCAAACATGTTAAACAACTCGACCACTCCTTTTCATGATCAGTATCTGGCCCCTGAAACTAACTCTCCTGCTTTCCACCAAAATTCTGAATTCACCTACCCGACTGGTCCAGTACAATGGCATCAAAATCAAATCCATTTATATCCATTAACCCATCCTTACCTGTCCTCAAATCTACATCATGAGCATAGAGATATTCGATGGCGTCAAGTTGCTGCGGCATCAACTAATTCCTATGGTATTCCGACTTACAACAGATTTAACGTACTGTCCGGTTTGGACTTTAATGACTGACTGCATTATCCCCAGTCTAATGGGGTAAAGGTATATACATCAAAAATGGGGGAAACATCAATAAGTCCAACCTTTGAATTACCGGTAAAAGATACTATTTCCATCCCTGGCAAACATACGTCTACAGTCTCCTTCCAACACTGGACTGGTGACTTGGCTATTCCGCCACCAGTCCCTCTTAATTCTGGGACAAAGGATAAGCCAATAAAGATAGTAATCTCTCCCACCCCTAACCTAACTACCTTCCAAATACATTTTACGTTCTGGAATATTGCGGGCCTGTTTGCTAAACAGACAAACCCTAACTTCCTGACTCAAGTTAACCTGAGCAACATAATTTGCCTACAGGAAACTTGGGCTGTAAATCCAATACATATAATGGGATATAAGACCTTTTTTCTGCAGCGAAAAAATCAACTTCAGGAAGAAGTAGTGGTGGTCTAGTCACCTATATTGCAAATACTCTACACATTGAGGACATTCTCCCCCTAAAACTGGAAGAGAATTATCAGTTAATCGTCCTAAAGAGTACTAAACAAAAGGTATATGTAATAGTAAACTTTTATAATAATTTGAATGCAGTCGACCTGATCATCCTTCTCTCAGAGATTTCCCTAGCCCTTCAGGACCTACGAACACAGTACATCAAAAAATCATGTACAATAGTGTGGGGTGGCGATTTCAACCTTCACCTATGTAAAAGCAACGATTCTGATAAGTGTGGAATTAATGAGGACGACGGTAATAGTATAACACACTTCGCACATTCAGATGAAGGTGAAAAAATGAATGAGATTATGATAGAACTGGAATTAGGTTTCGCTAATGAGTTAAGGGCCACGCCAGTAGCCTTTCTGCCAACATTTAATGGCAGGGGCCTAATGAGTCTGATAGACTACGTGCTAATCTCATCTTGTAAAGGCCCAAACATTGAATTATTCGAGGTAATTAAAAATCCATTAAGCGATCATTTTCCAAATACCGTCGTTCTACGCGAATCAAAATCTCAAAAAAAACATCCTACTATGAATATTTTAGACCATCAAGATCTCGAAATAGGATCCTTGAATGGCTACACACTAAAATGGGGAAATATGGACAAAGTAGCTGCAACTGAAAAAATAGTTAGGCAAAGCCAGACAGATATATTAAAATGTCTTGATTATACAACAAAGCTAAAAGAAATTCTCAATAGCTTTAATACTATTTCACAAACTATAAAGAAAGAACTTACTAGGGCACATAAACAAAAAAATCTGGCGAAAAAAGGCTGGTTTAGCCCGGCATGCACAAAAGCATATTCGAAATTAAAGGTTGCTTTAAGTAGGGAAAAGAGAGATAGAGGGGAAGTCATTAGACTAAGAAAAGAATATGCCCTAGTCCTAAAAACTAGAAAAAAGGACCTAAAAGCTGACCTATGGGAGCGTCTCATTAAAAGTTCAGAATTAAAAGACAGTGCAACTTTTTGGCAAGTAATTAGATCCCCTTTTTTAACAGGCAGAGATGAACTTCCATCCATTGACATTGCGATCAGTGACCGCGAATGGGTGAGCCATTTCTCCAAAGTTTTTAGCGCAGGGAATATCCAGGATACGGAGCACACAGACTCCCTGATCCAGGTTACTTATCCAATAAACCTGCAGTTTTCACATGACGAGGTACAAAAAGCACTAAAAACCTCGAAGTTAGGCAAAGCCCCAGGCCCAGATGGGGTCCCAGTGGATCTTTTTAAATATGAAGCAGATCTCTGGTCCCCGGTACTGACTAATGTCCTAAATGCCACCATAGAAGAGGGCTTAATAGAAACTTGGAAAACGTCGATATTGGTCCCCATATTTAAAAAAGGGGATCGAAATAGCCCATCTTGCTATAGACCTATTTCGCTCCTGGATTCGCTCGGGAAGATGGCAGGTCGGATCCTTCTCGACCGACTCCAGGAGTGGACAACTAGTCAGAGTATTATCTCGGAAATACAATATGGGTTCCGCGAGGGGTTAGGAACAGTAGATCAAGCACTAAATCTGACCTTATTGGCCGGAAAATATGTGGAGGCCAAGGGGTCTATGCTGCACATGGTGTACGTCGATTTATCCGCAGCATTCGACTGTGTAGTACATTCGAGGCTGTGGAAAATCATTTTAAAAATGGGTGTTGACCCCCCGATTGTAGATTTTCTTTGGGAATTGTACACTGGAACAACAGGGCGAGTGAGATTTGGGATTAAAGGAGAACTCACGGATAGTTTTAGGTTGGAAAAGGGTGTAAGACAGGGATGTGTCCTGGCCCTTTTTTATTCACCCTATACAAAAACGGGCTAGAAGTCGCCCTGCTAGAAGGAAGTAAAGATCTCCCCTCAATTGGTCGTCGGCAGATACCAGTTTTGCTATATGCCGACGACGCGGTCATTCTAGCAAGAACCCCTGTTGAGCTGCAGCAAGCACTAGATAGATACTGTGCCTTCATGTTGAGTCTAAACCTGACCCTGAATGTAAAAAAAAACATATACTATGCATGCGGGGAAAAGTACTGGAAAGACCAGAAGATTGTTTGTAAAAGGGGAGGTACTGGACAGAACTGCAACATATCCGTATTTGGGGATTGTAATAGATGAAAAATTTAAGTGGAAGCCAGCGATTAATGCTAGGAAATTGGCCTTTCTGAGAGCAACTACAGCGCTAAAATCATTTGCACAAAGATTAGGTCAGAGGCCACCAAGGGAACTATTAAAAATATACAATGCTAAATGTGTGAGCACGGCCACGTACGGGGCAGGGATATGGGGTCTCGCGAATGTGGAGGAATTGCAAAGAATAGAAAACTCCTTTGTTAAATATTTACTCGGTGTACCGACGAGTTCTTCCACATACGCTTGCCATTTAGAGCTGGGCATTGATTATATATCTGACACCATAAAAACCCAACCAGTAATGTTGTGGCGCCGAATATGGGTAACTGAACAATGCCATCTAACAAGATCAATTATACAAGACATATTGACACTTGATCATTGTGGTAAGATTAAATGGATAACATATGTCAAAGCCCTGTTAACAGATTTAGGGTATGAAAAGTTTTTTGAAAAACCGCTAACGATAACTGAGATCTCTAAGGCGGTGTTAAAAAAAAGCATGTCTGGCACATTTGTCCCAGCTAAGCCTGTTAAAAGAGATACAGAAACCTTCTGTTCAACAGAGCCTACTAGCTCAGACTGTGTTCTCCATTGAAACTTATTTGATGTACAGATTAACCCAATATGAAAAAATGTTGCTGACCCGTTTTAGACTTAATATGTTTCATTTGATGGTCTCTTTTCCCACTCAAAACGATTGGTCATCAAAATCAATCCCATGTCCTTGCGATTCTGTTTCATTACAATCAACTATACATACAATTCTATTCTGCAAATTTTATATAGAACCACGAAAGCGCTGGTTATTGCCCATATTGGAAATCAGGGGGCTGCGCCAATGTCGTCCAGCATATCTGGCGCTTCAGTATCTTGAAAATGAAAAAATAGCAAAAGCGATGGTCTGCTTTCTCAAATTCTGTACTCGTCATCGCCTAAACCTTTGAAAAAGTTAACTCATTTGCTTAAATCAAGGACTGATGAAGACATTGTAAAAACTGCATGAAATGGTTAACATTTTATGAACTGAGATTTTTATTGACTTTCTGTATAGTAATAACTATTTTAAATTTTAAATAATTTTTTTTAAATTCTGAAAAGTGTATAAAATGTTCTACATGAACTTTTATGGTGATTTTACAAATTTGAACAACCGAATAAAGTTGATTTGATTTGATAGGGCAAAGAGGAGGGGTGAGAGGTGACACCCCTGTCGCGTCCCTCTCTCTAGTTCAAATACTTCAGAGATTTTTTTATTGACAGCCACCTGGGCCAGGGGCGCAGAGTAAAGGAGGCGCACCCACCCTATGAAGCTAGGGCCGAAGCCCAGTTTGCGGAGGACCGCCATCATGTAGGGCCATTCGAGCGTGTCAAATGCCATTGCAGCATCTAGAGACACCACTACAGCGTCTTCCTGGATGGTGTGACATCTTCCCAACACTCCATGCAGCCTCCGGAGTTTAAGCGCTGTGTTGCGGTGGGGCATAAAGCCAGACTGGTCCGGGTGGACCAGGACGGGCAGGACAGGTGTGAGCCTGTTTGCGAGGACCTTGGCTAAGATTTTGGGCTCTGCGTTTAGCAAAGATATGGGCCTGTAGGAGGCACATGAATCCCTTGGTTTCCCCTCCTTGGGGATAGCCACTATTGTGGCAATACGCTGATCGCATGGTAAAATGCCCTTCTCCTTGCTCTCCTCGAACATTCGCTTTAAATAAGGACTAAGGCCACCAGGTATAAGCTTGTACAGCTCTATCGGCAAGCCGTTAGGCCCAAGTGCTTTTCCCGGCCGAAGGTCTCTGATCGCCCGGCCCAATTCTTCTATCGTGAGTGGCGCTTCCAAGGCGTCTCGCTCTGTGTCCGAGAGGGTGGGCAGACGGATGTCAGTTAGCAAGAAGACCGAATCTTCTTCTGGTCTGTCAGAACCTCTGCTGTATACCTTTCGGTAGTGCGACGCGAACTCCCTGACTATGTCACGGGGTTCCGTGATGACGGCTCCAGATTCTGTCTTGAGCTCTGCCACTACCCTCTGAGCCTGTTGCTTTTTGTCTAGCCAGGCTATGAGCTTGCCTGCCTTGTCTCCTTGGTCGTATATTCTACCTTCTTTAACTCTAGCTATCGTTCTGGCTGCGTCGGTGGCCAAGGCCCTGTATTCCGCCGCTTTAAGTTCCATCAGATGGACTGTCTCCGGCTCTCCTTCAGTTTGAGCCGCCGTTTCCAGCTCGAGGAGGTCTCTCTCCATTTTAGCCATTTGTTCTCCCCGTTCCCTTCGGTGACTGGCAATCGCAGACAGGGCCTCCCCTCTCAGTACGGTTTTGAAAGCCTCCCACAGCACCGTTGACAAGGCCACCGTACCATTGTTGTCCTCAAAGTATCGGTAAATCGAGAGGGTAAGTTTCTTCCTCATGTCTTCACTGCGTAAGTACCAGGTGTTTATTGGCGCAATGCAGCCCTCCTGCCTGTTCCCGATTGTGAGATGGGCAAGTAAAGGTGAGTGGTCCGATATGCCTCTTGCTAGATGTGTGACTTACTGAATCGTTGTTGCATGGTACAGGGGTGCTAGTATGTAATCAATACGGGAGAATGAACGGGGTGGGCCAGAAAAGAAAGTGTACTGTGTGTCCCTTGGGTGGCGGATACGCCATAAGTCCGTGAGACCAAATGCCTCAAGAAAATCCGATAACCACCTGTGACCCGTTGGTATATCCCTGGGTGGATGTTTGTCAAGGGCCCTGGAGACCACAGCGTTAAAGTCACCCCCCACCAGAAGGCACCCCTCGGGGAGCGAGAGGAGAAACTTACCCAGGTCCTGATATGATTGGGTTTGGAGACCAGGCGGGATATATGTTGTGACTAGATTTATCCTGCAACCCTCTCATGTACCCGAGATGGCCGCAAAGCGCCCTAGGGGGTCAGAGTCCGTGTGATCAATGACTAGGGGAAAGTTGCGACGAAGCAGGATTCCCACCCCCCGGGATCCAGAGGTGAAGCCGGCATGCGCCGCCAGGGAGTAACCCCACCGATTTAGCGCCTGACATGAGTTGCCCAGCAAATGCGTCTCCTGTATGAGTACCACATCAGGAAGGTGCCTCTTGACAAATTGTAGCACAATGGTCCTTTTAAGCTTGTCCCCCAACCCGTTGACGTTCCAGCTCAGTATCTTTAGGCTCTTATCCCACTTCATAGCAATGCGCACCTCCTACCGACACACCCTCCCTGCATTTCCCGACATCTTGCACATGTGTATAAAAACATTTCTGACGTGACAACCTGTGTGAATTGGCACAAATATCAGCAGTATCATTACCTCCCTGGTGTGACATTACCAAAGTTCTACATCTGTCCTCAACTGTCCCCCACCCCACCAACCCGCACCCCCAACACCCCCCATCCCCACCCCCCTCAATGCTCCCCTGCTCCGTAGGCTTTGAACTACCCACATCCCCAATTAGCAGAGTGCCTTTCGCCCGATACTCACCCCGGAAGAGGAATAAACAATAACGCTAGATAACCTGTCTTCCCTTCCTAGTGGACCTTTCGCAAGGAGCGTGCACTGGCCCGACCCCCCCCCCAACCCCCGCCGCCTGAGCCCCCCCCCCCCCAACACAACAGATGAACAGTGTATCTGCAAGTCCTGCGTTCCATACCAGGTGGAATTTGTCCATTGCCTGTCCACAGCCCATCCCTGCAATCAATAGCACAGATCGTGTCGTGACCACCCGGGCCACCGGATAAGGAAATAGGAGGAGAGGGGAATTGGGGGGGGGTATTTTCCCCCCAGCAATGTCCACTAAATAGAACTAATTCCCCTCCAATACGGGGCCACATATGCACCTGGTGTAATACATTACATTACGGTTTACCACAGTTCAGTCTTGAAGGTCCCTCAGACTCCGTGACCAGCTGCTTCACGTAGGGTGTCCCATCTGGGACTTGCAGACCGGGACCTCCAGGAGCGTTGACTCTGACCATCCAGTTCTGATCTCCCAGCCGTTGACTCAGGGGACGCAGCCTGGGTGTCTCTCCAGTTCTGGCCATCAGCTCCTTCTCCAGTGATTGATGACTCCCTATCGATCCATTCCTGCACCTCCGATGGTGAAGTAAAAAAGAAGGATTTGCCCCCAGCGAGGACCTTGAGCTTGGCAGGAAAAAAGATCATATACTTGATGCCTCTTTCTCTTAGCGCCGCCTTTACTCCCACAAAGGATCTCCTCCCTCGTTGGACCTGGAGGGTAAAGTCCGGGAAGAACCAAATTGTGACATTTTCATAACGTGGGTCCCCGGCCTGTCTGGCGGCCTGCAAAATGTCGTCTCTGTCCCTGTAGTTAAGAATTTTTGCGATGATCGTCCTTGGCGGTGCCCCTGGTTTCGGCCTTGGGATGGGCGCCCGGTGTGCTCTCTCGACAGTAAATATTTTGGACAAACGCTTGGGCTTGAGATTATTGAGGATCAAGTCCTCAATGAAGAGTTCCATGCTGGGCCACTCAAGGCCCTCCGGCACACCTACCAGGCGAACGTTACTCCTCCGGGCCCTTCCTTCCTGGTCCTCCAGTCGGAAGCCATTTGGCGATGTTGGTGCGCTAGGTCGTTTACACGCTGTTCCAGTTTCTTGGTCGACGTCTGCAGCTCCGCGATACCTACCTCGTTGGCCTTGGTCTTCTCCGACGTTTTGTTAAGGTCCGTGCGGAGGAGGTTGACTTTTATGGACACTTTGTCTATTTTCGTTTCCAGGGTGACGCCTAGCGATTGAATGGCCGCCATGATACTAGCCAGCGACGGTTCTTTCTGGCTTTGCTGTTCAGCTGCTGGTACCTCCGTCTGCTGCGTACGCTTCTGCACCGTGTATTTATCGATTTTATTGGTCTGGGTGGCCGTACCTTGTTTGGGCCTCATGACTGCGAGTTCTCAAAGCCAGTTCCGCAGGGGTGACCGGTACAATAGCGCAGTCCAGCCACCTGTCTACAACCCAGGTCTTTCGAGGGGGAACGCTAGCCTCTCGTTTAGGCTGTGTGGGCTCCCGGGATGTTCACTGCACCTTTTCGCTCTGGCTTCAGCAGCCCTCAGCCACCGCCTCCGGGTCCTGTCGCGGTGTGGTAGGGAGACGTGCGCCGCCCACCTCAGCGGTCACAGACAAGTCAGTGGCCCAGTGTGGTCCCCAACGGTAGCGCTCACCTTTCAGGGGTAACCATTAACATAATGGGGTAACCCGAAAGGTACTGGACCTGGGTATCATGCGTTATAGAAAAAGACAATGGTCCAAGACCTCTATGATTTGTGGACTGAATTAATCAGTGAAGAATCATTGATTGAGAAAATTTGGAGCATGTACATTGATCTGCTCTATACATTAATGCAAATATTCAATATAATAATAAGGGCATAAAACAAGCAACATTATCAACACAGAGCAATACTTTTAATCCATTGTCTCTTGGTCAAATAAATACCATAATTTATAGCTGCAAAACATTACAGATCATAGTGGTTGCCCCAAGCGGAGCGTGCAACATAGCAAAAGAGGTGCAGAAAGGATGTGTAAAGTGATTGAAAAGGAAAAAATTCAAGAGTTAGTGACATAAAATATTTAAATTGATTAGCGACACAGTGACTGATCCACATTCACCCATCCTATGAAACCTGACCACTGAGTTATTTGAATGAAACTTATTTTCTCTGTTTCAAGGATAAATATATCATACATTTTGCACATCAATACAACGAGCAACAGGGTCCAGGTTTATTTATATATACAGCGTTGACGTTTCGACTTGTCTTAGGGCCATACGGTCATTTATTACTGGGCCATGCGAGTCTTCATCAGGACAATAAAAAGAAGGGTGGGGCAACCAAGGGATTATAGATGACCCTACAAAAAAAGAAGATGGATATTTATTTAAACTGTTGCCAGACCTTAGTGTCTCTGAGAGTATGCCCATTTTTAAATTTGCTTACCCTTAACTAACGGTGGGCGTAGTGGGGCTTCGCGAAGCTACGCGAAGTGGGCAAGACACTACGTCCACCTACGCACTTCGCGTAGCCCCTCTACGCGCCACCCGCCTCCCTCCCGCCCTCCCTAAATACTTAAATTACATTTTAGAAATGATTAAAAACCACTTACCTTGTCCGCCGCGTCCCCGGGGCTCCCTCTCGTCATCGCGCGATTCGCGCCGCCGTCTTGGATAGTAATGCGCATGCGCGGCCGCCCGCGCATGTGAGAAATGTGCATGCGCGGGCGGCCGCGCATGCGCATTACTATCCAAGACGGCGGCGCAAATCGCGCGATGACAAGAGGGAGCCCCGGGGACGCGGCGGACAAGGTAAGTGGTTTTTAATCATTTCTAAAATGTAATTTAAGTATTTAGGGAGAGCGGGAGGGAGGCGGGTGGCGCGTAGTGGGGCTACGCGAAGTGCGTAGGTGGACGTAGTGTCTCGCCCACTTCGCGTAGCTTCGTGAAGCCCCACTAGGCCCGTTAGTTAAGGGTAAGCAAATTTAAAAATGGGCATACTCTCAGAGACACTAAGGTCTGGCAACAGTTTAAATAAATATCCATCTTCTATTTTTGTAGGGTCATCTATAATCCCTTGGTTGCCCCACCCTTCTTTTTATTGTCCTGATGAAGACTCGCATGGCCCAGTAATAAATGACCGTATGGCCCTAAGACAAGTCGAAACGTCGACGCTGTATATATAAATAAACCTGGACCCTGTTGCTCGTTGTATTGATGTGCAAAATGTATGATATATTTATCCTTGAAACAGAGAAAATAAGTTTCATTCAAATAACTCAGTGGTCAGGTTTCATAGGATGGGTGAATGTGGATCAGTCACTGTGTCGCTAATGAATTTAAATATTTTATGTCACTAACTCTTGAATTTTTTCCTTTTCAATCACTTTACACATCCTTTCTGCACCTCTTTTGCTATGTTGCACGCTCCGCTTGGGGCAACCACTATGATCTGTAATGTTTTGCAGCTATAAATTAGGGTATTTATTTGACCAAGAGACCATGGATTAAAAATATTGCTCTGTGTTGATAATGTTGCTTGTTTCAAGCCCTTATTATTATATTGAATATTTGCATTAATGTATAGAGCAGATCAATGTACATGCTCCAAATTTGCTCAATCAATGATTCTTCACTGATTAATTCAGTCCGCAAATCATAGAGGTCTTGGACCATTGTCTTTTTCTATAACACCTTTCAGGGGTAGGCCCTTTCCGAAGAGGCTCTGTGGGTCGTAAGATCTGCCTGGCCGCTCTAGGCCTGGTTTCGCCGCAGCCAGCCCGTCCCAGTGTATTCCCTCCGCCAATCGAGGCTGGGCCCCACAGTTCATCGGGCCCTCAGTAGGGCGTCTTGCGGTGCTGTGGATCTTGCCCTGTGTCGCCGTCCCCCGCCGTGCTGCTGCGCCGCGTATAGGCCTCAGGGTCTACCTTCTGTCTGTGCAGGCCGCAACTCCGGCTTCTTTGGGCCTCAGCTCTTCACCATCGGCCTATGCGTCCACTCCAGGCGGTGTACCGGGAGTTCCTCTGCCCCGAAGGCACCGCGCCTTGGGGAATGCGCCGCCGGAGATCTGCAGTGGCTCCTCGCAGGTGCCCAGCCGGGCCCTGTCTCGCCTCGACTAGGCCGCAAACCTGGGGGCTCGCCTGGAGAGAAAGACCGCCCACGGCGCGCTCTCGCGCCGAGTGTGCTCTCGGGTCCCAGTGGCCAGGGCCGCCACGCGGCAGCGGAGAGACAAAGCGGGCCGGAGTCAGATCGCTAGATGCACCGTTCGAAGGGGAACCCAGGGCTACAACTAGAGTGCAGGACTTGCCGGATTTAGGAGGGTTGAAGGCTCGGTAGCTCGGAGCTCTCGGATCAGGCCGCCATCTTAGCCGGCACCTAGCCACGCCCCCTCCATGCCCATTTTTAACCCATTCCATTGAGTTTAAAGAAAACATCCCAGACCCCTCGTTATGTTCATTCGCAACACTCTGGAGTAGTGACTACCTATAGCGTAGGCATGTTATATCAACAGTGGTTACAACATTCCACCTTGTTCGCAGTTAAGGATCTCCTATCACTGCTTTCTGATAATATGGATTAACAAGATTCTTTATTGGTTACCAGAGCTCCTCATTCTAATCGTTCTATTATGCCATATACAATTAACTTCGGAAACGTTTTCAACAAGAAACTGCTGAATTATTAAGACAACTAGATAAGGAAAATGTTGAAAAACCTTAGGCAGTTGTTGATAATGGGATGACCACATTGTCTACACATATTTATTCGTTGAGTAATGTTGTTTCTTCTACATTTGTTATATAAAGTGACATGACTCTACTTAAACTTGGCCAAAGTCAATTGAGGTCAATTTTGCAATTAAGTTGGACATTTGAAGGTTTAAAATCAAATAGAGTGCCACGGAAATATTTGAATGTATATGAAATGGTTTAGCCTTACAATTTGCACATATGCAGAAAGTAGTGGTTAGGAAAAGCATGACCTACACTATGCTTCATATAGAAAGGTTAGAAAAGTTGACTTTTTCTGTACCTAAAACTCCCTTAGCCATCTGGCCGATTCATGGGTACATTTCTCTCCATATATGAAGTTTTAATTTCACATCATGTTTTAGACTTTTTCCTGTGGGCAGATGTCAGGAAATAGGTGCCTAATTTTAACCTGAAACTTGGTTTCTCCCTTTTGAATATAGATGCATGCACAAAAACAGAGGTTTTTGTTGGTATGGATGAGTGTGGTACTTCGAGTCACTCCGTTTGTAGAGCGATAAAGTTTCATGGTGTTCAGTTAAGCATCCATATCTAACCTTGCTTGTTATTTGAACAGTTTTCCTGTACCATTGATAAAGTCTTCATTTGTGTTACTTTCAAATGCAGCTACTTCATTTTAAATGATCAGAGTTGCTGTGGGATAAAACCAGGTGTTCTTTTGCATAGTCACTGTTTCCAAGGTTGTTCCTTGCTGTTGGAATATTCTTATATCCCCCAACACTTTCTATGGAGGAAGTTACTTTGTATCCAAAGGCCCCTCTTACATAAATTAACTTTAATTAGTTGATTAGTTGAGCAGGGTGAAAGCTTTGCTTAAAAAAGACATGCACTAACATATGCATGAGAAACGTTTAATCTCTAAGTAGCACCTGGACACCTAGCCTGCCACTTGCCTGTGTCCTCCCGTTTCTGCTTGTTTCTGCCTTATTCAATAACACCACTGCTGCTCAGGTTTTCCAGCTCACTGTTATTCCTGCCAACAGAAGTCCTACCCACCCCAGGACTTACATAATGCAGATTGCAATGCAGCTGCATCAGTAGGCACCTGGGCATCTAGCCTGCCACATGCCTGTGGCCTCCAGTTCCTACTTGTTCCAGCCTGATTCAGAGACACTATTGCTGCCCTGGGTTTCATCGCTCACCATTGCTCCTGCCAACATTAGTCTATCCCACCCCAGGAGCTACTTAATCCATGCTGCACTGCTGGCATGCTGAGATCGCACCAAAGGCAAGCCCATCTGCGCCCGTGCCTGGACTGCAACCAGCACCACAACCCCTGGCTCTCCTGCTCTTGAAGATACCCCATTGGCAGGCTCTACACCGCCAACCACTGATGCTGCAACAAACACTACCACTGTGCTGACTCATGCTTCACGGTAGTACCTTTTACCTACACCCACTGCCACTTCACCTGTCACAGCACAAACACCAGACCTCTGACCAGCCTCACCCGTACATATAATAGACACCACCTGAACAAAAACACCAACTTGTATTCTCATTTCTCAACACACGCTTACTATGCAAACACATCACCGAGATTTTAAACCTCATATCCACGCTCACAGGTGATGTTTTGTTACTCTCTGGCCAGTTCCAAATAGTAGGAGATGCCAGAGAAACCTCCCTTTTCCAAGTTCTCACACAAATATGGGTGAAGGAGACCAGATATAATCAGTAGGCCTTCCTCAAATTATTCTCTTAAAGGAGCTACTTAAATGCATTATAATTTTGAAGGCCCATGTATATGTGCTTAATTCACCAACATTGACCTAATAGCAGACATCCAGTAGCATTTACACTTATCATGAACAATCAGCATTAGATGTAGACACATTCAGTTATTACTGTCCACCCAGTGCATTAGAGGAATTTCCAGTATCTATTGGGTGACCTTTCCAGATTGCGTCTCCCCCACCCTCTTGAAAGTAGCTGACCAGAGTGGTCCTGATGAAGAAGGAAGATAATTATTCCCACTGAAACGTACTTTGACCAAATGGTTGGGAACTCTCTAAGGACAACACCAAAGTGAACCCAAATTGTGATTTGCTCAGTCAGTTTGCCTTGACATCGGTGTATGTCACCCTATCTTTGAGGGTTCCCATATATTCTTTTGTGTGATATTGTACTGTTTGTGAGAGTGTGGTATGCAAGGTGAGATTGCTTGATGCAAGTTTTTGTGCTTGGGGGATGCATGCTTGTATAAATAAGAGTAATACATGTGGTTTTCTATGCTTTTTAATCTGTGAACAATATATGACATATATGTTAACTGTATTTAAATTGGAATTAACTGCTTATTTTGAATTTGTATACACTTCCAAAAACAGATTTGACACAATTTATGAAGAAAAAAAGATGATAAATCTCATATATTTTTGTATAGTTGCATATGGCATGATTGATTTCTATAGGTCAGCCCGGTTTGGGCCGTGCACAGGCCATTAGCTAATTAGATATAGGTCCGACAGGAGCATTGTATATAACAAAGTTTCATTTGTTTTTCCCCCTGGCTCCTGGACCTCTAAAGTATGCTTAGGAGATACCTTTCTTTATGAAATTTCTGTTACTCTCTGAGACCTGGCTCAACCCCACTTCTATGTCTGTCATCGCCACTGCAATACCCACAGGTTACAAGATCACCCACCGCGCCCACATCAAGAAACCTGCATGAGAGATCACCATTATACAAATGAAATAAATCCAATGTACCACCACAAATGACATCACCTCAGCCCTGGAACAACTCAACTTACGACTCCAAACAGATGGTGAAACCACCATCCGGGGCACTCTCACTGACTGTCCTAAAGGATTATGTCCAGCCTTCTGCAACTTCAATGCCCCCTCGACATTGACTCCAACAACTACATTTTCATCAGCAACCTCAACTTACATCTCGACGACCACAATGACAACAACACTACCAACCACCTCTACAGCATTAACAACATCGGACTCCTCCAACTCGTCCACAACCACACACTCACCATAGGCCACACGCAAGATCCCATCTTCACCACCAACGACCGCCTCTGGTACAGCCACACCATGGAATTTACCAGACCAACTTCTCCATCATTCACTTCAACGTCACCATCTCATGGACCTCTGCCCCCAGTCAGCCCAATGCCCCTCACCACAGCTGGAGCAAAAATCTCAAAGGACACATGGATCAATGCCCTCAACACCACCCACCCTATCTCCTCCAACAACCTAGACCAGAATGTCAGAAACTTTAACAAATGGGTCACCAGGCCAGTGGTTCCCAAACTTTTTCAACCTGCGGTTCCCTTGACCTATTGGCCACAGCTCTCCATTATGTTAAATCTTTTTGAAGGGTGGGGGATGTAAGCCCATCTTTGCGAGTACCTCCATTTTTATCCCTGAAAATATTTGGGATGTAGTCGATGATGGTATTGTAATCATTGATGTAACAAAATAAAAATATAACAGTTGTTTAATAACGAGCATTAATTGATTGTCAGAAACAAAAACCCTTCAGCACTAGGGTCTGCATTTGGAATTTAAAAAAAATATTTTTTATTTTTTTTAAATTGCCTTTTGAATGAGAACACTTTTTTTGCCCATGCATATTTACAAGTACACTCACAAAGGGATGTTTTTACAAAAACACATAAAAATAACTTTTGATAAAGTATGATGTTAAGAACTAGGAACAAATGAGATAATGTTGGTATATGCTTCACCCTGCCCCCGTTTTATGCCCAGCATTTAATTTAGTGGGTTAGCCTATGCCGCCAGGACTGATCACGAGTATAGTAAACCATTGTTCAGGTCCCATGCATTCAGCCTGAGCAGCATGTATTATCCCTTAGTAAACAGGGTGCCGGTGATCTCCCAGCACTCTGAGGCAGCCTTTGCACACCATGTGATGCCATATAAAGATATACATTTTATTCAGATGGGGTAGTGGTGATTCATTAGCACCTGCATTCTTAAGATAAGGGTGCTGAAAATTCCTCTACACCAATGTACTTCAGATTATAGGGTGCTGTGGTTCCTTCAGCACCCATGTACAACAGTTGCAAGCTTGCTTACAATCCAGAATCTACCTATGAAAAACACGAGTTACTGAGCACCAATATACTTTAGGAACAATAATACTGTCTTTTACCAGCACCCATGTACTTAAAGCACAGGGTGTAAATGGTCCCTCAGAAGTGATGCCCACACCATCAATTTATTTTACACTTGGGATTGCAGAAAGTAGATTTGCATACATCAGGAGTATTGTAGCACGAGTACTATCCACAGTTCTTCAGCACCTAACTCACATCTGGCCTTTGAAGAGTATATCACACCTTTCAAAACAAAGGTGAAGAAATATGTCTGACTGAGAAGGTTAAAATGTACCTGTTAAAAGTAATAGAGATGACAGAACGAAGTATCAGAGTAAGCTTCTTTATTGACCATCCAGTCTCCAGGTACAACCAGGACCACCAACATTCTAACGTGAGCTCTCACCAGGGGAGCCCAAGGGAAAGGGAAAGGGAGGGGTGGACGGAATGAACCAAGTGGGGCACAAGATTACAACAGTACCATTTAACTAAACCAGGCAAAAATTGATTTTTCTAGGTGGACAAAAATAAGCAATTGTGAACTGCTGGAGGCAAAATGTTTACAGTACCTCCTAAAGAAGGGCATCTTAAGGAGGCACTGTAGACTCTGGAGTTGCATCATCTGGTGTGAATCTAGAACCCTCCAGTACCTGACCTTGCTGTCTTAGGCTGTAGAGTCTAGGATCCAAACCTACAAAGAGGGTGCTGCACAATGATGGCCAGCATCTTATGTGGATAAGTTGCCCCAGAAATGTGCATTGTGTGCTTACCTGTTCAGAGACTTCCTCTGCATGCTCCTTCTGCTCCTTCCCCTGCTCGTCACCATCTTCTCGCTGTCTAGTACCTCTGTGTCCTCCTCTTCTCCTCCTGAGTCTGTCTCCCAGGTGGAGTCACATTCCTCCATGGTGGTTGGCACCTCTGCTCCGAGCAGGTTTCCCATTTAACCCCCGTGCATGTGGCTGCAGTGGTAGAGGAGCCATGATGCAGCCGGAAGGATTCTGTGCTGGTCCAAGCTATCTGCAGCAAGAGCTCCTCTGCTACCAGAGCTTTGTTGAAAAAATAAGCTAAAACTGTTTCTGAAAAGAGGACCCAATGAAGCCCAACCCACATATTGTCAAAATGTATTTACTAAAGTGAAAGTGGAGCGCAGAACAATGTTTTGACCTGGTCGTTCCCAAACTGTGTGCTTGGTGTGCATATGTTTGCACCTGGCTAGTGCACCGGGGTGCCACAGCGCACAGATTGAGCACTGCTTCCTCATAATCTATGCCTGACCTGCATGAAGCAGCCCCTACCTTACTGAGTACTACTTTCCTCCTTTATGGTTGATGTGCAGCAGATATGCATAGTGCACACATGACTGCACATGTCTACCTATAACTACAAGTAGTAGCCTGCCATTCTGTAGTAGGAGCGGGAAAGTGAGCTTAGTATGCAGGGTTCTTGATAAAATTATTATTCATGGAGTTGTAAGGGTCTTTCCCTTAACTGTTTACCATTGCAGGGGCCGCAAAAGTGTCTTTACTCTGCGGTCTCCCTGCTCCAGGAGTGCTTTGACTGTCCTCTGCTGCCATTTTCTTACCATTTGACATATCTCTGTGGCATGGTAGAGGGGCAAGTCATAGCTAAAGGTGAATGTTTACTGAGCTGAAAAGATCACTATGGAGGTTTAATAGTAATAAATATGGGAAAGACCTTCATATTTTGTACGTGTTTGTTAAAACTAGAACTGTTCAGTTTGGAAACTTTTTATAGTTCAATGGTTTTGCTTATGCAAAAAATAAAAATACATTCTTAACTATAACTTAACTTTAATGTTTGCTTTTTATCATTGATATGTATCATTGATTATTTTAGTCTTTTCCTTTATTTATTTATTTTCAGAGTTTTATAGAGCGCGAACAAGACCCTTGCGGGTATCAGAGCACTTTACAGTAGGTGAGGCTCTTTATACATCAATTAAATGCAAGTTAAACACATATACATGACATCTTGTAAAAGTAAAGCAGTAAGGTACAACAAAGAACAATCCCGTTGAGTCAGATAAGGGGTAGATATAGTGTCTAGGTTGTATAGATGGTCCCTTTTCATAGTAGGATAAGTAATGTGGGTATGTTTGTTCTCGCAATTTCTTTAGACTATGCTCAGGTGAATTTTGGCATGAGAAGCGATTTTACTGCCTTTTTGAAAGATGCAGTAGAAGAGTTCAGTCTGGTTTCTGGGGGTAAGGCATTCCATATCCTGTATGTGTCATACACGCTATTTTCAGGTGAATTCTAGCTTCCAGTGGTAGCCAATTCAAGAATTTTAAGTCTGGAGAGATGTGGGAACTTTTAGAACCAGCGATGAGTCTCGCTGCAGCATTTATTGAGGCTCTTAGAGGTGCTGTTGTGGCTTTAGGAAGTCTACATAGACACTGCCGTAATCCACTCTAGGGATAACTAAAGCTTGTACTGCCTGTTTGAAGTCATTGACTGGCAAGAAAGGTTTCAGCTTCCTCAGTGTATTTATCTGGAAGTTTGCTCCCTTTGTTGGGTTGCTATTGTGTTTTTGCATATTGAGTTTACTGTCAAGAGTTATTCCCAATGATTTTGCAGAATCCACAATGGTTGGTTGAACGTTGAGAGTTGTAAGATGTTTGATCCAGTGTTGCATAATGGGGACTTTGGCGGGTGGAGCGATTTAAGAGGAATTCAATTTTTAGGGCATTCATTTGAGATGGTTTTCTGCCAGCCATGTCTGGGTGTTCCCAAGCATTGTGTTTAGCAGTTTGATGTCTTCTAGGGTGTGGGTCTTAAGGTATAGTTGTGTATCGTCAGCATACATATGATATTGCACGTTAGACGTGTGTAGTATTTCGGTGAGTGGTTCCATGAAAAGAATAAACCATGTATGGGATAGCGAAGACCCTTCCGGGACTCCCAGCGTTACTGGGACGGGTTTTGACAGAGAGTTGTTGACCGTGAATTGTTGACCGGTTTTGTAGAAATGAGGTAAACACATTTAGCACTGACCTTGATAGACCCATTCTATGTTTCAGAAGATCTATCAAGTTCTCATGTTTTACCGTATCAAAGGCTGATGAGAGGTCTAGCAGGATGAGTAGGCATGATCCGTTCTGATCAAGGATTTGTAGCGCTTCATCAATTGTGTGTCATGGCTGATTTGGTGCTGTGACCTGCTCGGAAGCCTGATTGGTGTTTGTTAAGAAGGTCAAAGTGATCAATATGCCTTGTCAGTTGGTAGTGTACACATTTTTACAATAGTTTGGCCAAGATGGGAATATTGGAATTAGGGCAATAGTTGTTTAGGTCCATAGGGTCAGCTGTGTCCAACTTTGAGGGAGTCCGGGATGCATCCTTGTTGAAGTGAGCTGTTAATGATCTTGTTCCAGAGAGGCAGAAGCAGTGGAGTTAAGTCTTTAACATCTTTTGCAGGGAGAGGATCGTTGAAGTGATTGGCAGGCTTTAGGGCATTAGGAATCTTGCAAATAGCTACTTCAGTGTAAGTAGCAAAGGAAGACCAAGCTGCGTCATTTTTTAGGTCAAACTTTGATGGGATTTGGTGTGGCTCAAATGGAAGTGCTGGGGTGGTTTTCGTATGCGGACCCGAGTTTAAGATTTGGTCATTGAGGAGGTCCTTCTTGATGTTGTCAGTCTTCTGAGTAAAGAAGGCAGAAAGTTCTTCACAGTTGGGTTGCGGGCAAGCTATGTCTTGTAGACGTTGAGGGGCATCCTTAGATTGGATTTTGATTAATTCAAAAAGTTTTTGGGTACAATTTCTCGCTTGGTGTAGTTGGTGGCTGAAGAAATCTGCTTTAGTGCGCTTGATCTTTCTGTAGTAAGCATTTCTCTTTTTCCTTAGTATCTTGAGGTGATTGGCGATGGGACTGATCTCCAATTAAGTTTAGAGGTTCTGAGAGACGTTCTATCCTGGTTGAGTAAACCATTGTACCAGAGCGTAGTCATTTGAGGAGACTCTCTTTAGATGAAGGGGGGCTACCTCCTTTATTATGGGGGACATGGAATTGAGGTAGTGGTTAGTGAGATCCTGGACTGCGGAAGAACCTGCAGGGGGCAAAAGTAGTTTGTGGCTGAAAGATGGTAATATGTTGGGATTGAGTTTTTTCAAATCTCTTTTCAATACTTTTGGTCTTGCGGATTGAACAGAGTTCAATTTCAACATTTCCTTGATAAGGAAGGTGATAATATGATGGCCTGACCAGTCACAGGGTTGGATAGACTCAAGTTGAATGGAGTCACTATTGAAGATTATTATATCCAGGGTTGAACCTTTATTGTGTGTAGGGCTGTTACAAATTTGGGTGAGTTTTAGGTCATCGAGGAATTTTTGAGGCTATGACCACTGCATCGTTGTGGTCGTTCCAATTTAGATTGAAATCGCCCCGGTAATATTTGGGTATTTTGACGCCCAGAGTTAGTTGAGACCATATCCATGAAATGTTCGGTGAAGATGAGGTTGTCACCTGGTGGTTGATAGATGGTGTGTAAAGATGGTCTAACTTCTGTCCAGTTTTATCACATCCTGTTGGGTACTATGAAAGAGGAGTCCATTTGAGTCCAGTTGGGTCACAATTGTGCTTGCTAAATTTCTCGCTCCTGGATTAGTAAAATCTTCACCTTCTCCAATTTTGCCTTGACCTTTAATGCTCTTCATCTTGCAGTTTAGCCTAACTAGTTGAACGTTTTTTGGTCTCCAAAGACATTACATACATTGCTAAGAAGACCTGCTTTTGACAAGTTCTGATGCTAACAAACTCTAAAGATGCATCACGTATAATATCTTCTAACATCTATAAAAAAACCTAAGTTCAATACTTCACCATGGAAAATGCCTCCTCTTTACTTTGGCCTCTAGCCATCTTTCAACAAAGCTCTCCGGACACTCATCTTGCTGGCTTGATGGAATACAAAATTTGGCAGATATCCAAATAAGTGAAATACATTACTGGACACTTGTCTTGTTCATTTCACCTGTAAATCCCATGTTTATGCCAGCGATGGATCCAATATGTCATATCTGTAAGTAATATAACTGGAAATGCCTTTGCCTGGGCCATGATATTAGTTTCTTCTGGATAAATTTATTGTCTTTCTTATAGAATTCAAATACTTGTTAGTCAAGATTTGAAGTCTTTTGCAGAAGAGGAGATTTTAGAAATTAACCTCAGTTCTGAGGACTTATATATGTGTATAACCAAATTCAAAGGCCTGGTTAGAAAGATTGATTGGCCTGACTACACCCTCTTTACGTTATTGTGCAACGGCCTAAAAGATGAGTAAAGTCAGTCGCTGGAGTTGCTAGACTGGCATCCTTTTAGTATCTCATTCAGCTAACCACCCAAATTGATAGTTGTCTACAGGAAAGACAAAGAGGAGATTGAAAACTGTCTCAGACAAGACCCCATCAAAGGCCTGTTTTTAAGATACCTGTTAGGACTTTTGATCCCAAAAATGAGCCCATGCGAGTAGTTTTTGCTAAAGGTCATTTAACTGAGGAAGAAAGGACAAGGTGACTGAAGTGAGGGTTATGCTTATTCTCTGGTCAGAAAGATCATCTCCTGAACTCTTATCCTGTACATCCTTTTTTTAACAATCTAAGAAGTTGGAAAACTAGGCTCTCTCCCGTTGTGCAGGGAATAGTGGCAAGTGTTCATCAGAAACCCTTACTTTATTCTGTAAATTACTCTGGGTTTGTCCTTCTGCACAGGGAGCTTAAGATTCAGTCCCATCATCAATGAGTTCCTGTTATTGTTTTTAATATTACTAGTATTATTAGTTTCATAGAACATGCTCTTACCCGAAGGTGTCCTAGCACTAGGCCAGGTGTCTAGCTTTGCTTCTGGGCACATAGAATAAATAGATTCAAAAAGAGAAGGGACATTTATGAACTATTTAAAATATTCAGTAAAAAAGTGTCTTTAAAAGTTAACAATTTTTTCTACAAATTTGTTTCTTAACATAAAATAATGGGCAGATTATTCCAGGTCTGTGCTGTAATCAACAAAAAGGTGTTTCCTTCTAATCTTACCATCCTTGGGTTTGAACTTAGGGAAAAAACATAATCTTCGCAATTTGGGCATCATCATTGACGAACATCTTTCGATGAAACATCAAATCACCAAGGTGTCCGCCACCTGTTTTACTGTTTTAAAAAGAACATTTTATGGATGATTCCCCTCTCTGCTCAGAAAACTATAGTTCATGACCTAGTTATCTCTAGGCTTGACTACGGCAATGTTCTTTATCTGGGCTATAACAAAGCTATGATCCAGAGACTTCCAGTGGTGCAGAATGCGGCTGTGAGACTGCTGTCATGAGCCTCAGTCGCTTGCTTCCTTTGTAATAATCCCTGGATGATGGTGGAGAACCGAGTAGAATTCAAAGCCTTGTGCTATATGTTCAAAATTAAAGCTGGAATGGGCCTGAAATATTTGCAAGATCTAGTTCAACGCTACCAACCCTCTTGCCCTCTGCCCAACAGACAAGGTTTTCTGTCCTGAAATTCAAACTTTCTTGCATGCATGGTTGGTTCTTTTCTTACTTAGGACCAATCCTGTGGAATTCTCTACCTATCTCATCATGCGAGGAAACCGTATATTGTGTATTCCGCAAAAGCTTGAAGACTTGGGTTTTCAATTCCTAAATTCCTTATTTCGTTCTTTATCTTTGCTTTTCTACCGGGATGGTGCCAGAAAACCCCCTTGGGTAGCTGTGCATCCTACAAATTCAATGTAATAATAATAATAATAATTGGGTGCAGTGAGCAGTTAGAGAAGGAATGTAGTAGCGTGGAAGGAGTGTGATTTATGAACATAATGTAAATATAACTAGTGCAAGCTTGGGCTGTTGGATAGAAGATCTTGTGACACACAGAGAGAGCCATATAATAACATTGCATTTTAACTGATAGCCAGTGTAATTTCTAAAGATGGGCAGACACCATGCCAAACCTTTGAATATCAAAGATCAATCTGGTCGTCACATTTTGAATCAGTTTCAATCTTTGCATAAGATAACCAAATAGACCAAAATACAATTCATTATAGCTATCCAGTATGCTAAGAATCCATACCAGAGCTAACAACTAAGCGTGGACGGTGAACTCCGCGCCGCCAGCAGAGTTCACTGAGTTTTTGCACTATGTGCTCCACTTAGAGGGCAGAGTTTACCAAAAAAACTCCGCCGACCTCCAGTGGAGCAGAGTTTACCAGCACGCACTCACCTCTACAAAGAGAACTTCAATTAGGTAAATCTATTAAGTAATTGGATTTAATTTTTATGTGTGCAATGGAATTGCCCTGTGTTGGAAATGGGATTTCTGGTTGGCTAATGCTTGCGCCAAAGCCAGGCTGAAACCACCACTCTAGTCAGGGCAAGGGAGTTACTCTCTGAAGATAACCCCTGCTCACCCCCTTGGTAACTTGGCACTAGCAGTCAGGCTTATCCGGGAGGCCATGTATAAAGCATTTGTGCACGCACACGGCAACAACATACCAGGCACACTACAAAAGGAACTCCACACAAGGTTATATCAAAAATAGCCTTTGTATTCTCATAACACATTAGAATAGTAAACACATAATATACGTGGTGCTACCTGGCACTGGGACAAATCTACAAGGGATTATTTACACCTGACAGGGCCTACTGGACCACTGTCAGAACCATCACAAAGGGAACTTAGTAAATGTAGAACTTATCATAAACATGTAACAAAACTAGTAACCACTGGTAATCCCTGTACTTCGCATCAGCCTGTAACATAAACTACATTATGCAGAATATCACATAAGGCGCGAATCACATTCTGCGCCAACCTCACTAGCATAAACACGTTATGCAATTCTCTCATAAGTCTAAACGCATTAGACAATAGCCTCCTAAGTATAACTCACATTAGGAAATAATATCACACGGTGAAAGATAATCTCACTAGCATAAACCATAAGATGCAAAACTACCTCTTAGTCATACAACTACATTTAGAGGTATAACATAGGGTGCGTAAAACATACTGCATGAATTACATTTCCGAGCACCAAAATACTTTTAGCACATATATCACATTAGAGCCTGGCGCCCTACAAACCGAACAGTCTCCCTAGCTAACTGGCCATCTCAAAAGGGGGGCTAAAATGCCCTATGTCCCTAGAGTCAAGGCGCGCTGCCAAAGCAGCTAAAGTCCAGGGTGCGCCACTGCACGAACTTAAACGTTGCAGCTGCCCACTACTTGCTGGGCAGCTGGAAAGTATGGGGCAAAGGAGTGCATCTCACTCCTAACTCAACAACATGCCCCCAAGAGTTGCAGCCTAAACTTATCAGCTGCCCACTACTTGCTGGGCAGCTGAGCAGATCAAAGGCAGGCCTGGGCTCTCAATGTGCCCTTTGAACAATTTGCCAACGTTGCAACTGCTGCGCAGCTGTGAAGATCAGCCAAGACACTGGCACTCACAGTGCCTACCCAGTCACGCTCTGGAACTCAGGGAGCTAGCTACACAACAAGATTGCCCCCCCGTGCCGCTGTCCGCCACTGCAGTACAGATGTGAAGATTAGCGGAGGCACCGGGCGCTAGGTGGCGCACGAGCGGAATGGCCGCAGTCTGCTGAAGCTCCCGCTATCCGGCTCCTGATCCGTAATTAATCCTGCGCTAAAATATCCCCTCCGAGGGTCAAATCTACTGTCCTGAAGGGCTGACAGCTTTGTGGTCCTGGTGAACTGCTGATACGGGCTGCTGAGCGGAACGTGGAGATACTTTTGTCCTCCCGCAAGGTGGAGCGAGCTCGGCCTGCAATTCTGGTGGAGGCTGAGCCCGGCGGCGACTGCAACTCGAGCGGCGCGGCTGTGCTGACGTGCACAGGCCGCACATCAGCGGCGGAGTGAAGGCCTGTACAACTTCGACCAGCGATCGGCTGGTGGCTCCTGTGAGACCCCGGCACCCCTCGGAAATCCCCCCTCCTGGATGACAATATAAAAGTAAGGAGATTGTCCGAGGCCCGGATCCGGAGGAGGCCCGAAGACACAAAATGGCGGTGATGGCCGAGAGATGCCTGGCCTCGACAGGCTGACGGACTTTGTCCTGCCTCAGCTGTCGGACGGACTGTAGCCCCCTATGCGCTATCTGTCTGTGGTCCCTGCTAGCCCTTTATAACATAGGGAAGCACAGAGGCCACACTCCTACGTTAGCTGAATGTGGACACTGAGTGGGGCCTGTCGCGTACATCCTGCCAGCTGTCCCATACATCACTACCATAAGCGACTGTTTGAGCCTATGGGGGAGCTGTGGTGGATAAAGACGGCATAACTGACACAACTGCCCCTGGAACTCCTTATGATATTGCTATGCCGTCGCTCCGGATTGACAAGGACCGCTAAAATATTGGAGGACTGAAGCAAAACGGCGGCGCACATAACAGTGGAGTGAAGGTTACGCGGGACGTGTCGCCTGAGTGTACAGGGGAAATGGCCGCCTGCTGTGCATAACTTATTCTCCAAAGACCCAGAAGGGGCGAACCGCATTGCGTGACTGAGGCGGGAAAAAAGAGACGGATTAACGGTGGAAACGTTCACTGATCAAAGCCACGGACTGGGGGATTTGACCACTGCTGATATCCCCTCTTGCCTCCTACACAAAGTACTGGGGGCAGAGCGCTGGATCTTCCTTCAGCTGGGTCACACACTCACTACTGTGGAAATGTGTTTACTTCTTTATTTAACATCGCCTTTACCCCAACTTGATTATAAAGGCCTCTATGCTAATTGCTTCGTTGTGGTGAGGTATAAACACGCCTACTGGACAATTGTGCGGTTGGCTTGGGCTAGAAGATATGGGTAGACCAGATACTAGACAACCCAGTCTTTCCTTCGAAACTAAGAAACCCGCCAAAAAACTGACGGAGGTAGAGGAGACGAGACCTGTGGACATGGCGGGCGCTCCCACATCCAGCTCGGACAATGAACTGCGCACTATCCTCACAGAAATGCGCCAGGGATTCGCAACAATCGCGGATAAAGTTGACACTCTTAAAACTCGCATGGACAGTATTGCCATAAACTTGATGCGCATGATACACGGTTTAAAGAAGCGGAGCAACGCATATATGATACTGAAGATGCCACGGAGTAGCTAAAGAAGGCAGTCACTCAAATGGATAAGTTGATGCGCATAATAGACGCTAAAAATTAGGATATTGAAGCGCGCAGCCGGCGCAACAACGTCCCTATCCTAGGTATTCCTGAGCGCACCAACAGTATGTTGAGAGACTGCAGACAGCAATTACCGCAGAGGGCGCCCTATCAGCTCAATTTATAGTGGAGCGGGCACACCGCTTGCTGGGCCCACGGCCACCTCCGGGACACCCCCGCGACCCATCATAGCGCGTCTGCTCAACTACAGAGACCGCGACGTTGTACTCCGGGTTGCACGGGAAAAGAAGCAGCTTACTTATGAGGGCGTCACCTTCACTGTCTTCCCGGATTTCACGGTCCGAGTGCAAGAGGAACGCCGCAAATTTAAAGCTGTAAAGCAGAAATTGTGCCAGGAACAGGTGGATTATGCTTTATTGTATCCGGCGTGACTACGCATCACCCACCAGGGAACACAAACTTTTCACAACACGCTGCAATCAGCTGAAACATTTCTGAAGACATTGAGAAAGTGCAAGAAGGCCCCACAAGACTCGGATGAGCTGGAGGGGGCGGCGTTGTCTGAAGTGGAATGAAGACGTCACTGAGCAGACCCACAAATCCCCTGCATTGGATGGCTACATGCTCGCTTCCGGACCGATTCATGGGAGACTGATGGACGTTCCTAGACTGTAATGTATACCTGCGACATTATCTCCTAGTTTATAATACCTGTTACTAATGTTCCTGCAATATGGCTTTCGGGGGGAACTTAGCTCACTCTATTCCTGGTAAGCCGGACACCCCCTGCTGGTATTGGGAGTCAGCGAGACCTGGGGACTCCCTTTATTACAGCAGGGTATATGTGTGCCATCTGGAGGGATGTCCCAACGGGAGTACCCCTTTTGAAATGTAGTTTACTCTACTTTGGGGGGGGGATTTATACTGGCATGTTTGGGATGCTTCAGTGGGAGGGGGGTGGTACAGTTAGGGGGGTATTTTTCTCTTCACAGAGGGGGTGGGGATGGTACAGGTTCCAAATTCGACGTTAGCTCTTTTTGGAGGGGCTGTCTTACAATTGCTTACACACAACATCTTCAATCATGGCAGGAAAGGATGCTGAATCACTGTTGATATTTATGTCCTGGAACATACGGGGCCTTAACGATGCATGAAAAGGTAGAAAGGGTATTGCATATTTGGAACGGCATCATGTTCAGGTGGTGATGCTCCAGGAAACACACCTTGCTCCGAATGCTCAAACTCAGTTTTCTAGTAGATGGGTGGATTTCCGCTTCTTCTCCTCCTACTCCAGCTATGCGAGGGGTACTGCGATCCTGATTAAGAGAACAGCGCAATTTGTGGTACTAGGGGAGGTCCTTGATCCTTGTGGGCGATATGTCATCATATGGGGTCGTCTAGGGATGGACACGTTCACCCTAGTGAACTGCTATGCCCCTAATGTTGATGCGCCTGAATTTTTTACAACGTTATCGAGCAAGGTTGTCGATATTGGATCTATGCATATTATTTGGGGAGGTGACTTCAATGTTGCTATGGTACCTGCACAGGATAGGGCAGATGGGGTGGCGCTTTAAAAAAGCCGCTCTAGGGAAGCCTTACAAGGAATAGCAGAAGGTGGTAGTTTGACTGACTGTTGGCGTTTCTTTTACCCGCAGAGACAGGAAGGCACACATTTCACCTCATCAACTGGTACATGGGCACGCCTGGATTACTTCTTATTGTGCAGGGGTTTGATAACGGGTCTGAAGTGGGTTGAACACCTTCCCAGAACGTATTCTGACCACAGTCCGGTTCTGATACAGATACATATCCCGGGTTGGGATAGGCCTAGGCCACAATGGAGGTTACAGCCCACAGCCTTACTGGATGAGGTCTTCAGGGTTGAACTGTGAGAGGAGATAGCAGCTTTTTTCCCTCGCAACAAGGGGTCTGTTGACAGTGTCGAAGTCATATTGGAGGCCTTTAAGGTAACGATCAGAGGATATTGTATCTCGAAAAGCTTTGGGGTCCTTCGGGACATACAACAGAAGATACGTTCCCTTGATCGTGAACTGAAGAGATTAGAGACTCTTATGGTGCAGGCACATATAGATTTTAGGGCTAAACTATCAGAGTACGAAGCAGAAGCGGAGAGAGAAGCCAGGTTTAGAGGGCGACCATGGTCTGCACGCAGGTTTTGTGAAGGTGACAGACCTGGTAGAGCAGTAGCAGTCACTACTCTCAATCAGCGTTTTAGCAATACTGTGTTGGAAGTCGCCACCACGGAGGGAGAGATGTGCCGTGACAGTGAGGGAATCTTGAACACCTTTATGTCCCATTATAGCACACTATACACCACGAAAAGCTTGGGTAACGAGAGCTTTTCTGACTTCTTCGGTGACGTCGCATTATGCTTCCTAAGCGACGTGCATAGAACGTTTCTGATTGCACCTTTTGAAGTAGATGAGATCAGAGAAGCCATAATGTCGCTGAAAAATGGTAAAGCTCCGGGGTTGGATGGGCTCCCTGCCGAATTCTACAAAAGTTACATAGATATAATGGCGCCCGTCCTTCGTGAAGTGTTTGAGGAGTCATTAAAGGAGGGAATACTGCCCTGTTCAATGAGAGAGGTGGTAATCATATCCCTCTTAAAACCTGGGAAAGACCCCACGTCTTGTGATTCATATCGCCCGCTTTCTCTGATCAATTGCGATGCGAAGATCCTTGCCAAAGTGCTGGCTACTCGTTTGTCTCTATTGAATATCAAAATCATACTCCCTGATCAATCTGGATTTATCCCTAGTCGCTCTACCACCCATAATTTGCGAACTCTTTTTTCCCTGATTCAAACGGTGGCTCCGGACTTCCCGGTGGCAGCGATCTTTCTAGATGCCTCTAAGGCGTTCTATTCGGTCGAATGGAACTATCTATTTGCTGTTTTACAGAATGTGGGATTTGCTGCATTGTTTCTCTCCTGGGTTAAATTATTGTATATGCAGCCTACTGCAAAAGTCCTTATTAATGGCCATCTATCCCCTTCGATTCACATTACCCGAGGCACCAGGCAGGGGTGTCCATTGTCCCCCCTTCTTTTTGCTATAGCCATAGAACCACTTGCCTGTAGACTCCGTGTTTTCAGCGCCAAATTGCAATTTCCTTGTACGCTGACGATATGACGCTATTTGTCACGGATCCGCTACATAATCTAAACCCCTTGTTGCGAGAGTTTGTTGTCTTCAGCAGGTTATCTGGGGTACAAATCAACTGGAGTAAATCACAATTCTTTCCCCTTACGGATGCTGTGCCGGAGTTCTCCCTTGATTTTCTGCTGGAATGGTGTCATTCAGATCTCTGATGTTTGGGCATACAAGTATCAAGAGATAGGGAAGAAGCACTTCGACTTAATTATGGCACTGCCATCACTAAATTAGCTTCTACTATTACTCGTTGGCTTTCCATTCCTTTATCCATGACTGGGAGAGTCTCACTCATAAAAATGGTAATACTGCCCCGTTTTTTATATCTCTTTCTCAATATCCCCTATTACCCGGGGGCCTTCTTTTTCAAAACACTACAATCAGAATTGAGTCGACTCTTCTGGGGAGGGAAACAGCTGAGGCTCCGATGGTCGGTATTAGCACAACCGTTTGACAAGGGGGGTTTTGACATACCTGACTTCCAAGTTTACTACATGAGTGCTCAGGCGCACTACGCTTATCACTGGATGGTTCCCAAGCCCTTTATGCCTCAATTGGCTGTGGAGGACTGGGTGGCGAATCCACTTCCGCTGAGCGGACTCATACATGGTCCGGTCACGGCCATAGAAACTCCACTCACGACTGTCACATGCACATTATATGCGTGGCAACACGTAGCTGAGACATTAGATTGTACCTTATTATACTCGGCGCGAATGCCTTTGACATACCATCCTAGACTGGTGCTGCTCCAGCAGATCGGATTCCAACTCCTATGTCAAAAACTTAAAGTGAAGACCTGCGGAGACCTTTTCGTGGATGGGCAGTTCCGAACGATGGACCTGTTTTTTAAAGACTACCACCCTCCCCCGCTTGATATTTTTTGCTACATACGGCTGCGTCAAGGGATGAGAGAGGTCCTGCTGGACTTTCCCCGAGAACCTGATAACCTGACTCCATTACACTTTCTGCTAGGTTCACAAGATGGCTCGCACCTTATATCGGGCATATATGGTCTTTAGGGCGCAGCGACAGGGCTTTGAGGGGTCCAACAGATCACATTGGGGGGTGGATTTAGATGTGGACATTACTGATGAGCAATGGTGCTACTGCTGTAGCATTACGGCCAATATTTCTTCTAGCTGTAGACTCAAAATAATTCATTATCGGTTTTTGCAGCAAGTATACTATACGCAGCTAAGAAGTTTAGGTTTCGACCCTCTGAGAATGATAGATGTGAGTGCTGCCATGCAGAAGGTGCTGGGTTTCTTCATCTGGCGTGGGAATGCCCAACTGTCAAGAATTACTGGATGCAAGTACATGAGGACCTGGAGGCTATGGTTGGGGGGGACTCTGGATGCCAATCCTTTGCATATGTTGCTGGGATACACGATGCAAATGCCTAAAACATACAGGAAGTTCCTAGACATTGCTCTCTTGCTAGCAAAGAGAAGAGTGGCGTGCAGATGGGGGCGGGGGAGAGCCCCGAAATTTAAGGAATGGCTTAAGGATGTAATTTATTGTCAGGAACAGAATGCCATCTTTGCTGCCACACAACCACTGTCTAGTAGGCCTAAAGACATATGGGGGCCATTGACCACGTACCTTCTATCTCAAGGGGAGGCAAGTGAAAACTCACAGCCTGATATTGACCCTGCGGCGGGTCCTGATGCTTTGGATGATCAAGATATAGCTGACACGTGATTCCTGCCATGTGTATAGTAGAATATGTGAACTGCGTAACAAATACCAATGCTAATACTGTTGTTTCTCATGTACGAATCCCACAATAACGTATTACCTTTATTGCAATATATGCCTTTGTGTGATATGAGTCTTCTGCTCATACGTGTAACGTGCCTGCATGCTGCATAATGCGGCCATTGAAGTCTTATTCCTGATTGACTTGATATGCCTCTTTGCATCTCTATATTTCTACTATTAACTGTTGCCTGTCTTTCTCTAGATACTGATTCACATTGTGCCTTGTATATTGTTAACATTGATGGACGAGTACCATGATACCCTTATGATTGTTATTGTCTGCAAAACCTCAAAAATAAAGTTTAAAAAAAAAAAGATTAGCGGAGGCACTAGCCACAATGGCCTCTCAGTCCCACTCACGGACTGCTACAAAAAAATGCCTCGGAGATGACTGCCACAAACGAGCAAAATTGGAGCCTCTGGACCCTCCTTCTGGGGCCCTGAAAAGGCTGTGCCTATCGTAGGAGTGGGCCGCTACCCTGCGGGCCCGCTCAACACTAAGATAGCAATGTGCCTTGCTTCAGCCCTGGCTATTGGCAACTGGGAAGCCCCACTCGCCATGCTCCTATGCAGGACTCCTCCAGTCTGCGTCGGGGTAACACGAGGCTCCTCTTCGTCCCGGCCGCCGGTGGTGAGGAAGACTTCTTACTGGGAACAGGTATCCCTCGGGACTCCAGTCGGGTCTTCTGCGCAGATCGCCAGTGCAGGGTGGGTTCCTGCCTGGCTGCTAATACACGTGGGGCTCCCCCCAGCTCACGGGAGCCCCAGTTAGGCCTGCACTCATTTCCATACTCCGGCCCCGCCCACAGTCAAGCACGAGTGCCTGGCTTCCGGGTCGGGCCGAGCCCTTTACCGGCTTCTGCGATCTTGGCAGCTCCTTCATCGGCCGCAATGTGCGGTACGGCAATGTTCTTTATCTGCGGGGTATGGCAATGTTCTTTGTTCTGGTGAAGGTGTGTGAAGGCACCCACCTTCACCAGAACAATTGCGGGCTGGGCACCCGCTCGTCGGCGCCATAGGAATACTCATAAACTAGAGTAGGCTTCCGCTCGGCATGCACACTGCGGGGTGGGCACCCGTTTCTAAAGAATCGCAGGGGAATCCCTATGCTGAAGATTCCCTCTCTCTCCCTTCAGGCAGCACTGCGCTGCAAGGGAACAACATGAGCGCTTCGCCGCTTTCCCTCAAAATAAAGCGCTCTTCTAAGCAAAACCCTCCAGGGGGAATGGAAGTAAAGCACTCACAAGGAGCCACAGCTCCAGTAGCAGGCAAAGATCCAGGAGAAGCTCCAGGGGCAGAGCTGGGCCCAGTGGGCCAGCACACAGGGCTCTCCAGCAGGGAGTCCCTCCTGGGCCCCATCAGCAGCAAGCCCCCCCCCCCCTCCATCAGGATCAGGAAGAGAACTGAACCCTTGCATGGGGACACAGCCCCTATATTTATATTAGTAAACCTTTCTGTTAAGGTGCAGGGCATCGGGGAACCAGATGCAACTGGTTCAGGGGCGCTTTGGAGCACTTTGTTTTGCTCAGCTCCTCTCTCCTTTGTCAGGTGGGGGCTCAGTGCTCAGACACACCACAGGGGGCGGCACCAGCATTGTGGAGGGAAGACACAGTCCCATTTATGTCCCAGGTGCAACTCCTCTCTCACATCTACATGCAGATTTCCCTATTCACCACTGGGCACCCACATCCTCCAGCACCTGTCAATCACAAGCCAGACATGCAATTCACATCATGCAGGCAGACACACAGCACACAGAAATGCCAACTTCTAAAAGTGGCATTTCTAAAATAACCACAATAAATCTGCACACACTATTGCGCAGCATTTATTCACACGAGTTCGCACTTACTAAGCTTGACCCTGCACTCCCCTCATACCAGGAAATACCAGGGACACACATATCCCCCATGCATTTCTGTGGGAGGGCAGGCCTGTTTCACCACACATACACAGAGCGCGCACACACTTTACACTGGATCACAGTGCTAAAGTGCTCAGAGGCCTAAAATCACCAACACCAGGTTACAGAGAAAGTCTAGGAGAACGCAAAAAGTTTCGGGGTAAACCTGCCAAAAGTGCCGACTGAAATGATTGTGTTATAAGCCGAGCTATAATGGCCTAAATGCCTATCAGCGGTAGTGCAGCTAGAGACTGATCATTGACTTTGTTCCTGCTCCGCTGCCCTTAGCTTTATTCCTGCTGCGCCCAAGAAACGAACCAGACAGCAGGGCAGCCTGATATCCCCTCCATCAAGGCAAACCGTCACTGCCTGTGTGCATTTTCTTATCTGTGTTCTTCTCAGGGCAGGCTTTACCATAGATCTTCGTTCCCTGTCTGGGCTCTTACATATACACAGGTGTAAATATCTTCCTTTGCCTCTCCGCATAATCTGCACGATGTTGTTAACTGAGTCCGTTTCCATGGAGGCAGATTCCAGCTCCCTGGATTTTTTATAGTTATCAATAAAGCTAGTTGTGTTTGTTTCTACTGGACACCTGCTTAAAAACAGAAGCTTTAAAATATCTAAGATGTTGTTTATAGAAAGTAATGGATTGTATCATGCTTCACTTCCCATTGATATCAATTTAAGGCAGTTAAATGATGTATGCAGTCAGCATTACATAAAAAAGAAACAAGGAGACTCATATGGTTTAAGAGCTTGTTATTCACCAATTCAAAGGAGGGTGTTTCACATGGAAATACAGTTAGGCAGCACTGTACAGAGGAAATCATGTGACAACCCGAAGGCACTTGGTGAGTGGTGATATATACAATTGGTGAAAGGTGATGATGCAAGTGCTGAACGTGAACAGCGCAAGGTGACAAAGAAATATACAGTGGTGGCTCCGCAGGATTAAGTTTTAGTCACTTAAATCATGGTATCAAACAATTTTACAAGAGCCAAAAACGTTAAATGCGCCATAAAGTTGCGCTGTGATGTCGACGGCGTTTCGATCCCCGTGAGTCGGGATCGTCTTCAGGACAGGGTTGTCGGATTCAGGCAGTGCTGCAACTAGTTTGGCGCAGCCGAGGGCAGGTTAGGAAGGGCAGCGCCTGAATGAATCAAGGCGGCCGGGGGCAACGAAGGCTCTGAACGCTCGGGAGGCTCGCTGAGGGACGGAGCTGCTCCTTGGTGAATAACAAGCTCTTAAACCATATGAGTCTCCTTGTTTCTTTTTTATGTAATGCAGACTGCATACATCATTTAACTGCCTTAAATTGATACCTGTTGGGAATTGTTGTTTTATATATACTCTACACCCATCCCGACATGATTTATGGGTTTTACTCCTGTTGTTCTTGCACATCACTTCCCATTGAGGTATGCAGCATGTTTTACATTTTCACCTGCAAAAATATTACATTTTCCTGAGATTTTCACTTTTCTTTGCATATTTTTCAAATGCCTATGTGTAAAAGTAGACTAACCATGAAGACGGAGTAGTTCCTTGTCTGGGGTGGAGTCACAGGGTGGTGGAGTCATCTGGATCACAAAGTATCCTAATGGTAATATCTTAATGCCCACACACACCTGGTAGGGTGCAATGCTTCATCATAGGGTGCTCCTCATCAGGCCGACGCTGGAATGTCTGACTGGCCTGGGGGTTCTTTATCGAAGATCTTTCGATCGGTAATCACAGTCAGGTGAATGCATGAGAGGGAACTGTGTGCAAAGGGTGGGATGTGTATAAAATAGACCAAGGTACCCAGAAGAATGTTTTTATGGGGTGAAGATACCTTGACTAAATAAAAGCAGTGGTACTATCCTCAAGTAGGAATGTACCTTAATAGCTACAGATTATAGTGACACGTGTAAAAGTGCCTTACACTAAAACCTGCCAGGCCTGCATGGGCACTGCTGGCACACTTGGTTCTTGAGGTCATGGTGAGGACTAATGTAAACTCCACATTCTGCTGCCTCGTGTTAGGAAAGCAAGTATGTTCCAGCTGCTCTAAGCCTAATAGGTTCCTTTCCAAAATCAAGGCAAGAGGTGTTTGTGTAAACGATGAGCATGGCAAACACTGTTATATTTTGGCAGTTATTTAATCTTTTATTATTGTTTGCACATTCTTTTGTGAACAGCCTAAGACCATGAGAATGACATCACTAAAGAATTAACAGGTGCACAAACAGTGTGGTCGGGCATCTATCCAAGATAACATGCTTTTGAGAGGAGGCGTTATAGGGGCCCAGAATAAGAGCAGAAAATGTCCTCAAGGTGGTTTGTCATTTTAGAAAATTTACAATTCAAGATGCAGAAATAATATGGGTAAAGCAAAAACATCACTGCAAAATGTTGTCAGCTGTCAACATTCTAAAATCACTCATGCACAGTCAACCACTTCGTCGCTGAGCCTTTTCACTCTTGAACACTGAGCTTTTCCTTAGATATTTGGAGCAGTTCACACTTAAGCCTTCAGAATTGTTTTCTACAAATGGTATCCTGGGCCAACTTGGGCCCTTTTCCTCCCCGCATCTTTGGGACTGAAGATGAGGCAAGGTTTGTGAGTTACTCAGGTGGGGCCCTGAGAAATTAGCCACAAATGTGTCAATGTTACTATTTATTTTAATGTGGATAAAGATTGTTCCTGAAAAAGAAGTTTGGAAAAAAAAATGTTATACACAAAGGTTTGCTGTGCTAAGATTACCATCTTCCCAGAATTCTGAAACGGACAGAGATTAAAAAAGTGTCTCATCAGTGAATTTTTTAAAAAAATATCTTTTTTATTGATATTTATAGTATTTCAAACAGACATTACACTTATAAAATGTTTTGTTTCATTTGGTCTATCGTTATGCTTCTGGGTATCATACACTATGACAACAACAACAACCCCTTAACCAAACACTTAGCAGATGATATGAAAATACTGCAACTGACACAGAAAATTGAACTACCCACACATAGAGCACGACATATGTTGGACCTTATCTTTACCAATATAAAAAGCACCACCATTAAAGACATAAAGCCACTGACATGGACTGACCATCACATGATCGAATTCACCATGAATCTACCCACAAAGCACATGAGACCACTACTCCAGACCTCAGGGAAAACAAGAAGCTGGAAGAAATTCTCTGTGAAGAAATTCCAACATCACTTTCATTATAAAAACATCCCTGTTTTTTCCAGTGATCATGGATTACAACATCTGCAACATTGCATCATGAACGCATTAGAACACTGTTCAATGTCATGCAAAAATAGCAAACCCAGACAAACGTTTTCAGAAATGGTACTGCCCGGAACTAAAAATTTTAAAAAGAAAATGTACCTCACTGGAACACAAATGGAGATTAACCAAAGCACCTAGTGACACTCACTTATAAAAATGAACTTAAAACCTACAATGCAGCCATAAGGAAAGCAAAAAAAGACGATTTTGCGCTGCGGCTCTTTGACAACAGAAACTCCTCTAAAGAGCTCTTCAAAATAGTCAAGGAACTTTGCAGTTCTCCAAGCCTCATGCTAAACTTGACCCCCTCACAAGAGGGGTGCGACACATTAAGTGACTATTTTTGTGAAAAAATAGAGAAAATTTACACCTCCTTCTCTAATAATTCCCAAGATCAAATCGAACAACACATATATCCCATTCCATCGGCAAGTTGCCCAACTTTTGGCCCCTTCTCTGAGGAGGAAGTGAGTAAGGTCATGTTGGAGATTAAATCAGGTTCCCCTTTGGACCCATGTCCACACCATATTTTTTCACAATTAACCCCCGTAATCTGCCCGGCAGTTACACAAGCACTAAATCTCTCACTTGACCAAGCAGAATTTCCAACAATTTGGAAAAATGCAGTAGTCACACCACTATTGAAAAAAGCCGGCACAGATATTAACAACCCTGCCAATTATCGCCCTATTTCACAGTTACCATACCTATCAAAAGTCTTGGATAAAACTGGTAAATAGACAATTGTCCAACTTCCTGGAAACCACAATTTGTTGGACATCTCCCAGACAGGCTTTAGGGCCAATAACAGCACCAAGACAACTCTCCTGGCAGTGCTTGATGACATTAGAACACAGGTAGATCAGGGCAAAACGGTCGCCTTGATATTATTGGACTTGGCGGCGTTTGACACTGTGTCACACAACCTCCTACTAAAAACTCTTGCCTCGAAAGGCATACAGGCAAAAGCTCTACGCTGGCTAGAATCTTTCTTGACAGATAGATCGCAATCGGTACGTTTAGGCAATTTCTCATCTACCCCCCGGAAGATCAAATACGGTGTCCCACAAGGGGCAGCACTGAGCCCGACATTATTTAATGTCTACGTATCATCGTTTGCGACCATCGGTAAAAAGTGGGGCATCAACATCTGCTCCTATGCAGATGATACTCAATTAATGGTAGTCCTAAACGGCAAGGACGACACCAAAAACAGGCTGCTCAACTGCCTAACTGACTTGTCCAATTGGATTCACAGTCACTGCATAAAGCTAAATGCCGATAAATCGGAGATCCTCCTGTTCGGTGGAGCCCAACAGCTTTGGGATAATACCTGGTGGCCAGCTGCCCTAGGCGTTCCCCCTACTCCAACACAGACCGCCAGAAATCTAGGAGTCCATATCGATAATACCCTGTCCGTGAAAAATCACGTCACAATCCTATGCGGCAAAAGCTTTGCACTGCTAAAAATGTTAAGAAGAGTCTTCCCATGGATTCCCGTAGAATGCAGAAAAATACTGGTCCAGTCACTGCTGATAAGCAAACTGGACTATGGGAACTCTCTATTCGTTGGCATGGCAGACTACCTATTCACAAAACTGCAGCTGGTCCAGAACGCGGCAGCAAAGGCAGTCTGCAATAGAAAAAAGTACGACTCAGCTAAAACTTGTATGAGAACTCTACATTGGCTCCCAATGAGGCAAAGAGCCTCCTTCAAAATGTTATGCATTACACATAGGTCACTGCATAACACTGGCCCAAGCATTCTAAAAAACAGGATCAAGTTCTATGTACCCAACCGGAATCTTCGTTCACAATATACAGCAAGAGCATCCATCTCTCAAGTAAAGAGAACCAGGATGGGCAGTCGCTCCTTCTCCCACCTGGCCGCGAACATCTTGAATGACTTGCCTATAGATCTTAGGCTCACAGACTGATATCTCACCTTCAGGAAAAAATTGAAAACCCTACTTTTCCCCAAACTTGACAAATCCCCCTAAAACTCCTGTACCATCTTGCTACAGACTCTAGCAATCTTAGCGCCGTGATATCCTACCCAGGATGAATGATGCACTTTACAAGCACAATTACAATTACATACATGCGTCCCATCTTTGAACAAAATAAGCGGTACAGCATTTAACTCATTCGACTAACAGTGTATGATAAGTGTGTCCTGCAACAAACTTAAACCCCATGTTTCCAAAAGAGTGACAGTTTTCAGCTTCCACATCTGTACAACTGTTCCAACGCCAACCAAAAAGAAATCAAAAATTAAAGAGAGAAAACCGGAGTCTCCATTCACATAATCATTTTGTCGTTTGGATATATTCCAAGGTAAGCCAACACCCTCCCCCTCAGCGCTGTGTAATAATCTCACTGATGCACATTGATACCATGTGAACAAGAATACTGTCTGAGTGCAGCGAGCAGTGACAGCCACATTTGTATCTAAAACAAAACAACAAAACACAAGCGTACCACTACGTGTCTCTCTTTATTTATATATAAAACTAAACTACATAACCAGCTACCAGGGGTCCTATATCCGTGTAAGTCGCATAATTTCTACGGGCCAGTAGCGTCAATAGTATCAACACAACAGGGGCATGAGGGGACCCGGGCGGCGGAGCGCCCCTTCCTTCCTAACCACACTTATTCACCCAGGTGCCCCTCCCCAGCACCCCCCATCCACACGTAACTCAGTTATTCGAGGGCCAAGGTGTATGGGATCAGATGTACTCCATTTTCGAGATAAATCAGAAACGTATCCCACCCTAGTCTTCCGAGTCAATCGGAGTGGCCTCCAAGGATGGCAATGTTATGTGACGTGTATTCCAAGCTTTAACTGGGTCTGCCCAGGGCTCCACAAGAGGTTTACGCCATTTAGTGATCCTGTCTTCCTTAATCAAGGCCCTTTCCTCCGCTCTCGCCCAACAGGAGACATCATCCTCCCATTTAGTCACTAACGGAACTTGCTGTGCCTTCCATCACAATGGTATGCACCTCCGAGCCAGGAGTAACGCCAAGTCCACAAACCTCCGCCTCATACTTTTATCTTTCCTCAGTGTTGTCTCAATTTTATGAGTGGTGGCCATAATTTCCAACTTTTTCTATTTTTACCTGTAAGCAATAGGTTGGCGAAACATGTGTAAAATCCCCCTGTTCACCACAGATGCCATGGATTTTTGAAAAAGACAAAGTTCTGAAAGCATGAAGGGGTACTTTGAGTAGGTTGCTCAAGCTTTTCCCTAAAAAACGTAATTGTACAAGTAAAAAATAGTGAATGGAGTCGGGGAAAAAAGCAAAATAGGCAACAAGGTTTGTATTTTTAAATATGAGCACTGAAGATCAATCTATAATGGTAATATACTAATATGTACACCATGCTCTTCAAGCAACTGTTCTATACATTATTTGTAGGGTGTACGAAAACCTGCACTATCCAGACCAGGGTTTGATTGGGATTCGAAAACGCTCGGGCACGCTAATAAAAAAAATAAAGTGGCCCAACTTTGCATATTTCCTTTCCGCAAAACACTGCTTCGGCGAAATTTAATAAAAAGAAGGGCGAGGGGTCCCTGACAGAGGTGTTTTCTTAAATATACTTAGATAAAAAGAATGCACAGATTAGTTCACACTGGTGAATCACACCTGAAAACAAGTGAGGCCACGTCGGCTCAAGCCCCCCTGCCACCGCTCAATATGCATAAATTAATGGGCCGTCCCAGCCAGAGAAAGGGAGTGACGCCTCTGCCGTTGATAAAAGGGAGGTAATGGAAGCCCATCTACCGCCAGACAAGCCACTAAGGTGTCCACTGGGCAGCTGGCGACATCGAACAGCGCAAAAAATGCCAAAATCGACCCCCTCCCCCTCCCAGACTGCTTAAAAAAGCAGCCCACAGCAGGAACTGGACATGTGCCCCTTGGGCATTGCCCCAGTGCCCGAGATACCAATCCGCTGCTGATCCAGACCCAACAGGGAGCCATGGCTTACGATGATTTTTCATTCTATCCCTACAACGATTCACCTTGTAATAAACTGTGAATGAATAAATAAAATGGGTATAAAGGACAGCTTTGCATTGTTTAATTCACCCAGGAATCTAAATTGAAGTACTGGTGTTATTTGTGTCACTCTGAATTTTTAAATTTTTGTAATCCTGAGTGATTCTGAGAGCATTTTATGAAAAGTGTCTTTTGTAGACAGACTTACAATAGGAATTATAATGTACAGCATTTCAACTGATCATAAGTTGACGGATCCATCATTTGTTTGCTGTAACACTTTTCGCCCTAAGTGGGATGGGTATGCCAAGACGTGGGTCCCTTGCTCACTGTGCCTCTGGATTGAAGCTAGCCTGGCTGAAGAAGGGTGACATACCCTGAAACCGGTCCCAGGATGCTTGTTTGCGGTCCAGTGAGGACCTAGCCTGGCAGTTCGGTCTGGACTGTCCCCATGGGGCACAGGGTTAAGACTGATTTGCATATAGCTGGGTCCAAACTGGGGTGGCAGAGTGGGCTAAAGAACGATAGATTTAGCCCAGATCTTTTGACTGGGGGAGAATGTTTGCATTGTCAGCATTCCGGCCATCATTTGTTTGCTGTAACACTTTAAATTTAATAAGGCTTTCTTCCAATAGAATATACTTCGAGGGGCCATAAACTATGATGTATGAGTTTGAGTGCAAACTGTAAACTGTGAAACTCTCTAGGAACAAAGACATTAAACCTATGAAAAGAGCACTGTATTGATACAAAGACTTCCGTTTTTAAGAAGACAAACTTCGCTGAACACTTGGCATAACATTAGGAAGTTTCCCGGTGGTCTCCAAATAACCACTCCTACTTAGCAATACAACTCTATAACTTTGCAAGTTCCGTTCAGGGATTGGATGGATTACAAATCCATGAGTGTAAAATAAAATTCAAGGATAGAATAGAGAAAGGCCAAAGCCGAAATAATCACTTTAATAATCAATCTTAAAAAAGAAAAGAAAATTGATAGAAAAAAAGCCAGCCTGTCATTCATTATCGGGACAAATATTTTTCCACCTGATTAAATCCCCCACAAACAGTTTTGGGTGTTACAATCTTGCTCAAATGCTTTAAATCACCGATATGTCGGGGCCCGATGGTGTTCTCTATGATTGTAGATCAGCAACATATAAGTGATAGGATGTTCTCCTATTAAACTCTTTCAGGGGTGTATAAAAGCAAATCAAACACCTGCATCCTCGAACGACAGACTTTTATTACCATACTGTATAAAGGGAACCCATTTAGCTACTGAAAATTATATTTTAATCGCACCGTTGGGCATTCCAAGAAACATTTCTTCAAAGTATTTCCCTTCTCATCTGCAGTCATGTGCATTTGAAACGAACAAAATTGGAGTAAGTTAGTGCAGCATAGACCCTTTTACTCGAAGCAAAGAAAAAGAAGTAAAACATTTCTCATTGTTTTAGGTCTGCATTAAAGCTACTCGCCTTTCCCTATGCATCGTCCTCAGCTGGTGCATAATTTAGCACCTAGATGGCTTGAGGTAATCCTGAAGTTGATCTTCTGTTTGAGCCATTGGCATTTCCACCCACAGAAACCATTTGAAACTAGAGAGTAAGGAGGTTGGGCAAAGGGACTAACCATTTGCATGAACACAAAGCTTGGAAATGTGAAAAATATGGCCTGGGTTGTTAAAGGTGTAGCAAGGCTTTCTGAGAAGGAGAACGTCAATGTGGTGCTCAAATAGGAAACCAAATTCATGTTCACCCCTGAAAGCAATCCATTGACAGTACTTACCAGACAAAACCGGTGGCATCTATGTGCCTATTTAATTTGTAGAATGCCAGCTGTGAGAAACGATGTCGCACTGTAATCAAAGTTTCACAGTAAAATGATATTCACCATTGGAAACCATTAACCACAAGCATGTTTCCATTCTCTCATGTAACTTTTTCTCTTCTCTCTGATTCTTTCAATACCCGTTATTAGTTTGCAGTTGTCCACCATCTAGGATTCCTCTTTTTTTTTTCTTTTTTTTTTTTTAGGGTGTGGCTGTCAGTGAAAGTATAAAAATTATGTTTGCCTAATTGCTACTCATATTTGATATTTTTCATAAAGGGTATTTCACACAATATATTTTCATTATTTTGTTTTCTCTTTTTTTGTTTTCTCACAATTGCCTTTTTGTCATTACCATCTTGGTTTAAATGTCAGTTAGTTTGATCTCATCCATCCTGTATTTTGTAAAGAAGATCATAGAACACTTGTACCTGTCCATGGCCTCCTCTTTCCTCAACCTTTATAAAGGGAAGGTGGATGGAACAGCTGCCAAATGGCCCAGTTCCATCTTTGCAATGACATATATGGCTCTGGGGCAGTTGTCATCAAGGAGGACTGAAGCTAATTACAAATTCTGGACGATCTGCCTTAGAACAGCTACCTGTACCCAGTGGTAAGTGGACTATATTTCCTACTCCTACCTTGGCAGATTAAAGTTTTTTTTTATTCCCACTGTTTGCCCATCTACCCGTCCCAAAGGTAGGGATAGTTTTTGACTTTCTCAAACTCGCCCAAGCCTGTGAGTGGTGTGTAGGTCTCTCTGTGCCCAATGGTAAGGATTATAATTGTCCTGCCCCTGCCTTGACCAAGTCGAGAGGCTTTATTTCCTGCTACCGACCTTGGTCAAGAAAAGGTAGTTATTTGTTCTGCCTCATTCAGAGGTGAAGAGTACTGTATACCTCATTCCTAATTTTCAGAAAAGCAAGGAGGTGGTGATATTTTTTTCAGTCCCACCTGGTCTCAGAGAAGCGGCGATGTGTTATGCTGCCTTGCCCAGGTGTGAGGAAATGTACTTCCTATCACCTGCCTTGCTTATGTTTCAGCTGGTGGCTGTCTTTTCCATGCTCACTATACCCATAGATGGAGGTGGAATGTACCCACTCTTTGTCCAAAGTTAAGGTGAGTGTGGGCACATCACACCCTCACCTTGGCCAATGCAGATGGAGGTATATTTTTTCTTGCTGTCTCTACTTGCCATTTCCAGGGGTGAAGGATAGTTTTTTTTTTTCTTTTTCTTTTTTTTCTACTTTGGTGCCTCGGCCAAGGGTGAGGTTAGTGTGTAGCCTCTCCTGTCCAGGGCAGTTATATTATGTGTTTTTGTACAGCACACTGTCACCCGCAAAGGTGCTGCACGGGGAGGTCAAACGATCCACGTTTGCACCGTCACCCCAGGGGTATCTGGGTTCTAGGGAGTGAGGTCCCAGTTGAAATGCCAGGTCTTGATGAAATGTCAGGAAGAAACCAGCAAAAAAAGGCAAAACTGAAGGCAGAAGAACAAGGGAGCAGAAAGGGCAAAACAGAGCAGGAAGCAGCAAAACAGAGGGCATAAAAATTATATAAAAGGCCAAACAGGGGAGAAAAACTAGCAGAAAATGCAAAACAGAGCACAAGAGGGCCAAACAGAGGACAGAAAAATAAGCAGGAAAGGGAAAACAGACCAAGAAATGAGCAGAGGAGGCACAAACAGAGATCAGAGGATAGTTGACTGTTGGGAAGCTGGACAGGAGAACTGTCGCAGCGGGAGCTGCCACGAGGACCTGCTCAGTGGGGTCACGCTGCGGCTTCCTTTAAGTAGGTCCTGGGGGAGGGCGGGGAGCTGGGTGATGGGAAGAGGAAATTGGCAGGTGGAGGGAAATGGTGGGAAGAGGGAGGAAACGAGCAGAAATAGGCAAAACAGATGGCAGAAAAACAAGCAGGAAAGGCAAAACTGAGGGCAGAAAAACAAGCAGAAAAAAGCAAAATAGAGGGCAGAAAAACAAGGCGAAAAGACAAAATGGAGCAAGCAGAGAAGGCAAAAACAGAGGGCAGCTGGTAACCAGACATCGGGGGAGGAAGCTGGCACGATGATCAGGTGGTAATTTTTCCACACATGCGCCTTGCACAAGTTGGGAGTGGTGTGTTCTCTATCCCCATCTCACTGAAGGAAGGGATGGGGTATGTTTCTCCCTTGCCACCTTGCAAAAGGCAGGGGTACTTTACCTTACACATTGGATAATTGCGGGGGATATATTGACTGACTTTCCAAAGGTTTTTGAACATTGCATGAACCCGAGTAAAAACAAGAAGCAGTTTTCAGTAAAATAATAATTTTGTCAAGAGAACAGACTGTTTCAATTGTAATTAAAAGTACATTGAAAATGGTCCACCAGAATGTCTTTCATTGCTTTCCCAAGTGAATATCATACCAAGGTTTACCCCTGCTTTACCATGACAAAGATTTTTTTTTTTAATCCCTTTCTTTTTTGTAATCGTTTTGGCTGTTCATGAACATAGAGATTTTTAGGTCGAGGAGCCACCACGCAAGCGCTGTTCTGGCGATGCGTTGTAGGTAGAATACAGAGGAGAAGCCGGCACACTTCCTGCCCATATTTTTTAATGGCTTACGTCTTTGTCCTTCGTAAATGCTGGCATCTAATTGCTTAATAGGCTTATTAGTCCATCCTTAATACGGCCATGTCGTCATTTTTAAGTCGAGCATTCGAGACCTCTTGTATAATCTTTAGTATATACTTTTTATATACTTATATGTGTATGTACTTTGTGGGTTCTGGAGATCAGCCCTAGGACTTGTCTGCTTCTGCTTAGGGACTTTTATTTCTGTTCAACTGCCTCTATTTCCCTGTCTTGATCGAAAACGACCAGGAGAGGTCAGTAAAATACCAGAATTGCTTTCTGCGCTGAGACTTTTTTTTTTTTTACTGGAAACTGCCTCTATTTAACTTTCTTGATAGAAACAACCAGCAGAGGTCATTAAAATACCAGATTCACTTTAGCATTCTCTAGATTCCAGCCCATAGAAATTGTCTTCCACAAGCACCCGTAGACAATAATATTTTTTTTTTAAATCTTGTATTTTCAGTGATATGACTGACGAAGGCCCTGATTTCATATCAGAAACAGAGCTTTGGACTATACCATTTCCAGCTGAAAGGGAATATTTCTCTCCATTTGTTTCCAAACCTGGCATGTCACCCAGTTTGGTGCTTACTTCCCCTCCATGTTAAAGAAAAGTAGATGTTTCCGCACCCACGCTAATGTGCTGCATAGCTAAATGCATATAACTTTCCAAAGGCGAGGCCAATTGCATTGCAAATGCTTGTTGTATCCTCCCATGGCTATTGGCCCCTTTAGTTCGGTTCCTACACGGTACATGTTATTTTAGTGTTGTAAGCACTATATTCTTTGAGTGTGTCCTACTTGAGGCACGATGATACAACGTGCTTTGTTGACATTCAGCACGCTGTGCGCCCATTCACTTTCGAAGCTGCAGGGACAATCGCGACCGCTTGTTGGTTTAGATCCCATACTGCTTGCCTCCCTCGAACACCAGACCCCCTTCTTCCTCATGTTTTCTAACTTTGGGTGTGGGCAACCAGTTCCAGAATACTATACAAAGTGAGCCCTGGCATATATGTGCACTTCCTCGCCCCAGGGGTTCTCCAGTACTCAGCAAGGCGCTATCCAGCCGTACTTCATTCGATTAGGAGGCGATGTGATGGATCTTTTGAGACAAATCGGGGCAGATAGTGCATGGATGCCCAACCCACCGTGCTTTATAAATACCAGGCCTCTTATTGATGAATGATACCATGTTCATTGTAGCTGTGAGCTTTCAAGCGAGCTTCCGGTGCTCGAACTCGAAGTAAGATACCACAGCTTTGTAATTATGTATTCAGTTTGTAATCAAACTGTTCCTGATTCGATCAACATCTGGTTTCCAGCGTAGCTGAGGTTTTTAACCCACAGGTGTTAAAAAGGAGGAAAAGGGCACCAGTTTCCTCCTGGTACAACTCAGCCTGCAGAACGGCTAAGACGGAGCTGGTCAAGGCTCTTAAGACTGGGAGTAACAAACCCAAAATCCGGGAGTTAAGATTGAACTACAAAAAGGTAATGGGACAGGCAAAGAAGGATTGGGACCTGGAAAGGTGGACCAACTTAACTGCTGCCCTAGATTTGAGAGATGCATGCAGGTTCTGGTCCATAGTTAGTACAGGTTCTGGAGATCCAAAATCTGCCTTAGAACCTAATATTGATGCATCGGTGTGGGAAGACCACTTCACAACCCTATACTCAGATGAACTAGGCATGAAAAATTCATCGGCACCCATAGTCTTAACAGATCAGCATGAGGAGTTTGAGTTTACTTTGGAGGAGGTGTGTCATGCGATAGGGAAACTTCCAGCAGGAAAAGCCCCGGGTCTTGACAAACTCGCGGGAAACCTTTTTAGGCACCAACCCAAGATCTGGGGCCCCTACCTGCTGCACATTGTTTTTAATGCAATTTTGAGAGGTATGGAGGTACCCTGTACTTGGCTGGGAGCAGAGATAGTTCCGATTTGTAAGAAGGGCTCTCCTCTGCTCCCGGCCAACTACAGGCCCATCAGCCTCATTGACGTTCCACAAAAAATCTTTGCACGTCTCGTCTTGGACCATCTGCTGGCATGGATGGATGAATATGAGGTTCTCAGCCCGTTTCAGGCGGGGTTCAGGAGGAACACTTCCACCATAGACCAGATCTTTTGCCTAATACTATTGTATTGGAAAACAGCAAAGATTGAGGGTGGCAGCCTCTACACGGTGTTTGTGGACCTCCGGTCCGCGTTTGATTTAGTCCCCCCGGGGAAGTTGTGGTTGGTGCTTCAGGAACTGGGTGTTCCGTCCCATCTCCTGAATGTTTTGATGAGGTTACACACGGGGAACTACGCGCAGGTAAGAGGTGGGAGGAATGGGGCACTGTCATCTAGGTACCCAGTTGGTAGGGGAGTGAGGCAGGGGTGCGTTTTGGCACCGACCCTGTTTTGCCTCTACGTAAATGGTGTAATCTCACATCTGGATGATGTCCCTAATAATGATGCGCCAAGGTTGGCAGGCAGGAGGGTGCTGGCGATTATGTTCGCTGATGACACCCTCCTGCTTTCCAAGTCCCCTATGGGGATTCAACGAATACTGGACGGCTTTGGGGATTTCTGTCGATGTCGTGGATTGGAGATAAATGTTGATAAAACAAAGTTTATGATATTCAATCCTCCGGCATCCTCTCGTCCTAATCCCATCCTGGTTAGTGTGAGATTGGAAAGGTTTACGACTTTCCAGTACCTAGGGGTTACACTCCATGAAAATCTGTCCTGGGGACCCCAACAAGTAAAATCGCAAATGAAACTGTCTCAGCTGGCGGGGGGCATTCTGAAAGTCTCCAATACATCGACTTTTAAGCCAGTGAGCCCCGCATTGGAGATTTATAAGACCCAAGCGAGGGCTGCGGTTCTATATGGTGGGGAATTATGGGGGCATTTATGCAGGTCTGAATTCCCTAAAACGGAAAGCAAATTTATTAGACAACTACTGACACTTCCGCAAAGCACCCCGCTTCTCCGCCTAAGGTTAGATTTGGGGCTGAGTTGCATAGAAGATGAGCTTGCAATCAAACCCCTTAGGTGTTGGCTTAGGCTCTGGACAACGCAAGATCTCCTGAATTATAGGCTAGAGCTTAAGCAAATACTAAGCTATAATAGTACAGTAAAAATTCCTTGGTTGGCGTTCATAAAAAATGAATTTGAGAGATTGGGATTACCTGCCTTGTGGCACGATCCGGAAAGGGGCTGTCGCGAGGTTTCGCGTAAGTCCCTCACTAGGATTCATAAGGACAAAAAACTTAACTCTGTTTTGCACGACTCCCATGCTGGCACTTTGACTAATTCGTTTCTATCACTAAAAGCTTCTTACTCTTTTGAGAATTTTATGGATGTTGTTTACCCAGTTTTAGCTAGGAAACTTTTTATAGAATGGAGATATGGTACTTTACCCGTAAGAGCTTTTACAAGCAAATGGTCAGCCTGCACAAATAAGTCCTGCCCAGGATGCAGCTGTGACTTAGAGGATGAACTACATGTCCTCTTCTTTTGTCCAGCGTACAGTAAATCCAGGAAACATTGGTTAGTACCTCTATGTAAAAATTTGGGTTTTTTACACTGCATTAATGCTTTTAGAATTCTAAAATTTGATACTTCTGGACACATTGTATTTGCACTTTCTAAGTATCTGTTAGCCATGTGGCTTAAGCGACGGCATTTAACCGCAAATAAATGTTAAGGACTAAATACTTATAAGATTGTTTTACTGTTAATACGTGTATTATACGTTGTATGAATGTTATTATTATTTATTGTGTCCATCCAAATGAATTCTATCCATAATCTCCTTTCAAATCATGTTTTATTCTGTACTCTTTTATGGCGAAAATAGCCGAAATAAAGAATTTATGAGGATGATGATTAACATATGGGGCGCTTGAAATGCTATCCGAAGTCTATGCAGGCTATAGAAATTAATGTACTGTTGCTTAGTTTTATTAATTGAGGGGGTGTTGTAGCGCACCGCGTAGGAAATGTGTCTCTTAGTTGCACTATAGCGTCCTAGCATAGGAAATAGGGATGACTTTGAGGCCCAACATGGAGCTGTGATTGGCGGAGTGAAGACTCCCCTTCCAACCTCCACCCCTCTTGTGGGCCAGACAGTCTTTAAAGCCCTGCACATAAATGCTATATTGGAGGAGAGCCCACCGCAGAGACTGGGCGGGGAAGGGGCTATTCCAATTATATCAGGATTCCAGTCTGGGGAAGCCAGCTGACTAACAGCTGAGTCAGCATCTGGTCATTGTTAGAGTTCACTAATCCTAATTTCAGAGTCAATGTGGTAAGACATGCACGTTGTCTTAAAATAACCAAGTATTGTGTGCAGTGGACTAAAATAAACCCTAATGGGAACGTATGCTTGTTACTCTGCCGCGTGCGCTTCCAGTAAATGTGGTGTTTGTGTAATGTTGTTTGGGATTCCTGAGCAAGCTTGGGGCAGGGGCTAGGTCATCTTCGTCTCTGATGCCATATGGAAATATTTGTTTGCCCAGCGTAAGCAATTTTAAAAAAAAGTATGAAGATGCGGCCGAGACTTCTCCTATGGGTGGACTCTGAAGACTTCTACCTGCATTTGTAGTTCCTCCAGCAGAATTCTACTCTTCTATTCCTTTTCCCAGCCACAGTGATGGGGGTAGTTTAGGGTGTGTTTTTTTTCACAGGTGTGAAGTTCTGTAAGGGCCCATAGTTCTTGCCTCCCTCCCTGATCCATATGGATGCAGGTGTAGTGGGTTGCCTGCGTTGTTGCTTGCAGCAGCGCTTCAAGCTTTGGAATCATCTACCCAATCTGTGTCCGCTGTGGCAGTGTTGGAATGTGGGAGCATTGGTTCTTGTGTCCTCCTAACACCTGAGGTGGTCAGTTGTCAGAGTTATTCTAATGGTGTCTTTATAGATCGTCTTGCTCTCAGTATGGATCCTATTACCCTGTTAAATAATAGTTGTTTTTTTATATTTCTCCAAATGGTCGGAAGCACCTTCTCAATCCAGTGTGGTTCACTGCTCAAGAATGAGTCTAGAATGCGTCACTACATCGATAGATGGGCAGCGGGTCAGAGATCAGGATATAGCATGAGGGGTACCCAAAGTGGCAATTAGAAGGGAGTTTCGTTAAAGTGCTGGTGGTGGAGGAAAGGGGCCATTTAAACCACGGGTAGTGTGGCTGTGGAGGGGCCCGTTGAGCTGCTGGTGCCAAACTTGGAGTGGATACTTGAACCACTGAGAGCAGATCAAAGGTGTGGCCCCTTGGGGCTGAAGCTAGGGCAGCTGAGGAGGGGGCTCTTGGAGCTACAGTGGCAGATGCTAAGAACAGCACTTTGAGCCACTGGTAGGAGGCTGTGTAGGGCCCCTCTGAGCTGTTGTGGGCAGAACTTATGAGGAGCTCCTTGGGCCCTGTAGAAAAGTTGCTGCCAAGGCTTTGGTTGTGGTGAGTCCGTTGACTCTGGTGATGGGGGAGGGGGCTTTGACAGGGTGTGGCATGGCAGAACTGGATGGAGGCTATTGGCCCTGAAGAGGCCTTGTATTTGGAAGATCTGGGTAGGGACTAGTGACGGGAAGCAGGGGAAACTCCAGGCACGGCGGGGTTGAGGCTGAGCTTCCAGCCATACTGGTGAGTGTTAGGAGAAGGCCTCCTGTTGTAGGTTTGGGCGGAGGTCCCTGGTATTGAGCAGTGGCAGAACTGTGGAAAGCTGATACAGATGTGCCATTGTTTGAATGCGTGCTCTGGGGGTCATTGGTAACCTGGTTGGAGTGACCCTATTGACATAGTGGCAGGGTAACTGGGTCTCGCCCTAAATGTGTCATGTACTTTGCCCAGCAGAGGGTCTCTTGAGGGTAGCTGGGGGAGGGGCGGCGCGGATGAGGGTGTTGTGGGATGTTTGTGGCGGGTAATCCCACGCTTACCCTTCATACGCAGACCAATGCTGTTGTGTCTGCTTGTTTCTTCTCCCTTCGGATTATCCGAAGGGTTGCCCGCTTTTTCTCAACTGCTGCACTCAAGCTCATTCTCATGGCCATGGTGCTTTCGCGCCTTGACTATGGGAACGTCATTTACAACGGTGCGCCGGCCTACTTGCTCCGTCGGCTCCAACAGATTCAAAATCAGGCGGCCCGCCTGATTTACGGACTCCCAGGTTCAATCATACGACCCCCCTGCTGCAGTCTCTCCATTGGCTTCCAGTGAGGGAGAGGGCCCTTTTCAAGCTTGGATGTATCACCTACCAGGCCAGATCAGGGACCGCCCCCGTTTTCTTGTGCGAAGCCATTTCCCCCTATCTACCTTCCCGAGAACTCCGTTCTACTCATTTGGCCCTACTGTCAGTTCCTCGTTTTAGAAAACAGAAGTCCGGTGGGGCCAGATTTGCAGTGCTGGCTCCTTCCTTCTGGAACTCACTTCCATTTACCCTTAGGTCGTCATCTTCCTACTTGGAATTTCGCAAGCATCTTAAGACCTTCTTGTTTTCCAGATCTGTAGCTGTATAGCCCTCTTCCCCGCATCCACTGGTCTTCTGCTGTGTAGCGCCATGAAACCGATTCTGGTATAAGAGCGCTCTATAAATATTTTAAAATTCAAATTCAAGTCTATTTATTGAATTCAGTTTGCCTTTAGTTGCCAATCTGTCACGCACTGATGGCACGGACGTCATCTCCTAAATGAGCCTTGAAAGGGTCACGATGCATCACGTTCCCAATGAACGCTGTTGCCATGGTTACAGGACCCTGTCCATTCCACTGAGTCATAAATGCTGCGCGACTCCGAGCATTGCATCTCGTTTCCAAAAATGTGTAATTTGTAGTTTTGTTTCTCTTCTCCGCCCTTCTACTATTCTTTCATCGTGTTATATTAGATTCTGCTCGGGGTCGGCAAATGGAATTTCCCCCAGGAAGGTTGTTTTGAGTCCTTTTATTTAGGAATATTTTAGTCAAGTTAGTGTCACTCTGTTGCCCGCTTGTATACATCGGCAAACGCGGTCAGTGGAGAGGGCGATGTTTAGTTGGACACGTTAGTAAATATTGTCTGAGAAGTGCCTTCCGCGTCCTGTATTCTTATGGGCGTCCTTCTCTGCTACAATGTACCAATTGTTCTTTTTCGTAAAGGGAAAGTTTTTCTCACGAATAACATTCCAATACGAGTAACACTTGTTGAGACTAGATGTGAAGGTTGGTACAGTTTAGTTAATATTGATTTAACACGAACTCAAATTAAACTGGAGTGGTGGGGGCTCTTGTTTATTTACTCTTCCTGGAACAGATGGCGATGGGTGGCCTGGCTCCTGCAACTTCAGACCACAATGGCTATAGCCCAGTTTGGAGGTTTGTCTACTAATGTAATTTCGCTCAGTCTACTGATCTGAGTAAATATTTTGCTTTTTTTTTTTTTAGACAAAAATGGCTTTTATCAGGAGCTAGACGTTGTTCTGCCCAAAAGCTCTTGTGCTGCAGAACATTGGATTTACCACCTCGAAGGTTGTGGAAATGGTGTTAACAATCCAGTAAAACGAACCAGCAGAATTCCGATGTAGCTGGCAGTAAACGGGACCCCTAAAAAGAAGGGTAGATGGCAATTTACAACAGCACCACTGGAATTATGCGGCTATGGATGAATCAACTGCAGAAAAAAGGCAAAATACACTGCACATGTTGTGGCGATATTGTTTTCATTTTGGCACACATTGATACAGTTTGGGTAAAGTTTTCACCTTTTAATACCAGTCCAATGCTCATATACAGTAGTCGGCATCTAATATTTGACCAGTTAACTTTTGCAAAGATCGAGCACTGCACAATACCGCATGCGTTGCTATTTTTTTTGTTAACTTTTTTATCTCTTTGCACTAAACATTTAACTGATGAAATTGCAAGTTATGCAGCAGATGTTGAATCATGTGAAGTGTGTGGTGACAATTATTCGAGAAACCTTGCAGCTACGGGCAGGCGTAATTCCAGTGGTCTGGATTAAATCGCAACCAACACACTGATCGCAACTCAGCTACGAGGCTAGAAACCCAGGTACAAAACATCTTTAGAATAAAATTGTGTAAATCATCCTAATAGATGTGTCCTCAACGCCATTGTTTGAGTTGGAATGCCTGCCTTTAACACTGGGGAAGAAATGCATCTGGACACAGACGCTTCTCTTTTAATTGTAGAGGTGCCGCTAGCCCAGGCTTCTTTAATTGGTGGCTTCCCTGACTACTCTATAGTACCCCTAGATGACAGTATGGTACCACCAGCAGTAATCTGATCTGCTCTCTGTGACTCGAAGTTTTAGCCCTTAGAATATACCTCAATTGAGCTCACTCACCACCTTGTTCTATTTGGGATGGTGAAGCCTTGTTAGTGAGTCTGGGCAGTGCTTGCGCTGCTCTGCGAGGCCAGCTGTATTCAGGTACGGGCTTGATGCTCTCCCCTTAATTTTCATTGGCTTGAAGGGTCGGATTGGTAACGCGGGCACTTGGGAAATGCCCGAGGGGCCGGTGTCCAGTTCCAGCTGTGGGCTGCTTTTTTTTTTAGCAGTCTGGGCGGCCGATTTGGGGGGGTTTCAGCATTGTTCGGATACCGCCAGCGGCCCAGTGGGTGCCCTTTCTGGAGGCAGATGGGGGTCCATTACCTCCCTTTAATCAGTGCAGATGTGTCACTCCCTTTCTCTCGCTGGGCCGCATATTGAGCAGGGGGAGGCCACCTGAGCAGAAGTGGCTTCACTTGTTTTCAGGTGTATTTCACTAGTGTTACCTAATCCATGCATTTTTCTACCCCCCCCCCCCCCCCGTTTTTAATAACATTTTGAGGAAGCAGTGTCTTGCGGAAAGACAATATGCAAATGTTTTTAGTGTGCCCGGGTCGATTTTTAATCCCATTCCAACCCTGTTGGCTTGGGTCATTGTCCACTGTAAACTGTAGCTGTCCATTGGACAATAGGTTTAGTAATCCCCGCTTAGTACCACCTTGTCTCATTTTGTAACCTCCCGTGGCAACACCCCCTGTTATGTGTCTTGTTACTCAGTAGGCTTTAATTACAGCCTCCGAGCACCATTTTTGGAAATAGCTTGGTCTGCCTGCTGTGGCAGCCAGGACATGCTCTCTCCTAATGCTTTTTTAAAACATTTATAGCATGGGCGCCGAACGCTTTTGCAATGCAATAGGTCTTGCATTTGCGAGAGTTTAAGCTTCAACTTTTTCTTTCCCCAAGTTAACGTACGGCTAAACTGCTTTCTTTTTCGTGGTGCAAAAATTTACTTAATTAAATGCCCCCATCAAATTTACTTAATTAAATGCCCCCTCAGTTTGGATTAAACATGGTTTATCTATTGCACTAACAGAAAACTCGTGAGTGGAAGGTTCTGCTTATGTCTTGCAATGGTGCTCGACCAGGCAATATGCCAAATGTTTATTAAAAAGACAAATTTGATAATGTGGGCTCTATTTTAGTTTAACTTTGGTGGCAGTCAGTAACCTTTGCTTGAAAACAAAAGTCCTGAGTCTCGTGTGTGTAATGTTTATGCCTTATCGCGTCACTGAGACATAGAACAGAAGGTTGATTGTGAGGCCTATTTTGTTGCGATACAAGCCTTGTTTTAGATTAACCTTAACGCTTCCCTTCTTGAAACTGACTCTCCCCACCTCAGCAGAGGAGCAGTGCTTGGGCTGAGAACACAACATGAGAACAGTAAAGAAACGTTTCAGGAAGGTAAAATCAAGTTTGTAGAATAAAACAACCCCCAATACTGCGGGTGTTTATTTTTCTTTTTTATCGTTACCTTTAAAGTCTAGGTCGTTTTTTGATTTAGATTAACTATGATAACAGTAACTTTTTCCAGTTAATGATTTGACAGTTACTTATCTCAACTGGATATCCTTATCCGCTTCCCGGTGAAGACTTTGGCCTACGTACAAATGAGCTCAAGTCAGAACAGTGTTGCGCTCTTGCTCTTTTGTTCTTTGTGTTATTTGTTTTCTGTATGTGCTTTTAGTGCCGTTATATTGACACACTTAGATACAAGGTCATGGCGCTCATAATGCTTGAGGCTGATTTTTCTTTTTTAAATGGACGAGAAGTGAGCAGGTGGAAAGAGAGGGAATATTTAACTGCATGAAATTCTGCAATTAGTGGTTTGCTAGTTAAATTATCATTGCCTAATTTGTCAGAAGCACATTTTTGTACTCTAAACCTAGTGCTTGTTTGATGAGCACATTTTCGGCCAACTGTGGTGAAGTATTCAGATATATTCTCAAATAAACCTTGATTAAAATAAGATATTGACTGTTTTTTTGCACTTAATAGTTTATTTTAAAGGAATGGTGATGTATGTGAGGGTTTAGGGGTGTTTAATCGGAAGGTTTCTATTCCAGGCTGGGCCAACCATATACACATTGTTTGCAATTTTGTATAGACCATTTGTTTCATAGGCTTTCTGTACATTTACTTTTTCCACTATAGAAACTTCTAGTAGTGAAGAATACCCATAGGTAGGGTAGTGGTGTAACAAAGGCCCGTGCAGTGCGGGGTTCCCGAGCTTCAGGGGAACCCCTCAGAACAGTACTTTGGCCTGAAAGCTCCTGAGTGAGGTCCGAGGGGCCCCTCCATGTACTATGCATGGGGAGGGCCTCAAGTTTCGTCACGCCACTGGTTGCAACAGACAGTGTCTGTGGTTAAATATTCTCACTGATCGTAGAAACCCTCAGAAGCCTACTCTGATAGCCATACATCGAAAGTTTAAAGTCTTGTCCCACCTCCACAATAATAGTGAATTAGGGTGAATACCTTTGTCATTTTGCTTTTTGATTCTTTGGCATGATAGAGGGAACTTAAAAGCCTACTAAAGACCCATGATGAACAATGGTTTTGGTTTGTAACATAGTTCTCTTTGCTAAGTCTTTAAGTTTGACCTTAGTGGTTTAGCAGGTAGCAGGTTTACCAGTTTTGCATAGAGGAAAAAATGTAGAAACAAAAAATATGTAGATCTATACATATATAGGTGGCTTTGGGTCAGCATCTCATCTATTTGTCTGTTCAGCTGTAATTATTTTTTTTGTTTCTGCCCATCACAGCATACAGTATGTGGCAATGGATCGGCCCACTTCCGCCTTTGCCTCCCTTGCTGTTTTCCTCATAATATGTGCAATCCGCCTATAAAGACTTTGCCAAATGTACTTTGCCTATTCATTCTTCCTTATCTATCTATACTACTATTATAAAGAGAGAACTGTGTCCTTTGAGCCAGGTAAACTCGAAAAGTACACCACCAATCGCAACATCCAGTACAGTGTTGGAAAGGGGAGGTCCAGTAGATGGACATAGGCTATATAAAAAAATATATATATACGTTATTTAAAAAATTTACAATAAAAAAAAGTAGTCCCTTCGAAGTAGCGCCGGACGTGTGCGCTAACCACATACGTGCTGACCTCATCATCGGAGGACAGGAGCGCGAGGAGGAGCGGCGGACAGGACCGCGGGGAGGAGCGGCGGACAACAGCGCGGGGAGGAGCGGAGAACTTAGCCACACTGGAGCGGCCTGAGGTACGTGAACCGCGGGGAGGAGCAGTGAAGTAAGGAGGACTGGACTGCAGCGGCGGCGGACAACAGCGCGGGGAGGAGCGGAGAACTTAGCCACACTGGAGCGGCCTGAGGTACGTGAACCGCGGGGAGGAGCAGTGAAGTAAGGCGGACTGGAGCGGGATGACAGGTAAACTTTAGCGCTGCAGCGGGGCGGGTATACTGGCTTTGTTCGTTTGCAGCGTCTGATGCGTGGCCACAGTGTTAGGGAGCAGGGCGTGTGCAGATGATTGGGGGCACTGAAGGTGGAGGGGAACTTGGGCTGAGGAGGTGGTTGGGGGCCTGGGTTTCGGCGACTGGGAGCAAGCCTGATTGCCCCTGGACAACGTGGGAATGGAAGTGAGCCTGGGGTTAAGCAGAGTTAAGAATAAGTGCCAGTGCCCAAAACTCTGCTAAAAGGACGGGACCAGTGCAATTATATGTCGGCGGGTGGAATACCAGCAAGCCTGATTGCCCCCGGACAACGTCGGGCGGGCTGCTAGTCCTTTATATATCTGGCCTTTGAGATTACTTAAATTATTTCGTCAAACTATTCTTTTCCAAGAACTTTGCACATAATACATATATAGAGGTTGTGGTGGTAAGTGGGCATCATTTATTGTTCTGTTCTCTTTGCTTCTGCAAAGAATTAAAAAGTGCGGTTTTGCCAAAGAGCTAAATTGCACTTAATACCCGATAGTTGAAACTTAGTTATGCATCCGATCTAGGTAAGAGCCCTTTCACTTAGTTATTGAAAGTACCAGATACACAAGGCATGTATGTCCCAAGATAATACACTTTATTGTTTGCTCATGCTAAAAACCGAATACAATATTGAATGAAAGTTGTTAGAAGAACAGATACTTCAAGCCTCACCTTAATGGTGTCTTTGTTTAATGTTAGCTTGGCGGTAAACCTTGATAAACAGGTTCAACGTCTTCAGTCATCACATGTTTACCCCTCTGAGATGTGTCTCAGGCCAAGGGCTTTTTCAAGGCTTGGGTAATTTTAATACATGATCGCTTAATGTTCAAAGTTCGAGATCTGAATATTGGCAATAACTGATCTAAAAGTTGAGTGGTCACCGTCAAGATCCTAATACTGGTGCCTAGTAACTCATAGCAAGCTTTTTAAATGTATCTGAAGTGGATCCGTGTTAAAATATGTGGTGATTTAGTTTCCTTCTTCTTTTTAAATGTGCTGACCTAAAGTGCTGAAGTGAAATTGTAACTTTTTATCTGACAGACGCTCGAGTGCTCAGTTAGGGGGTGGTTTATTCTGGTCTTACTGACAAAGTAGTAAAAATAATAATAGGAATGGCACAAATGAAAGGCTTCTTATTTTAAAAAAATCACAAGTAAAAGGACCGCTTCAGTACATGTTTTTAATTTAAAAAAATGAGTGCAACTTTAGGTGGCTGTGTGTGCTCATTTTTCTTTTTGTGCATATGCTTTAAATACAAAATTACCATCCCACCAGTTTACTAAAGCTATACCTATGCTAGTGTGTTTGACTGTGCTTGTTATTTCTTTTTGTTTTCCTTGTGGGTTTAAAATATTGGATCAGTTCACAGTAATTCAAAGTAAATAGTATCTTTCCTTTTGACAGTGACTAATATATTTTCCTGAGAGGTGCATTAAAGTAAAACAGCTGGTTCTGTACCTGTTACCACTACACTAACCTGGCAGAAAGGACCCACACTGTTCTATTAAAAATGATATGATGTATTTTACTTTTCATTTAAACTCTATTGCAAACATATATCTGTCTCACTTAGGTGGCAGCATGTTTTCCTACTGTTCTTTATAAATATGACAGCAAAAGGCATTTGCTTGCAAAAAAAAGAAATAACAATTGCATAAGTTTGCCAAGGGCAGCCACATTACTGACTTGCCATTTCTTGTTTCTTTTTGGTTACGTGCATTCCACCTCAGGACTGAAGCACTGCAGGTGCAGGCTTCGTTTTCTTTCTTGGGCTTTTTAGATGGTCCCGATACAGTTTTTGCACTTTATGCTGTCTTACGCTTCCTTATTTATTTTTATTTTAATTTATTAAATTTTATATAGCACATACTTGCCCAAGGGCATCATAGCACTTCACAAAGTTAACAGCATATATTCACAATACATTTGGAGTAAATACAGATACATAGTGACAGAAATTGACAAGGTATAGAAGGTATGAAATTGCAGAAGTCGAAATTTGTAAAATACATTTCGGGTACTTATAGATACATGGTGACTTTGTGACGTGGTGAACAAGGACATTGTGGGAAGTTGTTGATACAATTTTGAGGTCGTTACGGTCGCTTTGCAGAGCACAGCTGCAATTGTACAAGTTTACAGGTGGAGTAAAATGAAAACAAAAAATGCACAGTAGCAATAAATATGACAGCAGTATGAACAGAAGTAACAACAGGCATTGTAGGTTTGAGATAGCTGGGGAAAGGTATCTTGCGGATGGGGAAAATTAGAGGCAGAGATTTCCCTGATGTAGTGGTGCACAGATTTATGCAGTACGTTTTGGGAGGGATCCCTCAGGCTAGTCAGGAGCTTTAAGGAGGCGGGTTTAGGTATTTGTTGAAGAGGAGAAGCTCCAGTTTCTTCTCTAAGTGAGAGACAAGTTGATTTTCCCCATTGTCCGGGTGCAGGGAGTTCCAGATATTTGGAGCATTCCTGGAGAAGGAAGGAACATTTGATTTCTCTTACATTTTTGAGGAATCAGGAGTTGTCTGTTTGAACTTTGTAGTGGTCTCTTTTTGCCAGATTTTGATAGCTTATTCGTGAGGTAGATTGTTTTTTCACTGTAGAGCTTAAGGAAGTGGCCGGATTAGAGTCACCCTGGTCACTCGCGACCACCTCTCAGCCTTCCATACCAAATGAAGAGTCGGTCAGACAGAGAATACAAACCAATATCTGTTTAATCAGGTGCACTCCGAGTGGAGCCCTGTCTGCCCAGTCGCTTAGGAGTGCTGCAGAGGGACTAACTTCAGCAAGCATAAAGATACATTATGTACATTTCAGAGCTAATGAAGGCCCGCCCACTGTGAAAGTTTCCAAGTAGATGCAGCAAAACAGAGAAGTGCAGAAAATAAGTTTCGATTCTGAGGCTGGGCACACACTAACTATTACTCAAGGTCACTCTGCCTGTGCCCGCCACTAGACAACTGGGAGAAGACCTCTATCTAGAGGGAAAGGTGTGCGTTAATAAGAACTGTGTATTCATTCGAGAAGCAAAACTTAGCCTTGGAGAAACACAACTCAACAGAGGTTTTTCTCGTAAATAGCGAAGAATAAGTTTCGATTATAACTCAAAATGGTGCCGACATAGAAAATGGCACCGCATATGCTAACATCCATGGAACAATACACAAACATGAATTTTCTACTCTAACAGACCCTCCTGTGAGCATGGACTAAACATTTTCTTGGAATAGCAAAGAGCATATCAATCAATAAAACACAAAGTCCTAGGTAAACTTTTTAGGAGCACGCCATGTTGTCAACATCAGGAAGAGCAGGCCGTAAGGAGGGAAGAAGTCTCGAAAATGCCCTCCTCTATCTTCATGAGGTCATTGATCTGCTTTTGAACTATAATTGCAGCATTGGTGTCATGAATCAATATTTCCCTCTTAGGAGTGTGAAGAGTGGTGCATATGAACAACGGAAGGGAAGGCATTGAAGAAGGACACAGCAAGAGACCAAGATCACAATGAAATAAATCATCTTTTCAAGGATCCAACTCCAACTGCCAAAAAGAGAGCAAATCCAGTTACCACTTTCCATTCCTATAACATTTTCTAGGATGTCTAAACTGTGTTGGCGAATATTCTTTTCAATATTTGGGATCCTGACTACACACTGGTCTCCTACTACTGCGCACACACCACCACTCTTAGCTAGGATGAAATCGACTGCATATCTAGTCTGCTCGGAATATATTGGCATACTTTCCAATTGGGTGGTGATGTCACGCAAAGCTGCTACTATTGAGTTAGACCATATTTGCAGCTTACGTTCGAAATATTCTCTAGCTTTCTCACCCCTGGCCATAGCAGTACCTTCAAATGTAATTGTAAAGGAAATAATTTATCCAAAAATAATACCATTGCTATAATTCTTGACTTCAAGATCTGTCACTCCTTCACAAAATTCTTTGGTCAATGTCCTTTTAACCCATCTTACTTTAGGCTTCACATGTTTGCAAGGTACACCAAAGGCAGTGCCATCCCAAGTGCCAAATCATCCGTACCAGTATGGACATTAAAATAAGTCCCATTAGACAAAAAGAAAAACCCTGTGTGTGCATACACCGATCTATCATAATCTACTGCAGAATGGCTGGAATTCCTCCCAAAGGTACAGGGGTCCTTTGTATTTACCAAAGAGTATGTGCCCTTACGCAATAGTATCCCTGAAAAATTGACATACCATATAGTGTCAGTAAAATTGATAATTGGACAACAAGCAGGGTAATAACCAGCTCCTCTGGAAACTGTCAAATCCTTATACTAGTAACCCATCAGAGTTGCATTCTGTTTTTCCATATAGAAGTTGTCGCAATAAGTGTTGTTGTCACACCCCAGATAACCCATGCCTCGTGGCTTTCTATGATCTAGACAAGGACCTGGATAGCCAAACCCAAATTCTCCTTGCACTTCTACGAAGTCAAGGGGCCAGAATGGGTATAATTGACAAAATACCATGGATATGCTGTCCATAGACTAGTGACCGATTCAGTGGGGTAACAAACAGTCCCTTCTCCAAAGAACCACTTGTGTATATCTAGAAACACATTACTTGGGACCATTCTTTTCTTTCGGACATGAGGAACAACCTTATCCTTACTATGTAAAGGTACACTGTGATCACTTTCCAAAATCCATGATACCGCTCATGACATGATTAACCGGAAAATCACAAGGGCAATACATGTTAAGCATTTGTTTACGGGTCCTCACTGCATTGTGCTGGGCAACAAGAATCACTGGCTGCTCTTCCTCAGCAACCACTCTACCAAAGGGATGCATAACGAATGATGGAATGGGGGCAAAATACAAGGAAATGTGCAAGTTCCTAGTGTCTGTCAGAGCCTCACTAGGACAGGCTCCTATTGTCCATCAATACGTTGGCGCTTTTGAGCACCGGCGGTGGAGCTTGCTCTGTTCTAAGCTCGTATCCCACATCAACCAGGATAATATACCCCAAGGGATACTTCGATCTATTCTGTCCAATGTTCAAAACAGTGAACAAAACTCACATCATCCTAAACTAACTCAGTTGGTGCTGTAGCAAAGTACGTCCTGACTTGCACAGTCCATCCCTAACTAATCTTTCTTCTCTTTTGGTGCACTGTTCCCCATCTGAGGGCGCAAACTGTACCTAATGGCCCCAGGCACAGAATGGTCAACAAACAGGGGCTCCTGGATAGCTCGTACTTCTGGAGGAAATGCCACATTCAACACACCATAATTTTCCTTGTCTGTTCATGTCCAGGTCAGTTTGGCATCACTGAAGGGGACAAACTGAGGCACTGTCTCGCACTCAGAGTCCCCAATACCATCCCTCACCCACTGGTCGTAGGGCAGGGGCAAAAGAATCCTGCGTGAATGAGTCACGTAAGTCCAGTTCTTACTGCCAGCGTCCTTTACTGTGGTGTACGTTGCCAATAGGACTTGTTCTGGCCCCTTCCAACGCGGCTGCAAACTTTTCTTCCTCCTGAAGTCCTTGATGAGAACAAAGTCACTAGGCTGAATGTCGTGGCCCGGCCCCTCTGGTGGGGCTGGTAGTGTATCCCGGACCTGTTGGTGAATTGAACGCAAACTTTCCGTTAACTGGCCAAGATAATCAAGCAACAGTGGGTACTCAATATTAGAAAACCATCAAGGTCGCTGGACGCCCCAGACATTTTCCGGGCACACAAACACAACCTCATACGGTGACAATCCTGGCCTGTAATGTGCTGCTGGTCTTGTTGCCAAAAGAGCTAACGGTAAAGCATCTGGCCACTTTAACCCTGTGGTCTCCTGATTTTTTTACCAGTTTGAGCTTGAGAGTACCATTGTACTTCTCAACCAAACCTGCTGACTGTGGATGATTGGCATCATGAGACTTTTGCTTTATGTGTAAACCATCACAAATCAATTGGATCACTTTTGCATTAAAATGACTTCCGTTATCACTCCAAATCTATCGGGGCAAGCCGAAATGAGGAAAGAACTCTTTCAGGAGTACCTTTGCAGTCGTAATGGCTGTATTGTCTTTGGTGGGATAAGCCGCAACCCATTTGCTAACCACCAAAACATACTTCAAATTCTTGCATCGATCTAGTTCCATATAGTCCATTTGAAGGACTTCAAAAGGAAAAGTGGGTGGTGCAAAATTACCAGGCGGTGTAGGGGTACCCTTTCCAGGATTGTGCATCATGCACACCATACAGTACTTTAATAAATGTGCAGCTGTCTTAGGGATAGTGCCATTCTGCCATACAGGGTCCAACAACTTGTAAATACCCTTAGCACTAATATGGGCTGGACCATGGACCATCGTAATCACAGGGAGAACATATGCATCGGGCAACATCCATCTCTGCTTCCCGGACTTATCAATCCAACATCCCTCATCTTTCAATTGTGCTGTACTTTTCTGCCACACTGCTAACTCCTCTACTGTGGCTTTGCTTTGTATCTCTTTTACATTTTCAAGGACGTCCATGAACATGACAACCTCAGGCACCCACCTAGCCGGACCTGCTACAAGCATTCTTTTCATCTTTGTTCGAGCCGTTTCCATAGATGTCTGATCTGCAAAAGCATTTTCCCTACCTACATCATTGGTGACCTTCTGGTGGGCGCTACTCTTTACCCTGGCCAATTTCTTGGGGAGTGAAAAAGCAGACAAAAGCCTCAATATAAGTTGCCCATGCTGGATTCTGGTGCCATGGGAAGTAAAGAACCCTCTCCCAGCCCAGAGTCACCCAAAATTATGCGTGACCCCAAAGGCATACTGGCTGTCAGTATAGATATTGACAACCAGCCCCTCACTCAATTCTCAAGCTCGAAAAAGGGAAGCAAGTTCAGCAGCTTGCTCTGACTGATAAGGGACTTGTGATGTCTCTACTACGGTACGCAGTGTAGTAATAGAATAAGCCGCAGTTGTAGTGCCATCTGGTAATTTGAAACAAGAGCCATCAACATATAGTTCCCTGTGTGGGTCAGAGCAAGGAACGTCAGTCAGGTCTACCCGTCCTTTCATCTCTTCTTCCATCCGGAGGATACAGTCATGTTTATCGACTTCATCACTCTCGGAAGGGAAGGGTAGTAATGTGGCTGTATTCAGGGTAGCACATCTTTTGATCGTCAATTCATAACCAGTAAGACATGCACTGGTGAGGTGCTGTGTCTTTGTCTTATTCAGAAGTGTATCCACAGCATGGGGTACCATGACTGTGAAGTCAGTATCCAGTACAAGTCCAGACGATTGTCTGATCGAAGTGGCCACGGCCCTGACTGCTCTTAGAAACTTGGGAGGGCTCTCGCAACTGGATCAAGGACAGTAGAGAAATAAGCAGACAGTTGTTGCTTATCTTCAAATCTTGTGTTAGGAAAGAGAGCGCACAATCCACCATCTCATACTCGTACAACACAAATGGTTTGCCATAATTAGGGGTGCCAAGTACTGGAGCCGTACAAAGCACAGCTTTGAATTCCTCAAAAGACTGCTGACATTCAGGCATTCAAGGCAAAGGCTCATGCACTTCTTTCGTTGTTAAGGCAAGCAAGGGTTTGATTAGTAGGGAGTAGTTAGGTATCCACTGCCGACAGTAGGAAGTGATACCTATTAAAGCACGCACATCTTTCTGAGTCGGTGGAATAGGCATTTTAACAATGGTACTGATGCTCTCAGGGGTCAACCTCCTACCCTCCTTCGACAGTAGGTGACCTAAGTAGGTGACCTCCTGTTGACAATACTGACATTTAGAAAGACAAACTATATGGCCATGTTGAGCCAAATGCAACAATAATTTAACACTACTTTCTATACACTGGATCAGAAGCAATAAGGAGGTCATCAACATACTGCACCAATACATTACCTGCAGAAAGCAAAAGGGAATCTAACTAACCATTTAAAGCCTGACTGTAAATACTTGGACTCTCAGTATTGCCCTTAGGAGCTCAACAGAATCTAAAGCTTCTGCCAGCTAGTTTAAACCCAAACAAGTACCTGCTATCTGAATGAATAGGAATCCTAAAAAAATGCATGTTTCAAATCAATAACCAAAAAGAATTTGATAGTGGAAGGCATTGTCATCAAAAGTGTGGTAATATCTGGGACCACTCTAAACTGATGAACCACTATTTTATTAACTACGCAAGTCATTCACAAAACGGTAAACATTGTCATGATCATCAGGGGAACCTGGGGGTGCCCGTTTAAGAATCCGAAGGATGGGACTATTACAAATATTGGCAGCCGTCTCTTCAACCAATCCTTTTTGGATTAAATCCTGTATAATCTGTAGAAAGGCCCTTTCCCCCACCTGGGGTATTTATACTGAGGAATCTGAAGCAAAATAGCAAGCATGATCTTTAACCTGAATCGAAACCAGTGGTATACCCCGTCGCCTTTAGAGTCGATGGGATGTCAGCAAATTCAACTGGGAGATGAGACCGACACGGTTTATATGACAATGGGCCCAAATGTGAATACTAAACACCTTCTGGGGAACAATAAATAGTAGCATGTCATTTTCTCAACTAATCAGAGCCCATCAAATTCTCACCACAATTAGATGTCAGCAAAAAATGGAAAATCCACAGTGAAAGCACCAATAGTCAATGCAAGGGGTCTTGAAATGGGGCTAACAACCGGTACACCTGAAAAACCTACCAAAACATTATTATGGCCAGACGGAGCTGCTCCAGGGACCAAAGATCGAGAAACAGAACTTTTTGTTGCACCTGTATCTGTCAGGACTGAACAGGCGGGCCCTTGTAACACTCATAACACTCCCATCTTTAGGATTAGGAAAGGCTACACAGTTCTGCATTCCCCTTGGGGGTGGACACAAAGACTTGCCAAGGCTTTTACTAATGACCTTTAGACACAATTAGTGTCGCCTTATATTCCTCCCCGATATACGCTTCTGCATGCAGTTAGCATTCTAGTCTTTTTCCTCAGTAGACGGTGCATATGTGGAGCGCGAGCGCTTTGATTGCTGCGCACTTTAACTGTCGCGCTGGGCTGAGAAGCAGCCTTTTCTTCAGCCTGCATCCTAAATAGATTCCTGAATTTCCTGTGAGCTTCCAGTTTACTCCGACAGCCTTTTCTGGACTTCGCTCGTGTTCCTGTACTTTCATGCGAGGAAGGGTCCGAGTTCTACTGTCAGGTAGCAACGTCAAAAACTCTCTCTCTCTCTAAGCCAGTAGAGTGTTAGAGAGTTCCGGGGTAAGAATTTTCTTTATATTTCCCTGAGAGTGAATATTTTTTCATTATCGTCGAGCAAGCTTGCGAGGTTAATTCCTTTTTGCTCCGCTGCAGTTTGTGTATTTTACGGCGAGTGCTACAAGACTCCGAATACTTACCTGCGCACAAGAGACTATTTGAATAAGCCTCTGCTTCACTCTGCAGATAGTGCACCAGCATTTGGATTTACATGTGCAGCATAGACTCGTATATTCTCACTTTTTCAGTCATTTTTGGAACCAGCATTCTCAGCTCTGAATAAAAGAGAAAGACAGCCTCAGTTCATCTATGTAGATATAAATATATATATATTTGTACTTACCGCCAAATTCTATTTTGGAACCATCTTCAAGTCTCAGCAATCTGTTATAGGAGAAGAAGAGAGTTCTGTTCAACTGATATTCATTCATTTAGTCATTCATACTTCTGACAAGTTCTGGTGCCAGCACAGAGAGAGGCAAATTCCCGCACACATTCAGGTACTACAGGTTTAGTGGGGAGGTACAGTGTATGGGTGAAGTCATTAGGATAGAATTAACCTTTGCCTTTCCTTTCCAGAAAGTCTAACCTAGAAAAGAAGAAAGCGGAAGACTTTAGTGTGGGCAGTCTCTCTTGTTTGTTGTCCCATTCCCCTTTCTCCCGTATCTCAGCGTCCAGCTTAGACTGGGTTCTGGGGTGTAGGGGAATTGGGAACTAGCATCACAATTCACCTTGGCTGTACTGTTCCTGCGGAGCCGCAATTTCAGGTACTGCTTCTTGACAAATTGAAGTGCCTACTATTGTTCCGCCTGGGCAGTATGGCTGAAGGATTTGACGTTAAGACTTTAGCTACTATTTAAGAGGGGTTGCAAAAGCAGTTATGTGAAATGCAAGATGAGCTTAGAAAGTCAAATCAAGAGGCCAGTTATCTGAGTCAAAGGATAGATGAACTCACGGCTAGTCCCAGCCCTAATTTTGGGGCACAAAAAACTCAAACCTTCTCCTCTTCTTCATCAGAATTGACTACCCAAGTAGTTTATGCTATGTCCCCCACAATCCCTTTGGCTCCCCCAGAAAGGTTCCAGGGAGATCCTCATAAGGCGCAGGTTTTCATTACTCAGTGTTCTTTGCATTATTTGTGTAAGCCCATAATTTTTAAGGAAGACCAGTCCAAAGTGGTGTTTATGCTGTCTGATCTGAGTGGAGATGCTGCTGCGTGGGCCATGCCTTTGGTTTCCTCGAATGATCCAATTTTATATAATTTTGCGGATTTTAAAGCTGAGTTCTTGCGTATATTTGATCGAAGAGCAGTCTCACAATCCACTGATAATGAATTACTTGATTTGAAACCAGGGAACAGAGAGCTGGTTGCACACTTAGCTCAGTTTAATAAATTGATCGTAGAAACCAACTGGCCTTAATCAAAGAGGGCAGCTATTTTTTACAGAGGTCTGAAGGATGAACTCAAAGATGGGTTGGCTCAAATTCCCAAAAGACCCACTGAGGTATCAGAATTAATCGATTTGGTCCTTCAAATTGACCAGCGTCAAGCTGAAAGGAAAAGTGAACGACGGAAGGATATTCGCCAAATACCACCAAGATTTGATCGCATTCGAACTGATGTAGTGAAAAGTAATGATGGAACCAACAATGAAGAGCCCATGCAAATTGGCACAGTTTGAGGTCCTTTGAGCAAGGAGGAAAGAGAGAAGCGTCGTCTGAGCAAATTGTGTATGTATTGTGGAGGCTCGGGTCATTTTGTAAAAGAATGTCCAAAGAAGCCCAAAACAAATCAATAGGTAAAAGACAGGCTCCACCAGTAGACGGAGTTGCTCTGGTGGGAGCTGCTCAGGAGACCACTCCAGACACTCAATTATTAGCAAATACCTTACAGTCCTCGGCCCCTCATTTAATTATTACCAGTCAGATTTATTTTGGTCCGAATCGCAAGGAGGAGGTGGCCGTCATGATGGATTCCGGGGCGACTGGAAATTTTTGTGATATACAATTTGCAAAGGCTTTAGGAATACAATTTGTCCAGAAAGAGAAACCGGAACCTGTACGTGCTGTGGATGGGACTACCCTTTCATCTGGACCCATTACCTATGACACAGAAGACATTATTTTGGTGGGTCCTGGAGAACATCGCAGTTACTTAAGCTTCAATTTAATTGATGCGCCGCAGTTCCAATTGATTTTGGGGTTGCCTTGGCTCATGGAGCATAATCCAAGGATTGATTGGGCCAAGAGGTCTATGGAGTTGAATTCCAGTTATTGTTTGCAGAATTGTTTTCATCAAGTCCAAAGAGAGAGACAAGTAACCCCATCTTCTTGTTTGGCAGATCAGCCTTGCATGGTCTGTACCATTGAAGTTCCCAGTATACCAGATGAATACCAAGATTTGGAGCAAGTGTTTAACGAAAGAGAAGCCCAGAAACTTCCACCTCATGGAGACTACGATTGTCAGATTGAATTGGAACCTGGAGTGTCATTGCCTTGTAGTCGGATTTATGCACTCTCAGAATCTGAGAATGAGTATCTGGATCAACATTTGGCAAATGGATTTATTCGTCCCTCCCAGTCTCCAGTCTCCTCTCCCCTCTTTTTGTATCCCGAAGAAAGATGGGAGTTTTAGAACATGTATTGATTATCGTGCATTGAATCTAGTCACCAAGAAGAATCGGTATCCCTTACCGCTTATTTCAGAACTCTTGGATCAAGTCAAAGACGCTCAGATATATACAAAATTGGATCTGAGAGGTGCTTATCACCTGGTACGAATGGCAAAGGATGACAAATGGAAAACAGCTTTCCGCACAAGATTTGGTCTAATTGAATATCAGGTCATGCCTTTTGGGTTATGCAATGCCCCGGGAGCCTTTCAACATTTCGTAAATGATGTTCTACGAGAATTTCTGGATCGCTTTGCCGTTGTTTATATAGATGATATTCTGATTTTTTCCAGGAATTTGGAAGAACATGTTTGTCATGTACGACAGGTTCTGGAGCGCTTACAAGAAAATCATCTTTTTGTCAAACTTCAAAAATGTGTGTTTCATTCAACTAGAGTAGAATTTTTGGGATACATACTCTCCCCAGAAGGAGTTTCTATGGATGACTCCAAAGTCAAAGCTATAAAGGATTGGTCGGCTTCAAGAACAGTCAAGGAGATGCAAACTTTTTTGGGCTTTGCAAATTTTTATAGGTGTTTCATTCAAAATTTTTCTGAAAAGGTGAGCCCCATCACGCGGTTACTAAAAAAGAATGAGAAATGTATCTGGGGTGTGGAAACGGAAGAAGCCTTTCAAAATTTGAAGATGATGTTCATTACTGCGCCTATTCTTCAGCATCCAGATTTAAATGAGCCATTTTTTGTGGAAGCCGATGCTTCCAATCTTGCAATTGGAGGAGTCCTATCCCAGAGACATAAGAACACAGGTCAACTCCATCCGGTGACTTTTCATTCCTGAAAACTCTCTCCTGCAGAGGTAAACTATTCCATTGCAGACAAGGAGCTTTTGGCTGTAAAAGAAGCGTTTCAGGAGTGGAAACACTACTTGTTTGGGGCCAAACAGGTCATTACAGTCTTTAACGATCATCGGATTTTGCAGTTTTTGAAGTCGGCCCGGACACTTACCCCTAGACAACTTAGGTGGTCACTCTTTTTTGCTGATTATGATTTTCTTTCAACCTACAAACCGGGTTCCGCTAACAGTAAGGCTGATGCTCTTTCGCGGATGGGTGTTGGTGAAGGACAGGAAGCGTCTATGCAAGGACATATTATCCCTGTAGACAAGTTTGTGGGAACCACGTTATTCCAAGAATTGGAAGACAAGATCAGAAGAGAGTTCCAAAAAGAAAATGTAGAACTTTGGGAATCAAAAGGACCAAATCGAGAAATCAAAGAAATCAAAGGAGCAGCCCCATATCTTCAAGGAAAGCTTTTTGTGCCTACTGAAGATTTGAGAAAAGAGGTCATACAATTGTGTCATGACAATCTTTTGGCTGGACACAAGGGAGTTAAAAAGACACTGGAACTTTTGAAACAAACTTTTGACTGGCCGGGCATGGACACTCAGGTGAGACAGTATGTAGCCACTTGCGAGCAGTGTGTAAAAGGGAAAGTTGCTCATCAGTCTCCACAGGGACTTCTCCAGCCTTTGCCTGTAGCTCCATATCCTTGGCACACTGTGTCTATGGATTTCATTGTTGAGATGCCTTCCAGTCAGGGGTATTCAGTGATTTGGGTAGTGGTAGATCAATTTACTAAAATGAGTCATTTTGTCCCTTTAAAAAATCTTCCCACTGCTTCCCAATTTGTAACATTGTTTATTCAGCATGTTGTTAAATTGCATGGTATTCCTAAGGTTGTGATTTTAGATCGTGGCCCTCAGTTTGTGTCTCGCTTTTGGAAATCCTTCTTGACCCGTTTGGGGGTGGATTCTCGTCTGTCCTCCAAGTTTTTTCATCCAGAGACGGATGGTCAGACAAAGGCTAAATCAGGACCCGGAGCAATATCTGTGGTTGTATTTAATGGATCAGGAGGGTGAATGGCCATCATTGCTTAGTACCGCAGAGCTTGCTTACAATAACTCCACTCATTCGGCTACAGGTTTTACCCCCTTCTATTTGAACACGGGTAGACATCCAAATATGATCTTTGGGAAGAGAGAGGTTGAGGTTCCAGCAGCAGGGAAAGTTCTCCAGAGCTTGCAAGAAGCTTATCAACTAGCTACAGAAAATCTTACTAAAGCTAAGAAGCAGTACAAACTTCAGGCCAATAAGAGTCATAGGGAGAGTCCTGTATTTGAACCTGGAGACCGGGGGTGGATTTCAACTCGTCATATGAGAGGAAATCGAAAGTTTCAACCAAGATTTGTGGGACCCTACTCCGTGCTAAAAATGGTAAATCCAGTAGCTGTAAAGATAGATCTTCCCAAAAGATTGAGAATTCATCCTACCTTTCATGTATCGTTAGTAAAGCGTAGTCCTCCAGAACTTAGACAGAGTTCACCTTCTGTTCCTGTTCAGGTACAATCTGAGGAGGGATATGAAATCAAAATAATACTGGATTCCAAGAGGAAGGCTGGTAGGTTTTTATATTTGATTGATTGGAAAGGTTGTGGTCCCGAGGAGAGTTCCTGGGAACCAAGTTCTAATGTTCATGCACCCAGATTAGTGAAAGAGTTTCACAAGACATTTCCACAGAAGCCTAGAGAGGGGGTTTTGGTGGGGGGTACTGTCAGGACTGATCAGGTGGGCCCTTGTAACACTCATAACACTCCCATCTTTAGGATTAGGAAAGGCTACACAGTTTTGCATTCCCCTTGGGGGTGGACACAAAGACCTACCAAGGCTTTTACTAATGACCTTTAGACACAATTAGTGTCGCCTTAAATTCCTCCCCGATATACGCTTCTGCATGCAGTTAGCATTCTAGTCTTTTTCCTCAGTAGACGGTGATTATGTGGAGCGCTAGCGCTTTGATTGCTGCGCACTTCAACCGTCGCGCTGGGCTGAGAAGCAGCCTTTTCCTCAGCCTGCGTCCTAAATAGATTCCTGAATTTCCTGTGAGCTTCCAGTTTAGTCAGACAGCCTTTTCGGGACTTCGCTCGCATTCCTGTACTTTCATGCGAGGAAGGGTCCGAGTTCTACTGTCAGGTAGCAACGTCAAAAACGCTCTCTCTCTCTCTAAGCCAGTAGAGTGTTAGAGAGTTCCGGGGTAAGAATTTTCTTTATATTTCCCTGAGAGTGAATATTTTTTCATTATCGTCGAGCAAGCTTGCGAGGTTAATTCCTTTTTGCTCAGCTGCAGTTTGTGTATTTTGCGGCGAGTTCTACAAGACTCCGAATACTTACCTGCGCACAAGAGTATTTTAATAAGCCCCTGCTTCACTCTGCAGATAGTGCGCCAGCATTTGGATTTACATGTGCAGCATAGACTCTAGTATATTCTCACTTGTTCAGTCATTTTTGGTACCAGCGTTCTCAGGTCTGAATACATGAGAAAGACCGCCTCAGTTCATCTATGTAGATATAAATATATATATATATATTTGTACTTACCGCCAAATTCTATTTTGGAACCATCTTCAAGTCTCAGCAATCTGTTATAGCAGAAGAAGAGAGTTCTGTTCAATTGATATTAATTCATTTAGTCATTCATACTTCTGACAAGTTCTGGTGCCAGTACAGAGAGAGGCAAATTCCCGAACACATTCAGGTACTACAGGTTTAGTGGGGAGGTACAGTGTATGGGTGAAGTTGTTAGGATAGAATTAACTTTTGCCTTTCCTTTCCAGAAAGTCTAACCTAGAAATGAAGAAAGCGGAAGACTTCAGTGTGGCAGTCTCTCTTGTTTGTTGTCCCATTCCCCTTTCCCCCGTATCTCAGTGTCCAGCTTAGACTCGGTTCTGGGGTGTAGGGGAGTTGGGAACTAGCATCACAATTCACCTTGGCTGTACTGTTCCTGCGGAGCCGCAATTTCAGGTACTGCTTCTTGACAGTATCAACCAAAAATTCCTTAGTCAAGCCATGCAAATCTGCGGTGACAAAAGGACCACACTGATCTACAGGTTTCAGAACTGGTCCCTGCCTCTGTCCCTGGCTGTCCTAGCTGTAAGACATTCCTGTCTCTTCATCCATGTCATAATCATACTGTCCATCACGAGGGTCATCATAGTAATTATTATCGGAACAACCCTGTGAGACCGCAGCACATTGAGCCCTATCGGTCCCTCAACCTCGTCCCCGAGGAACTTGCCCCCAAGGGACTTCCACCTTTTGTAAAAGAACTGGACACTCGCTACACCAATGACCCTCTTCCTCAAAATAAGCACAATGATTTGGGCCCAAAGGAGTCATGGTGGACTTCCTACTAGTGAGTGGAAGAGCAGGACAAACACGTCGTCCAACGTTTCCTCTATACGCTTACTGCTACAGCACCTTCATCTTTTAATCCTTATTCCTTTTATCTGTATTTTCTTTCTCTTCCTGATCTCAATGCTCATAATATTGAGCCATATTCAAAATAACAGAAGGGAAAGAGGTGGTCCAGGTACTCTCATACGCCTTCAAATGAGTTGCAATTTCGGGAAGTAGGTTAGAAACAAACGGCCACGGCAATTCGGCATTGCCCTCGTATATTTGTGCCACATGTACTAAACATTATGGGGCCAAGACCATGCTTCACATACATATCAAAATCAGGAGGCACCGGCTGAGCTTCTTCCAATCGAGCATCTGCAGAACAACAGTGACAGCACAAAGAAAACAGTTTACTGATACCAGGCATTCTCAAAAGAAAACAAATTTGCTATTTATGCCTGACAAAGCATTCGCAAATGCTTTTATCCCAAAGACGGTCCTCCGACCATACCAAATTCAAACTAAAATGGTACCATATTCATGAAGAACGAAAACAAAATCACCTGATATATGCAGGTCAAGCAAACTAATTATCTACTGCCAACTCTTCAGACCAAACTGTCAGATTCAGGGGTTTCGCAGTTCAGGACTCCAGTCAGGATGACCACTGGTTGTGGCACCATCCGGCAGGATGAAAGGGGCAGCTGCAAGCAATCAATGCTCCTCATACAGGAATTCCTGGACTGTCTGTCTGACCCAACGATGGCCTTGATCTCCCCCTCGTCCTCGAAAGGGGATGGGTCACTCACCTGAAGGAGTCCCTGTCTGGGCGCCAACTAATGAAGTGGCCTGTTTAGGGTCACCCAGGTCACTCACGACCACTTCTAAGCCTTGCATACCAAATGAAGAGTCAGGCAGACAGAGAATGTAAACCGATATCTGCTTATTCAGGTACACTCAGAGTGGAGCCCCGTCCGCCCAGTCGCTTAGGAGTGCTGCAGAGGGACTAACTTCTGCAAGCCTATAGATACATTATTTACATTTCAGAACCAATGAAGGCACTCCCACTGTGGGATTTTCCAAGCAGATGCAGCAAAACAGTGAAGGACAGAAAATAAGTTTTGATTCTGAGGCCAGGCACACACTCTATTACTCAAGGTTGCTTTGCCCGTGCCTGCCAATAGACAAGTGGGAGAAGGCCTCTATCTAGAAGGAAAGGCATGTGTTAATAAGAACAGTGTATTCATTAGTGAAGCAAAACTTGGCCTTGAAGAAACAACTCAACGGAGGCTTTTTCTCAGCAATAGCAAAGAATAGGTTTCGATTATAACTCAAAATGGCACTGACATAGAAAACGCCGTGGTGAATGCTAACATTCATAGAACAATGCGCAAACATGAATTTTTCTATTTCTATTCTAACAGAGCGCTTTGTGAGTTGTCCATGCAGTTTTTAGTATGTCCCTTGCCTCGATTGGTAGCCAGGTTAGTTGTTTGACTGTAGGAGTGATAAGTTCAAAGGGCCTTTCCCCTGATATAAGTCTAGTCACAGCATAGGGAGTGGCTTTCTGTGGGGCTAGGTAAGATTTTGGGGGGGCCTTAACCCTTGCGTTGCTGTAGTCTAACTTGAGTAAGACTAAGGATTGCACCACAATCTTTAAGTCTTTACTAGGGAAGAAGGGTTTGTCTTTTATTAAAATGTTTTTAGCATGTAGAAAGGGTTTTTTGAAAAGGCATTGATGTAGTCTTTCATGCTTAGGTGGGAGTAATCCCCAAGGATTTAACAGAGTTGGAGATTGACGGTTTGCAGTGTAAAGCTGTGAGGTTGTTGAGTCAGCAGTCTACGGGAAAGGATTGTTCTTTTGGGATGAATAAGAAGGAGTTCCATTTTTTCTGGGGTTGGGTTTGAGGTGGTTGTTAGTGAATCAGGCTTGAACTTCGTGAAGATTGTTAAGTAGGTGCTGGATGTCTTTGACTGACGAAATTTCATGTAGAGTTGGGTGTCTTCTGCATATGGATTGTAGTCTATGCTAGCAAGCCTCAGGATCATTGCAAGTTGTTCCATATAGAGGCTTAATAGTGTAGGAGACAGGATTGATCCTTGTGAAACTGGTGTTGATTTTAAGGTTGAGTTGTTGTGCTTGATTATCTGCGAGTGTTGGCTCAGAAAGGAGGAGAACCACTGGACGACAGTCCTGTTGATGCTTGCACGTTGTGAAAGTGTGTTAAGGAAGATGCTGTGGTTGACATGGTTTAAGGCGGCTGAAATGTCTAAGAATACTAGGAGGCAGGCCTGGCCATCATCCAAAGATCTGTGTAGGTCTTACATGGTGTTCAGTATAGCAGTCTCTGTACTGCAGCCTTTCCTGACCCCAGATCAGAAGGTGTCAAGCAGGTTGTACTTTCAGATCTGATTCTTGAGTTGAACAAGCGCATATTTTTTCCATTGTTTTGGTAAGGAGTGGGAGGTTGGTTCTAGGTCTGAAGTTGTTAGTCATTCTGCTCGGCATCTGTTTTTTTTATGGGGGTGAGTTTAAGGGGAGCTGGCATGGAGCCGCTTGATAGAGAGTAGTTGATGATTTTGGTCCAAATCAGTGAGTTGTTGTGCATGAGATCTTTCACCATCGCAGCTGGGAGGGGGTTAGAGATGTGGGATGCCGGCTTCATGTTGGAAAGTAACTTGAGCACTTCTTCTGCAGGGGTATAGTTGAATTTAGACCAAGTTGTATTGTTTTTCATTTGCAGGGGGAGGAGGTTGGTGAGCTGAGTTTGAGAGAGGGGAAGCATCCAACCATTGACGGTAGGGCTATGGATGATAACATTTCGCCTGGGGCATCTTTAGGGCAGGATGGGAAGGTGGATGGCTAAAGAAATAGTTTAGTGTTTGATATGTTTTCAGCAAAGAATGTGGTGAATGCTTCACAGCCCTCTGGAGAGTTGTTGCTTGAATGCTAGAAGAAAGAGTAGGTTTGCTGTTTGATGGTAAATAGGTCTTTTGGTCTGTTCCTACACCGGTCAAGTTGAACTCGAAAGAAGGTGGATTTTTCTTTGAAGAGGTGTTTTTTTGTATTTTTGGTGTTTAGCCCAGAGAAATGAGAGATTGGATTCGGATGGTTGTTGTCTCCAATTTCTTTCCACTAAACTGAGTTGTCACCTTTCATTGTTGAGGTATTTGTTGAACTAGTCTCTATGGGGGATCTTTCTTGCATTCCAGGGGGGCAATTGTTTTTCATAAGTTCTATAATTTTTGTGTTGTAGTTGGCGAAGAGGTCATCGGCGGATGATAGGTTGGGGGGAGTTAGGACTTGGGCACTGACAAGTGGTCGCTCCTCCTGTTAGATGTTTCTTACCCAGCGCTTGGGACAGCTTCATTGGAGTGAACGATGATGGATGGAATTTAGATAGTAGAGAATTCGATAGTGATTTGACCAGTCGGATGGTAGGATAGAGCGCAGAGATAGCACTTTGTGCTTGGAGATGATTGTGCCAAGGGTGGAGCCCGTGTTGTGAATTTTCTTGTCTCTTCCAAGAGGGTGGTGAGGGCTTGTACTGTGGGACCAGCGGCAGCAGCTGCAGGTAAGAGGCATGGGACAGAGTGGCCAGGTGAGGGAGGAGGCAAAATTAAATATTTATTTAATTTTCCCTTGTGGTCATCTCTCAAAATCCCCACTCACCTGCCCCACCGCTCTTACCTGCAGCTGCCGTTGCTGTGTGGGGCCTTTAGTGTTCATTAGGTGCAAGTTTAGGTCTATTCAATGTTGGTGCTGTCTTTTGATGAGGTTTGCAAAATTAGGCCTGCTAGGTCTTCAAGGAGATGTGAGTTTTTGCCAGGAGGGAGATGGATGAGGTGGAATTTGGTGGGGTTTAGTCCATTTGTGGAGAGTTAAGCTCCTAGATATTCAAAGGTAGGGCGTTCGGGAGTGCTGAAGAGAGTTAGACAGAGATCACTTTTGTGTATATTGTTTACTCCGCCACCCCTACCACCTTTGCGGTTGCTGCCACTGATTAAGAAGGTTGGGGGAGATCAGGTCGATGTAAGGTGATGAATAGTAAGAAAGGTAAATGAACCAAAAAAATACTTCCAGTGTAATATTACACTGCAAGCATGCCCTTTTATAACCAACACACAATGTTTCATAAAGATGACTTTTCTTCATGTGAGCTAGGTAATGCTGAGTGGCAGAGTTTTCCTGCAATAGGCTTCATGAGGTGAGGTGCAGACCTTGTCCAGGCTGCTCATCTCAGCCAAAGAGACGAATCTCAGCTTAAGGTCAGCATCATCATTCAAGTACTAGGCACATTAGTCTGTGCTGTGGCGGCACTGGAATGTTTTCCAGTTCTTTCCTGTAGCTGAAAACGTAATGGCATGACACCATGGATAGCCTGTGTAGTTATCCAAATGAAATCTTGCATACTGAGTCATTGAGTCAATTCAACTGCTGCTGCTGTTCACCACAGCCAAGACCCTATGTCCGACTAAGCAAAACATCTATTAGGATGCAGTGTGATCATTAGGGACGAGGTAAACAATTTGAACAGCCACTTTTTTGAGGCCAAGGCACTGTCCCTCTTAAAGCATATTTCACGTATTTGTTTCCTAGTGGTGAAAGGCCAAACAGGCAAGTGTCCCGCTTGCAATCGAAGCAGGCTGGACTAGGGGAAAACACCCATAAAGTAGATACATCTGAGAACCCATAGTATAGGTTGTCCTAAACAACTAAATCACACCCTGCTCATCAAAATGTCTTTCTAGGCTGGGTTCTTCGCAGGGCAGTGGCTTGGAATAAACAATTGTCAAGGGTAGCAGGAACGCTGCCAAAGATACAGTAATTATACTAACATCCACGCAAAGAGTTTTCAAAGAGAAAAATGAAAATAGTGGGAACTTTAGGTTTGGAAACTGGCACCTTTTTGAGACAGTACACAGTTTGAGCTTCCCTGTAACCTTCATGCTCTGGGTAACAATACATGGGTACTCTACCAAACAGTGATACAAATGGCTGCCAAAACTGAACTGTCAATTTCAGGGTGCTACAGCAGTTAAGGGGTGGAATTGGCAACTCACAATCCACCACCTGATGTGGACCGAAACCCTCATGTTGTGGGAACCTCCAGGACCAGCGGAACTCAATAGTCTGAAATTGGACAGTTTTGAGAAAGTGGCCAATGCTCCCCCACCTCAGGGAAGCCGCATGCATTGCGGTTTCTCCAGGCCAGTGCCTATATCCTTTGGGGTCTTGTTTATAGCCTTTCTTCTATATTGGAACAATTATGGACGTCTGCCTAGAGGTTGGAATACTAGTGTTCATGGCAGCTTTCAGAAATATTGGTTATAATAGGCCCCCAAAATTCGATGTTAAATTTATACAAATCCAATGGAAAACAATCCAGACCAAGGGTCTTGTAGGACAAATATCATTAATGGCATCTACACCGTCCTCCTACACATCATCAGTGCCATCCAAATTGAAAGGATATTGCTAAAATGCTTCACCCAGCTGTCCGTGCTAATGATGGTGCCATGCCCATTTGAATGCAAAAACAACAAGTGATGGACCGAATGTGGATCAATGTCACACATTCCCCCAGTCAAAAGATCTGGGCCCAAATCCATCGTTTTTTTGCACTCCACACCACCCTGGGTTAGACAATAGCGATATGCAAATCAGCTCTGACCCTGTTGCCCCATGGGAACAGTCCAGTCCGAACTACAAAAGCCATGTCCTTCCCAGAACGGAATCAAGCATCCGAGGACCGGACCGGTTTCGAGGTAACACCTCTCATCAGCCCGGCTAGCTTGACTCCAAGTGGTGTGGAGTGCCTGGGACCCACGTCTGGGCATCCCCAGCGCACTTAGGGCGGCAATTGCAAAAACAACAAGTGATGGACCGAATGTGGATCAATGTCACACATTCCCCCAGTCAAAAGATCTGGGCCCAAATCCATCGTTTTTTTGCACTCCACACCACCCTGGGTTAGACAATGGCGATATGCAAATCAGCTCTGACCCTGTTGCCCCATGGGAACAGTCCAGTCCGAACTACAAAAGCCATGTCCTTCCCAGAACGGAATCAAGCATCCGAGGACCGGACCGGTTTCGAGGTAACACCTCATCAGCCCGGCTAGCTTGACTCCAAGTGGTGTGGAGTGCCTGGGACCCACGTCTGGGCATCCCCAGCGCACTTAGGGCGGCAATTGCAAAAACAACAAGTGATGGACCGAATGTGGATCAATGTCACACATTCCCCCAGTCAAAAGATCTGGGCCCAAATCCATCGTTTTTTTGCACTCCACACCACCCTGGGTTAGACAATGGCGATATGCAAATCAGCTCTGACCCTGTTGCCCCATGGGAACAGTCCAGTCCGAACTACAGTCAAGGAGTCAAGCTAGCCGGGCTGATGAGAGGTGTTACCTCGAAACCGGTCCGGTCCTCGGATGCTTGATTCCGTTCTGGGAAGGACATGGCTTTTGTAGTTCGGACTGGACTGTTCCCATGGGGCAACAGGGTCAGAGCTGATTTGCATATCGCCATTGTCTAACCCAGGGTGGTGTGGAGTGCAAAAAAACGATGGATTTGGGCCCAGATCTTTTGACTGGGGGAATGTGTGACATTGATCCACATTCAGTCCATCACTTGTTGTTTTTGCAATTGCCGCCCTAAGTGCACTGGGGATGCCCAGACGTGGGTCCCAGGCACTCCACACCACTTGGAGTCAAGCTAGCCGGGCTGATGAGAGGTGTTACCTCGAAACCGGTCCGGTCCTCGGATGCTTGATTCCGTTCTGGGAAGGACATGGCTTTTGTAGTTCGGACTGGACTGTTCCCATGGGGCAACAGGGTCAGAGCTGATTTGCATATCGCCATTGTCTAACCCAGGGTGGTGTGGAGTGCAAAAAAACGATGGATTTGGGCCCAGATCTTTTGACTGGGGGAATGTGTGACATTGATCCACATTCAGTCCATCACTTGTTGTTTTTGCAAATGCCCATTTGAATGAACACACCTACTCTTATTGGCGTACATAGTTTTTCCGAAAGCGCCTGAATCTGACTTTGCATGTCACGGGGTAAATGATAGCACTATATATCACTATAAAAGAAAGTGTAACCCTCGTCTAGCTCATTCCTGGTCCAAGAGGGTTCGTGAGTTGAAGTCCCTATCCCCGACAGGCAGAAGTGCGGCTCCTGCACCGCAGTGTAAATGATGGTGCTATATAGTGCTGTAGCAGGAGGTGGACCCCTTCTCCTCTGGCCATTTCATAGTGCAGTGCCTTCTGTCACTCAGAGTCCTAACCAGCAACAGGCTGATGCACTTCTTTAAACTTCGTGGCTGAGGGTAGGTAACCAATGAGCCGAAATCATGTAAGGGGAGCGAGAAAATTGAAATAGGACTCAAATAGTTTAATTTTCAATTTGGACAGTCTAGCTATAGAAGAGGAAGGTAGAACCAAACAGAGCATTACAGTAGTCCCTGCGGGAGAGAATAGCCATGGTGACCACAGTTTGAGGCACAGCAAAGGGCTGGAGTGGGTTTTTATAGCAGTTGAATGGTGGAAAAAGGAGGATGAGATTGTGCTAATCTGATAGGAGACATTGAGTAAATGGTCAAAGTAGAACCTTAAATACCTGATGTTGGGTATCAGAGTCACAGGCCATCATTTGGGAGACCGGATGGAAAGTTTCTTGCCTACTATAAGAAGCTCTGTATTAGTTGGTAATTACAACTTGGCAACCTCTAGCAAGCAAGAACAAATGTTTACTGGAGAGATAGCTGCTGAGAATCTCGTCAGAGTAGTATCCGATTGCTGTCACCATATGCCATGAATGCGAGGCCAAAGGAGCAAATAAGATTAACCAAAAGGTAATCTATTGATTAGACCGGATTGGCCTCAGGGGAAGGGCAATGCCTGACCAGCTAAAGAAGGATATGTTGGGAGGAAGCTGAATGGCTTAAGCGCAGTCATTCAAATACAAGCAAATCCAGGCTAGAGGGATATCTGCACTGCCAATATCCATGAAATGAGATAGTTTGATCTCATGAGATACTGTGCCACAAGCAGCTGGCAAATCTGAGTACCATGGTGGCAATACATCCCTGGTCAGCCTTTATCCTTAGATAATCTAAAGTGGCCCCAGGGCCTTTTCCGTACTGTGGGAAGAGGATGAAACCCCGATTGATAGGAATTGAGGATGTTGGCTTCCAGAAATTTTGACAGCTGGTTATTTGATTTCTTTCAAGAATCTTGATCTGGAGAGGAAATAGGTCTATTGGGAGTAAATGCCGGACAAGGATGGAACTGCAGATTATATTTTTTAGAGAGGAAACATAAGTGTATACTTCTTATCTGCTGTTACTGTGGAGTATAAGGAAAGGTATCATATTGCTCTTGTTAAATAAGTCCAAATGTGTTTGGAATAATTTGCAGGATGTTCATGTCACAATGGTCCAGAGGGGAGCCAGAATTGATTGATGTAAAGTGATGCAGTTTGAGTCCAAAAAATTAGGGTAAAGTAAGGTGAGCTGAGAAAGGTCATGATTGGCGGGGGTGATGCAACAAGTCCTGTGTGAGTGGAAAGCCTCCTTAAAGCCTAAAGAACAGCCGATATTGACAACATTGTAAGAGTGCACTACATTGTGATTAAAATGGGTCAATGGATTTATTGCATCAAGTGATATTGGGAAGCAAAATTACTAATTTTAAGATATCTTTAGTATTGTTAGAAGCAGTGGAAATCTTCTAGGCATAATGAGAATGTCTAAGATAGTGAGCCTCTTGTGTTCCTTAAGAATGAGGAGATGAAGATTGTGCTTGGATAAGGAATAACTACTTCTTAGGCTTTTTTCTGTCTCTTTAGAGCAGCCTTTCAATTCTTTAAGGTCCAGAGTATACCAATTAAGTCAAAGAAGTGATGATCAAAGCACTCACTTGCTTTCTGATCTTCTTAAAGGAAGACAAAGGGAGAGTTTGTCCCTAAGAAGTGAGACTTTGAAATTTGATGGAGTAAGTGTATACTAGCGCTTTTGTGCTGTAGAAGAATGTGAAACCGTGGCAGAGAGTAGATACTGGTCAAAAACTAGCACTTAATGATTTATCCATACCAATAGAGGAGCCTGGTGAAATGGAATCTGGTCATGTGGCGCAAGAAATATGTTGATAATTTGCCTGGTGGCATGCCGTCTGATTGCTAGTTGAGAAATACCTGAGACCGAGCAAGAATTGCGTAAATGATGGGACTCGGGTGTGGACGACTGATCAACCTTGATTGTTGATGTCTTGGGCTATTATTCCTCATAAGAAACTCAGAAGAAGTGGAGTTAAAAAGTCTGCAGAAGTATTAAAGCTGGTGGCTGAGCCTGGTGGGCTATAGACTAAAGGCTTAAGCGTGCTAGAAGCTTAAATCATACCCTTAAGGCTGAACATTTCTGAGTCAGGAAATAGATCAAAATGAGGTTAGGACAAAACTATAGAACATTTAAAGAGTATGGCAAAACCTCTGTTGTTTTTAGGCATGAGAAATGGGTGGAGTAATAGTGTGGAAGAGTTGTAGGTGCCCAAACCATGGGTTGAAGCATTGAGTCTCAAATCAGTGATAAACCGAATATCTAAACATGTATTGTCCACCGAGTGATTAATTTCCCACACATTTTTTATTAAAGACTTGATGTTAATCCGAGCAAATTGATAAATGTATATCTGGGGAAAGGTATGAGGTGTGGCTACACCTGAATAAGCAGAAGACATTTTGCGGGGAGCACGCAGGAAGAGGAGCACTTGCTTTAAGACTAACTATAAAGGGTGTCCTAGTATCCTGTAGCAGATGTGGTCAGCTTTAAGTAGGACAAACAGACAACATTTAGATGGAAAATTGAGGGTGAGCTTTTGGAACAAGAGTGGACAAGTCAAGGAAGTAGCCCAACCCAGAGAAGAATCGACACCATGGTTGGCACCTGTGTTCACTATATACTATTCTGTCTAATTGCATGCAGGTGATAAGAACACACATTCCTTGGGATGCTGTATGCACAAAACAAAGTGTGCTGCATCATTGTGATTTGATTTATACAACACTATATCCATCACCTTGTAGTTATGCCATTATTTATTGCCGAACAACTTACTCATATGCATGATGTCCGACGTTGGAAAGTCTCACACACTGTGCACATGCCCTGCATTTAAGGCTTATCAAGACCAGCCACATACTTGTTTCTTCCCAAGCAATATGCATTATAATATTGTCTGCATTGACACAGGACGTCTTGCTTTCTTCATACACATCCGCACTTGCTACTACCATGAATGATTTGCTCTTTGCTGCACCTACAGATACGCTGGTTTTGATACTGAGTCCTTGTGTTCTCAATATCCTAGTATGCCACATTGTGAGGTACTACATGTGTTGCACATGATGAAACAAGTATGTAGCGGGCCTTCATAAGCCTTACGTGCACAGCTTGTGCCCCGTGTGTGAGTGTATCCAGTGGATACACTCACACACGGGGCATATGCCATGTGTATAAGGCTTATCAAGGTCCGCCACATACTTGTTTCTTCCCAAGCAATACACGTCATAAGATTATTATCTGCATGGACACAGGATGTCTTGCTTTCTTCTAAATACTTCGTACACATCCACGTTTGCTACTTCCATAAATGATAGTCTTTCCAGCACCTACTGATATCCTGGTTTTGATTACTCACTTTGCCAGCCTATGGGTGAAATAGATTAGGTGTGCCTGACTATGAACTGTTTTGTTGTGCCTTTCAGCTTCTATGGGTGCATAAATGGTTCTCAAATAGTCCTTCACCCATAAGTATCTGAACATTTTATCTACTTTCCCACTGAGTGACCTAACCAGAGCATTTATTGGTCCCCGTGCTAAGCAAAATAAGTTACCAACGTTACTGAGAATAGCAAATTGTTGTTCGCGCAGATGCTGCATTTGGACTGGAAAGAGAACCTCCCAGTCACTCAATCTACTGATAGAAGAACTCTCTGGGATGATTTTTCATCATGGACAAAACAACTAACCACAGACAGCAGGCTGGAGTTTTTACTGTGGCACACTTTTTTTTATGACTTGGGCACAGAGTCATTTTTCTGCTATGAAGTGCAAAGACTACCAGCGGGACAGCTCATGTTATGCAGAAGAATAGTAAATGAGATCTTCTCTATATAGAGTGTGGAAGCTCAAGATCCTCTAGGACATGCAGTTGTGCATCACTTACCTAGACTAGGGAATTTTAAGAAAATAATATTATTTTAAGCCCTCACTAAATTGATGGAAATTACTCTAATGTATTTGAAGGATAAATGGGCGACCAACTTTGGTTGGATTGGATATATTAATGGATGGAAACTAATACTAAGCTATGCTCCTGAGATCTTGAGACCCCTGGAGATTAGCAAGGTGTATCTAGCCCTCCTACAGCAGATGTAATTCTCTAACATTAGATTCTATCACAATGCATGTTCACGTAGCATAGTACCAAAATTTAGGGCAGTGGTGCCTGATTTTTTAATGGAAATGACAGCCAGAAAAGACTTCTCAGGCTGGAGCTAGGCATATTCTGCTTAAGGCCTCTCCTCTAAAAATGGAAATTTGCTAATGAAATTCATGGGCTTGGCACTGGTTTTAGGAAAAAGAAACATTGCTATGGCCAGGAAATTAACTAACACTCCTGCACAAAATAGCTGGGTGAAAGCTGCCCAAAACAGGACCAAACTTCAGAATATGACTTTACATATGGAGACAATGATGAGCAAATCATGCCATTTGTTGGCCCAGGGATAGGATGAATGGAGAACTTTGAAGAGGAAAATAATTAAAATAATACAAGGGAAGGATTGCATGCCAGAAGACAGTACCACTAAAGAGATGGCTAGTTCCTTAGAGGGTGCTGCTCCATATCCCGAGTCACTGATGAGATTTTAGTTTTCAGCATCTAGAGAATCTTGCCTCAGATGACCTAGCCTCTCATGATAATTCCTAACCTGACCGTCCGTGGTTAAATTAAATGCCTGATCTAAGTGTGCAAGTTTAATTTAGAGATGATAGTTTGGTACATTATTATGATTTTTGGAAAATGTGATTGTTAGACTGGGCTTTCTCTGCAGGGTTAATCCCAAACTTTTTGCCTCTACCCTCCACATTCCCTGGATTTGTTTTTGTTTGCCTTAGGACTCTGTGCACTTTACCACTGCTAACCAGTGCTTAAAGTGTTTGTGCTTTCTCCTTTAAATATGGTAGAATTGTCTTATACCCAGTTGGCACATTGAGTTTATTTGTAAGTACCTAAAGTGGAACTACATGTACCCAGGGCCTGTAAATTAAATGTTACCAGTGGGCCTTTTAGCGCTCATTGTGCCACCAACTTAAGTAGCCCTTTAAACCCGCCTCAGACCTACCATTGCAGCCCATGTGCGCAGTTTTAAACTGCCATTTCCGCCTTTTGAAAATAAATATTTTGCCAGGCTTAGACATGCCTTTTTAATACATATCTCACCCGTAGGATAGGCCCCAAACAGCCCACAGGACAGGGTGCAATGTATTTAAAAAGTTGGACATGTCATTTTAAGTTTTACATGTGCTGGCAGTGAAAAACTGTTCCATTTGTTTTCTAGGCCTGGGCGGTAAATTCCGTTCCGCTCGCAGTATTTGGGTAATTTTGCTTTCCGCGGAGAACGCGGGATTGCCCATAATTCCACGATCCACGGCTTCGTGGAATTTTTTGCTTGTTTGCGCTTTCAAAATGCCTGTTCGTAAGATATTTCCCCCGTGCACACAAACAAATTTCGCGAATAGGAAAAAAGCATAGCGAATGGGCGGAACAAGCAATTTCGCGTGTTCTTGGAATTCTGCATGCTCGCAGAGATTTTTTACTGTTTTGCGGAGCTTTGCGGAGTGCGACTAAACAAATGCCGCCCACCCCTATTGTTTTCCACTACCTCCAGGTCTCCCTCTCCCATAGAATAATATTGGAGTTACCTTATTACTTTTAATAAGCTGTAACATCCAAATGGGAACAGCGAAACAGCTCATGTTTGGTGTCTTTGGAATTGTAGGAAAAATCCTCTTTTATCGTAAAGTGGGATTTTAAATAAAAATCTGGAAAAATGCCACCTTTAGAAAGTTGACTTTTTCCTGCCCTAGCCATTTAGTTCTTGCGGTACAAAAGGGGGTGGTGATGGACGGAGCATCTGAATCAATCAAACACTCACACCCAGTCGAAAGATCTGGGTTTAATCCATCACCGTTCTTTAGCCCACTCTGCCATCCCAGTTCAGACATGGCTATATGCAAATCAGTCTGACCCTGTGCCTCATGGGAACAGTCCAGCCCGAACTGCCAAGCCATGTCTTCCCTGGACCGGAAACAAGCTTCCGAGCCGGTTTCTGGCATTCCAGCCGTCTTCAGCCCAGCTTGCTTGAATCCAGTGGCAAAGTGAGCAAGGGACTCACGTCTGAGCATACCCTGCCACACTTATGGCGGCCAAAAGCAGTACAAAAGGGGGTGGTGATGGACGGAGCATCTGAATCAATTCAACACTCACACCCAGTCAAAAGATCTGGGTTTAATCCATCACCGTTCTTTAGCCCACTCTGCCACCCCAGTTTAGACATGGCTATATGCAAATCAGTCTGACCCTGTGCATCATGGGAACAGTCCAGCCCGAACTGCCACCCCCTTTTGTACCGCTTGTACCGCTTTTGGCCGCCATAAGTGTGGCAGGGTATGCTCAGACGTGAGTCCCTTGCTCACTTTGCCACTGAATTCAAGCAAGCCGGGCTGAAGACGGCTGGAATGCCAGAAACCGGTCCTCGGAAGCTTGTTTCCGGTCCAGGGAAGACATGGCTTGGCAGTTCAGGCTAGACTGTTCGCATGAGGCACAGGGTCAGACTGATTTGCATATAGCCATGTCTGAACTGGGGTGGCAGAGTGGGCTAAAGAACGGTGATGGATTAAACCCAGATCTTTTGACTGGGTGTGAGTGTTTGATTGATTCAGATGCTCCGTCCATTACCACCCCCTTTTGTACCGCTTTTGGCCGCCATAAGTGTGGCAGGGTATGCTCAGACGTGAGTCCCTTGCTCACTTTGCCACTGGATTCAAGCAAGCCGGGCTGAAGACGGCTGGAATGCCAGAAACCGGTCCTCGGAAGCTTGTTTCCGGTCCAGGGAAGACATGGCTTGGCAGTTCGGGCTGGACTGTTCCCATGAGGCACAGGGTCAGACTGATTTGCATATAGCCATGTCTGAACTGGGGTGGCAGAGTGGGCTAAAGAACGGTGATGGATTAAACCGAGATCTTTTGACTGGGTGTGAGTGTTTGATTGATTCACATGCTCCGTCCATTACCACCCCCTTTTGTACCGCTTTTGGCCGCCATAAGTGTGGCAGGGTATGCTCAGACGTGAGTCCCTTGCTCACTTTGCCACTGGATTCAAGCAAGCCGGGCTGAAGACGGCTGGAATGCCAGAAACCGGTCCTCGGAAGCTTGTTTCCGGTTCAGGGAAGACATGGCTTGGCAGTTCGGGCTGGACTGTTCCCATGAGGCACAGGGTCAGACTGATTTGCATATAGCCATGTCTGAACTGGGGTGGCAGAGTGGGCTAAAGAACGGTGATGGATTAAACCCAGATCTTTTGACTGGGTGTGAGTGTTTGATTGATTCAGATGCTCCGTCCATTACCACCCCCTTTTGTACCATTTAGTTCTTGCAGCCTGCTTCTGGGTCACATGACAAGCTTATGTGTGCCTGGATAGTCTGTCACTGGCAGGATGGGAGGGCACAGTCCCACTTACACCTGAGGCTGAGTCCTGCGTTCATATTAGTCTGGAGCAGGGGAGGAAGGAGACCTGAGCACTTCAAAGTTAATCCTCTAGACATTTCTCCCACTCCAAAGAAAGCACAAGGTATAAATATTGGACCTCAGACACAAACACTTCAGTGCACCTCTGGATCTGCTGATGTTACAGTAAGGACTGCTGTTCTGCTTTGTTGCCAGAAGGACTGCCACTCTTTGTCGTTTTGGAGTCAAATTAGTTATTACCTTTTACTTTACTTTTTTAAATTGGTGTGGGATTGCTCTTTTGTTGTGAATTTACTTTGCTACTGTTAGAGGCAATGTTTAAAGAATGTGTGCAACACTTCAGATTTAAGCCTGACTGCTCTGTGCCAAGCTACCAAGGGGTGGTGCCTCGGTTACTTAGGGGTTTGCTTGTCCCTAACCAGGATTGTGGTTACTATTTGAGTAGTATTTCACCCCCAACCCGTAACTCAATTTCTTACAGTGCCCCTATTGAGACATGTATTTAGGCTCATCCTCTCCTTGAAGGATATTTGACACGTTGTTTAGAAATTGTGACTTTTTTAGGGTAACTGAAGTTTCATGTGTTTGTTTTATGCAATATTAGGACACACAGACTAAAAAACTGACTATCCTTTTTTTTTTTTTTTTTAATTTCCACAGTTCAGCAATATCAGTTAACAAACACAAGTCAAAATTGAATTCAGAATTACAGAAAAATACCAAAAAAAAGCTAATGCATTCTTGTAAAAAATTAAAGCATTGAACAAGGTGGTAAACCATAACTCGTAAATCGCATATTCATACATTCAAATGGGCATCAAAAAGCTGCCAGATATTCATTCCTAATTTACGTTTCGATGCCCCCTTTATTGCATATAGACTTAATTCTATATTAGCTAATCAATACATTTTGGCCCTCCAGAGCTCGAACCTTGGTGACTCAGGGCATAACCAGTCCCCCGCAGTACATAAGCGAGCAATGGTCCTTGCTACAAACAGTAAAGATCGATGTTTGTACAAAACACTCCCTCTTGTGACTAGACGCCCCATTTCTAGGAGCATTAAGGCCGGAGTGATAATAAACGTGACCCTTAAAATAATAGATATAAAAATTTCAATGTCATGTAGGAACCTATTCAGTTTAACACAGCTGAAAAAAATGTGCACCATATCAGCGTTGTCATCCCCACAACGAAAACATTTACCATCATAGCAATCACCCCACGTTTGCATACGTGCTGAGGTGTAATACAGTCTAAATAAAGTTTTAAAAAATTGTACTTTTAAGTTTGCTGATAAGAAAACTTCCTTTGATCTTGCAAGTGCATCTTCAATTGAAACATCAATTTCAGTTTCTCCCAATGTCGATGACAATTGTAAATTATGCTTCTCCAAATCATCTTTTCTAAATGAAATCAGTATTTTGTACAATACTCCTATTTTGCTCTGAGATTTAATGGCCTCAATCAAAGGATTAGAGATCAAATTTAATTTCCTATTTAACAAAAAATCCTGTATCTGAACATACTTAAACTGTGACTGTGGTAAATTGTATAACTTAGCCAAGTCTCCATACTGTTTGATAAATCCCCCCTCGTCATATAAATCTCCTAGCTGGTGTACTTATCTCGCCAACCAACAGCAATCCATTCACAAAATATAGAAGGGAGCAATTTAGTTGCATTCATGGGAGTGTAATAAGAAAGAGCTCCTAGGTCAATTAATTTACGTACTTTTCTCCATGTTTTTATTGCTGCATCCTAAATCTTAAACCTAGTCCTTTTGTAAAAACTCCCTTCAATTTCCCGAAATAAGCTACGATTAGCTTCTATTCCTAAAACTAAATAAAAAATAGAGCTAGTTTTTGTTATGTTGCACCCATCCTCCCTACACAATAATACACCCATTTTTTGTAGCAAACAAACATAATAATACAGGGCGAAATCAGGTACTGCTATACCAACCCTTGCAGTTGGCAGTGACATAAATCTCAAGGCTCTACGAGGTTTCCCAGGGGCCCATAAGAATTTGGAACAGAGTGCCTGTAGCTTCTGCAATTGGGGTGGCGATATTTCTAATGGTATTGCTCTAAAAAGGTATAAGACCCGCAGAAGAATATTCTTTTTTAGAATGTTCGCGCGACCAATCAAAGTGAAATGTAGCCTACCCCATCTCTCCAAGGAATCTGCAATTTTACTACATAATGATCCCGATTTGCCTCTACGACTGAAGTTATTGAGGCCCTAATCTTTACACCCAAATATGTAGCTTCAGTCACCACTTTTGGGTCGTTTAATCCCACAATGTCAGTACATACAAGTTGCGTTTTATGGACATTCAGCTTGTATTCCGACATCTGACCAAATTTCCAAGCTAGCCGTTCGGTCTCCAGTATTGCAGTAGCCGGGTCCTCAGATGTGATCGCAATATCATCCGCATATGCGAATACTGTATAGGGTATGCTACGTACAAAAAAAGGCTTAATTAACTGACTTCTAGAAATCATTTCTATAAATGGATTAATATATAAGGCAAATTTTAGCAAAATCGAACATATTCATCGCTCATCGAAAATCAGCAGATAAATTAGGCCGCTGGGCTATTGTTGAACTTGGCGGGCGATTTAGGAACTTTACTTTATGTAATATCTATGGGTCTAATTTAGACGAAGCAGCAATATTGGAAGAATTGCATACAGAGCTTGCAACATGGCCTACCCCGTTAATTATTTTTGGGGACATGAACATAAATTTAACTAGTCAGGATTTTGTGGGAGGGGCAAAAAGCTATAAAGGGCGAAAACCACAGGTGTTTAAGGCTTTGTTTAGTATAATGAAAGATCATGGCCTGATAGATGCATGGAGCACATTATTCTCGACAGACCCCGGATATACGTTTTACTCTTTTCCCCATAAAAAGATGGTGCGGCTAGATTATTTTTTTTTAGGCACCGCTTCTTTGGCCAGGGCTGGCATGCAGATTTACCCTAAAATTTCATCTGATCACTCTCCTATTGTATTAATATTGTTTGGCTGGGGGGAAATCGGTAGACCTAAAAAATTCTCCTTTGATCGTAAGCTGTGTGTTAATGATAACTTTATAGAACATATATCCAGGTGGTTAAAGGAATTTTGTGATAATAACAGGGACTCAGCTAGTATCAATATAGTCTGGGATACCTTTAAAATTTGTTTTAGGGGGGAGGTTTTGAGTTATTTCATCAAAAAAAACTTAGAAGAGAACTAGAGAATTATTACTCTGATCTGCAAAAATGAAACTGATGCATGGTATTGCAAATCAGGGTAATATTTCCGATTTAGAGGATGAGGTTGCCAGAAAAAGGGCTAAAATAACCGGGGACTGCAAGAAAGTATCTGACTCATAGAAAATTATGTCATGAGTACAGGGAGTCAGTAGGAAGATGTTTAGCTCTTAAATTGCGCATGAATGAAGCTAGTCGTAATATTGTAGCATTAAAGGACAATGCAGTGATATCCAGGTCGGACCCAAAAGAGATTTTAGCTATTTTCCAACAATTTTACACTGATCTCTACACTAGCCAACAAGGGGGGGCTGTGGCAATAACATCAACTCTGTTAGGGGAGCTCCTCAAATTAGATTCAGAGGCGGCAGATATACTGGACGCCCCGATAACGATGGAAGAATTAACAAATGCAGTGAAGATGCTAGCGATGGGAAAGGCAGCTGGCCCTGACCAGCTACCTGGAGAAATATATAAACTTTTTTTTGAGTATTTGAAGGAAACGATGTTGGATACGTTTAGGGCTGCTCAAAGTGGGCTAGCCCCCAAGTCTTGGGATGAAGCCACAATTGTAGTTTTCAGTAACAAGGGCAAAGATGCAGAGCTGCCCGGTTCATATCGCCCTATCTCACTTTTAAATTGGGATGGTAAAATATACTCAAAAAATGTGTCTATCGAGGAATGAGGTGACAATTACATGTATCTAATTTGTAGTATATATAATCTTGCCTGTTGTAATCAATGCAATTAGTAAACATATTACTGATTTACAAAAAAGCAATGGCACTGTTCAGAATGTAGAAACACAGATCCAGTCCATTTCAACTGATGCTGAAGGGGTCAGACGGAATAGTCTATTGGCCTGCTTGTTCTGGTATGGCGGACAGTGTCACAGCACAGCTCCTGAATTCATTGGAGTCTGAAATTGCATACAAGATAGTCTAAAGTGCATTTCAGTTTGAGCTATATAGCGCTTTATGAATATAATTATACGCATATAATAATACTAAAATTAATTCAATGGTCTATGGACTTATTTTACATAATTTTAATCATTACTTGACTGTGGATTATGGTCACTGGAACAGAATAACTAGGTAATGTATTGCTATTGTAACACTTGTGGTCTTCTTGTACATAACCTGTTATTTAATTTATATAAATGAGTTTAATCTCGGGTGCGTGGGCCTATTATCATGCACTTTACTAATATTGGAAAGGCTTTGGTTACATTAAGAATACTTTAAAAACAAGGACAGAAGCCCTTTATGTGAGACAAAGGGTGCATTGGTTTCTCTTCCTCTGTTCTGCAATCAAGTGTTGTAAGGCTTTTGGATTTCCATCATTATGATGATAATGAATTGACATCACTGCAGATCAGAGCATGCAGACCACGGACTGGCATAGCAGAATGCTTCCAGTGAGTGCTACAACTGATATTAAAGGGATATTAATTCCACCAACTCCACCCGGACCTTCAAAAATGACCTCAAATCTCTTCTCTTCCAAAGACACTTCCAGAACTAAAACATCCCTTTTCTTGTCCCTCAAGGAAGTTCTTTCAATATTGTAAATTTGTAATCTATGCCTGCACTATCTTCATCCTAATGTGTTTTTTGTTTTTTGTGCGACTGCCATCTATTTTATTTTACTTTTTCTTCTTTCTTGTTTGTATCTGTAACGTGTAAATATGTACAATTCTCGTCTTGTAACAAACTTGGTTCTATTGTGAAGCACTCTGACACCTTTGGGCAAAGTCCGCGCTATATAAAAAATGCATTAAATAAATAAAATAAATAAGTAAATAAAAAGGGTGGCTGGGCTTAACTCAACAGTGGTCTATGCCACTGCTGCTCAGCTCTTCTCAGGACACCACTGCTGATCAGCTCTTCTCAGGACACCACTGCTGATCAGCCCTTCTCGGGACAGTCCTCATGGTGCCCCCCAATAAGCAATGCCTGATACTGTGCTTCAGCCGCAGCAATAAGTAAGGGAGCTGTGGATGAGAGGGGAGTAGTACATGGCATGATCATCTCCTTGGAGGCAGTGCTTAATTTGTAAAAAAGAAAAAAAAAGTGCAGGGGCTCTCGCCAGCTTCCACCACACATTGCCCCTGCCATGCTGCTATGATAGTAACAACACAACTACTAACCATGGCTCTCCTACATGTGTAACAATTTAGACTATTTCAGGTCTGCAAAGCTGTACAAATGGCTCGGGCGGCAGGTAATGGTCCTTTTTTTATGTATATTAAATTAATTATTAACTATTGTTGTGGTCGTCAATAAATTAGTCAGACAGCGTCACCTTGTGACTGTCACAAGCTACTGTGATGATAATTAAATGCTGGTGCTGAACAACGAAACCACTGGCTCAAATTAAGCACTGCTTGAAGGATGGCTCTGTCAGTGATTATAGGGGCGACTTCCTCTTCCCTTCCAGAGTCTCTGCCATTAAAGACAGTTTAGAAGTGTATGCACAGCCTCGACCGGAATGGGCTTTTCGCTGATGGGCTGGAGCCTTTGGAGGCTGGTTTTGAAAGTCCCGGGACTCTCATGGTGCCTCTGACCTTTCCCGGGTCCCTGAGGTTAGTTGTTGCAGGCATGGAGAGGCTTTGAGAGAGATCGAGGAGAGGGAGAGAGAAGGCGATCAAAGATGGAGGAGAGAGAGAAGACAGATGGGGAGAGGGAGAGAGAATATTTAGATGGGTGGAAAGAGAGAGCTTGCATAAAGACTAGGAGAAAAGGACTGGTTTGATCATTTTTGCAAGGGCTGCGTTTGATTGCCCTGCCCTGTGCACAGCTTCTGCAGGGACTGCCAGTATGTAATAAATAGCACTGCAGGAGGGACATTAACATTCACAGCATGCTTGTATAGGTTTCCTACGAGACTATAGTTGCATGTCTTTTTAGTGTTAATTACATGGGAAGCTGGCACTATAATAAAAAAAGTTGTCTTTCATACTTATTAAGTCCCCTCAGCTTTGACCTGGTACCTCCATCTTAAGTAGCAGGTAATTATATTCATAGTACCCACTTCTCGCTTCCCGACCACAAATCAGTGGTCGAAGAGTGAGCTAAAGGTAATATTTCACCAAACTGTCATTAACATCAATGGGAGAGGTTTATTGAGGAAACTGAATGTATTATTGTTCAACAGGTCCAGGCAACAGTATTTATACACAACAATCTCTTTAAGAATATAGGGTTGCCTACCCCCACTGTCGATGTATAATTTTCTGTTTGTGGTGGAAACTCCTGTAGTTTTGACTTTCACCTCCCCCCCGCCCCCCCCCCCCCCCCCCACAAGAACCTGTGCATGTCCATGAGATCAGGCCCTCTCCCTTAATGGTGCAAACTGTAGTCTTGGGATAGTGCATCACCCAGTGACATCTGCCTGGTGCCTGTGTCGATCCACTTTTTACCCAGGATTTCCTCTATTTAGAGAGAATCGGTGCAGAAAAGAAAACCGTTCTCTTTACCATTGCCAGTGTCACTAAGAATCACCAGCCAAAGACATTCCAGAATGTTCCTTTGTAAAAGGAGAAGTAGTTTTATTTATTTGTTATCGTTTTTGTCATATACAGTCAAGTGCAGCATAAAAACAGCATTGAAATGCAAAATAAATATTAACATTACATAAGGAATAAAGTAAAGAACTGTCAACTAACTTAAAAGTATAACGTCATGCATACAATCGATAGTGATTGCTTTGTTAGCATTATGAAATGACAGAACATAACCAACATTTTAAGTAGAGAAAATAAACACCATCCCAGAAAAACCCTAGGAAATTTCCTTGCAAATTCTCTACACTCCTTCCACTTGCTATACACACTTAAAACTGGATCTGAACTATTGGGGTCAAGCAGAATGCCCAGTTCCCTACTGGTCCCACCATCCCAGGATGCATGGACCAGAAATAAACATATAAAGTTTACATTCTGCTTCTCTTCCTTTAAATTCAAGAAATTGTTTACGGTAACCCAAAAAATTAATAGGTTCCCCCTTGAAGCTCTGTGGGTGTATGTCTGGCTCCTCCAACTCGTGTAATATTTTCACACACAACAAATTCACCCATCTGTCCTTGTTGATAATGGTGTAAGGCAGTAGTGACCAAACTTTTTCGACCCGCGGCTCCCTTGACACATTGGTCATTGCCCATGGCTCCCCACTGTTACTTTTTTTAGAGGGTGAGGTGGCTGTAAGATCGGCCTCGGGAGTACTTACATTTTTCTCCCTGAAAATTATTGGGATGAAGCTGATGAAGGTATTATAATCATATATGCAGGGTGTTTCGTACTACTAAGGCGCGGTGCCTCTAATAAAATATTCCTAGCTACACTTCTTTGCCCATGCCTTTTTGGAATACCCTCTCAAACTTTTTTATCCCACATACAGTGCTAGATAGCACCCCTATGCATGTAGGCCCCATTGCCAAAGTGTTTCTGTGCTTGAAGATTATTTGCATGCACTTCCATTTCTACCCATGTCATACATGCCTACACACCTGTCTCAGCAGGGTGACTTACGATTTTTGAAACCACATACAGCTTTATTTTTGCTGTATGCTCCCTAAAATTGCCTCCAAATGAATGCACGTAAAATGAATTCCTCTGATTTGTTTCTTTTTAAAAGGTCCTCTTTCTTGCTTCCAAATGTTGCCATTATGCTGTATATGGTGTTTTACTTTCCTGAGCTCAAGGAGAGAGCAGACCTGTCTGGAAATGTGTGTGTACTGAAAGAAATGTGTACTGGAAGTACCTATGATTCAAGTACAAATGTCAATACTTAATAATACTAAGTGTGTTTGATAGACAGGGTAACTGTACTTTCCTGATAACTTCAATTGGTGTAAAATGCATTTGGAAAATAAACTATTAATGGGTTTAACAAAATAAATCTCGCATCTTCTGCTTACTTTGGGAGTGTTGGAACGTGGAGATCCAGTGATATATGGAGTTCATCTTCCTCGACATGACATCAATTAAGCAATACTTTTACAGCTTTAGGCATGTCACTTAAAAATCATCAACATTGTGCGTTTAAATCTAATTAGTTTAACTGAAGCCATCAGACCCTTCAACATTAAATGCATTAAAGTGCTTGGTGCGTGGCTCCCCAGGCTAAGTTTGACTGCTCCCCAGGGAGCCATGGCACACAGTTTGGGAACCACTAGTGTAAGGAGATCCAGAATCAGCAACCAGTGTTACTCATCTACACCCTCCGTAACCTCATGTATCCTTAGAATATGAGGGTTCGCTGTATCAGAACTAGAATGATCACATTCCTCTACAATACACACAACCGATTTTGATTTGCAACACACACACAAGAAGAATACCCTGTCATTCCGCATTTAGAGTATTTCTGACTCTGGGCAGGACACCTCATCATGGTCTAGATGAGAAGTACTCCCGCACCGGTAACAATTCCCTTTCAAATCAGACATTCTTGACCTGGAATTCTGTTTCCCTACATTCTTTTCCTCTTTCTTAAAATACTTCCTGGTTACTCTTCTGGTAAACTTTCTTTTTGACCATTTTAACAATGTCGTTGTCACCATCTTTTTTGATAGCTGACACTACAGCTTTGGAGCACCTAGAGTTAAGCACAGACTTGCTAATAATGGATGTGACATCTTGCAAACTAGACTCCACATGGCCTACACTGTAGGGGCAAAATATGCATCCAAACCTGCCAAGGCATGTGTGAAACCATTCAGTTAGTCTCCAGAGTGTTTTTTTCTCCATGCGATTGTACACTCTGAGACCCTCAGGCCCAAGGCAATGCAGAAGTATTTTTTTTCTCACTGTCAGGTGTCATTTCCTTACTTTCAAAAGTGTCAATGAAATTAAGAAAATCTCTCATTATTCCCACTTCGAATTATTCACCTCATCATCCTTCACCATGAAGGGTTGTGGTATGTGAAGATTCATCTAGAATAAATGCAACCATATAGAATTCAAACCGTGACCTGCAAAGCCGGAAAAATCATGGAATTTGTCTCCCCACAGTGATACGCAATTTGCGATGTGTGTATCACCAGAATAAAAGTAGTGTGCATCGCTAATTCCTGCTCAACGCTCTTCTGTTTAGGTGTGCAATCTCGCCTTTCAAACGTCAACAACGTGAAATTGAGCAGTAATTGCGGTGTCCACCCCAATTCTAGATGGAACACAACATGACGGGACGTGCTCACGCTAACAGCGAAGCTATGACAAGCGCTTGGCTGATGTGCACTATGACTGCAGCAGGGGAATGCTGAGTGCGAGATGCAGGCTGCAGATGGGTTCCCACAAGTGGTTCCCTCATGGCTGCACCCAGGGATGTAACTGTTTGTCCAGGTTAGGTCCTGCTAATGCCTGCAAAATGCCCCAGTTGTGGCCACGGCAGGGTTTGGCTTTCAAAGAATTAACCCACCAGGGGGTGTGGCTGCTCAGCGTAGCGTGATGACCGCACTGTAGAGTCACTCCAGAGTAACTGATCTCCTCCTGTCTATCTGCCACAAAAATCCGCTCCCTGAGGCAGGATTCTGCTGTCGGAGGATGCATGGACCCAATTGATCCAAGTCCAGAGTCTGTGGGACTCGAGCTACAGCTGTCGCCTGTGAGGGCCATATCCGGAGCTGACCCGGGCCACCGAGTGGAGGGTGGGGCTGCGGTGCCGCGACGTACGACGGACTGAGCCTTGGGCCTGTGCAGGAGTGGGTCGAGCTACCTCAACATGAGATCCCCAAGAAACAGAGCAGCACCCCTCCGGATGCGACAAGAGGCACAGAAGGGCCTGCTTTGGCCAGAGGAATGGCCACGGAGGTGAGGCCTGCCGGGTGGTGACTCACCAGCACAAAGGTGCGGAGAGAGACAAGCGATCGAGCAACTAGGGGTCTGGATGGACAAGAGGCCTGAATCGCCACTCAGACCCTGAGAGCGGTCGCTGACAATACTGAAGCTACACACTTCCCTGGGAGGAGCAGAGGGGACTCCAGTCAGCCCACGCCTGAGCCTGGGAAACTCCCCACACCACGTTTGGGCCCACAAACCATTTGACTGGCAAATCGAGGCACCGCCCTGGCTCCAGCTGGCAGGACTGGACCAGGGCCTGCCCTTGAGTCTTGGCGGTGGAGGCGACGGGTCCCATGGTCACCAGCGGGGAGAAAGGCACCTTTGTTGGTGACACCTGGAGAGACGACTACTTTGGCACCAAAACGGAGAAGCGCACTCCACTCTCACCATCCAATAATCATTGGCAGCGACATATAGGAGGAGCCTCGGCTGCACCACCTGCATCACACGCCCCGGTGGGGCCCCAGGGGTCAGCAACTACGCACTCCTTCGTTAGCTCGATGGCGCAAAGAGGTAGCTCTCATCATTGCGCCCTACAGGCCAACAACACACCGGTGCTCAGGTTAGAACGGTCAGTAATGTTGGGGTAAGGGCCCAAAAGTAACCCAGCAAAATAATTTGACGCTACACATTCCCCAAGGCGACACTCCAAGACCAACAGCCCAAACATAAACCAATGGGGGGAGCGGAGGGAGCAACCCCCGAACTAACTCTGAAGGACGTCATGGAGGCGATCATCGGAGTTAGAGCATCGCCGGAGGAGAAGATGGACTCAATCTCTTCGGGGGTAACTCTTATCAGGGCAGACCTCACAAAACTCTGGAAAAAAGTTAAACAAGCAGAGATCACAATGGCAACAGTATTTATGCACAACAATCTCTTTAAAAATATAGGTGTTGCCTACCCTCACTGTTGATGTATAGTTTTCTGTTTGTGGTGGAAACTGCAAACCTTTCGGGCATTCGATGAAAGTAAGCTGGACGATTATGAGGGACGCACCAGGCGCAATAACATCCGGATCCTTGGGGTGAAATTGGTGAAAGCAGATTAATTATTACTATTTTAGACATGCCACTTTTAGAAGTTGGTATTTCTGTGTGCTTATGTGTCTTTGTGCCCTGCCTGGATGTGTATTGAACATCTGGATCTGATTGACAGGAGAGAGGGGATGTGCATTCACTCTAGGCAGTCACAAGGGGGGTTGAGGTGTGCCCTGCCTTTCCTGGGTGTCTCAGCGCTAGGCTGAATAGACTTTGGCTGAATTCAGAGTAGCACAAGTAGTTTCCCTTACACCTTAATAGGCCTGGTCTGCTTTTGGAGTGGTGGGAGGGGTTGCACATGAATACGGCTGTGCCTGCCTACTACAAGGATGCCTCTATCCCCCTGTGGTGTGTCTGGGCCTGGACTGGAAATGTGAGTGGGGGTGTTGTGCACTTAAATATAGTGTATAAAGTGCTCCCAGAACGAAGACATTGGCACTATAAGCACAGGGACTGTGACCCCATGAAAGAGAGAAGGCACTGCGTGGATGGCACCTGACCAGAGGACTGCATGGAGGAACAGCCTTTGGACTGGACTGCTGGAAGTGCTGACCTTCTGCCTGTTGGGCTATGGGAAGGACTACCACTTTGCCTAGAGAACGCTTGTACTGGATTAACTGTGTGCGCCTTGCTGTTGTGCCCCAGTGATCTCCTGTGAGGGCTGCTTAAGCCCCTAGTGTATGCCAGTAGAGCGCTGGGGAGTGTTTCATGTTCTCTTTGTTGATCTCCTTGGTGGAGACAGGCTGAGCGCTGTACTTTTCACTTGAACTGGTGCCACAGGGACGCACATGAGGAGCACTGTTCAGGACGTCACTGAGCTAGCACTCGCAGTGCTGCTCTTGCCTCGTGTGTTACAATGAAGGGAGGGGAGAGCTGAGGCAGAAAGCGAACTCCCTCTTGACTTCTTGCTGTGTTTTTATTGGTACCAGTGGTCGGGGCTCTGCTCCATGGCCCTAGGCTTTCCACCAGCCCACAAGCAGTGAGAACACCCAGCTCAGCCTCTCCTCTGCGTTGTTGGGGCAATGCTCATGCCCAACAGGGGGCATGGCCCAACCACAAAGGGAAGCTGCACCCTAGCGGGCTCCTACCAGCCTAGCCAAAAGAGGAGTTTGCAAGGCGGGACATGGTCAATGGAGACTTCGCTACATGTCTCACCCACCGGGGGCGTAGTGCTGCAAGAGAAGCCCCCTAGGAAGCAGAACACATCTTGTCTCTCCCGCTGCAGCGAACCCAAGGGTGAGCATAAGGATGGAGACTTTTTTCTGTGTAAGCCGGGCCCTGAGTTCTTGGTCGATATTCCGTTGGTGATCGGCCACAGGCTTCCTTTCTGCTGTGCCCCGCCAATGAGGGCGGACGAGCTCAGGTGGGCGGTACCAAAAGTAACCACAGCACCAGCCATTGAGTGATAGGCGGGAGACCCAGCGAGGCCTCCCCACTGAAGTTGGCACTGTGGGGGGAGCCCCCAAGAAGGCCCCCCCTTCATGTGGTTTGAGAACGGGCCGCACTAATGTTTTCCTGTCCCGGGGGGCCATTTTCAGATACCACTCCGGTGCTTTTGCACCACCGTAATTACGACCTCATTTTCGGTAGTAGCTGGGCTGATGACCCAAAGGCCTATTTGACCAGGAGCACCATACACCAGGTAGATGGAGTGCCGGTTCTGCTCCTCATGATTGCCTGACCTGACTTCTTGATCCCTACGCTAAGGGGGATACATGGTGACCGTTAGGTGGCCCTTCTCTGAAGTGTCTACACTAAGGTTCATAGAGGGATCTGTGGATATTTGAGGTTATGCCCGACTCTAATTGCCTCATGTTCGTGTCCTGATATTATGATGTGATGTTGTTGGGCATATCTTCCAATTGTAAGGAAGGTGCACCTATGGGTTTCACTGATGGTTTTTATGTATAAAGTTGTTATGATGTTTTTGTAACGTGTGCACCCTAGGAGCATTGCTTCAGTGCACTACATGTGTTATGACAAATTTCCCATTTGGAAAAGTAATTTGTGTACTCTGTGACGTCATGACAAGTGCCTAGTGGCACATTGATATGTGGTTGTGATCTAATGTACTCTTATGAATAATGCAAAGTATATATTATATGTCCTTATGTGGAGTCTCTTTACTGGTGTGCCTAATGTTTCACTGTTGTGTGAGTGTGTTGTGCAAGCACTTTATACATTGCCTCTGGGATAATCCTGACTGCTCTGCAAAGCTACTAAGGGGGTGAGCAGGGGTTATCTTCCCTACCCTTGCTCTGACTAGAGTGATGTTTTCTGCCTGGCTTAGTTGCATACCCTAGCCAACCAGAAACCCATTTATAACACTTCTCTCTGATTTAAAGTGTTGCTGTTGGCTGGTGCTTTCTATATTTAACTCTTATTCATATGAACCTTTGTAGTCCCAATTCACTCTATTTGACAACCTTTGCAGTCTGCTTTGTTTCCGCTGTGTCTCATTTCTCGGAAATAGGGGGACTCCATGTTTAATGCAATGACGAAGAAGTGATAGCGACAAATCTGATAAGCAACATTGGGACTGGAACTGGAAATGACCTTACTGAATAGACCTGCAGGGCAACAAAGAGGGTATATGGCCTAACTGATAGGGCAGTCGACCTCAAATCTGGGGAACCGGGTTAGAGTCTCGGCAACGACGCTCAACATCCTGAGATTCTGGGCAAATCTCCTAATCTCCCCATGCATAACAAAAATGGATGTGTCCTCATGTAATGCAACTGGTGCTCATGTAAAGCGCTCTGATACCCGATACCTTCAGGTCAAGTTTGCGTGATATAAAACTCCGGGGAAACACCCTCCGCCCCTAGAAAATCATGAAATTGAATCGTAAAACAAAGTCAAAACTGTTAGGACGCAAACAAAAACCTCTGTTTTTGTGATATTTAACCCCTCCCACGCTCATGACAAGCTCAGCTCGTCATGAGCCACGGTTCTCGTGTGCTCATGACGAGCTGAGCTAGTCATGACCGTTGGAACGCTCGCACACGGGGATAATTCCCCTGCTGTGCTGAGCATTCCACGGAAACGGGTGTGGCTGTGACGAGCTCAGCTCGTCATGAGCACACGAGAACCGTGGCTCATGACGAGCTGAGCTAGTCATGAGCACCGGCGCTGTGCGCGCCCCCCCAGCACAGCGGAGGAATCGGCCCAGCAGCGAAAGGGTTAAAATTACTTTTTAAACTGCTCTGTTCAGGACTGGGTTGGTTTCAGAATCTGTTTTATTTCAATAAATGCCACATGGCCTTCTTGCCTTTTGTTATTTTCCTTGAGAAACACTGCATGAGTGAAAGTGTCTGCTTCTGTCCATTGCTTTTTTAGGTTTTTCCTGTATATTAGTTCATTGGAATGTTGCGCACCTAGGGGAAGACAATAGAGTGCTCCTGGCTTCTAATGGCTGGTAGAAGCCCGAAAATCAACATTCCAATGTTTTCTCATTTCACAGCTGTTGCTGTGAACAAAGGCCTCTCGAAGCCCGAGGGGGTTTAAATCCACTCTGGCTCTGAGGTATCTTTGTTTTTACAATTTAGAACATGGGGGCAGAACGCTCTAATAGCCTTAGACACCTCTGAAGGTGAAACATCCATTACAACGCAGTCACTACATTGCACTGCTTTTAAAACGCAACTGTTACAACGCAACTGCCTTTACATTGCATGCCATTACAACGCATGCCATTACACCGCATCATAAGGTAAGTAATGGAGATTTGTTTTAGGTTTAGGGTGGGTATGGGTTTTGGGGTAGGTGGAATAGTAATTTTTACCCCTATACTATCCAATACTTTCCCTACTGTTCCACTCACTGGAGTGGGAATAGTCATTTGTACCCCTACACTATCCAACACTTAGCCTTTTGTTGCCCTAAAAGTAGTATGTGTTGTAATGGAATGCCTTGTAATGGTATGCGTTGTAAAGGTATGCGTAGCAATGGTAGTTTTTAAAAATGTGTTGTAATGGCAGGTGTTGCAAAATCATGCGATGTAATGGTAGTTGGGATGTAAAAACTGTGTTGTAAATGGATGCTTTGAAATTTTTTGTGTTGCCTCTCATGCACTCTGTACGAGTTCTACTGGCCATTAAAAGCCAGCTCCCTTGTTAAAGGCCCTCACCTTCAGCCCGGGCCTTTAACTATGGAGTGGACCTTTAATGGCTGGTAGAAGGCTATAAAAGACATTCAATTCACATTGCGGAGGTTCAGTGACCACGTTATCATTTCAAATGTTCTTATTTTCAATCTTTATCTCATTTGCTCATTTTAAGCTTCAGGAGCTCACAAATTAATTTTCTAAGTAACCAGTTCAGCTTCGTTTTGCTAATTTCTATCTGTGAATTGTATTTATAGTCTTGTGTCCTCTGATTGTGCAATATGCGCTCTGATATTGCTCTTCCATGTACATCCAGCTTCCAAAACAAACGGTGCTGGCATAAACCCCTAAATTTAGTTAAAGTGGTTGCATTACCTTTTATTGATTTTGATACAGTAGAACCATAGCTGTGAATATTCCAGCAACAATGCTTTTTGTAATGCTTGCATTGCCTTGATTTCCTAGAATTGACCCAGAGGAACCAGAAATGTATGATGACATCTTACAGGTAAAGGCGCCCTTAAACACCGTGGACGGAAGTTCAGCAACAGAAGACTATCACAGTAAGTGCTGCCTTTTAAATGGTGGAATATAATAATGTCACTAGTGCACTTTATTCAAATTATAATTCATCTTGAAAAAAGTAGTGGTATCATTTGAAATTTAGGACGGCCGCTTCACAAAAATAGTGCACACTTGGAAGTCACCGAATAAAAATGACAGCCTTGCAATGAAACAGATTTTTCTAGTCTTACTTTGATACTTCGTTCATTCAATGCACTGAAAATCGGCTGCTACCTTGTATACATTTTAATAAATCTGGACATTCAACCAAGGTATAAAAGTGTCAATATGTATATGCACGTCATCTATAAAGACAATGGCGATATATATATATTCGTGAGCAAGGGAAACCTCCCGAAACGCGTCGAGTTAATTTCTGTTGCCAACTTTGTAAAATAAATCCTTGGATGCAACTTTTTGGGCTCGTGTTTTTCATGCAAACCTGGTGTAAGGAATTTTGTGTGGAGCAGCGATTTGATTAATGGGCTCGCCACCCAGCACGAGCCTCCGTCGTTAAGAGGTCGAGTCAAGGCGGCGTTCGGCGCTTGCAGAACCAAAAATGAATTATATATATATATATATATATATATATATATATATATATATATATATATATATATATATATATATATATATATATATATATATAATATTGTTTTATGATTATGTGCTGAAATATATCTGTTTTCAAAATGGTTAAAAAAATGTTTCGTTTTATTTTTGGAGGCCATATCACCATTTGACCTGGACATTTAAAGCGGGGAAAGGAACATAAAAGTAAACCACTGGGAAACTAGCAATACAGTATGCAAGTTTTTTGTTTTTATGATTATCAGAGTAATTACTTAGGTAGGTATTGGGAGTTGTTTTCCATTTGCAGCGCTCAAACCCTGTGAGGGGAAATACTTTGTTGCCAGCATGGTAAGGGCTCCATTAGATATGAAAAAGGGTATATGATGTGTTCCTGTTCTTCCTGTAGGAAGTTTCAGGTTGGCCAAACCGTGAAGATTTCCTGCAAGAACTGACTAGTTTAAATTCATACGAGTTAGGTATTTTTCATGCACTGTGGATTACTATACTCAAATCCAGTGAAGAGGAAATAACAAAACCGGAAGATAAGCGAGTATTCCAAGATTGGAGTCTGGTATCATGATTGATAGAGTGAATGGAATTTGAAGCCGGATAGGCAAGAGAATCCTTCATCAGGCAAAGCCTCTGATTGAGTTATTGGCACGGACAGTATATTCTGTGTCCCCATGACGGGATCAGTACACTACATGAGCAGGTGAGACGTGGGAATCAAATTAGTCTTGTAAATGTGAGACTCCCTATGCAAGCATGACGTGTGTTTGTGATTACCTGATATGTATGCACCATTTATATCCAGTTCTATCATAGTCTTTAAGTTTCCATCAACCATTGTAAACCTGAAGAAATGTCATCCTTAAAGCTTTTAACAGACCCAAATGTATCTCTCACAGAATTAAATTCTCATACAGTTTCTAGTTAAGACTTTGTTGTATTGTCCTGATTTGGCTTATTTATTTTAAGGTTCAGAGCCCTGAGCCAAAGTCAGACAAAGATCACAATTTTCTAAGCTGTGGTCCAATAACTTCTCCATGAAATGCTTTCTTTCTCTCTCAATAATTCTAAACGTACTGAACAAGTCCACAAATTCTCCTTTTCTTTTAACAAGGATGAAAGACAGAGCGGAATGAAATCAAAGCAGGGGTAAAGGAGCGTCGCTCCACTGGTTCAGAGCCAGCAGTAAAAAATAAAATTATATTTCTTTATTGCTTTATTTTTAAGGCGCTGGCGCAACCAGGCAGTCCAAAACACACATGAGCACTTATGGAGTGCTACGTGCATTCCCTAAGTGCGCATGTGTGTTTGGCAGGCCATCTCCGGCTGACCAAAACACACATAAGAACTTGGGTTTCTCTCACCCAGCTGGATTGAACAGCTGAGTTAGAGAAGCCCCACAGACTCCCTGATCTGAGCGGAGCCTCTTTCCAGCCTGCTGGGACAAGGAGTCCCAGCACAGAGGCGCGAATCGGGAGGCGCCCGGCAGCAGGTAACATTGATGTTTTTATTTTTTTATTATTATTTCAGACAGGCATTCTCCTTTCATGTACTCTCCCCACCCAAGCACTTTTTGTATGTGGTGGCCGCCACTGAATCAAAGTCTTTCCTGAACTAGAGAGCAATGTGAATGAAGGCTTTCCACTTTTTGGCATTGGAATGCTTTGACCACAATGTCTTTCACCTTTCCACATAAGCGCTGCAGATGTACTTGCCCAATGTCAGGGCCAGCGTTATCACTGGTAGTGCCCTGTTCGACAGTCTTTTTTTTTAATGCGACCCCCTGCTCTATGAATTCCCTCACGCTCCACCAGTTCCCCCTCAACTCTTCAAAACCCCCTCTCACATACATTTCTTTGTTTTACTGATACCAGTGTAGGGTGTCAGAGCACTTTACATCGAACACACATTATACAGAGGCAATGAATCCTACATATGCAATTCAGTCTATAGGAAATGTTACATAACACAATGAGGATTACAAGGTGTATGAATCATGTCTTCCATACTAGTAGGCTATATATTTTACGTTTTTGGCCTGGAAAAGCATAAACTCAGGATTTAAAATGTACTTCGGTGGTTAGCTTTTCTAATTAGAATGTATTTCTCCCCAAACAAACAAATTTTTGGAACATTAGTATAATGAAAGACTGGGGAAAAAAACTAATTTTCTAACGTATACCCAGGGCTATTAGAATTATGAAGTCATGCTGCCATGTATTTTTTGTATAGTTATGGATATGCCACTTTCGCTTCTTAAATAATAATCTTCCACCTAATCTGTAGATGTTAACAAATATAGTTTCTAGTTAAAACGGTGCAAAAGTTACTATAAATACCGCGATGCGTGTTGCTAAGCAGTGGAGGACCCTTTGCAAAGGCTGTCTGGTCACGTTTCTGTCACTTATTGCTATATTTGTGTGTTAATCTGGTACTAATGATTTGCAACCTATGCCCAGACCTTCTTAACAAGTAAAAAAATTGGCAACATAATAAAGTAATGCTGTCATAAAGAGTGCCTTATGACACTGCATAATTAGCATTTTCTTGAAGCATAATTTTGTTAACCCTTTCGCATAATTTGGGCCTTTGCTGCCACATACTGCATGGTATAGGCCCTGCCTATACCATGCAGTTTGCATGCAGCTCTTTGACAGGTCATAGATCACCATACTACATAAGGGTTTTAACTTATGAACTGAAAGTAACAAAATTATCTTTGTGACACAGGCATTAACCCACTATGCTATCCACATAAAATACAGTTCTATGGACTACATGGTACACATTTTTTGCAGCAGGCATATTAACCCTCTGCGCTACTGGGTGAGTCAAAAAGGCAACTAGACCTAACTTTGATCTTTCCAGCATGTACTTTAATATAATATCACCAAATAATGAGTGCTGCTCCAGCTTTGTGTGACACGGGCACTTGACAGTCATTAGTAACATTTGTGGTTTCTGCCAATTTTTCTGATAGCTGTATTGTATTCTTCTGTCTTGAGACTTACAAAAATGTATTTCAGGCAGCAACCTTTTATTGGCGCTTTTTTACAGTAAGGGCGATGAAACTTGATGTCACCCTTGGACGCCATTCATCAAGACAGAAAAAGTTAGTTTTTTGTTCAATTATGCAATTGCAACATTCCTTTTTTATGTGGATTTAATTCTCTACTTTAACATTTTACAGCACGCAGCAAATCTGATATAATGAACGAAGTAAAATAAACGTTACTTTCTATCCAGCTTTTTTGAGATGATTTCTAATTGCTAATTTTTATAGTGGAATTAAAATGAAACCGGTCAATGTCACTTAAAACACTGATGGGACAATTAACGTTACCAAACAGACTTTGAATGCATTGGCGAGAGAACAGAGCTTGCTTTGGGTGCCACTGGTACTGTAGTCATGGAAAGGAGCACAAGTTTCTATGTGTCCCTGATGCTCCAATTAAAGATATGTTCTGAGAATTCAAGGCAATGTGGCTGCGGGCTGGCAATAAAGTTACTTAATATGCGATGGTGTGACTATCGGTGTCCCTAGTTTATTTTTTACCAGGGCCCACATCCAGGAAAAGAAAGAGGGACAGTGGTGCTCAATGCAGTCTTTTGAGTGATGCGAATGGTGCAAAAATTTGAGCACAAATGGCGCCTCCCCAAGTTTGGAGTTGGTGCATTGGCACCAGTTGCCCCACCCTAAAGCCGTCCCTGCCCAATATCCTTGAGCTTGGCTTATAGACCATTAAGCAGCGAACACCAACAATAGCTAGGGAGGAGTCTTGGTCATCCCTTAAGTAGTATCGGATTTTCAAGATTTCGGAATGGGATTTGTGGATCTCTCGAGATCTGGTTGCCTGTTTTTGTTGTCTTTTGGGAGTGGGGCTTATTCCCGATTTTTGTAGGCTGTTGCCAAAGTACCTGAAAAGAATACGACAACACCAAAGTCTTGGAAAAAAGGTTATTCTTCTCTATAACAGATTGTCCGCTCTTTCTTGACTAACAAGGTTTGGTCGCATCTGGAAGTTTAAGGCACTGTGTTTATTGATACAGAGCCTACATTGAGTTTCCCCAAAATGAACCAATCCCCAAATGTGATTTTGGGCCTTATGAGGTTGGAGGTGCACAAGATGGGACTTTACATAAAGAGGCAGGGCTGACCCTGGCATATACCCACCTTTGCAGCACCTCCTGTATGCCGTATTGCCAACAATACCACAGTGCCCATCTGCCGTAATCCATGATGATGAGACCATTCTCCTCTTGTGCAGACCCTGGATTCCCACTCCATAGGTGTGGCCAGAAATGAGCAACCCCTCCCCTGTTTACACATTAAATCAGCTATAGGGGTAGCTCCTCTCTCACTGGGATTGGTGCCTGCTTGCCTGGGAAAACAAAGAAGGGCCCTGCACAGGGGTCAGCTAACATTTACTTGGGCAGGGTAGACCTCTTTGAAGTTAATCACGTCCCTTTGGCACATGGCAAATGGTCATCCAGCCAGAGGAACAGCCCACTTCCCCACGCCCAAAGTCTGTCGCTGACCTCTGGGAACATGTTCTCACCCCATCAAGGGGAATATTCAGCTGCCAGGTGGCAATTTGGACTCATGCAAATGAGCCTCCAGAGGCTTTGTTTCGAAGTATATCTCTCGAAATGTACCTTTTCCAAAATATGTATTACAAATCCAACCTCACAAGTGAATTGGGTATGTAATAAATATTTCAACAAGGCCAAGAATGAAATTTGTATCTGCTTCCTAGATCGAGATAGCATAATAACATTTAATATTGTAACACAGTGCTTTCCTATGAAACAGCCAGTCCTGCTAAAGTCAAAATAGCTTTTAGGGCTTTTTCCATTGTGAGGAAATGTTTAACATTCATTATTTACAAGCCCTGCTTGTAAATACCACACACTTTGCCTTTTGAGCAATATGGCCTACTTAGAGGTGGCATTATTATTTAAAAGGAGGGTTTAGGCCTCTCAAAACTGGTTGTGTGGACAGGTAGGATTTGCTGTTTAAAACTGCACAGCCAAGCTACACAGAAAAAGGGCTGCAGTTATGTTTACACTGTCACTATAGTGGATGGCATGGTTGGTACTACAGTCTAAGTATGACATTAGGCCTACAGTCCCTGGGCACTCTTTTTGTGTCATTAATTAGGGTCTTCTAGATATGCTAAATTAGCCAATCATGTTAGCCAATGTCATCATGTTGAAAGGGGGAGCACAGGTACTTTATCACTGGTTAGCAGGCATAAAATGAACAGAATAGTACAATCCACAAAACAGCAAGAATCTGGGGGTACACCACGCACAATATGGTAATTACCTGCATCCTCTTATTGAAAAATCCACCAATATTCACAAATCTGCACAATCCATAAACGTACGTGCACAACCATTACCCAAAAATCAACCAACATTTGGCTATACCTGCATTCACTAATTCACATTCTCATTACCTATTTGACAGTTGACATCACACACAGGCTCAACTTTTCCCCTCTCACATTTTGTTGTTATTCTATAAATCTCATTACAATTCATTGCACACATAGCCACAAATGAGCTCCTGAACTCTTTTCAGCCTTGAGTCAGAACCATATGCAGCAGTAAAACAGTGACTTTATAAGTGTTTGACAATATTTCACGTTATGGATGATAAAAATGAATACCAATCAGTCAGCTTCATTTGACATTGCTGATCATGAAATACCAACCTGACCTTGAGAATGGGAATGGAAGGTGTAACACTGAAATGGTTTTCATCCTTCACATCATCAAAATCCCAAATCCTAAAATCAACTTAATTACTGCTAAAATGAGAAGTTCCTGGTGGATCTATCCCATCTCTCTAAATACAGCATGGAACCTCAATAAACAATGATTCCAGGAAAAATGAATCGACATACATCACTCAAATATACCTGAAAGTCCCCAACTCTATAGATGCATTAACCCAACAAAAACAGAGTTTCTTCTCCTCCGCTCAAGAGGACCTCCTCCACAGACACAAATTTCCTTTGAACAAATCTTCCCTCTAAACCTATCACCCACATTAGTCCCCTCAGCAAAATCGCACAGGTGCTGTCAGCCGTGCCTTTGAATATGTTAGGTTTTACAAGTTAGATTTTGTCAACCATTGTGCTATCATGTGTGAGAAAATCTCCTTCATGCTGGAAACACAGTTCTTGAAAGCTAGTACACTGGAGGGTGGGCAGCTGAGTAGAACATCCATGTTTGATATTGCATGGTAATTGCCTTAATTAGTTCAAATGTTCTATTGGGGAGGAGTGAAAATGACGTATTTCCCGGTGGATGGTGGCCTTACTAGTAAAGAAGAGTTCTCAGCCTTAGAAAGGAAGCAAAGGCATTTTTAGGTCTCGTGGCGTTTACCGCGCGAAAGCGCGGTCTCGCCAGAGACCTATTGTCACCGGCTCAGCTTCCCAGGAGACGAGAGATGGCCACGCGCATAATCGGATCGGAGTTGGCCGCGCGCGCGTGTGCACATCTCCTGTCTCCTGGGAAGCTCTAACACACACACAGCCACACCTCCCCCTGCTTACGCATGCGCACACACAGAGACACACACACGAGCGCACATACATGCACGCACACACACGAGCGCACACATACAGACACACACCACACCTCCCCAGCCCCCCCGCCGCCGCCCCAGCCCCCACACACACACGAGCGCACGCACACATACATACATTTCCCCCCTCTATCTGCCCCCGCCCCCACACACACACATACAGAGAGACCCCCCCAACTAACCCCACTCACCGCATCGCCAGACTCTGCAGCCTCCGCACGGCTCTCCCTCGGGCATGGGAGCCCCACGTCACCACTGCTCCTCTCTGGGCCAGCCACTCCGTGGGCGCAGACTTCAGAAGACTGAAGTCCCGCCCCACGGCAGGTTTTGTTTTCGCTCACGTATTGTTTTTTTAGATTCAGATTCCCTCCGGGTGCATAACTGCAGGCTTGGTAACAATGGCGGAAAAGCAAACACCCTGGACGTCACTGTTGACAGTTATGATTGTTTAATGAATTGTGATTAACGCGAGGCAGCAGAACATGCATTATTTTTTTTTATTATAAACAACATAGCCTGCCCCAATACTTTCGATTCTTGCTCGATTTCAGTTCATACTTTATTTGTTGAAAGCCAGTGAAAAGTTTGGATATTAAAGGATTTAGAGATGTTTTTACTTCTAATACTGGCTACGACTATAACCACGTGCAACCATCGCAGTTTGATTAAATGTGTTCTATTTTCCAGTCACGCGCATGGCATACTGTTCACCCAGAGCTGCAGCTCCTAGTGTTTGTGGCAGTTCTTGGCACATCAGCTTGATTTTTGCAAGACGCGTACCACAGCAAGTTACTCTTGGGCAGGAAGCTCGTGTCTTGATTGCCTTACCCAAGCTTCCTGTGTAGCAGTTTCAAGTCTCAACTCCACTCAAAGATTCAGCTTTCAGAGTGAAGTACAAGCTTCGATCCAGTGCTCATTCATTAACAGCATATCACTGAAGAAAACTAACAAGCAGGGCATGGTCAGTCTTTCTCTTTGTTTCCATCTGTAGTTGTCGACTGTTAAATTATGTGCATTTGTGTGGTGTTTTTTTTGCCATTTCTTTGGTCTTGCGCATTTTTCGGCAGTCCGGTGACTTTACATAGGGCCCTTTAATACCATAGCAAACCGTAGTCTCGTTCTGCTGAAGATATAGTATGGATTTCATATTCTGGTTACATGCGTCTCGAAACTTTCAGATGGTCGCTTTTATTTAATCCGAGATCGCTTGCTGAACTTGTAGATGCTAAAAAAAATGTTGCTTTTGAATGCAGCCTTTAATTCGGGCTTGTAAACATGGTTCTCCTTCTATTATGCGCTGTGAATATCAGTGTGAACAACTGCAGTGGCTTTCCTAGTCTGTATTTTCTGAGCACGGTTAGTCTGTCACTGAATTCTTTAGCGAAGAAATGAGCTGTACTCTATCGTAACTTCCCCCCCCCCCCCTTAAAACAGGATGGTGGGGGCAAACGGGTCTACTAAAGATAAACATATAATTCTCTGATGCTTGCCTCAGTGGTTCGTAAATTTGGTGCTGTCGGTATTTCATACTTATGGGGGCATTTAGGCTTCTCTGGCTACAACTGTTACTGTGCCCTGTGTTGACCTAAACGTGGATAGCATTGGCCTGTGGCTAGGCAAGCCTCAAAAATAAATTCATGGAATAGTGACATTGATCCCCATTACATTATGGGGTGTTGTAGATTTCCGAAGGTGAACTGAGCCTAATGTAAAGTAGTTGCTTAATGGTACCAATGCAGAATAACTGTTGATCCTAGATCTGCAGCAGCCATAAAAGCTTGGTTTATTAAATTAAATCCCATCCGTAGGTTTTACACCTAGAGTAAATAAAGGGGCAGTGTTTACCGTCTCGCTAGGTAGCTCCTTCAGCTCGACTAGACTTTTGAGGCCAGCCCCAGAATTGGCATGTTCATACTGTGTAGCAACACAATTTATAATTGGCTCTTAAGCGCCTCGGAATATCCTTGGCAGATGTCCGGTTGACGAGATATGTGCATTCTGTAATACTCATGGGCATTTACCCAGTTGCTAGTATTGTGCGTTAATAATTCATAAGGTATCGTAGCTCTGTGCAGCCTCACTTGAACCACGTTTTTCCTGCGTACATCGCGGTACATCGCTTATGGCTGCTGCGGATCTGCAGCAGCCATAAGCATTGTTTATTAAATTGAACCCCATCCGTAGATTTTTTTACAGCAATAAAGATGCGGTGTTTAGCGCTTAACTTTTGCTAGGTAGCTCCTTCACCTAGACCAGATTTTTAAGGCAAGCTCAAGTTGGCAATTTATACTGTGTATATGGTGTGTATCAATTTAATTGGCTCTTCAGCACCTCTGAATATCCTTTGAACGAGCTTCGTGTTTCTGGGGTTATGAGACGCTTTGCAAGTATAAGCACCAGGTCTGCGAATCGCGCCTATACTTTATATCCCTTGCGTGTGGGTAAAGCCCCAGTAGACAACTCTTTGCTGTGTTCCATGTTTGCCCGCCCACCAATTCCTCCAGTGCTTCTTTGCTTTTTGTGTTCTCATTTAAAATACGCTGCCTGAAATTGCTGCTAGCAGAGCATCATAAGTACCTTGGATCAGCACTGTAAGAATTTCACATTGAAGGCCGCGGCAGTGTTATGGCACAGCACTACCAACTGCCTTGCTTCCTGCCCCTACACTGTTACCCCGCGGTGCAGGCATCAAAGAATATGAACGGACGTGGTACAGGTAGGCTTTTTTAAATGTATTTATCAGTTTTCACTTTTATATAGCGCAAACTTTACCCGCAGGTATCAGAGCGCTTTAAATCAGCATGCTTATAACAAGCAAGACTAGCACTCTATATTACTGCCAGCTTTGCTTAGCATAAGCAACAGCTAACCATTCACAAGCAATGTTTATATACCAATTGCAAATTAAAGAAAAAAAATTAATGCAAAGCATTGTCATTTACAATGCCAGTAACTCAAACTTTAATGCTGCGAGACCTATTGCATTGCAAATGCTTGTTATGTAGTGTACTTGTGCCAATTTCAGTGCTGTTCTCAAAGAGACATAATCTTGAGAAATTCTGCCTGAATGCAGAAAACGATGAGTAAATGAGATTGTCACATCTTAGTTAAAATAAAGATTTAAGAAATACATGGCATGAACAGACTGTTATTTACAAAAGAGATTTAAGTGTCTGTGCAAACAAATGGAATTTGAAACTTTGAAAAGTGAATAGAGTAGTTCAGCACTCCATTCCCAATCTGTTGACTGCAACTTGTATAAATGATGTTGCAATGATTTTTAAAAGAGACTTTGATATTTAGAAGGCATGCTTTTATCAGATAAATCTAGTCATAGATGTGAGGCTCTGGCCTGGATTAAAGACAATCCACCATGAGCCTAAAACAGTTTAGTTTCACATAGATGGTGTGGCATAACGGGGCTAAATAAGGGATGATACAAACAACGTGGAAGTCCTTAAAGGAAACATAATCTGGACATGACGATGGACTGTTAAAAGAAGAATACTAATAATCCAATATTCAAAAAATGCTGGCGCTCGTTTTAAAGAAAAAATGAAATACAGGCCCAAAATACATAAAGGACCTGCGTTTCCACCTGGAATCCTTCATTAATAAGAATATCATGGAATAGGCGGATATGTTGCTTTCACCAAAATGGAAGCACATTACTAGTTGTTTATGTGAAATACACTGACGTTGTTAAAAATTCATCATCCAGCATACTTTGTGCAGAGGAATACATGATGAAAATATTGGATATTAAAGAGCTGTATAAATCAACAGTCCATGTCAAAGGGCTGCAAGCAGTGAACATCTGTATACATGGTAGATTAATCAACTACCTGAAGCATCTGAACGTCGATTGAAGCGGAGTTTAGGTTGACAAGTCTTCACCAGTGCTGCAATTAGGACCTCCTTTGCTTCCTCTAATGCCAGAGTATTTAGTGTCTGATTTGAGAGACCGTAACAACAACGTGTTTGGATTATCAGAAAAAGCTATTTATGGTGTGTTTTTCATGAAGAATCGGATTTTGAAAACCAGAATCTACATAAATGAGACGCTGTTTAAATCTGTAAATGTGAAAGATGAGAAAATATTTTTCAAATCAAAATAGTTTTCTGAAATTAATGGTGAAGTAATAAGCTTGCAGAGCACCAATATATGTCGAGCATTCGTAAATCCCCAAAATACACATGCTTTTGCATACTAAAAATGCTAAACAGATTAAGTTTAAGATTGTGACTGAAACTGATACATTATCCAGTATAAATGTAAGGGAACCATGAATTTCAAAGAAAATTGACAAGGCTGCAGAGCCTACTTATACAGTTGCCTAATTCCAAACTGGCATATGTCCTAGACGGACCGCTAAAAGACACTTGAGGCATTTTAGGTCTTGCTTTTGACCATGCAATTGTCACACAGACCTATTGATAACAAAATAATTAGAATGGAGTTTTGGTGTGATCTTTCAACTATTGTGTTTCTTCCTGGTGGAAGAGGTGTGGCGCAGTGGCCAGGGTGCCTGACTCCAGACTACGGTGTTCATGGTTTGACCCCAGGCGCCGGCGGCAGGTTAGCCCAGCACCATGTGACTCTGGGCAATAGCTCGCTTAATCTTCCCGAGGGACCCCAGCGCCTGGACACCACTTCCGAGGTAGCTGTGCGCTTTACAAATACTGGTATTTCATTTCATTTTTTTTCCATTTAATTTCATTTCATTTTGGCTAGAGACATCATCATCAATCCCATCTTGGCTCAGCCCAGTGGAGTATTCATCTCTCACCTAAAGCTATTGGAATGTATCCTTCCGCCTCCACTCCAGTGTTTGGTTTTAACTGCTTATGTGATTATTTTTACAACTATATGCCTCACTATCCACTCCTTCTGGCTCCCTCACGTGTTTTGCTGTAATATGTTAACGATGTTCTTGCTTCATATTTGCCACTCGTTCTAATGCAACGGGGTTGCTTTTTGATAACAAAGAGATTGCATTTAGCCATGTTTAAAGACTGTTGTGTCTAAAATTTCTAAGGGCGTGGTGCAGGGCTGCATAAACATTTCTATACTATTTCTTAACACACCGGTGCTCCTGTCACCGGCAAGGGGTGAATGGAAGCCTGAGAATCAAGTTTCCATTTTAAACTGACATTGTGTACAACCAGAAAATTAGGCCTACACTGCAAGGGACATAGACTGAGTTATTTTGATGCAGTCATCCTGACACACGAACTGTAGGGCAGATCAAAGGTGGGAATGGGGAACTATGAGGCATTGCACATATTTTCTGATTACCATCGCTGCAGTTTCTAAGTCTGCACCTGTATCAGCACACAAGGATTCTACCTTGTGATCTGCTGAAGACATGCACATATTTAAAAGTTTTTTAACTCTGGGTCTTATCTTACGAGAAACATAATTTAATGTGAGATATACTCAATATACCTGGTTAGAAATTCTGGACATTTCTGTAACAATGCTGAAACATTTTGAATAAAAAAATGAAGTCCAGTTCTTGTAGAGTTCGTCTAATTTTAAAATATGAGAAGCATGTTAATAGTCCTTCCGAGAAAGTGGATTATTAGTTTGAGTGGATGTGGATCATCAAAAAAGAATGTCACGATTCTGCACCAGGCCAGATAGATGTCAATAATTAAAATCTGAGCTCAACCCTTGGTAGCTGTAACATGGAGCAGACAGGCTTAATTTAGGAGAATTGTGTACAGCATTTATCAATACCAAAACTGTAAAAATGCTGAAAACCTAACTTAATACTAATCCCACTTAAATATATAAAATGAGAGAATATTTTAATGAACAAATAGACACCGAAATGACAAAAAAGCAGAAGTGGAGAACTGGAGATAGGACGCTTTCACAGTTTTAGATGGTTCTAGTGTCAGACAGTGCAAAGCGGCAAATACAGGTATTTGGTCACGCTAGACTGAGTCAAAGTCAAAAGTTAAGGCCGACCATGACGGATCTCACATCGGATAAAGGGACCAGGTTCGTTCTGGTGGAAAGTTTACCTTCTGACTTGGTCGTTTTTATGGAGAAAACTCCTAGTTGATCAGGCAGCAGTAGATCGAGGTGGCAGCTGGATCCGAAGAGGGGTCTGTAGACAGTGGCTACATGAAGTATGGCACAGTGGGAACCCTGGCTGATGTGTGAAGTTTGAGGCTCTTGATGGGAATACAATTCCAAGTGGGAAAAGTCTGATGTCTAACAGTGTTTTACAGTTGATAGGGTGCTGATTAGCATTAGTACTAATGAAATCCTCCACGTTTTAACTTAGAAACTTTACTGTAAGTTAGGATCCTTTCAGCAGGGCAAAATGACTAGTGTTGGGTCTGACCAGTAGTTTGACGGCGGCTGTGTTTCTGCAGCTATCTAGTGGTAGTTTTTGGATCCTTTTTCAAAAAATTCTGGAAAATATTCAAAGTGTTCAGTCTTGCATTTTTTGAGGGGAGAAAGAGTAAATTCAAACACCAGCCAAGGGTCCAGGACCTTTTGGGAGCTACTTGCGGGATTAGGACTCAATTGTTCAGAAGCCACCAGCAGGGACAAGGGCACATACAGCTGGAACTGGTCAGCTGGGCGCTCAGCAGAAAGTTGGGCTTCTTGTGGCTTTTGTGTTTCTGGAGGTGAACAGGGGGCTAGCCATCTAGCCCTTGCAGACAGCTCATCTGTCTTGGGTATAAGTGGGCAGCATGTCCAGCCCTTGGAGTTTCCCTCCATAGGATAAACAGCAGGTGCAGTGCTCCTGTCGTCCACAGGTCCAGAGGTGTTCTGAAAAAGGTACCCAGGGGTGCCACTTTTATGTCTGGGACTAGCTTGTGAGTAGGGAATACTCCTTTCCTAGGGATAGCCCTACAAACTTTGACTTCACGCCCTAGATGTTTGTCCCCCAAAATCCCACAGTGCACTGTTCTGCAAAATCCATCATGACAGAATCTATCATCCCCTAGGCAGAGCGCTGGACACATCCCTGAGCTGTGTCTAGGGAAATGAAGAAAACACCCCCTTTCAAACCAATTCTGAAAACCATTCTCCCCCCCCCCCCCCCCAATTGGTGCCAGTCTGGCTGCTTGAACAATGGCATAGATAGACCTATTTGTGAATTATGTCTGCCTGTGATGATGGCGCTGGATTTTCAGTTAATCATACTCACCTGGGCCCATTAACATTCACTCTTTGAACCGGTAATCCAACTTTAACTTCCTGCCTATCAGAGTTTTATTCGCCTTAGGACTTTTACCTGTACACCATGATTTACCAATCCTTGTCACTTATGCTCTTAGTCCTAAATCTAGGATCAAAGGAGTTAGAATAATAGGTAAAAATATAACATTTACTTTCATAAAATAACCACAGACTCTGGAAAAGTTTTAAACACTTTATCTATGCAATATTTTGTGAGTCCACAATAGTGAGAGTAAAAACTTTGCAAGTGAGAAAATAACTATTAAAGCATAAAATGTGCAAGACTTTCAGAAGATGCCTTTAAACATAGGTACCTGGGAAGGATGAGAATGGGGAAACGGTACAAGGACATACCACACAGATTATATTTACCTAGAATGCTGTGAGGACCAACCCTGGCCATGGGTTGGGACAAAAGGAAAGCTCCCGACTAATCAGGTGCCGACAGGACAGGTGCAGAACAGGACAGGTAGCCTCTTCTAGTGCAACACCAGTGTTACACCCCTCTCTACAGCTACTCTCGGACCCCGCTTTTCTCTCAGCAAAACTCCTGATTCTTCTGTCAAAGTGCTCGACCAGCACTCTGCTCTCGATTCTCCTTCAGCATACGTTGGGTCAGTGACAGGTCTGTGACGAGTCAGACAATCTAACTGACTAAGCCTACCTTAGTTATACCATTTCAGTATGTGTACCACCCCCTTAATGTTGCAGATTCTATGTGTTCCCTTCATTTGATTGGTCAGAAAGATGAGTAGAGGTCATCACACCATACCAGTATGATGTCATTTTCATTCAATGTAATTGATCAATGTTCCCGCCCATAATTTACTTTCCCATGTTTTCATTCCACCCAGCAATATTAGTTTCAATTTCATATACAATGTATTTAAAATCATTCAATTTCTTCCTCTCCTGGGTTCACACGGTCAGATTCCCGTGAACATTGCGAGTAAGTCAGGACTTTGGCTGCTTGTCAATGTCAGCGGCTTCAAGTTTTTCTGGGATCGTCTGCGCAGGCACAGCCTTTTCAAAATGGAGTTTGTGACACCTTCAGGCCCAAATACGAGCTATTAATGAAGTCAAAGAGAGACATATTAGAATACAAAAATAAATGAATGCACTGTATACCACTTATTTCTACTCGAACCCCATTACTTTATTTGAACTATAGCATTAATATTTAAGCAGAAGATACAAGTTTTCTTTCAAACAGGAGCATGTGCATTAGTATGTGAAGCATGAAGCGGCCATCTTTGGCACCAATGCGCAGCTACAAAGAATTCCCACCAAAAGCAGAGATACGTCACACTACGTAGGTATAGCAGACGCATGCGCAGATAGATTCCTGCGTTTTCGGAGGCCATATTAGGACACTCGGGTTACTGTTAGTAAAACGTACATAGACCAGCTTCCCCTAGATACCAAAACATGTAGTGAAATGCAATTATTAGCAAAACTAAACATGTTGATTAATAAGTTACATGTTATTTCAAGAGGATTGAATCAGAGCAAGTTTCTGTACGCGTGAAACCTTGCTCCATCAATGACTAAGTAGGTCTCTTTGAAGCTTATGCAGTTGGCGGGCACATTCCCCAGCCTATCCTCTCAGGAAAAGGTCACACCTCCTTCCTGCCAAGGCCCTATTGTTCCTTTTCCTGGGACCCATTTTATACCACCTAGCAGGGGGCCAGCAAGCTGTCAGGTGACAGTTTGGGATTAACTCTGAAAAGGCTACTTGGGGCATAACAATGCCTCCTTTCTAAGAGTGCCTTTTTTAAAATAGTATTTATTTTAAAACATGACAATTAGATTGGGTTTTAAATTACTACTAATTTGAGTCCTTGAACCATGGTTCTAGATATTACCAGATTGTAGTTATGCAGTAAAGGGTGTTCTAATGTAACCCAATACTTTTCTATGGGAGAACCAGCATTGCCACCATGAAAAATAACATGTAAAACTCAAGTACACGTCCTACTTTTTTAATATCTTGCATCCTGCCTTCGAGGCAGTTAGGGCCTACCTTAGGGGTGACTTATAAGTATTAAAAGGAAAGGCTTGAGCCTGGTGAAAGTGTTTATTTTGCCAGGTCAAAGTTGCAGTTTGAAAACTGTCCTGCTAGGGTGATGTGGCTGGCCTAGTGTCCTGTTTTCACTTGCCACTTCAGTGGTGATGCAATAAGTGCTGCAGTCCAGTAGTGACATTTAAATTACAGGCCCTAGTATATGACGCCCAGAGCACCATATGTAAGTAAAATATCCCAATTGCGGATTAGCCAATTCTACGTGTTTTAGGGCTCAGAGCCACACACACTGGCGGCTGGACGTCAGCCCCCCAGCGTTCAGAATTCATGTACCAGCAATAAAGTTGAGCAAAAACTAGGTGTTGACCACACAAAAATGCAATTTTCGTAGACTTCCATTATTAAATTGGGTGAATGTAGACCCAGAAGTTGTTTGTCCCCTTGCTTTACTTAACATAAAGTAATTTCCTTCAAGACTGCAGCTTTAGTGAATAAACCTCCTGAAAACTCAACATTTCTGAAGATTGGTTTCAAAGGTAGGCCACTCCTGGCAAAATATTTGAGTGCAGTTATATTCTTTTCTTTCAGTTTGTATTGGGACAATGCAATTAACGAGGACGCTCGTGAAAATGCAACCAAGCATGGTCTATTTACTCTGTATTTGTGTTGTAACTAGGATGTTACACTGGTAATCAAAACAGTTGAGTACATTTTGTAAATAAACATTTGACATCGTCAGTTGTAGAATGATTTGTTTTGGTGAAATTGTAATGGCTAACAAAGTGTTAAGCCATTAACCAACCATGAAGTACAGCATCTTGTTTATAATACATAAGTACATAATCTCTTGTTTTGAAGTTTGTGCAGATAGATTTATATGGGGACAGCTCCTTTGTGTACCACTTTATTTACACACAGTCAATATAAATCAACTCCGTAAAGACGTGTTGAGTGATTGGCTAAATTTTGATGCACATATATTGTTAACAAAAGATATAAGCCAGCATTGCGTTCTAGCAAATTAGGTATCCATAGTTTCCGTTTAGGTAGGTTCAGTTGTTTGGGCATATCTATCATAGATGTTGCAATGGAACTATTCAAACCACTGCTAAACACTGTTGACAAGTAATCTAATATGAGAATTGCTAACTAATAATAGCTTCATTTTGGCTTAAGAGTAATTTCACGGTCTGAATTCACCATGGGCAAGAAAGATGCTTGTCTTGGCAAATACCATGCAGCCGTCCACAGCTTTCAAATTTATTCAAAGAATTCCACCTAATCCACAACACACACAGTTCTTTCAGGTGATTCGCAGATGTTCAAAAAGTGTGTCTCCATTACAAATGTTGCTTTAGATTATAAACGTTAACAAGCTCTAAATTTTCAGGAGACAGAAGCCACTTCAGAACGTGCGTTTTAAGGGACTAAGGGCTTTGATTATGTGATCTTCAAAGTATAAATGAATCATCAGAAAGTACAGCATATAGATCTCTTCTATGAGGGATTTTACTTTGTTGATATGCCTATTGCATTGATCTGTATATAAAATGGAGGTCACTGGGCCAAATGTGGGCTCTGGTGACTTGCATAAGCCCTTCAGAAGTTGGTAAACTGAATACGAGAAAGGGGGTCACTGGCTACTCTGTTATTGATTATATCATAAACAGTAATGACCCATATCAGACATTTTTGCTCCTTAAGACTCAGTTCGTTCAAGGCAGTACTATACTCTGAATTCGAATGACTGCTACACTTAACCCCGTCTTGGTCCTTAGCAGAAGGAAATGGAGATGCTTTCATAACCTGTAAGTAAGGTCAAATTATATGGAACTCTGATAACATAACCAAGATGGATGCAGCAATTATGCCACCGTGTTTTCACCAATCACTTGAAGAAAGAAATCCTATTCAGACATTTGAAGAGACCATCTCGGATGCTGTTTATATGATTCAGAGGAGGTGTGTAGCCCTTAAACACATGACAATTCTAAAAATAGAGTCAAAGGAAGCCGTACTTTCACGAAAGGTGAACAAACTCATTAGGCACCAATTTATGGCTTTATCAGTCTCAAGTGGTAAAGAAATTGAAGCTCTGGGAAAGAAAAGGAGGAAAACACCATAGATAACTGGGTAGAATTACAGCAAACAGTTCTACAAAAAAAAAATCAAAATCTTTTGACCGCTCCTTTCCAAGTTCACGGGCAGTAAGAAAAAAACATCTGCAATTCCCATCCCACAGCAGGAATGGATTCATTAATTCTCTGAACTGTATGGGAATAATCTTTCTCCGTCGAGATGTGAGGCGTTGCCTAAATCTGCTCCTGAGAATCATCACAAAATAGCTCCTAAGGAGAAGCAAATGGTTATATATAAGGAAAGCAAGATCTTTAGCAGCAATTGGCTCCAACAAGATTCCAATAATAGTATTACCGGGTGACACAGAAGGCTGGAGTAGGGCTCCTCACTCCACTTTTCTGCTACTGTTATGCAACGGGCTAAATTCCAAGTTCACGGTCTTGAAGTGTAGTAGTCCCACTCCACAAATAAAGGTTCCGCCTTTCTCCCTGTAATTGCACTTCTTGATGCAACGAGGAAGATCTTGCGTTCTCGAAGGGTGCGATACTTGAAGTCCAAGTGGGCATTATGGCTAAACATTCTGTGACTGATAATATTGCAGTAACGCAAACTGTATCTCATAAGTGCATGGTGACCAAATCACAAGTGGTATGAGTGTTTGTCGACTGCTTTACCGCTTTTGATAGGGGTGATAGACCCACCCTATGGGGGAAACTGGTGAGGTTGATGATCCCTAGTCCCTTATTAAGACTAATTATTGCCATTCACACATCTACCTGGTGCAGAGTCTTAATGAGGGGAGACAAGGGGTTGACTCCTATGATTTTAACTCAAAATTGCCTGAAAAAGGGATGTATTCTAGCCCCATTTTCTTTTGTTTTCCTTATTTCTTATTTATTTACTTGCCTGTTTTAATAATACAAATAATTTTCATTCGCAAATCTCACTTCAAAACATATTGTTTTAATGTATGCTGATGACGTCGTCATTTTCGACTTTACACCCATTGGTATTTATCGAAACCTGGATGTGCTTTTTAAGTATGTAGTGGATAATTTCTTGAAAATAAACATTATTAAAACCAAGGTGGTACCTTTCAGTGGGAAGAGACAATGCCGCCCCTTTGATTGGAAGTTGGGTGGAAGATCATGGGGGTGGTAACAACATATAAATATTTAGGGAGGGTCTTTTTCCAGACCCTAGAATGCACCTGCTGCATTTCCCATATTTTATTTTATGCATTTTTATATAGCGCGGACTTTACCCGAAGGAAATATGAGAAAAAACTTACAAGTCAGCATGTTACAAAAGCAAACGTTACGTTACATAAGGCAATAGTGACAATTGTGCATGTATCAGTAGCAAACAAAATACAAGAGGTAGCAAACGATACCTTACAAGAGGAAAAATAGTGGTGCAGTATGTTACAAAAGCGTACAAAGTACAAATAGAGGTATAATACTGAACTAAATGGCAGATACTCAAAACACAAAAACAAAGGTTAAGTTACATGAGGCAATGGTGGCAAATGTGCATGTATCAAAAGAAAACAAAATACAAGAGGTAGCAAATAATACATTACAAGAGGGAAAGTGACGGGTGCATGTTACAAAGGAGTACACAATACAAGTAGAAGTATAATACTGCAATAAATGGCAGACTCTCAAACCACAAAAACACATTGGGAAGGCACTTCTGTAGTCATGTAGAACAGAATTTCCTATAATGGAAGGACTTCCTTCAGATAATTGAGAGGACGTGAATTAAATTTGGCATGGTCTTTTAAGGAGGAGAGCTTTGATGTCAGTTTTGAAGGCCTGGGAAGAGGTGGTGGTCCGGAGCTGAGGCGGAAGTCGGTACCAGATTCTCAAGCGTTGCCTGAAAAGGATTTGGCCATCGACCTTTACTTCTTGAAAGTGGGAGGTTCAAGCAGTAGATTTTCCGCATTACGTGATGGTCTAGAGCCTTCAGAGAGTAAGTTTATTCGCCAGGTAGTGAGGAGAGGAGGAGTGCAAGGCTTTGTGGGTGATGCGGGTAGTCTTGTAGATAGATCTTGCCTCGATGGGAAGCCAACAGAGGGTGAATAAAATGGGTGTGATGTGGTCCCTTTTTTTTTTTGCTCCATATATGAAACGAGCTGCTGAATGGAGAACAGATTTAAGGGGGAGTAGGGAAGGGAAGAGGTGGTCAAAGAGAGAGAGACAGGTGTCTTGGGCTTGGATCATGACTGTACCGTTGTTATAGAGTGAGATGGTGAGGGAGCCATTAAAACATGCAGAGGGGGAGATTTTTAGCTGTTTCCCATGAGGGATAGAAGAGGAGGAGGTGGTGACGTTAAGTGAGTTATGTAAGCTGGTGGACCAAGAGGCGATGTTGTGAGTGTAGAAAATGAAATAGTTTTTGAGCCTCCCATCATGACCATTGTAAAATTGATCGACAAAAAGGGAATCCGGGAACATTCCATGGTGTTATGCTTGAATCGTTTTGCTGCAGCTTTAGTCAGGTAAGGAAGATAAATGATTTTGTAGCAATTAATTCCAGACTTAACTCGAGTGGTGGCTAAGTTGGGAAAATTAGGAGGAGGAGGAGGAGGGTGGTGGGGATAAGAGAGGGGTGTTATCAGGAAGGCGGTGGTGAGAAGTATAAAGACAGAAAGGGGGCACATAACCATCACAAAGAGATCTTAGTAATAATAAAACAGATCATAGACTAACAACCAGTAACCACTGGTAAACACTGTACCTAGCATCAGCCTGTAACAAAAAACACATTATGCACAGCATCACATTAGGCGCCAAACGCATTGTATGCCCATAATCTCAACAGTCTCATATTAGACCCTAACCTCCTAAGTATCACTAACATTAGGGGCATAAAGCACAGGGTGGAACATACTCTCACTAGCATAAACCATAATATGCAAGATAATCTCATAATCATAAAAAAACACATTTAGAGGTAACCAGGACAGGGTGCATAGATCATACTACATGAAATACATTTCCTGGCACCACATAATCACAATAGGGCCTGGCGCCCAACAAACCTCCCAGTCCCCCTGATACATCACTAACATTAGGGCCATGAAGCACCTAGTGGAGCATAATCTCACTAGCATAAACCATAATATGCAAGATAGTCTCATAATCATAAAAAAACACATTTAGAGGTAACCAGGACAGGCTGCATAGATCATACTGCATGAAATACATTTCCTGCCACCACATAATCACATTAGGGCCTGGCGCTCAACAAACCTCCCAGTCCAGTCCCCCTGGCCCACTGGCCATCTCAAAGGGTCTCCGTGGATGGTCACAGTCAGTTGAACTTCGCCCAACCTCTCGTTTTGTGTTGGTGAGTTAGTTAATCGCGCTCAGAGATCCCACATGAGTGGTTGGCCCCACCATTCACTTGTGTTTCTTGCCTCAGCTGTTGGTCTCAGACCTTATCCTCCTCTTCCACACGTCATCCACTTGCTCCTGGCTCTCATCACCCATCCGATTTGCCTGGCTTTGGACAGCTCAACCCTGCTGTGAAGCGACCGCCATTACTGGTGTGCTGTTGTTCGGGCACCGCTCCAGTTTTGGTTTCGCTTTCCTGATGTGAGGCGCACTCGCGTTCTGGTCCTCGACTGGTATTTTTTCCCCCCTGTTATGCATTACTCATCATCCACTCGCTCCCGGCTCTTATCTCGGCTCTTATCCCTCTGCTCTGATTTGCCTGGCTGGGACAGATCAAACTTTCTGTGAAATGACCGCCATTACTGGCGTGCTGCTGTTAGGGCACTGCTCCAGTTTCGGTTTTGCTTTCCTGATGTGAGTCGAGCTGGTCCTAGACAGGTATTTTTTCCCCCCTTATGCGTAGCCTGTCTGCCCGCTCTCTTACCCGCTCCTCCCGATCTTGGTGCGTTGCCTTACGGCGCCTGGGTATTATGTGCGCTTGCAATCAGTGTGCACTGCAGTGCGGCAAGATGACTGTTTACTCACCTTGTTCCTTGTGCCTTTACGCTTACTGGCAAAGTGATAGCCAGTGTTGGGTCGGTTTAGTCTGCTGTCTGTAGAGCGAGAGGAGTTTGCTCCTGTCTCATCTCGTCTCACTCGAAACCCTGCTTGGTTTCGATTTTGCTGTTGCCATCTTCCTTCACCTGCACTCACCTCCCTTCACTCCTTAAAGTTTGTTTTTCTCCTTCCCGCACCCTAATAACCCACCTCCACAATGCTGGGACCCAAGGTAAAGCCCTGGACTGGATCACCTCGTTCCTCTCAAACAGAACCCAGAGAATCCGCCTACCTCCCTTCCGCTCTGCGGCCACCGAGATCATCTGCGGCGTACCCCAAGTCTCTTCGCTCAGCCCAACCCTCTTCAATATCTACATGAGCCCCCTCACCGCCATCGCACGCAAACATAACCTCAACATCATCTCCTACGCCGACGATAACCAGCTGATACTCTCCTTCACCAAAGACCCAGCCACCGCCAAGATCAACCTCCAGGAAGGAATGAAAGACGTCGCGGAAAGGATGAAGCTCAGCCGTCAAACTGAACTCAGACAAGACGGAGGTCCTCATCCTTGGATCATCCCCATCCACCTGGGACAACTCCTTGTGGCCCACGGCGCTGGGCACCGCACCGACACCCACGGACCACACACGCAACCTGGGATTCATCCTGAACTCCTCTCCCACGATGACCAAGCAAGTCAACGCAATCTCATCCTCATGCTTAAACACCCTGTGCATGCTCCGAAAGATATTCCGGTGGATCCTGACCGGAACTAGAAAGACGGTCACCCAGGCCCTCGTTACCAGCCGGCTGGACTACGAGAACGCCCTGTACGCAGGAACCACAGCCAAACTTCATAAAAGACTCCAGCGCATACAGAACGCATCCGCACGACTCATCGTCGACATCCCTCGCCACTGCCACATATCTGCCCACCTGAGAGACCTGCACTGGCTCCCCATCAGCAAAAGGATCACATTCAGGCTCTTCACCCACGCACACAAAGCGCTCCACGACATGGGCCTGAGTACCTCAACAACCGCCGCACGTTGTATACCAAGGATTCGCAGAACCACCACCGGTGGAAGATCGTTCTCCTACCTGGCTGCCAAGACGTGGAACTCCCTCCCCGCCAACCTACGACTGACCCAGGACCATCTCACCTTCAGGAAACACCTCAAGACCTGGCTTTTCGAGCAGTAGCAGCACCCCCATCCCTTCAGGGACTTGAGACCTTTACAGGTCAGTAGCGCGCTCTATAAATGTTTGAATTGATTGATTGATTCCCGAGGGCGCCTAGCATTGTGGAGAGGGCAGCTTCCCTGCGCCCGACGATTCCGGTGCTTGGATCTTCTTTTTGCTGTTCTTTGTCATCGCCTGTTCTTGAAGCTCTCAGCCTCGTGTATCTCCGTTTTGGCAGAGTGAGGTCCTTCGGCTGTGCACGCTCGCTCCTCCTTGCTAGTCTACTTAGGTGACTTAAGATTGAATTACTGTATGGGTAGGAAACATTTTAAAACTCTTTTAGATATTTATCTGGCAAGGTACTCCTCATCCTCTCTTATGCAGTTGGGTATATCGCCATACGTAAGTGGTCTATTTTAAACTTATTTGAAGGGAGGCTCCTCTATAAGATAGTATTCCTGAGTCAAGCAACTCCCATCCAGGCATTGCACTTAGTTTTCCCTCCACAGTGCATATTCCATATCTCTAGCAAACTTTCTTAGATGGGTATAAAATCTTCTGCATGAATCAGAAGGCACTTTGAGAGATCACCTGAGGAACAAAACTTTTAAGGAAGAACCAGGCATTTGTACTATTAATAATAACCTTGAGATCGCACTAGTGAATTTTGAATGCACAGTCACCCATTTCCAGTCATTGACACCAGCACAATTAAAGTTGTTTCAGAAAAAATACATTGACCAGAATACTTTAAACACAGGATATCGCACACTGTTCCCAGTTAGAAATGTATAAGTCCTACTCCCGCAACCTAACATTCAATACTCAATAATTGAAGTTTACACTAGGTCACAACACTAGGCAATTCATAATTATTTTAGGGATGGGCATTCTACCATTTAACAACTTTAAAAGGCATTGGTTGGATACAAGAGACAAGACTGGAACTTGTGATCCTTGCACGGGTGGGAATCAAGATATAAAGCGTGTACTATTAGTCTGCCCCTGTAAGAAAATGCCTAAAGCAAGGAATCGTTTTAAATATAGTGTGTTTAAAATTAATGACCTGATTGCTTTAGGAAAGTCACCTCTTGATAAATTTGTGTGCTACAATTTGTATGTATTTTCAAAGCGTTTTACCCATGTACTAGTAGGATGCAAATGCGTAGCTTTATGTCATATGAGTCCTTTAAGTAATTATTTATAACTCCATATATTGTTGATATCTTACGAGATTTAAATCAATGAAACTGATTTGATGTAAATAGATTTTAATAAAAATAAATTGGGTGTGATAAACTAAATACAATTGGGATTGTTTAAATTATAATAGAAAGAATTTGTGACAGTCCAATCCTTGAAGTTGATAGCACTTGAGCAGAGTAAATCAATATTGGTAACTCCTATACTATGTCCTATCATTATTCTTTATATATCCAGCAATGTACATTTTGGATTTAGGACTGTCACCAGGCATTGTATATCTATTATAATATGAATAAGATATTCTTGAGCACCGAATACTTTCTTTCCTGTTCCATCTCTAATTTTCTTGAGTACTAACCACTTTATAATTGCAATGTACTGCCCGATACATCATATCTAACATGAAACTCACTTTAGTTGAACTACTTAAAATCTTCTGTTTCATATACAACTTCAACTGAAACTGTATGTGACCTCCTAATAATATATTTCCAACCAAAAAGTTTCTCTTTCAATTTAAATATTTTTTACGCATCTTGTTTGGTGATTTTATCACCACAAAACTGCGAATTAATGTATGTAATCCATATATTTTGTCTCATCATAATATAACCACCAGTATACATTTTGAGAATTAAAGCTGTAACCAAGCATTATACCTGCATTAATTATATTACTGAGCAATTTATGGCCTCTTAGTGTGTTACCTACAGACCTCCCTAGCTACTCTGATGATCTATGTATTTCTTTCTTACAGAAGTTTCCTATCTTGTACCGGCTGGAATGTTGTCTCCAATGAGAATTCTCCAGTCCTCCTTTCTAGGGAAACTAATTGACAGGGCTCATTACCAATTGTTGCTGCAGTCCACACATTCTCCCTAGGGTAAAATGCGTGTTTGAGGAAGGGAAAAATTGAAAGACACTGGATATACAGATCTTATCTCTGACACCACAGGCTCACTGTGATAATGCCAAAGTACCACTCACAGGTCTGTTTATTCTAAAATGGTCTTACCTGAAACTCCAAAGACCACAGCTGTTGATAAGCTTAGGTTGTTTGAGGCAACCACCCCTAACTTTGGAAAACCAGGACAACAGATCGAGAATCCGCATGGAAACAGGAAACAACAGGATGATGAGAAACTGCAAAGCAGCAGAGCTCTTCAAGTTTCCTACATTTGACCGCTGAGAGGTCCGAGTGACCTCGTCATATGTTTTCTATATACCAGGATGTTCTCCAAAGGGAATGTCTAGACATGGTTTTATAGGCGTTTTTAGAAATTGTGTGTCTATAATTTATACCCTATTGTCGTAAAAAACTGTTTTTACATTTCTTCCTTAATTCAAGTTTTTATTGTTTCAACCTTTGTTTGAGGACCCATGTAATGGCAAGACCGTCAGAGAAGGGTCAGATGATACCATTCCCCTCTGTAAGCTATGTGTCCACCTTCCTCTGTTCAGTACCTGGTCGAAAGGTGACATGGTAGATAAAACTTGAAAAAGAAAACAATTGGTTAATTTTATTTATAGGTTCTACTGTTTGGGAAACTATCTCAATTTGAAGGCTGAAAAAAGTTGGCAACACAAAAAAAATTCTGAATTGGTTTACCTTCTTAGATAGTGGCCATTCTAAATCGCATTGACTTTCTCAGGATCCATATGAGTTCCTTAATCTGAAATTAGAATAACAATGGAAAAATAGCTGATCGGAACAAATTCTTATAGGGCAACACAAAACATTGAGCTTTTGAGACCAGAGTTCAAGGAGAACGTCTCTTCAGATCTCAGTTCTTTTCCAATGCATCAGAGAATACTAAGATATCATGCCAGATAACTGATGACGACTTATCCAGTATAACTTGGAACACATTATTTAGGAAAGGCTGGAAAGCATCCACGGCATTACTTAATCAGATATTCATAAGGCCTATATTTGGTTTTAAAAGTCATCTCTATTCATCGCCTTCATTGATTCTCATCTGATTGTAGACACCTTGTGGAGCGAATTTAGAAAATACCTTGGACGTTAAGCACAACTGAAATATAGAGAAGAGGATGGCTGCTGTGGATGTTAATTAATTTAATTCTCTGTAATCTTCATATGGTCAATACTTGTGGTCTGGTTCAGGAATGAAAAATATTGGCACCCCTACATGAATTCCTATGCAGGATTTTCATAGTCTTTCAAAACGACATCTTCCTTTGAGGTAATTGGGTAATTTGACCATGAGCTATCTTAGCTTAAGGGGGAGATCATTAGAATAGTCGTAAATATGATAAATACTTTATTAGTTTGGGGGAAAACTAGGTAGTCTTTTCTTCCGGGGAAAGCAATTTATTGGTTGGCTAAAAAATGTACCTCCAGTCAGAGCCACTAGTTTTGACAATAATTAGATGTGAGGTTTATTTATTCTCCAGTATTGGGGTGTCTTTCATAGATTCACATGCCTGAATCATTCCCTGTCGTCGGAGTGGGAGTCCCACGGTACATAAAAAAGCAATAATATGCACATAATATCCCAAAAACTTTGCTAATAACCAACCAGGAAGTAAAGTAGCCCAAGCTACAAGAGTAAAGACTTCCACACTCATGACTATCCTAGTCATTTTGTATAGTCCAAACTGCAGCCAATCAGGTGACGGCACCCACCAGAATGTTCTCCCCAGAGGCTCAGGCTCTCAGATTTTCTACCGCACGTCGTGTGAAGGCAGTCTCCCTGAGCTCTGCTCAGTTCTTCTCAAATTTCTTCAGGATTTCTTGTTTTTAGGACGTCTTCCTCTAAGAAATCGTTATTCAGGCCTTGTGAATCTTGTGGTAAGCTCAGGCTTTTCTAAGAAGATCCCCACAAGAAAGGCATCTACTGCCTGTATCCAGATCATCAAGTGAAGGACTGCAAGATATGCAAGACCTTCCCTCAAAAGACCCTCAGGGATAGAGAGGGCTGCTTACTTCTGTGGCTACAGAAGCTTAAGTACCAGGACAATCCAGTTTCTGAGGTAAGAAGTATTGCCTCTGGGTCATCTGTGGCCTCCAGGAAGAGAGCTGCTGAGGAGGATTTATCTTCTCCAGGGGCTAAGGTTGTGAGGAAACAACAACCCTCTAAGAGTTCAGAGAGGCCTGCCACCTCTAAGACTACTCCTCCTGTCAAGAACAAACCTTTGCCTTCCACGCCCCGAGAAGATCAGTCAAGATTTTGCCTCCAAAACCAACTTCTGAGAAGATTCTACCTCAGCAGAAGACCCCGTCGTCGACGACCCCTTCGTCGACGAAGATTTCCGTCGACTCAACTTCTACATCGATGGTAACTTTTATCACCTAAACCTCAAATGCTTATGTCGTCGGCGTCCTCCCCGACGACACTCGTCTACGTCTCGGTGAAACCCATATCGGCGCACCGTCGACTACCAAGATCAAGAAGACCTCGTCGACGACAGCCTCGTTGTCGACTAGCTAGTCGTCGAGAACTACATAGTCGACGGCCAAATCGTCGACGAAAACAGTATCGTCGACGAAGCCCTCCTCGTCATCAAACAACTTTGTCGACGGCCACATACTCGTCGGCGTTATCACCTTCAGGAATTATTCCTTCATTGATGGGCCCGTCGACGCAAAAATTGTCTACATGTACTGAAATACAAGTTTGGTCACCGTCTACGGTTTCTACGTGTTTTATCTTCTACGCCGTCTACGGCAAAGCCTCCTTTGCTACAAAGAGGTGGTTCTGTGCTTGAACCCTTATCTCCATTACGTATTTCTCCACATAAGGTACCTTTACTGGTTCCTGACAATTTGCTGGACTCAGAAGACAGTGAGGAAGATTCTTATGTGGATGATAGATTTAGAACAGCGACCAGTCTTTCGGAGCTGTTCATTAAATAACTAGGAAGAAGATCAGGATGATCAACCTTCGCCTGAACAGGTGGCGTCGCCTGCTGCTAATATTCAGTCAGCTCAGATGCCTATAGCCTTATTAACTAATCTTAAGAATATGCTGGAGGATTATTACTGCAGTGTACCGCCGTCTGTATCACCGGATTCCATGCCTCCTACACCAGTAGCGCAGGCTTCCACATCAGAATTCCGGTCTTCTAGACCTCCTTCGCCAGTGATTTCACATCATTCTGCAGAAGCACACATCAGATGATGAAGAAAGGGAGGAAGGTGAGGTAGATGAGAGATCTCTGTTGTCAAAGTGGGATGAATTTCAGATCCAGACACCTTCTCCTTCACCTCCGGCTCCTGCAGATTCACCTCCAGTGGACATTGGAGGTTTTCACCTCCTTATGGAAAGAGCAACCCAACATTTCCTAATCCCTATGGAAACTAAGAAGGAGGAATGCTTACTCTATGACTTTAAAGACCAGCCAAAGATACAAGTGAGGGCGATTCCCATTATAGACCTTATATGTGGAGAAGTGTGGCTCACTGGTTAGAGCAGGCAGACCCTGAAGCAGAGGTCAGACCCGGGACCAGGGTTCAATTCCCGACGCGGCAGGGTCGTGAGCTCAAATGTCCATGGACTCGATAATTCTCGCTTCGGTGCCTGACCTAATCATGGGTTCACACTCTGCAACTCTGGGCATTAAGCTTGCTTAATCTCCACAACGGCCCCCCGCGGCGGGATGCCTAGCTTTCACCTTGGGGATGCCCTGTAGGGGCTATCTCACAGGGAAAAGCCAGGACGGGTTCCCAAGGCAAGCGCGGAGATACCCCTTCGGGGGTCGATTCAGGCGCTATATAAGAAACAATAATAATAATAATAATATGGAAAGAAGGATTAAAGGTGATGTAAAATCCTGCATCTATTCCTCCAGTCTTGCCACGTCTGGACAAGAAATATAAAGCGCCTGACAAGTCTCCAGCATGCCTTCTAGGACACCCAAAGGCGGATTCCGTGATTGTACAGACTGCCTAAAGACGGGCTAGAAATCCTTCTTCTCCGATCACAGCACCACCTGAGAGAGACTTCAGGCGACTGGACTCGATTTGGAAACGAGTCTCCACTATGGCAGCGACAACAGTCCGTGTGGCCAATTCTCTAGCCATTCTGGGTCGGTACGACAGACAAATGTGGTCTGACATCTCACCATACATAAACATGCTTCTGGAGCCTTCAAAATCTGAATCTCTGAAGATACTGCAAGAGGGAGAACGGATCTTGGCAGAAATTATGGACTCTGCAGTGGATGTTGAGTCCACTGGTTTCAGGCAGCTGGCGGGGGCTGCTGTCCTACATCGACAAGGCAGGTTAAAGGCTACTTTGTTTTGCCAGGAGGTACAAGCTAAAATACTGGACATGCCTTTCGACGGGGAGGCTTTCTTTGGCCCACATGTGGAAGAAGCCTTACAAGCCATTAAAAAGGACACTGAAACAGCCAGCTCTCTTGGCACCTTGCAGTTTCGTAAGCCGCCCTATCGGGGTGCGATAGGACGTGTACTGTCCTCTACGCGAGGAATTTACAGTCAACAATCTTCCTACCGGTCATATCAAGGGAATCAGCGCTACCAATCGCAACGTTACCAATCATATGGCCAGCGCAACACCTCTTATTCCCAGAATAAGAAGGAACCTTCCTACTGCGGAAAGGATTCCAGCAAAAGACAATGAGTATCATCACCTGCCACCCCAACTACCACAGTCCCATGTAAAAGTTGGAGGAAGAATCTCAAGATTTTATTCAAACTGGTCCTCAATAACTTAAAAAAAGTGGGTCCTAGACATTGTAGCCAGGGGCCATGCTCTAGAGTTCGAAAGATTTCCTCCAAATTTTCCTCCAACGGGCCCTCCTCCAGCTCATCTCAAGGAGTTGTTTTCCCAGATAAATTTGATGTTAAAAAAAGAGCGATCGAAGAGGTCCCTTAAGGGCAGAGAGGAACAGGATTCTATTCATGGTTCTTTCTGATAAAGAAGTAATCCGGAGAATGGCGTCCAATTCTAGATCTCTGTTCCCTCAACAAATATCTAAAGAATTTATCATTTTGGATGTAATCGCTTCAGGAAATACTTCATCTTCTGTCAGCAGGGGATCACATGGCCACCCTGGACCTTCAATATGCGTACTTCCACATTCCCAATTTGCCCCGTCACTGGAAGTTTCCACGTTTCAGAGTGGCTGGCAGGGATTTTCAGTTCAAGGTCCTTCCCTTTGGACTACGATCGGCACCCAGAGTGTTTACGAAGGTCCTGGCTCCAGTAGCAGCGCACCTCTGCCTGGAGGGGATTCAAATATTTCCTTACCTGGACGATTGCCTTATCAAGGCGAATTCTTTCTCAGACACAAACGCCCATGTCCGAATATGTCTATCTCTATTCCAATCGCAGGGTCTTTCTATCAATCTCAGCAAATCACATCTTGTTCCTTCGCAGAGGCAGACGTTCTTGGGAGTGACGTTGGACACGCAGTTAATTCAAGCTTTTGTATCAGACGAAAGGCAAAAGAGAATCCAAAACCTGGCTCACATGTTACGCTCAAAGTCAGTTTCAGTCCGACAGTTCAAGTCTTTTCTAGGAATGGTCTCTTCTTGCATTCCGTTGATACCAAATTGCCACCTCAAAATGAGGCCCCTTCAAGAGGAACTCAACCTGCAATGGTTACAAGTCTCGGGTTCATTCGAAGATCTCATTCAAATCACTCCTCGTACAATCATTCTAGGAGCCACAGTATTAGTTCGCACGGACAATACTACAAGTATGCATTACTTAAACAAACGGGGAGGAACAAGGTCGGCTCTTCTGTCTCAGGAAGCCCAAGAAAGATCAATCTCTTAGCAGTTCACGTGCCGGGAGTTTCAAATGTTCTGGCACATACCCTCAGCAGGTCAACGGTGTCCACCCACGAATGGGAACTGCATCAGCCGACGGTGGATCGAGTCTTCCAACAGTGGGGTCATCCCGATCTGGACCTCTCTGCGACCAAGAAGAACAGCAAATGCCTATTCTTTGCAAGCTGGCTTCCCCACAAGGATTCTCAGGGGAATGCGTTTTTGATGAACTGGTCTCAGATATATGCTTATGCCTTTCCTCCAATACTGTTGGTTCCAAGAGTTCTCCGGAAGATGAAGAAAAGACCTTGTCGCCTATTCTCATCGCTCCCAGATGGCCTCGTCAATTCTTGTTCACCAAACTTCTCCTCCTGTCAGAGTGCGATCCAATTCAGTTTCGACCAGTACCGAATCTCCTGTCCATTCAGAATGGTCAGATTTGCCATCCAGATCCTGCTTCTATGAAATTAGCTGCCTGGCGCCTGAACACCTTGCATTCGCTCATCTAAATATTCCTGCGGATTGCAAGGAGGTTGTGGCTAACGCCAAGCTCCTGCTACAATAAAGACATACAGAATTAAATGGAAAAGATTCTGCATATGGTGTCAATCTGCTGGGGTTTACCCGTTTCATGCAACACCGGAACAGATATTACCTTTTTCTTGCACTTAGCGAGATCAGGCCTCTCTCATGCCCTCTCTTAAGTCTTTCTGGCAGCCATTTCAAGGTTCCGACAGGATGGGTCCAATTCTCTTTATGCATCGTGAATAATACAACAGTTTTTAAGGGACTATTCCGAATGTTTCCTCCTGTACGTCGCCCACCTCCGTCATGGCATCTTTATGTGTTATTAGTGCAGCTCATGCGCCACCCGTTAGAACCAATTCACAGAGTGGATCTTAAATTTCTAACCTGAAAGGTTTCTCTGTTGCTAGCTTTGACTTTATCTAGAAGAGTCAGTGACATTCAGGCTTTCACCGTTCTTACAATTCACATCCAGTTCTGTGGTGCTGCGTAGAAATCCTAAATTTATGCCTAAGGTGCCTTCGGATTTTCACCTGAACGAACTAGTCATCTTGAAAAAAAAAATTACTAACCCGCAATCCCCTGCGGAGAGGGCATTGCATACCCTTGAGATCAGAAGATGTCTTAAGTTCTATTTACAAAGTACCTCTACCATTCGGAAATCCGATCAATTGTTTGTTGCCTACGGAAAGATACGGTAAGGACAAGCAGTGTCTAAACAGACCATAGCGAGATTGATTTCTGCCCCTATTGACTTTTGCCATTTACAAACTGGAAGACCTTTGCAGACAACTCCAAGAGCACACTCTACAAGGGCGGTTTCTTCATCAACTACTCTTTTCGCTGGTGTTCCTCTTCAGCAAATCTGCAGAGCGGCTACTTGGTCCCTTGGTCCATCAGACATACCTTCATTAAACATTAATGTTTGGAAGCTGCCAGCAATGCTGATACTTCAGTGGGACAAGTGGTTCTCTGCAATCTTTTCAGATAAGGTGAGCCTCTGTTTCCCTCCTCCTCTGTACTGCTTTTCAGACGCTTATTATCATGCCTAATATTGAGTACATTCTCATGTGATTTCAAGTTTTCATGTATTTATGAATATTAGCAATTTTACTATGTAATTGCATATGCTTGCTATATACAAATGTATGTTACAAATAGCAGAACCCAAACAATGCTTGGAAGACGCTATCTACTCTGATTCAGGCATGTGAATCTATGAAAGACACCCCAATACTGGAGAAGAACAATATTTACTTACCTGTAATCTGTGGTTCTCCAGTATTGGTGTCTTTCATAGATTCACATGCAACCCGCCCACCTCCCATCAGAGGCTCTTAGGCTATGATGTTACGGTTCACTCCTGTGCGAGAAAATCTGAGAGACTGAGCCTCTGGGGAGAACATTCTGGTGGGTGCTGTCACCTGATTGGCTGCAGTTTAGACTATACAAAATGACTAGGATAGTCATGAGAGTGGAAGTTTTTACTCTTGTAGCTTGGGCTACTTTGCTTCCTGGTTGGTTATTACCAAAGTTTTTTGGATATTATGTGCATATTATTGCTTTTTTATGTACCATCGGACTCCCACTCCGACGACGGGGAATGATTCAGGCATGTGAATCTATGAAAGACACCAATACTGGAGAACCACAGATTGCAGGTAAGTAACTATTGTTCTTCTTCACCCCTAGCGGAAAATGGGAATTTGTGTTCTTAGCCATGTTATCCCCAATAGTAACAGAAACATTAGGGAATTAATGACAGCTAATGCCAGTGGTTTAATATGAGTATTGGTCAACTGTAGTGTCACTGGTTTAGCTTCTCATTGCACATCAATTGAAATAAAAAATTCCATAAATGCCAAAAATTGATAGTTTTATCCTGAAGAAGGATTTTTTTGAGCATACAAAATGCATTGCCAATGACCCATCCAATTTGCATTGTATATGCTGGAAATGTTTAGTGAGAACCTCAGCTCTTAGCAGTGCCCCTAGATCACTGTTCAGCCTCAATTTGAAGTGCCAAATCAGTTAATACCTCTGTGGGTTACTTCACAACCAGTAAGGCAACAATTTAAATGTCATCATATAGGCCATTGTAGAATGCAGCTGCTGCTGCCTCATCAGTTCAATTAGTCTTTGCTTGAAGATGTTGTAAACACTGCTTCATTTGAGCCACTGTTGCCCTCCTGCCCTCATTTATAGAGGACCAGCACCTATTTCTTCTTCATCCCGTACTGACCGAGAGCATGAGGTGGACAAATAGTGAAAGAATGTGGAAGAGAAAGTAAAAGAATTGTCACAAAGGGAGACAACAGGAACCTGCATGATTGAGGTAAAGGGGCAAGAATTATCTGGCATTGGATGAGAAGCAAGAGGTGGATTTAAGTTGACACAGCCCCGGTATTCTGCACACTGATATGTAATTGCAGCAGCCGCTGGCTTCTGAGCAGAGCTTTGGACACCAGCACTCATTCTTTTACAAATTAAGCACTTGTTGTAACTTATAATTTCTTTATTGCCCTGATAAAAGGTTTTCTTTTGTGGTCAGTCCAAGGTCACCCTGAATGTTTGCAATAGCTTAGACCATTTTCTGAAGAGGATTAACATCGAGCCATATATCCCACGCAGCCTGTCACAACCTTGAAACAGTCGAGTAACATGGTGATGGGATCTCCCACTACAATCCACCAATCCTTCTCTCTAAGCGGATTAATAAATTGGAGTCTTTAACCATTCTTGCCACAATAAGCACAATCTTCACAGGGATTTGGTGACGGAAAGACTCTGAATATAGTGCTCTTCTCTAAAACATACAGGCTTCGTGGTTGTTTCAAGATTTAGGTCTCACTAAGTGGCTATTCTGAGAGCTGATACACATGTAAGGCTCGTGTTATGAGTGGTCTCTTAATTCTGTTGGGGTGGGCGGTAGGGTCAGATTAAAATGATATCTGTAGCTTTTCTGCAGATCATTTTATTTTTACATGGAGACTCCAGCTGTAGAAAACAGCTGAATCTCCTTGCGACAATCCAGGGAAAAATTAAAAATTACCTGGAAAATCTGACCAGTCGTTTCTAATTGGACCTTCGCGCTCAACATAAAATGGCCCGGATTTACCCCACCCTGGATTTTATCACTACCCAAGGAATTTTTCGAAGGCATATATAACTATTTGAGAGACACTTTTAGGTCAGGTTGACTGTAGCTTCTTACTGGCAGTCATACGAAGGATTCACCACTTTCCTATCGCATAAATTAATCCACCCTCTACATCTGATTTTGAAAGTCAAATCTTTTTTCTGAAATGATATGCCATGTATAACATAAAACACACCTTTATAAAGTGGGTAACTGCAAAGTTTCATATTCTGTAGAGTTCATATGACTGTTGCATGATTATATGCATGTGCTTGATAAAATAATAAAACAGACCCATGTGGTTAAGCTCCCCTGTGTGGTGCAAGGGCACTAATGTTAATCTACGACTTTAGGGCTCATTGATTTTGTCCTGGAGCAGATACCTAGCATTTCTACTCCTGCATCTGACTACAAAGTTTCATTTAGACAGAACTGCATGAAGAGTTTGTTTTGCAAGATAATTGATTGCAGACCAACTCTTGAATCAAGAAAAAAAACATATTAGTGTGCTTACGAAAATTCTGTTTGAAGTGCCAGGCATTTGGTGGTCTAGACACACCCCACCCTCAATCAAGTTTACCCTTCCTCAGCAGTTTGTAAACATGCCATTATGCTGCTAATAAGCAAAGAGCATCATTATAATGTTTAATAATTGTCTAGGTTGTTATCAAATCACATTAATTGGAAACCTCCATGCATTTATTTAAATATGCCACTGTCCCTAAGCTGCTGTATTACTCAAACTTAATATACACTTGATGATCAAAACCAATGTGCATTCGGCCTAGTCACGCACGTGATACCGCGGAAATCTCTCAGTAATCTCTTTGCAAAATCTAGTAAACATGGCACAATTAACCTTTAATTACCATTACCCTTTTTTCTGTGCCATTATCCATTCCAAAGGTGATGAATCTTTGCCACTGTATGTTGACCAAAAGAGCTCCTTCATTAACACAGGCAAGTAATTAAATGCAAATAAATATTTTAGCCAATAAAGAGAGGTTGTGAGTAGTTTTAAAGGAATTTATTTTGTAATTACATTTGAAGACTCTTGGACTCTAAATATAGTTAGTGCAGAGTATATCCTAATTTGCATACAGCGTGTACAATGAAGGAAAGAATTCCTATTCTAAGAAAATGTGCCACAAATGATGTCAATCAGAACTCCTAAAGAATTAAAAATAAAACAAGAGTGAGATTAGCCTGAAGCTAAATCAATAATAATTGCAGAATCTTTCCCAAAGAGAAATAAAGCATAGAGCAAATAGGCCTTGGAAATTAAAAGCATAAAGCTTGGGGTTTTAATAAGTCAGAATGGAACAAAACCTGCATCTAACCTACCTTCATCTGCTCTCCATCAAAGTCTGTACTCCCCTCTGCAGGTCTCTAAATCTTTGTCTGAAAAAGTCTGCAAAGATCTCCTACCCTATATCTGTCTTCAACTCCTAAACTAGGAACACGTTTATAACAAAATTAAATGTTGCAAAGCATGTGGCATGATCTTCGTTCTTGCTCCAATTAGAATACAGCATTCTCCAAAAGTACATCTCCACTTCTCTGCTGTCTGCATACGTCATCCATCAGGGATTCGAAATCCTTCCCATGACACACAATAGCTTCATCTCCTAACCTTCTTTAAATAACATTTTTATTTGAACTAAACACATAACATTAGCTTCAATAATAACTTCTTATTTAAGCAAGAATCATTAAAGCATAACTTGGTAATACATTTAAAGTGCATGTGATCACGTATTCCTTCTAAAGCAAAGAAATAAATGAGACTTTGAATTATTTTCCAGCTCCTAAATACTATGTCCATTGGTGTTATCATGAAGGTCAAGCTGGAGTAAGCTAAGTCCTGAGCTGTTTCTGCGTTTCTACATTTTAAAATGTTCTGTTGTTTCAGAACAATCATATGAAGTTAAAACCACATTCTACAATGAGGAAACTAACTAAACTAGTCACATTAAAATCAAAAATACATGTTTTACTTGATTTATTAGGTGGAAACCATCTGTTTAAAGGCCTCGTGTTTTCACGAAACCGGTCCTATGATGCTTGTTTCCAGTCCAGGAAGGACCTGGGCTGGCAGATCGGGCTGGACTGTTCTCATTGGGCGCAGGGACATGACTGATTTGCATATGGCTGGGTCCAAACTGGAATCGCATGGTGAGCAAAAAAACGATGGATGTAGGCCCATATCTCTGTACTGGGGTGAATGTATGACATAGCTCTGCAATCTGCCCATCAATAGTTGTTTTTTCAGTTTTGATTAGCCAGCACCAAATGTCTGCGTGGTACCTTCTGAAATGCATTTTTATGCAGCCAAAGGCAAATTTGTCATTTGCAGTGCTTAATTCTGTAGGAGAAGTTCAAGCTCTTTCACATGTTTCTCTCGCACTCCTGGACACCCACATGTGTGCACACGGTCTTGTGGATTGGAAGACACAGTCCCACATAACAAAAACAGAAACTCGCCAGTTGGCAGAGATAACAAATGGCAGTGGTAACCACTGTACTTAAGTGGCAAGAGCGGCTTATTCTAAGCAGTTTAAGTATGTAAAATGCACTGAAAAGTTGGTGTACTATATTTGTTGGTGTTTTTTCCTGTTTTTCAGGTAACTATGTATCTTTAATACCAGAGAAAGAAGGATCTGTAAATAAGAACTGGCTAAATCAGGAACTGGAAGACTTGTATTACGACGTGGAAGGCATAAACAATGAACTGTGAGTAACAGCTTCCCAATATACTTGCTGGTAATAAATTATTACAGAGTATAAAGTTGTTTATATTCTTTTGTATTTTCGCTTATTTTCTAGAAAACAAATGGAGTCCTCCACTTTTACTTCAGATAGTTGTAAGTATCAGTCCTGGTTGGATCAACTAGCTTTGTCTATAACCCAAAAATGACTAAACATAACAATTGTTCACTTATATATTGACTTGAAAAGGTTAAGTGTGTTAGAAATGTGCTGTGCATATGAAAAAGAGTAAAGCAAATAGTGTGGCGCTGAGGCATAATCTTGACATTCATTTGCATGCACTACCAACTATATGCAAGTGAATTTTATAGGTAACAGAGTGTAAGATTATATGAAGGGCTGAAAAACAAAAGCATTCTACTCCATTGATGACAAGCCATGTCCCCAAGCTGTGCAAACGTTGTGAACACATCCCATTTACTTGTCCACCAATGTATTCACCCATTGCACAATCCATTTGCTCAATATCCTATTCATTCATCATCCTTCTTACACGCTTGCGCTGCCGCACTGACTGTTGCATTTAAAGAAGCACTTTGTGTTTATTAAGCGTCTACATGGCTGTGCGTTTAAAATTAAAATAGGTTGAGACTTGCAGTAGCGGCTGCTACAGGGCTATAGTGGTGAGGCAGTGGGTAAGGGGAGTGAGAGGGAGGATTAAGAAAAAAAGAAAAATTCCCTTACCTGTTGGCTGCCGCTTCTTCTCTGTCCTCTTCGATCGAGCAGTTTGCAGACTTCCCTGGCCAATCAGGACACTGCTGTCACCAGCATGACATCAGTGTCATTATTGGTCTGAGCACTGTGGCTCAGCTGTCAACCAGGCAGTGGGAGCCTGTGCATGTTCTCCACCCAGGCTGTGCAATAGAGCTGGGTGGAGAACATGCTGGGTGCACAAAGACGGCCAGCCAAACCTTCATGCGCACTAAGAAAGTGATCCCCACTCCTTCCCCAGAAATGTGGGCAACCCGACCCTGCAGCTTCAGAGGCTTATGAAAAATAACATGATAATAGCATGCTGTTATAATTTTATTTTTCCAGTGGGGCAATGCTTCTCTGCCTTATCAGAGGAGCCGCCGCTATAGACTTGAGACCAAATGTATTAAACGTGTTATCGGTTGCAAAACCCAAAATTCACAAAAGCAAATGTTTTGTGACTGCTAAAAGTTATTTTCTACTGCCAGGGCCAATACTACTGACAACTCTGTAAGGTTTTTCAAAACTGAAAACTTTATATACCCTGGAACAACAATAGGTTACAGTGAACTTATGCACTTAGCTTTGTTTGCAACACCTCCATGTAGGTTTTAAAAAACGTATGGTTCGGGCCACAATCCTTAGCTCGCACAACAGCCAGTCAAACCATAACTCACACACCAATTGCAATTTTTATGACGTAAATCTTACAAATTACATTAACTATCACATTACCACTTTGAAAGAGACAACTTTGACTGCTATATTATTTATTGGTTTGAGCACATGTTGTTTGATTATATTTTGATTGTGTGTATGATTTATGGTGTAAATATTGTGAGATCAGAAGCACTACAGTTGGTGTATGAGAGTTGTGGTTGTTCCTTATCTCTGTGCATTACATGTTGGCTTGTAATAATTCCTTAAAATTTGGCGTTTGATTTATCAAATGTGGACTGCACTATTTGTGTCATACCACTTGGGGGATGGGGGGGTGAACTATGTTCCTTTAGCCATTACACTTGTGCTAGGTAGCCCTAGGTCCCTGTGGCACTGCGCCTACTGTACTACTGATACATACATCCTTGTCCAAGCCTGTCCACTCCCCCACATGCAGAAATGTTTTTTTGTTTTAAGTATATGCATGCGCAATTACACACTTCCAGGGACTAGCACTGGTCGTGGAAAATAAATATCAACTTTGCATTTATAAGGGAGCCATAAAACAACCGGAAACTGCACCATTTACTAAAGATGTAGTTTTCATTCAATGTGGTGCATAAGCATTGAATTGACAATGAATGCTAAAGCGGTGAAATGTAGCTACACCTAAAAACAAGCATTTGCAATGCAATAGGTCTCGTACCTGTGAAAGTTTGAACAATTGCAACTGTTAAAGTTTGTTAGATTATTTTTTTCAAATAATATCCCAGCAGAAGCATAAGTAGTAAAAGAAAAAACAAATGGAAATGTATGCTGAGCTACAATTTTTTTTAAGAATTGCATTAAGAATGCAGTACCTTATGTGGCTAATAGAGAGGTCCCTTTACAACTCCACAGGGACACCGTGTAACAGCCTGTGGCACTGCACCATTTCTTTGCTTTGTGTATTTTCTTTTATTACTTAGGTTACTGCTGGGATATTTTTGAACAAACAGTATTTACAATGCCAATAGCTCTGCTGCCTAGAGAGCGAGTAAGAGTCAAAAAGAGTGAGAGAAACAGTGATAACATGTGGAACACAGAAATAGGTTGAGCTATTTTAAGAACTAAATGAGAGGTAGTGTGAGGAGAAATAGTTAAATGAGAGAGAGAATAACGTAGATAAATTGAGAGAAACAAAGGTTTAGAGAAAGCTGGAGAGAAACAGAGAGAGTGTGATTGTTTTTGTATAGATAGTTTAATAATGAAGGTTTTATAAATGTGAGGTCGATTTTTGGAGAGATAAGCAGGTTATACATATATAGAGAGAGTTCGTTTAAGAGAAAAAACAAAGGGAGTGGTGTACATGCGGGCAGTAAATGCCCTCATTAATTGTCACTAACCAGAGCTAGGCATCTGCTTTTAAAGGGTCTCAAAATTAAAAAAAAAAACACTTTAGTTTACGTCTGCACATTCCATCAATAAAGCGCAATCTGTTGCACCATGCTCACACCAAATAGGTCTATATATTGCACCTTTTACACTAGATTCAGGTGGAATTTGCAATAAAAAACTAGCTGGACTAGGGAGCATGTTTTTAGCTGCTGTATTTGAGAGGTAAAAGGGGGAGTTTGTACTTTTGAGAGTAAGAGAGCATTTGTTTGTTGTAAGAGAATATAATGTAGCTGAAAGAGGTGTTCTGGGCGTTGGAGGGAAAGAATAAGTGTTTGAGAGAAATTCTTTGTGCTGTAGAGAGAGAGGTAGGGAGAAAGAAACTGGGAATGTGGTTTGTGCAGAATGAAGATTTGCGAATGTATGAGAGAGAGTTTATTTATTTATTTATAAAGTTTTATATAGCGCATCAGAGAGGTAAGTGTGTGTGAACGATAGATTGAAGAGAGCTAATGGAGTGTGTTTGTGAGATGTTGGTGTGTGTGTGTCTGTGCATAAAACAAAGAGTCACTGAGCGACACCCTTTAGAGCTACAGCGCAGTTTTATGAAGGAATTTCTGCTGTGAACAAGTGTATGTTTGTGTGTAATAAGCATATAAAGGCCACTGCGCAACTGTAGTGGTGGTGGTGTTATATATAAAAATATATATATTTTTTAAATGGGAGCTGAGAGTTAAGGCGAACAGTGTGCGAACAGCTGCCGACTTCACTAACTATTTGGATAGTTTCAAAGATTTAACATTTTAACATTTCCTGACGTTAGGACACTAGCGTATATACATGCAGATTGATATATGCATTTATATTTTAGGTGTACACACAGTGTACCTGGTGTACTTTTTTCAACCATGCAACTGGTGCTCATGTAAAGCCCTTTGACACTTTCGGGTTGAGTTTACGCTATATAAAACTGCAAGAAAAAACATATGGCTAAGCAGGTCAACAAACTGAGACTTCTTATCCTTATAGGGCTGTCTCCTTCCTAGAGCAACCATAGAACTGCTTCCAAGTTATGTGATCAGTTTGCAAGAAACAGTACTTGAAATAGTCAAAAGGCTGGCTTTTAAGGAGCGGTGGAGTGCACCATGTGGCTACAACCCGTTGTGTTATTCGTGTTTTGTAATGGGTGATGTTTAATGCAGGGAAATGTGCACCTATTAAACGCTCCTTTTGCACGAAAGACCGCAAAGTACAGTACATTAAATCAATTTAACTGTATTGCGAGTTGCACATAACATTATTTTAAAGCACCTCTAGAATTTGTTTTTTTAAGCACTAGTTCTTAGGCATGTGCTTTAAAGTAGGCGGTAGAAGAAAGGACATGCGGTCGGACTCACTAACCTCAAAGGTTATTGCAATTGGTGGCAAAGTCAGTCCAGTGGGGGAAAAAAAGTAGGGGAACTGTGGGCGGAGCATCAGGGGGTGGGAATATCCAGAGGAATGGGTCGGTGGGTGGAGTCAGAGTTGTGGCTAAAAAAAACCACAAATTTTTAGTATGTTTGGTATTTCACTGACCAGTTACAGCTTAGAACATTATTTAATGCAACCAATAGATACACGTTTATTTGAGGTTTAATATATGAGTTATTGACATTAAAATACATTTGGGAATGTCCCAAATACGCTTATAAGTGGAATGATAAGCCATTTGTCTCTGAGCCATGCAGTTTCTTTCATCAGCACTTCTCCTCCTCATTTCTGAACATAAAATTTGGGTTTAAATTCTATGACAGGAGACCCCACGTTTTGGGGAACACAATTGATTATATCATTCTGTGCCCCACGGCCAATTCAAAATTGTAGTCCTACATTTTGTATGTGCTTCACGCAACATGTCATGAAGCCAGCATTAGATGCCTCTTATTTACTGTTATTGTATCTACACCTAGCACAGAAAAGTGAATATATACACCTACTACAACTCAGACATCTTGGTTTGCAGATGCTTTAAGCAGTATCAGATGAATGAGGTACAACTATTATATTAGTAGTTTTTATAATTACTACTCAAGGTAGTTAGCATTGAGAATTGCAAATGTATCAACTCTGGAATTATGAGTGTAGGAAGCTGGCTCTGTGTACACTATAGACTGGAGGTGAACCTCAGTATGGATTATGGTGGACAGGGCTTAAAGGTTAGCCCACAATGGCCACTAGTAGGGTCCACCTGCTGGTGCTAAGAGACCAGGGCTTCTATGGTCTAGCGTGGGCCTTCTACGGTCCAGTAGGGAAAGTGCTCCCTCAGGTTAGTGGTCTGGGTCACTGGCCATGATGCCTGATCCTGGTTCCCCTGTTCCAGATTTGGTAGCTCTGGTCACAGTGCCACATTCTCTCCCCCTGAACACCTTTCTGCCCCACTGAGAGAAACCTGCTACAACCAAATTGTGCCCTATTATAAATGCCTAGATGTGACTCAATTCAAATTATGCACTGCCTGGAAAAAAATAAGATCCTGGAAAAAGCAAACACTCATAGGGAATGCAAGATTTTGTAAAGCATGCAAAATATAAGCTGGTACAACATTTTTACCTTAACGCTTTAACACTCACTGTCAGAAATCAAGAAGTGTTTTTTGCTTGAATTGTTGAGGACACGAATACAGGGCTCCTCCTGTACATAGGTGTGCCTATGTTGCACTCGTGGACAGCAAGGAAGGGCTAAGTATGGCTCAGAAGATAAAGGGACTCTTCATTAAAATCTGATCCGACTTGCGGAAACCCACAAGGGTTCTCCACATTCACGTCAGCCAGCTAGCTGCTCAAACATAGACATTATGTATTCAAGTGTCCTGCAAAGGATACCTTTTGAAGTGTCTGGCTTGGATAACTCTCCTTCCCACAAAAAACTTGAGTTCTTGAAAGTAAAAGGCAAAAATTATATTTGCATTTGGAAAGTGAAGAATACATCCAACTTTATTTTTAGGGTGACACTATAGTATGTTAGTGTTGCTGAAAAGCGTTGCTAAAACAATTCACAAACCTAAGAGGTCCCAAAGCAAGACCCATTAGCTTTGCTAATGCTTGTTTAGATATCTCATTTGCTAAATGGGGCACTTTTAATTTGGTGCCAGACAGGGCCGAACTGGGAACCCAAAGCAGTCTTAGCAAAAAGTTCCCAAAGACAAGACCTATTGGCTTTGACACTGCTTGTTTTTATATCTCATTTGCTAAATGGGGCACTTTTAATTTGATGCCACACAAGGTTGAACTGGGAACTCAAAGCAGCCCTGACACTTTGTCCATCCCCTGTACGGTGTGTTGTGAGCCAACACAGTAAGTGAGCCTGACCACTACAAAGGGGACATGGGAATAGGGTGTTCTCTATCCAAGGAAATTTAGAAAAGATTACATAAAGTGTGCATCATTTTACAACATATTTTATTATATATTCAATTGTATTTGCATTTAGAGCACAGTAAATGATGACCTTACAGTGCACCAGGATACGCCAATCTTGTAGGGGCTCTTCAATGTTTCCCTCACTATCACCCTCCAACACTGCCCCTCATCTCTCCATAGCCACTGTCACGCGTATTTAATTTGTTTTATGTAGCGCCTCTTATACCAGTGTTGCTTTGCGCGACAGGGAGGGAGTAGGAGAGAGCCATATTTCATAGATATGGCCCACTCCTCCCCTATTCCCTTGCGCTGGTGCTAATTACAGCTGCGGTGCGCCACACACACACCTTAGCGCTAGGGAATGTGAGGGAGTCCAGCATAGGTTTTGTACAGTGCAGCATGCATACAAAGTCGGAAAAGGAAGGAGAAATTTAAGCATTTCTTCTTCTGTACGCCTACTTGAAAAATGCAGTTTTCTCACGCTAAACCCAATCTACTTCATTTAGTAAATTGGGTGTAGTGTGAGAAACCCTGGGTGGGTGCTTGGGAACACCCATGCTCCACCCTCAGTTGTTGTATATTAATAAGTATACATAAGACTCAATGAGTGACTGTATGTATAACTGTATACTTGTAATAATGATTTTATAATACACTAAGTATGACTTACTATCTAAATGAATAGATGAAGTGGTGTTTGTATAGGTGTGTAGCTAAGTAAGTTTGTAAGTATGATCCATTGTTGGCATAAGTGAGTAGGATGACTTCATAAGTGAATATGATGTGTGCAGCCTGTATGAGTGAATCTACAGGTAAGTGATTAGATGTGTGTATACATCTAGGAATCACTGAGTGGGTTTTTAGATACTGTTATTGCTTTGTCAATGGATTCAAATATGATACTCTGTATTTTACAAAGAGTGATGAAAGATTTTACTAGTGTATGAAAAGGTGTATGTAATTGTCACGTGGAAGATGTCATCAGTGATGTAATTTGAGATGTCATTTGAGATGTCATCAGTGATGTCACTGACCATGTCCTGAATGATGTAATATTCAACATCATCAGCAGTGGATTGCGGGTGCGCAAAATATAGTTAGTACAACTAACTATATAGGAGCAATTTCAATGGTTTTGTATGAGTGAATTGTCCAGCTAACTAGAACACCCCGAAAACTTATAGTTTTTTGAGTGAATTTCAAAGGTTTTTCAAATGCTAATTCCGACCTATATAAGGCCTGAAACCTATGGTTTTTTAAGTGAATTTGCAAGGTTTTTTAAATGCTAATTCCTAACTATATAAGGCATGAAACCTATGTTTTTTCAGGGAATTTCAAAGGTTTTTCAAAGGCTAATTCCTAACTATATAAGGCTTGAAACCTATGTTTTTTTCAGTGAATTGCGAAGGTTTTTTAAATGACAATTTTTAAATGTATTGTTTGTTTTTTTATACTGATTTACTATATTTTTGCAGGCAGGTGTTCAGAAGGCACGCCCCCTTTTTACAACACTCTGCAGCGCAGCTCCATGGCGCATACTGGAGATACCTGTTGGACTAGTTCCCTCTAGGGTACCTCTGGATTGAACAGGAATTAATTCCCCATCTTAAACTGTGCAAACACGCCCTGTAGAGTGGGCATGCCCCCTTTTTGCATTCTACACGTTTGTTTTTCTGCTTTCTTGTGCCTTGGTCTACCGAGCACAAGATGGCTGCCAACACTTCCTGGTTTGAAGTGTTGACAGACAGTGGCAGCCAATCAGCATGCAGCTCGTGCCCGGGAAGGTACGGGTGCGCGCACGGTGCGCACTTATAGATATATAAATGTTTTCTCTCTTAATTTTCTCAGGAACTACTGGAGGGATTTACACCCTTTAAGCAAAAGGGCAATCTGCAAATCAGACTCTACCATTTTGCCAAATTTGGTGTAATTCCGTTCAGCGGTTCGGGCTGTAGCCGTGTCTAAAGGTCCTATGGAAATTAACATGGGGAAAAGACGTTTTGGGACCCCCCTTTTTTCTCGGCCCCCACTTGACGAATCTACCCGAGACTTTCAGGGAAGAAGCGGTTCGGAATGGGCCATCTTCTTTGAGAAATTCGCAAAGATTCGACAACCGGCGCCAAAGTTATTCCAATAGAATGTCGCGGATTTCCTATGGAAACTAGGTCCTAACTATATATACCTACTGGCGACCGCCAGTAGGTATTTACATATCAATCTATATATACACATCTATCTATAAATATATATACATATATGTATATTCACTGAAAATACCAAAGGTTACAGGGATGTTATAGTTAGGTTCAAATTTTACCAATACAAAACCATAGAAATTCAGCAGTTGTAGTTGCACGTCTAGTTATACTTATATTAAGAAATTAGAGCTCGTGGCCTGAAGCTTGTTTCCTTTCCAGTTAAAGAATTGGCTTGGTAGTTTGGTCTGCCCTGTTCCCATGATGCACTGGGCCAGGGACAGACTAATTTGCATGTAGCCAGGTTCTGAGCTGGGATGGTGCAGTGAGCTAAAAAACGGTGATGGATCAAGCCCTGATCTGTTGACTGGGTACGAGTATTCTGCTTAATTCACATGCTCTGTCCATCACCACCCCCTTTTCTGAATCGTTTTGTCCACCATAAGCGTGGAAGGGTATGCTCAGACATGAGTCCCTCGCTCACTGCACCATCAGGATTCAAGCAAGCCGGGCCGAAGACGGCTGTAATGCCAGAAACTGGTCCCCGGACGCTTGTTTCCTTTCCAGTAAAAGAATTGGCTTGGTAGTTTGGTCTGCCCTGTTCCCATGATGCACTGGGCCAGGGACAGACTAATTTGCATGTAGCCAGGTTCTGAGCTGGGATGGTGCAGTGAGCTAAAAAACGGTGATGGATCAAGCCCTGATCTGTTGACTGGGTACGAGTGTTCTGCTTAATTCAGATACTCTGTCCATCACCACCCCCTTTTCTGAATTGAAGTTACGTAATGGCACAAGTTAAAGTTTCTTCAGATAAGTATAGCTATAAGTAGAACTATAACTGCTAAATTTCTATGGTTTTGTGGGACCAAAATCCTGCATGCACCTAAACCCACAGTAAGCACAGCCTGTGGCTGAGCACGGCAGGGGTTTGGTGTGAGTGGGTGTATTTTTTTTTCATTGCGTTTCACAGGTCAATCGCAAATTTACACTGGGGTTCGCACTGAGCGCCATGGTGGATCCATGGATCAGCAAAAAAAATCTATGGATCAGCAAAAAATATACATTTGGCCAATTTTTTTGCCCATGAGTGGTCCCTCAGAGAACCCTCCATTTGTCCTTTGTTGTCAGGATACCTCTATCCTGACCCCTTATGTGTGCTTTTATTTGTTTTCCCCCGGGGACTCAGTTAAGAAACAAACTGGTGGCTGCACCTTTCCTTTCATGTTTCGGGCAGCCAATCAGGGCCTTCTTTTGGCTCTGCGAATCCCTGCTGTGTGAATATGCAAAGGATCCACGTCCCTAGACATACAAATCTTTATTTCTTTGAAAGTAATGAGCAGATTTACACCAATTAACAAAAAGACATCTGTCCAATTGTTCGGGCTATAGTCCTGTTCAAAAAAGCAAAATCCCAATAGACATTGTATTGGGAAAAACGCATTTTGGAACCACTCCTTTTTCTACCCCCACCCTTTTTCTCGCTTGATAAATCACCCTGACACTTTCCAGACAGCAGTTTAACAAACTGGTGTACTAGGTTTGAAAATGTTGTCATGAGTTGACAAACACCACCAAAATTATTAGCAAAACAAAAAGCACTTTGTCTATGGGAAAAGTTGGTCCTAATTTACACATACACAAGTTTCCATAGGAAGTAGGTTTTTCGGTTTACTAATAACTTTATAGTCTCCCTGTAAAATTTAGATCCAAGTACAGCCAAAACAGCTGTACAGAATTACACCAAATTTGGCAGAAAATTAGAACATGATCCTGAAAGTTTGCTTTGTGATTTGGTGTAAATCCGTTTTGAAGTTTTTCAGAAGATACCCCTCAAAATGTATGTATATTTCATGCCACAAGTTAGAAATGGGGGTACTGGGTGGCTAGGGTAGGCACCTAAACCAGGCAGAGCCCACCACTCTAGTCCGGGTAAGGGATTTACACACCTATGATAACCCCTGCGCCTCCTTGACAGCTTGGCAGAGCAGCTGCACAACACACACACACACACACGCACACCATCGGCACACTAGCACACCACAAAAAGATTCCACACAAGGTTATATAGAAATATCGTTTGTATTGTACATAGAACACTTTAGACCATAATCACATAAATCACTATCCCAACTACGCAATTGTCATGTCACATAGAGCATAAAAACACTTTGTCATAAGGCAATTGTCATACACCTAACAGGTAGTGCACTCAAGCAAACACTTATAGGTTGCACATGTTACAAAACATCCTGCCCCCATTAAGCAGAACACCATTGCTGTACACATGAATCACATTGGAGTTGCCACTTGAGCCAGTGTCATAAGTATGGCAGTGAAACTAACCATTTATAATATACGCTTCCAGTTTGGTTGCACCAATCTACTTCCCCTGCGCACCTGCTCTTGCTCCTTTGGTAGGGAAACACCCCACGGGTTCCTGTGGGAGCAGAGAAATGGAAGGAATTACCAAGGCACCCCATGGGGCAAGAAAACTGCAGAAAGGTACCCCATTTGGAGATCAACACACTGGCACAAGCACACTTTCCCTGAGCGCTTGCGCTAACCAGTGTAATGGGGCTGCAGGCCTACACTGTTCCCGAAAAAAAGGGTCCGGATGCAAATGGAGACCAATGCCTCCACTGCCCCCTTGGTGCAGCTCAGTAGTGTGGCAGGGTGGAGCACAACCACCATGGCTGGAGCCCTCCTCGGATGCCCTATCTGGCAGGTACGAGGGCCTTAGGGTCCAAACAAAAGGGGGCTGCATTGGCCTGGCCTAGGGGCTGAAGAACGCTCCTGCGGTCCTTCCTTTGCTTCCCCAGCTCACCCGAGCCAGCGAGGCTCCGTTTGGCAATAGGCAGGGCTGAAGCTGGGAGGAGCAGGGGGGGGTGCCCCTTCTCTCTCTGCGGTTTTCTCCGGCCCTCGCCGGCATTTTGGCATGTTGAGTGTACTCCAGGGCCTCCCGGACCTCCGTTTACTAATGTTTTGTAGCGGGACAGCCCACAAATGTGTGACTGCTCTGGGGATGCAGATTACCTCCCAGAGCACCTGTTAACTGCCCACTGACCTGCACATCTTCCTTGAGCGATCGGCTCTGCCCACTCCACACCATCAGTGGAGTTCTCCATCCCACTTTCAGTTTGTGCCTGAGGCAGGTGGCTGGCCATACTGGCTGTAATTCCCAGCGGGGAGACCTCGCTGAATCTCCGCCGTGTGCCAGAGTACAAGGGTGACTAGGGCCTGTGACTCTGTGGTGCAGCTGCAAGAGGCGCAGCGCCGCAACTTGGACCGATACCTCAGCTACCCAAAGGAAGTCAGCAATTAGCTGAGAGGAGCCCCAAGCTCTCTCTCAGATCACTGATCGGGGGCCCATTTCTTCAGTAAGTGCACAGTGCTCCCCAGGCCCTGTCTGGCAGAGGCGGGGAAATCAGCGCTCGCCCTCCAGCTACAAGCACAATGCAGCGCTTCACCTGTTCTTCTGTGGTTGCCAATTTCAGCAGCCCAAGTGCTCAGCACATGCTAAGAAGGGCTCACCATGTGCTCTTCCTAAACAAAGGAGGGTGGTACAAGCAGGGAACAAACAGGAGCAGTTCACCTCGCGCTGAGCTCCTGTGAGAGCACTGGAGACATGCAAACCAGGAGGGCAGGCAGGAGTCCAGCACACAGGGTCCTTTTGGGTCAGCACCATAAGCCAAGTCCCATAGCGGTTCCTCCTGGCAGCATAACAGCTTTTCCTGCAAAGGTGCAGGTTGTAGAGCCAGCAGTATCTTGGTACAAGTCCATGCAGTGTCTTAAAAATATGGGGACACAGTCCCTGTACTTATACTCCACAAGTCTTTGTTCTCATGGCACTTCAAACACATTTTAGAAGTACACACCACCATTCCCATCCCAAGCCCCAGACAAACTACAGGCGGACGGAGACAGCAGTGTGAAAGTCGGGTACATCCCTATTCAGGTGCAGGTTCAACTACTCCGACCACTCTAAATGCAGACCAGGCCTATTCAGGTGCACTGGAAACTCCTTGCACCACTCTAAATGCAGCCAAGGTCTATGCATCCCAGCACTGAGGCAACCAGGAAAGGCAGGACGCACCTCAACCCCAGCGTGTGACTGTCTAGAGAGAATGCACATCCCCTTCTCCTGTCAGTCAAAACCAGACGGTGAACACAAAACCAGGCAGGGCACAAAGAGTCATAAGCACATAGAAATGCCCACTTCCTAAAGTGTCATTTCTAAAATGGTAATTGTAGGAGAGTAGGATCTGCTTCCTATGGTTACCCCCACTTTTTGCTGTGTTTCACTGGTTTTTCGACTTTAGTCTGGCTGTGGCCCTGCTAATCAGGACCACAGCCTAGCTGTTCTCTCTCTAAATTGATTCCATGTACATTAGGTACATACTAGATTGGTTACTGAGCTACCTTGTGAGCCCCTAGTATATGGTACCTTAGGTACCAAGGGCATAGGTACCCCAGTATCCTACCAGGGGCTGAAGCATGTATTATGCCACCCCTGGGAAGCCTTCCAAAATGGCACCACAGGTCTGCACTTGCGACCTGGGTAAGTTGATGTAAACACCCCTTACTGGAATATAGTATACCTATATCCACCATTTAAAACAGACACCTCTTAACCTATAACTCACTCCTATGGCAGGCCTCGACAATTCTGAAGGCAGAGTGTTTGGTTTTGTGTGAGAGGGTGCTCTAGCATGAGCTGAGCCCCTCTGCAGCTTTCGGAATCCCTTCGTTATAGCTGTTCTGTGACATGGCCATACCATATACTCTTAAGTGCATTATGATCCTCGGGGTTAATGCAAACTTTGGTTTGGCTTTATCAAAGCATGTCGTGTTTGGTGTCAAACACTTTGGAATACTACCCCCCTCCCCCCGCCAGTTCTGGCGGCAGGGGTAGCATTCCACCCTTCTAGAGGGAGAAGTCATGTACACACTGGTATACCCGGTAATAGTATTAAAGAGACTCCGCATCACAAAATGGATGCTGCTGCCACAGACACGAGTCTGACCTCCTGCTGCTGGGCGAAACTCCGGCAGGGGAGTCCTGGAAAATAGGTTTCCTGTCCAGGGAGGTGCCAGCAACTCCCCAGACAAGCTTTAGTGTATTGGGGCAGGGTGGGTTGCATTCAGTGAATGCATTTGAGACACTGCCTGGGGCACACAAAGTGCTCCATGCATTTCCCAGTTCAAATCGGTTGCTGGGGCACTCTGACCCCCAGCTCTGGCACGAAACTGGACAAAGGGGAAGGGGTGTAACCACCCCCTCCCCAGGTTCTCCCATAGGTTAGTCCAACCCCTAAACTTATTATAAGTATAGGAACACAGTCCCTAGGACTTAAGATTACCCTGGACGAAACTCTGCAGACAAAATCTTGTACCTTCGACATTCCATATCGACTGGAAGAAATCTTCCTTGGGGTCAAGGAGTGACCCCCCCCCGTTCAAACAGGCACTTAAGAGCATCTTGCTGGTCTGCATTTTCGAGTCTCTCGCCAGATCCCGAAGAATCTGTGACACAGGACATGTTCCTCCAGACTTCTCTGAGATCGACACGAGATCCAGGCAAAGCAGAGACCCACAGCCAACATGAGAGACGTGGGACCGGAACTACTGGACATCCTGCAATTATGCAACTGCACCTACTTCCCGAAGTTTTCCTAAGTTGTGCATTTGGCTATTAGTTGCCCTTTCCCCGAGCACCTTTTGCACCGAACCTGAGAGGCCTACACTCCACGAGTGGTCTGTGGACCCGTTTTATTCAGCGCAGCTCAAGGCTCCTTCGCAATCCCTAGTCCGTTGGCAAGTGGGTCCCCACAAAATACAATCCTTTGTTTCTTGAGCTTTCCTGGTTGCGCCAGACGTGCTCCGACTCCCCTACAAAGGGTGAGTCCCTCAGACCTTGCTGGTCTGCACCAAAGCCAATCTTGTCATCTTGCGTGGGTTGATGTTGCCAAGGCTTGTTGGGTTCAATCCAGATACCAATGCTGCCGCACTCGACATCCTTTGCGGGACAGCTCGAATCCAGCTCCTGGTTGTCGTCAACGCCTCCTGGTCCTCATGGCTGAAGAGTCTAGCTTCACCTCCTTCACCTTAAAGCACCCGACATCGGCTGGCATCTTCCTATCGCCATCCTGGCCACTGGCTAGTGACCCAGACTCTGTCCCCTTTGCTTTCAGGTTCTTAGGATCTTAGATCCATCCTTGGATCCACCCGAACACTTTTCCTCTGGACGCCTGCAGCACGTCTTTGCAGCTCTCCATTGGAATCGACGACGAAACCCGACACCAACAGACACCCATGCACCCTGCTTCCCTGGGTGAGGTAACACGAGTACTCTGGTGCTCCCGTGGGTCTTGACTCTCGAAGTGTCTAAGTCTAAAGGGGTTCCATCGTAGTTCACTCCGAAGTGTCCTTAATCTTTAAAATTGGAACTTGCATTTCCTCCATAGAAGTCAATGGTGATTTGCGGCGAGCCCCGTGGGTGTCCTGCATCCCTACCTTGGCCCCACTTCTATCCCTCATGTGGTTCTTATACCACTATTTTAGTATATGGTTTTTGAGGCCCCTAGGGCAAAACGTATACTGTGCTATTTACTGGGTGCTATTTAAAGTTCTTGTGTTGTACTTTGGCCTCTAGCCTCATAAAGAGACTAGCTGGATTGTATTTACAATAAATAAATATATTTTATATATTTACCTTGTGTGGTGTACTCTCATTTGATAATTCAAGCAATTATAGATTGGTAAAAAAAAAGCTGCTTTATATTCCTTCAAGACTCAGCCTGAAGGCTGCTCTTCACAGCTACCACTAGGATAGCTTTTTTTAAAGGTTGTCTTAAACCTACCAATCAATAAGGGTCGTTTGGACTGTTACAAGGTGCCCACTAGAATAGTGGACATCATATGCCAGGCCAAATTCTAACAGTAATAACAAATCCACTTTCCCCAATAAGTAGAATCCATTACGACTATTCCAAACATAACAAACATGGCCATGCTACCCCTAGCGTATCAGAAATTACCCTGAACCACATATTGGGGAATTCCCAATACAAACCTTCGAGAGGAGCTGCCTCACAGCAGTGAGAAAACAAATAGGCTGTTTGTCACTACCAGGACATGCCACACAGTAAAAGCACATGTCCTACCTTTTACCTGCACAGCACACTGCCCATAGGGCTAGCTAGGGTCTATCTTAGGGGTTACTTATATATATGGTTAAAGGGGAGTTCCAGACATGGCAAACACTTTAAATGCCACGTCACTGCGACGGTAAGCTGTGCGAGCAGGCCCTGCAGCGGCAGCGCCCTGAGACCAGTTTAAAAGGCTACTTTGGTGGGTAACACGAGCAGCGCTGTGGGCCCTCTAGTATTATTTAATTTAAAGGACGTCGGTATATGGGATAACACTGTATAAGGGATTTACATGTAAATTAAATGACAAGCAGATGTAGGTCAATCTTACCAAGTTTACAAGAGAGAGTACATGCACTTTACCACTGATCAGCATTAGTAAAATGCCCAGCGTCCTAAAACCACAAAAACAGGTCAGGAAAAATCGAGGAGGAAGGCAAAAAGTTCTGGCATGACCCTAAAAAAGGGCCAGATCCAACACCGCCGTTCCACTGCGATGTGAGTGACCACTGCAACCTGAAGGAAAGGTTGAGGATACTATATTAGCATGTAGGAACTAGGTCTTTGAGTCACACAAACTAAAAGAAAACTGTACCCCTGAAATTCACCAGCTATAGTTACCTCGAGTAATTAGAACTCATGCTCTAAAATAACGTTAACTCACGCCCTTGTCATGCATTGCTTGTACCCTCACAGATTACTTCACTCATGACATGTTCAATGTCTGCATTTATAGCATCCCTATTGACAAAATTGATGACAATATTGTGCATGCGAGGACGGAAGTTATAATTTAGGGCAAGAGTTATAGTTACTTAAGACAACTACAACGGATGAATTTCAGTAGCTCTGTTAGTTTTAAATGTTATGTTTTAACTCATATTTTCACCTAACTATATAGTCTTATTAAAATGTGTTTTTCTGTGAATTTGAGTTTTTTTTATGTCAAGTAAGATTTTACCATTCCCAACTATAAAATCACGTTGTTTTGTCCAGTGATTTTTTTTTCTCCCTATATATGAATATATATATATATATATATATATATCTCAAAGTCCCCCCCCCCCCCAACCACGATCAGTGCAGGAACAAACCGTGGCACACCACGAATTCCAAGACAGTTTATTTATTTTAGAAACAAGTGAAATACACAAGTGCATACCCATGGCCAACGAATTAAGGCAGACCATGCCAGCAACCTACAAGTCCTGCCCATCTAGGTTACTGCATTCTTTAGTCCTTCTTTCTTTTCTTGAGTAAATATACATATATATGTTCATTTTTCCTTCCGTAGGTATCATCAAATATTCTGTTCTAAATTCTGAACCTCGCAAAAAATGTTAATAGAAGTTAAAACTTAACCTCCCTTATCCATCGTGTTACTCATCATATGTCCCATTTCATAATAGTAAATACTTGCAGTGATTGTTAATATTTAGATGATTATTAAATATCGTGCAGAGTTCTGATGCTTTGGACTAAATCAGCCTTTGAATGACGAACAACGTTAAGAATATTAAGAGAAACAGAAGGTTTAAGTAGGGATATCTGTCATCTTACTTGGAGCAAAGATTTTTGGAGTGATTCCTTTTCTTTCATTCAGTTGTGTTTCCAGATATATATGATTACATTATTTTCCCATTTCGGCCTACAGAGTCAGTTAGGGCAGCTATGCATAATTGATCATATTGGACAAGATAACATCTGCCTGTTGAATTTGAACTTTCTCCTCTTTCTAGTCATGTTTTTCAATTATGGTGTTTTATCAGAGGACTGATTTGTGTATTTTTTTTTTCATTTTCTGGGAAAAGATGTGCATGTGTACATATGTACATATTTACAGACACGTCAACCCATTGTAGAAATAAAAGCACATTGAATTTACCTTTCGTCTTCCAGTTATTTCCTGGTGTATTCAGTTTCCTCGTTTTCAACATGGTATGCTTTCTTTGCAAATGTGATTTAAAGGTATTTCTTAGAACTCTTATCTCCGTGGTTTCAAATTACACTTTACATTATTTGTGGTTTAAATAACAAATATCTCAACAGATGAGTCTACTGAGAATATGATTTAAGTTTTCAAACATGGAGTACTAAATTCGGCAGTATTAATTTTAAAGTTCATTCCTGTGAGACTACTGTACATAAGTAGTTATTAAGATCGTATTTAGAGCAGATATCTAAAAATAAGGTACTAAATTGGCAAGCTTTGACTATGAAGTACAAACAGTAAAGGTCGAGAAGTGGCAGCAGCAGAGCTATTGCAGTAATGGTGTTGCACACCAGCTTTAACTTGCTGGTGAGTAGGATATCCTCAGACATCCTGAAATAAAATTTGCCAGATTTTTTTTTTTTTTTACCTGTCAGTAAAGAAAATTACAATGTGGCAGAGGAATTAAACTTCTAGGATGTTTTTCGTGTGGATGTGAAAACATGTTTGTGTTTTGTAAGATTGTTTTGTCCTTTATCCTTACAATACTTCTGGTTGCTATTGTGTTTCCCTGTATGAAAGGAAGAATAAAGTGGTCCCATTGTGGCACAAGAGTTTGGGGTAGTTAAAAGCAGCACCTTCTGGTCTTTCTAGTAGTTGCTAGTGAAGGAGTCCATTAGGGCTTGATTGTTGTGCTAATATTTGCCTGATAAACGTTTGATTTTACAAAATGTAAATAGCCTTTTTTTAGTTTCAGAAAATTCAAGTGAAGTATATGATGACATCCATAATGTGAACAAGGAGGACAATTGTTCGGTCAAATCAGGGTGAATATCGATGTTTTTTCTGATTTCAGATCTAACATTGTTATTGTATTATGTATATTAGTAATAATTTTAGTTGTCGTCCATGCTAATGTTTACACATGTGTCATATGTTTGTCTATTACATGTTCAAAGTACAAGTGGTTGCATGGTGGATTCATTGCCCTTGTGAACATTTTTGCCTTTGCTGTTGCTGGTACTGATAAACATGGCTAGTGGCTTCTGTTGCTTAATACAGTGAATATTTATATTCAAAATCTAAATGCATTACACTGTCAAACACGTGTGTGCATATTTATCATTATCTATATATGTATATCTATCTATATAAATACAGAATGGGGATAGCCACTTTGTAGTTATAGTTAGAATCCCCACTAGGAATTCCTTGGATTATTGCTTGTTGGTAACTTTGGCACCATTTGACGAATTGCCACAATGAAAGCTTGCACACCTATTGCTTCTCCTACCTTGGCTGATGATGCAGAGTTTCGTGGCGATTAGTTAAGTGGGTGCAAAGAAAGAAGGAGGGTCCCAAAATATGTCTTTCCATCAATTCATTTTCCATAGACTGTTTACACAGATGTAGCTGCAAAATGGCTGAATGGGTTTTCATGAAATTTGGTGGCAATAGAGATTATGCTGTGGAAAAGAAACATTTTGAAATTTCATGAAAATATGTTAAGTAACTTTGTCGTAATAAGGGGGAAAAAACTAGCGATATATTGGGTTGCAGTATACCCTGTATTTTAATTGTATACCATAGTACATAGCAATGACAAAACACAATATTATTGATTGGTGACAGTCCTTACAAAATTAAAAGTCAGTTATATTGTTTTAAACACACTTTGTGTGTGTGCTCTGTCTTAAACTAAAATAGACATCACTAAGGTTTGTCATGTCTAGGAAGACATGTGGGACTTTCCCAAACTGGGTACAGGTAAGTAACAATATATTTACATATCATATATGTAGGAGAGTAGGGTCTGCAATCCTATGATCACCCCAGATTTTTGCTTTTTGCTTCACTGGTTTATGACTTTTCTGGCTGTGGGCCTGCTAATCAGACCCACAGCCTTGCTGTTCTCTCACTAAATTGACACGTGTACCTTAGGTGCATTAACCAATTGGTACTGGGCCACCTTATCAGACCCTGTAACTCAGGGCATGGGTGTACCCAGGGCCTACCAGGGGCTGCAGCATGTATTATGCCACCCCTGGCTGGCCATCTAAATCTGACACAACTGGCTGCACGACAGCTGGGGCAAAGTGGTGTAATCACCCTTTGCTGTAGATATAGTATACCTATATCTAACCCTAAAAATGGACACATAAATTCCTATCAGTCACTCCTATGGCAGGCCTTAACAATCCTGAAGGCAGAGTGCATGGAATCATGTGAGATGGTGCTCTGGCATGAGCTGAGCCCGTCTGCAGCTTGCGGAACCAAGTCCTAATAGCTGTTCTATGATAACGCGTACTATATACTCTTAAGTGCATTATAATCCTCGCGGTTATTTGCTATCTTTGGTATCGCTTTATCAAAACATGTCGAGTAAGGTGTCATACGAATTGGAATACTAACCCCTCGCCAATTCTGGCGACGGGGTTAGCATTCCACCCTTCTAGAGGGACACGACATGTGTGTAACTGTGAACCCCGGTTAAAGTTAACTCGAGCCTCAGCATCACAAAATGGATGCTGCCACCACAGACACAAGTCTGACCTCCTGCTGCTGGGAGTCCTTCCAGTGAGGAGAGCTTGGACAAAGGGTTTCCTGTCAGGGGCGGTGCTAGCACCGACCCAGACAGGGTTTTGTGTATCCTAGGTAGGCAGGGCTGAATAGGAAGGTGACTGCAAGTGGCACCCCGGTGCTCACTATGCATCTGCCAGTCTAAACCGGTTCCAGGGGCCCACCAGCCCCTGAGCTGGGGAAAGTCCGGCATGGGAGAGGGGTGTAACCACCCCTTCCTGGTCCCACCCATGGGCAGGACCTAGTCCCGTACCAGCCCCTTTCTTTAGTATAAAGGTGGGAGCGGGGACCCCTTCCAAATTAGATAATTCCAAATCTTGATGACTTTCCACGAAAGAACTCTTGAACCTTTCAGAAGACTCTCCCTTGTGGCTAAGGAGTAGCCACCCTGCACCCGCAGGCACCATCCAAGCATCGCGGTTTGCTGTAAGTCTCTCCTCCGGATCAAGACTGCCCAGCTCGACGAGAACCGGCTTCCCTGGCACCTCTGACCTCTACCTGCATCGTCAGCTCAGCTGAGATTCGTGGGTGTGACGAGACCTCGAGGGACCGGCCATTTTCAGGACTGCACGACGCTTGCCCAGCACGACCGCCGAGGGATCCTCGAGTGAGTGCTTTGGGGTGTGAGAAGCCCTAACCCTGAGCAGCTCCAGCACCAAAGTCCAGCCCCCCAGCATCCACGAGATCTGCGTGGGGCCCTTCTGCTCTTTGCTGCTCACCGCGTTGTCTGGCTACTTGCCTGCTGGCTTGTGGCCTTCCCGACGACGAACAACGACATTTCCAACGCTGGTCTGGTTGCTCCAGACTGGCCCTTGCTCCCCTCCAACAGAGGAGCACCCCGGACCCTCCTGGTCCACTCCAGACGCCATTTTAAGTCCACCGCGTGGGCTTGCATTTGCCAAGACTTGTTGCCCCAATCCTGGGTCCAGCGACGTCGACAGCAGATACCATCGTGGGACAGCTCGCACCTCCATCCTGGTCGCCGACAACGCCTCCTGGTCCGTGAGACTGCAGAGCCCAGCGTCGCCCACTCACTTGGTCGAGGTGACTCCATCCGGTGCCATCCTGGTGCCCATCTAATCACTGGCTAGTGATTCAGAACTTGGTCCCCTCTGCTTACAGGTGTCTTCCATCTTCGATCCAGGCTTGGATCACTTCGAACTTCAACACTGGTCGCCTGCCAGCAACTTCTTCTTTCAGGCTCCATAGACTGCAACGAGGATTCCCGACGTCTTTCCAGACCTATGCATCCGCAGCCCCTGGGCTAGGTAAACTCAGCATTTTGGTGCTCCAGCATAGCTTTGCTATCCAAAGGTCCAGATCCTTTTTCGTTTCAGCTCTACCTAGTCGGATTCGTCCGATAACACTAACTTTACGAAATCAAGCATCCATAGACTTTGTCCCGCATCCCACGTGAGAGTGCACACTCTGCACCCGATCTCCCTAGGCCTCCTGCTAGTAATCTGAAGGTTCAGTAGTCAAGTCCTAGCGATCCTAAAGCCTATTAGAGTAGTACTTACCTGCTAGTAATTTCGCATTCCACTTTTAGAGTATATGGTTTTTCGTGCCCCTCGGGCATTTGTGTAAATTGTGCGACTTTGCGTATTTTCCTAAGAGCTTTGTATTGTGCTTAGCGCCCTGTCCTCATAAAGAGTCCAGGGCTGTTGTGTTCTAAATAAATATACTTTATTTTCATAACAACTTGTGTGGTGTCCTTTCACTTGGTGTTCAAGGGGTATATGTGATGGTATAACAGCTGGCTTAACACGCCCTCTAGAGTTTAGCCTAAAGACTGCTCTTGTCCATGCTACTAGGATAGCTGGTCTAACGGTTGACTTACAACCAATCATCAATAAGGGTCGTTTGGAATGATACACAGTGATCACTAGAATAGTGAGCACTAAATATCAGGCCAACTTCTCACATTGGTGAGCAGCGGTTGGGATTTGAGCTTGCTGTTGTTTTACCACACGTATCCTAAGAATATCATTGTGAAAGATCACATAAGTACCCAGGTACATATAACTTAGCTTAGAATACTCTGAGTTCTACTGAACCAGCTGTTGTAGTTCAACAGGGCCTAGCACACCCTGACTACAACTCTTAGCAAGGGATCAGTAGGTAAACAAACAGTGTAGGTAGGTGCATCACTTACACCACACTAGAAGCATGTCGGACAAAGGAGGGAACTCAGAAGCCCCCCTTGTGTCAGTGGACCCTCCACAGGTCACTTCACGATATGCTGCTCCTAGCTTCCAGGAGATGAGACAAATCTGTACATCCAGGAAGCTAAAACAGGGTTCTAACCCTACCATTCCCTTTCTGACTGGTCTCTTAGAGACTTATGATGCCAGGAGGACTGCCAACACAGATCCTTCTCATCCAGATGGGAATATGCCCCCCTTAGAGGGAACCCTTGGGGACCCTGACCTCCAAAACAATGGAACAGTGAGTGAAGGTGAGGAGGAGGATCAGGAGTTGTCAGAGGATGAGGCAGACAAGGGTCAGGGAGAAGTCAGTAGACTAACCAGGACCAACTTAAGTAGGCATGAGAATGGATTTGGGGGACCCCCAGGGCCACTCTCAGGCAGACTTAACATTGGGAATGGACGAGTTAGGTCTCTATCCAGAGGCTCTAACAGATCCATTTGAACCAATGGCTCTCAGACCTCTTCTCATAGAGGGATGTCATCCCCTAAGAGGAGAGAGCATGAATCAAAGATGAAGGAAGCCAATCTGAGGATTGAAAGGGAAGAACTTGCCCTGGCCAAAGAGAGGCTTGCCTTTGCTAGAGATCAGAAATTGAGTGGGGTAGACCCCACTGGTGGCAGCATTTTACCTAGAGAAAAGGACAGGAGTTTAGACACTAGACACCTGAGTAAGATAGTGCCCCCCTTTAAACAAGGGGATGATATCCACAAATGGATAACTGCTTTGGAGAGGGCCTGCACTGTCCAGTGCGTCCCCCAGAGTCAGTGGGCAGCTGTCTTGTGGCTCTCCTTTGAAGGCAAAGGTAGAGATAAGCTCCTCACTACTAGAGCTGAGGATGCTAACAATTACCAAGTCCTGAAAAGTACACTGATAGATGTGTTTGGCCTAACCACTGGGCAGTACAGGTTGCTGTTCAGGGATACCCAGAAAACTCAGTCTCAGGATTGGTCTGATTTTGTGGATTGTGCCACTAAGGCTTTGGAGGGCTGGTTGCTGGGCAGTAAGGTTACTGATTATACAGGATTGTACAATCTGATCATGAGGGAACAGATTTTAAACAATTGTCAGAACCAGTTGTTGCATCAGCACCTTGTTGACTCAGATCTGACCTCTCCCCAAGAATTGGGAAAGAAGGCAGACAGATGGGTCAGAACAAGGGTTAAGCAGAACCAGGGCCAGAACCAGGGTGGTCAGAAGAAAGCAGACCAGAAGGGTAATAATACCAAAGGTGAACAAAATGACCAGAAGTCTTCGACGGGCCCCCAACAAACCAAAGAGGGTGGGGGTCAGGCTTCCCAGAAGAAGAAGACTCAAGCAGGCCAGTCTAAAAGGTGGTGCCAATACTGTAAAAGTAAAACTCACTGGTTTAGTGAGTGCACCAAGAAAGGAGGGCAAACTCCCGCCACTGCAGCCCCTAAGGCACCTGCACCCCCTAGTACAGTCAGCAGTGGTAGTGCTCCTCCCAAGGGATTAGTTGGGTTAACCTTGGGATCTGAGGGGTATGACAACTTAGTTGGCACACTCACTCAGGCTGTCCTTGTCTGTACAGGGGATGTGGATATATCCCCTGATGCAAGTCCCAATACTTTGGGAAAATACAGGCAGACACCTTTTATAAATGGCAAGATGGCTCAGGCCTACAGGGACACTTGTGCCAGTGTCACAATGGTGACACCTAACTTTGTGGACCCTGGACAGATCATGCTAGGTCCAGAGTACCTAGTGACCAATGCCAGCAATGTCACTACCCACCATAATATGGCAATTGTTGATTTCTCCTGGGGAGGGGTAAGTGGCCAAAAGAAGGTTGTTGTTAGTTCAAACCTCCCAGTTGAATGTTTGTTGGGCAATGATTTGGAGTCATCCCTATGGTCAGAAGTGGAGCAGAGGACTCACATGGAAATGTTAGGTGTGCCAGCACATGTCCTTGCTGTGACTAGGTCACAGGCCAGAAGATGCCCCACTGAACAGGTGCTGGATCCTGGAACAATGGACCAGACACCTTCCAAGAAGAAGAGCAGGATGGTTAAGGCATTGCCTTCCCCCTTGCCCCAGGTTGTGGATCAAGTCTCAGAGGAGGCTGGCCTCAAAGAGCTGAGGGAAACTGAGCCTAAAGAACTTGAACCTGATCAGGTTGAGTTTCTGGGTTCAGGTGGACCCTCCAGAGAAGACCTGGGGAAGGCACAGTTAGACTGCCCTTCTCTTGAACCCCTCAGGCAGCAGGCTGCTGCTGAGGCTGCAGGGAACGCCACAGGTACCCACAAGGTATACTGGGATGATGGACTCCTATACTCTGAAGCAAGAGACCCCAAGCCTGGTGCAACCAGGAGGCTGGTCGTCCCCTTGTCACAGAGAGGTTTCCTTCTTACCTTGGCCCATGAGATTCCCCTTGCAGGACACTTAGGCCAGAACAAGACTTGGGACAGGCTTGTCTCACACTTTCACTGGCCTCATATGAATGAAGATACCAAGGAGTTTTGTCGCTCCTGTGTCACTTGCCAAGCCAGTGGTATGTCAGGTGGCACAACAAAGGCCCCCCTTGTACCAATGCCTGTGGTGGGGGTGCCCTTTGAAAGAGTGGGGATTGACATTGTTGGTCCAATGGAACCCCAGACAGCATCAGGGCACAAGTTTATACTGGTGGTGGTGGACCATGCCACCAGGTATCCTGAAGCTATTCCCCTTAGTACCACTACAGCACCTGTTGTGGCAAGAGCCCTAGTTTGAGTGTTCTCCAGAGTGGGCTTCCCTAAGGAGGTTGTCTCTGACAGAGGTGCAAACTTCATGTCAGGATATCTGACTGCTATGTGGAAGGAATGTGGTGTCAACTACAAGTTCACTACACCCTATCATCCACATGCAATGGGCTTGTTGAAAGATTCAACAGGACCCTAAAAGGGATGATTCATGGACTACCTGAAAAGCTCAGGCGTAGATGGGATGTCCTGATACCCTGCCTTTTATTTGCTTACAGAGAGGTACCACAGAAGGGGGTTGGCTTCAGCCCTTTTGAACTTCTGTATGGGCATCCTGTAAGGGGACCCCTGTGTTTGGTGAAGGAAGGATGGGAGAAACCTCTCAAAAAGCCTGCAACCAACATAGTGGACTATGTACTTGGTCTCCGCTCCAGGATGGCTGAGTACATGGAAAAGGCTTCCAAAAACCTTGAGGCTAGCCAAGAACTCCAAAAAGCTTGGCATGGCCAAAAGGCTGTCCTGACTGTGTACAAGCCTGGACAGAAGGTGTGGGTGTTGGAGCCAGTGGCCCCAGCAGCACTCAAAGACAAATGGTCTGGGCCCCACACAATCATTGAGCAAAAGGGAGAGGTCACCTACCTGGTGGACCTTGGAACTCCCAGGAGCCCCCTCAGGGTGCTCCATGTGAATAGGCTCAAGGCATATGTCGACAGGAAGGACATGAGCTTGCTCATGGCTACAGATGAGGGACAGGAGGAGGAGAGAGACCCTATCCCAGACCTGCTCTCTCAGAACCCTGATGATGGGTCAGTAGATGGTGTTGTCTTTTGTGGCAGCCTCTCTGAACATCAGCAAAAGGATTGCAAACAAGTTCTTCAATCCTTTAGACATATGTTCTCTCTGACACCCAGTCAAACCAATTGGTGTACCCATGAGGTTGACACTGGTGACAGCTTGCCAGTCAAGAGTAAAATCTACAGGCAGCCTGATCATGTCAGAGACTGCATCAAATCTGAAGTGCAGAAAATGTTGGAGCTGGGAGTCATTGAGCCCTCAGATAGCCCTTGGGCTAGTCCAGTAGCTCTAGTGCCAAAGCCTCACACCCAGGGTGGTAAGAAAGAGATGAGGTTTTGCGTAGACTACAGAGGCCTCAATGCAGTCACAAAGACTGATGCCCACCCAATACCAAGGGCAGATGAACTGATAGATAGATTGGCTTCTGCCAACTACTTAAGTACATTTGACCTGACAGCTGGGTATTGGCAAATCAGGTTAGCTGAGGATGCCAAGCCCAAGACAGCATTTTCTACCCCTGGTGGGCATTATCAGTTTGTGGTAATGCCCTTTGGTTTGAAAAATGCACCTGCCACCTTCCAAAGGCTGGTGAATCAAGTTCTCACTGGGCTGGATGACTTCTGTGCAGCATATCTTGATGATATAGCTGTCTTTAGTTCCACCTGGGAGGATCACCTGGTCCACCTGAGGAAAGTGTTAGAGGCACTGCAAGCAGCAGGTCTCACTATCAAGGCCACAAAGTTCCAGATAGGGCAGACACAGGTTGTATACCTGGGCCACCTTGTAGGTGGAGGTCCGGTTCAGCCACTGGAGAGCAAGATACAATCCATCAAAGATTGGGCTCCTCCAACCACCCAGACTCAGGTTCGAGCTTTCTTGGGCCTGACTGGTTACTACAGGAAATTTGTCAGGAATTATGGATCCATTGTGACTCCACTTAATGATCTGACAAGTAAAAAGATGCCAAAGAAAGTTCAGTGGACAGCAGGCTGTCAAAAGGCATTCGATGACCTAAAGCAGGCCATGTGCACAGCCCCTATCCTAAAGAGTCCAGACTACTCCAAACCATTCATTGTCCAAACAGATGCTTCTGAGTTGGGTGTGGGAGCTGTTCTATCTCAGCTGAATTTTGATGGTCATGACCAGCCCATTGCTTTTATAAGCAGAAGGCTGACCCCCAGAGAGAAAAATTGGTCAGCTATTGAGAGGGAGGCCTTTGCTGTGGTTTGGGCCCTGAAGAAACTGAGGCCATACTGTTGCGTTCTAATCTAGGACCCTGATCGATACTGTGACCTTATGCCCCTATTCGGCTATAAATCCATTTATTCCCTATATTGGCATAACCGATCAAATGCAATATTCAGAAACTCATCTCTGGCCTCACACGAACAGAGCCACATTTCAGAATAGCTTTCTCTGCCACTTCCTTTGCAACCAATTAGTGCAATGACATAGCAGAAGTCACTATCTGAGATTCCTAGATTAACACTCCGAGTTCTTCAACAAGATAAAAACTCAGCAAACCTGGAAATCCCCGCTTGCTGTGTTTTGATTAGTAATAGAACTCTAATGAGCACTGATAGACGATCACTTCCTAGTGACATCTTTATTGACGTCTTATGTCCAGCAAACTTACGTCAACCACGGCACCTTTCAGGTATAAATACTACCAACGTTGCCTTAAGCAATGTTCTGTTGCCCGTCGCCTGAAGCTGCTGTTATGCTGATGATATCATAGCTGCTATCGCTACTGCTATCGCTGCTAACTAGCGAACGATGGTGTGGTGAACTTAGGAGCTGAACAGCCGTCCCCCTGCAAGAGCCCAGCAGATGCAAGCTGCCCGCGGACGCTGCCCCTCCTCCTCCTCCTCGACGCGCTGAGAAGAGACGCTGTTTTTCTCCTGCAGAGAAATCCAGCTCCGGCGTTTCTAGTCTACCCTTGCGGGTGACTGGGATATCGAGTTCTGAGGGAGATACCAGACCTCCATCATTCTATTCCAGAGGTATGGTGTTGACTAAACCCTTAGAGAGAATTCTTGAAGCAAACCTTGGCAAAACCAACTTAAACTAAAGCTACTTACTTACTCCCCTCCCAAGTATTAGGCTTAGGTCAGGTACACTGGGGTAGGCGTAGTTAGAAGCACCAGTTGAGTATTTTAGCCTAATGTATATATGAATGTATATATGTTTTATTCCTTTTAAACCATTGTATGGCTAAGAAACCATATCAATGCTTTTACAGTATTATTTCGCAATACTTATCTTACTGTACGTACTTTTTATAATAACAAGTCTTGCAATTGTGGCAATTCATTTCTCTTGTACGAGAAGAAAGACTGTTCAATAAATGTTACCCTTTATTGACAAACGCCCGTCTCTCTATTCTCTACATATTGTGAAAGTAATCTGCACCAACCTGACTGAGTAAAATAACTGTCTATTGTTTCACACGACCCTAGAGATTGACTCTTGATCTGAGGAGCAAAGTTGTCATGTTGCACGGTTGTTGGAAAACTGAATCCCTTCTTGGCCGTGCCAGGGAAGCTGATCACTTCCTATTTCAGTCAAGAAAGTTTCCAGTGACCTCTGAGCTAGTTGGTAACAAACCCAATTAAGTTTAGCATAGTCAGTAGAGGCCTGGAAGATCCGCACTTCTACGTCGATACTACTGTTTATGTTATTCCAATGCGCAGGGCCTATTGGGAAAATAGGAACTACACTACATGGCGCCCAACGTTTGGTAAGGCGATAAACTAACGCAAGACGTTAGAGTAACTCAGTCGTGCATATTTCACACAGACCCCTTTCTCCCGTAAATACTCCAATAGACGTCTGGAGTGGGTGAAAGGTTAAAATCCGCCCGACCTTAGTAGGAAGAGATTCCTATGTAAAGCTCTGGTTTATTCAACGTTGAAGGATACAGTGTTCCAAAATATTGTGCACCTAATCTTTGTCTCCTTGGAGACCTACTCTGCAAAGCCTGCATTTATACAATGCCAGGAGAAAACGGAACCACTGGGGCCGCAGCAGATGCGACTCAGCAGGGTCCCGACGGGACTACTGACCCGGATGCAATTATCATCCCGGTCCACTTAAGAAAATCTATAACTTTAAAACTTATAGAAAACGGACTGACACCACAAGGTGGTACAGTAATTTTCGTGATAGAGGCACACGAATATTGGCAGACAGAGGTATTCTATTCATGGATAAACTTTCCAGCGGCAAACGCTAGAACAAAAGAGTTTCACTATTACAAAATAGAGAAACCTCCGGAAGAGTACGCTCCTTTCGAGGAGACTGAAATCCCACTAAAATTCCAAGAGCACCTGCTCTGGTTTAATGGTGCCCTAAAACATAATGATCATATTACCAGGCTCGGTCCACTAGGTAGACCAGGAGCAACGTGGCCGGTTCTAGCCAGCTACACACCACATCCGGACATTGCAAAAATGTCTAGAGAAGAGCTGTTAGTACAGCTAAAAACATTAATTAAAATACATAGGCAATTAGTCCAATATGTAATGCGGACTGCAACAGTCCAACCAGCTGTTAATGTACCACAGCTGACCCCTCATCAGGGGAACACTAATAAAATTACACCACAGAACATACAGTCATGTCTTGGTAAAACACCCGTAAAACGGGAACAAATTCCTTTCTGGTTAGCACAGAAAATCACTCAAATAGAGGCAGTATTTCCGGATACTACCCCTATTGAGAAACACAGAATCTTGACCATCTGCCTTCCTATGGGAATCGCACCACACATAGAGGACTGCGACACTTGGGGTACAGTCTTTGCTTCCATTTACACAAAAACACACGGTGTTCCGTCCATGGCGGTAATACCGGATGTACTAAAACAGATTCAAAATGAATACGGTCCAGAGCCCGCTTTAACTCTTGGTATGAAATTACTGAAAGACTTCAAGCAGGTCTCGGCTATATTACTAGCCAATATAAAAGGAGAAGCAGCATCTGTGGCGATCCGCCAGAAGTTGAAGGAAACAGATATAACAGATCAGCCAATTGAGCTTGCCAAAATCATAGAGAAGTGCTATGAAGAATTAGGTAGAGACAGCTTGGGTGGAAAACCAGTAAAGCCCCAACTGCTCGAAAATCCTGAAAAATTATTTATTAAAAATAATTTAAACACTCCTAAAAAGAGCTGGGATGGAAATAAACAATCCACTCCCAAGGAAAAAGTTTTCCAGTCCAGAGGAAGGTCTCCTCGACGGAGGGAAAGAACTCCGACTCGAGAACACCAGTCTCCGCAGAGGGAGCCCTCTGAGAAAAGATACAACCTTAGAAATAGGGATAATTTGAAAAAACCTGATAGATATCAAAGTATTGATACACGTCCCTCTCGATCTTTTTCGCAGAAATCGGAAAGAAGAGGACGGTCAGACCCAGGAGAGCACACCAAGTCCAAAGACAAGGAACCTGCTCAGAGTAAAAAATCTCAATCTCCAAAAAAGAAGGTAGCCAGTATTAGAGTAATCAACCATGCCGAGAATACTGAGGACACAGTTGAAAAACGGGGAGTGGGCACAGACAATGCTAGACAGTGCAGCAGAAATCAGTATAGCCCGCAAGATCTTGATGAGTCATCTGGAGACAGTGGACACGAATGAATACATTCAGGTTGAAACTGCCGACACCAGACTTAGCGAGCCCCATAAAATATACGAAATAACATTGCGTATAGAGGGTGATAAGACTAGGAAAATAAGGGGTCTATTTTGGGACAAACTCTCAAAAGGCTATGATATTCTGTTAGCTGAAAAAGATTGGCCCCCAGAGTTTGTCAGGGAGTGCCCTCGTGGCGAAGAAATGATTATGCCTGCCTTCTCGAATCACATTCCGATTCACAAAAAATATACTTATGCAAGGAAATGGGCAGTAGCCCAGGCACCGGCATTATATAAAAATCATGTAGGATGGGATGAGGAATCACCTCCTCACAAAATCCAGTTAAAAAATGAACCAACTGCCCAAAGGCAGTATCCCATTAAGCAAGAAGCTAAAAAACAAGTCAGGGAGATCTTAGATCAACTTGAATACCAGGGGGTGATTGAAACATGCACCTCTCAAATGAACAATCCTTTGTTTCCTGTCTCCAAGCCAGACAATTCGTATCGTCTAGTTTTGGACTACAGACACCTTAATGCATGTTGCAAAACATTTGCAGTACAAAACTCGCATAGTGCAGCCCTAATGAATAACATAGTTAGGAAAAAATATAAAACAACATTAGACATATTTAATGGTTTCTTTTGTCAAAATATTGCACCAGAAAGCAGATACTTGACCGCTTTCTCAGCATTTGGGTCGCAATGAAATTTCTGTCGACTCCCACAGGGGTTCAAGAACAGCCCAGGACTATTCTCAGCTAGAGTAACAGAGTTACTACAAATATATGATGATGAGGCATTATCTTACGTAGATGATATCTATCTCACAGACGACGACTTGGATACTCACTTGAAAAGAGTGAACACCATTATACTTGGGTTCGCAGCAGAGGGTTACAAATTCAACTTTAAAAAGTCTCGAATTGCCCATCTGACAGTATTATTTTTAGGATACGAATTATCAAGTGAAGGAAAAAGCCTAGCGGCCAACTTCTTAGAGAAGTGCGCTGTACTCCAAGCTCCAAAAACGCTGAAGAATTTACAATCCATTCTAGGTTTTCTGAATTTCGGAAGAACTTACATTCTAAATTACGCAGAGAGGGTTAAACCTCTTTACGAACTAATTAAACCTGATTTTAAACAAATCAATTGGACTCAAAAACACACAGAAATTTTGAGATCACTGCAAACAGACATGTTAGCAAAAACAAAATTAGATACACGTGACAACACACCCGATCTTGTAATCCGAGTCATCCCAGGAAGATGCGGATTCACGTACCTAACCTCTAATGAGGGAGAAAAGGTACCAATTTCAATTAAATCTCACTTGTACACACAAGTAGAAGAAACATTCAGTCACACAGAAAGAACTGTGAAAGCAGTGCAAATTGCATTAGCAAATGAACGAGAACTAGCACACGGCAAAAGGATTAATATCCTCACAGCGGAATCCGCCTTCGAGGCGCTATTCAGCCCAGTAAACCTGCCTACAGTGTCACTGGATCCGAAATGGATACAGTATATAGATTCTCTAGGAGCGGAAGATGTGAAATACTATTTCGCCCCGCAATTCGAAGAACTGAATGATTTAGAATATGAAGAAGAATATCCTCTGCCAATCGAACTTCTGCCTCTCCCACAATACGCCTGTATAATCTATACAGATAGATTTGTACAGCATTTCAACGTAGAGAGCAAATCCTACGATGCAGCCTGTGCGATTGTTAAAGGTCGTTGGCTGTGCGGTAAATTCAGACCGAAAGTAACAAAAACTGAATCAGTAAAGTACTGTTCGGCTCAGAGAGCTGAAATCAGATGTTTAAGGATGGCGCTTGAAAATGCAGAACGTGAATTCCCCACACTAATCGTGTGTGATTCTCATTTATGCGTCAACTCTTACAACAATAAACTGCAGAGCTGGATTGAAAACGATTACAAAGATGACACAGGTGCCACAATAAAGCATAAATTGCTCTGGAAACAGGTAGCTCTTTTACAGAAAGAACTACAAAAGACTCACGTGATACACGCACAGAGTCTTCAACGTGATGGCGTTCACGTTGCAGGGAATTCATTGGCTAATACAGCCACAGCGGAAGCAACTAAACCGGCTTCCGTAGCCACAAAAAAGCGTACAGAAAAATACATAGACGGGGAAACCATGCTGGCAGTAAAAACGACTGTAAAAGGCGACTGTGCAGCACTACCCATGAGCTATCCACTCAATTATGCATACGTAATCGATGCAAACTCCGTTCCTTTTGCTCGAATCCCTGGAGTGGGGGATAGGGTAATTCCAAACACGAACCGGAGAATATTATTAATAGCAGACGCACACCTGGGTGAAGGTCCAAGGCACATTCAGATGAGGGAATCTCTGACTGAATTGCAATCAGTATACTGGTGGCCGGGGATGAGCGTGCAACATCAGATATATGTGAAGAACTGTCCGAACTGTGACAGAGATCGCAGTAATGAACCGGTCCTGCCTGTTGCACAGTTACCATTTATAGAAAGGGTAATGATGCCCGCAAGCCATTCAGCGTCCTATTAATCAGTTAAGACTAAAACACACTTAAAAAAATGTGGCCCCAGCGCTCGGCTGACGCTAGAACGGTTATAAAAGATCTGCGAGTCTTTATCGGCACATACGCAATTACCACGTTCCATTCTGACCAGGGTCCTGCTTTCAGCTCTCGAGCTTATAAGGAGGCCATGGCCAGCATGGGAATTGGGTTGCGCTATTCTTGTCCGTCGCACCCCGAAGGGAATAGTGTGGTAGAAAGAAAAAACCGAGACATAAAGCGATCTATAACAGCGAAGGTATTAGGTTCAGGCGCTGGGTGGGTCAAACATTTAATAAGTGTCCAGACCAGTCTTAACAATTTGCCAAGAAAATCTCTAAAAGGTTTCAGCCCATACAAACTATTGTTCGGAATTAGAATGAGAATTCAGGACTTAGATAGTCAGGTATCAGTGGTACAAGATAAGAAAACAGACTTTGACGTCAAAGATCGTTTGGCTGTTTTACAGGAACTGAATGAAACAAGAAAATCCTTAAGCAACATAAAGTTAAAGCAACAGCCAAATACCACTGACGAGGCACCACAAGCAACAGCCCCAGCAAGGCCTGTCTGGATTCCAAAGATTGGGGATCTAGTCAGAGAAAAAATCGCGGTGAAGAAGGAATTTGGGCCTTCTTACAGAAAAGCAGTACCTGTCTTGGCAGTCACCGGAACAAGATCAGTAGTACTACCGCCCCTTGCTGGTAAAAAGGAGAACAGAGTCGTATCTATAGACCTGGTAAAACCACAAGCATGTGGCCTATAATCAACAGTAGGCCTAGTGGACTCCTGAGAAACAACAGAATACCCAAACTTGCAACAATCCAAGAGGTTCAAACTGAGAGACTAATCACACTCGATCAGCCTGCAGTGCACAAAGAAGGACTATGCAATAATGCCATGGAACTCGTGCCTCTTGAGACACAGATTGAAACAGTTCATCAAGAAACACCAGTCTACAATATTGTGGCATCAGAAAGTGCTACCAAAAGACAGATTGAAAGAACAATCCCAACAATTGACAGAACTGCCTCTGGTTATTTCATCGACTTCGACAACTTCTCTGAAGATCAAAACGACCCCGAAGTGATGCCAGAAATAAAAAAGACTTTTAAAGAAACTACAACGGAACTCTTTCATCAACTGAAGGAAATCTACCTTATTTCCCCTTGGCTAGAGTTTTGGTTCGGTCTAGGTGTATTTTTCCTCCTGCTTTGGCTCATCATGGTACTTTGTTTGGGAAAATTCATTGAGGGAAAATATAGTACAATGGACACAGCAAGTCAGAACATCAACCTAGTCCTCAAACCACACAGATCATCCCACGTGAAGAAAAGAGAACTGTCAACAGTAAATGTCACAGCCATTCCAATACCTGGTGGGGTAGTATGGGAGAAAACTGACTATGAGATCTATGGTCCGGTCGAGATCCTGAAGTATCCTCATCAACTGAAGGTTTCCTTAAGTGACTTTGTAAAACCTAGTACATTCTCTGATGATTGGGACTTTAACAGTATTAATGACATGATGTCTGATTTAGTAATGTCAGCTAGATTCACAGAACATGATTATTTACAAGGTTCGTCTAGTTATGAACAGTTATTCTGTTATACACATTATGGCGATCATTATTTCCATAAATCTGCACAACCTAGAAATGTTTTTAAGTATAATCAATGGGAACATTGTGCTACACCACCTAAAAGCAGTTCTAAAACATTCTTTGAGAAATTCAAGTACTTCTCAGGGTTTAACACCAGTGATGCAGAAACGTTTTATTACAAACTGTTAGATAAAACAGGAATGAAAACAATGCTGACAAATTCTAAATTAATATATTCAGAAGCATTTTATGAAAAAATGATGACATTTGGTTTTGATTATTGGAAAAATAACATTGAAACAAAAACCATTTGGGGTACAACAGATTGGCAGGTACCAGGTCTAGAAGCACTATTCAGAGCCTGCATGATACCAGAACAAATGATGTTTTTAAATGACACAATTCACCAAACATCCTGTCTTGGCCTAGCTAAGATCAAAGACCTAAACAAACCGTCTATTCCGAAGCCAATACCTGAGAATTCAACAACAGATATTGAGATAGACGTAACTAAAATTTTACATTTTAACAGAACACATCCTGATTGGAAAAAGTGGTTAATCTGGCCTACTGACACAAACAACTGTCAAGATAGATTCCTGAATATAACACAGGGGTTAAAAATGACCAGACAAGACCCTAGATACTCCCAGAGACAACATCCAGGGATAGTAACAACATACAGTGTAGGGAAACTCTGCCTCGAATGGCTAGGAACATCCACACTGGCTGAAATTAAGCAACACTTGTCTTTACTTAAAGATGGTGCTGATTTGCGCGATTTTCTTATGGGACCACGCAAACAGCGTCAAAACTCAAAAGCGTTTCATAGCGACCAGTATCTATGCTGCGTACAACGAGGCTTGGAAAGTCACACAAATTGAAACAGCAGAAAAAATACGAGAAATTGATCGTATTAATTTGGAAAAATCACTTTCTGTAGTGGACAATGGGTTAATGACTCTGTCCTCCAGAATATATTCGTTGGACAATATTGTATCTTCTGCCTTTGACATAATAGACAGAGACTTGCTAATGTTACAGCATGGCCAATCTCAATTACGTTCTATTGTACAATTAGGCTGGACGCTGCAAAATCTTCGTTCAGGCTATGTGCCTTGGCGTTTAATCAACACAACGTCATTATTTTCCATTTTTAACCTTACTGATAAACAAATCAGCTTGACACCGAAAGGAGCAGACTATACAATCCTGAGCATCGAAAAACTTGAGAGATTACCATTGACAATGTCAGAATGTCCTGTCATTGAATGGATAATACACGGAATTATCACTATTCCGATAACAACTTTCCGATTTAAAAAGTGCCTTGAATACATACCTACTGGCCAGTATGAACGATTAGGTAAAGGATATGTTAAGTCAGCATGGAAATTACCATACACACATTCATGCTACAGTGACAGCGACAAAAATGTATTCCTTAGTGGTGAAAACTGTAAACGTTCACTAAGCGGTATACTTTTGTGCCAGGGTATTAATTTACACGGAGCTTGTGATGGAAACTCTAACAACCTTTCATGCCACCAGCTTGTCACACCTGCAACTCAGATAGAGCCCTTCTTTATGCAACTCGCGAATGGGAGTTACATTCTAAGAACGGATCACAGATGTTGTGGCCTTGTTCCAGGGAAAAGTTATCTCGTAAGCGTAACCTCCATGGTCAAATGCTGTATGCAAGCATTGTTCCCGAGCGGGCCTGGAGACATAGAGACTCCCATCTGGCCTCGTCTGCATTTCTCTTCTATACGAATTGATACTGTAAGCAAAATTAAGTCTGTGCTTTTGCAGACAACAGTGCCCATAACGTCATCAAAAGAGACGTATGATCTCCTAGTTGCAAGGACAGCTACGGAGGTTCATGACCTTTTATCAACAAATTGCCCCGTGCATTTCGTAGAAATGTTGAGCCAACTCCTTAACATGTCTAGTGCCACAGGCATCCCAGGCATATTTAAGATGATTTTTACGGGACTGCTAACACCATTTCAAGCAATTCTGGGAATCGTTCCAAATTTTGTCCACTCATTTTGTTTTTGGCGGCATACCCCTATTTTTGGGACTTGTAGCAGGGATTTTATTTTTGACCCTCCTGCTTCAATATGGCAAGCCACAGCTCAGACATGACTCCTATGGGAATGGAAGAAACAATCCTAGCAATGCGCTACCGGGACAGGATAACTAGAGTCCTTGGATTGGCCAGGCTGAGAGATCTAAACATGACCTGGTTCCTTTCATTCAGACCTATATGGCAATCCTGCATCTTACCTGTGCTACGATGTATGCTATGCGGAGATGAATGCCTGTTGGACACCTGTCTTGCACTCCCATCAGCAGTACCAATGGATGTCGATACTTTGCTAAGTCCAATAACGGCTCACGCATTGTGTTGTTCCCAGCGGCTACCAATCCTGATGACGGCATTCGTTGAGACTCCTGTGCTACAACCAAGTGGTAACAGTGGAGCAGTGACAAAAGCAACATCATCCAGGTACAACGATCTGTGAGCATTGCTGATCCTGCCTTTGATGACAGCAATCATTCTCACACCTGCCAAGTTACAGCACTATCGAATTTGGTCGAACTGTCACCTGATTTTGTAGACCAATTCTTTGAGAGCCTGTCTGATATGATGTTCTCACCCGAACAGAAACAATAACTTTAGAGAAGCATTCCGACACACGGCGTTCCCATGAACTCTGAATTCGGCCTTCAGTTTTGAACAACAAAAACTGCTAAAAGCGTTGGAACTCTAATGTCCCTGTTCAAGCAATAATTCTTTTGAATTGAACATTTTTTAATATTCACCCTTTTTGGCACGAAGGATTCTTTGCTTAAAGTAAAAACTATTCTTAGAGAACAGAAGCTTCAACTTCTATTTCTAAAAAACACATCTAGAGACATAGCAACTTTGCACCAGCCTCTAGCACATGTTATTGCAATGCATTTATATGTGATGATTTATCTCGCCCTTCTTCTGTTTCAGAGATATTTCATGTGTAATTCTTTTTGCATAATCGTTCATTGGTTTCATATGCTATAATTTTTGAATGATTTCTATGCTTCAAAAACGTACAGTACCTAAATTTTCACGTATTACAAATACGCCTATTTCAAATGCATATATGTATTTTGGGGTGGGCAATGTTACACATGCATCTTATTGCTCTAGTTTTAGTAATTTGATGGACATGAATTCGTGGAGTGGGTGTTGCGTTCTAATCTAGGACCCTGATCGATACTGTGACCTTATGCCCCTATTCGGCTATAGATCCATTTATTCCCTATATTGGCATAACCGATCAAATGCAATATTCAGAAACTCATCTCTGGCCTCACACGAGCAGAGCCACATTTCAGAATAGCTTTCTCTGCCACTTCCTTTGCAACCAATTAGTGCAATGACATAGCAGAAGTCACTATCTGAGATTCCTAGATTAACACTCCGAGTTCTTCAACAAGATAAAAACTCATCAAACCTGGAAATCCCCGCTTGCTGTGTTTTGATTAGTAATAGAACTCTAATGAGCACTGATAGACGATCACTTCCTAGTGACATCTTTATTGACGTCTTATGTCCAGCAAACTTACGTCAACCACGGCACCTTTCAGGTATAAATACTGCCAACGTTGCCTTAAGCAATGTTCTGTTGCCCGTCGCCTGAAGCTGCTGTTATGCTGATGATATAGCTGCTATCGCTACTGCTATCGCTGCTAACTAGCGAACGATGGTGTGGTGAACTTAGGAGCTGAACAGCCGTCCCCCTGCAAGAGCCCAGCAGATGCAAGCTGCCCGCGGACGCTGCCCCTCCTCCTCCTCCTCGACGCGCTGAGAAGAGACGCTGTTTTTCTCCTGCAGAGAAATCCAGCTCCGGCGTTTCTAGTCTACCCTTGCGGGTGACTGGGGTATCGAGTTCTGAGGGAGATACCAGACCTCCATCATTCTATTCCAGAGGTATGGTGTTGACTAAACCCTTAGAGAGAATTCTTGAAGCAAACCTTAGCAAAACCAACTTAAACTAAAGCTACTTACTTACTCCCCTCCCAAGTATTAGGCTTAGGTCAGGTACACTGGGGTAGGCGTAGTTAGAAACACCAGTTGAGTATTTTAGCCTAATGTATATATGTTTTATTCCTTTTAAACCATTGTATGGCTATGAAACCATATCAATGCTTTTACAGTATTATTTCGCAATACTTATCTTACTGTACGTACTTTTTATAACAACAAGTCTTGCAATTGTGGCAATTAATTTCTCTTGTACGAGAAGAAAGACTGTTCAATAAATGTTACCCTTTATTGACAAACGCCCGTCTCTCTATTCTCTACATATTGTGAAAGTAATCTGCACCAACCTGACTGAGTAAAATAACTGTCTATTGTTTCACACGACCCTAGAGATTGACTCTTGATCTGAGGAGCAAAGTTGTCATGTTGCACGGTTGTTGGAAAACTGAATCCCTTCTTGGCTGTGCCAGGGAAACTGATCACTTCCTATTTCAGTCAAGAAAGTTTCCAGTGACCTCTGAGCTAGTTGGTAACAAACCCAATTAAGTTTAGCATAGTCAGTAGAGGCCTGGAAGATCCGCACTTCTACGTCGATACTACTGTTTGTTATTCCAATGCGCAGGGCCTATTGGGAAAATAGGAACTACACTACAGTTTGGCACTCATTTCAAGATTCAGACCGACCATAAGCCCCTCTTGTGGCTAAATCAGATGAAGGGTGAAAACCTCAAACTGCTTAGGTGGTCCATTTCCCTACAGGGGATTGATTTTACAGTGGAGCATAGACCTGGCACTGATCATGGCAATGCAGATGGGCTCTCCAGGTATTTCCACTTAGAGCAAGAAGACTCACCTGGTCAAGGTTAGTTTATTGTCCCAAAGTTTGGGGGGGGGGTCATGTAGGAGAGTAGGGTCTGCAATCCTATGATCACCCCAGATTTTTGCTTTTTGCTTCACTGGCTTACGACTTCTCTGGCTGTGGGCCTGCTAATCAGACCCACAGCCTTGCTGTTCTCTCACTAAATTGACACGTGTACCTTAGGTGCATTAACCAATTGGTACTGGGCCACCTTATCAGACCCTGTAACTCAGGGCATGGGTGTACCCAGGGCCTACCAGGGGCTGCAGCATGTATTATGCCACCCCTGGCTGGCCATCTAAATCTGACACAACTGGCTGCACGACAGCTGGGGCAAAGTGGTGTAATCACCCTTTGCTGTAGATATAGTATACCTATATCTAACCCTAAAAATGGACACATAAATTCCTATCAGTCACTCCTATGGCAGGCCTTAACAATCCTGAAGGCAGAGTGCATGGAATCATGTGAGATGGTGCTCTGGCATGAGCTGAGCCCGTCTGCAGCTTGCGGAACCAAGTCCTAATAGCTGTTCTATGATAACGAGTACCATATACTCTTAAGTGCATTATAATCCTCGTGGTTATTTGCTATCTTTGGTATCGCTTTATCAAAACATGTCGAGTAAGGTGTCATACGAATTTGAATACTAACCCCTCGCCAATTTTGGCGACGGGGTTAGCATTCCACCCTTCTAGAGGGACACGACATGTGTGTAACTGTGAACCCCGGTTAAAGTTAACTCGAGCCTCAGCATCACAAAATGGATGTTGCCACCACAGACACAAGTCTGACCTCCTGCTGCTGGGAGTCCTTCCAGCGAGGAGAGCTTGGACAAAGGGTTTCCTGTCAGGGGCGGTGCTAGCACCGACCCAGACAGGGTTTTGTGTATCCTAGGTAGGCAGGGCTGCTCTGGTTGCTCCAGACTGGCCCTTGCTCCCCTCCAACAGAGGAGCACCCCGGACCCTCCTGGTCCACTCCAGACGCCATTTTAAATCCACCGCGTGGGCTTGCATTTGCCAAGACTTGTTGCCCCAATCCTGGGTCCAGCGACGTCGACAGCAGATACCATCGTGGGACAGCTCGCACCTCCATCCTGGTTGCCGACAACGCCTCCTGGTCCGTGAGACTGCAGAGCCCAGCGTCGCCCACTCACCTGGTAGAGGTGACTCCATCCGGTGCCATCCTGGTGCCCATCTAATCACTGGCTAGTGATTCAGAACTTGGTCCCCTCTGCTTACAGGTGTCTTCCATCTTCAATCCAGGCTTGGATCACTTCGAACTTCAACACTGGTCGCCTGCCAGCAACTTCTTCTTTCAGGCTCCATAGACTGCAACGAGGATTCCCGACGTCTTTCCAGACCTATGCATCCGCAGCCCCTGGGCTAGGTAAACTCAGCATTTCGGTGCTCCAGCATAGCTTTGCTATCCAAAGGTCCAGATCCTTTTTCGTTTCAGCTCTACCTAGTCGGATTCGTCCGATAACACTAACTTTACAAAATCAAGCATCCATAGACTTTGTCCCGCATCCCGCGTGAGAGTGCACACTCTGCACCCGATCTCCCTAGGCCTCCTGCTAGTAATCTGAAGGTTCAGTAGTCAAGTCCTAGCGATCCTAAAGCCTATTAGAGTAGTACTTACCTGCTAGTAATTTCGCATTCCACTTTTAGAGTATATGGTTTTTCGTGCCCCTCGGGCATTTGTGTAAATTGTGCGACTTTGCGTATTTTCCTAAGAGCTTTGTATTGTGCTTAGCGCCCTGTCCTCATAAAGAGTCCAGGGCTGTTGTGTTCTAAATAAATATACTTTATTTTCATAACAACTTGTGTGGTGTCCTTTCACTTGGTGTTCAAGGGGTATATGTGATGGTATAACAGCTGGCTTAACACGCCCTCTAGAGTTTAGCCTAAAGACTGCTCTTGTCCATGCTACTAGGATAGCTGGTCTAACGGTTGACTTACAACCAATAATCAATAAGGGTCGTTTGGAATGATACACAGTGATCACTAGAATAGTGAGCACTACATATCAGGCCAACTTCTCACAATATACATATCTAGAAAAAGGTTTACATTGTACTGTGGTACTTCCTTGAAAGAACTGCGGTACTACTTTCAAAGTACTGCAGTACTATTAAAAAATTTTAATTACACCACTGCACTGTATGCCATTGGTCTTTACACCACTTCACTTTACTGTGCACCACTGCACTCTAAGCAGGGACATGCTAATGCCACTCGTCTCTGCGCCACTCGTCTCTGCGCCACTCGTCTCTGCACCACTCGTCTCTGCGCCACTCGTCTCTGCGCCACTCGTCTCTGCGCCACTCATCTCCGCCACTCGTCTCTGCGCCACTCGTCTCTGCGCCTCTCGTCTCTGCGCCACTCGTCTCTGTGCTGCTCTAGTCTGCACTACTGTATTCTATGCTGCTGCATTCTATTGGGTACCATTCTACATCATGGCACATGATGCCATTCTACTCTAGGCAACTCCACATCACTCTACTCTGCACCACTCACTCTACACCATTGTACTCTATGCCACTCTACTCTGTACCACTCTACTGAGCTGCACTTTATGCCACTACACTGTACCATTGAATGCTCTATGCCACTCTACTATGCACCACTCAAGTCAGTCTACTCCACTCTGACATTCCAAGCCACTATATTACACTCTACACCGCTGTACTGTACTTCACTGCACTCTACACTGCTCTATGCCACTGCACCACACTCTACGCCACTTCACTGCTTTCTACTCTGCACCATTTTTTAACACTGCACTCTACTCTGCACCACTCTGCTGTGTGCTATTGTACTCTACACTACTCTACACCACTCACTCTGTGCATTTTACTCTATACCGCTGCACTCAAAACCACTGCACTGTATGCCACTTTACTCTAGTCTACAGCTCTCTACACTGCCACTCCGCTCCACACACTACCACTGTAAGCCACTTTACTCCACTGCTCTCCCCTCTATGCTACTCCCCTCTATGCTACTCCAACCTACGTCTAGGCCACTCCATTCTAATCAGCACCACTCTATTCTGCACCACTCTACTGTATGCCACGCCACTCCACAGAGTGTTACTCTACCCCACTCGACACAGTGCTGCTGAACTGTACACCACTCTAGCCCCCTTCCCTTTACCCCACTATACTCTACCCCACTTCACTCTACATCACTGCATTTTCTGCCACTCTATTCTTATTTGTCCCACGGTACTCTAATATGTACCACTCTACTCTTCTTTGCTGTGCTCCACTGTATTCCTCTCTGCTCTACTCCATTCCACTACTCTCTATGCACCATTCTACTGTATGCTACTGCACTACCGCTTTACTGTGCAGAACTCTACTGTGCGCCACTGCATTCTACTGCTCTGCACTCTACTGCAATGTATGCTACTGCACTCTGCCCAACTATACTCCCCTTAACTCTCCATCTCTGCACTCTACTGTGTACCACTGGCAATACGCCTCTCTACTGTACTTTGAACCAGTCTATTGTGGGCCGCTACATTCTATGCCACTGTACTCTATCACACTACTCTGTACACTGCACTCTACAGTAGTTTGTGCCACTGTACTTTATCCCAGTGCACTATACTAGGATACTCAACTCTACACCACGGTACTCTACTCTTTAACACTCTACTGTACGCCACTCTACTCCTCCCCACTGTACTCCACTCTACACCACTCCTTGCAACTCTATGCCATGCCACTCCACACCGCTCTACGTCATGCCACAACACTGCATGCCAATCCACAACAAATTATGAAGAAACGTCTGCTGTACGTTCAAAATTTAAAAAAAATATGTATTTAAAAGAATTAATACAAAAATAAACAACATATGATTAGAAGAAATTTTTCCAAAGAAGAAAAACAGATAAATTAAATAATAAAAACAAAGGTTAAGGATAGGTTTATTTGTATCAAAACCACCTTAAAATATACAACTATTGGAAATTCTAAAGTTAGTTATGACTTAGTTATCATGTGCGCAGCACCTAAAATTTAAAATAACTTGTGCACCTCCATACATAGTGTTGTGAACTCGCTAGGCAGACTAAATTAACTTGTGAGTCATAATCTGCAGCATGAGCAGTTACGGTGTCATTGCTTGAAGACACCGAAATGTCCTTAAGGAACTTTGACTTCTGTTGGCACCAGGCACCTCCATGTGTCAGCACACAGAGCACGGATGCCTTTATGTGCAGACATCTGTAAGCGATTGTGAAGTCTGTGAGCTGTGGTGTTCCTTACCTCTTCAACATAACCCTGTAAACCTGTGTTGCCGCATTGATCTCGCGATGAGCAGTTTGGCGTATCAGAAACTAATGAGAAGAACCAACAGTGACACAACAAAAATATTGAGCTTCTCTACGTGAGTGTAGTATTGTGGGTAGGCCCTGGCGAAATGACTGGCCGCACACACAAGTTGCTTGAGCTGGTGGCCAAATACTAACTGAACCACGCCCAGAGCCCTGGGCTATTTATTAACAATCCTGCGTGCCGGCCCATGTGGACGCAGGGTCAGCCCACTTTGGTTCGCTTGGAGGGGGTGTGGCCAGGCATCCCCCCAGGACAATTCAACATGGGCTAGCCCGATCCCGGGCAACACTAAAGTGAGTACTGCGATTAGAGGAGGTCCTATAATAATGTTTCTTAACAGTTTTTTACGCATGCACTATAACGATGTATGTGAGCCTTTCCTGAGTATGGAAATAGATGGAGGACAACAGTGACCCGTTTCAGTGGCAGCTGTAATTGTCTGAGATTCTGTCCTTTGCATAAAAGTGAAGAGAGAATACCAGTGGGAAGTTTCCTGAAAACATTAGTAGCAACGCGACAAGAATTTGTGCACTCCAGTTTCCAGAACCTGTGATAAAATTGATCACATTATTTGTATTAGTTATTTGTATTAGTTTTCCCATTTTCGACAAACGGGAACACTTTACTTTAGTTAGTTTTACGTTTTGCGAAAACTGGCTCAATCATCACTGTCAGTTATTCAATAGATACAATGCTACCAACCCTAATTTCTTGAGTCAATTTGAATTCTTTTGAAAGCTGTTTGGAGGCAGTAGAGGGTGAGATGTACGTACAAAAACGAAAATTGGTTTAATTATGACACAGTCTGGTGACTGAGGGCAGAAAGGGGTTTAAGCAGCTTTCTGCAGCCTAACGCGAACTGTCTGATGATGATGATGGCTGTGGAGGGCAATATTGATGAAGAGATGAAGAGTTTGAAAACGCAATTCTAGCTTTAGAGTTGACCAAGGTGAATATTGTGGTCCAGAAAGGTAGTTTTTTTCCTTTCTTCTGGGAAACAACTAGGAACCAAAACCGGCCCTGGCAAAGTATTCATCCACCCGCCCCCCACCACCCCTTCTGTAACTCCCAATTCTGTAACTTAATTTACTAAATTATTTTTCAAACACCCTAGTAAAAGTGATCCGCAATAGTATATGTAAGAGCAAAGAATGGCTGTTTGCAGGGGTGGTACTACAATCCTCAGAGATAGCACACATTTGACTTTTTCATTTGCATTCAAATTTGAAGGACATTTGATATCCAACATGTTTGCCTTTTTTTGCAAATTCAATCTAAGTGCTCCCTACTGGTATGAATGGTAGAGGGTATTAAACACATCAATTGAATATAGGGGCAAAAAATAACGTGGGATATGGACTTGTAATTACAATGAAGAGACACAGCAACTGTTAGTAATTGGAACTTCTAAAAGAAGTTATAGTGCACAATTATTTTTTTGTGGATCTGTCTATGAATGAATTAAATAATTTACTTTCCAAACTCATCACTCCAATAGCCTCACAGGTGAAACAAGAGATAATCATTGAGGGTGTCAAAAGCTGTTGACAAATCAAGCAAAATTAGCACTGTGACGTTACTGTAAAGAATCAAACATTTTAGCAGGAAGTGTGTCTCAGGACTTCCAAGAAGCCTGAATGAAACCACTAATAAGTAACCATGTTGGGCACACAGTTGGACAATAATTAATAACTGAATTTCAGGTCTTAATGCTCAATGTCCTCCCACCCTGATAAGGAGTCGGAACATCTATGAAGATAAACGTATAGTGCAGTGAGTCACCATCCAGTAATGTATCGCCTATTCAATGTGCCACTATCATTGGGATGAGATGAAAGAGCACATCAAGCACCACCCAGCAGCCCACAGGAATGAAGATCAAGAGGTAATTTTCTAAAGTCAAAATCAGCCTTAATGTTAACATAAGAGGCACCATAAATGCAGCAGACGCTGCCACTCAGGGAATTAACACCTGCATCCTCCTTCGTAGGCTTGCCTGGTTTGGATCACGGGTTCGGCCCGAGGTGCACCAGCACCTCCATAATGTGTATTTTGATGGTGAGCACCTCTTCAGTCCACAGGTCGATCAGATGCTTGAAAAATATCAAAAAGGTCAAGGGCGTTACCAAATCTATGTGTGCCCTACCGTCCCCTTCTGCCAGATCTGCCCTTTGCAGACATCAGAGCAGATGTGGTGCTAAGGTTGTAGCCTCGGGTTAGGGCCACCCTATCAGCAGTAGCCTTTTCAAGATCAGCAGCTGACCCCAACCTTCCAGTAGGGTGTTTACATAGGTGATGGACATAGCAGCGTTGGCTCCCGTCGAGGCACCTCAGCCAACAAGCAATAGGCGTCTGTACCTCCACCCCCAATCACACATCACCTGTCCTGGGAAGAATGCGTTAGTCGGCTTTATATCAAATCATGCAGGTCATCCGGCTTGAGTGTGATTTCAAGCAGTTCGTTTTGTGCAACAGATATGAGATGAATGTGCTTGTCAGTGATAAGTGGTTGTAATCAACTAAGGAGTGAGTAATCGCACCTCATCAGAACCTTGCTTATGGGTCGACACGTTCTGTGGACAGTCTGTTTGTGTGCTGTGTTGAAGTAACTGGATCAGCCCAGGAGATTGGTTGACAGATGATGGTTGTTTTGAGGCACAGTGGCAGCTAGCGGGAGGACAGTGGGGCTCAAGTTGCTTTGTTCCCGATGGTGGTCCAGAGGGTTTGCTTTATTCTGACACTATGCTATCTGATTGCATTCCCTGAGGAGTGTGAGGGTGATGGAGTCTGGTGTACATAGTGCATCAGTATGACATCGCATTTAGTTGCCGCCACATTGAGATGCACGTTGAGAAACAAAATCACCCTTGGAGAAATTTTAACATGAGTGTAGAAGCTTATAAGAGCCAAGAACAAAGTTAGGTGTAACATTGTAAAATCACATTTACGTGCAAAATCACTCTAGGTGCAGCTTCAGCAGGAGTGTGGAACCACCTTTATGGGCACAAATCTCATTTAGAAGGAAAGCCAAAAGTAGGTGCAAAATAATACTATTGGCGCAGCATCAACAGGAGTGTTTAAACACATACAGTAACACAAATTCATCTCGATGCATCGCATAGATGCTTCACTATAATTTCCATTGACTGCAAGGGGAGGCATTCTTTAGTCAGGTGGGCAAACACAACTAATCGTCCATAGCTAATGGTGAGCGTGATACTCCTGACCTAACCCAAAATGTTATTAACACTTCACCTTAACGCAGAAGGGAACAGATACAAACCAAACACAAGCCCCCTCTCTGTGTATGCTCTTATGCCACAACAAATATAGTTAATACATATTTGAAAGACCTGGGTATTTTTCTAATCTTGTGAGCAATATGTAAAGGTTTGATCTGAATCATAAAATGCAGGTTTATTTGCCACAATAAACAACTGTTGTATTTCTCTTCTAGAAAGGAGGTAAAATTAAAAGGACTTGGACGGATATTTAAAAAGAACAAGGACAAAATGATGCAGAAAAATGCCAAATCAAAGGAAAATGGACTGTAAGTGTTTTAATTTTCTAATGGCTAATTTGTTCGCAGTGGCTGTGAGCTGGTACAACTCCTAGGTGGATCTTTCTAAACACAAGCGAGCATGCTGAATGCCTACATTTAAAACAAACTATTTTAAAACAACCACGCATTTTCCCTTCTTGGCACATTTTTCTTTAAGCAGGATTACCTTGCAACTAATGAGAATACTTGAAATGCTTAAAGCATATATGATCACGTTACATGATTAAATTCGTACCACTTACCTAGTATGCCGTGTGTTCTGTATTGAAGGTAACAGAACCCCTTGGTCAACTCAAATGGTGCTGCTTTTACAATGCTCCTTCAGATCAATTCGTCATGGTACAGTCTCAGGGTCTTGAGGCAGTAGTAAACATGGTGTTACTCTCGCTGATGGTGTAATTATTGCACACCATTTGCCCAGAAATGTTTATATCCAAAGAGGGGTGGGGGCACATTCTTTACCAGGATTCTGAATTTAATTTACCCTAGAAGAATGAACTGTACATTTCTGAGATGTGGACATTCGATACTTATATATAAGGTTAAAATAAGGAGCCTCGGGGTAAGGTATTTAATGGTGTATGAAAACCCTTTGTAACACTGCACATTGTCATGCTATAGAACATGCGCTGGGGCAGTGATGCATTGATGGTGTGCCCACGGTTGTAGGCACACAATGGATAGTACCTGTTAAGGGATGTACATATTGTAGCTCGAGAGAGAAATTAGAGGGCTGAAGCCTCATTATGAGCGCCCACTCCATGCAATTCTATATACCTATCAAGTACCGGGAGTAAATTATCTCCAGGAAAGATGGAGTGCTTTAAGAAATTTGATCTGGAAGGGGAGTCAAAGTTACTCAAGCATTTCCTCCTCACCCTCTTCCTGGTTCCTGTCCTGTACACTCGCACAATATACTGTAGTCACCTGCTTCCGCCTGATCTCAAGAATCAGTTTCAACTACTTACACTGGGGTTTAGTTAAAACAACAAATTATCAGTAAGGTTGGAAATTAAGTAACTTTTTTGCAAACTTGGAAGAGCTTTAGGGTTCATTAACCCAACCCTAGGAATCACCCTCACTGCATCACCCCAAGAAAATCATAATTAAAAAAAGGACTTGCCCATGATTTATGGAGGCCCAACAGTCCATTGATCGAGGGTAAGACCTGAAGCCAGGCCCTGCAGGAAATCCCTGCTGCACATGTCCCAATGTTGTTTACAGTGCAGGTACATCCTAAGAAATCACGGACATTCACTGTAAAAACATACTTAAATGTTATGTATGGTTCAGTGAACACACACCAAAAATGCCTTAAGTTGACCCACTATGATCTGGAGGGCACCCCAGCTCCTGTCACTCGCCATGCTCAGTACACCACTTGGCTGATGGCATGTGAAAATAAAAGCCTGAATTGTGAGAGAGAGAGAGAGAGAGAGAGAGAGAGAGAGAGAGAGAGAGAGAGAGAAATAAATAAATTGGGTTTCTAGTTGGCAGAGGTTTGTACCTTGTCCACGTATGGACCCTTGCTTCTAGTCGGGGTAAGAGCATTACACACTTTAGATAACCTCCACTCACCCCCCTGGTAGTTTGGCACAAGTAGACAGGCTTATCCTAAAGGCAATCTATAAAGTATTTTTAGCCCAAACACAGAGTAACACAGTGAAAATACCACAGATGGACACCACAGCATTTAGAGAAAGAAAGTATCTTTATCTCAACCAAACAAGACTAAAACGACAACAATTCAACATACGCATATCTTAATAACACTTTGTCAACTAGGCAACTGTCAGAACATTACACTGTGTGCAATAAAAGAAAGGTCTTTATATGCATCTGTCATCAACACACCATTATCCTGACTGTGCAGGCTTGAAAAACCACATACACCTTAAGGGATTCTCTTAATTGGTACAGGAGCCTCAGCGCTCCTTCCAGTTATATTATGGTAATGAGACAGTGTGACAAACTCCAAACGGGAACCCTGTCACAGGCTCGCTCCGCAATGCCACCAGGGTGCAACTGTCACTGAAAAACAAGTGCTCCCCCCACAGTTTGCCACAAGACGAGGGAAGGACCTCACTCGGTCCCTCTGCATGTGGAATACCCGCTGGCAGGTGCCCTCGCCTGTGTAGTGCAGCTGCTGGCCACACAGTCTTTTGGTGCATTCGGAAGTGTGAGCGCCGGCTGACTGCTCCCCGTGGCCAGACTCACCCTCAAGGCTTCCTGCAGATCGGGGCAGGCTGTTTCAATCAGTTTGGCGGCCTCGCGTTGGGAGCCTGCACTGTCTCCCTCGGCCTATACTTGAGTCAAGGAGGCGGGCCAGGCTTATGTGCTTGGTTACTAGGCAATGCATCGTTGCAGGGAGGTAGGGCTGATGTCACTCCGCTCACCCTCTGAGGAAATCCACACTGGTGCCGCGAAGCCTGGTAGGCCGGTCACACTTCGGGTCAGCTCCGGTCTCAGGAGCATGCGGCTTAAGACAACAAATCCGGCAGGTTGGGACCATGTGCAATCACTCCGGTTGGTGCCTCTTGTGGGGCATGGGGAGCACACTTATCGCACTAACTTCCCACCAGGTTCTCCCTGCAAGATGGTCCACATGCTGTAGAGAGACATCGCTCCACACAGCTTTTCAGGAGTGCTCCACAAGTTCTAGGTTGATGGTACAATGGCCAGTAAAGGAATGCAATGAGAACCAAGAGCGCTGTCACAGGAGTAAAAGCTCAAAGCCCTCACCATGCGCTTCATTTTGTAAAGGTGAAGAACAACCCAGTCCTCCTCCTCCACCAAACAGAGGTAGCAACTTCATGCCAACCCACCCTTCACAAATAAAGGGGCAGCGCTCCTCACACAGCCCTCTCAGCTCTTCCAGGCAGGTTCGTTTTTGATCCATAAAATGTATTTTGAATTCTTTGATTTCCCTGAGGCACCCACCAGGGGGTGAGCTCTGCATCAAGCTCTTTGAGATCTTCTCAAGCAGGATACCACAGCAGGGCAGAAAGTCAGTCTTTTTCCTCTTCTCACAGATTGAAGCAGCAACTGCTGGTCAATCCATTCGTCACACATATAAGGGCAGCATTCCTCACACTCTTCAACTCTTCTTGGCTGGGTTCTCTTGTATCCAGAAGTGATCTAAAGTTCTGGGTTTTTATAGCCAATACTTCTACCCCATTTTCTCATTGTAATCTTTGTTTCAAAGTTCCTGAGCTCAGTACAAAACAGTTATGTCCTCCGTTGTCCAGCTTGACCACAAGGGGCAGGGGTAGCATTGTGCAGAGGAGACACAGCCTAATCAGGTGTTAGTGAAAACTCCTCCCACCACTCTAAATGTATAAAGGTCTATTCAGCGTGGTTATGAGTCACCCAGGAAAGGCAGGACTCATCACAACACCCCTTGTTACTTTCTAAAGTGAATGCACATTCCCAGCTCCTGTCAATTGACGGTGAATAGACAAACAGGCATAGGCACACAGAACTGTAAAGCAAGACAGTGGCCACTTTGAGTTGCATTTAAAAAAAACACACAATTCAAAAACTACCTCTACTAAAAGGTGTGTTATTAAATTCTGAGTCCAGAAACCCTAAACTCCATTTATCCATATGTTCCCAATAGAAAGTTGCACTTGTAACATGTAACAAGGCAGCCCCCATGTTGACCTATGGGACAGACATCCTTTCAGTAGTGAAAAACGAAATGCACAGTATTTCATTATCAGGACATGTAAAACACACAAGCACATGTCCTCCCTTTCTCATACAGTGCACCCTGCCCATGGGGCACCTTAGACCTACCTTACATGTAGTAAAAGGGAAGGATGAGGCCTGGCAAGTGGGTGCACTTGCCAGGTCGACAGGGTAGTTTAAAACTGCGCACAGACACTGCAGTGACAGGTCTGAGACACATTTACACGGCTACTCATGTGGGTAGCACAATCAGTGCTGCCGGGCCATTAGTAGCATTTGACCTAGAGGCTCTGGGCGCATACAGGGCACTTTGCTAGGGCCTTAACAGTAAATCAAATATGCCAATCCTGGATAACCAATCATAATTGCAATGTGCACAGAGAGCACATGAACTTTAGCACTGATCAGCAGTGGTAAATTACCCAGAGTCCAAAAGACAACAAAAACGAGTCAGAAAAGTACGAGGCAAAAGTTTGGGGATAAACCTGCAAAAAGGGCCAGGTCTAGAGGTTTGTTTAATCATTCATGGGCTCCACGAAGCATCCAATGCTTGCTCTTCCCACCTATCTGCCATTAAATGAATGTCCACGGAATTGAGCATCGCAGCCTCCATTGCCAGCACACACCCTTCTGCGGAGAACCTTTGCTTGAATGTTTTAATGTATGCTGTATGGATGACAGTCTGAAGGTGAATTTACCTTAGGTAAATGGTAGAGCAGTAGTATGAAAAGCCATTAAGATCATGCTGGTACTATATACTTTAATGTTTACTGGAACTTAGAGGAGCAACAGTTTATATAGCCCCTATCATTTGTGCAACAAACCTCCATTTATATTGGGGTTTTTTTGGGCATAGGCCTTGTTGAGTAAACTTCACTTCCTCTTTTGATGTAACTCGTGCATCTGACGTGTTCGCTATCAGTAGCCTTAAAAATGTCTCTGCCTTTAACCTTATTCTTTGTTTTCCTCCATTACCAGCTTTAAGGCAATTTCTGTTCCAAACTTAAGTAAGTAAACTTATTTACTATGAATAAAGCAGTACTCATTTTGTATGACAAATACATGTGGCACACCTCCCCTTTGTTTTGCTGCATCTACCCCTCTCTCTCGCCACCCTTCGATTCTCATTGTTGCCCTGCTTTTCTCTGTCTTGTCGCCCTGCTTTTTCTCTGTCTTGTCGCTATTCCCTGTCTCGCCACGCTCCCCCTTTCCATTCTGCTGCCATCCCTGTTTTAAAGCCCATCCCTTCTATTTTGCTGCTCATTCCCTCTTCCCTCTATCTTGCCACCGCTTTCTTCTCTTTTTTGCTATCTCACCCCTTTCTCTCTCTTGGAATCCTTCACCCCCTTTTTCCTGTCAGACCTCTCTGCCCCCCTTCTCTGCCAGGCCACTCACTTGCCCTGTCTGACCACAATACCCACAATTCTCTCCATGGCTAGCCATCTTCTTCGTCTGGTCACCCTCCCTATCTACTTCTCGCTCTGATTATCACTTTCTCCCTCTTTTCTTCCTCTAGTGTTTTCTTTCTCCTGCTTGGTATATTTTCTTTCTTTCTTTCTTTCTCTCTCTGTCTTTCTCTGTCTTTCTCTTTCTTTCTTTCTCATTCTTTCTCATTCTCTTTCTTTCTTTCTTTCTCATTCTTTCTTTCTTTTTCTCTGCATCTTTCTCAATTTTTAATGTATTCCCTTTTTCTTTCGGTTTCAATGCTTTGAGACTTGACTTTGCAAAAGACGTATAAACGAGTATAATCAAAATACCAGCATACTGTACATAAAAAATAACTAAACATCACATTCTTATTTCATAGAAAAGACCAGCTTAGCATTACAAATGCATTGCTACTGAAAAATAGTTTATACTGCCAGTTTATTACAGGCCTCGTGGATATGTCTGAAAACAAGCAAGCAGAAGTACTAACCTTATTACTCTCTCTCCCTTGAATAAGAAGTTTAATGTATGGTTTCTAGACAAAATTCCAGCCTAATGAAATAACTTTAAAGCGTTTTTTCTAGGCATTGGCACAGCAAATCTTATTAAATGAATAGCGCGTTTTGGGGTGTTTTTTCCAGAATGTTTCATACATTACTGTCCCAAAACATACCCATCGAGGGTTGCTGTATGAATTCTGGTTTAATAATGAAAGGCGCCACAACCTCTTACCTGCCAGAGCTGTGATTAGACTATTAGGAGAGGTCCTGCGACGCCCCTCAGTCCTCTCTATCAGAATAGCATGCCCTTTTGTAGTCTATCTGAGGAGCTAAAAGTGTGGAGCAAGATGTGTTTGTGACATATGCAGTGGATGAGAATATGTGGTGTGGTGTGGTGTGAATGCACGTATCAAGGCCAGTGTTGGCAACGACTTATTCATTACAATATATAAGAGGGAGCGAGCATCCTTTGGTTTGCTTGGGTATACAAAAGATGAATATGTGCATCAAAATTATATTTCTATCTAACATTAAAAATAAAAAAATATATGATTATTGAATGCACAGTTTAGGACTGATGCTACAGCGTTTTATTGACAGGGCCAGCGTGGCCAATACAAAGCAATGGTATTGTCAGCACTTTACCTGAAGTCACTTGTTGAAAGCAGCGCTATTTTCTTTGTCTCTGTCCCATGTTGTAATTCACAAAGTAAATCCTTCAAAAATTCTTGCTGCTTCTTTGCATAAAAATAGGCAGTGATTAGGTGGAATTTCTGGTGATATATTATTTTTATTTAATGTTGGAAAAGAAGAGAGAATTGAAAAATGCTCAAGGGGAAACTAATTTGATCTAGGTAAAATAAATATTGGCCTATTTTGAACTGTACAATAATCTAATACATGTGCACCATTCTTGATAATTATCCTCTTCCCTAGAAAGAAAACCTACAGCTATTTACCTATCAACCTCCAAAAGCAAATTCTATATTTTCTTTTTTCTTGGTCATGTTTTACCAGTTCTGTGTTTGGTTTTGGCTCTTTTATATTTCAAGAAGCTTTTGTTTGACCAAACATAATTTTAGTCAGAGCTGAGGATACCGATGCACACAATGGTTTGCTGATGGATTAGCGTGCCCATGGCTCTATACTCTGGACCCAAGTAGAGGTGCACGCTTACCTTCGCCACCCCGTTGTATTTGGAGAGCACTTTCTTTATTCAAACTATATTCTATTGAGGTTCCCTATGGGCTGGCTCATTGTCCACACCTGTGATATTCTCTTTGTTCCTTTTGTACCAGATCTGTTCGGTACAATCTTCTCTCAAGTTATCCCTGGTTGGTGCCAGATCTGTTGACTTGTTCAACTGCAGAAATCCCTGGGGACCTTTCCTCATCGCCTCCACTGTGCGTCATATTATATTCTTCCTTTTTTGCACCCTGAAGAAGGCTTTGACCTTGGAGCGAGGTCTATACCAAAACACGCATCTATGCCTACTCTGGAATCTCAAAAACCCGTACACGTATCCAACCTGAGACCCTATAAATGGAGTATTCTAGGGCTAATTAGTAGTTGAAGCATATTGATGTATATATAAAATAAGGATTTGTTACCATATAACCTTTTCTTTCCTGGTCTATTGAAAGTAACTTATTTCTGATTTGTTGATGTGTGTAATATGTGTGAATGATTGTATCGTGGGAATGGTTTGGTATGTTTGCAAGAGCAAGTGAGAGTCGGATTGCGGTTGTTCTGGGGTTGATGGAACTTGGGGTTCTCCCAAGGTACATATATATACCACTATAAACATTGTTTTTTGTGGTCTGTACATCTGTATATATTGTATAAAAATGAGTGTTACAATAATCTAACAATATGACTACATTTGATGTTTTCAATCTCTTGAGAAGTATTAAGTTATGAGATTTGTAGTGATCTTCCTCTTTATGGCTATAATTGTGACTTTTTGAGCATTCAAATGTTGGCCTAAATAAATGACTCCCGTCCATTTACCAGGCAGGAATGTTTGTTTGCTATATTGTTTTTTTCCCTGGTCCTGCTGGTTCATTGGTTCTACAGGGGCCCTCTCTCTTTTGTTTCTGTACACTCTACCTCCAGCCAAGGTTCCAGGAGTACAGCAGTAGAGTCCAGAGCAGTTCCTCTGGAAACTTGTTGTGTCTCTTTAGCTCATACAGGAGATCATCCAACTGACCCTTTGAGTCACTTTCTGGGATCCTGGGTTCAAAGTAAGTGGGTCTAGTCATTCCTCAGGTTTCAGACAGCTGGGCAGTCCCTCTCATCTTAACATTTCCAGGAGTGTCATGAGGAGAGCTCTATGGGGTCCACTCTTAGTGCCAGCCTGTGGGTGGAGGGCAAGGCTTTTTTCATTGCCTAAAGCACTCCTGGTCAGTCACTCTACGCCTCGGTGCCACCCTGACTAGACAGACAAAGGGGTTGGGGGTCTTGATGTGAACTTAATCTGCCAGTTACAAGGGAGGCAAGAGCCTCAAAGGTCCTATCAAGGAAGGAGTCCTCTCGCCCCACACACAACTCTTTGTCCGCTCTCTGGGAATAATACACACCTCAACATAGGGGAGCCACAGGGGTCAGGTGAGAACTGGACATTGGCAGAAAAGTATTTTTGTTTTAGGCAGGAAAATGAAAACTTTCTAAAAGTGTAATTTCGAAAATAATATAAAATCTGGATAAACCATTAAACTAGGTTTTAAATTAATATTAAACCATTTTTTATAGCTACTCCCAAATTGAATTAAGCACATTTTAAAGGTAATAGTGTCAGCCAGTGTTAACCTATGGTAGAGCCGGTCTTGCCTCAGTTGGAGGGTTTTCACTGGCAGGACGGGCAAAACATTAAATATACATGTCCTACTTTTTAAATACCATGAACCCTGCCGGATGGGCATTTTGGGCCTACTTTAGAGGTCACTTATAATTATTATACTTTTTGTTTTGCCAATCAAAATCACAGTTTAAAAGTGCACACTCAGGCTGCTCTGGCATGCCTGGGGACATGTTTTAATGTGCTCCTTTTGGGGGTGGTACAATGAGTGCTGACAGCCACTAGACACATTTAATTTACAGGCTCTGGGTCCATGTGGTACTGTTTACTAGGGACTTTCAAGTAAACTAAATGTGCCAATTAGGGGTATGCCAATTCCTACACGTTTAGAGAGGACACTGCAAACACTTTACCACTGGTTAGCAGGGGTAAAATGTGCAGAGTCCTACGGCTAGCGAAAACTTGTTCAGCAAAGAAAGGTGAAATAGTAAGGGAAATATCACACAAAAGATGGTCATTTCTAACATGCCCACTAAAATTATCTATGCAGGTAAGGCTCGGCCTGCTCGGGAGAGGCTTGCTCATAAGTTTCTCTATCCTTCTTGTGGCTCCAACTACCCATGGATGCTTTGATCCTCCTGATCCAGGATGTATACAGCTGGCCATGCCAACCTGCATAAGACAGACACCAGCATGTAACTAATAGAAAAAGAAGCGTCTCCTGCTTGACCTGCTCAGGGCAGTGCATTGCTTGAACTCCACCAGCAAAGACGCTATTGCACCAGCTCCATTGGCAGTCTAGCCCTGACACTTTATGGGTAAGGTTAAGAAAGTGGATGTGTTGGTTATTTGATTTATGAATCCGTGCCCCCCTCCCACACACACGCACACACACACACACACTGTTCAACTGCATATTACTGACTGGCATGCACTTACATTACTTAATCTGTTGCAAGAAATACCCGGTCAGCCACACGCTCAAGCCACCAGTTGCCAGGGGTATGATATGGGTAGCAGCAGTTGCAAGGGGTGAAACTGATACCTCTAGTGATCTTCAGTTTCCATCATTAGTTTCCAAACAGTAAGCCACAGCTTTTATGGTAATATTCTACATGCCCTCCTAATGGGAGCACCAGCATACTGAGGACTGCTCTGTTTCAAGTATTCTTGCTCTCGCTTTCTTGGGAGCACCAAAGCAGAGCCACACTGCAAAAGGAGATTAAAATATGGCATCAAGTGGTTAAATGTTTGAAATACAACATTCAAAGATTTGTACCCGTTGCTGTCTGACTCTATAATGGTGCTAGCACATTGTCCTGCAAAACCATTGTGGGGACAGGCATGAAGTTTAAGTGCATGCATTCGGGTTTGATGAGGTCCCGTCTTCAATAGACTTGGGATTTGGGTATTTTTTGTAACATAGTGCAAGTAACACCGATTTACTGTTATGATTATTATCCCACTATAAGAATGAAAAGCATCAGCAGGAATTCTTCTTTTGATTCCTTTCAAGCTTAACTCCGATTGGAGGCTGGACCAACAGAAGTGCAGAGTGCTGTCCTGTAGTTCCTACTAATCCGTAGGATCTTTGCGTTTGTTTGAACAACATAATTTATGACTTGGTGCCTAGACTGATTCCGTACACCCCTGCAGGAAATGTTGGCCTATAGGCCAGCTAGCTCACAGTGCCGGCATAAGTCCCCTTAACCTTATCAGGGAGCTAATGAACATGACAACCCTGACCCCTCCGGGATAACGAAAACAGGTCAGAACCTTTTGCCCAGTCACTCGTGTTTGTCGGTGCTCAGAGAAATATATAGAATACACAGTGGGACATTTTCAATATATTTATTGAATCAACGTTATTCTTGTATAGAATACATGTGCTGTTATATTTAGTAGACAGAAGCAGATGAAAGTAATTTCAAGCACCAAAACCGCAAATAGTAGATACAATTCTACCATGGTGCTAAAACTGTGTACATATGCAGGCATATGTACAAGGCAGTAATCAGGCGTACTCCTATTATGCAACCCTACTCTGCGTGTGCCCAGAGTTTGTGTAAGTGTGTAGCTAAGAATCACCCCAAGGGACGAGATAACCCCATTGCCTGGTGAAAGAAAATGTAGGAGTCCGTCTGGATCATGAACTGAACACCCGCTCATGAAGATGTTAGACGGCTGTGTGGTGAAGTCTCAGCATGCATGGACCCTCTGTGTTCACTGCAGTGCCTCCTCTACTAATCTACCTGGATGCTCACTATTTATAATAGACACCAGCAGTGCGATGCATGTGTAGATGAGCGATGTTATGGATATGTAGATAGCCGTGTCAGCCTGTGGATGAAAATAGGTCAACATTTTTACATTGTGCTTGAAAGAGGCCTAGTACATGATGTTTGAGGCATGTAAACAGGATAGTTTTGGAGAAACTATTCCAGCATTATCGTGCATGGAAATGGATCACTGAAAAAATATAGAATACAAAAATATAGACGAAAAAAATATCGAAGTAAAAATATAGAAAGACAAAATATCGAAATCCTATCTACAAACAGTTAAATACAAAAATATTGAATCAAAAATATCGAAAAAATATATATACTTAGTAAAAATATCGAATTTATTAAAATAACTTAAAAATAATTTAAAATAAATGAAATAATAACTATAATTAATTAAAACATATATAAAAATACTTAAATAACTTAAAAATGATTAAATAATTAATTTAAGTTAAAAATAAAATAAATACTTTTTTTAACACATATATATATATTAACATAATATTAATTAATTAAAAATATACAATATTTTTACTGTAGCATAGCAAGAGGTTAAAATTTACTATTACTACTCCAGCAACTGCAACAGTAGGGTAAACATTGGGTAGCGTAGGGGTAAAAATTACTATTCCCACTCTAGTGAGTTTAACAGTAGGGAAAGTAAACATTTAATATAATAATACAAATAAATTAAATATCAATACCAATAAAAAATTAATTTAACTAAATGACACATTTAAAATGATGTAATATTTAATCAAATAAAAATACAAATAAATATTAGTTATTAAAATTAATTTCCTATTAATACAAATTATTTACCAATTAACAATTAATTAAAAAGAAATTATAAATCAATACCAATAAATAAATAAAAATGATTAATTTAATTACAATTACATTACTTCCCACCCTATTCCTCTATAAACCCACAACGGAAAATAAATTAATCTAATTAACATAGTTATCAATTAATCAATTAAGAAAAAATAATTAGCAATTAAAAATTAATTACCAATTAATAATTATTTACAAATTAATCATTAACAATTAATTCAAAATAAATACCAATTAATAAATTAACACATTTAATTAATTACAATTAAATTACTTCCCACCCTATTCCCCTATAAACCCACAACCCGCTACAGAATTAAATTACACAAAAATTAAATAACCTAAAGAAATACACTTAAAAAAATGTCGATATTATTAAAAATTCAATATATCTTATTACTATATTATATACTTCAATATTTTTAACTATCTTTATTTTAAAAATCGATATTAAATTACTTGCCTTCAAAACGATATTTTTCACCACTATATTCTGTCCATTCGATATTTTGTCCATTCTATATTTTTACTTCGATATTTGTGCCATTCTATATTTTTGAGTCAATACTATGTCTGTATAACCCCAGGAATATAACATTGCAGTGATACATTCCTGCCTGATGAGATTTGTCTTTTGGTCATGCTCACTGTGGAGAGAGAACCAGTGCTGGCTGTCGTTCACTTCCATGCATAGGACGACTCACTTCCTTTCAACAAGGCTGCCTGGATATTGCCCCTGTTGGATGGGATGAAAAGATATGCACCAATTCTTACCCCTCTGCTAAGCTATCTGAAGATTGTCACTTGAAAATTATTTACTGCTGCGATGCACGTGCTTATTAGGTCGAGCCTTGACAGCGCATGCGCTGTCTCTCGATCTGCTGTATACACATCTGGGCTAACAGCCCACCCATTGGCTTTTTATTTGTTACTATGATTGTCCTCTCAAAAGGCTTGGCTTTAATTGGTTACTGTCCCTTCTTCGTCCCTTCTTATCATCCTTTGTTTCCTCCCAGCAGCAGTGCCGAACTTCGGCTATCCTCCCACTTTTGTCTTGATCTGTTAGTTTTTAGGGACTTTTTTTGTATGGACTTTTTTTGTATTCCTCCTTTGTAGTGTTAGCAGTAAATGTTTTAAAGAACACGCGCCCTCGTCATAAACTCAAGATGGGGCTGAGAAGCCCATGACCTCACGTTACAAAGTGAGGAATGAAGCATCCCGATCACAAACTATTCGCAAGTGTTAGATCTGGGGGTCTCTAGTTGGCAGAGGTAGGTACCACTGTCCAAATAGGGACCCTTGCTTCTAGTCAGGGTAAGGGGGATACACTCTTTAGATAACTCCTGCTCACCCCCTTGGTAGCTTGGCACAAGCAGACCGGCTTATCAAAGGCAATGTGTAAAGTATTTGTACCAACACTCACAGTAACACAGTGAAGACACCACAAATGGACTCGTCACCAGTTTAGAAAAATACAGTTATTTAATCTAAACTACACAAGACCAAAACAACAAAAATCCAACATACACAGTCAAGAATATGATTTTCAAAGAATTCCAGGGTTTGCATCAAAATAATCCAGTTGCGTCACTTTTAGCCCAAAGTACCTGTAGATGCGACAAAAGTTCCAAGTGGAAGCTGCAGCATTGAAAAACAAGCGATGCGTCACTCCTGAGACCCTAGGGATGCGATGCGACAACCCCGCTGCACGCAGCGGGCGTGTTGCGATGAATCTGGTCTGTATGGGGATGGATGCGATACCTTGTATGGATTCCGGTGCGAAGGTTCGGTAGGAAGCGTCTCGACACGATGCTACTATCTTCGGGACGGCGACGATCTCCGGTGCGGCGGCGATGCGCGGTGCAACGTCAATCTTCTCTCGTGGCCCCTTGATGCGATGGCTCTGCGATGATGTTCACAGCGACGTGATGCGGTCCGTAAGTAAGTGGTGCGACGATCTCACCCAGGGACAACAGGGTTTGAGACGATACTCGCAGCGACCGGAATCTTCCCGCACTGGGGTGATGTGTTCCGCAAGCGAACGATGCGTCGGTTCTTGCAGCGGCAACAGGCACTGCGATGATCTCGATCTTCGCGGCGACTGGAATTTCCTTGCACTGTCGACGATGCGCTCCGCAAGCGAGTGATGCGTGAAAATTGCAGATTTTCTTCTTTTCTTCTTGTCCAGGGCCCCAAACAGCAGGCATAACTTCCAGAGGCCCCACAATTGGATCAAGCACTCTAGGAAGGGCAGAACTCATACAGCAGAGTTCATGGGGAAGCTGAGAGTGAAGTCCTTTTGTTCCTGGGACTTCTTAACAGGAGGCCAGCTCTCCTCAGGCCCTTAGAGATCTCTTCAAGCAAGGGGACACAGCAACAGCAAAGTCCTTCCCCTCTCCTTGGCAGCAAAGCAACAGCAGGTCAGCCCACAAACACACCACAGGACAGTCTTTCCTCTTCAGTCTTCCAGCTTTCTCCTTGGCAGAGGTTCCTTCTTGATTCCAGGATCTAATTTTCTGTAGTCTGGGGTCCTATACTTATACCCTTAAAAGTCTTTGTTCCCTTTGTGCAGGAAGGCTCTGAGCCCGGTCTGAACCAGTTCTGGGTGTTCCTTGAGCACTTTGTTTTCCTGTTCTCTCCCTTCCTTTCAGAGAGAGGGGCAGGGTCGTCAGCCACCCAGCAGGAGGTGGAGGCAGCATTGTGGAAGGCAGGCACAGCCCTATTCAGGCCCAGGTGCTACCCCCTCCCACCACTCTAGATGCAGATGGAGCTATTCAGCCCAGGGATGGCCCCCTCAGCGAGCCACCCAGCCCCTGCCACTCACAAACCAGACAGTCAATTCACAAACAGGCCAAGGCACACAGAAAGGTCAGACACGAGAACAGCAACTTTCTAAAAGTGCTGTTCTCAAACACAAGATTTAAAAACCACCTTTCCTAAAAGATGTGTTATTAAATTCTGAGTTCAGGGATACCAGACTTTTATGTCCTATCTTGCTCCTATGGGAAGATATGCAGGTAGCCACTGTAGCCAGCATTCCCCATTATAGCCTATGGGCAACATAGCCTTACAATAGTGTAAAATGAAAATGGCTGTAATTCCCTACCAGAGCATGTTACCCTCACTAGTACATGCTCTACCTTTCACATACACTGCACCCTGCCCAAGGGGGTACATTGGGCCTTCCATAGGGGTGACCAATGTCTACAGAAAGGGAAGGGTTAGGCCTGGTCAGTGGGGACAATGGCCAAGTTGACATGGCAGTTCAGACTGCACACAGGCACTGCGGTGGCAGGCTTGAGACACCCTTTTAGGGTTACTCATGTGGGTGGCACAATCAGTGCTGCTGGCCCACTAGTAGCATTTGTATCACCAGCCCTGGCACACTCAGTGCACTTTACTAGGTACTTCTTGAGGATACAAATATGCCAATCCTGGATAACCAATTAAAATAACAATTTACACAGGGAGCACTTGCACTTTGACACTGAACAGCAGTGGCAAAGTGCCCAAAGTATCTAAACCAGCAAAAACGAAATCCAGCACAGCATAAAAAATACAGGAGGTAGAGGCAAAAGGACAGGGGAACCACACCAAAGATGCCAGGTCTAACAGCAAGCTTATTGCATGCTCCAGGATTGCATGATAAACCTGTATGTATTTCTATTCAGGAGGCATCTGTGGCACATAATGAGCTTGTGAATTGTTTGTGATCTTGATGCTGCATTCCTCACTCTGTAATGTGAGCTCTTGGGTCGCTCAGCAACGTTTCCCAGTCACAGACGCATGTTTGTGTGCCAATGTAAACAACAGCTTTGCCAGTTGAATGCATGATATTGTAAGAGACTAGAACATTATATTAAGGAGTTAAGCATTGCCCGTACTGATTATCAATTTATGGTGCGATGGCAACATCTTTGAAAGGACAAATCCTCCCTGTGTCAATACTATCAAAACATTTTATTATCCATATCTTTTTTTAAATTCAGTATCTGAATTGAGCTTTTTTTTTTTTTACTTTATAAGAGTCAGAGAATAATTTCTATATGATTTAACAATTTAAATCTAGTGTATTGTAATTGCATTTATATAGCGCTTACTACCCCTGACGAGGCGTGGAAGCACTTTTTCGGCAAGTAGCACGCTACTTTGGGACCCATAGAGGATTAGTGTTGAATTAGTATAGTGAAACATGCAAGTACATTTTAAGGGGTGGATAGGTTAGTCAATTATTTGGATTCGGAAGGATAGCTGAAGGATAGAAGAGAAAAAAAAAGGTTTGTATTTATATAGCGCTTGTTACCACTGTTGGGGTGTTGAAGCGCGCTACTCCAGAGACTCATAAAGGATTAGTATGGTGAAATATGAAAGTAATTTGAGTGGTGGTGGATATTAGTCAGTTATTTGGAGTGAGAAGGACAGCGGAGGGTTAAAAGGGAAGAAAGGTTTGCATTCGTGTAGCACCTGTTACCCTTGATGGGTGTTGAAGTGCTTTCTGGCGAGTAGGATGCCACTCCAGAACCCATAAAGGATTAGTGTTGAAAATTAGTATACTGAAGTATGAAGTTATTTGAGTGGTGAATATGTTATTCAGTTATTTGTATAGAGAAGGGTAGGTTACGGGATAGAAGAGAGGTAAATATATATGATTAAAGATATTGATAGAGGTACAGGATGAGAAATAGGGTAGTGCATTGGATATGCTTTTTTAGGAGAAAAGTAACAGACACACAGAGCCGAGTAAGTACATGGACGGTACATAGATGCACAATGGAAGTATGTACCTGTAGACCAAAGATGATTTTTATTTATTTTATTTATTTTATTTATTTATTTATTTATTTATTTATTTTCAACAACATAATTATTCTACATGTCTATACAAAGCAATAAACAAAGATTGGTACATATCTATAGTGAAAATAAATGCTTCTATACAGAGAAATGTCCTGTAAATTTCTGTTTGCGTATGGTGCTTATGTGGGAAAGAGCCAATTCTTGAGTAGTTTTCTTAATATAAGGTGGTTGTTGGTGGATCTTATGTTGGGGGGGGTAAAGAGTTCCATAGTTTGGCTGCTTGAACAAAGAAAGATGTGCCACCTATGGTTTTTTTCTTGTATCTTGGGATTTTGAGGCGAGATGTCCCTTTAGAGCGTAGGTTCCTTTCTTGAATTTGTTTAGTGATTTCATTCCTGATGAAGGGCGGTACCATTCCATGTATTGCTTTGTGGGTGATACAAAGTAGCTTGAACGTGGATCTTTTGGTAACCGGTAACCAATGCAAGGCTTTCAAGGTAGGTGAGATGTGGTCTTGCGGTTTGATATGCAAGAGTAGTCGGGCATCCAAGTTCTGAATCCATTGTAGTCTTTTCATGGTCGTTAAAGGTGATCCATGGTAGAGGCTATTGGGGTAATTGAGTTTGGACAGAACAAGGAAGATGGTAGCTTGGACCTTGTGTGGAAATCCCAAATGAAGGAAAATTAGTTGCAGCGTTTTTATAGTGACAAAGCTTGATCTTGCTAGTTTGTCCACTTCGGCTTTCATCGACAGCTTGGAATCAATGGTCATTCCGAGGTTTCTTACTTCCTTTGATACTTTAGGTGGTGATCCCAGTTCATCAGGCTAGGCAGCAATCGGTTCATAATGTTTCCAATCGCCATACCTGAGTATTTCAGTTTTTAAAGCATTCAATTTGAGATGGCTCCAAGTCATCCACTGATCCACGGTTCTGAGACAACAGAAAATTGGGGATTTTTCAATGTCTTTGGGGCATTCCAGTTGAAGGAGTATTTGTGTGACATCTGCATAGTTATAGCACATGAGGTGAAATTGAGTGATCAGTACCAGTAATGACTTCATGTAGATGTTGAAAAGCATGGATGAGATGATAGAACCTTGAGGGACCCCTGCTTTTGTGGAGTATGGTTTGGACGAGAAAGGTGGGGTATGGATGACATTAGTTTTTTTCGAAGGCAGGGCGCGATCCAGTCTAGAGCAGTTCCCTCTATGCAGGCTTCATAGAGTCTTTGTTTCAGAGTGTCATGGTTAACCGTGTCAAAGGCAGCCGAGAGGTCCAAGAGGAGTAGTGCAGCAACCCCTCTGCGGTCAACTGTATTCTTCAGGTCATTCAAGATGGCAAGCGGGGCATATTCAGTGCCTCTTCCTGGACTGAATCCTGTTTGGAAGTCTGAGAGTATGTCAATCTCTTTAAATAATTGTGTCATCTGCAAACACTGCTCTTTCTATCAGTTTGCCGAGGAAAGGTCCATTTGTAATGGGTCTGTAGTTGTCAGGGTTCAGCTGGTCCTAGTTTGTTTTCTTGAGTAAAGGGCATATGTGTGATTTTTTTTAGTTTTTTTAGTTCTTCTGGAAATATTGCGGTAGGTCAGGAATTGTTGATGATTCTTCTTATTGGAGTAGCAGCAGAGGTTGTTAATAATTGTCTTGAAAGTTTGTGGTGTACAGGGGTCAGAAGGGCTGCCGGCAGGCCTGATTGCTTTGGCCAGGTCCATAAATTCATTGTGTGAGATGTGTTGGAAGAAACAGAGAGGCTGGGTTAGAGTATTCTTGGATTGTTGTTTTGTACAAGTGTTAGTGCTGGTGCTTTGTTTCTGTTTTAAGTAAGAGTCCAATGTGTCTGCTTTGTCTGTTTAATGATTTCCCATTATTTTCAATATATTTTGGAGAGGTTTTTATTTGTGTTTAAGAAAAAGTCTCAGGTCTTTCAATTAAGAAAATAAAAACTAGTTTATTATGTAAAACATTTCTAAAAACATTCTTAACATTTAGAAAACAAGGCAGTTTAAAGATGGCTGCATTATTAGGGTCTGTGGAAGGGCCCTTTTTTAGGTTGTGCCTAGCGTTGCAGGGCATGCACTGCTCGCTTTGCCAGGCATGCAGTATTCAGTATAGCGTGGAAGCTTTGTTGAAGCTCCGCCCACTCTCCGCCCATCATTTTCATTGGCTTGGTTCTTAAATGCTGCTTTCCGATTGGTTGTAGGCTTGTTAGTCCCTTCTTATGACTGCCATGTCGTCATTTGTGTCCTTCCATGGCTACTGGCCCCTTTACTGCACAGACTAATTTCTTCCGGTGCCCCCCCTCCCGCAGTACGATGCCTTCTCGCCCGCCCCCCCCTTTGTGCCCTCTCTCCCGCACTCTTGTTTGCAATGCAATAGGTCTTGCGTAAATGCGAGTCCTATTGTATTGCACATGCTTGTCTTTCTCATCTTATGTTTGCCTCAATGACAGGCAGCCCAGTGGATGCGTGGATTATGGGGCTCATTGAGACCTGAAGCAGCACTTGGAAATGGAGCATTTTGCTTTTTAGATCAGTAGGTAAGGAACTGGCTTACCTGAAGAAAAAGCATGTGCCGTAAGAGGAACCGTTACATAGTTCTGCTTAAGTACTGAGCATTGGAGCTTTGGCACTTATCTCTATCTAACAGGCCAGCTACGTCAAAGTTTAGGTAGATTTAGTTTTAAAAAATTAAGTATGTCGGGATTTCGCCATTGAAACTTCAATTACATTACGTTTTGTATTTTTAGGGGAAAGCGCAATTTTACTTTGCAAGGCAGGAACTATGACTGCGGTGAATGGTCGACACTGCATTGTAAGGCACTAATTGTGCATGGGAGTTGGCAGAATCAAAACAGACTGCATGAGACTATCAGTATGACAAATTTCATGGGCAATATTCATAAAAGCGGTCAATCAGTCATTGCTTTCTAACGAGCAACACTTTACATATTTTTTTTATTCCTGTGCTTAAAAAAAAAGGAAGTGGAGGACCAACCAAGTTAGTCGGTATACAACTGACATGGTGTGTGATTGCTCATTGCTGTTCTTCTTGTGCCACTTGCATGAAAAGAGGGGTTGTTTCAAAAGATTTGCTTTCTGATTGCTTTTTTATTTAAAAATAAAAAGGGCATAACCGCCTGAGCTGGCAACTTTGGAACGGGTTCGAGTCTCGACTCAACATCCTGTGGTTGTGGGCAAATCACTGAATCTCCCGATGCCTACCAAAAATGAACGTATCCTTGTGTAATGTAACTGGTGCTCATGTAAAGCACTCCAATACCTTTTGGTTGCGTTCACGCTTTATAAAACTGCCCCAAAAAAACCCTACGGTATGATTTCTATTTAAAATGTCTTAATCCTTGACCTGATGTTTTAGTCCCCCCCCTTGTCTATGTGTCAGTTGACACTTTCATTTTGCGTCCCTGGTTTTTGCATTCCTCTGGCTAAAAGTTCTCAAAAACGGATCTTCCCTGGCGCCTCATTTCAATCTGGTAAAGATTTCTTTTTGTGTGTGGATGTGTGAAGAAAAGTGTGTGGTGGGTGCGTATTTCTATTTGGTGTGTATCTTTTCCATGTTAGGGACATGCTATGTTTTTTATTATGACAGAGGGTGTTACTTTCTGTCATTCGTTTGGGACATGCTTCTCGTTGGCGTGTTAGGGACATGTTCATTGGGTTGTGTAACGTGCATGTTTTTTTAGGTCAGAATCGCATTTTTTGTTGCCCCAGGCTCTGAGGTGTTGTGTGAATTCTCTCTTGCTTTCCAGTCTCCTCAGTGGGAGGAAGTGCTTCCTACTCTGAACTCAAGCTGCTAACCACAGTGCTGCCATCTAGTTGGTTTGGGGGCAGCATGCTTTAACTACATCTATGAGTAGGGGCGGAGCATGGTGATTGCTGGAGGAGGCTAGGCAGTTGTTGTCACCAAACACTTTGTTGGCCAGGGCGTCCTCGTTAACCCCTTCGCTGCAGGGGTAATTCCCCCATGGTGCAGGAGGTGAGCACGGCGCCGCGGTGCTCACGACGAGCTGAGCTCGTCATGAGTCACAGTGGAGCTGTGCTCATGACGAGCTGGGCTCGTCACAACCCTGCCCACTGATTAATTATCCCGCACAGGTGGGGAATTAATCGCGCGTAGGCAGCGTGCAGCTGTTATGACGAGCCCAGCTCGTCATGAGCACAGCTCCACTGTGACTCATTCGCTGGGGGTGCCACCCCTCTCCTAAAACTGCTTTTTTTGTTTGCAGTTTTATATAGCGCAACTAGACCCGCAGTTATGAGAACACTTTACATGAGCACCCGTTGCATTACAGGCACACATTAATTTCGGTTTTCAGGCTCTCCCTTTGGGGCCCAGAATCAGTAATAGGTGCTGACACACAGCTTTAGTATTTGAGATGCCATGTAGCGCCTATCCTATAGACTTCAACCTAGTGGCTACTGTTGGGGCATGTTTGTTATGAAAATCTCCAATCCCTAACCAAGAAACACCTTTGCACAAAAAATGGTTGGGAGTTTGCAGGGGAAAGGATCGACCCCAAAGAATGAATAATGGCAATAGATGCATGAACACAAACTGTGATGGATTTCATTGTATGGTTTCTTTATTTTCAAATCAAATTTGTTATTATATTCTGTCGCCCAGGACGGGAACATACTGCTATCATTTGCCCACTGTAATGCATTATTACAAGTGAATAGGTGCACGTTCTTTGAATGTGCAGAGTGATTCATTATAAATGTTACCCTTTCTTTGTGCAATTTCCAGTTCAGTTTATTGAATATCATTGGGAATTCTCTTTTTAGATTGCAAAATACCCACGCATGTCTGTGAAATGGGCAGCGCTTAATGACAACATGACCTGCTTCAGTGCACCAAAAAAATAAACACAGTATTTCTTGCCGTGCACAGGGCATTTGAGACCCGTGTGGTGGCTCCTACTGAGCTCATCCTTGAAGGAAATGGTCGAGTCATATGTGTGGGTCACCTTTCAGTGCAGCGCTCAATTTCAAATATTATCCTCTCACAGCTAGCGGACTCCTTAGTTTGCTAAAGCAGTCGTAAAGATAAATAAAAGAAATCTTGGACAAATTTCTAACAAGGATGCATCTCTCTGAGTTTCTCAGTATTGGGGTTGGATTTTGTGGTCTCATTTTTTTAAAAACTTGTTCATTAAGAGTTTTAATCATCCAGCATCATAAAATCAGTACAGATACAACAGAATCCCAGCACAGTGCAATCTTGGGGAGTAACAGTACAATGTAGTCTCAACATTGTCTACATATAGTAAATAATCGTACTGGAAAAATATTCCTGAAAGAAACAATACAATCCTGTCTAGAAACAATATACTAACAGGAAATATCTGTACCAATACTCTTTACAGTGCATTTAACACGGATTGAAGATTCTCAATAAACAAATCATAAGAATATAACTCTATAAACAAACCCTACCTCACAGGTCACATACATATAAATTCCCCCACTCTGCCATGTGTCACTTCATCTGATCACCTGTAACGTCATATTGATTACCCTGTTCTCAACGTGAGAGTGTCTGATGGCTGTACTTCCATTTCAGCACCAACTTTGTCAATTGGTTTTTCCTCCGACGCCTGCGTGATGGGGGCCTCCCCAGAGGGACCTACGATATCAAAATATACCAGGCTCTGGCATCCTCTTCTAACTTTTCATCCCTCCTGACTCTCTTCATTTGGATTAATTCCACTGACACCCATTCCTTTAAATCTTTGGCCCAATTTTCCACCTTGGGGGTCTGGGAGCTCATTCAGTGAATCGCTATCCTTCTTTTGGCCACCACTAGCTCCAGTTGGAGAAATCTATGAGTAAGTTTCTTCCCCTTGGGGCTGGGAAGAAGACCCAATGTTACCTCTTTAGTGGACTGGGGTAGCGTCCATCCCGTGACCTGTCGTAAAAGTTCCAGGATTGAGTCCCAAAATAATTTCAGCCTCGGGTATTCCCATAACATATGTAAGAATGGGGCTTCATTATATCCCCTTTGGGTCGACACGAAGAATGATCTGGATAGATTTTATGAAGCACCTGTGGGGTCAAATAGGTTTGAAATAGGTTTGAAGAACAAAATTAAATTGGGTGAGTTTAAATCTAGTTTGGGAGCTGATTTGTTTAACCCCTACGTGTACCCTTTCTTAATCGGAATCTGTTAGGGGTTCCTCTAATACTGCATCCCACTTGGCCTGGATCGGAAGGGTGTGGAGTGAGATCCACTCTCCGTGCCCGATTTATATGAGAGACCAGTCTATGGCCCCCGGCCAGAGTCACAAGGACCTGAAGGGTGGCGGCTTTGAGCGGCTCCTCTTGGAATCGGCCATAGCTCCTGTGTCACCACCAAAATCTTTGTATACTGAAGGTATTAACCTCTGCCGAAGTCAAATGCAGTTTCCACCCCCTCTCTGGTTAGAAACCGCGGAATCAAATGTAGATAGCCCATCATCCGAGAGCCTCCTTCCACCCATCTGGAGACAGACCTAGTTTGACTTATTTGCCCGAACAGACTACTGCCCACAGCGGGGCTTCAGGGGCGTAGGGCCCTCTACGTATCGATATCTTAACTGCAGATTCCCAGGTGGAGGCCATATGTCTAACAATAGGTGGGAGCTGTTCGGGCATGTGTGATCCCAACATTAGGAGGTCTGGGAGAGGAATACCCTGGTGAGTGCCCCTCAATAACAGTTTTTCCCAATTGTCATTCTCATCGTGCCACTATACGGCATGTTGCAGCTGTGCTGCCATATAATAGAAATCTAATCTAGGAACCTCTAGTCCTCCCTGTTCCCAAGTTCTCTGCAATGTGTGCAAATTCACCCTTTTCCTTTGGTTTCTCCACAATAGATCAACCAACAGACGGTCCAACTAGAGAAAGTGCTCCCGCGATATACGGTAGAGCGAGTTCTGCATTATATATAAGCACCTCGGGAGGACCACGATTTTTATTAGGGCAACAAGTCCCATCATGATGAAGGCTAAGTCACGCCAGAACTCCACTGGCGTGACTTAGGCGTGACATATAAGCCTCTTGTGTGTATAGCAACCGAACTCCAAGATATCGCACCGAGTCTGTAACCCAGCTTATCTCCACAATGGGTAATTCACCTTCTTCTTTATCCCTCAAGTTTCCCATAGGGAAAAGCTTAGACTTCTCCTGGTTAGGGCAAAGGTCTGATATCACACCAAAAGCAGTGAACTCTCGAAGAAGCTCAGGGACCGCCTCTTTGGGATGGTGGAGATACACCAGCGTATCATCAGCATACATTGACACTACGTGCGCTGTTGGACCGAACTGAATACCCCACTGTGCCATCCTTTTTCGCAGCATAATCGCCAATGGCTCCATCGCCAGAGCGAAAAAGAGCAGCGACTGGGGACAACCCTGTTGAGTATCCCGCTGGAGCTCTAAGCTGTCAGATACTTGGTTGCAAAGACGTACCGAGATGTCAGTCTAATATAAAGAAGTCTCAACCAGTTCAAATAATTGTTCCCCCAATCCCATTTTAGCAATCACCGCCCATATATACTCCCATTCTACAGTATCAAAGGCCTGCCTAATGTCTAAAAGAGACAAGGCCCAATCCGTGTTTTGTAGGTCCAGTGCGTGCCAAATATCTGCAAGGTGTCGTAAATTATGTGTGGTGTTTCAACCAGGGATAAAACTGGCTTGGTCATGGTGAACTAGTCGGGTCATATATGGTTGGAGTCATGCTGCCAGCTCTCCACTAAGTATCTTCTAATCAACAAAAGAGGTACGGGCCTATAAGAATTCGGGGACAAGGGGTCTCTGTCTGGTTTAGGAACCATAGACACCAGAGCTTCCATCATGTTTGTAGGAAGTGCCCTCCTTTCGAGAGTTTCATTGTACACTTTTAGGAGATGATCCACCAACTGAAGGGCAAACATTTTATAAAACTTAGTTGGGAGGCCATCACTGCGAGGACATTTTGCCAACTGCAGGCTCTTAATTACAGTTAACACTTCCTCCTTAGTAAGTGGTGCCCCTAAGGCTGCAGTGTCTGACTCCTCAAAGGCAGGCTTGTGATCGGACCGGGGGGGGCCACCGTACAGGTCTGGTGTAAGTGAGTCACAAATGAAGTAAGTATTGGGGAGAGGAGTTGGCCTAACGGCTAGGGCAGTAGACCTCGAATCTGGGGAACTGGGTTCCAGTCTCTGCAATGACGCTGAAAATCCTGTGATTCTGGGCAAATCACTTAATCTGCCTGTGCCTAACAAAAATTAATGTGTGTCCTCCTGTAACGTAACTGGTGCTATGTAAAGCACTCTGGTACCAGATTTGGGTCAAGTTTGCGCTATATAAAACTCTGCAAAAAAGAAAATGTATTGCAGCTTGTGTGTGCCTCACCTCACCCTTATTACAAAGTTGAAGCACCTGTACCTGTTCTGTTTCAGTACGAATCAGTCGAGCTAGAAGTGCTTCCGATCTGTCGCCCTCCATATAGAGTTGTTGCCTATAAGTGGTGTATTTAAGCTTCTCTAAGTGGGACCATGCCTCAAGTAATTCCCCTTTAACCTGTATCCACTCAGTCATATCAACCGGGGTCTTATATAGTGTGTTCTCTATGGTTTTTAATCATGTTTCCAAGAAAGCAATATCGGCATTGAGTTGGTGTTGGACCCCATAGGTAGTCCTCATGTAGACCACCTGGATCACTACTTTCAGTGCCTCACATTCAGTGGCTCTAGTGGAATCGGAACCCCAATTTTCAGCAAAATAATGTTGAATAGCCTCAGCCACCGTCTTCACATATGGGTGGTCCATAAGGGCCTCTGCTCGGAGTCTCCAAAGCGAAATAGTCGGCCTTCCCGATCCGCTGGACACTGTCAGCAACAGCAGGCATTGTCAGACATATAACGCGGTAAATAGGAAATGGCTACCATCGTTGCAGAAAGGCCTGCTGAGAGGCAACAACGGTCAATTCGGGAAAAGGTGTTAGCTGCTGGAGTAAAGCAAGAGTACTCTCTTCTGTTGGGATTGCGTGCTCTCCATTTGTCTCTCAATTGCATACCCTGAAGTATACCAGTGAGGGAGTTCACCATACATGGTTTAGTATGCTCTTTAGTGGGCTCTCTATCTAATTTCCATCAAACACACAATTGAAATCTCCAACGAGGAGGATCTCAGCACCTATGTAGGGAGCTGCCACTTTCAAAACAGCCAGGTAGAAATCTAGGCAATCCAGATTGGGGGCATAAACGTTAATGCAGATCTCCCTTCCTTTCCATCTGCCAAACACAATAACATACCGCCCCTCAGGGTCCAGAACATGTTGGTTATGGTGTTAAGGAACTCCCTGTGCCACCCATACCAGTGCCCTACGTACAAAATAAGAATATGATGTGGCATATATCTGTGCCCTCCACCGTTTATGGAGATTTGCTATTGTGTTTCGCCAGATGTGCGTTTCCTGTAGCCTTGCTATTGCTATTTTATATATCTTAAGGAGAGCATGTATTCTATAATGCTTATATAGGGTTGCCAACCCTCTGACATTCCAGCTAAGTAATCTCCATGTCTGCACTGCCATGGTGTGATGTTTTATCCAGTGCTTGACGTGTATCACACCCCAATAGTATCTCCCTCCTGTGTAGTCCAAAATCTGTGTATCATGGCATATTGCTTTGTGACCTTAAAAATTCCTCAACAAACAAAACAACTTGAAAACCAAACATTGCAATCCCCTCCCCAACCCCCGGGCAGTAGTAAAGATTCATATGATCAACGGATGATCCTAATAGGAAACAGTGCACACCACCCCAAATCACCCCCTCCCTCCCCATTACCACTAATACCTTAATATCTGGAGGAAGAAGACGTCTGGACCGAGGACTGGTGGAGTCCGGTGGAGGAGGCTGGAGAGCGGCCGCAACTCGCGGAAGAGTTGCGGCGGGGCATGTGAGTACCGATCCCCTTGTATATTTGGAGAGTGTGTATAGTATTGTATATAGCAGTCACGCCCACACCTTGCACCCAGCACTGTATAATATATATAGCACCGGTTTTTCGTCACGCGCACACCTGTATAGAAGTCCCCTGCACATGCCCGTCACTCCTTCACCCTTCTACCCTCCTAATCTTCCTCCTTCCCCCTCTTGACCGGTCCCTTACCTTCCTCACGCTCGCTTCAAGTCCCGCAATCCCTGGTGAAGGTATATGACATCAGTCTGTCCTAGCTAGTTGGACTAACGGCCCTCTTATCTCTCTCCTCCCCATACCTCCGAGGAACCATCATCCCGGTGACCAGCCGACTAGACTCCTTTGTGAGAAGCCCTCAACCCGACTTCCAGCCAAGCACCATCCCTTCGCGAGGAGCCATCATCTCGACGTGTGGCCAAGCACAGCTCCAGGACCCTGTTTTCCTATATTGCGCTGGTGCTCCCCCGAATAATAACTGAACCCTGTGTATTGAAAATAAAACCGGCTCAGACATAGCCCACTACATACGGCCTCCACGCCTGTTATTCCGGTCCGCCTACCCCCCACGATCACAGGTGGTGTCAGAAGTGGGATTGTCCGGAAGCATGGAGGCCGCGGTGAAAAAGCTGGCGGAGACACAAGAGCAGTTGGGGAGGCTGATGGAGCAGTTCCTCAAGACGGCCGAGGACGACCGGGGACAATTACACGATGTCCTGAAAGGCCAGGGAGCAGCCCAGGACCAGGCGTTGGGCAAACTCACAGACGTATTAGGGCAACAAAGACCGGTCGCTTCGCTTCCCTCGGTGGTCCTTCAGAAGTATGTACCAGGAGAAGACCCGGACTTCTTCTTTACCAATTTTGAGCATCTGGCACAAGCCGCTGCCTGGCCCCCTGACCGTTGGGGTCATTAACTGGGTCCTCTGCTGACCGGCGAGTTACAGGCAGCATACCAACAGGCCAATATCCAGGGACAGACCCCCTACGTTGACATCAAAACGTGCATCCTGGAACGCCTGGGTATAGACGACGAAACCTATAGGGTGAGGCTTCGCCAGGCCGGAGAAGGGCCACAAGAAACCCCACGGGCTCTGTCTTTTCGCATCAAAGATCTGGCCGATCGCTGGCTGCGACCCGCCACGGCCACAAAAGAAGACATACTCTCCAAAATATACCTGGAACAGTTCTTGGTATCCCTGCATCCCTCCACACAAAAATGGGTTCGCCAACACGCCCGCCTCACACTGGAGAACGCAATAGAGATCGCCAGTGCCTACAGCCGTGCGCAGGACTTCCAGAAGGTGAAAGATGAACACACCCACCGACCCCAAACCCATAACCACAACCGGCCACCGAGGCCTCCCTTACCCAGGAAACCAGAGCCCGTTCCCCTTTTCCCATACCCTGTCATGCCTAGACCACCCCCACCCAGACCTCAGTGTTATCACTGCGGGGGATATGGACACATCGCACGAGTGTGCCCCCAGAAAGAAGAACCGATGGAGGTGGGACTGGCCCAAAACTATGTTTGCCTCACTACAGAAGCTACCCCTCCCAAGTTCCACTACCCAGTGAGAATCGATGGGCACCCGGTTCTAGCCCTTGCTGATACGGGTTGTAGACAGAGCGTGCTCCGACCCCAAGAGCTGCCAACCCCGGTGGGACCAGTGACCGGTACAGTAGCCATCCAGTGCGTACATGGCGACACGAAATGTTACCCTACCGCCCGGATTTGGGTTCAACACCCCACGGATCACGGAAGCTCGCTGACTGTTGGCCTTGTACCCAACCTCCCGGAGCAGGTGATACTGGGCAGCGACTACTCAGGTCTTACCAGTCTTCTCCACGATACCACAGACTCTTTGGAAAAATGGTGGTCGGAAGCCCCGTTTCCCCACGACCAAGCATCCCCGGAATCGTCAGTCAAAACTTACAAAACAAAAACCCAAAAAAAGAAGGAGAAGAGGGACTACGCTACAGCTTTTCCCATTCGAGTGGAAGAACACCCATGGGAAATAGACCGGGAATTCTGCGCTGCTCAACAGGAGGATCCCGTCCTACAGGATGCGTGGGGGCGTGCCCTGGACAATGAAGACCCCCTACAAGTAGGTCCCTACTTCTATAAAAAGAACAGCCTTTTGTATAGAAAGGGGGGGGGCCCGACAAACACCCCAATTTATAATTCCGGGGCCCTTCCGCGATAAGGTGTTGTTTCTCGCCCACAGTCACTTACTGGGGGGCCACTTTAGCAATGAGAAAACCGGGCAGGCTATCCTGGAAAAGTTCTATTGGCCAGGCGTCTACCAACAAATAAAACAGTACTGCCGCGAATGCCCGATCTGCCAGAGGAACAGTAGATACCGGCCCCCCAGAGTGCCTCTTCAACCCCTGCCCCTTATTGACATACCCTTTAGCAGAGTAGGGATGGACATAATAGGCCCCATGTTACCCTCCAGAAGTGGGTGTCGGTATGCCTTAGTCCTGGTCGACTACGCCACCCGATTCCCGGAAGCCATACCCCTGCGGCAACCCACCACCCAGAATATAGCCAAAGCTCTGATCTCAATCTTCTCCAGGGTAGGCTTCCCTAGGGAAATCCTGACAGATTAGGGGACCCCTTTTGTGTCCGCCCTCATGAGACAAGAAGTTGTTGGCCCTTGAGAGCAGGAGGTGGGAGGAGATGTTACCCCTAGCGCTGTTTGCGATCCGCTGCAAGGTACAGAGAAGCCCAGGCTCGAGCCTTACGAGCTTCTGTATGGGCATCCCCCACGAACCCTGTTAGACATGGCCAGAGAGGCCTGGGAGGCCGAACCCGACCGACCCAGACCCCTCCCTGAGTACGTGGAGAACCTTAGAACCCATCTGGGATAAATACGGGACATTGTGAGACAGAACATGGTAACCGCACAGGCAACCCAGAAACAACAATATGATAAGGGCACCAAACCGCGGTCCTTTCTCCCTGGATACCTGGTACTCTTCCTGATGCCATCCTCGGACCACAAATTGCTGGGTCAATGGCAAGGCCCTTTTCCAGTCCTACGGCAGGTGACGCTGGTTACTTATGAGATAGAAACAGACTCTACCCGACGAACCTCTCAGATCTACCACGTGAATCTATTAAAAAAACGGGTAGGCCCTCGCCCCGTTCTGTCCGGCTCAGAACCAGAAACCGTCCTCTCCTATGAGGTCTGTATGGATCCAGACCTGACGGAGAACCAGAAACAAGAACTCCGTAACACCTTGAGGCCTCTGCAACAGGTTTTCTCCCCCTACCCGGGCCACACTTCAGTTATTGAGCACGCCATCATAACAGAACCAGGTAAAACGGTACGCCAACGACCCTATCGGGTCCCTGAGGCCCGCAGAACCGTTATTAAGGATGAGATAGCGCAGATGCTGCGTATGGGGATAATAGAACCTTCCGTCAGCAGTTGGAACTCGCCCATTGTGTTGGTGCCACAACCGGACGGGTCAATAAGATTTTGCATTGACTTCCGCAAGGTTAATAAGATCTCGTCCTTTGATACCTAACCTTTGCCTCGTGTTGATGAGATGATTGAACGTATAGGGAAGGCCAAATACATCAGCACGCTCGACCTATGCAAGGGCTATTGGCAGATCCCGTTGAGAGACGAAGACAAAAAGAAAACAGCATTCTCTACACCCGAAGGACTATATCAGTTCACGGTGTTGCCCTTCGGTCTTCACGGCGCCCCCACCACTTTTCAGAGGGCCATGAACCAGGTGTTACGGTCTCATTCCAGATACGCGGGGGCTTATTTGGATGATATAGTCATCTACAGTGACAACTGGGGCCAACACCTACACCACCTACAAAAGTCATCTCCTCCCTTGGTTCCTTTGGGTTCACCATTAACCCCTCAAAGACAACCTTAGCTGCCCAAACAGTCAAGTACCTGGGTTATCTTTTAGGAGAGGGGGTTATCCGACCCCAAAACAATAAAATCACTGCCATACAGTCAATCCCCTTTCCCCAAACACGAAAAGAGCTCCGCGCGTTTTTAGGTCTCTTGGGGTACTATAGGAGATTCATCCCTAACTTTTCCCAGACCGCAGTACCCCTAACCGATCTCTTAAAAAAGTCCACGAAGACCGAAGAGGCTCTGAGGAACCCTGACCCCTTAATGCTACAAGCATTCAACAACCTTAAGTTGTCCCTGATGTCTGGTCCTGTACTCATCAGCCCGGACTATTCCCAACCCTTTATTCTCCAGACTGACGCTTCAGAACAGGGTTTGGGGCCGTCCTATCCCAAAAAGACCACAACGGGGAGGAACGACCCATCCTCTATTTGAGCAGGAAATTGTTTCCCAGGGAAATGAACTACGCCGTAGTAGAAAAAGAGGCTTTGGCCATCAAATGGGCAGTAGAAAGCCTCCGCTACTATCTGGACGGACGAGACTTTGTCCTGTACACCGACCATGCCCCGTTGGAATGGATGGCCCGCAACAAGGGACACAACGACCGCGTCCTTCGTTGGTTCTTATCCCTACAACCCTATAGGTTCAGGACTTTGCACCGGAAAGGCGTTGATCAAGGAAATGCCGATTATCTCCCTCGATACCCTCCCCCTCCAACCCGATCAAGAAGGACAGCTAGGGGAAGGGTATGTGAAAGGGCCACGTCCCCTACCTCGTCAACGCGACATCTTCCGTCAAGGTCCCAGGCCCCGCCATCCGATCCTCTGGCGTCCCTAGCAACCCGGACTCCACCCCTTTCTCCTTTTTTGCAGGAACCTATCTCGACGAGCGGAAAACCGGAAGGACTCTCCCGTAACCCCGGAAGACCCTCCCCCGACCTGGAGGCGGAGTGCGGAAAAGCCGGAACCGAAGGCAGCAGTTCGTTCAATGCGGTGGACTCGTGGCAGGAGACAGCGTGCGGAGAACCTGAGGAGGAGAGCGGCGAAGAGGAAGAAGACGTCTGGACCGAGGACTGGTGGAGTCCGGTGGAGGAGGCTGGAGAGCGGCCGCAACTCGCGGAAGAGTTGCGGTGGGGCATGTGAGTACCGATCCCCTTGTATATTTGGAGAGTGTGTATAGTATTGTATATAGCAGTCACGCCCACACCTTGCACCCAGCACTGTATAATATATATAGCACCCGTTTTTCATCACGCGCACACCTGTATAGAAGTCCCCCGCACTTGCCTGTCACTCCTTCACCCTTCTACCCTCCTAATCTTCCTCCTTCCCCCTCTTGACCCGTCTCTTACCTTCCTCACGCTCGCTTCAAGTCCGCAACCCCTGGTGAAGGTATATGGCATCGGTCTGTCCTAGCTAGTTGGACTAACGGCCCTCTTATCTCTCTCCTCCCCATACCTCCGAGGAACCATCATCCCGGTGACCAGCCGACTAGACTCCTTTGTGAGAAGCCCTCAACCCGACTTCCAGCCAAGCACCATCCCTTTGCGAGGAGCCATCATCTCGACGTCTGGCCAAGCACAGCTCCAGGACCCTGTTTTCCTATATTGCGCTGGTGTTCCCCCGAATAATAACTGAACCCTGTGTATTGAAAATAAAACCGGCTCAGACATAGCCCACTACATACGGCTTCCACGCCTGTTATTTCGGTCCGCCTACCCCCCACGATCACAGTTTCTTAGATTCCGGGACCACCTCTGAGTCCGAAGCTAGCAATGTTCCATCTCGATGGACTGTGACACGGCCCAAGCTCATTGTTCTCCTTTGCGGCTTTTGGCAGGTGGGCTGTCTGCGACCTCCCAGTGAGAAGGGTGTCCCAATAGAGCTCGTAGAAGGGACAAAACGTCATCCCTCCGGGGCCCTAGCGTCCAACCAGTCTCTCACCTCCTCTGCCGAGAAAAAGAACAGGGTGTGGCCCTCACTCACCAACCGGACCTTCGGGGGGAACATAAGGCTATATTACAAGTTTATATCCTGAAGTCGCCATTTGATTGCCACAAAGATGTTCCTCTGCTCCTGAACGCATTATGTGTAATCCGGATACACTGTAATGGAATGGCCCCCGAAAAAGAACTGTCGTCCGCTGCGAGAGTTGGAGCAAAGGGCAAAGGTCTCTGAAATTAAATAACTTTGCAATAATAGCACGAGGGGGCACTCGAGGTCACTGGGGGCCGCCAACACTCGATGTGCCCTCTCCACACTGAAGAAGTTTGATAAGTGTTGAGGGGCCATTTCTCGGGTTATCCAATCCTCCAAAAACAGGTCCACTGCGGGGCCCTCTGCCTTTTCAGGAAAACCCACAAATCGTAGATTCCCCCTTCGTGACCACCCTTCGGAGTCCTCCGTCTGGTCATCGAGCTTAACTACCTGATGCTTCAGTTCCACCACCATGGCACTAAGGCTTTTAACTTCCTCTTTTAATGTATCAGTATCTTTTTCTGTGACCTTTACCCCATCCAAAACCTTCCGGAAGTCGCAAAGCAGGAGGTTGATGCTCTGGCCACAATGTCAATCTTTTTATTCATCTTGTAGTACATCCATCAGTGTCTGCGCATCTTCATTCCCTCCTTCCGGAGTTCTCCTGTCCATTGCTTCGTTCCCAGTGGTATCTTCAGGAGCATGGAAGACCGGCTGGGCATAGTTCAGTATTTTATTTGATTGCAATTTCACTGACCTATCTTTTCCTGGTGCTCAAGGGGCAGAATGGGAACACTCCCTGTACGATGTCTCCCACCGGGGGAACAACCAAAGCGACTCTCCAGTGATCCACAATCTTGTCTGGAATACATTTGTTTCACCTTTACTGCACGGCATTTTTACTTGTTAAATTTCAGTCTTAGCTTGGGCTGCACTTTTTGTAACTTGGCCTTCTTACCCAGCCATTTCTTTAAGTCTCTGCCCAGCAGCTCCCATCAGTCAGCTTTGGGATCGTAACAGAGGGCCCCAGGGGGGAGAACTCCTCCCTCTTTCTAAAAAGGTTGGAACCTCAAATCAGCTCAATCAGTGTCCAGACTGTCTTCATGTGTCGCCCTGTGGTCGCGTTGCTCTAGGGTGCGCCAGTCCTTTGACCTGCACCGCACGATACTCCCCATCTACAGGAGCCGTCAGCATGTTTCCCTAGTTATGCTGTTGGCTTCCCCTTAGTAAACCATGCAGCTCTCAGTGTCTAAATTTCATTCAGGGGTCCGCTTTCCACCAGTTGCAGTTCACCTCCGCTGTCCAGATCACATAGCATGTCCCATAAATGTACCCCAAATCGGAAAGTGCAGTGATATGCAGTTCTTCCGTACAGCCGGGTTACGTCCGCCGTAGATTAATGCCAGGGGTGTCTGACCAGTATTCAGTGGCCGCTAGTGCTGCGCTGGTATGGCACTGTTTGTGGGCTGGTTGGAGCCCGGTGTTTGCCTCTGTCAACTGCCTACGCTCAGGGGATCCACGCACCATGCAGGTATATGTGATGCCCAGGCAGCGTCTCCTCTTCTCTCAGGATCTTGATTGGAGGCTCCCCACCACCTGGTCAGTATGGGAGATGCTCTCACCATCTACCCTCGTCTGGTCTGGACCGCCTCACAGCAGGCTACAATCATCAGGAGCGATGCCTCTCCCAACAGCCCCATACAGAGGTAGAAGCTGGAGGGCTCCTCCATCACTTTGCATTGGGCTCCAGCGACCGGTGTCACAGCTTCTGCTCCAACGCAGCTTCAGGATCCGGACCTTCACCCCGGAGCACCGGATCCGCTCACCAAAACTTGGCAGTTTCTCAAGGCAAGTCCTATGGGCATCCACACACTTGGCACTCCACTGCAGACCCACGTCTCGGCTTCCCCAGGTCAAGTTAGCACCACTACGCAGTCCGGGCAGCCCCGTGACTCCGAGCACTGCAGCTTTACATTCACCTCTGCAGCCGTTATTGATAGATGCAAAGGGTCTGCTTCAATTCAGGCTACAAACCAGGATCGGTATAAAGAAAGAATAATGCAGGATTTTGAATTACATTGGCCCGCCGTACGGAGCTCACCTAAGACACTTCTAGGCGGCCATGCAATCAGGCCACGCACCCTGGTTTTTGTGGTCTCATGCACACAAACTGCTTTTGGAGGCATGAGGGTACTACTAAATAACGAAAAACTGATAAGAATACGTTTCTGGCTAAGTTTTGGTTTTACTTTGTGTGTGTACAGCAGTAATACTAAGAAGAAAATTAAGTACCACATTTCTCACAGTCCACTTAGGCAGGTTATTTAGTGCAGGGTTTCTTATGTAAGCTTAGGAAATCTGCCTTTTCTCCATCGTCACCTCAGATTTTTCTCCTTTATCACCCTTTTTTGCAGCTTTATTCCTTTAAACAGTAACACTATTCAGTGTCACTATCTATTCACCATGCCACATAATTCCACTATACAAATACACTCAACACACACTTCCACACCACACAAAAAGCAAGCAATTCCAATGCAACACACACATATCCACTACACTGACCACATGTGTCTACTATGCTACAAAACAAAACACATGGGTAAAAACATAGAAACAACACACAATTCCATACCACACAAACATACTACCAATTTCAATGCAAGATCTAAATCGACTACACTTCACATGCACCCACTACACTACAAAACAAAACATATAGGTAAAAATATATATAATTTACAAAGCCAATAACTCTAACTCTCAAAAATGCGAGACCTATTGCATTGCAAATGCTTGTTATTTTTGAGGTAGCATGCTTCTGGTGTGAGCTGCACTGTCACCTATCTTCAGATGGTGGTGCAGAGCCTGCTTCCACAAAGGAGGGGGCGACCCCCAACCAAGATTGTGCCCTCCCCTGCGCTTGTGACTCCTGAGCAACTTCTCAGCAGGCAGTCAGTAGGGGGGTTAGTTGCAGAAACCCACAGAATAGAAATCAGGAATTGGACAACACCAATGTCGCGCTTACCAAATACCTGGGCATCGACTCTGGCTGCTCCGAAAAAACAATATACCTCCATTGCAACACATGGACACTTCACAGTCCCCGTGCACTGGAATATGGAACACGCTTTAGGTGGGTTGACCCACATAATGGGCAGTAGAATTATAGAATGACGGTTCGGCAAGTAGCAAAGTCCCCATTATCAAGGAAAACGTATATTGGATTTGACTTCTTGCACAAGATAAGTTCTGACCCCTGTAAATGTCAGATTTTCTAGTATTTGATATTATGTCCTCCTCCGCGGGCTCTTAATGAAGGCCTTCTGAGTACCGGTCTGGCTGATACCCGGAGCTGCGAGTAGGCAAACTTTAAAAGTGGCACTTAGGTTCCTTTTAATCGTATTTTTACAAAATAGGAACAATCCCAGCCCTCAAATTAAAAATAAAAATTTTTATTCGCAAGCTCTCTATCTCACGAAAGATTAAATGAAACTCATTTATGCCGCCCCAGAGCTCTTTCAGATAGGTATGTATCAGAGAAAACGTCTTTTGCTAGGTGTTTATTAATTGTGTGACATTAAACAAACTAAGCTATTCGATAAAGCAGCAGGCTGACTCTGAAAGAATGTTCTGCTTGTTGTGATGCTTGGTCAATCTGCCCCTAACACAGAGCCAAGGCCTCCTTCAGTACTCAAAACAAATACTGGGACAGGAGCCTTTGTTGTCTCATGCGGGTTTCACCTCTCTGTGAACTGTTTTCACAACACTACTCTGAAGACTGACTGTATTCTAAGTAAGACTAGTATAATAACTACTTTTTTTATTTTTTTTATTTCTTTGATGAGTTTTACATAGTTCTGGCTAGACCCAAACCTAGACCAGAGTGATATACATAAGGTTCCACATTGTTACAAAGTTACATCAGTTACAAGTTACATTTGTTGCAAGAAAATATTTAAAGAGCATAGAGGACAAGATAAATGGAGCGTAGAAGGGTAGGGAAGTAAGGTAAAAGGATAGGAGGGAGATACAGCGGAGAGACGAAGGAAAGTCTGCCCAAAGTCCAGCTGGGTGGGTACACCCCCAATTATGCCACCCTCTGGTGTGAAAAGGGGCATTAGCCTCACTCTGGTTGGCTGGGTCCCTCCATCTTCAAGATGGCGGGCACTGAGAGTTATGCTTTGCCTTGCCTCCCCCACTTGAGAGGTGGGGTTGGCAAAGGTGGGCACACCTCTCCTCCTATCTTAGTTTTCCTGCCGATTCTTCTTCCCAAAGTGGGGGTGAGAAATGGTGGGGGACTACTGATTTTCATAATTAAATTCACTTTTGGTCTGCGAAGTGGCAATGCGCAAATTATTTTCCTGTATACCTTCATAGAATATGTACAAACATATTTACCTTGCTCTATAAACACCACTAGGCTCTCTTGTACAGCTTGTATTGAATTGTTTATTCTCCGGAACAATCAACTTTGGCCGAATATTTATTCTCATAACTTAGGGCTTTTTAGCCCCCTTGAATGTGAAGTGCATTGTTACTGTAACCCTCCCATTATCTTAAACAAGCCCGTGTGTAATAAACCAGATAGTTTCCCCTCAGTGAAATAGTTGCATTAACACCTGGTGTGTTTCATTTTTAACTTGGTGCAATGAACTAGAGGTATGGTGATCCCCACACCACACGCACCATGAACTGAGGAGACTCGCCCCAAAAAGGAAAGTCCGGTTAAGTCTAAACTATGGAACTAAGAAGCGTTGCAAATGATGAAAAGTATCTGCAAGCTTATCTGATTTGCCCAGGATTCGAGCTACTTTATTGCTATGGACGTTGTGTGATCTTAGACCACAGACCCATTTTGTTACCACGACATACCTTGAGTGACTGTCCTATGTCTTTCACAGCGCATCCTCCTTTTAAAACATGTCACTTCGTTTCTACAATCATACGATCTTTTGCTCTTCCTGTTAAGGACCACCTGATTTGGCATGTCCCATCCAGCCTCGCTCTCTTTATCTAGTGCAATGATCAGTAATTTCTAATACTCAAAACATGCCTTTGCCTGCAGTTTTTTGATGTAGAAGAATCAAGGCTCAGTTTTATATACTGGTTAGGTTTGTCCTCATAAAAGCAACCATTGATTTTACTTGCATTGCAGATTATTGATTTTTTTCTTCTCCATATCTACTGATTTTTCTACCATGAAATGTATTGACATGTTTCTTATGTTTCACATGTATGATGTTTAATGTATGGCATCGATTCAAAGTAACACAGTTTACGTTTACCACCAGGTTGTTGTATAGTTTGATTTGTGGAATATGAGTTTCACACACCACACTTTTTGTTGCTTTTCAGGGCAGCTTCTTTATATATAAACATATTGATCATCCCTAGCACAATAGTCCATTCTATGGGACTATTCTGTCATTAAAGGCACCGACTCCAATCTCTAATGTTGGGGGGATGTCTCTCTTGGCTATGAAAAGGCCCACGGCTACCAGCAGTCTAGTGTATATGCTGCCACCCCACTCGTCCAATAGAGCTAGTATCATCATTTTGGGTTCTGGTACAACGGGTTTCCCAACCACTGTGGTTAAAATATAGCATATGTTATGGCAGTACCTTAGTATTATTCAGTGGCAGCTAGTGACATTTGAAAGTGGTGAGGCGTAAAAGTTGGGGATGAGTACCCTGTAGCAAGCCAGCATCATAAGTAGGGTTCAGGGAGGTTCTCCCTGTGGGAAAAGTTTGAAAAAAGAGTGGTCAAATGGTGCATTTACAAGCAAATTTGGGAAAGCAAGAAGGTTAATAAATTAATTGTGAAAGTCAAGTTATGACTTTAATAAAGAGTTTCATATGATACTGATGTATGTCTGCTTATTCACTATAACCAGAGAACTTAAAAACAGATTTTGCGGCAGCAATGCAGTGAGTATGTGAATGAAACATTACTGAGGCCTGGTGATGGAGTAGTGTTCTTCAGAGTGTCTCAATCACGTCTGTTATGCTCATTCTACGTGACACATGCAACCGTTTCTCCACATTTCGTCTATCTGCATATCTTATCTTCGCAGCCTCCTTTCAATGACTCCTGAATGCACTTCCTCACATCTCCTTCACTTCACCGATTCACCTGTAGGCACTGTATTTTCATTTACTTTTGTCTTAATGTGTTTGTGACTGTGTACCTCCTTTATACACAATTGCACAGAATCACAATTACAACTGGAATAAGTGACCAATGCTCTGTTTGTTCAGCAGAGAGGTCAAGGATTGGATGACCAAGTATTCTGACCACATTTTTGACCCATTGACGGGCACTGCGAGAAATTTGCACTGCCTTCAGACTTTGCTCCAGAGCTCTCAATGGTGTCCCGTTAAAAACTCCTGAAGGCGACTCGGTTCAAAGTATACACTGTACAAGAGAAAAGAGATTGCATGGCAATCCGAGGTTTGTAACTGATGATTTCTGGCCACAGAAACTCCATGTTTTTAAATCCGCTAAACACAACCTTACTATATATGTGTGTTCACAGAGGTGTAGAGCATGTTTATATTTCTGGTGAGAATGGTGGCAATGTGGAACAGACTGTCTGCAGGCATGGTCTTTACATGCCTTGCTTCTGAACGTCAGGTTAAAGAACTGGAAAGCCGGGAGAGAAAATTATTCATTTTGGAAAAATAGAAAACGGATACTCGGACTGAAAAAATACTTTGGTGTGTAAGTGTTGCAAATCGGTGCACTAAAAGAATGTTCACTGGTTCACACACTAGGAAGACCCCTGTTCTTAATATAAATGATGCTAATCTGATGACTTATTGATGGCTTTATGGTTTAGAACATGACAGAGCCACAAGGCCAGATGTCTTTTAACCCTTTCATGAAGGTGGTGTGAGTAAAATTAGCAGAATCAGCCGTGGGCTCTAAATGGTCTCAGGCGGGGACCGTAGGATGCAAATGCAAAAGTCAATAAAAAATTTCATCACAAATTCAATTATCAATCATCGCCTAAAGTTTGGCGCATGGTCAAAACTGCTATTTCCATTTGAACGTTTAACTACCATGGTTTGTAACACTGAGAATCGCTTCTTTGAAACACATGATTTTTGGGTTCAGCACTAACCCTGCTGTGATTTTGTATTTGTGATGCCTTCCAGTTCCAGCCACATGTCCTGTTACCTACAACATGGGTCTGGTTTTCCTTCGCTCCTGCTAACTCACAGGCTCTGCTAAATGATGGCAAACTATTTTATCGCCAAAGACTGCAACTTTATTTATTTCTGTTCTGCTTAGTTTTGCGATGTGTGCTCGCGACAGCGAGTGGTCCCGATAGGGGTGCGAGGCCTAGCGCGGGGGCAGGAACGCTGAGCAGAGACACTGAGGCCACACCACTAGTCTACTCGGAAGTGACGTGCCACGAGCGGGCGTCATCCATTTATTAACTCCCCGCAGGCCACGCCTGGCCTGCGGATGTCATGGGTGCATGGGTGCAAAACGACTAGACCACCAACCATTACATCCTTATCGAACTCAGTTCCTTTTGTTACAATAGTTCTTTGAACAGAATCACAACAGTCCACTAATGTCTTTTCGTCCAAAACATAAACACACAGTACTTGTGTGAGTCTCATGAGCATGCATAGTCTCTCAGCCGCTGACTCTGGTGGGGGTTCGGCCTCAGGCTATATCTTTGGGTGCCGGTACGCCCTCCCATGCTGTTCCGGCCGGGGCTCTCGGAGCCAACTCCGTGTGGAAGTAAGTAGCTTACTTCTGGGATCTCACAGGTTTGGCCTCTCGCTGATTCTCCTGTTCCTTCTTCGGGCACCGTAGTGGCCATGGGGCTTGTGTGGTTACTTGCGGTCTCCCTGCGCTGTTCTGGCGGGACGTCTTTGAACCACGTGATGTTTCTGGATACTTCTTTTGCTCCTTTGCGTGCGGTTACCATGGTGCCATGGTTCGCGGTGACTGTCCACATGCCCGGCTCGTAGTATTTGGAACTTTCCTCCCTGACATCGGCTCCACAGGATTGCTGTCGCTCCATGGCTAAGCCTTCTTGGGGTGGCGCGGCGTCGAACGCTTGCTTCCTGATTTTGTCGCACTCTCCGCTCTTGCACTCCTTTGACATCCAGTGGAGGTGGTGACCATCCTGGGCAGGTAGGGAGTAGGTCACGGTGGGGGCCGTGGATCATGAGGGCCCACGGGCTCTGCTGGGTCGTACAGTGAGGGATACTTCGATTTTCTCTCAAGAACTCAGTCTTTGTTCCGGATCCACCTGTTCCACGACCGCTATGCGGAACATCTTGTTCAAAGTGCGCATGAAGCGTTCGACGTCCCAGTTGGCCTGGGGCCATTGAGGGGTGATGCAGCGATGCGATATGCCTCATTGTTGGAGGAAGGTGGCAAATTCGGCTTCTTGGAACGTGGGACCATTGTCACTGCATACTACTTGAGGGAAACCAAATATGGCAAAGACTTTTTCCAACACTGGTCCAAAATGGTTGAATGCTGTCGACAGGATGGGCTCCACCACGGGATATTTGGAGTAGGCATCTATGATGACGAGTGTGTGCTTTCCCCCTAGGAAACTTCAAAAGTTCACGCTTACTTGGGATCAGAGGACGGTGCAGGCCTCTTCAGTGATGACCGGGAAAGGCTTCTCCGTACCACTTGTCAGCTGGCATGATGAGTGTTAGACCTGACATCATTGGCTTGAGTCTCTCCTCCATTTTTTTCTGTTTGCCTCCACTGTTTCCGATGTTTTTGCTGGTATACTGCTTTGGGCACTGTGCCACTGCTGATCAGTGCCACAGTGCAAGTGCTCCCTATGTTAAATTACTGTATTGATTGAATTCCATGTTTGGCTTATTTGGTTTACTGTCAGTCCCTAGTCTAGTGCACCAGGAGTGCCAGGGCTTGTAAATACAAATGCTGCTCGTGGGCCTGCAGCACATGTTGTGCCACCCACAAGAGCGGCCTAGTAAAAGTATGTCTGAAGGTCTGCCATAGCTAGACCTACGTGCAGTCTGGTACTGTCACGCTGACTGCGCAAGTACACCTACTTGCCAGTCCCCAAACCTTCCCTTAACTTCATGTTAGTCACCCCTATGGTAGGCCTGAGGGCAGGGTGCATTGTAAGCATAAGGTAGGACAAGCCTGACAAGGTTGGCATGTCCTAATAGTGAATTACAGCCATATTCGTTTTTCACTATTGTAAGGTAACCTGCTCTCCATTAGTTAGAATGGGCTGCCTGGGTTATTAATGCTATAATCCTAGCTGGCTCGGGGAGCATGGTGCAATGTCGAGTTTGGTATCCCTGAACTCGGGGTTTAATCACGCATCCATTTGTGTGGATGGTTTTTGAACTCTGGGTTTGAAAATAGCACTTTTAGAAAGTGGCTATTTTCTTGTCTAACTATTTCTGGTTTCTGCTGGTTTGGTGTGTGTGTGACAGGAGCTGGGTGGCTCCAGAGATCTGCTGAGTCAGTGTGGGATGAGTGGGACATTTGCATTGAGAGTAGGGGGAGAGTAGCTTCTGATAGCCTGCCCTGCCTGATACAATGCTGGCTCCACCTCCTGCCAGGCGACTGATGGCTCTGTTCAAAATTGTGGGTTAGGTTTTAAGCACTCCTGTTGGTTTTAGTTTAGTGATTGAATTGATGTCTTTTCTCAACGTTATTGTCCTTCTTTTGCGTGCTGCTTGGTAGCTCTGGGCTGCCTATCCCTGATTTAACAAGACTGTTGAAAGTTGGTTGGTGGTAAACATACCACAACCATACCAGGAGCACAGCTGATATTTGCGTTCTTTCCTCCTATTCAATAATTATTCTAGTTCAGTCTTTATTCTTAATTCTCATGTTTATTCTGAGATTTTGTTTCATATAAGTTCCTTCCAATTTGTGACATTACATACTTCTTGTTTAACTTAGCACAATGTTTTCCAATACATAAAGTTCAGAATCAAAAAATGTTATAGTGCATTAATAACACATTATTGACGATTGCTGAGTTTGTTGGCCCGATGCATTTCGGGACCAGCGTCCCTTCCTCGGGGGCCTCTGTGAAAGAAATAATGTGTGCATTACTTTCTGCTAATAACTTTAAATATGCCACTACTTACAATTGAGTGCCACACTCCTTTGTTTTGATAAAATCAAAATTCTAAGTACATTTCAACAACCTAAGTGCATTTCAACAATTCATTTCGACAAAAAATGCATAATTTATTGAATCATGTTATAGTGATCTGGAATCAATCAGATAAGGTGATAGCAATGTCCATGTATACTAGTTTCCTACTGGATTTATTTGAGGCTCACAACGTAAACATTCATTGTGCTTCTCATGCGATGTGAAAAAAAGCTCACTTACGTGTGTGTTGGCAATCGTCTAGCTTAATCTGGTATTCTAAAAGGTGGGGCTGAACCGGATTTCTATTCTGTGAAAAAAACAATGAGCATGATCCATAAGGGACTCAGTGATATTTATAATGATCTGGTTCATGGCGGATTGAATAGACTGAGGGTTACCTGCTCTTCGTCGTTACCAACGGCGTATCTGTAAAAACAATGTGAAACCCATATAAAAAACCGGGTCTATAAGAAAGAGCTACGGCTGGATGTTATCGGTTGTTAGATTATTTTGCGCTTACCGATATTGTAGAAAACCGCGTTCGTAAAAGTTCTCCTCTGCTCTACCTCTTCGATCGGTGAGTAAAGTTTGCAGGACTCGCGGGTTAAATTTAAATGAACGCGATAGCTAAATGTCACGGAAATTGAAGACGGACTATGCATAATGATTGCGGTGTGTCGGCCATATTTAAAAGGAGTAAATACAGCGAGACTCCTACCGGTAAAAGAGGTAAAAAGTGGAGTTCCTACTGGGCGGAAATGTATGCACAACGTCATCCAACCTCCAAAAAACAATTCACTTCATCTGAGGAGAGTGTAGTGTCAGACGGAGACATATCCACGTCCAGAGCACCAATACAAAGAAAAGAAATACCAAGCACAGATAAAGAAACAGCAACAACATCAGCTACACTGCCAACAACAGCAGTGACACCACCAACTACAATTACCACTGAGGCTTTTTTAGAACAAGGCCCACAGGCATCAAAAGCACCGGATCCAACATCAAAAGCGGGAGGAAATTCACAAAAACAAGGAGAGGAAAAACCAAAAGAAAAAACCAAGCCCAACCTACGCAGCGGGAAAGTATCGTAATCAACATCTCATCTACACAACTCACAAACCAACAAATGAAAGTTTTGGATAAAGGTGCTTCCTTTGTCCCCACATATCAATCTAACCTGGCTGAAACAGAAATAGCATTCTACAAATTCATGAGAAACATCAGATTAAAACACTTTTTTGCCAATGTCATCATTGAACAACAACCCCCAGTCAGCAAGGAATACGTAGAATTTAAATCCAAAAGCAATTTTGTAGCTCCAGTTTCCCACAAAACATTGGATTTATTTGAAAAACTAGTTTTGCTGGATATTCACAAACTTGACTTTCAAACCAAGCAGAGAACCAACTTCTCAAAAAAAGAAAAAAATATTCTTCAAAAGTTATCCAATCAGAAGGAACTAACGTTCCAACGAGCAGATAAAGGGGGAGCCCTTATCATAATGAACACTGAATATTACAACAAAAAAGTCATGGAACATCTAGCGGATGAAACAACATATCTGCGTTTGGAGAAACATCCAACTCAAGAAATAATGCAAACTCTTGAAAAAATTTTGAATCAGGCCAAAGATATGGATTGGATTTCCACCAAAACAAAGCAGTTTTTGACTAAATCAAACCCCAAAAGACCACACTTGTACATGCTACCAAAGGTACACAAGAACTTATACAACCCTCCCTTTAGACCTATCGTCTCAGGTGTAGGATCGTTATTTGAACCACTGGGTACCTACATTGATTTTTTTCTTCAGAAATTCGTCCTAAATTGGAAAACCACAATTAAAGACACAAGGGATTTTTTGAACCAGCTCAATAATCTTGATCTCAACAACAGTCAACATTGGATTATGTGCACGATCGACGTAACATCTCTGTACACGTCAATTCCTTTAAAAGAAGGCATCGAAGCAGTAGAGTGGGCTCTATTACAGATGGAAAACATTGGCGCCAATCAAATCTTACTTTTAGAGCTCTTAACATTCTGTCTGCAACACAGCTATTTCAAATACAAAGAGGACTTTTTTCTACAAATAAGCGGAACCAGCATGGGTTTTGGAGGGGCGCCAACCTACGCGAATATTTTTATGGCCCAATTTGAGGAACTGCACATCTTCTCAGACACCAAATGGTCAAACCATTTAATTCTATACAAACGTTTTATTGACGACATTGTTTTAATCTGGGACGACTCTTGTGAAAACCTGAAGCTAAACATCAAGGAATTGAATGAAAAAAACGCCAGAATTCAATTTACACATTCAATCAGCACTACGGAAATAACATTCTTGGATGTCAAAATAACAAAGAAAGAAAAAATACTCTCTACCAAAACCTATGTGAAACCAACTGATAGAAATAACACCTTACTGTATCAGAGCTTTCACTCTCCCAAACTTATTGAAAATCTACCGTTTTCACAAATGATACGCAGCAAGAGAATATGCTCCACTCCAGAATCACATGATGAGGACATGCAAAGAATCAAAAAAAGATTTATGGAGCGAGGTTACCCCATTAAATGCATAGAGAAAGCTGAAACCCGCATCAAGGCAATTAAACGAGAGAATTTGCTGATAAGTAAAAATAAAACCAGCAGCTCCAACCGGAGCGTGTTTGTATCCAAATTCTCAACACGAGCAGTAAACATCAGGAAAATCATAAGTAAAAGGTGGGAACTCCTAGAAAATGATGAGGATTTTCATAATATCTTTGATTCCAAGCCATTATTTGCATACACCAGAAGCCATAATCTGCAAGAACAACTAAAAATGATGAACAAATCAGACAACATCAATCATAGGGGGATGCGTAAGTGCAACAACTGTGTGCACTGCAACAACGTCATGCAACAGGATTTTGTAACCCACCCTAGAACTGGAGAAAAAATCAAACTCAAACTTACTGCTGATTGCAACTCAAACTTTGTATTGTACTGTATAAAATGCCCTTGTGGCTTGATGTACATAGGAAAAACAGAGAGGAAGTTAAAAATAAGGATTGGAGAACACAAAAGCATGATACGGAACAAAAACATGAAATCAAACTTGGCAGCCCACTGGATAACCAACAACCACAACATCTCGCAAGTTCGATTCATGGTTTTAGAAAAAATCAACCCAAGAGAAGGAACGGACTGTCAGAAGCTCTTATCTCAAAGGGAAGTTATGCTTATCAAAAAATTCCAAACTATGGAACCGATGGGTTTAAATGATAAACTAGATCTAGGATGCTTTCTATGATCATGTAACCAGTATGAAATTAACCCATTGAAACATGGTTAGGACATGGTCAGGATATCTTGATGTGCAGTTAGCTGTTAATTAACCTAAAGGAATGATGTAAAGACTTTGAACCTCTTGTATTCACTGTAAACCTTGTGATTATCGTTGATGCTGAGGTTATTATAAACATCACGTTGGCATACTGTTACATATATAATTACAACATTGTATGTACTTAACACCCTTAAGCATTATAGCTTCACCAATATTGGTATATGGCAATACTAGACTGTTTGCATCTCCACTTAAAAATCCAGCGTAAAACATTGGAACACATTCAATATTAGGAATCTTTATTACTCTCTAGTGTTTACATGAACTATTATTCATTGATCATGTTGACACCCGTTTTTTCAAAGAACCAGTACCATTTCATTATCGCCTTTAGGTGTACCTGCAGTACGCAGGATTCATGATTAGATTTTCATTTAGAACCGAGTAGGAACTCCACTTTTTACCTCTTTTACCGGTAGGAGTCTCGCTGTATTTACTCCTTTTAAATATGGCCGACACACCGCAATCATTATGCATAGTCCGTCTTCAATTTCAGTTACATTTAGCTATCGCGTTCATTTAAATTTAACCCGCGAGTCCTGCAAACTTTACTCACCGATCGAAGAGGTAGAGCAGAGGAGAACTTTTACGAACGCGGTTTTCTACAATATCGGTAAGCGCAAAATAATCTAACAACCGATAACATCCAGCCGTAGCTCTTTCTTATAGACCCGGTTTTTTATATGGGTTTCACATTGTTTTTACAGATACGCCGTTGGTAACGACGAAGAGCAGGTAACCCTCAGTCTATTCAATCCGCCATGAACCAGATCATTATAAATATCACTGAGTCCCTTATGGATCATGCTCATTGTTTTTTTCACAGAATAGAAATCCGGTTCAGCCCCACCTTTTAGAATACCAGATTAAGCTAGACGATTGCCAACACACACGTAAGTGAGCTTTTTTTCACATCGCATGAAAAGCACAATGAATGTTTACGTTGTGAGCCTCAAATAAATCCAGTAGGAAACTAGTGTACATGGACATTGCTATCACCTTATCTGATTGATTCCAGATCACTATAACATGATTCAATAAATTATGCATTTTTTGTCGAAATGAATTGTTGAAATGCACTTAGGTTGTTGAAATGTACTTAGAATTTTGATTTTATCAAAACAAAGGAGTGTGGCACTCAATTGTAAGTAGTGGCATATTTAAAGTTATTAGCAGAAAGTAATGCACACATTATTTCTTTCACAGAGGCCCCCGAGGAAGGGACGCTGGTCCCGAAATGCATCGGGCCAACAAACTCAGCAATCGTCAATAATGTGTTATTAATGCACTATAACATTTTTTGATTCTGAACTTTATGTATTGGAAAACATTGTGCTAAGTTAAACAAGAAGTATGTAATGTCACAAATTGGAAGGAACTTATATGAAACAAAATCTCAGAATAAACATGAGAATTAAGAATAAAGACTGAACTAGAATAATTATTGAATAGGAGGAAAGAACGCAAATATCAGCTGTGCGCCTGGTATGGTTGTGGTATGTTTACCACCAACCAACTTTCAACAGACTGATGGCTCTGTGCCTGCCAGGGACGATCCTGGCCCCACCTCCTGCCGGGAGGCTGATAGCTCTGCTCCTGCCAGTGACAATGCTGGCTCCACCTCCTGCTGGGCGTCTGAGGACCCAGCCCTGCACAGTGAATAGGCCAGGTGCCTCTGCCTGGCTACACCCACAACAAACCCAGGATGTTGGGAAATTCCCCTGCATGGACAAAGGGATCAAAGCCAAAAAGGGGTATAAGAGAAGGACCCCTGAACCAAGACTTTAGATCACTTCTGACAAGGAACCCTGAAACCAAGGACAAGAAGCCTGCTGATCCAAGGACTTGCCTACCCCTTCTGCCAGTGTGCTGTTTGCTGGGGGGAATCCTGCATGTGCTTCTTTATTTTTGCCAAGGAACCAGGAGAGAGGAACTGTGTGTGTACTCTCAGACTTTGCTAAGAAAATCTCCAAGGACTGGAAGAGTGCCAGTCTCCTGTTGAAGTCACAGGGCTAAAGGACTTCATCATTTGCTAAAAGTGCTTGTTGCTGGAACCTGAAAATCCAGCACCTCTGAAAGAAACCAGCAATCTCGACGCCGACGGAGGCCGCCGAATCCAGCCCGACATCGTGAGTAACGGCTCCAGTGTCCCGCTTCCTCGACGCCGGCCGCCGGGCCCGATCGACGCCAGTAACGACGCCAGTGAGTAGCGAGTTCGGCTCCAGCTCCAAGTGACCCTGTGTCGACGTCGCCGCTGATCGCATCGAAGCCGAGCCCTCTCGACGCCGTGAGCGCTGCTCACTCTTGCAACTACACCATCGACATCGACGACGACGCCGTATCCTGCTTCACCTCGTGAGCGCTGCTCCTGCCTGACATCTGTCGACGCCGCTGCAGGTCGCCCCGACTCCAAGGCCGGATCGACGCTGAAGACGCGACGCCGGACATCTCGACGCCGCTGATCATCGTGTGCTTCGCTTTTCCAAGGTACTGTGTTGTGGGGGTCCGTGTGACTCTGAGCTCGACGTAGCGCTCCTCGCGGTCGACGCTGAACCCTTTGGATTAATTTTGCCTCGACGTCGTGTGACTCCCGTGTGGGTTACATTGTTGCCAAGAACTGTGTTTTAAAGAAGAAGAGTTGCTTTTGATACTAAAGACTTTGTGCTAAGAAGAAATTACACTTGAACTATTATTTTTCCTTCCAAGAGTATTTATTAAGATTGTGGTATATTTTTGTCGTTATTTGGTCTTGTGCTAAGCCTTATATAAAAATCCTTATTTTTATAATACTACTGTGTCGTGTCCATTTGTAGTGTATTCACTTTATTACTGTATGTGGTCATAAATGCTTAACGCACTGCCTCTGAGATAAGCCTGTCTGCTTTGCCAAGCTACCAAGGGGGTGAGCAGGGGTTATCTAAGTGTGTGATCCCCTTGCCCTGACTAGAGGAGGTCAGTCCCTATTTGTCAGAAGTGTATACCTCTGCCAACTAGAGACTGCCAAGTCTAACAATGAGCATCGTCTGACATATTCCTCCACCATGTCCTCAAGTTCTGGGAACCAGACCTTTTCCCGCATCCGTGCTTTCATCTTGGTGATTCCTTGGTGTCCCCCGTGGGCAAGTTGGACTGCCGTTGCTTGAGGCTCTGAGGGATGACGAGCCGGGGTCCTCTCTGCAGATGCCATGTCCGGTGGCGCTTAGTTCATGACGGACTAGCCACATTTTTGTCAGGGTCTCCCGATCTTCCGGGGTCCACAAGTTGGCCTGGCGAAGATAGTTTGTCCATGAGCCTTCTTGCACTGCACATAGTGTCTTGGCATAGACGGCATCGGTAGCGGCAGCTTCCTTCACATCCTCTAGGGACATGCTCTTGGGGCAATATGTAAGAGCTACCCAGTGGGCAAACTCTTCTCCGTCCTCATCTTCTTTGTGCTTCTCTGACTGAATGGGGTGTCTTGAAAGAAAATCGGCTGGGTTCTTAGACCCCGGGCGATAGACCACCTCCATTTCATACGGTTGCAATTGGACCGCCCAGCGTTCGATGCATAGGGGTGGATGTGGTGCGGTCCCCTTGAAGAGGGGAACCAGAGTCTGATGGTCAGTGACCATGGTGAACGAATGCCCCCAGAGATACAGATGAAAATGGTTGCAGGCCCACTTGATGGCAAGCGCCTCGCGCTCAATCTGGGCATTCCTTGCTTCTGTAGGGGTGAGGGACTTGCTGGCAAACGCCAGAGCGGCCAATTGGCCTGGTTCACGCTCTTGAGCTAACACTGCACCGAGTCCTACTGGGCTCGCGTCCACCCGCACTTCCGTCCGCTTCGCGGGGTCGAAATATGCTAGCATGGCTTCTCCTAGGAGGGCATCCTTTATCCCTTGGAATGCTTCTTCCTCCTTTGGGCCCCAGTGCCAGGTTGCGTCTACCTTAGTGAGGGCTCGTAGTGGTTCACTTCGGGTGGCCAAGCCTGGAATGAACCGCCCACAGTAGGCGGCCTTTCCCAGGAAGCTCCGCACTTTCGACGGTGTCGTTGGTGCGGGGGTGTCTTTGATAGCTTGCGACTTCCTCGGATCCACCTGTATGCCCTCCTGATTGAAGACATAGCCAAAGAACTTGAGGGAGGGTTGAAAAACTGGCATTTGTCCTTGTGTAGAGGTGCTCCATGTGCGCTGAGGTGTTTCAGTGTGTCCCGGAGGTGTTTTGATGATTGGCGGCTGTCGCGGAGTGGATGAGTATATCGTCAGTCATGTTCCGTCAGACTTGGCTCCACAGAATCCAGTTGTAGCATATAATGGTCCACCTTCAAACGTAACAAACACTCTGATTGTAATACACAGAGTATTTGAGCCATTAGGTGAGGAAAAAAGGAAAAGGGAAGGGCCTGCAGGGAAGGGAAACCTGAAACGACAAAGGATACACTTATAAACAAAAGCAAACAACATCAGTCTACACTCATATGGTCTCGATAGAATGTCTATATACCTGCTTCAAAAGGGAAACACAAACTCCGCTGAATGCCTCCTCAACAACTCCCCTCGTGACTTTGTTTTGCCTAATGAAAACATAGAACATACTCATAATGCATTCTTAACCCTTTCCTCTTGAAAGATAAACATGTGCATTATCGAACAGACCCCTAGGCATACCATGAAAGGAGCATCAGGATTGTGTGAAATAATGGATTCTGGTAATTCATTCCAAAGAAAAAGAAAATAAAGATAATATCCCTTCTTTATGGCGAAAAATTCTACAACTGTAAGCACCACTATTATCCACAGATACGGTAATGTGTAGGAGGCAAAAACCACATCACTCCGCTCTGTTATGTGGTGGTGTACTGATACATATTATCCTGCCATGTGCCAGTTTTCAATAGAGTGAGAATGCACTGAAGCACTTTCCTAGTGCATGTGAAAGAACATTGTTTGTGGAACACGGTAGCGCGTAGAACTTTAACCACTGCACTCCGCTTCCTAACTGAGAATCCTCCGAATAGCAAATCCACACGGTAGCGCGTAGTTGAGACCACTACAGCGCTCCGCATTAACAGTAGCAGGGAAAACAAAGAAAATAATGAAGGATATCGGTGTCAGTTGCGCTCAATGAAAAGTTACAGTCACTTCGAATTTGGCACACCCACACAAACGTAAAACAAACGGCAGCGCGTAGCAGAATACTACTGCGCTCCGCTCGGGCAAGTAATTGAAAGTCTGTTGGAATCCAAAGGCAGCGCGGCGGAAAGCAGCGCGCTCCGTAATAGGTCAAGGGGAAAACGAGGTCCTACCTCAGACGAGAATCAGGCGGTAACCTCCCTTCGCTTAGATCATGGCCAGGAACGATGTGCAGGAAAGCCTTTCCCCACGCCAGAAAACGCCGGAACAATGGAATTACACACAACAGGAAGCGTGTCCTCAAGGCTGAAATAGCTCCCCTCTCCCAGAGGATCATGGGAGATGTAGTTTATCATGTAATGCAGGCGCAATATCGTGGATCCTGACAGTATGTTTTCCCTCCTAGCGCCTCCTAGGACCAGGCCGAGCAGGGAACCTACGATGGAAAGAGCGAATGGCCGCAGGGGCATGTACGTTCTGCACAGGTTCCCAAGAGTCATCCTCCGCCGAGCACCCCTTCCAGGATACCAAATACCACAGTATACCTCTCTGCACCTTGGAGTCTTTGATGCTCTTCACCTCGTACTCAAAACCCCCATCACGGAACACCGGAGGAGGCGCACGCCGTCTGGCGGAGAAAGTAGGCTGCAATGAAACACCGGGTGTATTCTGAGAGTACCAGGCAATTTCAATTTAAAAGCCACAGGATTGACTTTCTTCAAAATGACATAAGGCCCAATATATCGAGGATGAAAGATGCTACGCAACTTGAATCTGATGTTATGGGTGGAAAACTCTGTCCCCCACGTGATAAATGGGGCCTTCTGCCCGGTGCCGATCCTCCCACCTTTTGTACTCTTTCTTTGCCTTTAGCAGATATACTCTAACCTTCCTTTGTATCGAAAGTATCGTCTGCATTTGCCCCATAACGGTAGGCTGATTAGCCACCTCCTCTGGAATACGAACAGGATGTATTCGGGCATCGAAGCCATAGGTAGCAAAAATAAGGAGAAACACCCACTGAACTGTGCCAAGCATTGTTATATGCTACCTCCGCCATTCACAACAGAGAGACCCATGAGTCCTGGGCATCAGTAGCGTGCACCAAAGGTATTTCTTCAGGGTTTGGTTCAGCCTTTCTGTTTGCCCATCAGTCTGTGGGTGGAAACTTGTGGAAAGCGAGTATTGGATATGTAATGCCTGACACTATACTTTCCAGAACCTGGCAATGATCTGTGGGCCCCTATCAGACACGATGACTTCTGGCACGCCATGTAAACGGATAACGTTGGTCAACCGCAATTGTGCAGTTTGTCCAGCGGTGGGAAAATTCACACATGGAATGAAATGACCCAATTTGGTGAGACTATCGATGACTACTAATATGGCTGTCTTACCCTGATCAGATGGTAGTCCAGTAACAAAGTCTAAACTGATATTTTGCCACGGCCTTTTAGGAGCGGGCATTGGTAGCAACATGTCTTTCTTCCTACCAGTCTCAGTTTTTGCTCGTGCACATTCTTCACACTGCCCTACCCACTTGGATACATCGTTTTTTTCCGTGTTCCACCAGAAATGACGTTGCAATAGCTGATAAGTCTTGCTCACCCCTTGATGACCTGCCAAAGGAGAATCATGGCACCACTCAAAAGCCCTCTTTTGCAATCCTGTGGTGGGTAAATACAATTTGTTATCTTGGGAAGGCAGTCCTTGTTTTAAAATACGACCACTTCCCTTAGTTACCCCAGTCACCCATGCATCCTGGTCTTTTGACTGGCGGACTTTATCCAAAAAGTTGTCTGCCTGAATCACGCAAACCACTCTTACAGGGTTCACGATTGCCTCCAAGGCTGATTCGCTACTCGCTTTGTCTGCATGATCCTGTCTGGATAATGAGTCGGCTTTCCGATTGTCCACCCCAGGCCTAAAGGTGATCAAAAAATCATTCTCTGAAAAAAAAGCATCCACCTCATTTTCCTCTGGGTGAGGTGTCGGGCAGTCTTCATGAACTGAAGGTTTCTATGGCCAGAAAATACTGTGACCGGGAAAGCAGCCCCCCACAGATACTGTCTCCACTCCTGAAAAGCCCTTTTTATCGCTAACAACTCTTTTTCTGCAATAGTGTAGTTCTTTTCAGCCATGCTCAGTTTCTTGGACAGATAGGGTACCGGATGAAGTTGACCGGTATTCTGGTTTCTCTGAGACTGGATATCCCCAATTGCTTTATCAGAAGCATCCGCTTCAACTATGTAAGGAGATTCGGGTCTTGGATGAGCAAGTATTGGAGCTGTTGTGAAAGCGCTTTTCAGAACGTCAAAAGCTCCTGCGGCCTCACTAGACCAATGAAAAGTCACTCCTTTCCTAAGCAAATGTGACAGAGGCACAGCCACATGGGAGAACTGAAGAATGAATCTTCAGTAGTAGTTCGCGAAGCCCAGAAAGCTTTGGACTTCCTTCACACATGTAGGAGTAGGCCATGTTTGCACCGCCTTCACCTTTCTTTCTGACATTTGTAAACCTTCAGGACAAAGCATAACCCCCAGAAATTCCACTTCAGTCACACTGAATTCGCATTTGCTTAATTTCTGTAACACACTCAGGACGTGATGCCTGTGTATCTCTGTTTCCTCCGAGTATATCAGGATATCGTCTATGTATACCACTACACAGAGGTCCACAAACTCCTTCAAGACGTCATTCAGGAAATACTGGAAGGCCGCCGGAGCGTTACACAGGCCGAACAGCATTACAGTATATTCATACAACCTGTAACGAGTCTTGAAGGCGGTCTTCCATTCATCCCTCTCGCGAACTCGTACCAAATGGTACGCCCCTCTGAGATCCAGTCTGGTGTATACTTTGGCATCCCTTACTTGGTCTAAAAGCACTGATATAAGGGGCAATGGGTACCTATTGCGTATTGTGTTTTTATTCAACATGCGGTAGTCCACACACGCTCTCAGATCACTGTTAGCCTTCTTTATTTATTTATTTATTTATTTATTTATTGTATTTATAGAGCACTACAGCTACCCAAAAAGGGTTTCCCGGCGCTAGCAAGACAGTGAGCTAGATAGCTAGAACATTATTATCCTGTGAGATCAGAGAGAGTTATTGATCAAACAGCCAGGTCTTGATGGCTCTGCGAAAACAGACATAACTGGATTCCTTTCGGATAGTCACCGGCAAAGAATGCAAATGAGATGAAAAACAAAGGAGATGCAGCAGGAGATCTGGATGGCCTGATGAATCCTATATCCACACAGTGGTCCAAGTATTCTTTTAAATGTTTAGTCTCCGGAACAGACAGGGCATACACACGACATGATGGAATGGTGGCACCCTCCACTAGACCAATGTGACAGTCCTACATCCTGTGTGGTTGTAGCTGTTCTGCCTTACTTTCAATAAATACGTCTTTGTAAGACAGATATTCAGGAGGTAACGTAGCCCTTTTCTCGACAGCAGTTGCCATAACCAATGGAAACAACAACGCGGCTGTCCTTGTGGTTTTGTGTGCTTCCATGTGCTCCTTACATTCGTCAGACAAGAACTGAACCATCTTGGCCTTCCAGTCTATCAAAGGGTTGTGGTGACTTAACCAAGGCATTCCCAGAATGACCTCATATTGTGGGGCCTCTATGATATTCAAAGACAGCTCTTCTCTATATCTGCCCTCTTTCACTGCAACAGACAGCACCACAGCGTCAGTCTGTTCAGTGATGAGACCGGATTTCAATGGTTTCCCATCTACGGCTAACACTGCTTCAGGTGTGTCTCTAGTTACTCTTTCCAACAACAAAGTGGACACCAGCCCACTGTCTATAAAATTACCTGTAGCCCCTGAATCTATCATAACCTTGACCTGATGTACCTGTAACTGACTCTCAAACCTCATGGGAAGAATGATGTGTGTCTCAGTGTCCTGTAAGGTTAGAATGGTTAAAGATGGTATTTTCCAGGGTTGTATCTCACCCACCCCTTCTTGAGATGTCTCAGACGTAACAACCGGTGTATTTAAAACTGAAAAGGCTATCTTTTTACTCCGAGTCCACCCCCCTGAGATCTTTGGTTGGTGGGGCATTCACATAATGACCTTTCTTTGTACACGCATAGCCCTAGCGCCCTACGGCTTACTTTCTCCTCTTTGGATAAGGGAGCCCGAACAGCCCCTATTTCCATGGGTTCATTGCCTGTCTCTGAAGGGGGTAGGGCCCTACGAGGGTTTAAATCAGACCTAAAAGATCCCCTGCCCCATCTTCTCCTCTCACCTCCTCTTTCAGCTAATCTACCATCCAATCTCAGTGTCGGATTAATCATGTCTGCACAGGTGGCCGGTTGTGGGTCGATTTGTGCTATGATGTCTTTTAATCCTTCTCTTAACCCTTGGTAAAAGAGTGGCATTCTTTTTTCTTCTGGCCACGCGGTCTCTGCCACCAATCTATTGAAATTAGTCAGATAGGTCACCAAATCGCTTCTCCCTTGTCTAAGGTCCAGTAATTCTCTATCTGCACTAAATGTAGTGGCCCTTCTGTCGAACACCCTTTCAAACTCCGTTCGGAATGCCGACCAATCAGACAGCATAGCATCATTGTTTCTCACTAACGGTACTGCCCAATTGGCAGCATCTCCTATCAAGTAAGATATGGCGAAAGCAACACGTGAATGATTATTGGGGAACGAGGCTGGTTTGCAGGAAAAATGTAGCATGATTTGTGTTAGAAACACTTGTGTCTTTGATGGATCCCCGGAATATCTCTCTGGGCTAGCCAGAGGGATAGGTGGTGGAACTGTCACCAGAATCTGAGGTGAAGGAGGGGAAGCATCAAACAGATTCCTTGATAACTTATCCACCTTCTCCCTTAAAGCTGCTGTTTCTGCCCTAGAAGAGGGTAACTCCTGCTGAACCAAAACTAATGCCTGGAGAACATCCTCCATGGAAGCCATTATTATCAACAACTGGATCGGGTAAAGCAATATTCTTGGGCGTGTAATTCTGTCAGACTTGGCTCCACAGAATCCAGTTGTAGCATATAATGGTCCACCTCCAAAAGTCACAAACACTCTGATTGTAATACACAGAGTATTTGAGCCATTTGGTGAGGGGAAAAAAGGAAAAGGGAAAGGGAAGGGCCTGCAGGGAAGGGAAACCTGAAACGACAAAGGATACACTTATAAACAAAAGCATACAACATCAGTCTACACTCGTATGGTCTTGCTAGAATGTCTATATGCCTGCTTCAAAAGGGAAACACAAACTCTGCTGAATGCCTCTTCAACAACTACCCTCGTGACTTTGTTTTGCCTAATGAAAACATAGAACATACTCCTAATGCATTCTTAACCCTTTCCTCTTGAAAGATAAACATGTGCATTATCGAACAGACCCCTAGGCATACCATGAAAGGAGCATGAGGATTGTGTGAAATAATGGATTCTGGTAATTCATTCCAAAGAAAAAGAAAATAAAGATAATATCCCTTCTTTATGGCCAATAATCCTTCAACTGTAAGCACCACTATTATACACAGATACGGTAATGTGTAGGAGACAAAAACCACAACACTCCACTCTGTTATGTGGTGGTGTACTGATACATATAATCCTGCCATGTGCAGATCCACACGGTAGCGCGTAGTTGAGACCACTACAGCGCTCCGCGTTAACAGTAGCAGGGAAAACAAAGAAAATAATGAAGGATATCGGTGTCAGTTGCGCTCCATGAAAAGTTAGTCATTTCGAATTTGACACACCCACACAAACGTAAAACAAACGGCAGCGTGTAGCAGAATACTACCGCGCTCCGATCGGGCAAGTAATTGAAAGTCTGTTGGAATCCAACGGCAGCACGGCGGAAAGCAGCGCGCTCCGTAATAGATCAAGGGGAAAACGAGGTCCTACCTCGGACGAGAATCAGGCGGCAACCTCCCTTCGCTTAGATCATGGCCAGGAACGACGTGCAGGAAAGGCTTTCCCCACGCCAGGAAACGCCGGAACAACAATGGAATTACACGCAACAGGAAGCGTGTCCTCAAGGCTGAAATACCTCCCCTCTCCCAGAGGATCATGGGAGATGTAGTTTATCATGTAATGCAGGCGCAACATCATGGATCCTGACACGTTCAACACTCCTAGTAGTCCGGATAGCAGTTCCCGTATCGTGTTTTGGAACACTTCGGCCTCCGAGGATATCCCAAAGTTCAGCCGTTTGTACCTCCTGAGCCCTAGGTGAGTGCTGAAAGTGGTGATGAAATGGCTCTCTTCGTCTAGGGACAGTTGGTGATTCCCTGCATTAAGTCAACTTTTGAAAACCATTTGGATCCGTTGACATCCGCAATGATATCTTCCATTGTTGGCGTTATATGGCGTTCCCTCTTGATTGCTTTATTGGGCAGCCGCATGTCGATACATATTGGCTTAACACTCAATCAGTAGACATCCAATTTACCAGCAGCAATGAGTCCATTGATTTCTTGGACATCAGCATCAAGGAACAAGAAGGGTTGCTTTATACTACACTATACAGGAAATAGTCCGAGCGGAACACCTTACTAAGATACACAAGTCACCACACTCGGGCCTTACGCGACAACTTACCCTTCGGACAGTTCCTCCGTATTCGGAGGAACTGCACCTGGAAGGATGACTACTTTGCTGAATATGACGATCTCATCTCTCAACTAATGGATAGAGGCTACCCCAAGAGACTAGTCAAGAGAGCCCGCAAGAGGGCATGGTTCAGTGACAGAGAAACCCTACTTGTGCCTAGGAACCGCACACTACCCGAAGACAGGATGATCTGCGTTACCACATATTGTAGCAAGAGCAATGACATTCGCAAGATAATAAATAAGTATTGGTACAACATATCGGAGGTAATAGAAACACCAGACCCTCCTATGCACGCATTCAAAAGAGCTAAAAGCATCAGGGATTATGTTGTACGTTCGATGCTTGACACTCCACCGGCACCAAGCATACAGACCATGTGGAACCTGCCCACTGTAGTTGGGAACTATAGGTGCACTAACTGCAAGGCCTGCGCATTATGCATGGAAACAAAGACAATCACGCACAATAACCTGACCATCACTCTGAAAACACTAACAAACTGTAATAGTAATGGAGTCATTTATGCCATCTTCTGCCCCTGTGGATACATCTACATAGGCCAAACTAAACAAAAAATCAAAAACCGGATACTGCAACATTGTAGCAGGATAAGGTGTCAAACGATAGGGGCCCCCCTAGTAGATCATTTCATGGCAAAGACACACACACCTGAATCTCTCAAATGGGTTGTCATTGAGAAAATCATGCTGGGTGCCAGGGGTGGTGATTTGAACTCCATTATGAACCTAAGAGAGTGTAAATGGATGCAGTCCTTTGACTCCGTCCAAAACGGTCTAAATGAACTGGATGCCACTTTTTCCCAAATGGCTTTGATTAGTTGAGATGGATCAAATGCATGAGACCATACAGTAATACATAACCAACATTGCCTCCATGTCTGCATAGTGTTGTATTAGGTTACACCTCTACCACTGGTATAGATGTGTGTATATAAACATACTGAGAGTTATCTACCAACTTGTCTCTGCGTTTGAGAAGTATATTTGTTGTGTATTACATTTTGAGACAACAACCTAACATGCATTGACGTCTGGATGATGTATACAGCTGTCTGCATGAATACTATATTGCCCAAGGCGTGGTTTATGATCACCTCTGTTGTAACCAAATTGTTTTATAATTGCGTGAAATTATGTAACTTATCGGACCGCTTGCCTTGCATAGAGCAATTATCAGTCTGATGTATTCTTTCAGCTCTTAATTATGCACCGATGACCTCCCACCAAAACATAGCATAAATTGCGAGCATAACAATATATCTGCGGGAAATCATGGTCCATTTGCCCCAGTCCGACAAATCTCTTTAGTTTCTAATATTAGAACATCTAAGCATTTTGGTAACGTCTTTCCTAATACCTTCTACCCCTAATGCTCTGTTTGATGGTTTATACACGCTCCCTTAATCCCAGCCGCATCTGATTGGCTAAGGGACGGCGAGCCTCCAGGAAGTATCAAGCGGCTACACCTCGCGGCCGATCATTCACGGCTAAGGGACGGCGAGCCTCCAGGAAGTATCAAGCGGCTGCACCTCGCGGCCGATCATTCACGGCTTGTCAGCGAGGATGCAGTTACACGCCTCGGAACAGCATTAAACGGTGAGATACTCGGCCCTCTAGATTTTGCAAGCAAGCGTTCGCGCTTGACTAGAGATCACTTAGTCAGGGTAGATCTACGCAATCCACGGCGAGATAAACGCGGGTTTCCCACGAATATTATTTTTTTTAAAAACCCCATATGTGACTAATGCCGTTTTTCCGGCAATTACCCATGTATATTTGACTCATACCTAATCCAACTCAATAAATTCATCAGTTAACATCTGGGGTCACCCCTTTTGGGGCCCCTATTGATCGACACCTTCCCAGTCATTAGATAATTGTTAAGTATAGAACTTTCTCCAATCACTGACCTATGTACAACAATAGCTATTTGCGAATCCAACAACTTAGCCTAGCAATGTACCCGCTTTAACACGAGGCCTTTTTCCATTTGTCCTCCAGAACCCTGAGGGTAGCGAGATTCTTTCCCGCACCAACGCCGGTTCTAGTTGGACTAATGAATAACCGGAACTATCAATAAACTGTTTGGAAAGCCTTATGTCCTAGTAAGTGCCCCTTTGGTATTCCTCGACAACACAAATGTTTGTATGGTGCCCATGGTACCCGATAGTAACACAAACCCCTTTTTCAACGAATGCAGGGATTATCTCTCGAAAAAGGAACCAACGACGGTCCAACCATAATGGCCACTGAACGGCCTCATACAAAGTAAGAATTTTTTAAATCCCACATCCAGTCCTTGTGCAACTTTGAGCATTTTTAAGACTTGATACATTCATTTCAAATTATTATTTATAGGCGCTCCTGTCTTTCCTTGTCCTGAAGAAGACCCCAGCATGAGGATTCAACCAACCCTTTAAAACAGGGGGTCGAAACGTAGACCAGAACATACCTATTCTCTATCCATAGGACTAATTAACGGAGTAAAACAGATCCTATGACAAAGAGTATATTGGAACTACTGATCTAAATGCAGACTGTAAAGGCCGTAATATATATCACTGTGATTGTTTCATGGTCACAACAACCTTTACCCAGTCCTCACTTCCTTCCCATCACACCCATCCCACCTAACTACTTCCTCTTTCCATCACTTTGAGCGCGTTGACATGTTATTATACAGATATTATTTATGTTTTCTGCATATGAAGTTTTGTATATATGCATCCGAATGAGACCTATGTCCTCAGGCATTGATGTGATTCAATGAAGTAATTGAGTTACTTATCTTTTCGTTTGATTAACTGGTAATTCATTAACCCTGGTACTTATTGATTAATATTAAGTACCTATCTGACGATGTGCTAAAATAATGAATAAAAATGTATGCACACTATGGATGAAATATTGATGATTCATACTTAATTAGACTCATGTGATACATTGGATGTTGCAGCTAATCAATAGACTGACCACTGTTTATGTATCTGCATGTCGATACATAGGCGGATGGCTCCTGGCTGCTTGGGTTGTTACGCGATGACCATTGGGGATACGCATGGTGTCGGTCCGGATACCTTTTCGATGACCCCGTGTTCTTCCAGGGCCTGCAGCTCTTTATCTACGAGCGGTCGCAGGTGGAATGGAATCCTCCTATGCCGCAGGCGACAGGGGCAATTGATTTATCAATGTGTAGCTTGATGGGTTCACACTTGATGCACTGAGGCCTTTAAACAGCTCGGGGAATCGTCCGAGGAGCTCTTCTACCTGGTACGTCCGGATCCGTCTGGCGAAGGCAATTAGCTTTAGGTCTTCAGCAGTGTGGCTTCTCAGTAGGGTATCCGCCTCCCTGTCGATGACGTGGATTGTCGCCATTACCTCAAGGTCGTCTGCTTTGATGGGTACCGAGATTTTTCCTTTCAGCGGCAGGGGCGTGTCTGCTCCATACGCATATATTCGGGTTTTGGATGGCACCACGGGAGGACGAAGGTGTAGGCTTCGGTATTGTTGTAGGCCCATGACGTTTACTTTCGCTCTCGTGTCAATGACCGCTTTCACTACGGTCCCCGCGACCTGGACTATGCATGTAGGTTGTGGTCTGCGGCGTTGTTTGAGTTCCTTTGCAAAAGAGACTACATATACCTCCTCATCGTCATCCTCTGAAGAGTTTTCTACGGTTGGTAGGTGTTTCTCGGGTCTTCTCTGGGGGTGGTCGGGCGGCGCATGCAAAGTGATTTGGTATCCCGCAATTGATGCAGGTCTGCCCTTGAGTGGGACAGTCATTAGCAGCATGCGGCTCGTGGCCACAGTATCCGCATCTTGATCTGGGCGCGTCTCCTCTTGGTCCTCTGAATGTGTCTCCTCTAGGTTTGGTCCTCACCACATCAGCTCGCTCCGTCTTGATGGAGTCCGGTTCCCCCTGGTACCTGGTTAGGGCTTGGTCCATTACATTTGCTCAAGCCGCGGACAGGTCATGTGATCTGGCTAGTATTAGTATGACCCCCAGCGTGATACTTGGTTTTCGCAGTATGAGTCCTCATAAGGTCTTGTCGCAGCATCCTTGAATTAGTTGTCTCCTGATTTCTTTTGGCTGGTCTTCATCAGTGCACGTGCTGGCATGTTTCCGGAGACGTGCGTAGAATGTGTCCATCGATTCTCCCTCTCTCTGGCGGGCTTGTCCGAGCTTGAAGACCTCGAAATCTGGGTTTAGTTGCGTGTCAAAATGGCCATTTAGCGCTGTCACAGCCGCGTCGTAGTCATCTGCTGCTCCTGTGTTGGGCAGATGCTTGAAGAGTTTGAAGATCTCATCTCCTGCATAGTGAAGCAAAAAGGATCTCTTCACCACCTTGTCCGTCTCCCTGTTCGCGACAAAATAGTTGAGGCGTTCGATCCATGTTCTCCACCGGGGGGTAGGCTGTCGCGGGATCTTCTAGCTCACTGAAAGAAGGTAGGACTCCTGACGCTGCGTGCGGGAATGGGATGCGGGCTGGCACGGCGGTATTATTGTCATCTCCCATGGTGCCTGGTGGGGAGTGTTCCTGAACGTCCTGGCCTGTTCAAGGACAAAGATGACATTGTGTGCCCCACGTGGTGCTGCGTCGTAATCCCCTCCTGCTCTCAAGGCACTCGAGCGCGTGGTGTCCCCACACTCTCCTTACTTGACTTATCAGAAGTTTTCCTTGTACTGCTATGTATCCCCTTCCTTCTTTTGCTTTTGGGTTCGCCAGTGCTTGTTTGTGTACTCCACTTGGACTCGCCAGTGCTTGTTGAAAACACACCAGTTGGTGTTGCCAATGCTTGATGCGGGAAAATCAGGGAGCAGAGGGGCCTTCAGCAGCCGGAGCACCACTGTGCTGGTGAGGCATCAGACACGTGCAGGTGCCTGGTCTGGAGCGGAGCGCTGCTGTGGAGCGGGGCGTGGTGTCGACAGGCTGCTCAGCCTGGACCTGCTGGCATGTAGAATCGTTGACTGTCCAGGCCGTCGGGATGTTTTCTGCAGCACACGTGGACGCCGCTGATGTGGGGTGGCGCGCGTAATTACCGCGGACACGCGACCGCTCCGGCCACAAGGCGGTGCACAGCTGCGCTGTGTGCACAGTAGACGGTCACTCTCCGGGGCAGCTCGAGGTGTGAGGGAGGGTTGGGCCCCCTCCGCTCGTCGCCAGTGTTGCGATGTGTGCTCGGGACAGCACGTGGTCCCGGTAGGGGTGCGAGGCCTAGCGTGGGGGCAGGAGCGCTGAGCAGAGACACTAAGGCCCCACCACTACTCCACTCAGAAGTGACGTGCCACGAGCGGCCGTCATCCATTTATTAACTCCCCGCAGGCCATGCCTTGCCTGAGAATGTCATGGGTGCATGGAAGTGATGTTTCTTGTTAACCCTTGCTGCCGTGGCAGACGTCGGCTGCCAGACAGTCTATGGGGCCTGTCTATTCAGCAAAACGAAAAAAGGAGCATTGAAGAGGATTGACGAGTTGCTGTCAAGCTTCAGCAAGGCAATTTCATGCCATGTTCTTGCTATTTCAGGACTCTTGAAAAAGATCTCGTGAGCAGATCACCTTAAGTGAGCATGACTTTCAGCAAAGTGAAAGGCGACCAGAGGCAATGCTAAACATTTCCCTAGCTTAAAAGGTTCCAGTGATGATGTTGCCGGGTTTACTGCTGCAGGTCGGGGGTGCGGGGGGGAGGGGGGTGGGTTGAGGGCAGAGTCACATCAGTGGATCAGCCGACATGTGCCCTAGGGTTTAAATTGTACCTTTGCACACTGTGTGTCCACAGTCCTGCCTACCAATACAAAGCAGTGAGCTGTGCGGAGCCCTTTCAAACAGTTGGAAAAGTGTACTTTGTTTAAATAAATAAAACCAAAAGTAATTACCAACGTCCGTTTTTACCTGTGCAGGGAAGACTGCAGAGACACAGAACGGTGTTGGTGCCTTCAGAGAAAACCACGGACCCTGCCTCTGAGTCACAAGTGAAGAGCCTTCAGTCTGCCCAGCTGTTACACAGCTGATATAGGTGTGGTCTGAAGTGTGCATGTTGGACCGGCCGTCGCAGGATAGCCAGCCAATCTGACATGCGCATTTTAGGCACATCATTACTGCTGCCAAACAGCAGCAGGAATGGCCCTGCCAAGTCACGTGAGACAAAGTGCACTTCAAATTGTCATGTCCATTGACCATTTTATTACATTTACGTTTACTGTTGCGCTCGCAGCAGGCAGGTTCACGCTCCTTCGGCCTAAAAGAGGAACTGCCTCTGGTATTTTTGGACATTCCCTTACAGTGTAGAAGAAGGTTCCCATCCCATATTCACCCTCCATCGCAAGCAGTGTGGATCTAAACTGCATTGCATTTTGCTTAATAGTGTGGGACTGTAATACACTATGTGTAGGTAGCGGCAGTAGATCAGTCTCATAGCGACTGCTACCACTGTATGGGCCCTCTTTGCTTCCACCCAGTCTTCATCATCCTTGGGTTTCCAGATCCTGGCCTTACATGTCCCTCAGTGCTGCCATGGAGTCTGGGATGTTGTTCACTAATGTACAATTTATCTCTGAAATCCCCGAGTTCAGTTAGTGTAATGTATCCTTAACTGGGTAACGTTCCAGGAGGGCCTGTAACATTCCTGGATGGGTCTCTAGTGTGTTTCGCAGTTCTGTATAGTGATAACATTTTTTGTGTTAATTTCATATATCTCTTTGAGATATTGGAATGTGCATATTGTGCCTCCCGCCCCCAGATATCACCCAGTTTCAAAATGCTGATGCCCAGCCTGAAGCCCTTCTCATTGATACATGTGTTCTAGCCAATTACTTGTCTACACTCTGTTTCTTTAGTCGAAACGCTGTGCTAGTTAATCCAGTTTAGAACCTGATGCCAACTAACCCTGGGCAAAGCACTACGCTATGCTCACGTAGTTTGCGAAGTTTGCGCTACTTCGCACTACGCGAATTGCACGTAGCACAGTGCAAACACGTAGCGTAGTGCAGCCGTCATTTTTTGCTTGCTCACGGGCCTCAACGTCAAGTTGGCGACCGCGAACAAGCAAAATGACATCCCGGCGAGACTTTTTCCTCGTTCGCGATCAGAAACATCAAGTTGTAGATTGCGAGCGTGGAAAATAAACCTCCCGGCGAGATTCTCAACGCGGGCGGTCAGGTTTCTCATTGCAAGTGGTCGTTGATGCTTGCGACCGCTCGCGATGAGAAACTACCAGTACGCGTTGAGAAAGCTGCCGCTCGAGTAGAAATCTACTCGAGCGGCAGAAAACGACCGCTTGCACTGTGCCAGATGCAGTTTGCACTGATTGCACAGTGCCGACAAGCATCTGGCACTGCGCAATCAGTGCGAACAGCATTTTGCGCATTGCACTACGCAGCTCGCGTAGTGCAAAGTGCACTTCGAGTAGCTACGCGTATTGCTACTTTCACAAACTACGCCCAGGCTTAAATTGTCAACACAATAGTGACATTAGGGACTCCGGAGGAAGCACATTTTATTTATATAAGCCATACAGGAAGTTAAGTTTGCTGTATTTTTCAAGGGCCCGGAGTTGCATCTCTATTGCCAGATCTGTGCAATCAGCAAATAGCCAATAATTGATCAGTGCTACGTGGCTGGCCTGATATTGAAGTTTCATGTCGGCGATCTCTAGTCCTCTGTTGTACGGTCGCAGTACCATTTTGAGCAGGGCTCCTCTGCCTGCCACATTCAGTGAGAGGCCCTCCCACATATCCATATCCCATCGTACCCATGATAGTAGGGGTGCCACGTTTAATCCCAAGTCCCCACTGCTGGCTTGTTATTCACTTACCTAGGAAGTGTTGGTTGGCCCATCATACATACATATGTCACTGTGTGTCCCAGTCAGTGGGAAATATGTAGATTTGGACCAGTTTACTGTTAAGTCTGAGGTTCATCATATATGATGCATTTGCTTCAGACAACACAGGGAGGTCTCCGGGTGGCTGGCATAGATCAAGACATTGTAGGCGTATAATGATGTGCGGTGTTGGGTGCCTCTGGGCCATCGTCATCTGCTGAGTTTGACATCTCGACCAATCCATTCTGCCAGCTGCTCCTAGGTGAAATCGAAGAGGAGGGGCGACAGGGAGCAACCACTTTTATCAAGGTGTGCATCTGTCCGAGCTACTACACTGGTATTAGCAGATTCTCTGCACATTCGACCCGGCTGACATTTTAGGCCCTCGTTGTATTTGTACATCTAGAGGAAACCAGAGTCCCCTTACCCACTCCAGCATAAACCTAACCATAAATGGTACCATTGGGTAAAAGGTACCGAGTTCAGTTAGCAGCCAGCTCTTGGGTATTCAGGGGTTAGCCATGAAGGTCCATGTCTGTCATGGAGCCTCTATCGGCGGTGCTGGTCCCTTTGTCGGAGCTGGCTTGCTGGTCTATCAGTCCCTCCTCTGCATTTCTCTTGGACCAAAGCTATCGTAGAGATCCCCCCTTTTCCAGCCCTCTCTGCAGGATGTGGGTTCCTCCTGTGTTTCCCTCGGTCCTTGGGAGGCGACCCCCGCTGTCCTGGACTTTTGAGAGCGACCCCTCTGTCCCAGACTTCATATTTCTAGCCAGTCCCATACCACTTTAGGGGAGGGTGGTTTCAAAAAAGTGTGTCCTATCCTCATGTATGACTTTTTAATTTTGCAGGGAACATTCGCTTGTAGGTCAGTTGCATCGCTTTTAGATTCCATTTGACTTGAAGATAGGCCGCCTGCTCTGCGGTATCTGTAGGTTATAGTCAGGATAGATACTGATTTGTTGAGTCCAGAAACAGGTGTGCATGAAGTTGAACCTAGAGTTGATACTATCTCAGTCCACGTAATTTGGGAGCGGGTTGTCCTTGATCTCTAGGGTCCTCCGGGATGGGTGCACCATCAACGACTTGTGGGCCCTTTCAATGACAAAGCATGAGGACAAGGCCTCTGCGGACATCCTTGATCTCAGCCATATGGCTAGAAAGGCCTCTGGGTTTGATCCCTCCGCCCTCTCAGGGCCATGACAAATCAGAGGTTGTTTCTACTGGTTCTGCCCTTCCGCGTCCTGCAACCTGTTTTATAAGTAGCCTGATTTTCTCTTTAGGCACATTACATCGTTGCAAAATGTCTGTAAGGTGTCTTCCACATTACATTTTCGTTATTCCATATCCACCTCTCTCTCTGCAGTTGCACTCAGGTCTTGACTACACTCCCCTCCGCCCCCAATATATAGTTCCGTATTGGTGCGCCTATTACATATGGCCTTTGGGATCTGTAGTTTTCCTAGGTGCCTCTGCACATTCTTGTATTTTTGCTGTGGTCTTCGTGTATTTTTCGATTTCAGTTTTCTGGGCTGTCACTGCGGTTTTCCCATCCTATCCAGGTGGGGCAGGTGCAGCGCCTTTTGTTGAGTTTGTTAGCCTCCTATTGTACACTTTTGTCTCCCCTCACCAGCGAAGAGGAAAGGCTGAGGGGGACCCCAAGGGAGAGCCCACAAGGCCACCGATTTCCACTTCTCGTGTTCGACAGGGTATGCCACACAATGCCGGTGCAGACGAGAGATCCAGCAGCATCCCAACTCATCTGTCCTGCTTCTCCCGTACCGAAGGGGGTGGGCTCCAGGACAAGGTCCACTGACCCACCACCATCCTCTGCTGGCCCTCGGCCCCTCCAAGTCGCCCGTTCAGATGAGGCCAGCCCCCGCCCCCCTTGTAAACCAACGAGCCCCCTTATGCCGTGCACTTTGATTTGCATCCCTGCACCCTGGGGCACGGCTCCCTGCTCGAATGCAGCACAGAGGGTTCGCTCAGGATGACGCCTGGCAGCCGGAAGCAGTCATTCTCAAGGCAATGCCTCTGAGTGCCACCCTACTGGTACAGACCCTTTTCACTTGTGCGTTCAGCTGCTCCCCTCACCACTTGGGCTTCTGGTTCCATGTCTTCTCGCCTCAGCCACCCAGCAGGGGTTCCTTCAAAGTCGACTTTTTAGGGTTGGCTGATAAATAAGGCAGCATTTTAGACTGATGCACAACAGCAGACTTAGTAAGTAAAACTACATTAGGGTACAGTTTAAAGAGACCTTTTGAAGGGGCCTCTCAGCATTATCTGGGATGCTGACAACATTATTACCACCATCCAGGTTGATTGAATAAAAAAATAATTAAAGTTTTGCTGAGCCTTTAATGATTGCTTTTGTGATGGATGGATGGATAATAGTATAAAAGTTCAGAGTAAAATGACCTATATTCTGAAAGCATTAATGCATGCTCTGAATAAAATAAAGAAGGGAAGCCTACCTTTTCCAGTACTTTTGACTCGATCAAATGGTGTGGGCTGTGTTTAGAAAATGTCTACTTGATAAATCTGGGCCAGTATTATTGAATATGCTGTAAAAGAGTCTTGAATCAAATGCATTTGCACCGTGGGAGCTAGTAGAGTAGCTACATCAGGCCCCGAGAAATAAAATTATACTGACTCGGCAACAATTTAGAAGCCAGTAATGTAGACCTTGAAGGTATGCGAGGTCTTTTTTTTTTTGTGACACCCAGATATAAGGCATTGCCAAAATCTATTAGGCAGGAAATAAATTAAAGAAGGACATGAAAGGCCAAATAGGATGTACTAGCTTGAGATGGTGTAACAAGATTTAGTGACTGATGACATTTGGACTTCCAGACTTAATTCAGTGAGTTTCCTCAAGTTGCTCACAATCTTGGTTGGCTGTAGACACTGAAATGATTTTGGGAGGGGCACTCCTAAGTTACTTCACTTTTTCTGAACTGTCTAAAAAGATACTCAAAGCGTGCTACTGAGGTTCGCGCAATGTCCCAATTGCGCCTGAAACATGAAAAACAACCAAGCGGAACCGCTTGCCCTCTGTGCACTGTTGCTAGTCCCTGTTGGGAATTGTAAACCAAACTAATCAAAATAGCTTCATAACAATCCACAAAGTGTTCAACATTTAGTTTTGATCAAAGTTCTTTTACTGAAAGTTTATAGTCCATCAGAATATTATTATAATTCATAATATCCAATGTGCATGTACGATACATTCCTTTGATAATCCAATACTTTTTTCAAGAAATACTCAGATGCCCAATGCATTTCGGGCCCCACAGCCCTTCGTCAGGGGCTGTATCTGAAAAACATTAAATAATACATTCACTACACTAATCAAATCTCCAATGACATGGGTTACAGTCTAAAGCATCCTCATCACATGTACAACATAATGTCATCCATTGGTTATATATAAACGAAAGTTCTATAACATATGACTTATTTTTGTAATAAGAAGAAAGGAAAATAAAGTAGTGACATAAAGTGAATCCGCTAAAAAAATTACTCACTTGTGTGTGAAAACCCGTAATACTCAAGGAATGTGAGCACGTTTTTTCAATTGTACATCATTGTTACAGTGAAGTGAGACCGTTTTCCTCTTTGAACAATCAGGCACCAGTTTAGTACGGGATAACTTTGAAAAGCCAGGATCATCTCTCCTTGAGTATTACGAGTTTTCACACACAAGTGAGTAATTTTTTTAGCGGATTCACTTTGTCACTACTTTATTTTCCTTTCTTCTTATTACAAAAATAAGTCATATGTTATAGAACTTTCGTTTATATATAACCAATGGATGACATTATGTTGTACATGTGATGAGGATGCTTTAGACTGTAACCCATGTCATTGGAGATTTGATTAGTGTAGTGAATGTATTATTTAATGTTTTTCAGATACAGCCCCTGACGAAGGGCCGTGGGGCCCGAAATGCATTGGGCATCTGAGTATTTCTTGAAAAAAGTATTGGATTATCAAAGGAATGTATCGTACATGCACATTGGATATTATGAATTATAATAATGTTCTGATGGACTATAAACTTTCAGTAAAAGAACTTTGATCAAAACTAAATGTTGAACACTTTGTGGATTGTTATGAAGCTATTTTGATTAGTTTGGTTTACAATTCCCAACAGGGACTATCAACAGTGCACAGAGGGCAAGCGGTTCCGCTTGGTTGTTTGGCTGTAGACACTGCCATAAGCAAGAAGGCAAAATGGAAGGATGCCAACACAAGAGCATGAATGGAGACTCAAGGCATTCTGACTTGGAGTTCAGTCATAATGGGCTGTCTGACATCCACCAGTGAATAGGTGTCAGCACTTAATCATTTTTTACAGTGGAGGCATTCAACAAATCCTGTATCTCAAGACCAACTTATGTCATCAGCTGATATGAAAAACCTAATGCAGAAGCAATGTAAAAGAATGGCAAGCCCAAGTTATAAGTCATATAAAGAAAGCTGGGACTTGGGGGTCTTCAGACCACTAGCCAGGCTGGTTCTCTAGGACAAGGCTGCAGACCAGAAAGGCACAGCCACAAAAGAAGCTACTTAGTGTAATACCGATCCAAAAATCCCAATCACAGCCAGTGTAGCAAATCTGCCTGTTTCTGTACTCTTCGTTTGCTACCATTAGGACTCGTTGCATTTTTTCACTGCTAAACAGTAGCAGAGTGCCAGTGATTTGCCTCTTTAACATGTGCTGTACATTGGAACTCTCTATTTGGCCTATTTAACTTATCTAAAAATCCACTGTAAATAATGCCTAGAGTGCACCTATGGCTTGAAAACTTAAATGTCATATCTGAGCTGCGGTGTGTGTGTATAAATGTATTGTTGTGTTAGTTAGATCCTAAGGTGGCTCATGTTCTTAGAACATGAGCCAGAGCTAAGGTGGGAATTCTATTGGAGTCACTTGGGAAGAGAGCATTGCCCTGGCTGGATGAGAACTGAAATAAAAGAAGCTATTAACTTTCCTGGTTTTGTATTCTTTGAAATGAGCTTTCATAATTGACACCACTCGAATATGTGACAAAAATTAATTCTGCCAGGCCTACACCTGTGAACTGGCTAGGCTGCAGTTTAAATGCAGTGGTACATGGCAGGGAAAGCTGCATTTGCCATGTAGGAAAAGCTTATTTTATATATTCAGAAGTCGGCACTAGTGTGCTGTGTAAGCCCACAGGGGTACACTACATAATGGGGTATGTGTGCCCTCAAAGTGAAATGAAAGCCAAAAGTGTTTACTCTGTGCAGGTCTGGCTAGCCTTTTCCCTAGTAGGCCTAGTTGCGATTCAAATCTTTATTTTCCACCTTTGCTTAGGAAAGGGTTGGAAATATGATTCAAGGTTATTTACTGCTTAGCTCTTAAAATTGGAATTAATGATGACATTATGGGCCCGATGTAGGTCGGTCGGTAACGGCCGAAAATCGGTATTTTCGGCCGTTACCGACCGGTATACATGGATTGGCATGTAAGGGCACAATTTTACAGAATAGGTAACTTTACCGATTCGGTAAAGTTACCGAATCTGTAAAATACCGAATCGGTAACTTTACCGATTCGGTAAAGTTACCGATTCTGTAATATACCGAATCGGTATTTATACCGATTCGGTATATCTCTGATGTAGGTGGGACTCTACAGAGTCCCAGGAGACCTACCGATTCGGTATTTTACCATCAAATCCAATTTGATGGTAAAATACCGATTCCGGTGTGCATGCACATGTGTGCATGCACACCTATGCCATGTGACAGGCAGACCTGCCCATAGGGCATGTATGCCTGCCACATGGCACCCAAGCCTGTTTTGGGGGTGCCAGAGGGTGTCAAAGTGACACCCCCTGCACCCTTGTGATAATCGGTATTTACCGATTCGGTAAATACCGATTCGGTAATGCCCATTCATTCCTATGGGCTTCAAAGCCCATAGGAATTAATGGGCATTACCGATTCGGTATTTACCGAATCGGTAAATACCGATTGTTCCCGATTCGGTATTCCAGCACATCTGGAATACCTACATGTCCTCAGCTTAGATTTACCGATTTTTAATTACCGAATCGGTAAAATTCGGTAATTAAAAATCGGTAAATCTTACTTACCTACATCTGGCCCTATATTTTTGAAAACTTAAGCAGAAAAGTAACTTTGTAAAACCGTTTTTAGTTGCCTAAACCAGTACTGGCTGAAAACCAGTTCTGTGACTCACCACATCTCAAGAACTGGAATGCATATCATTGACTTGGAGAGTTAATGACGGTCACTCAGAGGACAATGACTTGCCTGTTGGCCCATGAAAGGCAAATAGGTGTTGTGAAAGAGTGGATTATTAGTTGTACACCTCACCAAGTAATAATGTCTCTATTCTTTATCAGAATCAGTTTAGTTACTTTTAAATCCTAGCCCAGTCCTGGGTAGCTTTGGCACAGAGAAACCAGGCCTAAACTCAGTGCAGAAAAGTGTACAGCATTTACCAGAACATTCAATAAGTAGACAACCCAACACAATAAAAATCCCACTCTAATTTATAAAAGTAAACAAATGTGGTAAAAAATAAGTAGACAAAAAATGTCTATCTTCAAATAAAGATCAACATGACAAAAATCCAATGAAGGGAACCAGAGTTAAGATTTTTCAAAGGTGTTCATAAATCATTATTTTTGACTCAAAACATTCCAGAAAATACTGTTGTTCACACTTCTTGGTAGTCTGTGTGCCTCGAACGTTTGGGTTTGTGCCAAAGTCAAAGTTTCAGGCCAACCGTGATAGACTGTTTGTCTGATGCAGGGGCCAAGTTAGCTCTGATCAAACTTGCATCTTTACACTTGCAAAGTTTTTGGGTTCTTTTTTCTCATTGTTGGCGTCGTCAGCAGGGTCCTCTGATGTTTGGATCCGGCATTGGGCTTTCATCACTTCCTGTGTGATTGCCTCTAAACAATCCCGCAGTGCATTTCTCGGTCCAAATCCAAGATGTCCGACCTTTTCCGTTGTTAGAGCTGTGGACACACCCTTGAAGTGATTCCAATATAATAATACGCTGCTCCTTCTGAAAAAACGATTCTGCAACAGGCTTTCCCCTTTGCAAGAGATGCCTGACTGTCTACCTAGAGAAACTAGTGGGCAGGCTGAAGAGTGACTTGCATTTGCCTGTGACAGGCGGCTGGCACTGTGAAGCTGTCATCTGCAGCCACAACCCTTCCTGTCAAGAGGAGGTCACACCTCCTCCCTCCAACAGTCATTTTGTTCCTCATTCCTTAGAGCAATGTGCACCTCCTGGCAGGAGGGCAGCAGGTTTTCTCAGATGGCAACTGCTGAAGTTAAGTAGAAATGGTTGCTAGAACTTAAACCAGGAAATTGGTGACTTTCTAAAATCACCTTTATACTAAAAGCTACTTTAAATCTAACTTTTGAAATATTTAGAATTTAATGTAACAATTAATTTGTTACCTGGAAGTACTATTTTTGTGGTTCCAAATGGAAATTATCACTTAATGGTCGTGCCAGTGTAACCCATGTTAGCCAATGGAACTACCATTACCCCCAGGTCCCTTATGTCCTCATCCCATTCATTACAAAATGGAGATATCCATCTCCAGACAGAAAAAAAGACAAGAGGAATGCTGAGACCCTTATACTGCCCCTCCCACCAGGAGTACGTAAGCAGTACTTACCCAGCAGCCCGCCTTTTCTTTTTTTCTGTCTATCGACAGAATGGACTTGGATGTGCTTGTGCTGCTCCTGCTGGGCTGGAGTGGCGGTGCTTCTCTTCACCCCCCACCTGGCTGTGCGGGCGCGGGGTTTCCTGGACTGTGTCTCGGCCTGCCGGTCTTGCTGTGAGTCAGTCTCTGTTCCTGCCGGAATCCTGCTTGGCCGCCCGGCCCTTTGCGGCTGGGACGTGTACTCCAGTTTCCATCCGGTTCGCGGGCGCGTCTTCCCGAGCCTGGCTGGGTGGGACGTTCCTCGCTTATGATGTTCCTTCCTGGATTCATGCTGGCAGTTGTGAGAGGGGGGAGGCCTTGGCGCTGGTGGTGGCCCCCGACCCAGATGAGTCCCGCTTGGCGGCTTTATTCTTCTTTCTACCCTTGACACTGGGTTCTGATGTCCGTCGGTGCTACCGTCTGCTCCTCTGCCTCCGATGTTGATTCTGTGTTTGGGGCATGTCTTCCTCTTCTCTCTACTTAGATGATGGCGGGCTGGCCTTCTGGACGAAGCGGGGTGCTGAGTGATGAGCAACGGGCCTTCAGGAGATGCCGAGGATTGAACCCGGGACCTCGTACATGCACAGCATGCGCTCTACCACTGCTATAATATATGCAATGCTGCCGTTGCCCTGCGGATGGCTGTTTCTGGTTACTGGCACGGGATTGCTGGTTTCCCTTCGTCTTTCTTTGCACAGTTGGTTGTGTGCCTGGATGTGCGGAGTGCGGTTTCTTTGCTGTTATGTGCTGCCGCTGCCTGTGCCTATTGGCTGTTCACCGGTTTGGTTCCTGTGTTCAGTAGCCCTGCGGGTGCCGCGCATTTTGCTGCTGGCTGCTCCTTCTGGTAATCCTGGGGCGCCCGCTCCTGATGGCAGCAGATGGGGTTGGGGGTCCAGCGTTCTGGTTCTGGGATCGAGTTCTGTGCTGTTGGAGGTGGGGGTTCTTTCCTGGCCTCCCTGCGGTTTTTTTCTCTGCAATTACTAGTGCTGTCTGCGGTCGCTGGTTCTGGTCCCAGTGGGGGGAGCTGGGCCCTTCTCCATGATTTCTCTCCTCCTGTGGGAGGCTGCCTCTCGGGTGGCGCTCGATCCTCATTTTTGCCTTGCCGGTCTCTGCTTGCCTGCCGTCTTTTTTGGGCTCTTCTGGCGCCGGACCCCTTTTTCTGTTGCTGGGGTCTTGCCTTGGTGTTGCGGGCCTCACTGCTGTGGCTCTGTTTTCCATTGCGGGGTCTGGCTAACGCCCCCCCCCCTCCTTCCACCCTGCGCGTGCTGTGCACTGGCTGTTCCTGCCTGGTGGTGCCCCGTCTCTGGGTGGTTGTGCCTTACTGGTTCAGGGCTGGTGTGGGCGATGCCGTGAGGGGGCGTCGGTTGGGTTCCTCGTGGTCCCCCGAGTCCGTCTTGCTTGTTTCCCAGCCTGGTTCTCTTTTTCGGTGCTGGGTGCCTGGTGGTGTGTTTTGTCCAGCGCTTGTTCCTGGCTACCTGTCTCCCCTTTGCTGTGTGAGGCGTCCTGGTGCCGGCTCTGCCACGCCTACCTCTGTGGCTGTTTTTTCTTGTTTTGCCAGCCCTGGTAGGTGTTTCGGGGTGTTCGGCTGTCATCCTGGGTGGTGCTGTGTTTCTGCCTCCCTTTGGCGTGGTGGCCGCAGCTCTGGTGTCTTTCTGGGGTTCCCTGCTCTTGCCGGTGGCTGGCTTCCCTGGGTGTTGCGGTTGGGCCCGTGGTCCTCCTGGGCCTGCGTGGCCGCCGTGCTCCTTGCCCTTGTTCTGGTGTGGGCGGTTGTTCTTCGGCTGGCCCCTTGATGGTGCTTGCCCTCTCCAGGGCTTTTTGTCCTGCCGCTTCTCGGTGTGTTCTTGGTGCAGGTTCTGTGGTCTGGACTCGGGTTGCTGGATCCGCGGTGTGATGCGGTGTACGCTTCCTCCTGGTTCCCGGCGTATGCGCCTGTTGCTGCATCCTTTTCAAGCGGCCAGGTTTGTCCCAGGCCTTCTTTGTGCGGGGGTATGCTTTGGGGGGCTGGCTGGCAGGTGATGTCTCTGTCTGCCTGCCTTTTATTCCTGGGTGCTGCTCTCCTGGTTGCTCCTGGCTCTGGCGCTCCCTTTGCTCTGTTGCTGCCTTCTGGGTTTCCTTGGCTTTGTCCTCGTGTTCCATGCTTTTGCTGCACCCCTGCTCTGTTGCCTGTGTCTTTGGCTTCCTTTGGGGGGTCCGTGCCGCCCCTCCTGGTTTGGCTGTTGGTGTTGCTCTGTCTGGTTTGAGCTCCTGCTCCTCTTTTCCTTTGCACACCCCTCCCACGGGTGTGTTCCCCGTGGTGGTTCGCCTGTTTGGTCCCTGGGGGTTCGTGCCTCTGCTCTTTGGGCCTGGCTGTCTTTCACTGTGGCCCTGTCCTGGGCTCTGGCCCCTGTTTTCCTCTCTTCCGTGCTACGGTTTGGGTTCTATCTTGGCTCCCGGGCCGGTTGCTCCCTGGGGGGGGTCCTGGTCTTGTCTGGTCACCTTCCTTGGTGCCTGGCTGGGGTCCTCTGGGGCTTTCTGGCTCCTGTGAGTTTCTGGCGCCTGTTGGTGGCTTTCTTCAGCCCCGCGTCCTTGCCTGTGTTCACTCTGTCTGGCATGTCGGGTCGCTTCGCTGGTGTCGGGCCCTGTCCTGGTGTGTCCTTCTGGGCCTGCTTCTGCTCTCGGTTCTCTTCCCAAGCTTGCTTTTCCTGTGGTTGGGTGTCCGTTTCTCTCCCTGGTCCGGGTGTCTCTGTTCTGGGCTGTTTGGGTGGCCCAGTGCTCCTCTTTCTGTTGCCTTGTCTGGGCCTGTGTGGGGGTCCTGGTGTTCGGTGCTTCTGTGTTGGCATTTCCGGGGTTGCCTCCTGTTGCTCCTGGCCTGGCGGCTTCCTGCTGGTATTGCGTGGCCTCTGGCGGTGCCTCTTTGGTTTGCTGGCTGTGCGGTCTCTTCTCTGCCGGCTGTGGGGTGTGTTTGCCGGGAGTTCCCGGTTGTTTCCTGGTGCTGGTGTCCTCGCTCGCTCCTGTCTCCCTTTGCTTCTGTGGGCTCTGCTCCATGTGTGGGTCTTTGCCCCCCCATCTCTTGTTGGAATGCGGTTCTGTGGTCTGTGGGGTGTTACATTCTGTTATAGTTTTATTTATTATTTAGTCTTGTAAGCCTGTCTCTTTAACTGCATGCGACATGTTAAGTTTCTGCATGCATTCCATGTTCTGAACAGAGCTTTGCTCATGTAGCATTCTGTATTACTTGTCAGTTTAACCTTTATGTAGCTGTACAAGGAACCTATGCTGTGCTGATGAATAAACCTTTTGATATCAAGCTTTTACTTGATTATTACAGGTGTCCTCCCTCTTGGCGGCGGGTTGTCTGGGGTCTGCTGCTGGTTGACCTCTGGCTTCTCTGCTTCCTCCGTTTTCCGCTCAACGGTTTTCTCTATTTGTTTCTGCTGTCCTTCAGGGTGCTCCTGCAGTGGTTTGCTGGGGGTCTCTTGTCCTTGCTTCGGCCTTTGGGCTGCCTGGGCTCCTTCCGTGGGGGCTGGTTCCTGCAAGGTCAGGTTACTTGGCTCCGGTCCTGGCTTCCTGGTTCCTTTTGCGTTTGTTGTCCTGTTTCTTGGTCTGTTTTCTTGGCTCCTCTCCGGAGTTGGCTGGTGTCGGGCCTGGTGAGTTTATGGCCTGTGGACTGTGCATTTTCCGCTGCTCCTGGCCTTGCTGCATGTTTGGCCGGCGTGTTCGGTGCCTCTGCAGTTCTCCGCTGGGCTGGCGCGTGTTTTTTTTCAGCCCTCTGGGGTTCGGTGGTTTCTTGCCTGGTTGTTCCTGGTTTGGGGGCTGCCGGGGGGTTCCTGTTGCCCTGGGCTTGTGCCCTGTTTTGTTTTCCCTCCCTCTTGGGGTTGTGGCCGGTGGCCCTGTCCCCTCCCTTGCTGAGCCTGTTCGGTTCCAGCTTGTTGGTTGCCTGGTGTTTGTTGACCTCTCTGTTGTTTGGTCCGCTGCTGGTTCTTTCTGGGGGCTTCTCTGGCCTGTGTTCTTTTGGTTTGGCGTCCTCTGCCCCTGCTGGTCTGGGTGTGGGGGCTGTCCTGGTTCGGCTGTCAGCTCACTTCCCTGTGTTTTTTTTTGCTTCCTGGGGTTCTGGTTTCCATTGCCGGGTCCTGTGTGCCTTCCTGCTGGTTCTGGCTGGGCTGCCGTGTCGGGTGAGTACCTTGACTGTGTCCTTTTGGTCTTTTTCCCTGGTTGCCCTGTCTGCAGTTTGTCTGGTTTTTGGGCCTCCTTGTTGTGGCTCTGGCCTTCTGTCTTTTCTTGGTTGTCTCCGGTCCGTATTTGATCCCTGCTGTCCTATTCTGGGTTGTGGTCCGGTTGCTTACTGCGGTCCCCCCTTCCCTCCTTCTCGTGCTCCTTTGGGTTGCTGCGTTTGTTGTGGTTTCCTGAGTGCGTTTGTGGGCTCAGAAGGCCGGTTTTCTGCTTTGGTATACTCCATTTTGTAATGAATGGGACGAGGACATAAGGGACCTGGGGTAATGCTCTATTACTTACCAATAATCTTCATTACTCCAGGTCCTGTTGTCCTCGTCCCATTCATACGCGTCACCCTCCCGCCCGGGTGGCCGGCCTTCCTGTTTGGGCTTGGTTGTACAGGCAGGATGCTGGGTAAGTACTGCTTATGTACTCCCGGTGGGAGGGGCAGTATTAGGGTCCCAGTATTCCTCTTGTCTTTTTTTCTGTCGGGAGATGGATATCTCCATTTTGTAATGAATGGGTCGAGGACAACGGGACCCAGAGTAATGAAGATTACCGGTAAGTAATAGAGCATTCTTGCTACAGTGAAAACAACAGTGGTGAGTTTCAACTGTCAGATCATGTAAAGCATACAAGAAACTGTCCTCCCTTTTAACATTTTGCATCCTACCATATGGGCTTTTAAGGCCTACCTTCGTGCGGCTTATAAATATACAAAAAAGGAAGGTTTGGACTTAGCAAAAGGGCTATTTTGCCATGTTGAGTTGGCAGTTTAAAGGCTGTCTGACTATGCTTAAGTGACAGACCTAGAGTCTCGTTTTAACTGCAGTGGTGGCACACTCCATTCTGTAGTCCACTAATGACAGGAAACTTACAATTCCTGGGTTTCTTATACTAGGGGCTTAGAAGTAAATTTAATATACCAATCATTTTTTATCCAATTTCACATACATTTGGGGGCTCAGAGGGCAAGCAATGCTGCCTAGTTGGCAGGGTTGAGTGCACTCCAGTGAAAAACCAGCCACAATAATTCAAATAATTGGGGGGAGGGGAAAAGTGGTCATACGAAAAGAGACATTTCCTTACAGTTAATAACTGCGATTAGCTATCTGAGAGTGAACAGGAACAGTTGGCTGAACAAATGGCAGCATAGCACTACCTTTTTTGACTTGGAAAGCCAAGGCGGACATCTCTTATTCTTTTCCAGGGCCCTCAAAGACCCTGCTAGACAGTCGAGGTCTAGTCACAGTAAGAGGGTAAGCCAGTTCTGATCCTTTCAGGCAGGGGACTGGCCACAAACCTGAAGACAGGCTTGCCTGGTGGCAGCTGTGTCCTGCCATACTGTATCTGGGGATCCTGGATAATTTTACAATAAGGTAAAGAGAAGTACTGCAAAAGGTGGTGGGGGGCCAGTGTGAGAAAATAGTTGGAATTCGGTGGTAGATCTTCTCCAATCCACTAGCTAGTGAGCAAGAGAATACTTCACCTCAATCACTACATCTTCAGAACTTTCTTAGACCTGAGAAGACTCCATCTGAAGAAGGCCCTTGCTAGAAGAAGAATCCTGACTTCTGCTGAAAGAATGAACTTGCATAAGGAAACAAGGAGTCAAAGACTCCAGAATTCTGCTAGAACTGCTGTCCAAGGGTAACGTGGTTGGCCTCCATTTTATCTGCTTCAGGGACATAAATAGAACTAGGACTCTTGACTCAAAGAGGGCCCAGCTGACTAAGGACTATTATACCTTGCAGGGGACCTGGCTAGAGACAGCTCTAGTGCCCAGAAGCTTGTCTTAAGGACCAGGACTGGCCAGATAAAGCTGTTCCAGTATTTGGAGATGAAGTCTGAAGGTACTGACTGGGACAACCCTCTTGGTGTATCCAACCTTTACTCCATTCCTGTCATAGGGCTCCATTTGCAGTGAACAGTTTTTTCCCCATACGTTTTCTAGGTGTTTTTTGATATAAACCTTTAGAAATGTATATTTCTGGTTACTCTCAATCTGTTTTGATGATTTGCTGTCTTTTTTACTCATTGCATTTGTCTATATTTTTAAGTTGATTTTATCATTTTGTGTTGTGCTCTTTACTTTGAAATTGTTGGTACTGTTTGAACCTAGCACACGTCTCCAGATATTTCCCACTGTTTGTGCCATAGCTGAAGGGATTGAGTAGAGATTCTCTCACAACTGGGTTTGATCTAACTAGAGTAAATTTGTTGAGTTGGCAGAGTAACACCCTTGCCAATGAATAACCCTATTTCTGACAGCCAGTATTTAGAGTATAAGTAAATGGAGGTGAATGCTGCTGGAGGATCTATTGAGAGCAGAGCATTGCTGCCACTTCTATTCGCATTCATCCCGAGGTGATCCAGGACTGTGAGAACATCATTGTCAGTGCTTATTGTTGAAAAAATATTCAGTGTATAGGATTTGGAATGAGTGTTCAAAATGTTTTCTTAAAAAAGAACTGTAATCACAGTTAATTGGGCATGTCTTCCTCAGCAATCGCCAAGTTAATGAGCTCATCGAGACAAACCGGTGCACCCTTTTTTTTTTTAATCAAAGGTTGGAAGCTTCTACAGTAGAGTCACGTGATTATAGGTATTGACATTATAGGAAACAGGTGTTAAAATGAGATCATGAGAAACTGTGAAACTCGGAGCTCTGAAAATGAAGCTCGGCTCTTCATCATCCAGTTTTTTAAATGTAATATCTTGCATGCCAGATGCAGCCCCTCTCTTGCTGAGAGGCGAGGTCTTTCAATGAATCCATCAGTGAGGCCTAGAAAAAGCGACTGCTAAACGTTACGTGGTTAGACGACCGCATAATGCAGTTTTCCCATCATGGGTCCCAGATATTCTAGTGGTCTCGTTTGCTTAGCATCCAGTCGTCATCTTGCTTCCTCTTGTGATGTGGCTTGTAACCTTTGACCCGTGTATTGTCAATTCAGTATACCTGTACACCACAAACATCTGACAATTATTTTGTTAAAATTTAAAATAAAATCACCTTCCAGCGTTCGCTATTTCCTTCTTTAAAAGACTTGTCTTTACGACGTTTGCTAGGCACATACTGTGTTTTTTTTAGTATTGTTGATATGTTTAGTGTGTAAAATCATGAAAGGCCCGTTTCTCTAATTTTTTATTGCTGTCCCCCATATTTTCTCGTAGAAGCAGAGGATGGAGATCTGGACTTTGACGCTGTGTATCACGACGTTGAGGATGGAATACCACAAAGTGTTGTAAAGTAAGCGTGCATTCATTCTTCACAAGATTTATAAAGATGCATACACAAAATGTCGCTTACGTTGTGCTAGATATCCTGTTTACCCGACACGCAGTCTTTTCTATCCTTAACCAACCTTGTACCTGACTGCAGTAAATATGTACTCTACATTCTGTGGTGTCTCAATTATTGCTTCAAGTATAATACACAAAGGGCAATCCTGATTGTTGGGTGTCTGTCTGCTTATGTTCCTTTTTGTGTGAAGTTCTTGTTGTTGACTTCCATGCGCCGCCACTTTGAACGAGCCACTGGAGTGGAGTTTAAACTCCTGGTGGCAGCTCCCAGAAAACAAAAGACAAAACTCTATAAATGAAATAAACAAAATATCACTAAAACAGGCATTAGGAATCGTAATTTATTCCGCAATGAATGAGAAGGAAGAACGTACTAGAATAGAGAGCTGAGCCGGGCATCTTCTGAGAGAGCTGAGCCGGGCATCTTCTGACATGAAGAGAAGACAAGATGGGGTAACTGTGTAAGCGCAGGTACAGCAGCATACATCGAAAGGAAGGAGAGGGCGAAGCTATGCATGTCTGAGTCAGTCTACTTCTTAGTACTCCATAGAAGAAGGAAACACTCTTTTGTAGTGTTTACCTTCTGAGTTTGTGCATATTGCTCCAGTGCCTGTGCCCACACAGGGTGGAGCAAAGGAAAGAAAAGGAGTTTGCATACAATGCAAGTTTCTGTACCCCACTAATTTGAGTGGTTCGAGCCTCATACTATCTTCAGGAGTGTTTTGCAGCTCCATTATTAAAGCTGCTCTCACGCAGAGTTAGGAACAATGGGCATCAATATTTGCTTAAATTATTACATTGCATGTTATCACTGGTCAAGAGCATGTCCATCCTTGACAGCGGTGCACAGGCAGCATCCAATGATGGAAGGTAGGATTGAAAGGTGGTGGCAAAGTGTTGCACTTATCCTGATGGGACTATGTGTCTCGCTGCGGTGGTGTGGCCTTTCTATAGCTGGTGTCCTCTGCCGATACACTGCCCCATCATCCCTCAATGGCAATGCTCAGCCTAGCTCCTATAAACATTTCCCAACTCCCCTACACGCCCCCTAACTATATTCGTACACTAAATGGAAACCTTGCTTAATTATCATTTTTGCTTCTCGCAATTCTTATTTCTTTCTCCAAACCAAGTTTAAATAAAATAAAAAATAGTTGTTCGATTTTATTAAATAGGCGTACCTGGTGGTCGTTTTTAGGACAACTCTAGGAGATACTGGAATCAGAAGATCCACAGAACCATCCTATTCCTAGTGAAACCTAACATGTGCATACCAACATTTTACTGAAAGCAGACCAGGTCTTCTCGACAATGGTTGCTTTCTATTGTACTGTTGATTGAATAGATCTGTTCCTTTGAATGTTTGGCCACCAGAACTGTACACTGGGCTGCACTACAAAGTGTTGCCTCCTTCTCCAAAAATTATATTTTATCTGTCTGGTTGGATTACAGACCCTAAAAGTCCCTCTGTATAGGGGGCCTACATTCTTTCATTTGTGTTGGTGAAGACATCCCCGCCTGGATTTGTAGGGTGGTTAATGTTGCTATAATGAGGTCAAAGGTATAGAAGTGGATATGTCCCCCATCCTGGAATAGGATAGTCCTACCACAGAGGGTGAGTATGTAGTGGTCTCATGATTCTAACTTTCCTCTCAGGATGGCTTCCTTCACCCCTTGTTCGAGAAGTAGTGGGATTTTGATGTCTTATCAGATTGTCCAACGTTCTCCTAATGTCCTATGCTTTTGTAAGTTAAGAATTAAATTATGCACGAATTAAAGCATTTGGATAAGCTTTTTTTCCTGTGCTCATTCTCAGACTTACATTTTTATAGCAAGTGTCCTTGATTGCTTTCAGTGCAGGATCTTTTAAAACAGGCTGATATATATATATAAAGTACATTAAAAACGTGCTTACAGGAAGGGGGTCTAGTAGGACACTAATAAACTATAAGGTAATAACTACAACTTGATACTCAGCAATACATTTAAGAAAATATGGCTTATCTCATTCTCTGCTGTGTCTAGGGATTACTGATAACTGTGTTGGACTGTAGGGAGATGAATTTTAAGAAGATTGACCAGCATTCACGAGGAATTTAGAAGACCATGGCATAGTAGGTGGTAAACTAGGTTAAGGGACCATCCCTTACCATTCATGGCTTGAATATAATCTGTTCTTTCTTGTACAGTGTGAAAATGCTTCCTATTTAGGGACCATATACAACTGGGATACAATTTAAAATACAGAACATGGACTCAGAAGTCAGGCACAGAAATACGTAGTATGTGTGTAATCTGCTGAATCTGATCGTGTACCACAATTAAATGAAACATTTACATTTGAATGTAAAGAAAATCATGAAAGGAGCATGCCTTTTGGTTAATAGTGTAGGGCGTTCAAGGATGGCAGTAAATTGGGTTATCAGATTCTAAAATAATTAAGGAAAGGGTTTGAGGTCATATAATTCAAGCACCACAACAGCTGACCAGAACATCTCAAATGATCTCCAACGAGGGAACACCCAGCAAGCAAGCAAATAATATTTATCACTATTTCCGTAGTGGTAACGTGGTCTTTTGTGACTGGCCAGTGCTCCTCCAGTTGGCAATCGAGAGCTAAGTTTGCTTCAGAAGCCTTATGATGTAACACCAGTCATTCAAGACGTTTGGGTGTAATAAAATCTGTTAAAGAAATGAGGGGGCAACATCGTCACCCTTGCCTCCATCTAATATTAAGCCTTCAGCCAGTGACATGTCTTTTTGTATACCTTGTTTAATATTAAAGTTGTGACAATGCTCTCTGTGAGAAGTACTAGACAATTTGGGCATATTAATGACGATTTATGGTTTGTAATGATTCCTATTGGACAGCTGAATCTAATTTGAGGCTTTGATGGGGACCGTACATAACTGCAAAGCACACTGTTATTTATAATTTCAATATCAAAATTCTAAAGCTGATGAGCTTTTAAAAATAACTCTTCAGAATAAAAGCAAAGAATAAACTTTGCTAGACTAAAAAAAGTACAGCACTTGCAAAAACACTTTTTAACAGCACGCGAAAAGCACAAAGTAATAGGGGCAAATTGAGTTTCCATTGATAAGCAAATGTCAGAAATCAGGAGTATAAGTTGAAATTTCGAAAGACAGGCAGTGTGCCGTGTGTGTGCTGTTTAGGGCATTTGTCATAGTAAACTTGAGAAGGAAGAGGTGGCAGCAAGGAGAGGCTTCCAGGATCATTGATCTGGTGCTCCTATAAACCGCCCTATCACTCAACACTGCTCGAATAACAGCCGTTGATTGCTTCTTGCACCTGGCCGAGCTTTCCTGCATCCTTCCCTCCTCCAATTTTTGTTTTGTACCACAATTCTACTTTTAGGCCCAAGACATAGAAGACGACACATTAAAGGCCTATGCCTTGATAACTATTTGCTGGTTACATGCTGCTTTATCCTCCTTCATTGCTGCTGCCATTCATTGTTGCAACTTTTGGGTTGCTTCTTCTCTTTTAATGGGCTCTGAATGCACTGCCGAGCTCAGCTCAGGAGGGCTTTTCTTGAGAAATCTAGAAAACTTGGTCATTCTACCATTATGCTGGAGAATTTGTTTACTTCAGTCCCTGAGGATATATAGATGAACTGTATGGGTGCTTCATCGTTACTATTCAAGGAATTCTAAACGTTATAACATGCTCAACAGCAATGCACACTTACTTCAAGATCTAGGTGGACGGCCTGGTCGATACCACCGTTTATGGTGTAAGAGGTGCTGCCATCTTTAACCTTTTTGGCGGTTGCCTCACACTGCACTTTAACCTTTATTTTTTTCATATAGTTATAGGTGCAGAACATTGTTTGCAATTAACAAAGAGCAGTTGTCCATAATTAACATTTTAGAGTTAACATATATACTGTTAACAATTTCTGTTCTAGAAGTATGGAATCTGTGCTGAAAACTGTTGTCCTTGATGCCACCACCACAAACGAGTATTCGGATTGAACTGACTGTTTTTTCTTTGTTTATGGTCACAGGTATATGCACTTATTTATTCTTCTTTTTGAAGACATTAGATTCCTCAATTAGCCAATATAATAGCACTTGTGTCCAAGAAATTATAATTGTGAGTTCTCAACAAATGGATGTGCAAAACCCAATGAAGTAAATCCCCAAATCAAAGCTCCAATGCGGTCCTTGAATTTTGTGATCAAGTCATGCCTACATTTAACTAAACTGCCTATTGCCACGCCCACATCTGCTGCACCTCTTCAACTTTGCCCACCTTGTTGCTACAATCTGTGGCTTGAACTACCTATTTTTGTAGATCTACTGCCTTTTCATGTAATACAACCTTTGTTTCTAACAGAAAGGGAGATGATAAACAAAAATCACGATTGCCAAAATTTCTCTTAAATAAAGAAGGAAAAGAAAAGAGGAGAAGCTGGGACTTGATTGCAAGGTAATTTATGAATTTTATGGCTTGTGTAATTTTTGATTTACTTTTGAATTTGTGAAGTTTAACTACTAAAAACGGTGTATCGTCTAGATTTTAAGTACGACGTGTGAGAATGGCACATCATATTTTTCATTACATACAAGAGAAACCACAATATTTATTCCAACCCTATTTCTTCGCCATTATATTTTTACAAAGATTTTTTTTGTTTCTGAAGGCTCTAATGACCTGGTTTCTACTTGAAGTTTACAGATTTCTTTGTTATTTAGGGTCACACATTTCTTGCATATAGGCATAGAAAGAAAATTGTCACGTTGAAATTAATCTGCTTCTGAATGGTATAAGATAGCCACAAGCCTTAGGCTTTTAGAGTGCACAAAAGGAGTAATTTATAGCTGTAACTATATCCGCCACATATGCAATCCTTCCTCCATATAAATCAAGTAAAGTAATCCAGGTTAACTTAAAGTGCAGGCTTTGCAACTGCCCACTATTGAATTCAATTAAAATGTAGCATTAAGTAACATGGCCCCGTTAAACATACGTGTTATGGTCAAAGAGTACATGTACGGAGTCTCATTAAAAGTAGTGTTCACGTATATGAGCGTGGAAAGAATTAGGAGAGAACGAGTTGATCATAAAGTACATGGGTGAGTGATTAATATCTACTATTGCTCATCCTTTGAAACCATAAAACACTGAAAATTAGAATGTCTTAACATCATTTCTTGAATTTATTCCAGTGGCGTTTCTAAAAGTGTGTTTTAAAGGTTGTGGAAAATGGGGGCGGGGAAACAGATTAAAAAAAAATCACGCTATGCGGCTGGGAAACTGTAACTATTAAAATTTCTTAAAAGTAGCCTGGAAATATCTTGTCACTTAAAAAAAATCATGCATGTATCCCGGGGCAGGCTATCGTTTCCCTTCATGCTCCGTTTCCATTCTCTGTCTTTCACTTTTAATTTCAAAACCTCACAAGTGGTGTGGAGCCAACCATGGGCTCCAAATCCCAGCCCTCTCTTCCACAAACTTTGTGATCCTGTGCTAGTCAGTGTATCTTTGTATGCCATGGTTTCCTTGTCTGACAAGATCAGAAGTGTGTAGCAGGGGTTCTGTTTGCGATTATGGCAAGTGATGTATAAATCCCACCCCATAATATGAGCCAGGGGGAGCCGGTTGTTTCCAGAAAGCAGTAGGGCCAAATGGTGTCTGCACTATTTAAAAAAATAAATGATCTTGTAATCAGTAGGTTTACAGACCAGTCACGAGATACAATTGAGTATTACAATAAAATGAATTAATGGCAACAAGGAGCACAGTTACTGTCAGAACAGAGCAAAGTGATTTGGTTATGAACTTTCAAATTCATGTTTTACACTCCGCTATATGTTTTTTGTTATCGAAATATGTCAATTTCACGGAGAGAAACCCTTAAGTCAACATAAGGTCTCAAGGTCGTAATGGAAGAAAGGTCAGCTGTGGGCCTGAAGAACATTAAGCTTCAAGACTAAGGCACACCACATGCAGAGGAACATTCCGTCCCTTCTCGATATCCCTTTTCTCCAGTCTTCAAGTCAGAAGCTCTGAAGCACATAAATAAAATCATAATAGAAGTGGATTTAACACTGTTGCAGGTGCATGTTTCCATATCCATTCTCTTTCGGGGTGTGCTACTGTGGACTGCTACCACATAAAGAGCTTATAACTTCCCATGGACAACCGTACCAAGCATTGAATGCACTTTGCCCTGTCTCCTTCTGCAGGCTCCCCTGTACAACTTGAGAGATGTTTTTGGTAATTGGTTTATACGTCAATTAAAAAGATTCTCAGTTGACGGAGGTGATTTGGCACAAGTCGTGTGTGCAGGAAGCTGCACATGGATATGCAGCCGCATCTAGACATACCCTGGTGATGCCACTCTTTTAGTCCAGTATTTTATGTCTAAAAGTGTTCAGAAAAACATGTGAAGCCTTTTAATCTTGTTTTTTTGGGGGGCCCACCAGGAGGGCGGGGGGGTGGGGGTGGAGAGAGACCGACCACAGACACAGTGTTAAGGTGTGACAAAGGCCGCTTTATTGGAAACAGGTGCATTCTAAATAACAAAACCTTGGCCTGTGCTGAACAAAACTAAACCTTGCTAAATAAGAAGTACCTAACTGACCACCCCCTCCCCTAAAGGATTTCCTGCCATTCTCAGCATAATCACAACATAACCAGAACATCCCAACTGCAACATACCTCCTTACCGACCAACACCTCCCTTGACCTCTGCAATCCCAACTCCATGTGAAACAAACCCAGGCCTCCTACCCTTACCCCCTTTCTTCTAGGAAAAGCGCCACTCGAAAGCCACCTAATGACTTTCGACCCCCTCCATAGGAACCTCCCCCCCCCCCCCCTTGGATATCTGCGCACCCCCAAAGCTAGATCAAGGGCCTCCTTCAACTGCACAATGTATAGCTCCATCCCATACCTAGACAAGTGTACCCCGTCCTCTCTGGAAAAAATACACAGCCCCGTATCTCAGATCTGGGTGCTCCATTCACCCTACCCCTTCCTTTGCACAAAAGTCCATCATTTCCCTATTGATTTTCCTCCTTGCCCTGTCAATAGCCCCTGGACGCTCCGCCCCCGGCAGACCCTCTGGGGAATGAATTCGGACCAAATCACATGACATCCCGACCACTGTTTCCTAATCTCCAACAAGTCCCGCTTCATTTGCTTCACCAGAGCCAGTCCCTTGCACAGCACCAGGTCGTTTTCCCCCAAGTGAATGATCACCACATCAGGACAAACCCCCCGCAGACCACATTATTCAACAATGGCATCAACTCGTGCCAACGCATTCCCCCTTTTCCCCTCCAATGACATCTAAACAATCTGTCATCCTGTTCCAAATTAAGGTTCCGATGTTTGTCCCATTCGGCCCTCTCTGCTCTTTTGACAAAGGAATGTCCCACAATGTAGATTTCCAACACCGCCGCAGCTGGCCCTGCCACAGCACCTGCAAAGATACACATGTAAGAGGGCGGAAAAACATCCATGTCATTATTATTATTATTATTAAAGGGGTTTGTAAAAGCGCCTGGTGACGCCTCCCGGCGTGTCCCCGCGCTGTGGAGAGAGAGTCTTAGGAGGGTGGAGACAGAAAACAAGCAACTAGAGAGTGAAGAAGTAGGTTTTCAGCAATTTTCTGAAGGAGGCCTCATTTTTGTCTTGTCTGATGTTCATGGGGAGGGTATTCCACTTTTTAGCTGCAAGAGTGCGGAAGGACCTGCCTCCCATTCTAGCTTTTTTTGGGAGCGATGTTTTAAGCAGACCTATTCCCTTGGAACGTAGGGATCTGTTGGGCTCGTAGAGTGAAGCTAGATCAGACATGTAGGAGGGGACTTTGTGATGAATAATCCTGTGGCACCAGAGGAGTGCTTTAAATAGTATCCTCTTACTGATAGGCAGCCAGTGGAGGGTAGCCAGGGAAGGTCTGGAAGGAGCTCTGCGGGGGAGTCTTAGCACTAGACGGGCAGCTGAGTTTTGCAAGACTTGTAATTTTCTGATGTTTTTTTCCGAAGTGCCCAGCAGCAGCACGTTGCCATAGTCTATTCGGGAGGTAATGAGTGCCTGAGTCATAGTACGCCTAGAGTTCAACGGAAGCAAGTCTAGGGTGCGATTAAGGGTTTTCATGACTCCAAAGCACTTACCTACTGTCTTTTTGACATGGCTGTCATAGGAGAGCTTGTTGTCTATCCAGACACCCAAGTTCTTAGCTTCCTGGCTGGGAGTAGGTAAGGGTCCCAGACAGGTAGGCCACCAGTCTTTAGTCCATTTTGTGTTGTTCCCTCCTATTATGATCACCTCAGTTTTTGTGCCATTTAATTTGAGGCAGTGTTCGGTCATCCAAGCAGCAAGCTTGCACATGCAGGATTTGAAATTGTCGGCCTCGGAGGAGGGAGCTTGAGACAGGGAGATCAGGAGTTGAGTATCGTCGGCGTAGGAGACAAGCTCTACGCCGAACGATTGGACCACCTCTGCCAATGGTGCCATGTACAGGTTGAACAGGGTAGGACTCAGGGCAGAGCCCTGAGGTACCCCCTGTTCTAATGTCATGCTGTCCGAGAGGAAAGTCCCTCTTTGGACCTGAAAACTCCTGTTGGTAAGGAAGGCTTTCAGCCATCCCAGGGCCTCTTTAGTGACCCCCGCTCTGTTTAGACACTGTAGCAAGATGGAGTGTGCTACAGTGTCAAACGCGGCGCTGAGGTCCAGCATGATCAGGGCCATGGTTTTGCCCTCGTCGGCTCCTTCCCGCAGAGTTTCAGTTGCTCTCAAGAGTGCTGTCTCTGTGGAGAAGCTCGATCTGAAGCCCGACTGCGATGTATGAAAGGCACTTTGGGCTTCAAGATGGGCCATAGGTTGGACATTGGCTACTTTCTCTGCTAGTTTAGCGAGATAGGGTAGCAGGGAAATTGGACGTAGATTCTCCAATATGTCCTGACTTATGTTGGGTTTTTTTTTGATGGGGAGCACTATGGCTTTTTTCCATTCTGCAGGTAAACAGGCCGTGGAAAAAGATATTTGGAGCATATGTCTGAAGTGGGGCTCTAATACCGAAAGGCTAGCAGCTAAAATTTTGGGTGGTGCGGGATCTCGTGGAGAGCCGGATTTGATGCTTTTGCAAATTTTTATCAGTGTTTCAGCGGGAGGAACAGAAAAAGCACATAGACAGGATTGTGTACGTATGTGGTCTTCATTCTCTGTAAAGTCAGTGCCAGGTTTTATGTTGCTAGAAAAATTAGCATATATGTTTGTGATTTTACCAGAGAAATACTTAGCAATTTTATTGCAGGTTTCCACTGAGTCATTATGGGAAGTGGAATTGGAGTCGATTATTGAAATTTATTTGTAAATTTGGAAGAGCTCCTTCGAGGAGTTTTCAGCTTCCAGGATCCGGTTATTATAGTGAGATGCCTTGGACATGCGTATCTTTTTATTATATTCTTTTTGCGCTGCTTTATATCGGGCTTTGATTTCAGGGCAGAAGTTAAGACGCCATTCTCTTTCGAGCTTTTTACAAGCAGTTTTAGCAAGCTGGAGCTCCTGACTGAACCACGGGCCGTTTTTTTAGTTCTCGTGGCGTTAGTTACAGTGCGAATAGGAGCAGTAATGTCCAGTGCTTTCATTGCGCCTCGCCTACCCCAGCAACCACACATACGTCTTGTAACAATCCGACTTCCACCGTCCCAGACGCTTGATGTCTTCCTTCCCCCAGCCGTGCCGTGCTGCGTCCGTCGCCGCCCCTATTCTAAAGGAATGCATCCCGAACGCCTTTGGGTCCTCACCCATCAACCGCAGGGCATGCCGCAGGACCCACAACACCTGCCCCGCCATCACCCTGCCGTCCCCCCTCTACCAAACACCTCCCCTCCTGACTTCCCCTGCTCGGCTGCCAAACGCCGGTCCCACGCCGCGGGACACACACTGACCAACCTCTCTGGCCCCATCACCACCCACGTCCCTACTCCACGCTTGTCCGTTTTCGAGCGTCGCCAGCGTACCACCACCTCCCGTGCCTGCACCTTCACTTCCTCCCACAATACCCCTGGCCCCCTTTTCAGACCTACCAACTCAGAGACCTGAAACGCCCAAAGAACAACGATAACATGAGCGTGGAGAACAACACCAACTCCCTCCCGTCTCGACAAACCGACGGCAACGTCGCCAACAGGCGTCCCAGCATATTCTCTGATATAGGTCTCTGCTGAAACACCCTCGCACCTCTCTCCAGTGCCCAGCCTTCCAACAGCCTCGCCCCCAACTCCCCCGCAGACGGAGGATACCCCCACCACAGCTTCCCCATGAATGCCACCGCCGACAACTTTCCCGCAATCGTCACCCACGACAAACCTCTATCCATCAAGGCCAGCATGAACCACACCACCTGCTCCTCCCACCTCCACTTGTCCCCCTGCCTTACTGCACCAGACTGCTGAAACTCCTCCCAAGCCTGCACGTACGCCTTCCAAGTGGATGCTGCCACCGATGCCCTCACCAGCTGAACGACCCGGAGTCTCCCACCGACCACCGCTCCTTCGGCACCGGCGTCTTGGTCTCCGTGGCTAGCCCATGGAACCTCTGCCACTGTGAACGAGACAAAGCATCCGCAATGTCATTGTCCACCCCAGGCACATGCTGGGCCTGAAAAAGGATGTCCTGCTCGAGGCAGCGAAGCACGAAAAACCCTCATCAACTTCAGCACCTGCGGGTCCCGAGCCGACTGCCTGTTGACCACCTGTACCACGGACATATTGTCCACCCGGAAGATGACCCTCTTGTGCGCCAACTCCTGGGCCCACATCGAGACCGCCACCACCAGCGGGAACAATTCCAGAAACTCAATGCTGCGGCCCCCTGCTTGCCAATGTGGCGGCCACTGCTCCACGCACCACCGACCCGCCCAGAACAAACCGAAACCACCAACACCCGCCGCATCAGAAAAAAACGTGACATCCCACTCCCAGTCTTCCGGTGGTGCCATGGGCACCCCATTGAACCATCCCAGGAAAGTCAGCCATATCCGCAAATCCTCCTTCGTCCCCGCCGACAGCCGCACGTGATGTGGCAACGTCAGCCCAGACAGCTCCAAACCTAGGCGACGACAGAACGTACACCCCGCCCACACAACTCGGCACGCAAAATTCAGGTGCCCCAACAACACATGCACGTCCCGCACCGTCACCTTCCGCTTGTCGAACATGCCGGTCACCAATGCCAACATTGCCGCCTTCTTGTCTTCCGGTAGGCGTGCTTCCATTGCAGCCGAGTCGAGCTCTATACCGAGAAAGGACATCACCAAACTGGGACCATGCGTGTTCTCTGGCGCCAGGGGAACTCCCAAGTAACCCATTAGGTCCTGAAAATCGTCCAGCTGCCACTGACAATCCGTCGAACCGGGCCATGACACCAGAAAGAAGTCATCCAGATAGTGTGTCACCGTCTCAGAGCCTGTGTGCCAGGAAAAATCCCACTGCAGGAAGGAGCTGAAACGCTCAAAACAACGCACAGGAGATTGAGCACCCCATCGGCAGCACCTTGTCCACAAAAAAGCCCCCATCGAATTGGATTCCCAACAACCGGTGATCCTCCGGGTGCACCGGGAGCAACCTGAAAGCCGACTTAATGTCGCACTTCGCCATCAGTGCCCCCTGCCCTGCCGCCGCCACAATCTTCCGCCCCATGTCCACCGACGAGTACGACACCGACGCGAGGTCCGCCGATATGAAATCATTCACAGACGACCCCTCCGGCCACGACAAGTGCTGTATCAACCTGAACTGCCCCGGCTCCTTCTTGGGCACCACCCCGATCGGGGAGATAATCAGGTTTGGCAACGGAGGCTCCACGAAGGAGCCCTCCCTCACTTCTTTGAACAATTTCTCTCGCACCACCCCCTTCCGCGCGTGCACGGACTTCAAGTTATCCGCCCAGCGCGCAATCCATCGTCTGCTGGTACAAGTCAGAGTCCAGTTCCCCCCACTTCGCGTCCGGGTCCGATGTCATCCGTGCCTGGAACTCCTTAGAACCATCGAAAGAACTTGGAGGAATAATCCCTCCTCCCTCCATCGAGATCAACTCAAGGCAGCACGCAGAAACTATAATAAGCACATCAAGAACAAAAAGTCATCGTTCTTCTGCCTTGCCCTAAACAACGCTAAAAACGCCCCAACGAACTCTTTAACATCATTAGCAGCCAAATATCCAAACCGCCAACATCCAATATGACGGCGTCAAAATCGCTTTGTGACAACTTCGCTAGCTTTTTCAATGAAAAAATCGCCAAAATATATCTGGCTCCCAGCACGGACCCTGCCTCCCTCATGGGGACCTCGACACTAGCAACATTAAGCAACCCCCTAGTGAGCTCCACTACACTTTGGTCCTCCTTTCGCCCCATCCAAGAAGATGAGATAATCAAGCTGATAGCCGCCGCTAAACCCTCATCCCACTCCCTAGACCAGCGACCCTCGAACCTGATGAAAGACATGAAGCTCACCCTAGCCCCAATCTGGTGCAAGATAATCAATAGCACACTGAGCACGGGACTCATTCCTGACTGCCTCAAAGTAGGCCAAGTCACTCCGTTACTAAAAAAAACCTGGTCTGGACATTGAGGACATGAACAACTTCAGACCTGTGTCAAACCTTTCACTCCTACCTAATATTCTTGAAAGATGTGTTCTCCCTCAGTTAACCCAACACCTAGAGAACATCAATCTACTTGACCCTCACCAATCAGGATTCAGAAAGGGATGTAGCACCGAAACCACAATCTTAAATGTCCTAGACGATCTTCACTTGTCTCTCAACTCGGACCAATGCAGCCTTCTCATCCTACTTGACTGATCCGCCGCATTCGATACAGTTGACCACTCCCTGCTCCTCAAAGCCCTCCAAGAGCGAGCTGGCATTGAAAGGACGGTACTTAAATGGTTCTCCTCCTTCTTTCACAACCGCTCACAAAGAATAAAAATCAACAACTTCGAGTCCGACCCCCGACCCGTCAGTAGAGGAGTCCCACAAGGATCAGTTCTCTCTCCTCAACTCTTCAACGTATATATGGAACCCCTCACTACACAGATGATACACAACTCTACCTGGAAACCACGTCGATCAAAGGCATCCACAGACTAAACGCCACGCTCAAAGAGGTCCAACAATGGCTCTCAATGAACCACCTCAAACTCAACCAAGAGAAAACAGAAGTTCTCCTCATCTCAAACAGAGACAAAAACCCTCAAATCGAGGAATGGCTCAAAGCCTTAGACGCCCTTAATGGGGCACTCACGCCAATGGACTCTGTGAAATTCCTAGGGATAACCCTCGACTCCGAGCTGGACATGAAAAAAAACATCTCAAAAGCCGCTAAATCCGCATTCCTAAACCTGAAGCTCCTGTACAGAATAAAACCCTTCCTACCTCCAAAAGATCTCAAACAGGCCACACAGGCGTTGGTGCTTTCCAGAATCGATTATGGAATCGCAACCTTGACCGATTCAGCAAAATCTCACTTAGGTCCCCTGTCCACGACCCTCAATGCAGCAGCAAGAATGGTCACAGTAACGAAAAAATTTGAGCACATCTCTCCGGCACTTAGGGAACTGAAGTGGCTTCCTATTGACCAACGAGCCAGCTTTCGCACAGCCTGTCTCACGCATAAAGCCCTTCACACAGGCAAACCTGAATATCTGGCCGCCAAACTCAAAAGGGCCGGGCAGTCCAGGAAACTCAGAAGCTCAAACACGCTTCTACTCATCCCACTAAAAGCTCGGAAACAGAAAACCGGAACTAAATCCTTCACGGGTAATGCGCCCAAAATTTGGAACTCCATCCCACCCCACATCAGACTGACCCCCTCCTTCCCGAAATTCAAGATACTTCTAAAAGCCCTCTTCCTAGAGCGAGCTCGACCGTAAAGGGGAACCCAGAAAGGACTGAAGGAGGTTTCCATCGAAATCCCACCACCGGGAGTCATGCTCCGCTACTGTTGTCATTCTACCACTGAGTTGGTTGACTAAAGATGTTGTGTTTTTATTTTCTTCTCTGCTCTAATTTTCCGTTCAGTTCTTGTTTGCGCACAATTTGTACATGCTGTGAAGCGCTCTGATACCTACGGGTCCAGCTAGCGCTATACAAAACTTCAATAAATAAATAAATAAACTCCTCATCATAATGTGACCAGGATTAACCGCCGTACGTCACCTGCGACCTCCGCACCACATCCATGTATTTGAACAAAGCAATGGCCCTGTCCGGATACTTCTTGCAGTATACGCTAGCGTATATGAGAAATGCCGCCGACCAATTATAAATCGTCAGCGGCACTTTGGGGCATCTGGCCAACTCCTGCTCTTCCTCCTTGGACCCCTCCTTAGACATTAGCTCCCTGTGAAGGAGTTTCAACATGTCAACGTACTCCCCTTTCCATATTTTCTCCTTTGTCGCCAGCGAGAGGTGTGCCCCCAGGGGTTTTGTCACCCCCATATATGGGAGCTTCCGCACCGGCACCACGCAGCTCTCCTTCCCCCCCGGCGCCCTTCCCGTCCGCTTTCTCACTTCCCGCTGCTGCACTGCCCCCGCCGTCCGCCCCGGCGCTCGTCGAAGCTACCCCCTCCGCTGGCACCGCCCCATCCGTGCCCACCCCCGCATCTGTCACATATCGTCCTTTCACCAGCCGCACCAAGTCCTCCCCCGTGCCTCCATCCCCACCGACACCTGCGCGCTGCGCTTCTTGCCCAAACCACTCCCGGCTCTGTCCCCAACCTTACCTGGTGTCAAGGCTGGCGTCCGCACTGGATCCCGCCGCCTAACCAGTGGAGCTGAGGGGGCCGTCACTCTGGGCGCGTCCAGCCGCGGTCGTACCTGCAACATACTTCCAAAAGCATTATTGTCCCCCACCTCCCTAATCTCCCCCTCCTCCTCAGACTCTCCATCCCCATCCACGTGCAAACCCAGCTGCTCCTGGTCGTCCCCCGAAACTACCATTCGACTCAACCCCGACTCCTCCCTACACACCCTCGTCAACGCACCCAAATCCACACTCACTCTCCGTCCATCCGCAACACCTGACCCACAAGCTGTAGTGTCCATCTCGCCGCGCATTCCCCTACCCCCGGCGGCCGTCTCGACCCTTCGTGGTGGGGCAGGCAGGGGCCCATCGCCCCGCCGTCTCTCGTGCTCTCTGGCTGAGTCCCTAGGTGGAGCACGACCGCCAGTACAAGGCAGAGCCGGCCCATCCCCTCAGTGGACTGGTGCCGCAAGCTGGTCACCCGAGCTCCTCCCCCACTGCACCTGCTAAGGAAAAAACGTTGAGTCCAGCGTGCTGGGAAAAAACCGCCCCCCCAGACCCCCAACGTCTCCCCCCCCCCTCTCCCCAACCCCTCTGCGGCCCCCGTCCCCAACCCGTGGAGTGTCCCCCCCCTCTTCGCCGGCCGCTCCTGCCACCCCGGCCCCGCCAACCCCACCCCACCCCATCCCCCCATGCCGCCTGCCATGTCTCCCCCTCTCCCCCTAACCCATGCCCCCCCAACTTGGGTCCCCCCACATCCCCCGGCTCCACCCCGTGTCACCTTGACCCTCCAACCCCCATCCCCTCCCTGACCCCTCCCCGGCAGTTCCACCCCCCCTCCCCCACCATCCTCAGCTCCTCCCCCCACCCTCCCACCTCCCCTCCCCCACTTCCCCACCTCCACTCCCCCCCGAACCCCCGTCGGGGACGGCGCCCTGCTGGGGCCCACCATATCCCCCTCCCCGCCAGAAGACGATCCCCAGTCCAGCTCCAGGTCAGTCTCTGCACCCCCAGTCTTTGCACCCCGCCCCTCCCCCCCACCCCTCCTCTTCCCCCTCCAGGTCTGACTCCTCAATGAGCACTGGGGACTCCACCCCCCTGCCCCCCCTGTCCCCCTGGCTCTCCCCCTACAGGCTCCACTACCACCTGCTCATTATTATCACGTCTGCAGCCACAACTCTCTACTCCCTCCCGCCCACCCCCCAGCACCACCCGCAAACTCCAGGGCCCTCCGACCTCTCGCACCCCTCCTCCCTCCCGCCCTCTTCCTTCTCGCTCCAGTCAACTGCGCCGCCCGCCCGCGCTGCCCGCCCTCCCAAGCGCTCCCGCCCCTCCCACCATCACCGCGAGCCCTCCGCGGCCGAGACTGCGGGGGCTCACACGCAATAACTGCTGCCGCGACGCCGTCTACAGCGCGCCGCGGCGGCCTCACCTGGACCTCCGGCCTCAGAATGTCGAGCCGACCCGCGTCGCCCAGCAGCCGCAGAGCCTCCACGACCCTTGGATCCGTCAGCCTCGCCATTCCGACCAAGAAACGCAGCAAAGCCGCCAAGCACCACCGCCTACAGGTACCGCTCGCCAGACCCTTCACACCGCCACCAGCGACCCTGCCCAACGAGATACCCTGACTAGGCCTAAAAAACCACGAGACCAGGCCCCCCTCCGGCTGTTGTGTCACTGCCATCGAAATGGTGGTCAGTGACGCAAAATGGCCGGTAAAGTACTCCCCAGCCCAACCAGCCCAAGCCCCAGCCCAAAAAGAGCCCAACGCACCCGCCACCAGCCCAAGGAGCCCAACTAGCCATGGCCCCATGGTTGCCCTCCCCCCCCCCCCCCCTCCCTCCAGGCCCCAAATAACCCCGGGGGAGGCCTCCCGTTGGTCGCCCCTCCCCCCCCACCAAAACCCCATTCGCGTAATGAGTAGGGCACACCTTAGTGTGAACTCGACCTGAAGGTATCGGAGCACTTTAATGTGCACCAGTTGCGTTACAGATGGACATGAACACAATTTCGTGGGTGTGCTGAAAACCACACATCACTCCCAGATACGATAGTCCCAACACATCATAGGGTTTCCCATTATTTGTGTTTGATCTTCTTTGCAACATAATTATATATCTTAGTATTTTTCCAGTTCATATTGTATGTCCTATTCTAAGTAAATTGACCCTCACAATTAATTGAAACTTGAAGGTATGTTGATAAATAGGAATGATTTTCAGAACAATCTAATTTGTGAAGTAAAAAAAAAAAGATCAGTCTGTATTTTCCAATTATGATAAAATGATGCAAGGTTTGGCCACTAGTCTGAATGTGTTTTGAGAACTGGAGTTGGTACCTCAAAACAAGGGCAGCCTTGAACGACAGTGTTTGGGGTAGGTCCACCGAGGGTTTGCCGTGAACGCATGACACTACATTTCTGAGTGTCTTCCCATACCGGGAGTCGATGATACAAGACGCCTACCAGAATAGGGTTGACTGACCCTATTTACAGGTACTACTTAGACAACCACGAATAGTGTGGATCACACTGTTAGATTTGGTCCTGAAGAATTGCCGTCCACCCTGACACAAGGGCAAGAAACATGTTGACCACCATATAATGTGCAATGCAGTGTGACATTGAGGCAGGGGTGCGCTACATTCTCCTTTTTAATCAGGATAGGAGCAAGATTCATTAAAATGGTTTTGAGTGGACTCCTAATTCCTGATGTAATCTTCACATAGTCTAGTGACCCACTTCAAACACACATCTACACTTCTTTTTTAGGCCCCTCATACCCACTACACCAATACGGCATGGAATAAAATATCTGTCAGAGAGCCCCTCATAGGGTGCCCGTCGGGTATTGCAGCGCCTACCTGACGAGGAGCACGTCCTATGATGAAGCATGATACCTAGCTGGCTGGGTGTTTGAGGGCACTTATTTCCAAAGTAGAAATCTCCCCCCACCCCCTCCTTTTCTTCTCTACGTTTTGTGTACATTGTTTGACAGTTTAATCAACCTAGGAAACCCCCCCCCCCCTTACCTTGTTAGGAACTGCATACTCCTCATGTTTTGATTGCAGCCTTCAACGATTAACATCCTCCACTGGATAATTATCATCGACCAGCCAACTGCTTTTCTCTTCTCAGCAGCTAAATTGCAATATCTTCTTAAGAAGTATATGCAGTTATCTGTGCATCGCTGTTTATCCATATTATACTCTATGTTTGTGTTTTATGTATGAAAGTGGCTATTATGAACAGGGGCAGCCCAGGCACCCCTTGGAACCAGGGGCATAAAAACACATCAAGAACAATGGCTCCATGTAGAACAATAAGATTACAAAAGGATTGATCAATCTGTTTCATCATTGACCATGACAATGTGAACATAATACCTGATTATTTTATTGCCTATTGTTTGTACACACTGTTCCACGCTACTCAGTTGTCTTTCATGATGTGATCACGTCAACACAGAGCACGTTTTCATTTTTATATTACCAATACATGTTCTACCATCTATATTTTTAATATGGGTCCAGCTTTCTTCTTTCTACAATGGTATTTATGATTAATTCTGTTGGTTTGATTGATTAATGTAGCCTTAACTAATCTGATTGTTATACATGGAACTAATGTTCTTGGTGTGTTTGTGTACGAAAGTGACTTTAAGACGTCATAGTCCGTTATGAAAAACACCATATGTACATCCTACCCCATAGTTGAACCAGATATTCCTGCACACCGCTCTCTTTCGCTACCACTTGGTGAGAGATGCACACATTTGAACCGTGTATTCCATATAAAGGTGTGTAAAGCCTTTTAAGGTTTTGTTGGTGCTTTGCATGTATCACAGGTAAAGTAAGGTGGGACCAAGTAAAGAACTTACTGATTAAGAAAAATAAGGGACTCTTGAAATGTAACTTATATGGAAGAAACATACGCATTTTAGATGAAAAAAACTTTCAAATATCTAACTGAAAATCCTAATTTCAATTATTTTTGTTTTTTATGTTTCACTGGATACAGTGCAGGTACGTTTTAACAAGATAAATACATTCATGCATGCTGAAATGTTGAATATATTAACCTTACTTCAGTGCATTGTTAGACTCTGCTCATTTTTTTCCACTAGAGGGTGTGTATGACGATGTCCAAACGCAGGACCCGAGGTACTGCAGTTCTCGAGTGCCTAACCATAATCTATCAAATCATATTGGGAAAATCGGGAAAGTGGAAACCAAATTCTCAACTAGCGAATCTTGCTTTGCATTCTAACCGCATGCTGCTTTTTAGAGCATGATGATTTTAGAAAAAAATTGCTGGGATTATTTTTCTATTTAGAAATGTGTATATATTGTGCTATGTGTATATAGTTTGGCTTTTGGTTCAAATACACTTCTCACTAAAGTCAGTGAGATTCGAAGATGTGAGTCCAAGATTTCCCAACAGCTGACATCGTGTAAAAAGCCTGGTACGACGAGTGAAGAGATGGAGACCGTGTTATAGCATCACACATGTTCAATTAGGTGGTGTAGCCAATGTTGTTTGTATGCTCGAGACCAGAGTGTATGGGGAATGATGGACACATGGAAACATTTTGTGAGTTCCTAATTATGACTTTTTGACTCAGAATTAGGAAGTTGCAAAGTGCGATGTACCAATGTGCCTCATACACACTTAGCGATTCACAATTGACTTGCCTCATCAATATTCACGAGACAGGTCACAATTTGTGACCCATTGGGAATGGCCTCTAATCACAGGGATAGTGGCCTGCATGGGGACCACCATGTATGTGATTGCTTTTTAAATAAAGCAAGAAAAAACTTTTTTAAAAATGTTTTCCTTAAAGGAAAATGGGATGCATATAAAAAAGAAAAATTTATAGTTTCCTTTTCATTTTTTAAGAGCAGGCAGTGGTCCGTGAGACACAGCCTGCTCTTAAAAAATTTTGGTGCCCACATTCACAAAGTGGAAGGTGTCCCTAGGGGACTCCGTCCCGTTTGCAAATGAGTTACCACCTTCACGGAGTCAGTAAATTCTTAATGCTATGGGGCCGCATTCCGGTCTCAAAACATTTGTACATCCCCCTGAGACTCGCTGTTAGGAAGGGACGCCCTTGACATGCCCCATCCTGTTATTTTGCTTGCAAAATAGGCTTAGTACATGGCAAACAATTCTTTAGCGGTCTCAAATGGTGAGATTCTCCATTTGCGACCGCTAAAACGTGCTGTATGTGTGGCCCGAAATGTTTTGCCACCGGAGGCTGAAAGCCACTATTCAGCATACCGAGTGTGCTCTCTGCGTAATTTGTTGTATGTTAAGCAAACAAACAAGTAAGCATTGGCAAAGCAAATTGGTCATGCCTTTGGCACCTAGTGGCAATGCCTGTTGGCAATGCTGTACAGCAAGAGGAGGTAGCCAGTCAGCACCAGACCTATAGGTGAGTCAAGTAACTCCAGAAATAACACCAGTGCCATCTGTATTAGTGAAAGTAACAATATATATATATATATATATGTATATATTTTTATAGATCTTCATACTGTATTTCTGACATTTCTGTATTCTGCAAATATCAGGTATTCATACTAACCAATTTACACGTCTTCCCCTCCTTCTGGAAAAGGATACCCAGAGAAATACCTTCCCTTTCATCCTCCAGGACAAGGCTACATCCTCAACACTCTCATCCAATGAGAACTTTCTCTGCAAAAAAAATGTAAAAAATGCTCGATCATACTAGGAAAAGATAATTATAAAGAACATCACCTCTTCCACGCATGCTAGCAATGGTAAAATAAAATGATTCTCCCTCTCAGTGCTTCATGGATACAACACTGTGGCACAAGGGCCACTCATTTGACGAACAAACGAAGAGTTCTAAATTAGTAATTCCAAATCCGAGGTTGCAGACTTTAATAAACATGAGAGGTCATGCAAACCCTCCAACACAACTCCCACATACACCCAGTTAATATGAAAACAGCGTTTTATAGACTGTATCTGATAGATACCCACAGGGAGTTCTTTGTCCTGATGACTGTTGAATCATAGCAGGCATAGATGACATGCTACAGGCCAAGACCTGCAGTATCTCAGAGATCCAGGCTGAAAGGGACGTCTGTCAGTGTGGGCCCAGAGCTAATGACCGGTGCAAAAGGAAGTGCTACTTGGAACCCGACCTTGACCCAGCCTTTAGTTTGTCCCATACCTGAGCACAGCATGAAAGGTACCTCCGATGCTGCTTCTTCTGGGGAAACGCACCGCATAATGGATGTGCTATACGCACGCGTTGTGAAGGTTCCTGGTGGTCGATGGGATGAACTTTTAAATCTCAAGACCAAGGGCCTAGCCACCATGAGCCCTGTTAGCGTGTCACATACATGCTGTTACTTGGGCATACAGAGGCACCATTCCAATTAGTGGCCGAGAAGCTTGCTGGACTCTAACATTCCAAGCAGTAATCTGAATGGGAGGGATGTGCCACCTAAAACCCCTTCCTCCTGTAGGTATGCCCCAAATAAAGTATAGTAGCTATTGGAGCCATCCCAGTATTTAAAATGTTCTCTTCTAAAATGAGCTCCTCTTGAATAGAGTGTAGGTTTGCCAAATGCTGCATAAACACTAGTTATGCTTAGAAGTAAGGCATTGTAATCAGGTAATCAGGTAGATAAGTAGGGCCTGATTTAGAATTGGGTTGTATTGTGAAACCCTTTGATTTTTGGAAGAAGTACAACATTTGGGAGATAATACTCTGACCTAATTTCCTCCACCATGGACATACTATGGTGGAAAACACTTCAATTGTGGTTTCCTCTTTTCATATCAGTTACTGCTTGCATTTGCATATTTTATTTCAACAATTTTGTGATCGTGTGATGCTTTACTGTTTGTGCATCCTTTATAGTATTGTGATTCTTGTGGACCACAGGCAAAGTGACCTGTGGCCATTCTTTTTTACTTTTGACATCCGTTCGTGAAATGTACTATTTAGCGAGGCATCTCATTGGATAATGGGGTCAATAGATGTATCTGAGACACTCTAGTTCATTGTAGTATATTTTGTCTACATAAATATATGCTGAATGTCTTTCCCAACATTGCTTTCAGTACACTTGGACAGGATTGTCTATTGCTTAAACCATGTAAGCGGTTTTTTTCACAGGCATCATAAGCCAATTATATGATGTTGATCCAATGTTTTTCACGTGAGGTTCATATGATAATTTTGTATTGCACTGGTTTGTGACAAAACAACCACTTAGTAGAGCCAAAGTGGCTGTTCATAGCAGTTTGTGTGTAAACCAAGCTGAGTTGATGGAAATCGAAACCTCAGAGATCCGTGGCTACACATCTAAGTTTACAGGCCTGATGGGGTTCCAAGGATCCCAGTATCTTTGAGCAGGAAGGGGCAAAGCCTTGGTTTTGTGATCTGCTGGAAAAGGCCTCTTTGAAGAATCTTAAGGTTGTATCTTTTTTTTTTATATATTCCTGGATTTGGTTTTTTTCTCAGTTTAGGCACATAGCGCTCCATAAATGAGCTTCCACTCTGATCATCCTACTTCCATGAGACTTGCAGTAGAATCCAGTCTGTGTAATCAACTTAGTTGTATTAGACCTCTTATTACAAAAAACTGTACAAAACAGTTGAAGGAATACATTTACCCAGATAAACTTAACAGTACTGAACACACTACCCTTTGAGCAAATTCTATAAGCAGTCATGCACTTAATACCTATTGAGTTGCAAATGTATATTCATATGATCAATTCAATGTTATGGTTTACCAACCTTTTTAACGTTTTTTTTTAATACAGGTTTATAGCAGAGCATTACAAATATTTAAAATCCTCTGTCTTATGTACATTATCAACAACAAAATCATATCTTCTTCACCATTGGTTCTTATCCAAGCATCAAAGTTGTTTGGGTGACAGGTCTATTGACAGTTGCCTTGTACACTAGAATGTCTATTCCCCATATCTTACATCAATTGCCTCATTGTAACATTTCAAATCCCTCTATTCTGCCCACTTACCCCAGAGTTTGCCCCACTTCCCAGGGCATCCTCAGCTTTGATAGACCTTTTTCTCAGCTGCACAGCACCAATCAAGGTCCTTCTCCCATTCAATGACTTTAGGGGGTTATGCCCCCCACCCCAAGCCCTAGCTATATTCCCTTTTGCTATTATTGCTGCTATCATTACCCACAATTTAATATACTTTGGCCATGCGGTCTCCCTTGTAATGCATAATGTGTGCCATCAAGCATCTAGTGGGACCTGACCTTAATCCAGCATCTCTGCAGCAGTGTACAGCTCCAAAATACATGAAAAAGGCATCCACATCCCGCATCCCTTCATGCATATATTCGAGTCACACCTACACATTCGGTAAAGTCTTGTCCAAGTTATGTTGGATCTGTGTAAGATTCGGAGTTGTACGAGGTGGAACTGTGCCCTTATGGCCACTTCTCTGGGGCAGTGTATGGCTTTTGCCCAGTCATCATACTCCAGGACTTTCCCTTCCCATGCCTCTCGTGGGGTCCCCAGTGGGTCCAGGGTGTTATTCATGATCTTTTTATATATGAGGGAAGTAGCCTTTTCCACTATCGGTTCTAATAGCACTCTGTCTTCCAATGGTATATAGTCAAGTACTTGGTCGCCTAGTGTAATCTGTTTTAAGGCATGTTTTAATTGTATGTAATGGTGTCTGGCATTTGATAGTCCATGTGCATGTTCTGAAAGTCCACCACCGGTTGCCCTTTAGAGACATCCCCTAGGAACTCAATACCCAGTAGTGCCCATGTACAGAAGCCCCCTAATTAGCTCACCCCTCTCAGGAGGTTGCTCTTCCATAGGGGAGTACGTTCTGTTGATTTGTCTTCCCAGCCAAGGAATTTAGTTGCCTTCCTCCATATTCATGTGGTCGTTTATGTATGTTTCAGTAATCCGTTCACTATTTTCCTACAATACAGTGCTACCAGGCATCCTCTGTCCCATCAATTGGTGGTATTCTTAGTATGTTGGCTCCTCTCTCCCCACAAAGCCCTAGTCATTGAGCGTGACCAGTAACATTTAGGATATCCGGGACAGCAAAACCACCCTCATACACTCCCCGTTGTAATTTGTGGAGTGAAATCCTGGTGTTCCTACCATCCCACAGTAGTTGCCTCACTTTCGAGTCTATCCTGCAAAAGAACTCTATGGGTATCCTATAGGGGTGTTCTGAAGGATGTGAATTGGCGTGGTAGCACCATCTTTTTAAAGATGGCTGCACTTTACATTAGCGAGAGTGTAAAATGTCCATCTGTAATCTATGAAGTTGGCGGAACAAATTGCCATCTAAATATTAAGTCTCGGCTCGAGATCACAATGCCAAGATATTTAAATTTATCTCTAATTGATGGGGCATTCTCACTAGTCGGTATGGTCGAGCTATTCCTGGCCGATATAAATACAAGAGATTTATCCCAGTTTATCTGGTAACTGGAGTACCTGCCGAACAGCTGCACCATGCGGAGTATACAGTTGATCGTAGATTGGGGCGTTGTGGTTTTTTAAATATTTTTAAACAGTGTATTTTTATGCAATGGTTTTTAATAACTAAGTATATAATAACATTTTAATTGGAATACTAGACCTGGTTTCAGCTGGAAGCGTAGTTGGTGAATAACAAAGTTCTTTAGGACTGGACTGATATCTGCCTCAGCTTTGCAGAATGTGCCGAGAAGTTTAAACTCTGTTCTCTGTGACCTGGGAGCCACTGCAAAGCTTTCAGAGCCAGAGAAATATAGTCTGATCTTTTTTATATAGTTTATCAGTCTGGTAGAGCTTGGTTTTGCAGTCTCTGGAGTTTCAGAATGTGAGTGTTTATTGAGCTCCAGCATAAACAATGAAGCAGTCATCGAATCTCGATAAAACCAAGGCTGTGGTCAGTACAATGCATTGGGATAGCTGTTATTGCTATTGTTATTTTAATTTTGTAAGGCGCACAGCTACCCTAGGGTTTCCCAGCACCACCTAAAAAGCACACAAAGAAAAGAAAGAGAACTACATATTAAATAGCCAAGTTTTTATACCTCTCCGGAAGATCTCATAAGAAGATTCACTACGGAGACCTGCCAGGAGGGAGTTCCATAAAGAAGGACCCAGGTGGGAAAAAGAGCGATCGCCCATGCGCACTAGTCTCATCCTAGGAATAAAAAACTTTGACTGAGTAGCTGATCGAAGTGTGCAGGAAGAAACATAATGGTGAACAAGAGTCATCAAGTAGGGAGGAGCCTTACCAGATTTTATCTTAAACATAAGACTCATAGCCTTAAACTTAATGCGAACAGCAAAACACACAAGCTGATGGACGAAATGTTGCACAATGGCAGAACATTCACCCCCAGTCACAGATCTGGGTTTAATCCATCGTTATTTTGCTCACCAAGCCACCCCATTTCAGACATGGCCATATTCATATCAGTCTTGACCCTGTGCCTCATGGGAACAGTCCAGACCGAACTGCTAAGAAATGTCTTCCCTGGACCAGAATCAAGCATCCTAGGACCGGTTTCTGGCTATCAGCCTTCATCAGCCAGGATAGCTTGACTCCAGTGGCATAGTGAGCACTGGACCCACGTCTGGGCATACCCTTCCCAAATAGGGTGAACAGCAAAACACACAAGCTGATGGACGGAATGTTGCACAATGGCGGAACATTCACCCCCAGTCACAGATCTGGGTTTAATCCATCGTTATTTTGCTCACCAAGCCACCCCAGTTCAGACAGGGCCATATTCAAATCAGTCTTGACCCTGTGCCTCATGGGAACAGTCCAGACCGAACTGCGAAGCCATGTCTTCCCTGGACCGGAATCAAGCATCCTAGGACTGGTTTCTGGCTATCAGCCTTCATCAGCCAGGATAGCTTGACTCCAGTGGCGTAGTGAGCACGGGACCCACGTCTGGGCATACCCTTCCCATATAGGGTGAACAGCAAACCATACAAACTGATGGACGGAATGTTGCACAATGGCAGAAAATTCACCCCAGCCACAGATCTGGGTTTAATCCATCGCTATTTTGCTCACCAAGGCACCCCAGTACAGACATGGCCATATTCAAATCAGTCTTGACCATGTGCCTCATGGGAACAGTCCAGACCGAACTGCCAAGCCATGTCCTCCATGGACCGGAATCAAGCATCCTAGGACCGGTTTCTGGCTATCAGCCTTCACCAGCCAGGATAGCTTGATTCCAGTGGCATGGAGAGCATGGGACCCACGTCTGAGCATACCCGCCCACTCTGGGTGACAAATGCAAAAACAACAATTGATGAACAGAATGTTGCACAATGGCAAAACATTCACCCCCAGTCACAGAACTGGGTTTAATCTATCATTATTTTGCTCACCAAGCCACCCCAGTTCAGACATGGCCATATTCAAATCAGATAAAACTGGGTTTAATCTATCATTATTTTGCTCACCAAGCCACCCCAGTTCAGACATGGCCATATTCAAATCAGTCTTTACCCTGTGCCTCATGGGAACAGTCCCATCCCGAATTGCCAAGCCATGTCTTCTTTGGACCGGAATCAAGCATCCTAGGACCGGTTTCTGTCTATCAACCTTCATTAGCCAAGATAGCTTGACTCCAGTGGCGTAGTGAGCATGGGACCCACGTCTGGGCATACCCTTCCCACATGGGGTGAACAGCAAAACACACAAGCTGATGGACGGAATGTTGCACAATGGCAGAACATTCACCCCCAGTCACAGATCTGGGTTTAATCCATATTTATTTTGCTCACCAAGCAACCCCAGTTCAGACATGGCCATATTCAAATCATTGTGCAACATTCCATCCGGCAATTGTTGTTTTTGCATTTGTCACCTGGAGTTGGACGGGTATGCTCAGACGTGAGTCCCGTGCTCTCCATGCCACTGGAATCAAGCTATCCTGGCTGATGACGGCTGATAGCCAGAAACCGGTCCTAGGATGCTTGATTCCGGTCCAGGGAAGACATGGCTTGGCAGTTCGGGCTGGACTGTTCCCATGAGGCACAGGGTCAACACTGATTTGCATATGGCCATGTCTGAACTGGGATGGTGTGGTGAGCAAAATAACGATGGATTAAACCCAGATCTGTGACTGGGGGTGAATGTTTTGCCATTGTGCAACATTCCGTCCATCAATTGTTGTTTTTGCATTAAACTTAATGCGCATTCGATCCTGAGCCAAGTTCCTGAATTGAGCCTGAAATAGACGCGGTTTTGGGGATCTTACAAAGCAGCCGTGCTGTGACGTTCTGTACTAACTGCAGCTTACGTAACACTTCCTTAGAGGCACCCAAGTACAAGATGTTACTATAGTCCAGCCTTGATTTGATAAGCGCCTGGACACTGAACGTTGGGCGGAAGAAGGTAACATCCAGGATTTTGTTTTTTTAGCCATCTAAGGATAGTGAAGAAGGTAGAGGCTACTCTTGCTGCTTCATAGACAATTGATCATCGATTAGGACACCCAAATTTTGAACTTGGTATTTGGATTGAGGGACTGGACTCATTTCTGCGGTCCAATGTTGTGGACCCCACAAGTCTTTGTTATTGCCCACGATCAACAGTTCTGTTTTCTCTCCATTGAGTTTTAGCAGGTTGGTATGTATCCATTCCGCAATATTCCTTAAGCCAACCTGAAGTAAAGACGGTTTAAATGTGCCATCAGTAGAGAGGGAGAAGACAATCTGGGTGTCGGCAGCGTATAAAAAAAGAGACAACCCAGCTTCCTCTGCAATCAACGCGATAGGCCTCACATAGATGTTGAATAATTGAGGGCTAGGAATAGAGCCTTGAGGAACACCATATAATGACTTGTAAATCTCGGAGCACGCCATTTGCGAAAAAACATGAAACGTGCGATTCGTCAAGAAATCAGCAAGCCATTTGAGTGCTCTATCAGTCGCACCCAATGATTGTAAGGCCTGTAGTAGCCACGGTGTGCGAGACAGTGTCAAAAGCGGCACTTTGGTCTAAAAGTATAAGAGCCATAGTGCCGCCTGCATCTACTTGTTGGCGAATCATGTCTGTATCCCCAAGCCGAGCGGTTTCGGTTGAGAAACCCGGTCTGAAACCTGATTGGGAGCCGTGAAGAAAATTCCGGGAGTTCACAAAAGCAGTCAGTTGGAAGTTGACATTCTTTTCCAGACTCTTGGAGAACACAGGAAGAAGAGAGATGAACCTAAAATTGGATAGCTGAGTAGGGTTAGCCGAGCCCTTTTTTAATAGTGGGAAAACCATTGCATGCTTCCAAATAGATGGCACAATGGCCTCTTTAAGAGATGCATTGAGTAACTCCATAATCAATATCAAGGAAGATAGATCAAACTTCTGCAATACAGTGACCGGAATAGGGTCTCTAGGGGAGCCAGATTTAAGGCTTCCCAGAATCCGCCTAAAATAATTCATTTCTAGGGTGCCCAGAAATGAAGTTTGTCAGCACACTCAACAGACAAATCAGCCTGAATGAGCCCGACATTAGAATAAAGATGGAGATTCCCAGTTAACTGAGACGTATTATTCAGTATAAATTCCGGGAATGAGCCATAAACTTTTAAAATTTTACTGAAAAAAAATACAGCAAGCTCCTCACATTGTGAAGTACTTAAATCAGGGATAGCAGGAAGGCGTTTGGCACCAGACACATTTTTAACAAGTTTAAAAAGTTGCTTGGGATTATGCTGTGTTCTGGACACAGCTGCTCTCACATAGCTGTAGTAGTGGAAGAGTTATTCTGAGCAAAATAGGTGTGAGGTTGATGTTTTTAACCATTAATGTGTTTTGTTGATTAACAGTCTTGCTTCATCCATATGCTGAGGTACTTTAAAATGTGGGATGGGATTTTAGGTGAGTCAGTCAGAGCACAAGTTGAAGTAGTCAACATTTTAGAACTCTCGTCCCTTATCTCCAGCATCACATTGTCATAAAGTGCTGGAGGTTTTCACAGTGTAGATGTGACATGATAGGGTCATTAGTTGACACCTGGATGTTTAACTTCCTAGAGTATTTTGCCTAGTTTATGTTGGGACTTGGTTAATTTGGGCCACATCATTACGTTCTATTCATTTAGGGCCTCAAATGAAATTTTCAAATATCACTTGAATTCTGGATTTTTCTCCTCCTTCATTCAGCCCACTCCTTTTATGGCGGCTTTCATTGCTCTCAAGTTAGTTTCAACTTTTTACATTGAAGGTGGGGTATAATATCTATTCTTCTGGTGGTTTTAAGGTGAATAGATGCTATGCTAGCCCTGTGGTAAGAGCTGCATTTAAAAGTTTCAAGTAGACCTTTACAGGGGTGCATGCAAGGTTTTTTTTATTATCCTGAAAACATCGATGTGACTATAAGAACTATATCACTGGGATGTATTTTGTCATAAGTGTAGGAGAGTAGGGTCTTCTTCCAATGGTTACCCCCACTTTTTGCTGTGTTTCACTGGTTTTTCAACTTTAGTATGGCTGTGGCCCTGTTAATCAGGCCCACAGCCTGGCTGTTCTCTCTCTAAATTGATACCATATACTTTAGGTACATACCAGATTGGTTACTGGTTCACCCTTGTGAGCCCCTGTATATGGTACCTTAGGTACCCAGGGCATAGGTGCACCCTAGGCCTACTAGGGGCTGCAGCATGTTTTGTGCCACCCCTGGTTTGCCTTCCAAACTGACACCACAGGTTTGCAATTGCAGCCTGGGTAAGGTGGTGTAATCATCCCTTACTTAGATATAGTAAACATATATCTATCTATATATATATAGACACATATTAACCTATAAGTCACTCCAATGGCATGCCTCGACAATCCTGGAGGCAGAGTGCTTGGTTTTGTGTTAGAGGGTGCCCTAGCATGAGCTGAGCCCCTCTGCAGCTTTCAGAACCATCTCCTTATAGCTGTTCTATGATATAGACATACCTTATACTCTTAAGTGCATTATAATCCTCGCGGTTAATGCTAACTTTCATTTGGCTTTATCAAAACCTGTCGTGTAAGGTGTCAAACACTTTGAAATATTACCCTTCCCCCGCCAGTTCTGGTGGTGGGGGTAGCATTCCACCCTTCTAGAGGGAAAAGACATGTAGTTACTGGTAAACCCGGTTAAAGTCAAATAGAGCCCCAGCATCACAAAATGGATGCTGCTGCCACAGACACTAGTCTGCCCTCCTGCTGCTGAACGAAACTCTGGCAGGGGAGGCCTGGACAATAGGTTTCCTGTCCAGTGAGGTGCTAACACCTCCTCAGACAGGCTTTAGTGTATTGGGGCAGAGTGGGTTGCATTCAATGAATGCTTTCCAGACACTGCCTGGGGCACAAAAGGTGCTCCATGCATTTCCCAATTCAAACCGGTTGCTGGGGTGGTCAGCCCCAGGTCTTGTGCGAAACTGGACAAAGGGGAAGGGGTGTAACCACCCCCTCCCCAGGTCCTCCCTTAAGTGGGACCCAAGAGTTAGTCTAACCCCTAAACTTACTATAAGAATAGGAGCCCAGTCCCTGAGGCTTTAGATTACCCTGGACAAAACTCTGATACATAATTCCTGGACCTTCGACAATCCATTTCGACTGGAAGACGGAAGAAATCTCCCTTGTGATCAAGGAGTGACAACCCTGTCCAAACGGGCACCAACAGCATCTTTGCCGTTTTGCATTTTCAAGGCTCCCGCCGGATCCCGAAGAATCTGCGACACAGTACTCATTCTTCCAGACATCTCTGATGCTGACCTGCACTCCCAGCAAAGCTGAGACCTGTGGACATGGGACTTGAACTCCTGGACATCCTGCATCTTTGCAAAAACCCCTGCCCCGAGCACCTTTTGCACTGAAGCTCAGAGACCTACACTCCACAAGTGTCCTGTGGGCCCGCTATGTGCTTTTCTGCTTGAGGTCCCTTCGCGATTCCTAGTCCATCAGCTAGAGAGCCCCCACAATGGGCCATCTTTGATTTCTTGAGCTTTCCTGGTTGCTCTAGATGTGCTTTCACTCCTCTCCAAAGGAGGAGTCCCTCAGACCTTGCTGGTTTGCACCAAAGCCAATCTTGACATCTTGCATGGGTTGCCATTGCCAAGGCTTGTTGGATCTAATCTAGATTCCGACACTGAAGTCAACTAGATCCTTTGTGGAACAGTTTGAATCCAGCTCCTGGTTTTCTTCGACACCTCCTGGTCTCCGTGGCTGAAAAAACGAGCTTCACCTCTTTTACCTAAAAGCACTGACATCGGCTGGCATCTTCTCTTCGCCATCCTGGTCACTGGCTAGTGATCCAGACTCTGTCCCTTCTGCTTGCAGGTTCTTCAAATCTCCGATCCACCCTTGGATCCACCCGGACACTTTTCTTCTGGTCACCTGCAGCACTTATTCACAGCTCTCCTTTGGAATCGACGACAAAACCCGACACCAAGAGACATCTATGCACCCGGCTTCCCTGGGTGAGGTAACACGAGTACTCTGGTGCTCCCATGGGTCTTGACTCTCAAAGTTTCCTAGTCTAAAAGGGTTCCATCGTAGTTCACCTAGAAGTGCCCTTAATCTTTAAAATTGTAAATTGTTTGTTTTCCATGGAAAGTCAATTGTGATCCGCGGCTGTGTTTAGACACTGCACGCGTCCCCCGTGGGCCTCCTGCATCCTAACCTTTAGTGATTCTAGGTAGCCCCAGCTGTCCTACAGTCCCTAGGCCTGCTTTATAATTCTCACGTGGTTCTTATACCACTATTTTAGTATATGGTTTGTGAGGCCCCTAGGGCATAACGTATACTGTGCAACTTAACGTATGCTAATTAATTTCCTTGTATTTTACTTTTACCTCTGACCTCATAAAGAGTCCAGAGGGGTTGTTTTTAGAATAAATACATAAATATTTGATATATACCCTGTTTGTTGTTCTTTCATTTGATCATTCAAGAGATTATAATTGGTAAAACAATTTGCTTAACTCGCCTCCAAGTCTTAGCCTGAAGGCTGCTTTCCACAGCTACCACTAGGATAGCTTTCTATAAGGTCCACTTTATGACCTACCATCAATAAGGGTTGTTTGGACTGGTGCAAGGTGCCCACTAGAATAGTGGACATCATATACCAGGCCAACTTCTCACAATAAGGACTTTTTCCTACGAGGATGTTTGCCTTATACACCTTAAGTGCAGTAACAGTTCTGTTGAATATCTAATATTGGGGGACAATAAAGTTTGACTGGACCACTTTACTTTCGAGATCATGATATTTATAGTTTTAAGATATATTTGAACTCCATTTCAGGATCGAAGAAGCCGGTTGTTCCCACAAAACGTGTTGGTTGTTAATATTTTATCTACTTGTTGACTATAAATATGTCCATGTTGGACCTGACACCTTTGGATGGTAGTCACCGCAAACGCCTCGTCTCCACCCTTCCTGTTTTGCTGAATTTGTTTTTGTTAGCTGTAGGACTCTGTGAACTTCACCAATGCTGACCAGTGCTAAAGAGCATGGGTGCACCACTTAAAACATAGTACAGTTGGCCGCCATCTAATAGGTACATTTAATTTACTTTTAAGTCCTTAGTAAATGGTAATCCAAATACTCTAGGCCTGTGATTTAAATGTCACTAGTGGACATGCAGAATTCATTGTGTCACTCGCCAAAATAGCCCTTAAAACATTTCTCAGGCCGCCCCTATGGCTTGTAGTGTAGTTTAAAACTGGCAATTCGAAATGCCAATATAAGTCTTTTGCCAGGCCTAAACTTTGCTTTTTAATATATATAGGTCACTCCTGTGGTGGGCCCTGAAGGATCACAGGGGGCAGCGGGCAGCGGGCATTGTGTTTAAAATGTAGGACAAGTTGGATTTAAGTTTTACATATCCTGGTAGTGAAGTTGTTTTTCACTTTTGCAAGGCATATATCTCCCAAAGGGTAAACATGGGTTACCTTATTGGACTTAACAAGTGATAACAAAAGTCTTAACTTAGGCTTGGAAGCAGATTGGAGCAACAGTTCTCCTGTCCAGCTTGCCCACAGTCCACTACCCTCTGCTGCCTGTCTACCTGCTGCCATCTGTTTGTGCCTTATCTGCTCATTTCTTGCCCCATTTGCCTTTTCTGCTCATTTTTCTGCCCTCTATTTTGCCTTTTCTGCTTACTTTTCTGCCCTCAGTTTTGCCTTTTATGCTAGTTTTTTATGCCCTCTGTTTTATTTCTGCTCAGTAGTTTTTCTGCTCTCTGTTTGTGCCTTCTCTGCTAGTTTCGTGCTCTGTTTTGCTCATTTTTTAGACCTCCATTTTGCCTTTTTCTGTTAATTTCTTCCCTCTTCCTGCCATTTCCCTACTCTCGCCACCCGGCCCATGACCTATTTAATGGTGGCCGTATGGTGACCCCATTGAGCAAGTCCTCATGCCAGCTGCCCCCTGCAACAATTCTCCTGTGCAGCTTGCCCTCAGTCCACTATCCTTTGCTCCTGTATATGTGCTGCCCTCTGTTTGTGCCTCCAATGCTCTTTTTCTAACCTCTGTTTTGCCTTTTCTTTCCTCGGTTTTGCATTTTCTGCTAATTTTTCTGCCCTCTATTTTGCTTTTTCTGCTGGGTTTTGCCTTCTCCGCTCATTTTTCTGCCCTCTGTTTTGCCTTTTCTGCTTGGTTTTCTGCCCTTTGTTTTGTCATGTTCTGCTTGTTCTTCCCTCTTCCCACTGTTTCCTCAGGGTCTGGCTTTCAGACTGAGACCTCGTACCCCAGCACCCAGATAACCCTGGGGTGACAGTGCCGTGCTCTATAAATGCTGATTGATTGACAGAAATATGTTTGCACTCAAGTGAACTGCTATCTAAAACCCTCTTTAATAGTTAAGTGGTACTTGGGTCACAAATCTGAAAATTTCACATTAAAAAAATGCTATCTTCTTGTCTTAACCATGTGTGCCATCTGTGAGTATCCTCGGCCACATAAATGGGATTAGCTTAGCTGTCCGTGTTTGTGTAGTCCTTCCAGACAGAGAGACAAAGGGGGAATAGAGTTTGCTGCCTCTAGCACACACAAAGAAACTTGCCATTAGTCTATATTCGCCCTAGACTACTTAGAGCCTTGACAGGTGAAGAGAAGAACTTTCCAGAACCAGAGGTGGGGCTTCTACAGGGCATCCCCTCACATCAAAGGCTGGCACCAGGCATAAATATTGGATGTCATGAACCACTTCTGAACCTGTGCAAGAGTCAGAAGAATAACTGCACTGCTGTGTTGCTGCAGAAAGGATTACCCTGCTGCCTGAGGAAGGAAGCAGACCAGAGTGACTCAAAGGGATAAGCTGGCAGCCTCCTGGGTTAGCTACAGTAATACATAAAGCTCCAGAGATCTGTCTTGCATCTGGCAAGCCCCAACTGGACCTGCCTGTTCCTAGCTGCTGGCTTCTGCTGGAGTGAGGCCTGATCCGCAAGATGTACCCAAAAGGCCCTGGCATCAGAGTGTGCTCCTCCTTTACCAACTGAGTTTTATCTTGGAACTGACCCAGCGCAAAACAACTTGATGCAGGACCTTGCAGCACAGGACCTTGCAGCTCCTGATCTGTGGCCCCATCGGAACTGAGGCAATGCAGCGCATATCAAGGCAGGACCTCTCACTGCAGCACTTCACAGCTCTTGACAGGCTGCCTCATCGGAACCGAAGCAATGTAACTAGACACAGCATCTCAGAGCTCCCAATCGGTAGCCCCATCGGAACCATCTCAACTCCACGCAGGACCTTGCATCTCAACCCAAGTATTTTATTTTTATTTACTCATTTTTTATTGATTTATTGAGTTTTATATAGAGCAGGCTAGACCCGGAGGTATCAGAGCGCTTTACATGAGGTTACACATTTTTTTTAAAGTTACATCCATTGCAGGTTACACATTATTACAAACGTTACATCCGTTACAAGTTACATCTGTTGGTTAATGGCATGTAGAATGGAAGGGGGGCGATTTAAAAGGGTAACGAGGAGGGAGATACGGCGGAGAGGGAAAGGAAAGTCTGTCCAATGTCCAGCTGGGTAGGTGAGGGCCGAGGGGGAAAGCCACAGCCCATCTCCTCAATAGCTAACAAGATGGCTCCACTGGGCATCAGTCAGAATGCTAGGTCTCCACTGCAGGTGGTTAGAGTCACAGATTCAGTGTCATGATGGGTGAGCCAGATAAGGGTGGAGGGTGGGGTAAATGCGCAGGGTCTGGTATATGTCCACTCCAGGTGGTGTCATATTCATATCCACTGTACGGCATGGCCATTGCCCAGCGGTACTCATCTCACCTGCAACTGGAAACTCACCCTTTGGGGTATGCCTCATCAATTCGTTGGGGTTGAATTAATACTGCACCAGGAGCCATCATTATGGTCAGGCAGGCTAGGGCGCTCTCTACAGCCTTTTCTGCAATGAAAGTCAGCTTCCAGAGGGGTAAACCAGGGGCACTATCCAGTGGGCCCAACTGGATCCTGTACCTGGCTTAAACGTGAGACTTTGTCCTCGTCCGGCACGGCCATATAACCACAGTTGGAGCTTTGCGCTTGTTGATTCTACTTTTTCCTAAGATTTTGATATTCGATCGCTCCAGTTCTACTGATTGGATTTTGTGTTGTTCTGATATCTTTTTTTTAATTGAATCTGTTTTTATAGATTGGTGCGAGATTTTTCTTCTATTTTCACTTTATTACTGTTTGTGTGCTGCATAAATAATGTACACTTTGCCTCTAAGTTACACCTTACTGTTGTTGTGCCAAGCTTCCACAGGTTTAAACAAGACTTAATTTTAGTGACTGTTACAAATGGGGGTCTCTAGTTGTCAATGGTATGCACCCTGTCTGATTACGGAACCTTCCTTCTAGTCAGGGTAAGGGGATTAAACTCCACGATAATCGCTGTTCACCCCCCTTGGTAGCTTGGCATGAACAGCCAGTCCTAACTCAGAGGAAATGTGTAAAGTATGTGTACATACCACACACAGTGAAAACACCACAAATGAACACCACACCAGTTTAGAAAAGTAAAGTATCTTTGTCTAAACCAAACAAGACCAAAACGAAATTAATCTAGCATACACTACGTGTTAGCAATTCTGTCCATAGAACTCTATGGATGCAGTGATTTTACACAATGTTACCTTTAGATGCTTCAAAATCCACATATTAACAGCCACAGAGGACGGACGCATCAGAAAACATAGTGATGTGTGGGTTTTGAGTCCCTGGGGAGGTGATGCATCTGTTCTGCTGCACGCAGGAAAACTGCTGTGTCGAATCCGGACTGTAAGGGGAAGCATTGCATCAAATTCCCAGATGGTTCTGGTCTGCGGGTGATGTGTTAGAAAATGTGGAAGTCTGGATGTACTGAAGGTCAATGCGGCGGTGGCAAAACAGGCGGTGCATTGATTTCTTCAGCCGCAAATCAATGATGCAGTGATTCTTTCAGTCGCACAGCACAGCCTACGTCAGAGCCGTATGATGGTTTCGAACCTATGGCGTGCTGAACTCTGGTTGCGGCGGTTTCTTTGGCTGCGGGAAGGTGCTGCGTCGATTTCTTAGGCCACATTGCGGCTGTTCCTGGAAACTTTTCCTGCATGGCGGTGCTGCGTTGGGAAAACAGGCGTTGGAAGGGTGATGAAGCAATTTTGATAGTTTCAAGCAGCACAACAACCTCTAAGGGCCCGAACTGGAATTGGCACCACGAGGCAGGTCAAAACTCCCAGCAGTGGAATTCATTGATGCTGCAGATGAAGTCTTTGATGGTCCTGAAACTTCCGGTCCTTTTCCTCACCAAAGCAGAAGCAGCAACTGCAGGCCAACCCGGCAAAGCAACACACAGCAAAGGGGCAGTACTCCTCCTTATAAGCTCTTCTCATTGGCAAAGTCTCCTCTTGATCTAGAAGTGTTTTAAAAGTCTGGGGTTTTAGGTCCAATACGTACACCCCTTTTAGCCTTTGAAGAAAGGCATACTTCAAAGAAAAGTCTTTGTTGTTTACAAGTTCCTACCTTGCTCTACCTTGGCTCCAGACACACTCCAGGGGTGTGGAGACAGCATTGTGAAAGTACAGGCCCAGCCCTATTTAGGTGTCAGTGAGAAGTTCTCCCACAACTCTAGCTCAGGAGGACCCATGAGTCTTGTAATGGTCCATCAGGCTGTGCAGAACACATCTTAGCACCCTTTGTGTGACTGTCTAGAGTGAATGCACAAACCCACTCCTGTTGGTTTAAACCACAAGTTGATTCCACAGGCAAGCAGAGGCACAGGATGGTTAAGCAAGAAAAGTCCCACTTTCTAAAAGTGGCATTTTCAAACTCACAATTTAAAACCAACTTCACTAAAATATGTATTTTTAAATTCTGAACTCTGGGAGCCCACATTTCCCAATTGAAAGTTGCGCTTTTAAATGTTACATGGCAGCTCCAATGATAACCGACAGGCCTTACAATAGTCAAAAAACGAAATTATTTTTTTATTTGAGGAGTTTTATATAGCGCTGGCTGGACCCGAGGGTATTGAAGCGCTTTACAGCAGTTTTTATTCGCAAGAGTCATATAATAGAGCCTGTAATCTTGTTATACATATTGGTTCGGAAGTCCAAGTGTGCTGTGCAGTATTGAGGTAGTCCGTGAGTCCTGAGATTAGTCTTGATTAGTGCACGTTGTCTTGGGTTGGACCACAGCAATTTTTCGCAAGAGTCATAAAGTAGAGCAGCGAAATACCTATAGGTTCGGAGGTCCAAGAGTACTTTGCAGTATAGAGGTAGTATGTGAGTCCTGAGGTAACATCTATTGGTGCACTTTCTCTTGGGGTGAACCTTTAAGGGTGAGGCAGAGGAACTGGAGGAGGTTAGAGAGCAGAGTTATAGATATAGGATAGGGAAGTCCTAGTTTGCTGTGCGGTATTGAGGTAGTATGTGTGACCTGCAATAACCTCGATTAGTGCACTTTGTCTTGGGATGAACTCTTGGGGTGGGGAGGTTCAGGAGATGGTCAGGGAGCAGGTAGAAGGTAGATCTCTGTGATGATAAAATCTGAAGAAGCAACGTCGAGTAGAGGTTTAAGTTGGGGCGGCGAAGGAAGAGGACTTTTATGTGTTTTTTTTAATTTTGTGAAGGACACTATAGTTCTGTTATCTGCTGGAATTGAGTTCCAGATTTTTGGCGTGTTTCCCCCGAAGGATCGTGCAGCATTTTTTTGTTGGCTTTTTTTTGTAGGGATGAGAAATAGGGTATTGGAGCTCCTGAGGTTTCTAGTCTGACCAGCCCTCCTGAGTTTCGCAGCCAGGTAGTCAGGTTTGCCTGTATGTAGGTCTTTGTGCCTGAGCCAGGCAGTTCTGAAGCTGGCACATAGTTCGACTGGGAGCCACTTTAGTTCTCTGAGTGCTGGTGAAATGTGATCGTATTTCTTCATTCCAGTGACCATTTTGTCTGTTGCATTAAGTGTAGTTTTGAGGGGAGCTAGGTGGGGTTTTGTTGTACTAGTGAGGATTGCATTCCCATAGTCAAGTCTGGATAGTACTACTGCTTGGGTGGCTTGTTTGAGAACTTTGGTTGGGATGAATGGTTCAATTTTGTTGAATAGCTTCAGATTGAGGAAGGCACTCTTGGCGGAGTTTTTGATGTGTCGAGTTTTGGGTCTAGGGTGATTCCTAATGATTTTACTGAGTTTGCCAGAGTGAGATTCCCATTGAGAGCATCCACTCCATTTAGCCATCAGTCGTCCTCATGGGGAAATGGGCTGTATTTCACTATCAGGACGTGTACAACACACCAGTATGTGTCCTACCTTTCAAATACACTGTACCCTGCCCATACAAAAAAGGGAAGATTAGGGCCTGGGAAGTAGGTGCACTTGCCAGGTCGACATGGCAGTTTAAAACTGCAATCACAGACACTGCAGAGCTAGGCCTCAGACATGTTTTCAGGGCTACTCTTGATAGTGGCACAACCAGTGTTTCAGGCCCACTAGAAGAATATGATTTACAGGCCCTGGGCACACACTGTGCACTTTATTAGGGTCTTACCAGTAAATCAATGCCAATAATGGATAAGCCAATCACATATACAGTTTACATAGACCGCATATGCACTTTATCATGGTTTTGCAGTAGTAAAGTGCCCAGAGTCCTAAAGCCAACAAAAAGAGGATCAGAAAAATAGGGGACAGAGGGCAAAATGTCTGGAGATAAACCTGCCAAAAAGTGCCATGGCCAACAGTGACCTTTGTGGTTCACCATGATGAGGATTGTGGCTGTTGCTCGAATAGGGTTTTCACCCCCCTGAACCATAAACCATAATTTCTCACAGTTGCTATACCATATAGAAGAAATATGTAGTGTTTTAATTGACTGTTGGACAATATGTATATCCAGAAGTTCAAACTAAGAAGTCTGGATGATATGGAACTGGATGCATTCAGTTTAGAGTTTTAAACACCTGGAGTCTTGTTAAATGGACTTTCATGTAATGTTTTTATGTGCAATGACATTTACTATTAATATATTGTGGCATGGACTATCGTGTGTTACCACAGTAGGCAAGGGGTTTGTCACCTTTCTGACTAATTGTTGGATAGAGAATTTGCAGTGGGGTCATCCTAGTTATACCCACTTAAATGGGTTAATATTTAGCTAACATTAAATGTTGTATATTTATTTTTTTAAGATTGAGTTGTCCGTGACGGCAGATACAGAATGGGGGGTGATGAGGAATTGGGAAAAAAATCTCAGCATGCAGTCTGTCCCACGTGGTCTATCCTCCGTCCTCTTACTGGCTTCTGTGTGAACAGGAAGCAGAAAACTCCCAGGCTCCCCTAAGACAATCACAATGCTGCAATGCAGCACTGTGATTGATCTTAGCGCTGTGGTTTGGTGCTCAGACGGGCACAGGGAGCCTGTGCATGTTCCCCACCAGGCTATGCCTTGCAGCCTGGTGGGGAACATGCAAAGCGAGCATGACTGTTTGGCCGGGCCAAGAGTGCCGGCCAAACAGCCATGCGCACTTTAGAGTGCAGCAACCACTCCTTGTCCCCGATATCACAGGAGCTCAGAACTTTATTTTTATTTTACACTGCTCTGAGAGCAGTGGGATGATGCCACCACGTTGTTTTGTAGGTGCCTTGTGGAAATGTTTAGGTGCATTATTATAGGCCTGATTGTGTCATTTTTTTCATGATGGCAAGTGAGTGATATAGGTTATTGCCTGATTGGTTCATTCTGAAAAGCTATTGAATGCCATAGGTTGGGTCTGTTTGTTATGGAAAGTTATGGCAATGGTAGTAAGCCTCACGTATTTATGTGAAGACTATATGTTAAAGTAGATTCGTGGCCATGTTGGAACTTTAAAACTATTATGAACTGTAAAAAATACCATTGCAAGGTGGCCACCTGCTGCTGTATTTTAATGTTATATTGTGTTGCATGCATTTGCCTTCTACGCTTAGATGACATTTTTTTTACTTTTATTCTTTCATTTTGCCTGTGTGTGTGGTTGGATCAGTTGGTGGACGAATGGATGCATGACTGCAAGAATAATTGACAGTGTATGTGTGATTGTGAACTAAATGCCTAAACTCACCATTCACAGGTAGTTGGAGTTATAAGCCAGACCTGTCTGCATTGCCAATGCTTGCTTCTAGGGCTAGCCTTCTCCTGCGTGCAACAAGTCCCAATTTCTGCCTCTACACTAAACGTTTCCACGCTGCAGTTCTCTGTAAAGTGCAGAAAGATGAGATCACAGCAGTGCCGCTTGTGCCACTTTGTGATGGGTTGAATGAATATTCTCAGTGAATCTATCTCAGCTGCGACTAAGTGCCGGAGGCAAAAAGTAGGTGTTGGTGTCGACCATCAGCCAACACTGACACTGAGTGACTGACACTAATTCATCAGTCACATAAACCAGAGAGGGGGTTGGGGTCGCCAACACTGTTCCTGTCAGTATTGGCATGAAGTGTCTGCAGAAGGAGCCCTTATGAGTGGTCCCTGCCTGACACTGCTGTGCTAAATCGAAGTGCAGACCTACTGGAATTCAGGCTGCCTCTGCTTTCATAGAGTGGAGGCTATGTATAACCACAGATGCTGCCGGAGAGCTGATGGAATGATGCTCTGGTGACGAGCACCACGAATGCTGCTTGCGCGTTTCCCTACGTATGCGGCAGTGCGTCACTGTGCCTCATCACGCACACACTCTGGGGGAGGACGAAAAGCGGCGGATGGAGGGGGTTGTTGGTGGGGGCACTGTAGCTGGTCTCCGAAGTATCACTACTTTCATTGCTGAGCATGTGCGATATGTCATCAGCTGTTCCCACAGTTCCTTGGAAACCCGAAAGAGCCAGTGCCTAAAGAGGGCATGGATAAACCAATAGGTGAACAGGGCTCACCAAAAGCCACGAAACCGTCATACATTTGCATGTTGTTTGCTGACAGTAGATTTTTTCTGAAAGTTACACCTGTCTGTAGTCGCACACATTCTATTGGTTTTATAAATTACATCCATCCTTTGATTAAAAACTCATCCTATAGATCCACGCTGCTTTCAAGACTTGCATGTTCTCTCTACTGGTTTCCTATTATATACATAATATCACATAAACATACTAAGCGTAATTTGATTTTGTTTTTTAAGGACTGTCTTGAAATCCAAGAACAAGAAAAGGGAAAAAGAAGAAAAACTCTTCCGAGAAAGATTCCAGGTGCATATATTTTTTAAATGTCTGCTATGTTGACCTGCCTGTGCTGCTGTACTGAAGATGCGCTCCACATTTGCAGTTTTCTTCCTTTGGAATCCTAAACAGAGATGTTTATTGTTTTCACATTATCATTATTTTTACATTGTTATGATTTTCCTCCCATTGATATTTTTTTATTAGTGTTATCATTTTGCATGTTATTGCAATATTTTTACAAACCTTAAGGTGGCAATTCATCTAAGAGCTCTGTAATAAGAGTGACTATCAGTATACCATAATTTTATGCAGAGTGTTTTTTTAACAGTTGTGCTACTATGGGCACTATCTCTTAGATAATATTCTAAATAGTCGTAGCAAACATTGCTTGGGTCGGGACGGGTCCTCAAGAATGAATACGGTAATGTGCACTAATGATAAGATTCACAGCCGCATTTCAAAATACAATCAATAAGGAAGGAATTCAAAAAGAATTTGAGGTTGACTATTTTTCAGATTTTTTTCCTAAATTAACTGAAGTCCAAAATGTGCAGCAAATAAATAGACAAATGGACAGGTTTACCTGGTAAAGACCCAAAAAGATCAATCAATCAATCAAAAGTATTTGTAAAGCACGCAACACACCCGCTAGGGTCTCAAGGTGCTGGGGGCTGCTACTGCTCGAAAAGCCAGGTCTTGAGTTGCTTCCTGAAGAGGAGACATGGTCCTGGGTGAGTCGTGGGTGGGTGGGGAGGGTGTTCCAGGTCTTGGCCGCCAGGTAGGTGAAGGATCTTCCTCCGCTGGTGGTTCTGCGGATCCGTGGGACGGTGGCGAGGGCGAGGCTGGCGGAGCAGAGCTGGCGAGTTGGCGTGTAGAACGTGAGGCGGTTGTTGAGGTATTCGGGGCCCAAGTCGTGGAGAGCCTTGTGGGTGAGGAGTCTGAACGTGATCCTTTTGCTGACGGGGAGCCAGTGCAGGTCCCTCAGGTGGGCGGAGATGCGGCTGTGTCGGGGGATGTCCAAGACGAGTCGTGCTGCGGCGTTCTGGATGCGCTGGAGCCTTTTCTGTAGTTTGGCGGTGGTCTCAGCGTAGAGGGCATTTCCGTAGTCCAGACGGCTGGTGACGAGGGCCTGGGTGACCGTTTTCCTGGTTCCAGTGGGGATTCAGAGGAAGATCTTACGGAGCATGCGGAGAGTGTTGAAGCAGGAGGAGGTAACGGCGTTAACTTGCTTGGCCATCGTGAGGGAGGAGTCAAGGATGAAGTCCAGGTTGCGTGCGTGGTCCATGGGCTTGGGTGGGGGGCCCAGAGCAGGGGGCCACTAGGAGTCTTCCCAGGCGGAGATGGATGGGCTGAGGATTAGGACTTCCGTCTTGTCTGAGTTCAGTTTCAGGCGGCTGAGCTTCATCCAGTCTGCAATGTCTTTCATTCCGTCCTGGAAGCTGGCTCTGGCGGAGGTGGGGTCGTTGGTGAGGGAGAGGATCAGTTGGGTATCATCGGCATAGGAGATGATGTTGAGGTTGTGCTTGCGTACGATGGCTGCAAGGGGGCTCATGTAGATGTTGAAGAGGGTAGGGCTGAGCAAGGAGCCTTGAGGTATGCCGCAGATGATCTTGGTGGCTTCTGCGAGGAAGGGCGGGAGACTGACTCTTTGGGTTCTGTCGGAGAGTAAGGAGGTGATCCATTCCAGGGCCTTTCCTTGGATCCCGGCGTGGCGGAGGCAGGTTGTCAGGGTGCAGTGGCAGACCATGTCGAACGCAGCCAAAGGTCGAGCCGCGATGAGGGCGGTCTCGGTGCTGTGGTTCACTCGGAATCCGGACTGCGATGGGTCGAGGGAGCCGTTCGTCTCCAGGAAGGCTGTCAGCTGTTTGACGGTTTTCTCTGACTTTTGCAGGGAAGGGGAGGAGCGAGATGGGGCGGAAGTTCTTGAGGTCTGAGGGGTCTGCGGTGGGTTTCTTCCGGAGGGAGCTGATCTCTGCGTGCTTCCAGCTCTCCGGGAAGGTGGCAGATATGAAGGAGTTGTTGATTATGTCCCGAAGTTTGGGTGCAATGATGGAGTCGGCTTTGTTGAAGATGTGGTGTGGGCAGGGATCGGCTGGGGAGCCCGAGTGGATGGTGTTCATCGTGTCGGTGGTATCTTCCGTGCTGACCTGAGTCCAGGCGCACATGGTGGCGGTGGGGGGTGTAGGTACGGTGGTGGGGTACGTGTTCTGAGCGCCGAAGCTGTCGTGTATGTCGACGATCTTACAGTGAAAAAAGGTGGCCAGAGAGTTACAGAGGTCTTGAGAAGGCGTGATGTCGTTGTTGCTGCCGTTGGGGTTGGAGAGCTCTTTCACGACGTTTAAGAGTTCCTTGCTGTTGTGGGTGTTGTTGTCCAGTCGCTCTCTGAATGATGACCTTTTAGTGGTGCGGATCAGCTGGTGGTGTTTGCGGGTGACGTTCTTGAGGGCTGTCATGTTGTCCGTTGACTGGTTGTGGCGCCAGGTTTTCTCGAGGTCACGGGAGGATTTCTTGGAGTCTTTGAGATCGTTGGTGAACCACGCGGCTTTCTTGCTGTTGAGGTTGCTGGGAGGGATTTTCAGTGGAGCAAGGGTGTCGGCGCAGTTGGCGATCCACTGTGTGAGGTTGTGGGCTCCTTTGTTAGGGTCCATGGTGTTGGTGGGAGGGTTTAGGCGCAAAGAGGTGGTGAGTTGGTCTGTGGTGATCTTGCTCCACCATTTTTCGGGGGGTTTGTTGAGGGCGGTGGTGGGTCGTTGTTTTCCTGAAGTTGAAGTGTACGCAGCTGTGGTCGGTCCAGTAGAGCTCGGTGGTGTGGCTGAAGGAGATGTGGTTGCTGGAGGAGAAGACAGGGTCGAGCGTGTGGCCAGCGCAATGGGTGGGGGTGTTGACCAGTTGCTTGAATCCGAGGTTGTCTGGTAGGGCGGTGGTGTTGTTGTCCTGGTCGTTCTCCAGGTGGAATTTGAGGTCTCCTAGGAGGATGTAGTCGGGGGAGGCGAGGGCGATTGGGCTGATGAAGTCTACGATGGCCTCGCTGAAGTGTAAGCGTGGTCCCGGGGGTCTGTAGATGAGGCTTCCTCTGAGGGTGGTCTTGCGGTCGGTGTTAATCTGCAAGTGCAGGTGCTCTGCGGTTGCGAGGGTGTCGTTGGTGTTGGTCGTGATGCGGATAGTGTTTCTGTGGACGATGGCGATGCCTCCTCAGGTCTGGTTGACGCGGTCCCTCCGGATGATCTTGTAGCCGTCCGGGATGGTAATGGCAATGTCGGGGGCTGAGGAGGCGTTCATCCAGGTTTCCGTGAAGAAGGCAACGTCTGGTGCCATTTTGTCCAGGAGGTCCCATAGTTCGACGGTGTGCCTGTGGATGGAGCGGGTGTTGAGCAGGATGCACTTGAGGTGTTTGTTGTTGGCGGCTGTTTTGGCTGGCGCGGTGCAGGACCGAGTGCAGGTGAAGTAGCAGCCGTGGCAGGTGAAGGCTCCGTGGGTGCGTTTCGGGGTGGCTTGGTAGCAGGCTGGATGTCAGCCGGTGTTGAATGCATGGAGGGTGGCGGCGTTGTAGCTCAGTCGGGCTGGCTGGCTCTGGCGGGGTCCAGGGGTTCTGGCGCTGGGCGCGTTCCAGGCGCGGACGGGCGTAGATGGGCTTGCCTTTGGCGCGCCTTCGGCACGCAATCGGTGCGCCCTCTGTGCGTACGCGCTGTCCCCGCCATTAATGGTGTAGTGGGAGGGAGGAGCAGCTGGGAGGCGGGAGCGGGGCGGCGAATGGGGAGCGGGAGACAGGAGAAGGGGGCGGGGCTGCAGGAGAGCAGCGGCGGGGAGCAGAGGGGGGGTTGGAAAGAGCGGGAAAGCAGAGCAGGGGAGAGTGAGGACAAGCCTGGGCAAGCCTGGAGAGCGAGGGCAAACCTGGGCAAGTCTGGGGAGCAAGGGCAAGCCTGGAGAGCAGGGGCCCTAACGAGAGGCGGCAGCAAGAGGGCCAAGCAGGCAGCCGCAGCAGAATCCGGGCACACGGGGGAGGTGCGGTAGTAGAGTGACCGGGTCAAGGGTCTCAGCTCACTGCCGCGCGGTCCCCGCCATTTATGGCCAAGTGGGAGGGAGGAGCAGCTGGGAGGCGGGAGCGGGCGGCAAATGGGGGGCGGGAGACAGGAGAAGGGGCGGGCCGCAGGAGAGCAGTGGCGGGGAGCAGAGGGGGTGGGTTGGAAAGAGCGGGAAAGCGGAGCGGGGGAGAGGGAGGGCAAGCCTGGAGAGAGGGAGGGCAAGCCTGGAGAGAGGGAGGGCAAGCCTGGAGAGCAGGGGCCCTAAGGAGAGGCGGCAGCAAGAGGGCCAAGCAGGCACCGGTAGCAGAATTCGGGCACACGCGGGCCGTGCGGTAGTAGAGTGACTGGCTCACACCCAAATTCAAGGGTTTGCACAGCAAATTTCATCACAATAGAAAGCAATCAAAATTGCATTGTAAGCATGAGGTGAGCAAATGTATCAATGAAACAACAAATCACATTTCAGCATAATAAAACATCATGTAATATCCCCATCCTAGCACTATTCCTCAACCTGAGAAATGTACCCCTTCTGACATAATGTCGTTGAAGGTGTAAGAACAAAAGTAGATACATGAACAACTAAATGTGTCATAAGTTAATGGAATACAGTGTGTGAGTAGGAAGAATCTTAAAGTATCTAAAGTCTTCTTTCCGAGTTCTTGGAGAATAACATGTCATTAAAAAACAAACCGTCGGGGCGTGGCTAGCAGCCAAGTGAAATGGCCGCAGCCTAAAAGGGCTCCGAGGGTGAGATCGTCTCCCCTGAAATCAGACTAGTGATCCGTTTCACAAATTGTACCCGGGGTCTGCTTTTTGATGCCAGAGGTGGAGCGGAACGAAGCGATCCGGCGCTGGTGACAGTCCAGGCCGGGTAACGCGAGTTGCGGAAAGCAGAGGATTGTGGCCTGTGCAGCGGGCGGAAGCCGGGGACTAAATTGCATAAGCCGGCCCAAATGACTGCAACACGATCGGCTGCGAGGGCCGATGCGGAGAAGGCAAGTCACGGCGTAAATATCATCGGCAGGCGGAAATAGTGGAAGCGCTGCCTGCTGACTCCAGACCTGCGGACAACAAACGTTGAAATCCCCATACGTCGTCCGGGGCTGAGACCACTAACAGGCATGAAGGTCTGGCAGAATTGAGGGGGAGGAGCCACCATTTTGCAGCGGGGCGGATGCAGCAGCAGTGATCTACGCAGCGGCAGTGCTTAGTGCGCTGGCAAACACATAGGGCACCCGGGGAGGCACCTAAGACCACCGCTTTGCTAGGTCTGGCAGAGCTGGAGGCCCTATTATTGCAGTCACTCGTCGAGGAGCTGGCAGGCCCAGTCCAGGAGCAGTAGGGGGCAAATAGGGGAGAAGCACAGCAGTGGATAAGAAGACACATATAGCGAGCCCTCAACCTCTATGAAAAGTGTCTGGAGAGCACATAATTATAGGGTGGGTACGAACTGAAGCCCTGTAAAGCATACAGGAGGAGCAACTGGGGGGGTGGTAATTACAGCGTCAGAGCAAGACTGAGGATACCTTGTACTCCCCCTCCCCCAAGGCACTACTGGTGTGACGCAGGACAGAGGTACACGCAATAGCGACGAGCGGTGTCAGGGGTGGGAGCTCCCAGTTGATAACTATTGAACACCCCCATAACACTACTCACGTACTCTGAGCAGGAGGAAAGGTGCTCCTGCAGAACAGATAATGAGTGGCAAGGGGTCCCGTGCAAACCAGCAGAGTAAGCTGGATAAGTTTGCCTACACTAAAGACTTCCCTCCATTGCCGGACAGTAAAGGGCAAGTGAACAAAGACAAGGAAGAGGATGCTGGCCCCAAGGGGACGTTAGAAGATATCATGGCGGCCCTTCACAATGTTCAAACTACCGTGGGCTCCATATCGACAGATGTCATGTTCCTACAAGCAGACTTTCAGAAAATGTCCGCCAGGGTTACAGAGGTGGAACAGGTGACAACGGCTCTCTACAGATTCTCCTGATCAAGAAGGTGACGCAATTAGAGGCGGATAACAAACATATGGCAGCAAAGTTGGACGACCAGAAAGGGCGCTTCCACCGTAATAATGTCCGAATTACGGGGATTCCGGAGTCGGAAGGGGGCCCCACTATGGACCTCTACATCGAAGACCTCATAAAATCACGTCTACAGCCTAAAGGACTCTCTGCCTTCTTTTCAGTGGAACGGGTGCATAGGGTGCCGGCTGGCAAGCCAAAACCCAGAGCCCCTCCAAGGCCGGTGCTGGCCCGTATCTTCAACTTTCGAGACAGAGACGCCATTCTTCAAACGGCCCCAGTGGCACCGCCCATACGAGTGCAGAACTCTGTAATATCTTTCTTCCCGGACTATACGGCGGTGGTCTCGGCACGCTGCAGAAGTTTATTCGAGGTCAAGAAGGCACTGAGGGCCCGTGAGCTACCGTATTCCATGCTCTTCCCGGCAAAGCTCTGTGTAGTGGCGGACGGCAAAGCCTGGTTTTTCAAAACGCCGGAGGAGGCACATGACTGGCTGGAGGGGTGGCGAACGGCGGGGAGGCCCGGAAGAACGCAAAGGGGACGACTATGTCTTGGGAGAGAAGGAGATCCTGAGGACATTGAACAAGGTCAGGATGAAGCAGAATAATTACAGAAGGAAGCAGGAGAATGTAAGGACTCAGGAGAATGAGATCTTCAGGGAGTACCCACCTTCAAATAAGGGAGGTATACCCTGGTACATAGTCTGGCCCACCTCTACATTATGGCTACAATGGACGTATTGATGGCTGTGGACTCTGGGGCTGGGGGAAGTAATGGTCTTCCTCGGTCTTCCCGCTCCTGTACATGCAAGTAAAACTTTGGGGATTGGGTTTTAAGCACTCTGCTGAATTGGGGTGGTGGGCAGTTTTGGGTCCGCATGGCAGGGAGGGGGGATGGGGTCAGGGACTGTTTCTAAGTTCTTGGTATAGTGGAAATGTTACTGTTGGGTATGAAAATGGTTCTGCAATATTTGTGCACACAGGTACACACTCACGTTCAATTATGGGACAAGTCACTAGCTCTAATAGGTTTGCTCGGTATGGAAATGGGAGACAACATGCAGGTTGACTCAGCTGCTGGCCCCAGCACCACGGTACCATCTCTCTCTGTACTCACGTGGAATGTACGCGGCCTGGGTGATAAAATAAAGCGGGACTGGTTCTGCAGTGTATTAAAAGGGGTGGCCTGGCAGTGGTACTTTTACAGGAGACACATCTCACAGGCATGCCCAGCAAAGCAATGGACAGGTGGGGATACAAAATGCATGTACATTCCGAATTCACATCTAGCTCCAGGGGAGTTGGGATATTGGTGAAGAAGCAGGTCCCTTTGATAATATAAGGAGTTAAGTCTGACGGGTCGGGGAGATTCGCCGCCATAATTACACAGTGGGAAGGAAGGCCCTTAAATATAGTATTGGTTTACATCCCCCCCCAGCGTTGCACGCGGTGGCATTACCGGACCTAAGTGTGTTTGTACATGGTTTGCCGGCAGGGGAACTACTCACTGGTGGAGACTTTAATGCGGTCTAGGAGAGTGCATCCAGAGTGTCGCGCCTGGGGAGTTTCATAGGCGCAATGGGTCTTGTAGATGTATGGAGAAGGCACCGCCCCACAGACCGTCAATTCACATATCACTCAAGTGTCCATAATAGTCTAACGAGAATAGACTACTTCCTGGGTTCACTGGGTTGCCTTCAAAATGTAGACACTATAGAAATTAGACCACAGGGTATCTCCGACCATTCCCCCACTGCTGCTCAGATAGACCCATCACCACCAGAAAAGGCGCCGGGGCTACCCAATACGCCCTGGCTATCTGCAAGTTCCCTAGATTAGAAGGGCACTTAAGAAGGCTACGAGCCATTGCTTTCAAGACAATACGCGGTCCGTTGAATATTCTATCACTCTCTGGGAAGCGTTTAAGACAGTAGTCAGGGGACAGGCCATAGCTTCCATCACATTATATATAACAACAAGGGCACCCATTCGAGTCAGTACGGGACCTCGGGGAACATATTTAAGCAAACAACAATGGTCCCAAGCACAAGAAAAATAGTAACCTGCAATGAATATAGACACAGTGGAAACTATATTGAATAGTGACTTGTCCAGCCGGACAGCGGTCCAATTTTTACTATAAACAATAAATGTTCTGAAGGAATACCTTCAACATTTCATAGAGAGGGGCACATGCCTGTACCCAAACATGTACAATTTGACATAAGAAGGAAGATAGTCAGTGAGTAGAACAGAATTATTAGGCAAAAGCTGTTATTTTCTGTAAGTATCTCAATGACAGAAATTCCATTAAACACCATTACTTGCCAGAAATGGCATTTCGTACATTTTACAGTATATGGTGTTTTTAAAGTCGACGGCGTTTCCATCCTATTTACTAAATCAAAGAGATCATCATTAGGACAAGATATTGCCTAATATATACAAGCGATGATAGACGGTGGGTGGCCATGAAGTATGTAGGCCAGGTTCGTACGGACGCCGATAAGGGTCCAAGGCTGGAACTAACTAGGAGTAGAGTTCCAATAGTTGAATTGAGCAGGGAACTGTCTCCTGCGGAGCGGCCGGTAATGTCTTAGCAGCGCGCCAGCTGGATGCTTGGTCGCGTGGGGGGGGGGGGGGAGGGAGCCTTCTTAATTGACTCTGATTACTTCCCTCTTTCAATTACCCTCGTTTGTATATTATTACCCTTATGTGGTTTGGCATCACCTTAGCTATTTTTTTATTGTTGTAAAATGTTTGTGAGTATAATGTGTCCAACGTTTAATGTACAAGAACATAAAGCAGCAGAAGTAAATATTGGATTGATCTTTATGTATATTCTATAACAAAAAGTATACATTTTATTTTCAGCCGTGATGCATGTTTAGTAATGCTCTTGGTACTGTATGCATGCCTTCTGGATTAAAAGAAGAAACCAGTAACCCTGAGGTTTGGTTTTACATAGAATATTTTGTCTATACATTTCACCTTTCAGGAATATTGGATGCCTCAAACTCATGGGTGTTGATTTGGATTCTATTAATGATTTCATGGTTAGGGATCTTTAAGTCGAGAGAGCAGTAGCCAATGATGACCTGTGTTTTATTTTAGTATACTAAAGAGATCGAAGTCATCAACACCGCTGTTGTAGATCTTTCTGCCAATATTGGAAAATCAGGGAAGCGCGACTTGCCCATCACACCGGGAGAAGAGTTGGATATTATTGATATAACAGATGAAAACGTGGTCATCTGTCGGAATTCTGAAGGCAAATGTAAGTGGTGTGATGCATATCTAATATTATTAGCTTTTTAATCCGGGATAATTAAATAAAAACTGCACGCCTGACTAAAGGTAGTCCTAAATTGCAGAATTTTGTTCTTTTCTTCAGATGGTTATGTGTTGGTGGAGAATTTGAATTTCAAGTAAGTTGACATGTCCGATATCTATATTCTTCTTTCACGTCAAATATTTATATTTTGGGATTAGATGCAGATTATTTGAGTGGGAGTGTGACACCACTGATTTCTAGCTGACAAATTGTAATAGTCTAATGCCACTAAGGGATAGATTTAATACTCTTATTCTGTAGCATGCAAATAAGTCTGGTACTTGTGAATTAACAAATATTTTATGCTTAACCAACGAAATGTTAATGTAAATACGGCCAAAAGGTACTACTGTCATTTGTGAAATAGATGTCAATTCTGTAATTTATCTACTGTGTATACTTTGATTCTCTATTTAGTACAACGCTTATTCGTTTTAAAGTTTTGCAAAGCCAAATTAACGTTTATTAGAACAGAGGATGAGAAATAAACAGAGATTGCACTAGTTTAATTTAGATTATTGAAATGTTGAATACATCAAAATATTTCCTGCATGTATCATTCCAAATTGGACATTATGAGGAGTTTAGCTGAAGGCAGTAATGTAATAGTCTAGCTAAGTTATTATAAAGTTGTTAATGCTTGTCTCTTCCTGTCCGATCCAGTGTGCACTTTATTCCTTACGTAGCAAGCACCCTATCCTTCTGCAAACAGAAAGGCTTTTCGATCCATTTATGCACTTGCATGATGTTGCACCTGCAAGGGTCAAGAATAGCTTGGACTTTAAGTGGTGCAGATCTCTCTGGGTCTGAGCAGGTGTGGCTCCTCTGTTGTGGTGGAGGAGTGTCACCCCACTGGTTAGTCAGTTACAGAAAAATAAAATATTAAACAATAATATTTTATTTTTCTATGACCGGCTCTAGCTGAGGCAAACAGACATGCACACTTCTATTTCTCCAACCCAGCTGTGTTGCACAGCCAGGTTGGAGAAAAGCTGCAGGTCCACATTCATTGTCTGAGCGGCAGACCAAGTCAATCAGACCAATCCTGGTGCTGCTCTCATAGCATGATAGCAGCATCTTGATTGGGTACGGAGCCTGTGCCTTCACAGAGACTGTTGGGAGTGCAGCACTGAAGCAGCATTTTGGAGTCCGGGCAGCGAAAGGTAACGTTTTAAAAAATATATTATTTTTACCCTCCATTCACCATATCGGCCTCCCCCAACTTCTCCCCACTCCCAGCCCCCTCATTGTGCTGCGGCCGCCACTGGGTCTGAGGTTTGCAGTTGTTAAAGCTGACATTGAAACTTGTCTGTATCAGGACCTGTATTCTGGTTGACTTTACAGAGAAAAACACTGATTGATTTTTGAACAGTTGCTGTACAAATCATTAATACAGCCCATATCAGTGACGTAGCTTCTGTTTACATTTTCACATTGTTGGAAATTGCCCCTTTTGCAGGGTTATCCCCAAAAGTTTAGCTTTTTCCTCCCTTGTTTCCCCCCCTCTCCCCTCCACCCCCCCCCCCCCGGGGTAGGGTGCAGTGTATGTGAAAGGTAGAGCATGTACTATTGTGGGTGACATGGTCTGATAGTGAAATACTGCCAATTTCGTTTTTCACTATTGAAAGGCTATCTTGCCCATAGCCTAGAATGGGGAATGCTGTGTATAGTGTTTACCTGCATATCTTCCCATAGGAGCAAGATAGAAAATTGAAGTCTGGTATCCCTGAACTCAGAATTTAATAATCCATCTTTTTGGAAAGATGGTTTGTAAATCCTGTGTTTGAAAACAGCACTTTTAGAAAGTGGCTGTTTTCTTGTCTTACCTTTCTGTGTACCTTTGCCTGTTTGTGAATTTGACTGCCTGGTTTGTGAGTGACGGGCTGGGTGGCTCCAGGAGGCTGGGGTGAGTCAGCACTAGGCTGAATAGCTTCATCTGCATCTTGAGTGGTGGGAGGGGATAGCACCTGGGCCTAAATAGGGCTGTGCCTGCCTTCCACAATGCTGGCTCTTCCTCATGCTGGGCAGCTGACATCCCTGCCTCTCTCTCTCTCTCTCTCTCTCTCTCTCTCTCTCTCTCTCTCTCTCTCTCTCTCTCTCTCTCTCTCTCTCTCTCTTTCTCTCTTTCTCTCTTTCTCTCTTTCTCTCTTTCTCTCTTTCTCTCTTTCTCTCTTTCTCTCTTTCTCTCTCTCTCTCTCTCTCTCTCTCTCTCTCTCTCTCTCTCTCAAAGGAAAGAAAGAGTCATGTAAACAGAGTGCTCCAGGACTGACCTGAACTGGTTTAGACTAGGTAAAGACCTCTCTGCCTTCAGATAACAAAGGGAATATTGGTATAAAAAGGGATACCCAGGCCCCAGAACTTTAGATCATCCTGGAATCAAGAAGGAACCTCTGCCAAGGAGAAAAGCTGGAAGATTGAAGAGGAAGGACTGCCCTGCTGTGTGTGTGTAGGCTGACCTCTAGTTGCTATTCTGCCAAGGAGAGGGGAAGGACTTTGCTCTTTCTGTGTCCCCTGCTTGAAGAGATCTCCAAGGGCCAGAGAAGAGCTGGCCTCCTGTTACGAAGCCAGGAACAAAAGGACTTCACCCCCAGCTTTCCCCTGAACTCCACTGTGTGAGTTCTGACTTGCCTAGAGTGCTTGATCCATTTATGGGGCCTTCGGAGGTTGTCTCCTGCTGTTTGGGGAGCTGGAAAAGAAGAAGAGAAGATCTACAATTTTGCACGCATCGCTCGCTTGCGGAGCACATCGTCGACAGTGCGAGAGAATTCCAGTTGCCACGAAGATCGTTGCAGCGCCTGTTGCCACTGCTAGAACCGACGCATCGTTCGCTTGCGGAGCGCATCGCCCCGATGCAGGAAGATTCCTGTTGCTGCGAATATCGTCGCAGAGCCTGTCATCGCTTTGAGACCCGATGCATCGCTTGCCTGCTGACCGCATCCAGTTGCTGTGAACATCGTCTCAGAGTCAACGCATCGAGGGGCCGCAACAGAAGAGGATCAACGCTGCGCCGCGCATCACCTCCGCACCGAACATCGTTGCCGCCCCGAAGATCATCGCATTGTGCCTGTGCGAGACGCTTCCTACCGGAGAACCTGCAAACCGGAATCCATACAAGGTATTGCAGCGCTCCCCATACAGATGGGATTCGACACATCCCACTCACTGCGTGCATCGGGGTTGTCACATCGCCTCCTCAGGGTCTCAGGAGTGATGCATCGCTTGTTTTCTCAAACTGCAGCTGCCACTTGAAACTTTTGTCGCATCTACAGGTACTTTGGGCTAAAAATGACGCAACTGTGTATTATTTTGGTGTAAACATTTGAACTCTTTTAAAGACTTATCTTGGAACAGTGTATGTTGGATTATTGTCGTTTTGGTCTTGTGTAGTTAAGATAAAGATACTTTATTTTTCTAAACTGGTGTGGAGTCCATTTGTGGTGTTTTCACTGTGTTACTGTGAGTGTTGGTACAAAAACTTTACACATTGCCTTTGATAAGCCTATCTGCTCGTGCCAAGCTACCAAGGGGGTGAGCAGGGGTATCCAAAGAGTGTATCCCCCTTATCCTGACTAGAAGCAAGGGTCCCTATTTGGACATTGGTACCTATCTCTGCCAACTAGACACCCCCAGATCTAACACACATATTCAACTTCATTTACCTTCCAAATAGTGTTTGCTTTTTCGAGGATGTTGTTTTTTCTGTAGTTTTCTTTTGCCATAGCATAACACTTTTTAGAATTGGGTACTGGGTCGCCTGTAGGTGTCTTTGTGAATAGGTTTTTGATGGGTGTTACTAATGCTATGTTTTATTTACTGGTATGCTTTCTGATATTATAGATCATTAAATTTACATTGATTTAAATCAGGATGTTGCTGCATGCACCTGGCCGCTATATTCTTCTATAAATCATTATGGTTTTCTTTGTATTAGTTAGAAATGGGAGTCTCTAGTTACCAAGTTGTTAGCCTGTCCGAGTAGGGACCCTTCTTTCTAGTCTGGATAGGGGAGCTACACCCCTGCTCACCCCCTTGGTAACTTGGCATGTGCAGTCAGGCTTATCTCGGAGGCAGTGTGTGAAGCATTTGCACATAACCAGCAGTAATACTGTGAACACACTGCAAAGGGACACCACACAAGTTTTAGAAAAATAGCCAATATTTATCTGTGTAAAATAAGACCAAAGCGGTAAAAATCCAACATACCGTTATTCAAAGTACTATAACGCAAGAATGGACTTTAAAACACTTCCTTGAAATCGATAGCTCCATCTGGGGCCATCACAGCGTCGTGCACAAACAAATCAAACAGTTCTGGCTGACCGGGGGGTCTAGACCAGCTAATGTGTTCGGAAAGACCCACAAACAGTGCCTTAAGAAATGCAGGGCTTCAGGGGATCTTGCGATGAGCTCCGAAGAGCTGGCATTGGGAGGCTTCTGCTCCAGAGGTCTGTGCAGAGGTCGCCAGGCCCTTGAAGTCACAAAACCTTGCCGATCAAACGCTGGGTAGTTGAAGGCAGGAGTGCCTGCATCTGCAGTTCGAAGTGCAGAGGTCCAGCTTTCTAAGGTAACCAAGGGTCTCTTTTCTGTAGCTGGGTAGAGGTCCCTTTGAGCATGTTTATTATGGACATAACCAGCAGTCTGTTCTCTGCTGCCCAGAGATAGTGTCAGAATGCATTTACTGCGCCCATAATGAAGATTGCATCTTTTCACACTTGTTTTTTAATAAACATGAACACAGAAGCAGACTACCTTCTCTTGTTATGCCTTTGGAGAGGTCTAGGTTAGTCTGATTACCACAGCCATAATGCAGAGGCTAGGCATCAGTCTTGATGTAAACTGTGGCTCAGCTCACACACAATCAAATCTACCTAGTACATCAAAGAAACAAGGTTTTTATGCAAAAAGAAGGAATTTCCTAAACAGGATCATCGTGGACAGACTCATCAGTTGCTATATCTATACAGCTGAAAATTTACTTTTTATTGGGTTCGTTGTATCATGGATGTCGTAAATAGGCTGCCATCTATATCAGTAGAATTGGAGATGGTATCCTGCTTTCTGTGTTCACAGTACTCAGACTAGATACAGCATGCCCAATGGAAAAACTCTCCAATCTGGCATGTCCCTAAAATTAATCAAGCAAATTCTGATACAGGGAAGGTCACAATTAATTTCTGTGCTGCAGTCACATAAATATTACATTGACACCATTAGATGCTATAGAGAATCCTACATACACAGTTGCAAATATTTTGTGTGCTTATCTGTTTTGATTGTATGTTTCATGCAAAATCAATTTTAAAAAAAGCGTCAGCAGTGGTTTCTTTATTGGGGCATGGGGGCACCCCCCCCCCCCCCCCCTGTTTGTATCCCCCATATTAAATGTTTGCTGCTTGGTTTAATTATTTTTTAGCCGCAGTGCTCGGAATGGCCTGGGCAGATTTTGCATTATTTACAGGCGAGCGAGGGAGGACGTGGGTGGGAGGGGGGACTGGGAGCTTGCATGATTGACAGGTCAATTGCTAGGCCTCTATGGGGTGTAGTACGCATGTCTGGTTGGACGGGGGCCTTGCACTGACCAGCCCGACACGGGCAATTGAACCCTCGCCTACCTGCACAATGTAGGAACCCGGCGTACTGCTGCCACAGCCCCCCAGTCTCCTGTGAAGTGTTGCCAGTGCCTGACCGAGCCAGTCCTCTCACTGCTCCATGCTGTTTCCTAACAAAAACAGTCAGGGAGCAGCATCTAGATTTGCTCAGGAGTCACGGGGTTGACATGAGAGGACATTAAAATGCCAGACAGCGCTGCGGAGCTGCTTAATTAGGACTGCGTTTGAGAGCACTTTAGCCTTCTGTGCTGGGGCCTACAGGTTGGCATCTCAGCGTTCAGAATAGGTCCACACCACAGAAGTATCATCGGTTATTAATTTCATATATAATGTTAACTTGCTTTATGAAGCTCTTCAAGTCTGCCAGATTGAGGCAGGTTCGCACCTAGAGTGATCTTGGTTGACAGCCTCCTCTCTCCTGGTTACTCCATGTACAGGTTTTGACTGGGCTCTTCTCCACTTAGCCAGCACGGATAGCGAGCTTTGAACTCAGGGCAGTACTGTATTTTTGGAAGCCTGGCTGCCTGTGCCTGGGAATTCTAAGGCTGTGCCTCCAGGGCGAGCTGAGACTGGCTTGTGTTCAAAGAAACAGGACCAGTTGGACAAGTTCTTGAAATGGGGAAAGACTGATCCAACACAAAGAGGACCGACTCTGACAGGCACGAGGAAGCACAGGCCATGACGGGCACAATGGAGGTAGGGTGCGAGGTAGAGTGCGAGGTAGAGAGGCACCGTTGGCACAAGAGGAGACAGGAGGGCAGTGGGAAGAGAGATTGAGCTTAGCAAAGAACAGCAGCCACCACAGACGGAAGACTCTAGAAGAGAGACGCTGTGACTTAAGCCTGAACAGGAATACAATTGGCCATTAAGGTGGCTCAGTGGGTTAGGCACATGCTGCTCAGATCGTTTGGAGCGAACAGTTCAGAAGTAGGTTCCTGCAATGACCAACCCAACCTCTCATCCTTCCAAGGCTGACAGATTGAGTACCATTAAACTGGGGAACGCCAACACCTGTTACAGGGCGTTGATGCGAGAACTGCGATACTAATTACTATGCAAACACAGCACATTTTATAGGCATGCCATCTATCCCCTCTTCTACTTGCATCCTTTTCTTCCTCCCTTTCATTTATCCAGTCGCACACTCCTTTGCTCCCGTTTTCCTGTCACTTATCCGGAAACGCTCCATCTTTTGGCACTACCTACCCTATGGTATCACTCTTAATATTTCCTTTTCACGGTTTAACTTTTTGCTCAAAACTGCTTCTGTCCATACACATCCCTCCAAGAGTGCTACTTTTCGTTCTAAGCATACTTCTATTGAGGCTAGTCTTTCCTTCAGCCTCACGTTCACAAAATGTGTGTCCTGGTGTGATGCCATATATGCTACATTACTGGACTGTGACGGAGAACCTTTCTGAGAGGAGATGGCTCAGTGAGATATTCTCTTGCTGTTAAGATGGGTTCATGCGTATGTGTCTCAGACTCGGCCATTCATCCTGGCATTCACTCCAACTGGCAGAGCCTCCTGTTAAGGGTAATGATATTTAAACCATTCATGTAAAAAATACCGTACAGTGGATTGTGCAGGCCAATGATCTTCAAACTTTTTACTGTGGCTCCGCCCCTCTTTTGTAAAGTAATTTTACAATGCCACCTCCTCCCAAAAAAACGACGAATTTTCACTGTTCTATAAAACCTGACACAGCAAGGAAGATAAAGTATTGTATAGGGCTTGAGTGCACACGTACTAACAAATATAGATGCAGTGGGACTTTACAACTTCACAAACTAGATAAATGAAGGGTAAAACTAAGCAAGCCAAACATTTGAGGAGAGTTTTCCATATGTGTGTAGTTGTTCGGAGTACTTGGTCATCCAATCTTTGGCCTCTCTGCTGAGCAAACAGAGCAGTGGTCACTTATTCCAGTTGTAATTGTGATTCTGTGCAATTGTGTGTGAAAGAGCTTCACAGTTGACAAAATGTTGAAAAGGAAATGAAAATGCAGTGCTTGCAGGCGAGTCGGTGCGTTGTGTGTTCGGGGGTTGTAAGTGAAAGGAGGCCGCTGGAGATAAGATATTCATATGGACTAGATGTGGGGAGAAAAGGGTGCATGTGTCTAATGCAGATTGAGCATAACGGGCATGATTTAGACACTGTGAAGACCACTACCCCCTTGAAAGGCCTCAGTAATGTTTAATTCACATTCTCACAATTTCAGTATTGGAACATTTTCAATATTATTTACAACAAAATATTTGTTTACTCTTTTATCTTGAACCACTTGTTATAAATGGTGTTTCTGGTTGGCTAGGGTATGCACCTAGGCCAGGCAGAACCCAGCAATCTAGTCATGGTAACCCCTTCTCGAACCCTTGGTAACTTGGCAGATAAGTCCGGCTTATCCCAGAGGCAACGTGTACAGCGTTTGCACAACACACACATGCAGTACATACACACATATGCAGTACACACACAAAACACACGCAGTACCCACATACACATGCAGTACACACTCCAGTGGCACGCTAGGTGCTACATAAAAGCGAGACAACACAAGGTTATACCTGTTTGCCCACAAAACGCTGCCGTGAGGGGAATGGCCCTTGACCCTGCGACCCATCCAGCGAGTGCTGCCGCCGCAGCAGTTCCAACGCCGCCGTGAGGGGAACAGCCATCGAAGTCGCAGCAAGCCACCACCGCCGCAGGGACTACACTTCCCAGCTGCCCCGGCGGGTTGTTGCGTGTTAATCTAGGTTCCTGATCGATACTGTGACCTTATGCCCCTATTCGGCTATAAATCCATTTATTCCCTATATTGGCATAACCGTTCAAGTGCGATTTTCTGAAAAGTCATCTCTGGCCTCACACGAACAGAGCCACATTCCAGCATGACTCTCTGCTACTTCCTTTGCGACCAATTAGTGCAATGACAGAGCAGCAGTCACTATCTGATATTCCTAGATAACACTCCGAGTTCTTCAACAAGATAAAAACTTAGCAAACCTGGAAATCCCCGCTTGCTATGTTTTGATTAGTAATGGAACTCTAATGAGCAACTGATAACTGTCACTTCCTAGTGACATCTTTAATTGACGTCTTATGTCCAGCAAACTTGCGTCAAACCCGGCACCTGTCAGGTATAAATATTACCAACGTTGCCTTAAGCAAAAAGCGAGAGCTGTAAGCTGTGAGCAGTGAGCTGCAAGACCCTGTGTTGGTAAATCTAGCACTCTGTCGCTGCAGCCTGCTATCCTGTGGTGGTGAAGCTGCTGATACCATTATCGCCGCTAAAGCGCAAACTATGGTGCAGTACGCTTAAGGAGCTGAACAGCCGTCCCTCTGCGAAGACATCCAGCAGATTCCAGCTGCCCGCGGACGCTGTCCCCCCTCCTTCCTCGACGCACTGAAGAGAAGCCGCTGCCTTTCTCGTGCAGAGAAATCCAGTCCCGGCGCTTCCGGTTTACCCTCGCGGGTGACTGGGATATTGAGAGAGACCCCTGAAGGAGATACCAATCCTCCATCATTCTATTCAGAGGTATGGTGTTGACTAAACCCTTAGACGAGAATTCTTGAAACAAACCTTGGCAAAACCAACTTAACTTAAAGCTACTTACTTACTCCCCTTTCACGTGTTAGGCTTAGGTCAGGCACACTGGGGTAGGCTTAGTTAGAAGCACCAGTTGAGTATGTTAGCCTAATGTATATATGACTGTATATATGTTTTATTACTTTAAACCATTGTATGGCTAAGAAACCATATCAATGCTTTTACAGTTCTATTTCGCAATACTTATCTTACTGTACGTACTTTTCATAATAACAATTATTGCAATTGTGGCAATTCATTTCTCTTGTACGAGAAGAAAGACTGTTCAATAAATGTTAACCTTTATTGATACACGCCCGTCTCTCTATTCTCTACATCTCGTGAAAGTAAACTGCACTAGACTGACTGAGTGAAATACATGTCTATTGTTTCACACGACCCTAGAGATCGACTCTTGATCTGAGGAGCAAAGTTGTCATGTTGCACGGTTGTTGGAAAACTGAATCCCTTCTTGTCTGTGCCAAGGAAGCTGATCACTTCCTATGCAGAGAAGAAAGTTTCCAGTGACCTCTGAGCTAGTTGGTAACACAACCCAATTAAGTTTAGCATAGTCAGTGGAGGCCTGGAATATAAGCAGTTCCACGTCGATACTACTGTTTATGTTATTCCAATGCGCAGGGCCTAGTGGGAAACTAGGAACTACACTACATGGCGCCCAACGTTTGGTAAGGCGATAAACTAACGTAAGACTTATAGAGTAACTCAGTCGTGCATATTTCACAGACCCCTTTCTCCCGTAAAAACTCCAATAGACGTCTGGAGTGGGTGAAAGGTTAAAATCCGCCCGACCTTAGTAGGAAGAGATTCCTATGTAAAGCTCCGGTTTATTCAACGTTGAAGGATACAGTGTTCCAAAATATTGTGCACCTAATCTTTGTCTCCTTGGAGACCTACTCTGCAAACCTGCATTTTTTAAAATGTCAGTAGAAAACGGAACCTCTGGGGCCGCAGTAGACGCGACTCAGCAAGGTCCCGAACAAGCAGACCCGGATGCTATTATCATCCCGGTCCAGTTAAGAAGATCTATAACTTTAAAACTTATAGAAAATGGACTGACACCTCAGGGTGGTACAGTAATTTTCGTGATAGAGGCTTACGAGTATCGGCAGACAGAGGTATTCTATTCATGGATAAACTTTCCAGCGGCAAACGCTGCAACACAAGAGTTTCACTATTACAAAATAGAGGAACCTCCGGGAGAGTACGCTCCTTTTGAGGAGATTGAAATCCCACTTAAATTTCAAGAGCACCTGCTCTGGTTTAATGGCGCCCTAAAACACAATAATCACATAACCAGGCTCGGTCCACTAGGTAGACCAGGAGCAACGTGGCCGGTTCTAGCCAGCTACACACCACATCCTGACATTGCAAAAATGTCTAAGGAAGAGCTGTTAGCACAGCTAAACACATTAATAAAAATACATAGGCAATTAGTCCAATATGTAATGCGGACTGCAACAGTCCAGCCAGCTGTTAATACACCACAGCTGACCCCTCATCAGGGGAATACAAATAAAATTACACCACAGAACATACAGTCATGTCTTGGTAAAACACCCGTAAAACGGGAACAAATTCCTTTCTGGTTAGCACAGAAAATCACTCAAATAGAGGCAGTATTTCCTGATACTACCCCTATTGAGAAACACATAATCTTGACCATCTGCCTTCCTATGGGAATCGCACCACACGTGGAGGACTGTGACACTTGGGGTACAGTCTTTGCTTCCATTTACGCAAAAACACACGGTGTTCCGTCTATGGCGGTAATACCAGAAGTGCTAAAACAGATTCAAAATGAATTCGGTCCAGAGCCCGCTTTAAATCTAGGTATGAAATTACTGAAAGACTTCAAGCAGGTCACGGCTATATTATTAGCCAACATAAAGGGAGAAGCAGCATCTGTGGCGATTCGCCAGAAGTTGAGGGAAACAGATATAAAAGATCCTGTTGAGCTTGCAAAAATCATAGAAAAATGCTATGAAGAATTAGGTAGAGACAGCTTGGGTGGAAAACCAGTTAAGCCCCAACTGCTCGAAAATCCTGAAAAATTATTTATTAAAAATAATTTAAATACTCCTAAAAAGAACTGGGATGGAAATAAACAATCCACTCCCAAGGAAAAAGTTTTCCAGTCCAGAGGAAGGTCTCCTCGACGGAGGGAAAGAACTCCGACTCGAGAACGCCAGTCTCCCCAGAGGGAACCCTCTGAGAAAAGATATAACCTTAGAAATAGGGATAATCTGAAAAAACCTGATAGATATCAAAGTATTGATACACGTCCCTCTCGATCTTCTCCACAGAATTCGGAAAGAAGAGGACGGTCAGACCCAGGAGAGCACACCAAGTCCAAAGACAAGGAACCTGCTCAGAGTAAAAAATCTCAATTTCCTAAAAAGAAGGTAGCCAGTATTAGAGTAATCAACCATGCCGAGAATACTGAGGACACAGTTGAAAAACGGGGAGTGGGCGTTGACAATGTTGGACAGTGCAGCAGAAATCAGTATAGCGCGCAAGATCTTGATGAGTCATCTGGAGACAGTGGACACGAATGAATACATTCAGGTTGAAACTGCCGACACCAGACTTAGCGAGCCCCATAAAATATACGAAATAACATTGCGTATGGAGGGTGATAAGACTAGGAAAATTAAGGGTCTATTTTGGGATAAGCTCTCAAAAGGCTATGATATTCTGTTAGCTGAAAGAGATTGGCCCCCAGAGTTTGTCAGGGAGTGCCCTCGTGGCGAAGAAGTGATTATGCCTGCCTTCTCGAATCACATACCGATTCACAAAAAATATACATATGCAAGGAAATGGGCAGTAGCCCAGGCACCTGCATTGTATGAAAATCATGTAGGATGGGATGAGGATTCACCTCCTCACAAAATCCAACTAAAAAGTGAACCAACTGCCCAACGGCAGTATCCCATAAAGCAAGAAGCTAAAAAACAGGTCAGGGAGATCTTAGATCAACTTGAATACCAGGGGGTGATTGAAACATGCACCTCTCAAATGAACAATCCTTTGTTTCCTGTCTCCAAGCCAGACAATTCATATCGTCTAGTTTTGGACTACAGACATCTTAATACATGTTGCAAAACTTTTGCAGTACAAAACTCGCATAGTGCAGCCCTAATGAATAACATAGTTAGGAAAAAATATAAAACGACATTAGACATATCTAATGGTTTCTTTTGTCAAAACATTGCACCAGAAAGCAGATATTTGACCGCTTTCTCCGCATTTGGGTCGCAGAAAAAATTCTGTCGACTCCCACAGGGGTTCAAGAACAGCCCAGGACTATTCTCAGCTAGGGTAACAGAGTTACTACAAATCTATGATGATGAAGCATTATCTTACGTAGATGATATTTATCTCACAGACGACGACTTGGATAGTCACTTGAAAAGAGTGAACACCATCATACTTGGGTTCGCAGCAGAGGGTTACAAATTCAACTTTAAAAAGTCCTGAATTGCCCATCTGACAGTATTGTTTTTAGGGTACGAATTATCAAGTGAAGGGAAAAGCCTAGCGGACAACTTCTTAGAGAAGTGCGCTGTACTCCAAGCTCCAAAAACGCTGAAGAATTTACAATCCATTCTAGGTTTTCTGAATTTCGGAAGAACTTACATCCTAAATTACGCAGAGAGGGTTAAACCTCTCTACGAACTAATTAAACCTGATTTTAAAGAAATCATTTGGACTCAAAAACACACAGAAATTTTGAGATCACTGCAAACAGACATGTTAGCAAAAACAAAATTAGATACACGTGACAACACGATCGATCTTGTAATCCGAGTCATCCCAGGAAGATGCGGATTCACATACCTAACCTCTAATGAGGGAGAAAAGGTACCAATTTCAATTAAATCTCACTTGTACACACAAGCAGAAAAAACATTCAGTCACACAGAAAGAACTGTGAACGCAGTGCAAATCGCATTAGCAAATGAACGAGAACTAGCACACGGCAAACGGATTAATATCCTTACAGCGGAATCCGCCTTCGAGGCGCTATTCAGCCCAGTAAACCTGCCTACAGTGTCACTGGATCCAAAATGGATACAGTGCATAGATTCTCTAGGAGCGGAAGACGTAAAATACTATTTCGCCCCGCAATACGAAGAACTGAATGATTTAGAGTATGAAGAAGAATATCCTCTGCCAATCGAAATTCTGCCTCTCCCATTATATGCATGTATAATCTATACAGATAGCTCTGTACAGCATTTCAACGTAGAGAGAAAATCCTACGATGCAGCATGTGCGATCATTAAATGTCGTTGGCTGTGCGGTAAAATCAAACCGAAAATAACAAAAACTGAATCAGTAAAGTACTGTTCGGCTCAAAGAACTGAAATCAGATGTTTAAAGATGGCGCTCGAAAATGCAGAACGCGAATTCCCCACACTTATAGTGTGCGATTCTCATTTTTGCGTCAACTCTTACAACAATAAACTGCAGAGTTGGATCGAAAACAATTACAAAGATGACACAGGTGCCACAATAAAGCATAAAAAGCTCTGGAAGGAGGTAGCTCTTTTAAGTACAGAACTACAAAAGACTCACGTGATTCACGCACAGAGTCTTCGACGTGATGGCGTTCACGTTGCAGGGAATTCATTGGCTAATACAGCCACAGCGGAAGCAACTAAACCGGCTTCCGTAGCCACAAAAAAGCGTACAGATAAATACATAGACGGGGAAACCATGCTGGCAGTAAAAACGACCGTAAAAGGCGACTGTGCAGCACTACCCATAAACTATCCACTCAATTATGCATACATAATCGATGCAAACTCCGTTCCTTTTGCTCGAATCCCTGGAGTGGGGGATAGAGTAATTCCAAACATGAAAAGGAGAATATTTTTAATAGCAGACGCACATATGGGTTTGGGTCTGAGACACCAAACAATTAAGGAGTCACTGACTGAATTGCAATCAGTTTTCTGGTGGCCGGGAATGAGTGTAGAACACCAAATATATGCAAACAACTGTGAAAACTGCAATAGGGATCGCAGTAGCGAACCTTGCTACCGGCTACCAGTGAGAAAGAGCGTAACGCTGCCTGCACCCCAACCTGCGTCCTATTAATTAGTTAAGACGAAAAGCATTTTAAAAATGTGGCCCCAGCGCTCGGCTGACGCTAGAACGGTTATAAAAGATTTGCGAGTCTTTATCGGCACATACGCAATTACCACGTTCCATTCTGACCAGGGTCCTGCTTTCAGCTCTCGAGCTTATAAGGAGGCCATGGCCAGCATGGGAATTGGGTTGCGGTATTCTTATCCGTCGCATCCCGAAGGGAATAGTGTGGTAGAAAGAAAAAACCGTGACATAAAGCAATCTATAACAGCGAAGGTATTAGGTTCAGGCGCTGGGTGGGTCAAACATTTAATAAGTGTCCAGACTAGTCTAAACAACATGCCAAGAAATTCTCTAAAAGGTTTCAGCCCATACGAACTATTGTTCGGAATTAGAATGCGCGTTCAGGACCTCGATAGTCAGATGTCAGTGGTACAAGAAGAAACAAAGCACTTTGATGTAAAGCATCGTTTGGCTGTCTTACAGGAACTGAATGAAACAAGAAAATCATTAAGCAACATAAAGTTAAAGCAACAGCCAAGTACCACTGACGAGGCACCACCCGCAACAGCCCCAGCAAGGCCTGTCTGGATTCCAAAGATTGGAGATCTAGTCAGAGAAAAGAGCGCGGTTAAGAAGGAATTTGGGCCTTCTTACAGAAAAGCAGTACCTGTCTTAGCAGTCACCGGAACAAGATCAGTTGTGCTACCGCCCCTTGCTGGTAAAAAGGAGAACAGAGTCGTGTCTATCGATCTGGTAAAACCACAAGCATGTGGCCTATAATCAACAGTAGGCCCAGTGGACTCCCAAGAAACAACAGAATACCCAAACTTGCAACAATCCAAGAGGTTCAAACTGAAAGACTCATCACATTCGATCAGCCTGCAGTGCACAATGAAGGACTATGCAATAATGCCATGGAACTCGTGCCTCTTGAAACACAGATTGAAACAGTTCGTCAAGAAACAACACCAGTCTACAATGATGTGGCATCAGAAAGTGCTACCGAGAGACAGATTGAAAGAACAATCCCATCAATTGACAGAACTGCCTCTGGTTATTTCATCAACTTCGACAACTTCTCTGAAGATTTAAATGACCCCGAAGTGATGCCAGAAACAAAAAAGTATTCTAAAGAAAATACAACAGGACTCCTTCAACAAATCAAAGAACTATATCTGGATTCACCGTTGATTGAGCATTGGATTATCTCAGGGGTATTCATACTCCTACTATGCCTAATTTTAGTTTTAATTTTAGGGAAGTTCATTACAATTGAATGGACACAGCAAGTCAGAACATCAACCTAGTCCTGAAACCACACAGATCATCCCACGTGAAGAAAAGAGAACTGTCAACAGTAAATGTCACAGCAATTCCAATACCTGGTGGGGTAGTATGGGAGAAAACAGACTATGAGATCTATGGTCCGGTCGAAATCCTGAAGTATCCTCATCAACTAAAGGTTTCCTTAAGTGACTTTGTGACACCTAGTACATTCTCTGATGATTGGGACTTTAACAGTATTAATGACATGATGTCTGATTTAGTAATGTCAGCTAGATTCACAGATCATGATTATTTACAAGGTTCATCTAGTTATGAGCAATTATTCTGTTACACCCACTATGGGGATCATTACTTGCATAAATCTGCACAGCCTAGAAATGTTTTTATGTACAATCAATGGAACATTTTTCTACACCACCTAAAAGCAGTTCTAAAGCATTTTTTGAGAAATTCAAATATTTTTCAGGGTTTAATACAAGTGATGCAGAAACGTTTTATTACAAACTGTTAGATAAAACAGGAATGAAAACAATGCTGACAAATTCTAAATTGATATATTCAGAAGCATTTTATGACAAAATGATGACATTTGGTTTTGATTATTGGAAAAATAATATTGAAACGAAAATGATTTGGGGTACAAAAGATTGGCAGGTGCAAGGCATAGAAGCACTATTTAGAACCTGCATGATACCAGAACAAATGTTATTTTTAAATGACACAATACACCAAACATCTTGTCTTGGCCTAGCTAAGATCAAAGACCTTAAAACACCGTCTATACCAAAGCCAATACCTGAAAATGTAACCGCAGATATTGAGTTAGACGTATCACAAATTTTACATTTCAACAGAACACATCCTGATTGGAAAAAGTGGTTAATCTGGCCTACAGACACAAATAGCTGTCAAGATAGATTCCTGAATAAAACACAGGGGTTAAAAATGACCAGATTAGACCCTAGATACTCCCAGAGACAACATCCAGGGATTATAACCACATACAGTGTAGGGAAACTCTGCCTAGAATGGCTAACAACATCCACACTGGCTGAAATTAAGCAACACTTGTCTTTACTAAAAGATGGTGCTGATTTGCGCGATTTCATTCTTGGACCACGCAAACAGCGTCAAAAGCGTTTCATAGCGACCAGTATCTATGCTGCTTACAACGAGGCTTGGAAAGTAAAGCAAATTGAAACTGCTGAAAAAATACGAGAAATTGATCGTATTAATTTGGAGAAATCACTTTCTGTGGTAGACAATGGGTTAACGACTCTGTCTTCCAGAATATATTCGTTGGACAATATTGTATCCTCTGCCTTTGATGTGATAGACAGAGATTTGCTAATGTTACAACATGGCCAGTCTCAATTACGCTCTATTATAGAACTAGGCTGGACGCTGCAAAACCTTCGTTCAGGCTATGTGCCTTGGCGTTTAATCAACACAACGTCATTATTTACCAGTTTTAACCTTACTGATAAACAGATCAGTTTGGTACAGAAAGGAGCAGGCTATACAATCCTGAGCATCGAAAGACTCGAGAGATTACCATTGACAATGTCAGAGAGTCCTGTCATTGAATGGATAATGCACGGAATTATCACACTTCCGATAACAACTTTCCGATTTAAAAAGTGCCTTGAGTACATACCTGCTGGCCAATATGAACAATTGGGTAAGGGATATGTAAAATCCGAATGGAAATTACCATACACTCATTCTTGCTATAGTGACAGCGACAAAAATGTATTTCTTAGTGGTGATAACTGTAAACACTCACTAAGCGGTATACTTTTGTGTCAGGGTATTAATTTACACGGAGCATGTGATGGAAATTCGAACATCCTTTCATGCCACCAGCTAGTCACACCTGCAACTCAGATAGAGCCCTTCTTTATGCAACTCGCGAACGGGAGTTACATTCTTAGAACGGATCACAGGTGTTGTGGCCTCGCGCCAGGGACAAGTTATCTAGTACAAGTAACGTCCATGGTCAAATGCTGTATGCAAGCATTGTTTCCGAGCGGGACTCCAGACATAGTGACTCCCCTCTGGCCTTGTCTGAATCTCTATTCTATACGAATTGATACATTAAGCAAAATGAAATTTGTGCTTTTACAGACAACAGTGCCTATAACGTCATCTAAAGAGACGTATGATCTTCTAGTCGCAAGGACGGCTACTGAAGTCCATGACCTTTTATCAACAAATTGCCCCGTGCATTTCGTAGAAATGTTCAGCCAACTCCTTAACATGTCTAGTGCAACAAGCATCCCAGGCATATTTAAGACAGTCTTTACGGGACTGCTAACACCATTCCAGGCAATTTTGGGAATCTTTCCTAATTTTGTGCACTCCATTTTTGGCGGCATACCACTATTTTTGGGACTCGTTGCAGGGATTCTATTTTTGACCCTCCTGCTTCGTTATGGCAAGCCTCGGCTCAGACATAGCTCCCATGGGAATGGAAGAGACAATCCTAGCAATGCGCTACAGGGACAGGATAACTAACTTCCTCGGATTGGCCAGGCTGAGAGATCTAAACATGACCTGGTTACTTTCATTCAGACCGATATGGCAAAATTGCATTTTACCTGTGCTACGGTGTATGCTTTGCGGCGATGAATGCGTGTTGGACATCTGTCTTTCACTTCCATCAGCAGTACCAATGGACGTCGATACTTTGCTCAGTCCAATAACGGCTCACGCATTGTGTTGTCCCCAGCGGCTACCAATCCTGATGACGGCATTTGTGGAGACTCCTGTACTACAGCCAAGTGGTAACAGTGGAGCGAGTGACAAAAGCAACATCATCCAGGTACAACGTGCTGTGAGCATTGCTGGTCCTGCCTTCGATGACAGCAATCATTCTCACACCTGCCAAGTTACAGCGCTATCTAATTTGGTTGAACTATCACCTGAATTTGTAGACCAATTCTTTGAGAGCCTGTCTGATACAATGTTCTCACCCACAGATAAACAATAAACTTTTAGAAGCCTTCCGACACACAGCGTTCCCATGAACTCTGAATTCGGCCTTCAGTTTTGATCAACAAAACTGCCAGGAGTTTTGGAAATCTATTTTCTTTGAATTGGACAATTTTTCTAATATTGACCTTTTTTGGCACGAACAATTCTTTGCTTAACGTAAAAACTATTCTTAGACAACAGAAGCTTCACACTTCTATTTCTAAACACATCTAGAGACATAACAACATAACACCAGCCTCTAGCACACATGTTATTACGATGCATTTTTATGTGATGATTTTTCTCGCATTTCTTCTGTCAGAGATACTTCATGTGTAATTCTTTATGCATAATCGTTCATTGATTTCATATGCAATAATTTTTTGAATGATTACTATGCTTTAAAAAACGTACAGTACCTAAATTCCATGTATTACAAGTACGCCTATTTCGAATGCATTTATGTATTTTGGGGTGGGCAATGTTACACATGCATCTAATTGCTTAGTTTTAGTAATTTTGATGGACGTTAACCCGTGGAGTGGGTGTTGCGTGTTAATCTAGGTTCCTGATCGATACTGTGACCTTATGCCCCTATTCGGCTATAAATCCATTTATTCCCTATATTGGCATAACCGTTCAAGTGCGATTTTCTGAAAAGTCATCTCTGGCCTCACACGAACAGAGCCACATTCCAGCATGACTCTCTGCTACTTCCTTTGCGACCAATTAGTGCAATGACAGAGCAGCAGTCACTATCTGATATTCCTAGATAACACTCCGAGTTCTTCAACAAGATAAAAACTTAGCAAACCTGGAAATCCCCGCTTGCTATGTTTTGATTAGTAATGGAACTCTAATGAGCAACTGATAACTGTCACTTCCTAGTGACATCTTTAATTGACGTCTTATGTCCAGCAAACTTGCGTTAAACCCGGCACCTGTCAGGTATAAATATTACCAACGTTGCCTTAAGCAAAAAGCGAGAGCTGTAAGCTGTGAGCAGTGAGCTGCAAGACCCCGTGTTGGTAAATCTAGCACTCTGTCGCTGCAGCCTGCTATCCTGTGGTGGTGAAGCTGCTGATACCATTATCGCCGCTAAAGCGCAAACTATGGTGCAGTACGCTTAAGGAGCTGAACAGCCGTCCCTCTGCGAAGACATCCAGCAGATTCCAGCTGCCCACGGACGCTGTCCCCTCTCCTTCCTCGACGCACTGAAGAGAAGCCGCTGCCTTTCTCGTGCAGAGAAATCCAGTCCCGGCGCTTCCGGTTTACCCTCGCGGTTGACTGGGATATCGAGAGAGACCCCTGAAGGAGATACCAATCCTCCATCATTCTATTCAGAGGTATGGTGTTGACTAAACCCTTAAACGAGAATTCTTGAAACAAACCTTGGCAAAACCAACTTAACTTAAAGCTACTTACTTACTCCCCTTTCACGTGTTAGGCTTAGGTCAGGCACACTGGGGTAGGCTTAGTTAGAAGCACCAGTTGAGTATGTTAGCCTAATGTATATATGACTGTATATATGTTTTATTACTTTAAACCATTGTATGGCTAAGAAACCATATCAATGCTTTTACAGTTCTATTTCGCAATACTTATCTTACTGTACGTACTTTTCATAATAACAATTATTGCAATTGTGGCAATTCATTTCTCTTGTACGAGAAGAAAGACTGTTCAATAAATGTTAACCTTTATTGATACACGCCCGTCTCTCTATTCTCTACATCTCGTGAAAGTAAACTGCACTAGACTGACTGAGTGAAATACATGTCTATTGTTTCACACGACCCTAGAGATCGACTCTTGATCTGAGGAGCAAAGTTGTCATGTTGCACGGTTGTTGGAAAACTGAATCCCTTCTTGTCTGTGCCAAGGAAGCTGATCACTTCCTATGCAGAGAAGAAAGTTTCCAGTGACCTCTGAGCTAGTTGGTAACACAACCCAATTAAGTTTAGCATAGTCAGTGGAGGCCTGGAATATAAGCAGTTCCACGTCGATACTACTGTTTATGTTATTCCAATGCGCAGGGCCTAGTGGGAAACTAGGAACTACACTACAGGGTGTGGCGTGACCAACGTGTCATCAGCGGAGCGCCCCTTAAGAGGGAGGAGCGCCGAACGAGCGCTGGGAACACTGACCAGATTACCTGTTTGCCCACAAAACGCTGCCGTGAGGGGGACGGCCCTTGACCCTGCGACCCATCCAGCGAGTGCTGGCGCCGCAGCAGTTCCAACGCCGCCGTGAGGGGAACGGCCATCGAAGTCGCAGCAAGCCACCACCGCCGCAGGGACTACACTTCCCAGCTGCCCCGGCGGGTGTGGCGCGACCAATGTGTCATCAGCGGAGCGCCCCTTAAGAGGGAGGAGCGCCGAACGAGCGCTGAGAACGCTGACCAGATTACCTGTTTGCCCACAAAACGCTGCCATGAGGGGAACGGCCCTTGACCCTGCGACCCATCCAGCGAGTGCTGCCGCCGCAGCAGTTCCAACGCCGCCGTGAGGGGAACGGCTATCGAAGTCGCAGCAAGCCACCACCGCCGCAGGGACTACACTTCCCTGCTGCCCCGGCGGGTGTGGCGCGACCAACGTGTCATCAGCGGAGCGCCCCTTAAGAGGGAGGAGTGCCTCTCGCCCCGCGAGTCACGCGCGGGAGCGCCCGGGCTAAGCCCTGGACAAGGGCGGGACAGTCCGTGACAGTCCGCGACTGGACACGAACGGACAGGACCAGTCACTCTGCCGCTGGGACGTCAAGACCTCACCTACTAGTAAGACATTTACTTGTTGAGTATTACCTTAAACTTGTGAGAATCAATTATACAGTTAAAGAGGGTTACCGGGTAAAATCTCAGGATGCCGAAGAAAGATGTGGTTGCCACGTCTAATACACTTGACAACTATCCGGTACAAACGGTGAAGAAGATTAATGTTCAAAGGAGAGAATCACTGGGATTGAGCCAATCGCCCGATCTTCAACGCTTAAGCCCATCTTTACCACCCCCTCTGGAAGACACTCCTCCACAGGTTATAGGCACGGATGCACCTCTTATTACCTTCCTTGATTCGGGTAATAACGAATCCAATACAAATACTGTGGCTGCCCCCGATATACTTCTTGTAACTGATCCCGAGAGTGATAGTGATATTGATTCAGATCATGGGGCCCAGATGCGACCTACTGAAGAGGAACTATTTTCCGCAGATCAGGGGTCTCGGCCGGTACGAACATGTGCTAAAAAACAGCTAAAGCGTGGAGGGTTGCGGGCCGGGGTTAGGAGGAAAAGGGTCATCACTCCTGGCACATCAAAGGCAGACACCACGGACCATGTCGAGGACAAAATAAAGTACTCTATGGACGAGGAACTGCTCCATAAGATTGGGGAGTTATTTGAAAGTAAAATTAAAGACATAATTAAACCTTTGGTGGCTAAAATCGACAAATTGAATGCAGAGATTAAAAAGCAGGGAGGCTTACAAACTAAGGTCGTGGGGGAGGTGGAAAATATAACCACTCTTGTTGCAAACATAGCAGCCTCCCCAGGGGAGAATATACTGGGTGGGGGTGGGGTAGGGGGTGTATCGATACCAACCAACCCCCCTGATCAAGTTCCGGCAGTTATTGTTAATCAGTTAGCTGTTAAAGATGACGCCTTAGTAACAGTCAATATTCCCCCTGTTCAAAGTCAGGAAACAGACCCTCTTCAATTTATTGTTGAAGCCTTGCCTGTGGTACTGGTGCTGGCTAATGTTCCACCCCTAGATCGTGGCCTGGTAGAGACACCCGCATCCTTGGCGAGTAAGGCTTTTCACTGATTAACTGGGAACATGAAGTTAGCCCCAGGAGGGAAACAGCAACTGGCGAGAGAGATTATGACAGCGAAAAGGGTCCCGTGGATAGGGAACCGACCCAAAAAGTTTAAAGGCGACTGCGAGGCGGTGACCTTTTCAGACCCGGCCTGCCTAATGTCCTTGCAAATATACTCCCGCCTCAACGAAGAAGCGGTACTGTTGTCCCACTCACCCTAAAATTCTTTTATGGTGAGCAACAAAATGTTACTTATCCTAAAACACCAGTTCTAGGTTGGGACACTAGTATGAATAATAGGTGGGGCATAAATCTTGGACCGAACATTGTAACACATAATCGATTCGATGCTCTCTCTGGGCTAGATTTGTGTGATTGACGGGAGGCTTGTGAGGGCTCGGGGGGTGATGTAACTGTTGATTTGACCCCTATGGCTCCTGTATCTTCACCTATGAGTGGTAGCGCTATCCCCATAAAAGGGATCCCTGAATTGGGGGACAAAGTCAGGCTGTTGAGTTGGAACATCGCCGGTTTGCGTTCTAAGTCAGGTGACTCCAACTGGCTTAATTTTATCAAACAACACAACATTGTCGCCCTACAGGAAACCTGGGATAAGGACTGTGATTTCTGGGTGGATGGCTTTACCTCATTTTTTGTCCCTGCTTTGAGTTCGACGGCCGGAAGAAGTAGAGGTGGTCTTGTGCTGTTGTTCTCGGTGAATGTTCGGGGCAAAATTGTAAAGGTTGATTGTGTCTCACATAATTTTCTCATTGTGGAGGTAACCTTGGTTAATAACACTAGACTGATCATAGTGAACTGTTATAATTCACATCAAGGGGTCTCTGCAGATGAGCATTTAGTATGGCTAAACGATTTTTTAACTTCTTATAAAGAAAAGCAAACCACTTTGTGTTACCTAATTTTGATGGGTGATTTTAACGTACATTTATGTTTAAATTGTGATTTAAGTAATCCAGATGGTCCGGATAGTATATCCACCCCGCATTTTGAACATAGCCAGAAGGGGGAGGCTCTTGAAAATCTATTGTCCAGTAACGACCTGTTCGAAGCAGAGTTTTTTGATAACAATACACGGGTTGCCACTTATACTGGTAGGGACTGCCAAACGATCATTGACTACATTTTCTTATCACTAGGTCTTTTAAAGTATGTAATCTTTTATAATGCTATACCGATGCCTCTAAGTGACCATAATCCCGTGGTGATTGAGCTACTTAATGGGTTTTCTCTATTAAACAGTTCTGTCCCGCCACAGGCTGTTCTGTCGGTTGAAGCTAAAGACCAGGGGAGAAGGATCAAATGGGGTAAGATCGTGCCCGGTGATTTTTTCCTCACTATAACATCCAAAGCTGCACAGGAATTAAATACCTGTGTTAATCCTCTCTCTAGGGGGAAGGACGTAGTAACATCGTATGAGGCCATCTGTTCTAAAGTGTCACAGGAACTTACGCTTAACTGTCAAGTAGCAATAAATAGACCGGCAATGGGCTGGTTTGACCAAAAATGCAGTAAAGCCCATAATATTTTAAAAAAGGCCCTTAATGTTCGCCCGAGGAACAAAGCTTTGGTATCACAGCTTAGAAGGGAGTACTCGAAGGCAACTCGGGAGCGAAAAAGGGAGTTAAAACAAGAAGCCTGGGCCGATCTCATGGACAAAGCTACTTTAAAAGACAGTGCCAAGTTTTGGTCAATTATTAACACTCCCCTGTTTTCTAGAGATCAAAACTCAGTCTTAGAATTAAATATCTCGGAAGAAGACTGGCTTAGTCATTTTGAAAAAATATATGGTAGCCATTTGGAGCTGGAAACCCTGGTGGTCCCTGTTCCTGATTCCACTGTGGCTCCAGTAAGGTTTGAGAAAGCCGAAGTGGTTAAAGCAATTGAGAGTACGGCGGGCATAAGGCTCCAGGTCCGGATGGGGTACCCTTCCGACATGTATAAGGCAAATGCAGAGTACTTGGCCGATATCTTGACTAAAGTATTTAATGCCTCAGCAACCATAGGGTTCCTAAAATCTTGGTCCAGATCGATCATAATCCCTGTGTTCAAGAAAGGTCAGAGGGGAGACCCGAGATGTTATAGGCCTATTTCACTGCTAGACTCCTCTATAAAAATCTTAGGTAAGGTTGTCTTGGCCAGAATAACATCTTGGGCCTCGGAGAATAGCATCTTGACAGACGTTCAATATGGTTTTAGAGCTGGGAGAAGCACAGAGGACCAATGTCTCAATCCTTAACCTTATTATAGCCAAATACACAAGGGCGAAAAGGGGCTCTATTTTCTTGGGTTTTATGGACCTGTCCACAGCTTTTGATCTAGTGAATAGAGCAAGGCTGTGGACCATGCTGCTTAAGATGGGCCTTGATCGCTCGCTGGTATACTTTTTGGCAGAGCTGCATAAGGATTTAAACGCCTCAATCAGGATGACAAACGAGGGGAAATGTACAGCAAGTTTTAAGTCCAGCAGCGGGGGTGCGCCAAGGCTGCATCTTAGCCCCAATGTTGTTCACGTTGTACGTGAACTCGTTGGAGTCTGACCTGATAGCAGCTACGCAGGACACTCCGCGCATGGGGGGGGAACGCCAATCCCGGTGCTCCTCTATGCCGACGATGCGGTTCTATTGGCAAGGGCCCCAATCGGACTGCAAAGGCTGCTTGACTCCTTCGGTAACTTTATGAATAGTCTTGATTTGGTGATTAATAGTGGGAAATCCCACATAATGTCTATGGGAAGCTCAAAAAACAATGTTAAAACTTTCTATTGTGGCACCGAGGTCATCAGCAGAGTAAAAATATTTACCTATTTGGGTGTACTATTCGATGACAGGAGTAGGTGGACCCCACAGCTTACTACAAAATCGAATGCCGTGAGAAGCTCTTCCGCTGCAGTATTGGGGTTTGCCAAAAGACTAGGGGGGAAACCAACCGAGGCAATCTTGGCAATCTCTAAAGCCAAGACAGTCTCAATTGCAAGGTATGGGGCAGCAATCTGGGGGACAATTAATTCTGACCGCATTCAAATTGAGGAAAACAAGTTTTTGCGGTCTCTTCTTGGCCTCCCATCGTCTACAGCCACTTATTCTATCCATCTTGAGCTGGGTCTGGGATACATCGTTGATATAATTAAATTAGCACCTATCCTGCTCTAGATTAAGATTTGGCTGAACCCGAAACTTTCCCTAAACCGTAAAATTATAATTGATTGTCTTAACCTAGATCATGTGAGGGAAATCCAGTGGTTGTCCTATATCAGGAACATGGCTGAGAAGCTTGGGCGCCCAGAGATTTTTTCCAGGCCAGATTCTCTGTGTAAAGCTGATTTAGTATGGGTCAAGATCAACTTTGCCAGGCTTTGTGAAGCAGAGCGAGAAATGGTTGAGTTAGGTAAACCTTCAGTAAGGGCCCACGTATTGGTTACCACGTCGTTAACGTTGGCACCCTATTTGTCGATCTTGACAAATTTCTTTTACAGATGGTTATTGACGAAATTTCGATTCAATCAAATGTTTATGGTATTATGGGATGTGAAAGGTTGGGGTAGGCCGGAGGATATTCCCCCTTGTAAATGTGATGATATTTCTCCCCAAGATACTGTACATTTTTTGTTGTTCTGCGGATTGTTTTCTATGCCTCGGAAACTGTTTATCACACCATTACTGAAAAAGATGAATTTTAAACAATATAAGCCTGCCCTATTATTTCTCCAAATGATGGAAACGCCTGAAACTATGTACTGTGTGGCCAGCTTTCTGGCAGCATCTGTCAGATTAAGGAGGTCTAGACTGGATGTTTAATGTTGTAAGCTAATTTCTTTTAGATGAGCTCTTGTAGCAGGGAAAAAATGGCGTTGAAGAATATCTGTAATAGGTCCATCAATTGGGGATTTTTAATGGAAATGAATTTTGAATATAATAGCATAATTTTAATTTTTTTTAACATGTTTTTTACTGTTTGTATTATTCTATAGTATACTTTTATGATTTTAACTAATCGAATAAAGTGGTTTTGATTTGATTATATAAAAATATACTTTGTATTATACATAAACTACATTAGACCACAATCCCATAAATCACTTCTCACTTTGCCAACTAGGCAATTTCATAACATAGGGAGTGCCATCAGGCAAAGTTGCACACGTCATCAGACATCATGAAAACAATATTACTAAGGACACTCGCTGTCCTAACTATTTAAGGCATCGAAATGACATGCATTAGTATTCCAGGGAATAGAACGCAGCAGTTAAGTTACCTATAAAACATACATGTCATAAAACCTCTTACCTGTGCCCATCATGCAGGTCCTGAAAGGAGAGTTGTTACTCTATCTTAGTAAAGCAATTAGTAACATAGTCATCGGGATGTAAGAGCTATGCAGACATTGAAATGCATAGCTCAGCTACATTAATCCCTTAACGTAGCCAAGGCCCTGAATGTAGGCCACAGGAATGCCTGTGTCCCTACTATCAGTAATGCGGTCAATTTCAATAAATGCCCACACTGTAGGTAGTAAAGCAGCTGCCCGTGCGGTGCAGCGGTGAGGGGTTTCAAGCAGAGGTGGGGGGAGGGAATGGTCTCGGTCCCTGGTCGAGACCAATCAGGAACTTGCAAGGCAGCCCCTCTCTCTACCTGAGATGGAGGCATGAGGGTTGTCCCCTCCGCTGGGTTGCAGCACACCAATCCGGCTGCAAGGCTTGCACTATCTCTCACTCATGGTAGTGTCCCTGCCCTACCTGGCAGTCTGTTTTCACCACAGTGCTGCTGAGGCATCGCTTGGGACTGGGCTGCCACCTGTGGTGATTCCTTTCCTGGGTGCTTCAGATCTGGTTCGTAGGCAACACCTAATGCTTCTGTGGTGTTCGCTCTGCTGACAAGCAGTCGCCCTTGAGCTCAGCAAACCTCTCGGGCTCGTTACAAGGAGGGGTGGGTCCTCAGCCCAGCACTCATGCACACGGGTGAGTACAATCCAGAAAGTGCAAGAGAGGTTCCCTAGTGATAAATTTCCAGTAAATAAAGTGCTCACCATGCACTTGTTTGGAGGGCTCCTTTTGGCGAAGTTGGAGCACTCTCCATACCCTTTGGCCCCAAATGGAGCTCTCCACATAGCTTTACCTCTTTAGGAAAAAAAAGGGTATACCGACAGGCCAGTTCATTCTCTGCTCCAGGCAGGAGCAACTACTGCAGGCTGTCCTACCCCACACTCGTTAGGGGCAGCACTCCTCACATAGCTTCTCCAGCTCTCCTCCCTGACAGATTATTCTTTTAAGGTATTGCATAATCTTTCTCCTGAAGTATTTTGTATCCCGGAGACTTCCAACAGGAGGCAAGCACACACAAGTCCTTGGAGATTCTCCACAAGCAGTATACCACAGCAAGACAAAAAGTGTTAGTCCTTTTCTCTACCACACACAGATGCAGCCAACGCGGAGATACTCCTTCGGGAGTCGATCCCAGCGCGATACAAACACGCAAATAAACACAGGCCAATGCGCCCCTCACAAGGCAGCGCTCTTCACACAGTCCTTCTGCTCTTCTTCTTGGCAGTCCCGGGGATTTAGATCGAATACTAATACCCCAAATTCTCAGCGTTCGCTTTCTGGTAGGGGCCCTGAACCCAGTCTAAGTCAGTCATGTTCTCCCAGGTGCAGCATGACCACAGAGGGCAGAGAGAGCATTGTGACAATTAGACACAGCCATTTCAGGAGCAAGTGAAACTCTTCCCACCACTCTGTCTCTTAAGTGCAGACCATGTCTATTCAGATGAGCGATGAGTCACACAGGCAAGGCAGGGCACTCCTCAAACCCTCCCCCCCCCCCAAGTGACGGTTTAGAGTGAATGCACTTCCCTAGCTCCTGTTACTCCAACACCAGATGCTGTATACACACAGTCAGAGGCACACAAGATGGTAAAGCAAGAAAATATCCACTTTCTAAAAGTTGTATTTTCAAATACAGAATTTAAAAAGCACCTTAACCAAAAGGTGCATTAATAAATTCTGAGTTCAGAGAGCCTCAACTCTATTTCTCGATCTTGTCCCTATGGAACATTAATCTTGTGAGATGTTAAAAAGCAACTCCCATGTTAGCCTATGGGACAGATAGCCTTTCAATATTGGAAAAACGAAATTGGCAGCCTTTCGCTATCATGACATGTCACACACACCAGTACATGTTCTGCCTTTCACATATGCTGCACCCTGCCCTTGGGGGTAACTACCTTAGGGGTGCCTTACATTTAAGGAAAGGGAAAGTTTGTTCCTGGTAGGTAGGTGCACTTGCTAGGGCAACATTGTAGTCTTCAACTGTGCACATAGACACTACAGTGGAAGTCTAAGACATATTTACAGGGCTACTCCTGTGGGTGGCACAACCAGTGCGGCAAGCCCAGCATTTGATTTACAGGCCCTGGCACACTCAGTGCAATTTACTAGGGACTTACCAGTAAATCAACTATGCCAATCATGGATAACCAATCATTGTCACAATTTATACATGGAGCATATGAACTTTAGTACTGATCAGCAGTGGTAAAGCGTCTAGATTCCTATAGCCAAAAAAACAGGGTCAGAAAAATAGGAGACATAAAGTTTGGGGATAAACATGTCAAAAGGGCCAGGTCTAACACTGCTAACAACCACCATAGTCAAGTCCAAATGTCAGTTACTGGGTTACTCAAATTTGCATGAAAATGCACCATTAGCCCATTCTTTTTTTCACAATTTTCCCAGAGGTAAAATCCCCCCTGAACCCCACTTACGACAGTTAGGCTCGCTCGCTATGCTTGCTTGCCACAGGGCCCTCATCCCGAACTTTAACACCCCCACCACTTTCAAAAGTCACCACCCGTTCTGAAAAGCTTAAAAAATTGAAGCATGGGCTCCGTGACTCATAATACATTACAATTACTTTATGATGGCTGAGGAGTGTGCTCGAAATTGAAAGGAATTCTATCTAGAATCTCAGGTCTTTGTGGATAAGAAGGGTGAGAGATTAGGGGGGGTTTCCTTCTCCAGCTAGGCATAAGTACAAGTCCTGCTGGTTGAGTATGGCCGTCTCTCTTCCGACCTGAATGAGTTTGATAAAGACAGGAGTTGATGCAAAAAGACACTAGGTGGTTTTCAAAGGCTCAACGTTTCCACACAATATTTTTCAGGTTAGGTTCTAAAATAGACTTAATGGTTTCAACATTTTATCAAGTCTAAGAGGTGTACACATTTAGTAGGCTGCCATATTTTCACTAAATGAAGTTTAATGCAATGACCGATCTGCAATTATAATAATGCATGGTGGGACGCAGGGCTATTCGGTTTGGATATTGATGTGAACTAGCAATACTTTTGTGTTGATTTTTGTTGATCCATAGTAGGTGTTTCAGTGATTTGTCAGTGATAGCTTTCGAGAAAGGCATACTAGGATATTTATTGTTAGGGTTCATTAATATTTTAATGTCTGCATTTGACATGTGTGGCTGCATTACTGTTGGGCGGTGAGATGAGTAAGTTTGAGGTAGTTTTTAGTTGGCTGATCACTATTATGCTACTTGTGTTTGCTATGTGTTGGTCTGAATGTTCAGTGTTACTGAAAAAGAATTGTGGGGGTTGGGGGGGGCACTGTATGAAAAAGAATTACATATGGTATTGCAGGATGATATTTAGTCCATGGGTATAGCATTAGACAAGTACATAGCTCTTGAATATTGTGTTGTTGGAGAAAGTATAAACAAAGTATGTGGCAAACTTACACTTTTGCTCTTTTTTTGGCAGAAGTTAAAAATCTGTTTATGAAGACATCGTACAAGACTCTACGACAGTGATACTCAAAAAGGAGGTTTATGCTCTTAAATGTTGTTAAACAACGATGGATGTGAATGGAAACATGACAATGGGGTCTAACCTAAAAAAAGATAGCAGTATCTTTAAACTTCTTGATTCCTTACTAACATTGTTTTTTTTTTTTTTACAAAAAGGGGCAATATGCAAGCTACTTTAACGCACTCCATGACACTTAATGTTATATTTATCATGTTTTTTCTGTGAGGTCTACAGGCTGCCGCATATCTATTTATTATTTTAGCATCATCTGGATATTGACTTCATTGTATCTGTTTTATGATGTGCCCTGTGCAAACCTCCGTGTCTGCTCAACATCTCTCTGAAAACATCGCTATTGCCTCAATCTATTGCCTGGTGTAACCCATCTTTAGCGAGCCTAGAAAACCCCAAACCCACCCCCCACCTCCCCCCACCAAAATGAAACGAAGTCCATACACACATTTCCACAAGGTCTGCATGACAGCGTGCAGCCGAGTAGGTCTCTATAGACTATTTTGTTTTAAAAACTATGCACATCCATTTAACTGAAGGACTCAGCCTATCTATTAATAATTGAGCACAGGTGGTTAAGTATGCACGGCACTTACAAATGTAACAACTTAAAAATAAATCATAAAAGTAATTATCTAATGTCAAAATAAGGTTCTATACATTGGGCAGTTTGATTTATGACGTCTACCCTATACTTACCGAAAAAGTGTCATATCTTTGGAACGGTAATTATTACGGTAGACCAAATGAATGTTACTTGCTTTTCTTTTTAAGTTTCAAAGGATTACTTGCTTTTCTAATGTCAAGAAGAGCAGCGTTTTTCTCAGGGCCTCATGCTCGAGTTTGAATCCCTCCCAGCGCTTTGTCCATTGTTAAAACGTCACCTGACACCACGCTTTGTTCCTTTTGGCGAGTTTGTTTATACTTTAAACATGCTTGCTTCGTCTGCTCCCGCACAGAACCAGGAAGGTAAACGCCTCGGATGCCCTGGAGCGCTAATGCTGAGAAAAGAGCTATTTCAGTAAGCTCTTTGCAGGCTACTTGTTCTGTCAAATCTGTCATGAAACCCGCACTGAACAGATTGCCTGTAAGAACTGATATGGCGACATTCTATCATTGTTAGACCTAATGTTGCACAAATATTCCCAAGTGTGAGTAATGTAATGCAAAATCCTTTTAAAATGTTAAAGAGAATCCAGCTAATCTTGGGATGTCTAGTAGGTGTTATGCTATTTGGCCATCTCCAAGCCAAAGGAATATGAAACCCCTGCAGGTTTGTGTGGTTTTCCTATGCTGAAACAATGGGCTGGAGTCATGTAAACAGTCTATGAAAAGTTAGGTTCACAGGTGAGTGAAGAGCAGGTTGCATAGGTGTTTAATCTCGCACAATGTGTGCAGGATCTAAAACGTGCACATACTTGCAAATTATGCCAAAGTTTAATATAACCTCTCAACCAACATGCTCAAATTCAGATGGGCTCCTCTTTCTTCCATGCTTACTGAATAAAGAGATTCCTGAAAAACATTACTGCAGAGCACACATTCTAACCAAGAGGGCAAGGGTGGCATTAAGGAAAAAAACTCTGTGATTAATGGATGAAACGAGCATTGTCAGAAGTCGGAATCTAGTAAGGAAGAGTTTTGTGTGTATCTGAACTATTGGAAGTAATAGCATTAGAGGGCTAATAAAAACTTAATTTCTTCATCTACAAATGACAAAGGCACTGGCGTTTTTAAATCCGGTCTTGGTGTCCGCGCGTAATGTTATTATTTTTTTTTAGTGTTGCTAGATATAATTTCATAGGAAATTTTAAGTTCTACACTCTTTGGGCCAAGATTTCGACGATGGCAGACAGTTTAATTTGCACTTCTAAAAGGCTTTGTTAATTTGTCTCTATTTCAGTAATGTAACTGGCAGGGCACACTTTAGGACACTTTAAAGTAGATGACATATTATACATTTTGTGTAAAGCTTTGATCGGCCATGTTCAGTTCAGCCAGTTCGAGTACTAACATAGCTATGCAAAAAAAGTTCATGTCTGGAGGTATTTGAGCCACGCTTCAACCTAGAACTAGTGAGGCTCAAACTTGTGCTTTAAAAAATGAGAACCATGTGGAAAAAAAACTAAAATGACAGAAGCGTACATGTCTGGAGCAAACAAAAGAAATTAGTATTTGCCTGCATTATTAATTAGCTTAACTTAAAATTCCATTGAAATTGACATCACTTTTTATGCATATAAGGATGTAGGTATTCTTTTAGTGGTTGGAAAAAATGGCTATTTAAGTTTATGAAAAGTAAAAGATCATTTGTTACGGTTGATGAAAATCTATGCCAAAAATTACTCGTTGGTGCAAGATCAAACTGTCCTTGCTAAAATGTGGAAATCGGGGTTAGCTTGTAAATTACTCCTATTTCTATATGGAAGATCAATTGTTTAAATCACTATTTGATAGGGATTTAGAGAGTATATGGCATTACTTGTCTCCATTAATAGATGGAGATTTATTCTAGAACAATATAAATACCAAGGCTAGATAAACCATGTTCTTATCATCAAGTTACTTGAATTACTTTTTTATTTTTTTATTTTCTTGAAATTATCCTAAATATTTCAAGCTGTTTCTGAAGATTCTAAATACAGGTGAAGCCAGTTAACATAATTTGCCTAAATTCTTGTGAAAAGCCCACCAATATTCATGCTAATTTTAGTATAACAATGAATGCTTTGCAAAATATGTTTGGAATGCATACATGTATGTGCCACGAGCTACTTTTTTAATTATTTTGTGGTGCATCAACAGAGCTTTGTACAATGTTTGAATGCCTATGATTTGGTGCAACTAGTAAAGCTGTGTTCAGCATAAGCACTTTATATTTGTAATGTTATTGAATCGTCTAGGTACGTAAATTTGTGTTCAGATGGCCTATGTTTAATCCACTCAGTTGTAATGTTAAAACACTAAAATATTTTGTCAAGTAGGTTTTTTTGTGTATATGATTTTAAGAACTGTACTTTTTCATTGTATATTACATAAATGTTAATAAAAATTGCATGGTTGTCCAAAAACAAACTTTTGAAATTTACTGATTGTCTTGCTTGTATACTTCTAATTTTAATGACATGATAATGGATTTCCTTGTTGAAATATTTACTGTCATTTCGGAAAGGACGTTTCATTAATTTTGATAGTGTACAGTTGAAAACCAGTGTTTGATGTTACAATAAATTTGACAGGCTCTTTACTGTGCAGTCTGTCTAAGATTGTGGTCATTATTTAAAGAGGGAATATTTAAACAGATTATTTCAGTACATGTCCATATAGTTGAAGTAGCTGCATATACTAACCAAAAGCATTAAGTGGTACATGTTGTCTTCATATCTCTTGGATGTTTACTACCAATTTTCATTTCATCCTAAGCAGTATGTGACGATGGCTCAATGCACCTAAAATAAAAATGTTAGGAAACACACCTATCTTGAGCTCATACATGTACTTTAGTTGTGCACTAATGAGGGGATATATGTAATTGTTTTTGCATTAGTACAAAAACATTTCTGATGCATCATCTCCAATTTGATCGGAGGTGCCACTTAATGCCTTTCTATGTTAAGCTTTTTGCTAACATATCATGTACATCTTGCAGTTTCCTTTGTAGATGCTTCTAATGATCCCCTTTTAATTGTCTTCTTGAAAAAGAACTCCACAATATTGTAGATCTAGAAAAGCCAGTTGGACATGCATTGGACTTGTTAGTCATGTAACCTTCTCTATTATTGCCCACTAGATATCTTTAATTCTACCTAGTCTATCGAATAATCAAGTATACTTATGCACCTGTACCTCACTGGAGTTCAATGAAATAACTCATTAAATGTGTGCATTCTTGGGTTGAGCCCTATTTCTATCATTACACCACATCAGTGTTTGATAAAGTTGTACTTAAAATGTGTCTCCAATTTTACTGCACTCACTGACATTAACATAAATATTTATAATCCTTAATGATTACATTCATAATTTGTAGACCTCTATTTGCATTATTGCTCGCTGATGAGGTGCGTGGGTGTAAAACTGCATTACAGCACCACTGTCACAGAAGAATATTAAGTTGAGGTTTCAAACACTATTATAGTCTTAGTTGTAACTTGTTAGCGTCACAATTGTTCAGGTCACGACCAACTCAATTCACTATATCAGAAATGTTACCGTTCTTCCTCCATAAGCACTGAAGCTTTGAATTACGTTATTTTGTTCTGTCATCACAATTGCATAAAATATATACTCAAGTAATCACATTCAGGAAAACTGTGGAATATATGCATACAAACTAGGACCATGAAACTCCTTATTTGTGCAATAGGTGTTTCTTGAAGAGAAGTTCTTCATCAGATGTAGGGTATCGTGGCAGAGAGTGATCAAGGCAGAAAAGTGCACACAGATCTTAATTGTCATGAGTTGCAAACAAAATATTGTGATTGATTATAATATGTTCAGTATTCTATCGCAATATGGGAGTTAATTCCGGGGCAGATACATTAGAATGATGGTGCAAGCTAAAATAGTTAATACCAGTGTGTCTTGCCACACAAGCAATTGTGAGTGTACATGTTTTTGAATTTCTGATCGAATTTTAGCTTCATAAACCTTGTGAATTAGACTTCTTTTTTTTATGCCACCACTACTATTAGTCAATGATAGCTGAAGCTACAACATCAAAAGTATCAAACCAATTATTTACTAAATAAACAACTGCCAGAGAGTATATTTAATGCCTTCAGAGTCTTTTCATTTAATACAAACCATTGGAATTACTAATTTAAAAGGAGTTGCACCTATTCGTTCACAAATTAAAATATTGGTAAATATGATCTTGAGGTAATATGTAAGCTAGAAGTTTTAATGTACAATGTCTGAAATGTATTTTATTTAAGTTTGAACTTGATACCCACTCTATATGAAAACAAGCATGCAAATTAGATAGTGTGCACAAAGTAAATCAAAAATGGATAAATCCAAGTAAGTCCCGAGATGTTCAGGGAGCTGCATTTAAACATCATTGGTTTCATTTGTGGGCTGTTTGAATCATCACTGATAGCTATGAGTTATAGTGTCCATGACTAAATGGTGCATGTGAAGTCAATCACTTCATCCAGCAAATTATTTTGACTGCTGTGTCCTCAGAATATCTAAATTAGCAGTGCCATACATGAAAGGCACTATTGGCATGATTAGTTTTAGTATGAAGAAAATATTTTAATATTAGTCAAAGTGTGTACCAGTGTGAGCATTGGACAGAAAAACGTTATTAAAAACTACCTACTGATAGACATATATCTTTATTCCTGACTACACTGTGTAGGATTTAAAATAGCGGAGGAACACTTAGACCCTGTTATGAGGGCAACACATCTCAATCAATCAGAGACATGGATTTTCTGAGGTGGAGAGGCAGCATGTTCCAGGTCTTGAGGGTCAGAGGGCAACCTTCTTCCAGTTCTAGTCATGTGGCTCCTGGGGACAGAGGCGAGGGTGAGTTTGGAGGATTGGAGTTGTCTGGCGGGTGCTTAGAATGTGAAGCGATGTTTCAGGTATGCTTGTCCTTCGCCGTGTAGAGCTTTGTAGAAATGAGTGAGGAGCTTGAAAGTGACTCTCTTGTTGACTGGGAGCCAGTGGAGTAGTCTGAGGTGTTACATGATGTTGCTCTGGCAGAGATGTCAAGGACCAGTCTGGCTGTGGTGTTTTGAACGTTCTGTAGTTTCTCGAGCTGTTTCTGGATGATGCAGTTGAGTATGTTGCCTTAGTCCAGTCTGCTGGAGTATGATGCCAAGGTTGTGTGCATGTTCCATCGGGAGGGGGAAGATCACAGAGCGGCTGGCCAACAGGAGGCATCCCATGCTGAGAGGTAGATCCCAGGATGAGTACTACAGTCTTGTCGGAGTTGAGCTTGAGAAATCTCTGCCCTAAATGTTGCCCTTAAACATGTCAGTGGGCTTTAATCAGGACTGTGACTCTGAGGTAATATACCACAATTTGTGGATACTAGTAGAATAGGTATTCTAGAAAATAGATGATTGATAAGCAACCAGGTCTCTCCGGGGGTGGGTTAAGCATCCACCATCCAGAAGAAACCCTAATTTACAGGTAATTGTGTCTCTCTACCACGGTTTTGCAGAGAGAGATGAATCTAGTTTTAAAGCATTCACATCCTCAGACAGCATCCTTCCATCCATCCATCCATTTGAGCAAAATTAGCAATGCAATACATTCCAGGGCACACATGTGTCTCATTATTAGAGAGATGAGAAATAGAAGGCAAGACATTCCCTAGTTTATATTCACCCTTGTGAGTGTACTTCAAAATGCACATATTTCATCCACTAATCTCACTTAGATTTTGCAGTGAAATTGCTCAACTTGTCCTCTATGCATGTGCTCCACTGAAACCTACACAGCAAGTCCATAGTCTATCTCAAATCTTTTTCAACTTTGGAATTTTAAAACGAATGAAATTTCAAGTAACCAAAAGAAGGCAAAGGCTTTCTGTTATGTATCCATGACCAATAGTGGCCCCCGATTCAACACCATAGTTCAACATAGGCTAGGAAATGAACACCATACTATCAACTTTCAACTCTTAATCTCTGGAAAGTGAGCTGTTTATTCATCATGTTTGTTTTCCCATCCGGGCCCCTGATAGGAGCATGTAGTGGACGTAACGTTTCATTTACAGTGTGATGGATTTGGACAAAACCCATAAAACTCTCTGGATGTTCTGTTTTGCTACTCCTATAATTCCCATGAATATGTTTAGGTGAGGCTACTTGTGCAAGCGACGCCTTGGCTGACTTCACAGTTGGAAATGACCTGCTGATGACCTTTGCATCCCAGGGATGCCAGCTTCATAAAGGAGGGCCAATAACGATTTTTCCTGCCCATGTGTGCCATGCCATGTAAAAAAAATTATTGCAGTCCTTGTGACAGTGAGCTGATTTCTAAAATGAGTCTGTCTGCAAAGACACGTGAGCTAGCTGAGTAAGGCAAAGCAGGATATGCTGTGTTAATGATGTAAGTGTGATGTTAGGTGTGAGAATGTTACTTTACTTACTAAATATCAATGTTCTCAACCATCCAGTTTCAGAGCATATTGAAGTAGTTCAGTACAGGATCTGCTCTTTACAAAACCTGACTTGGATATGGCTAATATGAACTACTATTGCTTCAGAGGTAATAGCACTGCAGTCTATATAAATGGAAAACATAACCGAGAGATTCCTTTTGGGTAACCTGTGGCAACATCGCCAGACCATGAGGTTGTTATTGAATGTTTTAGGTTTAAAAAAAAAAATGCTTTCAATGAATGTCACTCAATTTAGTGACCCAAATTACATGTACTTGGAGTTCATTTTTATTTTATTTTAAAAGGTATATCATATCTTGTCATGGCATTTGTTGCTTGCTTAACTTATTTTGATAGCTTAGCTGCTGCTTTGGCTGTTACAGCTGAGCCAGACTCCTTGCTTGGCTGCCATTTTTCTCCCCAGGAAATGTCTCCTACGCCCTTGATCGCAGACACTGTTCTCAGAGTAGGAGTTACTTCTGGACAGTGCAAGTTCTCACGTGGCACATGTCACATACATATGTCATGTACAGTATGGTTCTGCTGGGATGTTTCAATACATGAGTTGACCTGTCTCGAAGCCTGAAACTGAAAGCTAATATTATTTCCTGTTTTTGATGCCCAAATTAAGACACTTTTTATTACAAGAAATGTTTTCTATTGAGTGAATTATTACATAAGTGTTATGCATACTATTTTACACAGTGAGGTCAGAAGCACTTGTTCATAAAATGCCATTCATCTGCCATTATACAAGACAACATCCTTAATTGCTGGTGAATTATATTTATAACCGTATCCGTTGAATGTGCTTAATTTTATTTTATTAAGAAACCTGTGGGAAAGTAACATCAGCTTTCATGGTTACTCCTACTTTTTGCCTGGTGTTGATGTATTTTTGACTTTGTGTGCTAGGATTATGCTAATCAGGACCCCAACAGTTGTGCTCTCTCCCTTAAATTGGTTCTGGTAAGTACTTTAGTACCTCTGCAATTGGCTAGCGGTGGACCTTTATAAGCCCTAGTATATGGTACTAAGGTACCCAGGGCATACGTACATGAGGGGTCTACCATGGGCTGCAGCATGTATTGTGCCACCCCTGGGAGACCACTTGAACTGCGACTATAGGCTTGCAATTTCAGCCTATGTGTTAGTGTTTGCACCGCTCACAACAGATGTGAGTTTCCTTATATATTAGGTCACTTCACTTAAAACATATAAGCTGCCCCTTTGGTAGGCTCTTCAGTCCTTAGGGAAGGGTGCATGGTTATAAGTGTGCGGGTGCCCCTGCATCAGCAGGAAAACCCTACAAATCCCGGAGTAGATTCTCCAGGGTATGAAAGTGCGGTCAGCCATTTTAAGACATACAGTGGACATCAGTCATTATGAGATGTCTAACTATATAATGGTTGCACTGAACCCAGTCATATATGGTATCAAACCTGTTGGAATCATACGCCAACACTGATTCCAGAGTTGGAAGTATGATCCAATGTATTTGGGTCCCTTAGGATACCTCTGTACTCCCGGTAATAGCCTCACGGAGTCTGCAAGCAAGCTATTAATTCTGCTGACCAGACATGATTCTGCCCTCCTGCTGCTGAGCCAATCTGTCAGGAGAAGGTAGAACAATGGGTTTCCTGATGGAAGGAGGTGGGACCACCTCCCAGACAGGACATAATCAATCAATCCTTCAAAACATTTATAGAACGCGCTACTCACCCATGAGGGTCTCAAGGCGCTGGAGGGGGGGGTGCTGCTACTGCTCAAAAAGTCAGGTCTTGAGGTGTTTCCTGAAGGTGAGGTGGTCCTGGGTCATTCTCAGGTGTGCGGGGAGGGAGTTCCATGTTTTGGCTGCCAGGTAGGAGAACGATCTTCCTCCGGCGGTGGTTCTGGGAATCCGTGGGACGTTGCGAGGGCGAGGCTGGCGGGTGGGAGTGTAGAACGATAGGCGGTTGTTGAGGTATTCGGGGCCCATGTCGTGGAGCGCTTTGTGTGCGTGGGTGAGGAGCCTGAATGTGATCCTCTTGTTGACGGGGAGCCAGTGCAGGTGGGGTGGATATGTGGCTGTGGCGAAGGATGTCGAGGATTAGTCGTGCGGAGGCGTTTTGTATGCGTTGTTATCGTTTCTGAAGTTTGGCAGTGGTCCCTGCATATAGGGCGTTTCCGTAGTCCAGTCAGCTGGTGACGAGGGCCTGGTTGACCATCTTTCTGGTTTGGGTGGGGATCCGCAGGGTGTTGAAGCATGACTACGAGACGGCATTGACTTGTTTGGTCATCGTGAGGGAGGAGTCCAGGATGAATCCCAGGTTACGAGCGTGGTCCGATGGTGTCGGCGCGGAGCCCAATGCTGGGGGCCACCGAGGATGAGGACCTCCGTCTTCTCGGAGTTCAGCTTCAGGCGGCTGAGCTTCATCCCTTCATCCCTTCTGCAACGTCTTTCATTCCTTCCTGTAGGTTGGTTTTGGCGGTGGCTGGGTCTTTGGTGAGGGAGAGTATCAGTTGGGTGTCGTCGGCGTAGGATATGATGTTGATGTTGTGTTTGCGTGCGATGGCGGCGAGGGAGCTCATGTAGATATTGAAGAGGGTTGGGCTGAGCGAGGAGCCTTGGGTATGCCGCAGATGATCTTGGTGCCTTCTGAGCAGAAGGAAGGGAGACGGACTCTCTGGGTTCTGACGGAGAGGAACGAGGTGATCCAGACCAGGGCCTTTCCTTGGATCCCAGTGTTGAAGAGGCGGGTTATTAGGGTGCGATGGCACACAGTATCGAAGGCTGCTGAGAGGTCCAGGATGATGAGGGCGGTTGTTTCTCCGTTGTCCATCAGGGTCCTGATGTTGTCGGTGGCCGCGATGAGGGCAGTCTCTGTGCTGTGGTTGACTCGAAATCCGGACTGGGATGGGTCGAGCGAGTTGTTTGTCTTGAGGAAAGCAGTCAGCTGTTTATTGACTGTCTTCTCGACGACTTTGGCCAAGAAGGGGAGAAGAGAGAGGGGGCGGAAGTTCTTGAGGTCTTTGGGGTCCGCTGTGGGTTTTTTCAGCAGGGCGTTGATTTCTGCATGCTTCCAGCTCTCGGTGAAGGTGGCTGAGGCGAATGAGCTGTTTATGACGTTCCGGAGATGGGGTGCGATGATGGTGTTGGCTTTGTTGTACGTATGATGGGGGCAAGGGTCTGAGGGGGAAGCCGGAGTGGATGGAGTTCATGACGTTGGTGGTGTCTTCAGCGCTGATGGGGGTCCAGGCGCTGAGGGTGGTGGTGGGGGTTGCTGGTTCGGTGAGTGGATGCAGAGTCTGGGGTCTGAAGCTGTCATGTATATTTGCGATCTTTCGGTGGAAGAATGCGGCGAGTTCTTGTGACGGTGTGATGATGTTGCTGGGGTTGGAGAGCTCTTTGACGATGTTGAGGAGTTCCTTGCTGTTGTGGGTGTTGTTGTCTAGTCGCTCTTTGAATGATGTCCTTTTGGTGGTGCGGATCAGCTGGTGGTGTTCGCGGGTGGCGATCTTGAGGGCTGTCATGTTTTCTGTGGTTCGTTCGTGGCACCAGGTTTTTTCGAGGGATCTGCAGGATTTCTTAGATTCTTTGAGCGCGTCTGTGAACCATGAAGTTTTCCTGTTGCTGGTCCTGCTTGGGGGGTTTTTCAGTGGTGCGAGGTCGTCGGCGCAGTTGGTGATCCACTGTGCGAGGTTGTGGGCTGCGTCGTTGGTGTCGGCGGTGTCGGCTGGCGGGTTGTATTCTTTTCAAAGGTGAAGCGGATGCATCAGTGTTCGGTCCAGTGTAGTCTGGCGGAGTGGCTGAAGGATACGTGGTTGTTGGCAGAGAAGATGGGGTCGAGCGTGTGGCCAGCGATGTGGGTGGGGGTGTTCACCAGTTGCTTGAATCCGGGGTTGGTGAGGTTATCGAGCAGGTTGTTGGTGGTGTTGTCGCTGTTTTTTTTCCAGGTGGAAGTTCAGGTCTCCAAGGAGGATGTATTCTGGTGAGGCTAGGGCGTGCGGGCTGATGGCGGGCTAGTGCTAGTGTATTGGGCTGGGAGGGGAGTGCTTTGCCAGCGTCATCAAACTGCTTTGAAGTGCACATTTGGTGCTCTCCTTCCACACTCTAGTTTAAACCAGTTCAGGAACACTTGGTTCTCGCTCTGGTGTGAAATTGGACAGGGGGAGTTGGAGTATCCTCCCTCTGTCCAGCCCTTCCTCTGTGAGAGAACCCTGAGTCATCCCAACCCTTTTTTATGGGTACTCAAGGGCTCCACAGTGGATTGGTCCTCAGATTCATCATGGGACCAGTCTACCCTGAAACTACATCACTCTTCGATCACATGGACACTTCGACTGGAACCTTGACTGCACCTAGGAAGACTCCTGCTGCTCCTGGTTGCCCTGTTCTTCAAGTCGCCCCCGTCTGTGCTTCATCCAGTTTATCAAAAAGGCCCGTGGACCTCAAGGACAACTGTAGAAATCTCCCTTGAAGTGAAGGAGTCACTCCCCTGCATCTGCTGTCACCACAATGAAGTGGACCAGTCTGCTGCTCCTGATGTCCCATGGACATCTCAAGGCTCAACACCATAGGTGTTGGTTCTAAGGCCTCCTTAGAGACCTGACCTGTCTTCTCTGCAATTTGTATAATAGTAGCTCTCACCTGACTAAACTCCTGTGCACATGGTCAACTTGTGATTGCCAAGCTTGTTGGCTTTGCACTCCAAAGATCTTTTGGCTCCAGCCTCCAGCACCTAACTTCCTGAAAAACAGAGTCCTTCTTGTCTCTCCTGCATGGTGGGCCTCCAGCTTTAGTTAGCTGCTTGAGATCTTCTGGCAGTATTGGTTCTATGGGGAGTTATATTTCTTTCTCAAAAAACTTTACTTATTACACAAATACTTTATGAAGGTCTGATGACTCAATCATGCTTTTATATAGACCATAAATCAAATGACACTGACTGCTAAAATTAAGAATCTAATGGTTAATTAATAATCATATATCATAAAGTGCTGGAAAGGATAATAAATCACAATAAATTACATAATAGCGCCGGACTTTTAAGGAACATAAACATTGAAAGAACAAGGACCAGAGACATAGACAAAAAAATGAAAGCGCATTGAGATCATGGACTTAGAACAGACACCAATTAAAATCATACAGAAATTATTTGTTTTGGGGGTATCCTGTAGGAACAGGCGCCTGTCCAAGTTAGTGTCCTATCAATATTTACACGTGGGACAAGCTTGGCATGTTTGCAGGAATACCAGGGAATATCATCGATGTTTTGACCCTTTTATGTGTGCAAATTATAATCATCACGTCGTGCCTTCATCGGGACTGAGCCAGAATAACAGCCTGTAGTGCCAACAAGTAGTAGCCTTAATATTTCTTATTAGAATCATACCCTCAATGAGGTGTTGAATAATCCACTAAGGAAATCGCCTGAAGAAACTAGGAAACAATCTACCAGGGAGTATACAAAGAGCTCATAGAGTATCTCTAGGATGAATCAGTGATTTTCAGAGATCCAGATAGGATTCTCTGTAAGGGAGAGAATGAATCTACTCTCCTTCAATGCTGAGCAGTCAAAGGAAAGGTCTTCTTGTGACACCTGTGCCTCTGGCCTGTGGGTCCTATCAAGGGTCTTCCTTTGCTTTAACGAGCTGACTCTCTTGCTCTTGGTGAGTTCCTTGGACCTTGCTGGTCTCAACGGTTGCTCCTTTTCGTCCCCCTCACCAGTTGCGGCTACCAAGGCTTGTTCGTGCTCCCGCCAGATATGGACATCCAATATGGACAGCATTGCACTTTTTAATGTCCATCTAGGCTTGAGGCTATACCTCCTCCCAAGATATACAAAAAAGATGTGGGCATGATCTGATAGGAGACTGGGTAAGAAGGAGATAGGTTGGGCCTGGAAAATGTACCTGCTATCAACTAAAACATAATTGATTCTGGATAAATTACTGTTTTTTACTGAAAAAAGTGTACCCCTGTTTATTACCCATCTTTGCCCTCCAAACATCGGCAAGCCCTCCGTCGTGTATCATATGAGCCACGGCCCGACGAATACGTGGAGCTCCAACACAATAACTCTGGTTTGATCTGTCTCTTAATCAATCAATCAATCAATCAGAACACTTGTATAGCACACTACTCACCCGGAAGGGTCTCAAGGCGCTTGGGGGGAGGGGTCCATTACTGCTCGAACAGCCAGGTCTTGAGTTGTCTCCTGAAGGCGAGATAGTCCTGGGTCAGCCGAAGGTGGATGGGGAGGGAGTTCCATGTCTTGGCCGCCAGGTAGGAGAAGGATCTGCCTCTGGCGGTGGCTCTTCGGATGCGTGGAACGGTGGCGAGGGCAAGGCTAGTAGATCGTAGCTGGCGGGTGGGCGTGTAGAAGGTCAGGCGGTCGTTGAGGTACTTGGGGCCCAGGTCGTGGAGAGACTTGTGTGCGTGGCTGAGGAGCCTTAACGTGATCCTCTCGTTGATGGGGAGCCAGTGCAGGTCCCTCAGGTGGCTGGAGATGTGGCTGCATCGTGGATGTCCAGGATGAGTCGGGCGGAGGCGTTCTGGATGCGTTGGAGTCTTTTCTGTAGTTTGGCTGTGGTTCCGGCATATAGGGTGTTTCCGTAGTCCAGTCGGCTGGTGACGAGTGCCTGGGTGACCGTCTTCCTGGTTTCGGTCGGGATCCATCGGAAGATCTTGCGGAGCATGCGTAGGGTGTGAAAGCAAGATGAGGAGACGGCGTTGACTTGTCTGGTCATCTAGAGGGAGTAGTCCAGGATGAAGCCCAGGTTGCGTGCGTGGTCTGTTGGCTTGGGAGTGGTGCCCAGGGCGGGGGGCCACCAGGAGTCGTCCCAGGTGGAGGGCGATGGTCCCAGGATGAGGACTTCCGTCTTGTCTGGGTTCAGTTTCAGGCGGCTGTTCTTCATCCACTTGGCTACGTCTTTCATCCCTTCGTGAAGGCTGGTTCTGGCGGTGTGGGGGTCTCTGGTGAGGGAGAGGATTAGCTGGGTGTCGTCTGCGTAGGAGATGATGTTGAGGTTGTGTTGGCGTGCGATGGCTGCAAGAGGTCTCATGTAGACGTTGAAGAGGGTGGGGCTGAGTGATGATCCTTGCGGTACGCCGCAGATTACTTCGGTGGACTCGGATCGAAACGGGGGGAAGCGGACTCTCTGTGTTCTCCCTGCGAGGAACGAGATGATCCACTCCAGTGCCTTCCCTTGGATGCCGGTGTTGCTGAGGCGTTGAACTAGGGTGCGGTGGCAGACAGTGTCGAACGCTGCAGAGGGGTCCAGGAGGATGAGTGCAGCTGTTTCCCCATTGTCGAGCAGGGCTCGGATGTCGTCGGTGGCTGCGATGAGGGCGGTCTCGGTGTTGTGGTTGGCTCTGAAACCGGACTGTGAGGGGTCGAGGGATCCGTTCGTCTCGAGGAAGGCGGCAAGCTGTCTATTGATGATCTTCTCGATGACTTTGGCAGGAAAAGGGAGGCGCTAGATGGGGCAGAAGTTCTTGAGGTCGGTGGGGTCCGCTGTTGGTTTCTTCAGTAGGGCAATGAGCTCGGCATGCTTCCAGCTCTCCAGGAAGGTGGCGGTGTTGAAGGAGGTGTTGATGATGTTCCGGAGTTGGGGTGCGATGGTGGAGTCGGCCTTGTTGAAGACGTGGTGGGGGCAGGGGTCGGTTGGAGATCCGGAGTGGATGGTGTTCATCGTGCGGGCTGTGTCTTCGGTGGTCACCGTGGTCCAGGTGTGGAGGGTGGCGGTGGGGGGCGTGGTTTCGACGGTTGGGTGCGTGGATGGTGCGCTGAAGCTGCTGTGGATGTCGGCGATCTTGCGGTGGAAGAACGAGGCGAGAGAGTCGCAGAGATCTTGTAAAGGAGTGATGTCGTTGCCGGTGCTGGGGTTGGAGAACTCTTTGACGATGCTGAAGAGTTCCTTGCTGTCGTGGGCGTTGTTGTCCAGTCGTTCCTTCAGAGATTTCTTCTTGGTGGTGCGGATAATCTGGTAGTGCTTGCGGGTGGCGTGTTTGAGGGCGGTCATGTTGTCGGTGGTCTGGTCGAGGAGCCAGGCTTTCTCGAGCGTGCAGCAGGTCTTCTTGGAGTCCTTGAGTTCGTCTGGGAACCAGGTGGGCCTTCTTGCTTCTGGGTCTGCTGGGAGGGATCCACTGTGGTGCGAGGTTGTCGGCGCAGGCGGTCATCCACTGCGTGAAGTTGCGGGCTGCTTCGTTGGGGTCCGTTGTGCTGGCGGGTGGGTTCTGGCTGAGGGAGGTGGTGAGCTGGTCGGCGGTGATCTTGCTCCAGCTCCTGTGAGGAACCTGTTGCGGGCGGTGGTGGGTCGTGGTTCTTCTGAAGCTGTAGTGGACGCAGCTGTGGTCGGTCCAGTGGAGTCCGGTGGAGTGGCTGAAGGTGATGTGCTTGCTGGATGAGAAGACTGGATCAAGCGTGTGGCCGGCGTAGTGGGTGGGGGTGTTGACCAGTTGCTTGAGTCCGAAGTTGGCGAGGTTGTCCAGCAGGGCGGCGGTGTTGCGGTCCTTGTTGTTTTCCAGGTGGAAGTTGAGGTCCCCTAGGAGGATGTAGTCGGCGGAGGGGAGGACGTGCGGGCTGATGAAGTCTGTGATGTCTTCGCTGAATTGTGTACGTGGTCCCAGGGAACTGTAGACAAGGGTGCCTCTGAGGGTCGTCTTTGGGTCGGTGTGTATCTGGAAGTGGAGATACTCTGCGGCGGTGAAGGTGTCGTCGGAGTCGGTCGTGATGCGGATGGTGTTCTTGTGGACGATGGCGATGCCTCCTCCGGTCTGGTTGACTGATGATCTTGTACCCGTCCGGGATGGCGATGTCGGGGGCTGAGGAAACGTTCATCCAGGTTTCCGTGAGGAAGGCAATGTCCGGTGATGTTGTGTCGAGGAGGTTCCAGAGTTCCACGGCGTGTCTGTGGACGGAGCGGGTGTTGAGCAGGATGCACTTGAGGTGGTTGCTGCTGGTGCTTGGCTTGGCAGGTGCGGTGCAGGTTCGGAGGCAGGAGAACTTGCAGGTTTTGCAGGTGAAAGGTCCGTGGATGCCTTTCGGGGTGGCCTGGCAGCAGGCGGGGTTCCGGCCGGCATTGAGTGCGTTGAGGGCGGCGGCGTTGTAGGTCTGTCGGGTTGTCTTGCAACGGCGGGGGCCAGGGTTCCAGGCGCTGGGCGCAGTCCAGGCACAGACTGGCGCAGACGGGCTTGCCTTTGGCGCGCCTACGGTGCACAATCGGAGCGCCCGCTGCGCGTAGGCGTCATAAGAAGGAGCCGGGAGGGAGGAGCAGCTGGGTGGCGGGAGCGGGGCGGCGAATGGGCCGGCGGGGGGCGGGGCCGCAGGGAGGCAGTGGCGGGAAAGGAGGACAGAGGGCAGCTCAGCGGCGGCTGGGTCGCCCTGTGAAAAACGAAAAAAAAAACAAAGGCAGCAAAGGAAGGAAAAACGGGGGCACAGCTAAGGAAATGAAGGCAGCAAAGGAAGGGAAAACGGGGGCACAGCAAAGGAAACGAAGGCAGCAAAGGAAGGGAAAACGGGGGCACAGCTAAGGAAACGAAGACAACAGAGGTTAGGCAAGTGAGGCAGTAGCAGGGGTGTGTGGGGGCGACCTCGCCTGGGTACAGGCTCCGCGGATCAAAAAGGACATTCAAATCTTCACCAATTAATATAGGTTAAGTGGCTTCTGTTAATTTACACTGCATTTACAAATGTGTGTCGAATGATCGAATCGTCAACATTAGGGCCATAAAAGGAAGCAAAAATAAAATAAATAAATAAACAGTTAGCTCCAAACCTCTTATCTCCAACAGGGCAATGATCCATCTCCCTGTCTGATCCGTTGATGTTGATTTAATAATACATCTAGCTCCGGATTTAATAAAAAAAAGCCACCCCTTTATTATGCTCTACCTGCTCGGAAGAACAAAAGTATTCTGCCCAGTGATATTTAGCAAAGATGACCCGGCATTCTGAATGGCTTAAATGTGTTTCCTGGAGGTGACAAACTTGGGCAGGTGATTGTTCTAGATATTTCATGACCATTCTTAGTCTATATGAACATCTCAACCCATTTACATTGCACGAGATAAACTTAATTTCACTACACATTGAGGCAACTCCCTCCACCTGATGTCAAAACTTTTCACCGACGATTTCATACTGAATTGAGATTAAGGTGGAGATTGAGGATATATATATATATATTTTTTTTTCCCCACTGCAGCCCCACCCGTGCTCCCCCAAACCACTTCCTCCCTGCCCTCGTGACCCCTCAACCCCCTCACCCCCCAGGGGAACCCCCTACTCAAGGCATTGCCCATATGGCCTCAGTCCACCGGACGTAACAATAGAATACCAACCCCCCGAGAAGCCCTACACATAGTTAAATGACCCCACGCATCCCTACACCCCACTCTCATTCCTTATTTTATCAATAAAAGCATCCACTTCCTCAATTGAACTTAAGATGTGCATGTGGTTGTTCCACATGATATGCAAAGATGTTGGCAGTCTTAATTGAGCCTTGGCCCCCAATGAGTTTAAGATCTCCATTCGTTTACCGAGCTCCCATTGTTTTGATGCTGTGATATGGGCGATATCTGACCTAATAGTAAATGCGAAGGGGTTGGAGAAAGATTTAGCTTTTATCAAACCTTCTTTCAGAGCCAAGGATAAAATCTTTTCTTTTATAGTGTACGTGACGAAATTTACTACGATTTTCCTTGGCTTCTGTTTTGCAGGGTTTCTCTTAAACGGATCCCGATGGACCCATTGGATATTGTGTGCCAGATCGAACTCCGGGAAGTCCTTCAAAACCGTGTCTTTTAACAGAGAAATCAGAAAGCCTTTGAAATCAGCTCCTTCGAGATCTTAGGGCACATTTAACAGTCTTAGATTGTTTTTTCTCGAATTGTTCTCCAGGCGATCCAAGTAGTCTTTTAGTTCTCTATTTTGGTTGACTAACTTAGCCATTTCCATTGTAGAGGAGTCGAGTGCCTCCTTTATTTTAGGAATCTCCATTTATGGAACATCTGTTCTCAGTGGAACTTCTTCCAATTTATGGGCAACACCTCACATGATGCTTGAATGCTGCTTGATTGGACTCTGAGACTGTAAATCTCTTCCCTATATCTTCCTTAAGGGCCAGTAGAATGTCTGCTAATGTCCTAGTCCTAGACCCAGCAGAAACTACTACTGGGGGTGTTACATTTACATATTCTGATGAGGAGGGGAGCCCAGCTGGTCCTCTTGGGCCTCCAATATCGAAAATCTATTAGAGGTTCCAACAGAGGGATGTATAACTGATGGATGCTCTGTGGATACTTCAATTGCTTCAGTTTCCACTCCCCCAGACCTACTCACTAGTCCAGGTGAAGCAAGAGACTGCATGTTGTTCAGGGGTTAAACTGGCCAATCTGGAGACTTAACAGGAAAACATTTGATGAGGTAGCAGGCTGTGGGCTATTGACGCCAAAGAGCTTCTTTTATTAGAGCCCCAATTTGTGGGAGTAGACAAAACCTTGTAGAATATTTTTAAAGAGGGTGTGATTTTCACTTTGGAAGAGAGGACTTTCTTCCCCCTCCCTCTCCCTCTTCCACTTACTACAGTGAGGGTCTCCGTAGTAGCTTTCCACTTGCCCTGCCTAGCAGATACCCTGACTTCTGCAACAGGAGGTGAGACCCGGGTTGGTGCTAGGGTACCTAAACCTAATTCAGACTTAATAGCCCTAGTCCGCAGGGTATATCTGCACACATTAGGTAGTGAAATACCACTATGCTGGGACTACACAGCACCGCTCTCTGTACAATGCTGGGGCCCCTCCTGCAGCACACCAATCCTAGGTGGGCCCCCCTGCCTACAAGGAATTCCACAGGAAGCAACCAAGATTGAAAATTAGATCGAAGGATCCTCAAGGCGACAATCAGGATTCGTACCTTCGTCTCCGGTGGCAGAGACAGGTTCAGAAGTAACAAGCATTTACAATGCAATGGTTTCGCCTTTGGAAAAGTTAGAGCTATTGGCATTGTAAATGACAAAATTTGTATTTATGTTTTGAAAACAGATAAATAAATGTCATTGTCATTTACATTGCCATTAGCTTAATCTCTCACAAATGTGAGACCTATTGTACCCTACGGACGAGCTCAGCAGACAGCAATTACTACCACACACACACACACCCAGAGACACACACACACACACACACACACACACACACCCAGAGCCACACACACCCACCCAGAGCCACACACACACACACACCCAGTGCCAGCCACACACACCCAGAGCCACACACCCACCCAGAGCCACACACAAACCCAGAGCCACACACACACTAAAAAGCCTTAATCTTCAGTCTACTGGGGACTCTGTTATAGATACTTCTAAATGTAATTTAGAGACACTTATTTTTAAAAAATCCAGTTAAAAATTAACAAAATAACAAAAGAATCTAGAATTTTAATAATAAAAAAAATCTGTCTCCTTTCCTGTAGTCTTTTCTCAAACCTTTAACTAGCTCAGTCCAACACAGACCATTATATTGGATGAGGCCGGCTATTGTAATAACATCAATGCGGGTTTGGGTGCACAGACTCCACTCAATCAAGAGAGACGTGACCTCGATGCGGTATAGCTCCCAAAAGCCACCGGAGAGCGGCCTTCTTTTCTGCCGTTCTCTCTGCGCATCCCAGTGAACTTTAACCATTTTCAAGAGCAAATTCTCCAAAGTGTACACAATGACTCTTTCTTGAAGTCTGTCCCCGGCAGCCCATGCTCTGATCCCTCTGTAGAGGCGTGCAGCGGACATGAAGGCTCTGGACACCCCCGCAGCGGGGGGTCGGGGCTTCCCGGCTCGCACCTCCCACCGCATTCCTCGTGTGAAACCTTTGCCTCCGTGAACATACTGTCCTGGTGCGGAATGCTCTCTAGCGTCGGCCACAGCTCGGCAGGGCTTCCAACCGGCCCAGGGCATTAGACAAGCTGCGCTTCTGCAACCCTACCCCCCCCCACCCCAGATGAGGGTGGGCTCGGAGGACAGATGGGGAGGGCCCCCCTTACAACATGCAGTACCAGCTGGGAGGCACACTTCTCCCAGGACGGCCTCATTCGTTCCCTCCTCCTAGTCACTGAAGTCCTGAAGGGAATGAATGACCTCATGATTGGCAGACACCGGAGCTCGCGCTTGGAGGCTTGGGGGGGGCTGGGGCCACTCAGCCAAAAACAAAGTGATGGGAAATAAAGACGGAACAGCCCGTCTGGCGGGGGGGTGGGCTGTAGAGATGCCGCAGGGGCGCACAGCCATCCGGGCAGGTGGCTAAAAGAACAGGGTGATTGACAACGATCGATTCTGACTACAAAAGGAACTTTTCGAGTCCAAAGTTTTCGGTGGTCATTACACCCTGCTTACATCCGACTGCATGCCCTCACAGGTGGACACGTAGCTATAGACCACCATAGCTGCCAAGTGTTTAGAGTGCCCTGTGGGACATATCCATCGCTTCGATGTGCGTAGGCGAGACGTTCCATTGCCAAACGTGTGACCGGTCAAGAGACTCATTAACTCAAGTAACTCAAGCAACTCAAAATATGAAGTCTATTAAAACAGACAACACTGATTAATTTCAGGCATGCAGTGTGGAGTAGCTCTTGCGTCAATTAGGGGTGGGAATGAAGACACGGACAGCGAGAGGGGGAGGGGGAAGGCAGGACAGCAAGCACAAACAGGAGAGACACATTAACGCAAGCAACTGATTAATTTCAGGCATGCAGTGTGGAGTAGCTCTTGCGTCAATAAGGGGTGGGAACGGAGACACGGACAGCGGGAGGGGGGCGGGGGAAGGCAGGACAGCAAGCACGAACAGGGGGGGGGCAGGACAGCAGCAAGCACTCACCAGAGGACGACTTCTTCCGGCGGCGGTCGGGGCAAATGACAAAATAAACGGCTGCAAAAAAAAAAAAAAAGTAAACGCCCACCGCCGCATGACGTTTTGAAAGGGGCAGGATGAGAAAAAATTGACGGAACGCCCACGAATCGCCTTGGGCAATGACGGACGCCTCTCTCTTCCAATGGCTAGCCTCCATTTATGGAGCTAGCCAATGAAAAAGAGAGGCAGGACAAAGCCACATACACTGTTCTCAAAAGATTTCGCCTGCGCGAACGCTGCTGCGCAGCGGATCGCCAGGCGAAACCTAAAAAAGAGAGGACACCCTACCTCACTCTGGTGTCCTACCGCTCTCTCCCCACTCCATTCGCCGGTCTTCAGGCACACATAGTCACTGGTGCCGACTCTTCCTGCAGTAGCCCGGACCTGAATGCAAGGGATGCCGCAATGCCTCCACTCTTGAGCCGCGCCCACCGACTGCAAGAGGGCCGGCACCAACGGCGTTGTTCTGCCTCGGGGATCAGGAACCATTCAGAGAGCATTTGCCGGCGCTCTGCACACATAACGGGAGACCACAGATAAAGTCAAAGTAATATGGCGGTGCGACTGCTCTGTAAACTCCCCAATACATCCTCTACCTCCAATTCCTTATGTACTCTGCACTGGCTCCGCATTGAAAGCCGCACAAAATTTAAGGTCCTCTGCTTCATGCACAGAATAAATGCTGGTCTGGCCCCACCCTATCTTAACTCTTTGGTTCAGCACTATTGTCCTCCCTAAACTCTTCGATCATCTAATGAGCATTTGTTTTCGGTTCCTAGAATTAAAAGATCCAGAATGGGTGGCCACTCTTTCTCCTGGCTGGCCCCCTCACTTTGGAATTCCCTACCGCTTTTGTTGCGCACCGAACCTTGGTACCTTAAGTTTCGCAGACAGGTAAAAACCTGGTTATTTAACCTGTAATTGCCTTCCTTTTGGCTCGCCCTCTCTCATTTGGTTTAGCGCCAGGAAACCTACGGGTAGCTGCGCGCTTTATAAACTTAAATATATATATATATATACATAAGCAGGAGGTAGGGGCGCCAAGGTAGGAGGGGGAGAATCCATTAAAAATTCATCCGAATGGGCTCCCAGAGGGGACCTGTGCACACGCCTGAGGGAGCTTCGGCCACAACTGTTAGCTTCTGGTCGCCATATTCCCCCAGTCCTCCTGACCCTTTAAATTGTTATCGCTTCAAAACTAAATGGTATATATAATGAGGTACCTAGCGTGTCATGTGATCAAAAACCCGCAGGATTGAAACGCGTCATGCTGAGGTGTACCACAACTGAGCTGGAATACATTTTCTACACCTATTTGTGGTCCAGGCTCCTATTTTCCTGCAGAGCTAGTGAGTTTTGGCACTTGACGGAATGAAAGTAATACTTTGATAATATATATATATATATATATATATATATATATATATATATATATATATATATATATATATATATATATATATATATACCTACTGGCGGTCGCCAGTAGGTAGTTATAGTTAGGATTGTTTTCCATAGGGAATCCACAACATTCTATTGGGAATAACTTTGGCGCCGGTTGAGGAATCTGCCTGAAAATGTCCTGAAATTTGCCTCGCTGCGCTCCGCTCCTTCCCTAAAAGTTTGGGGGGGAATCGTCAAGCAGGGGCTGAGATAAAAGGGGGTCCCAAAACGTGTTTTCCTCACTTTTAGCCCGAACGGCTGAATGGATTTCCACCAAACTTGGCAAAATTGTAGGGACTGGTAGCCCGATGTGCCTTTGCTATGTCTCAAGATATGTGCTCCAGTGGATTTTGAGTAATTTAGGTTCAAAAAATTATATATATCTATAAGCGCGCCCCGGTACTTGCACCGGGGCGCGTAGCAGCGCCCTACACGAGTTGCACGCGGAAAGCTGATTGGCTCTCGGGTGTCTGTCAACATTCCAAACAGTCCGGAGCGGCCGCCATCTTGTGTCTCGGTAGGATCGAGACACAAGAGGTGGCAAAAACAAAGGGGGAAATGACCGAAAGGGGGCAGGGTAGACCCCCCTGACCCCCTAGGTTTGATGTGGGGGCCATTTTCGATTTGCGCGGAGGGAGCGCCCGGTACGCCCACCGGGGAGCGTACCATGGGGAAAAAAGAATGACAGAGTTTTTTAAAAAAATTGCATTTTTTTTATAAATTGGAGGTAGTTCTAAAAAGAACTGTTTATTTTATTCTTTTTGTTGTTTTATATTTTTTTATTGTTTTTTTTTTTAACATTTTGTACTTTTTTTGGCTTATATGAACAATTTTATATTTTTTTGGGAATTTTTATGGGGACAAACAAAAAACAGGGAATTGTAAATGTCTCAACTGGAGCAAAAAAAAACAGGAAAAAATTAAGGTTTCTTTGGGCACTTGTGGTTGTCACCAGCGCGGTTGATGAGTTTAACACTTTGCTCACCATAGCAAATTGTACGCCCACAAAATACGCAACTATTTTGAAATTTCCAAACTGGGTTTGGATGTTTGGGACCATCTCCCTTGTCTCCGGTCCCGATGGAGTGGGTTGGGTACTTTGAGAGGTGCTGGGAGAAGATTGGGGAGGGTTTCTGGTCAGTTCTCTGACCTCTGCCACACTATAGTTGTTAGGGTGCCGGCGTTGCATGTGGCGAATCATGGTGTTGTTGCCAAAAGAATATTTTTTGGCAGGGTTCCCCCTAGAAAGTACAGTGCCACAGATCAGACAAGTCACCTTTGGCGCATTTACTTTCTTGAAGCCCCTTGGGATTTAAAAAAAATCCCACACAATGTGCTCCTTTGGTTTGTAGGGAGTAGTATCTTCTGGCAGGTAGCGCCGCCTCTACTCCTCTTCATCTCCACCACTGTGGTGTTGTGGTGGTCCTTGTGGTGGTGGTGGTGGTGGCTGAGATGTTCCTGCTGCTGCTGCTACTGTAGCCATTTCTGAGTACAAATAGGTACTAATAGCTCTGGAAACAGGTCTTCCTCACTCAAAGTACAAAGTGAGAATGAGGCAAAAAGGTGGGGTCTTTCATCATTAGGAAAACAAAACTGTCCTGAACCAATGAAAAGTGTTATTTTCAGGTCACATGACCCAGGCTTTCATCATTTGGAAACCAAAACTGTCCTGAACCAATAAAAAAAGTTATTTTTAGGTCACATGACCCGACGCACTTACGCTACGCGCCCCGGGGCGCGATCGTATGCGCTCGGTGCGCTTACGCCGTACGTATCACGCGGACGCGGCTACGCGACAAGTCACGATGATGTTTTCGTTCACGACAATAGCGCTAACGGGACGCTCACTGGTACGCGCACCGGGAGCGCTCAAGTGCAAAAAAATAAAAATATACATATAAAAAATAGTATTACATAAATATTCAATATAGGATTCATTATAAAAAATATTATATTTGATAGCAATAGAAATTTGCTATTAAAAAAACTTTGAAATTCACTGAAAAAAACATAGGTTTGAGGCCCTATATATAGTTAGGAATTAGCATTTAAAAAAAACCTATGAAATTCACTGAAAAAAACCATAGGTTTGACACCAGTTATAGTTAGCTAGAAATTTTACTGACATAAAACCATTGAAATTCCCACGTAATAGTTAGTTGGACTCACTATAACTTGCACGCCTGCAATGCACTGCTGATGACGTCACATATTACATCACTGATGACATGGTCAGTGACATCACTCATGACATCACTGATGACCCCATCCTTGTGACAGACTGACAGATCTCCTTTCAGTGTAATGTAACCCTTGAAACACATATTCAAAAATAGAAACTAACATTTTCAAAAAAATGGAGATACCCATACTAGTTACAACAACCACCAATTCAGTAATTCCACCATCTATATACACATCCACTCATTCAGCAACAGTTCTATATAGTCACTCATACATATATTCACTCATCAAATGTATCGATACACATATATATCCTGTTACACACTGACAGTCATCCAAAAGTTACTCACACACATACTCACACATGCAAATAAACTATTGAACATCCGTTTATTTGCATATACAGCTATACACACACTAGCACATTACTTCTAAGGAAACTTACACATATTTACTCTCTTAAACAATCACTTATAGAAACACATACTTATTTAAACAGGAACTCTTACAATCTCTCACTCTCACATATACTCACTTATATACATCAATACTCACATATACTAGATTAAAACATATGTAGTTACTGATAAAGACACTAGTTAGACAGTCATTCACTCACTAACACACACATATACACACTCATCCACCCATACAGTCCTGCACATATGCTGTCTTCAAAACACATACAAACAGTGAGTCAGTCATTGATGCATCTATGTGCTAAGTAATACCCCCACCAAACCATACAGACACTCATACTGATACTAAAAAAAACATCTAATAACCCATAACCACACACATGTAGCTACTCACCAACCCATGCAGCCACTTATACACAAAGTGAAACACTGATACATATATTTAAATATTTAAATATTACTCGCTAATATATGTATTCACTAAGATCACTTATTAAGCCAGTTAACCAAACAATTTTTTTTTAAAACATCAATTTAGACCCCTTTTTAAAAATGTATTCTTCCATCGACCTTTACAAATACATATATAAAACATATTTATTTTACAGAAAGACACACATTCACTGGATGGTGTGATCAGTGATGTCATGAGTGATAAAGGTGGCAATCTGGTCATTTGGGGCAAAGCTGACTACCTCAATGAGGCTCTAAAGCAATTATCATATAAGGAATGTTACTGCTGATGTAATCAATCAGTTTTCAAGGCAACATATGAGAATTTTTACACCGAAGGCCTGGAAGGGATTGGGTTTGTTAAGTAAAGACGAATACCTGTTTCTAAAGAACAATTTACCAACGATACTGGTTCTTTAATTCATACCCAAATTATATAAGGATCCAAGTAAACCACCACCATCATTTCTGCCAAGAATAGTTTAACGGAACTAAGCATGGGCGAATTTGGCAAATTTGCGATCCGCAAATTTGCCGATTTGCGAATTTGCGATCCGCAAAATTTGCGAATTTGTGCGAATTTGCGGATTTTTCTTTTTTGTGTGTTCGCGGGGTTTTTTGCGTGTTCGCGGGGCTTTTTGTGTGTTAGCGGGGCTTTTTGTGTCTTCGCGAGCCGCTTGCATAGCGAAGTTACCCATGCAGTCGTTTATGGGAGAGGGAGAGAGAGATAGATAGATGGAAAGAGAGAGGGAGAGAGAGAACGAGAGAAAGAAAGAGAGGCCGGATCTCTGAAGAGCCAGATTCCTGAGTTGCCCCTACAGAACATACAGCTTTTTATTTTTAGCAAAATGCATATGAAAATTGTGCTGTAAAGGTCTCTTTTAGTTTAACCCCTCCTGACAACTCAAAATGGGTGTATTTGCCATCCTCTCCCTTCTTCCTGTTTTTTATATCTGTAAGTGCTTCCTGATGAGGTTTAATTCCTTGGACAGGTGCCTCATTGCCTACTTGTAACTATTCTCTGACCCTGCTTCAAGGGTCAGAGCAGGGTAAGAGAATAGTTGCAAGTAGGCAACGAGGCGCCAGGAAGCAATTAGCAGCAGGTGTCCAAGTTGAAGTTAATTTGTTTGTAAACCTTTTGTAAAAGGTTACAAAGAAATTAGGTTCAACTTTTGCACCTGCGGCTGTAACCCTTGCTTGGCTGAAAATTCGTCCCCACTGATTCACGGATTTTACCGCGATTTCGCGAGATTCGCGGATTGCTAAATCGCGGAAAATCCACAAATTCGCCCGCAAAACGGATTTTACACCCACGCTTAAACGGAACACACGTCACAGTATATTGATCATTTTCTACAGGACTTTGTCCAAAAACTTCCCTCATACTTGAAAGACACTGGAGATTTTCTGGCCAAGATACATAACTTTGTGTGGCACAAGGATTACTTATTAATAACAATGGACCTAACAGCTCTATATACGAGCATTAGCCACAAGGATGGAATGAGGGCAATTGAACACTATCTGGGACAGAGACAACCTACACACAAACACCATAGTAAAATGATCATTGACATGTTTGATTTTTGCCTGCATAATAATAATTTCTTATTTCAGCATCTACTATGTCAACAGTTGGGGGTGTTGCTATGGGGGCCAGTTTCTCCCCCAGCTATGCCTGTCACCACATGGGCTGGTGGGAGGAACTGGTCCTACATAGAAAATATGCCAAAACCCTCAATCGACAAGTAAAATGTTGGTGGAGGTAAATAGATGACCTGTTTTTAATTTGGAACGGCTCAGAAATCGAAGCAACAGCATTCATCAATGATTTAAACCATAATTACATCAACTTACAATTCACTTCTGACATCAGTGCAGATAGGGTCCTCTTTCTAGATGTTGAGGTATACATAGAGGGAGGCAAGATTGAAACTAAAATACATAGAAAACTTACTGTTGTAAATTCGGTTTTGCACGCAAAAAGTTTACATCCAAATCACCTGGTCCAGAGCATCCCCTTTGGGGAAATGATACGAATAAAACGCATCTGTAGCACTGAAAGTGAATTGAAAAAAGCCCAACTGGAAAGCAAACGTAGATTCCTTGTACGGGGCTATACTGCAAAAAGCATTGATGCAGCTATCCTTAAAAGCAATGCAACTGACAGACACATTATTGAACTGACAACATCAGGGCCAGGAATAAATAAAGATATGGACTCTACTGTACATTCAATGAAAACCACAGATCAATCAAATAATGAATTCAGAATGATTGTGGAGTACAGTAAGCAGCACAAAGAAATTACCCGTATCATTCAAAGAAATTGGCCGTTGGTCAAAAACGATCCGGTCCTGGGTCACACACTGCCCTCGAGACTTTCTATCACCAGCAGACGAGCCCCCAATATGAAAGACAGATTGGTGGTTAACAATCCAATGGATCAGCCAAAGGGGAACTGGCTAAGCCAAAGGAAGGGTTTTTACAGATGTAAGACCTGTAAAGCCTGTCAATATGGCACTAATACCACCACCTTTAAAACTGCATTTGGGGTTGGTGACCATGTGATCAACAAGTCTCCGTCATGCAAAACCGAATTTGTTGTGTATATCTTCGAGTGCCCCTGTGGACTTCGGTATGTGGGAAGTACCAAGCTGCAGGGGCGTAAGAGGATTTTAAAACACATTAGAGCAATTAAGAATCGAGATCCAGTATACCCCGTCGCCCGGCATTTTTATGAATTCCATCAAGCAGACCCAAAGCATTTAAATTATTATTTAATTGATTGGGTATCTTTTAACAAAAGAGGGGGCAATAGAGAAGGAACTCTGCACAAATTGGAAACCAGGTACATTTTAGAACTGGACTTCAATGCACACTACTAAAGACAGAGGCTTTTGTCGATCAAGTAGGTGTTACTGCACGAGTAGTTGGGAACAAACAGAAAGGACAGGAAATACAGCTACTTATCCAGTATTGGGGTATCTTTCATGGATTCATATGCCTGAATCATTCCCCGTCGTCGAGGCGTGAGTCCCACAGTATAAATACATACAAAAGCAGTGCCTGGAAAATTTCTTGTAGTTGGCTGGAAAAGCCTAAAGGCCTGACTAGGCCTCAAAACTTAGCAGCCTATCTACATCATTATGTAAAAAGACCTGAAATAGTAGCCTCAGCCAATCAGCTGTCCTCACCCTCTAGAACCTTCCCAGCTCAGGCAGTTCTCGTCAGATTTGCACCGCACTTCGTGTGTAAGGGAGTCTCCCTGAGTGCCTACTCAGTTTTTTGACTTTTTTCCTCAAAAATGTCTGAAAAGAAGGCTCTATTCAAAGCTTGTGGAACCTGCTATAAGAAGAGGGTCCATGTGGATGACCAGCACTCTGACTACATTTATTGTCTACACCCTTCACATGTTGTGAAGGACTGTAGGATTTGCCGTACCTTCCCTCAAAAAACAATCCGGGATAGGGAGGCAAGGGTTCTTTTGTGGTTGAAGTCTTCTTTCACTGATGATGAGGACAAGGCCTCTACCTCCAGTAAGAGAGCCAGATCCAAAGAAAGTTCTTCTTCTGAGAGAAAGAAAAAACTTAAAACCTCTCAGAGAGCTTCAGAACCCTCAGAGTGCATCGGCTTCTTCACGAATGACAGCTGTGAGTACAGCCCAGGCTAAGACTGTTTCTCTGGTGTCTGTTCCTACTACTACCTTGACTTCTGCTTCTTCAACTGCTTCTACGGTTACCACTTCGGCTATTACCTCACCTCTGATGTCTGTTCAACTTTTGCCATCGCCTGTCAAGCCATCGCTGACTAAAAACAAGTTGCCGGCTGTCCCGTCGTTGACGTCTCCGTCGACGACGACCCCGTCGACGACGACCCCGTCGACTAAATCTTCCGGTCCATCGATGACAATTCTGTCGACGAAGCCGACATCATCGTCGACTAAGACACTTTTTTGACTATTTTGTCGACGAAGGACTCGTCGACCAGGACACCATCGACGGCCTCGTCGACAAAGGACTCGTCGACGAAGATACCATCGACAGCCTCGTCGGCGAAGGGCTTGTCGACTAAGAACTCATCAACGAAGACACCATCGACGGCCCCGTCGACGAAAGGTTCGTCGACGAAGACACCATCGACGGCCTCGTCGACGAGGGACTCGTCGACGAAGACATCATCGTCGGTCCCGTCGACGAGGGACTCGTCGACGAAGACACCATTGACGACCCCGTCGACGGCAAAATCTTTGTCACTGACGGCGGTTCCATTAGCGACCAAGCTATCGACAGTACCGTCGACGGAAATCCCGATAACAATGGCTTCAGCAGTGGCATCTGCTCATCTGTTGCACAGTTCACCTCCGACAAAGATTCAATATACTCATTTTCAAATGAAAACGTATCAGAGACAAGATTATTCTCACATTTCTCCACTCTTACCATCACACATTTTGGAGACATAAGTGGAGGAAGATTCAGATGAAGGTGAAGAGGATGACGGTCCTTTTGGGATTGCCCGTCACCCTTCTCAATTGAATATTAAATATCAGGAGGATGATGAAGATGATGTCCATGGTCATTATACGCATGACGTTTATTCGACGCCATATCAATCACCCCATGCCAGACCTTCTCGGTCTGAGGACACTAGTCATTTGCCATCTACCTTAATTCAGTATTTGCAGGCTATGTTGGCAGATTATCGCCAGAGATTTCCACCAACTCCAGTTGCACCCGCTGTGTCGCCTATTCCAGTTGACGTGCCAAGACCTCTGTCGCCGTGAGCTTCATTGTCGCCGAGACAGGATACTGGTCCAGCACCTCAAGATGACGCAGATACTTCTTCGAATGATGATGAAGAAAGCAGGGAAGAAGGCGAGTTGCCGGATAATACACCTATAGATCCTTGGGAGGATTATTTCATTCCTATGCCTTCACCCCCTGCGCCCCGTCCTTCAGATTCTCCACCTGAGGATATTGGTGGTTTCCACAATATTATGCAACAAGCTGCTAATAGATTTGAATTGGCCGTCTCGGTTGAGCAGTCTGACTGCTTTTTGCATGACTTTAAAGAGGGATATCGCAGAGTTACCAGGGCTTTCCCCATTATTGACTATATTTGGAAGTAGGGCCTCACCATCTTGAAAACGCCCGCTTCCATTCCTGCAGTTCTTCCAAGAATAGAGAAAAAGTATCGAGCACCATCGGATACTCCATCTTGTTTAATAGGTCACCCTCGACCAGACTCTGTCATATCCCAGGCTGCGCAGCAGAAATCCAAGAATCCTTCTGCTCCCATTCCAACACCACCTGACAAGGAGGGAAGGAGACTGGATGCCATTGGGAAGAAGTTCTCGGCAAATGCAGCAGCCTCCATTAAAGCAGCTAATTCATTGGCTATCCTGGCCCGTTATGATAGGCAGACGTGGTCTGACCTGACGGAATATCTTGACTTGATCCCGGAGGATCATCAGCAGGAGGTGCGCAGGATTGTACAGGAGGGTGAAAGGGCAGCTTCAGAAATCATTGATTGCGCCCTGGATATTTCAAACACCAATTTCAGACAATTGGCTGGAGCAGCTGTACTTCGGCGTCAAGGTTGGCTCAGGGCTACCACCTTCAGGCCTGAGGTCCAAACAAAGATCTTGGACATGGCGTACGATGGCGATTCACTTTTTGGGAAGCACATTGATGATGCTTTGCTGGCTATAAAAACAGATACAGACACAGCTAAATCACTTGGTACCCTGCAATACAAGAGGGGATCCTTTAGAGGAGCAAGAGGCCGTGGTTACTCCTCCAGGGAAAACTATTCCAATCAACAGAATCGTCAATACCAATCTCACTGCAAACAACCTTATTATCAATCCTCTTACAGACAGCCTGCCTCTGGTACTTTCTCTCGGCAAGGAGGGAAACAACGCTCAAGCAATCAGGGACGTGATTCCAACAAGCGCCAATGAGCTTTGCCGGATGTCAGCCATTCACCTTTCCCTTCCCGTGGGCGCCAAAATCTCCGCATTTTATCATCAATGGATCTGGATCTTGTCAGGAATGGACACACTCTGGAGTTTTTACAGAAGCCTCCAACAACGCCGCCCAGGGGTCCCCCTCCCCCTCATCTTCACTTACTCTTCAAAGAAGCCTTAAAGATGAAACACAAGAATGCAATAGAAGGAGTTCCTCCTTCTCAGAAAGGGAAAGGATTTTATTCTCGATTCTTCCTCGTGGAGAAAAATTCAGAAGTGTGGCGTCCAATACTGGATTTGCGCAAACTCAAAAAGTATCTAAAGAAACTGCGTTTTCGCATGGTAACGTTGAAGGACATTCTGAATTGTCTCAACGAAGGGGACTTTATGGCTTCTCTGGATCTGCAAGACGCCTACTTCCACATCCCTATTCACCCAAAACACCGCAAATACCTAAGGTTTCAAGTGGCTGGCGTCCATTTTCAGTTCAAAGTGCTCCCATTTGGCCTAAAATCGGCCCCCAGAATCTTTACCCAATGTCTGGCTCCGGTGGCAGCAATGTTGAGGTCCCAGGGAATACAAGTTTTTTCATACCTCGACGACTGGCTGTTAAAAGGTCCATCCAGAAACTCAACAATGGCAGCGGTCAGGAGTACGCTCTCTCTCTTCTCCAATCTAGGACTGACCCTCAATTCGAAAAAATCTCAGCTTCAACCTCGTCAAGAGTTGACCTTTCTGGGAGCAGTCTTGAACACATGCCAGTGCAAGGCGTACTTGACACAAGAGCGGCAAAACAAGCTGTTAGAACTAGCAAAACAAATATTTGCAAGAAGGTCACTTTCAGTTCGGATATTCGCTTCCCTTCTAGGGATGTGCTTATCTGCAATCAGCCTCATTCCTATGGCGAGACTCAGATTGAGACCGTTACAAGAAGAGTTACTTTGCCAGTGGAGGCAAGTCGACGGATCATTCGACGACCGCATCAAAGTGACTGCCAAAATGAAGCATGTTCTTCTTTGGTGGTCGAAGGCGCACAATTTGTCACCAGGCCTCACCTTTCTCCAAGACATTCCAGAGTTCACCCTTACTTCGGACGAATCCATGGACGGTTGGGGAGGTCACCTTCAGGACCTTCAGATCCAGGGATGATGGTCTCGTCAGTACAGGCAGAAGCACATCAACAGCCTAGAGCTGGGGGCCATTTTTCTGTCCCTACAAGCCTTCCTTCCAAGGATTGCAAATTCGTCCGTGCTGGTGCGTACGGACAATACCACCATCATGTACTACATAAACAAACAGGGAGGAACAAAATCTCTCACCCTGTCGCTGGAGGCTCAGGAGATGTGGGAATGGGCCCTGCGCCACGGCATATCCCTCAGAGCAGAGCATGTACAAGGCGTTCGGAACTCTCTAGCAGACAACCTCAGCAGAAAGTTCTCGGGCTGTCATGAATGGGAGCTCGAACAACATCAAGTAGAGATGATCTTTCAAATTTGGGGGACACCAACGCTAGATTTGTTTGCCACACAGCAGAACAGCAAATGCCTGTTTTATGCCAGCAGGTTCCCACAACAGGGGTCAAGAGGAAATGCCCTTCTGATGAGATGGTCCGGAATATTTGCGTACGCCTATCCTCTGATTCCACTCATTCCGAAGATACTGCAAAAGATGAAGAGGGAACACTGCACTCTCATCCTCATTGCTCCTCGTTGGCCAAGGCAATTTTGGTTTCAGGAGCTCCTTCTGCTCTCTCAACAACCTCTGTTTGTTCTCAAACCGACAGTGTCAATGTTGACAAGGGAAGGAGGCCAAATCCATCATCCGGATCCTCAATCGCTGCACTTGCATGCCTGGCTCCTGACTTCCTAGAGTTCAAGGATCTTAACATCTCCTCGGACTGCAGGACGATCTTGTCCAGGCACGTGCGCAAAGGACCGTACCATCAAGACATATCATTTTAAGTGGAAGCGATTCTGCTCATGGTGTGGAGAAAATAATGTTCATCCACTTCAAGCTCCTCCTGAAGCCATCCTTCCATACCTGCTGTCTTTGGCTAAGGCTGGTCTAGCCTTTTCATCCATTAAGGTGCATCTGGCGGCGATATCCAGATTCAGGAAGAGTTCCAACAAACCATCCTTATGTTCATCCTCTTTGATCAAACAATTCCTCAAGGGACTATTCCGAGCTTTTCCACCAGTTCGTCCTCCTCCTCCTGAGTGGGATCTTAATATTGTTCTTTCTCAACTTCTAAAAAGGCCTTTTGAGCCGATTCATAAGGCGGAACTAAAGTTTCTAACTTGGAAAGTGGCTATCTTGCTGGCTCTCACTTGAGCTCGCAGAGTTAGTGAAATACAGGGCTTCACTGTTACACAGCCTTTCTCGCAATTCTAAAGGCTTTGTTACGCTTAGAACCAACCCAAGGTTCATTCCTAAAGTACCAACTCAATTCCACATCAATCAACCGGTCAAACTCAAAATATTTTTCCCGGATCCTAAAACTCCAGCGGAGAAGGTGTTACATTCTCTGGATGTGAAACGGTGCCTGAAGTTTTATCTTCAAAAAACAAAGGACATCCGCAAATCTAATCAACTTTTTGTTGCTTATGGCAAAGCCACCTTGGGTCAAGCTGTCACGAAAGCAACTATAGCTAGGTGGTTGTCTTCTACGATTACTTTCTGTCATGACAAGGCCAACAAACCTTTATCAAGAAAGGTCAAAGCACATTCCACTAGAACAAGGTCAGCGTCGACGGCCCTTTTCGCTGGAGTGACGCTGGAGAACATTTGCCGAGCTGCTACTTGGAAAAGTGTACACACTTTTACCAAACATTACTGTCTGCAGTCGGCGGTTCATGATGATACATCAGTTGGGGAAGCGGTACTGCAGCATCTTCTTCACTAAGGTTAGATTTCCTATAGTCTTTTATTCTTCTTTGACTGTTTAAGCATTTTATAATGCTGTCCAATCTATGATGTATTTATGAAGGTTTTGATGCATATGTTAAGTTAACAAGTTTGTGCTCTATTACCTTCCTGGTTGTGTGGGGGTATGTATGATTTCTTTGTCTCCCACCTTCCTCTAACGACAGACATGTTGTTACTGCTTGTTACTCTGATTCAGGCATGTGAATCTATGAAAATACCCCAATACTGGATAAGAAAACGAGTTACTTACCTGTAACTACGGTTATCCAGTATTGGTACCATTCATAGATTCATATGCACCCACCCTCCTCCCCGGCACGGCAGTTCTGTTTTATGGATACTCATTCTCACTTGTGCTGGGAAAATCTGAGGAGAACTGCCTGAGCTGGGAAGGTTCTAGAGGGTGAGGACAGCTGATTGGCTGAGGCTACTATTTCAGGTCTTTTTACATAATGATGTAGATAGGCTGCTAAGTTTTGAGGCCTAGTCAGGCCTTTAGGCTTTTCCAGCCTACTACAAGAAATTTTCTAGGCACTGCTTTTGTATGCATTTATACCTTGGGACTCCCGCCTCGACGACGGGGAATGATTCAGGCATGTGAATCTATGAAAGATACCAATACTGGATAACCATAGTTACAGGTAAGTAACTCGTTTTCATTCAATATGTAAAAAGAATAACCATTAATCAGGCAGTAGCAATGTAGGATTATACATAATAGATGAGATGAATCAAATATCAATGTTGACTGACATTTTTGGACTTTCAGATTGCGGAGTATTTCAACAAAAACATATCTGGGGTCTAGAAATGATCAAATCTGTATGTTTACATAGTTATGTTTCATTTGCAAGGGTATCCAAAGGTATTAATGTATTTAATCCCAAGTGGATCTATGGGTATTGACACCCAACAATTGCACAGATTCCATCTTAAAATTGTCTCTAATAGATTTTATGCTATTTTAAGGTTTATTTATTATTTGATATACCTATATTTCACTATGTCATATTGCTGAAGTTTTTCACAAAATACTGGTCTGGGAGTCAGGATGACTCAATGAATTTCTGGTAATTATACCGTGAATACTGACATGGGTATTCAAACAATGATCCAAACAAATGATAGCTGTCTATGGGTTTACATAATAAGTGAAGTTTGACCAGACGGAGGTTGTAGACTACCCTTTAGTCAGTAACTGTTTAATAATGCACTGACACTTTAACACTGTTTTGAGAAAAAAATGGGAAAAATTGTATAAATTCAGTCAGGTGACTGACTTACGTTTCATGTGATCAAGGCTCCTCGGAGCCGAAATGCGTAATGGCCGGCAGAGTTTGGAAATATTAAAGAAGATTCTGTGCACTGAATTGTGGTCTGTGCTCCATTTGTGAAACTGCAAAGCCGCTGAGCAGTGGAGTTATCAAGATATATATATATATATTGAAAAAAACAGGTTTCAGTGGCATTATAGTTAGTTGGACATTTCACTCATACAAAACCAGAGATATTTGGCCGTTATAGTTAGTTGAGCTAATTAGAACTCGAGCACCTGCAACGCACTGCTGATGACGTCACATATTGCATCACTCATGACCAGCTCCCCTTATCCAAAAGTAATCTGCTTTGCTTCCACGAAGCAAAGCAGAAGTTGCAATGACAGGGCGGGAGCACTGCCATTTCAAACTGCCCCACACGGCTGGATTGCTGAGAGTGGTCCGAGACAATGCCCCCTTTTTACACCTCTCTGCAAACGACCCTCTAGGTGCACTGCTGCCCGGGAGATGAAGTCCTCTTTAGTCCTGAGGATCTCAGAATATAAGTGGACCTCTTCGCCCCACCAGCAATGTGCCAAGAGGCGCATTTGCAGAGTGGTGTACAAAGGGGCATGGCCTCGGACCACCTCTTAGCAATCCCACTGTGTGGGGCTTACTGGAGGTACCGGGTGGGCTAGCTGTCACTCAGGGACCTTCAGGATTCAACTTAGAACGTGCTAGGGGGTGCATTTGCAGAGTGGTGCGGGTAGGCGGGGCCTATGGCGAGATGACTGCTTTTCTTTTTTATTTGTTAGAAGGGGCTATGTGGCCCTCCTTCTCAATATTTTGTGGGCCCTGGGGAACCCATCCCTCAGGGCCTGACCCATTTAAAAAAAAAAAAAATCCAAAAATGCAAGGGGGCAATTTTGGCTCCGGGGACCCCATCCCCCAGGGCATGGCATCCTTTTAAAAAACTTTTATTATTATTTTTATGGAAGGGAGGCCACGTGCCACCCCTTCCCTAAGCCACTGTTGACCCCGGGGACCTCACCCCCAGCACCTGGCCTCGTGTTTTGGTTTTAATATTGCGGGAGAGGGAAAGCGTGGCCCCTCTCTCTGGGCCACTTCTGGCCCCGGGGACCCATCCCCTGGGGCCTGGCCAGCCTTTTATATTTTTTACAATTTTAGAGGAGGGCTGAGTGGCCCTCCTCTCTGGACACTTCTGGCCCCAGGACCCCAGGGCCGGCCCTCACATTGGGGACCGAGAGGGGATCCCCAATGCCCCTGCAGTCCCTGCCTCCTGCTGGAGCTGGCATTGCTTTTGGACAAGGGGAGCTGCATGTCAGCAGCTCCCCTTGTCCAAAAGCAATCTGCTTCTTGGAAGTAAGAGCAGGGTTCCTGCTCTCACTTCCACGAAGCAAAGCAGAAGTTTGCAATTACAGGGCGAGAGCTGTAAACTGCAATATCCTGGGGGTAGGCACCTCAGGAATCTGCTGGTGCCCTTGGGGCGGTGATCTACAGGGGCATCTAGGGCTCCAGGATGGAGGCCACTCTGCCTCTCTCCCTTTGTATACAAAGACCCACAGAGTGGTGGTCCCTGGGGCTGGGGGTCTGCAACGGACCCCCAGCTTCTTTAAATTAGTGCCCCAGGGCGTGGTGGTCCCCAGGGTGACTGAGTTGGCTCGAGTCCCTCCACACTAACATCTAGGGCTCCAGGATGGGGACCACATCGCCCCCCTCCCTTCATATACAAATCCCCAGGGGGTGGTGGTTTGTGGGGTGTCTGGGAGGGCTCGAGCCCCCCCACACTACTTTATTTAAAGCATAGCCCCGGGGAGGTGGAAGTCCCCCGGGGCTGCGGGGGCCACATGCCCCCGCTTTGGTTGAATAAAGCCCCAGGGGAACTGGTGGTCTGCGGGCTATGTTAGGGGGTAGGAGCCACTCACGCTTTAAAAAAAGAAATAAAGTCCTGGGGAGGTGGCGGTCTCTGGGCTGCGTGGGGCTGCGAGAACCCCGCATTTGAATTAGTATCGCCCCGGGGAGATGGTGGTCCCCAGCACTGTGGGGGCCCGAAGGGCTCCTTTATAAACATACTGAAATGCCCCCAGGACCTGGCCTACCCAGGGGCTCATTTAAAATGAATCACAGGAGCAAGCACTTCATTTTTTTTCCAGCGGTATTCGCAAATCCAGCCAAATAGGTTTTTTCATGCTTTTTTGGAACCCCTGACCAGGCCTAGGGGGTCAAGGTGTTTCTACCCTGCCCTCTTTTCTTTTTTTTTCTCCACGTTTGTTCTTGTGACTTGTTTCAACTCAATCACAAGATGGCTGCCAACACTTCCTGGTTTGAATTGTTGGCTACATATCAGAATCAAGCTTGTGCTTAGGAGTGGTCGCGGATCCACAGTGGTCACCAGATATCAATATTGTTTTATTTTGACATTTCTCAGGAACTATTGAACAGATTTACACCATTTAAAACAGAGTGCACTTAGACCAAGAGCTAGATATCTGCTACATTTGGTGGAATTCCGTTCAGTAGTTCGGCTGTAGCCAGGACAAAAGTTCCTACAGAAATTAACATGAAGAAAACGTGTTTTGGGACCCTCCTGTTTTTTCTCTGCTTCTGCTGGACAAATCACCCCGAAGCTTTCAATGCCGGCTTTGACCAGAACGGGCCTTTAGTTTTGAAAATATTGCGAAGATTCATCCAATGGTGTCAAAGATATTGGCAAATCAAAAAATGCTTTTCCTATGGAACTATGTCCTAACTATAACTACCTACTGGTGACTCCCAGTAGGTGAGATATATATATATATATATATATAGAGTGGGATGTGAAATAAATCCAGTATTGCATACAACTGAGGCTTGGACATCGTTCTTTGACCTGTAGACGAAAAGTTGGAGTATTGTGGGATTGGCGATCCCGTCCAAAGCCCGCCGCTGCAAGGGGCCACAACAGCGTAGCGCTAAAACTTGCTTGGAATATATATATATATATATATATATATATATATATATATATATATATATATATATATATATATATATTTTATTTTTTTTTCTTCTCACATGTCCTAGGAAATTTATTTTGAAGGCAATATCACTATATTAATGCGTACAAGTACAATCAAAAGTAAATCCACGTTTTACATATTAATGATGTACAGTAACACTGAAGACCCAGCCTGACTTTTGTTTGACTGCTCCTAGTCCTAACAACCTCTCATCTGCCACAGCCTCTGCCTAACAGCCTGTACATGGTATCGGCCACTGACCCATGACTGGCTCTTCCTCAGAATTAACAGCTTAGAGAGCCACGGGTGCATGATATGACTGCACCAGCCCCAATAGCTTTTGAAAGGTGCTTGTTCCTGATCTCCACTATGAGATGATCAGGTAATTTTCCAATTTCCCCTTTGCAGTGATGGCCAGCAATGTTAGGAGAGGATGAAAGGGGGACGGACACACACGCACATGCACACACTTATCTTCACTGCAGATCTCAGGGAGGAAAGCCTTGGAGGTCACAGGAGGGTTGCAGCAGTCCCCACAGTGCTGGCTTTAGGGCAGTGAGACTGGTGCGGCAAGACTGGGTGCTGACCTGTGGAGGGGGCTGTGTTTAGTAGTAACTTAAGATTGGAGAGATGAGGGGCACTTTTGCCCGGTGGTAGTGAGGGAATCTGAGGAGTCTGCCACAGGGGTGCCAAAAATGATTGTCACCTTGGTCCCCCACTCATCAAAGAGTGGAATGGGGGTCAGAGAGAATGCTGACCCCACCCCACATGGTGACAAGTTGTCAATGAGTGACAATTGGTCCTGGGCACTACTTGTCTCCCCCACACCAAATGCGTGGGAACTAGGCCTTCTCTGCAGACCACTGATTCCAGGCTGGCCATCGCCTTTGGTGCCCCTGCAGCTCATCACACCACACTGCTCTGATGATCCCTTGTGAAGCCTGTGAAAATGTACAGTGGCTTTTAGGAATGTCATCTATGGCAGAGTTTTTTTTTTCACAACAATGGAGAGAGAGAGGGAAAATAATAATGCTAGGCACTATGTGAGGTGGGAACTCCTGGTCCCCCAATTAATCTGAAAAAACAATAAAGGAGTAACCCCTCGTGGGTAGAGAGAAAGGTAACTCTCTTACAATGAGCACTAGTGCTCTGGTTAGCACATTTTGCCCCAACCTGTTACTGGATAAAGCATATCCTTATAGAAGACCCCTCACTCACCAACCTAGTTGGTGACATGCTTCATCATCAGGACCGTAGGTGATTTGAACTGGGTGGTCCGCCCACGCTAAGGAGCGTCCTGCCCTAGTTCAATTTAGAGATCGTAAATAGGGATCTCGTGCAAAAGGTGCGTTTTTCACTTTCGAAAAAACGCTTGAAAGCGAAACTCTCGCTTCATAGGCACCAGCGTTACCAAGTGGACAGGATTCCGTTCTCTTGTCGCTTCTGTTCATCAGACCGATTAACCTACTTGGTTCTTGCTCGGCGTGCCACGGGGCCAGTTCAAATCACCTACGGTCCTGACGAAAACCCTTGAATCCATGTTTGGGTTGAAACATGTAGACCTTTTTAAACAATAGTTTTGTACATTCACATTCACATAGCACACTTTCGCTATTTTTATATATTTTAACACGACTTTTTGACACCAAAGCCTTCCTAATTGGGCAAAGGTGCCACACTTTATTTTTACTAAGGGTTCAAGCGCTCAAGAATAAATACTTGAAGTGAGTAGTGTTGGCCCTTTTTAATACACAATTTTGATAGTCTTGTACACATAAAAACGAAACCAGCTCCACTGTAATCAGGTGTCGCAGCACACCCTGTAGGCACTCGGCCTATGGGGTGGGACCCCGATGATGAAGCATGTCACCAACTAGGTTGGTGAGTGAGGGGTCTTCTATAAGGATATGCTTTATCCAGTAACAGGTTGGGGCAAAATGTGCTAACCAGAGCACTAGTGCTCATTGTAAGAGAGTTACCTTTCTCTCTACTCATCTATGGCAGAGTGCCTCTTGTTTACTGTCTTAGATTTGAGGACACTCTGCTCTCAAATGTTACCAGCAACAGTGAGTTTTGAAATGTTTTAGAAAGGAAGAAATGCCCGACTTACCCATCATTGTTAGTTTGTGCTGGTGCGAGTTTCGCATTCTGAACACTGTTCTCTTTGTTTAATGGGAAGCGTTGGATTCCTTATATAGTGTGTAATCAGGTAACATCCTCCCCAAGGTACAAGACATTCTGTTGCCTGCGAGTGACATATTTCAAAAACAACAGTTGACGGACAGAATGCAGAACAATGTCATACATAGGCCCATCGTTTTTTTGCTCGCCATGCCATTCCAGTTTTATCCCAGCTATCAGTCTTGAACCTGTGCCCCATGGAAACAGTCCAGCATGAACTGCCAAGCCAAGTCCTCCCTGGACTGGAAATACGCATCCTAGGACCGGTTTCTGGCTTTCAGCCCTTATCAGCCAGGATAGCTTGAATCCAGTGGCATGGAGAGCACGGGACTCACGTCTGAGCATACCCGTCCCACTCGGGGTGACAAATGCAAAAACAACAGTTGACGGACAGAATGCAGAACAATGTCATACATTCACCCCAGTAAAGAGATCTGGGCCTAAATACATAGTTTTTTGCTCACCATGTCATTCTAGTTTAAACGCAGCCATATGCAAATCAGTCTTGTCCCTGTGCCCTGAACTGCCAAGTCAGGTTCTCCCTGGACTGCATATGGCCAGGTCTAAACTGGGGAGGCATGGTGAGCAAAATAATGATGGATTTAACCCAGATCTTTTGACTGGGGGTGAATGTTTTGATTTGTTCAGCATTCCATCCATCAATTGTGTGTCTTGTGCTTTCCCGCCCTAAATGCGCCATGTGGGCCCAGATGTGGGACCTGGCTCACTGCGCCACTGGAACCAAGCTATTCTGGCTGAAGAGGGGTGAAACCCTGAAACCGGTCCTAGGATGCTTGTTTCCGGTCCAGGGAGGACCTGGCTTGGCAGTTTGGGCTGGACTGTTCCCATGAGGCACAGGGTCAAGACTGATTTGCATATGGCCATGTCTGAACTGGGGTGGCATGGTGAGCAAAAGAATGATGGATTTAACCATGATCTCTTGACTGGGGGTAAATGTTTTGATTTGTTCAGCATTCCATCCATCAATTGTGTGTCTTGTGCTTTCCCGCCCTAAATGCGCCATGTATGCCCAGATGTGGGTCCTGGCTCACTGCGCCACTGGAATCAAGCTATTCTGGCTGAAGAGGGGTGAAACCCTGAAACCGGTCCTAGGATGCTTGTTTCCGGTCCAGGGAGGACCTGGCTTGGCAGTTTGGGCTGGACTGTTCCCATGAGGCACAGGGTCAAGACTGATTTCCATATGGCCATGTCTGAACTGGGGTGGCATGGTGAGCAAAAGAATGATGGATTTAACCCAGATCTCTTGACTGGGGGTAAATGTTTTGATTTGTTCTGCATTCCGTCCATCAATTGTGTGTCTTGTGCTTTCCCGCCCTAAATGCGCCATGTATGCCCAGATGTGGGTCCTGGCTCACTGCGCCACAGGAATCAAGCTATTCTGGCTGAAGAGGGGTGAAACCCTGAAACCGGTCCTAGGATGCTTGTTTCCGGTCCAGGGAGGACCTGGCTTGGCAGTTTGGGCTGGACTGTTCCCATGAGGCACAGGGTCAAGACTGATTTCCATATGGCCATGTCTGAACTGGGGTGGCATGGTGAGCAAAAGAATGATGGATTTAACCCAGATCTCTTGACTGGGGGTAAATGTTTTGATTTGTTCTGTATTCCGTCCATCAATTGTGTGTATTTTGCGAGTGACATATTAGGTTCTTGTTAATGTATTCTGCATCAAGACAGAGTTTTAACAGTCCCACTGCTTTGTATGTCCATCGAAAGAAACACTTGGAATTTATGCCCAGCATTAAAAGCTCCTCGATAATGGGAGAAATTAAACCTTTCCTCAGCCTTGGAGATTCTTTGCAGTCCGTATTGTACTCTGACTAACGTCGTCCCACTGGGGTTATTTGGGCCTGACATTCACGAAGCACATTCCTCCCATCAGCTGTTTAAAACGTACAACGTACTTTTGGACCGATTTGTTCAGCTAATTCAGTTCAGGCTTTCTGTGATGAACTTTTGTACGTTGTTTATCTCAAAGTTGCAGAACAGTTTTATTATGGATGAACAAATACTTTATTCTCACAGTTAATTCATCCACTGCCCATTTAATCCTGTCCACCCTTTGGAGAACACTTAATTCTCCTATTACTCTGTCTGTTAAGAGGAGGTGCTTAGCTTTGTTTTTTTGTACTCCACAGATGTCCACGCTTTTCCTAAACCATTGCTGATCTGCCTTCTGATCTAATTAATCTAATACTGTCGATTCAGTTCATGCTAAAGGAAAGTAATAGCTCACCCTCTCCAAACAGGCATTGGCAAAGCCAATAGGTCTCGCCTATTTGTCAGTTTCTTCTATCCACGCTATGCAATAGTGCAGTTGCTGTGCAGCATGCAGAAGGTTAGGAAGAGAAGTGCTATAATGTATGAGGGGCAGGGATCTGTTTTTCTTTGTATAGCATTATTTTCTGGGCATGAATAAACAAGAGCAGCTTCAAGACTGATTTGCATATAACTGGGTCCAAACTGAGGTAGAATGCTGTGCAACGTAAAGATTGACTGGAATGTGTCCCCGAGTAAATAAATTACCAGGTGCTGAGGTTTATTCAAGCACTCCATCCATAACTTTTGTGTACATTCGGATTATTCTCTGCCTTCACCAAAAAAGAAAGTTTAACATTTTTTACTAGTATGTTGACTGTGTTGCTTCGACATCTTGGAAGGTGATGTATGTTGATTTTTATGGTCCAAAAGATAAAAGAAAATTAAACATCTTGAATTATGCTTTGGGCTGCTGCCACAGACAGAGGTCCAGGACATCTGCCTAGCTCAAGTCATCTGGCACCAATTTGGCGATGGCTCCTCAATGAGAAAAGCTAGGATGGGTGGTTGCTCTCTTTTTTTTTTAGCAACAAACTCTTGGAAAACTCTGCCTCTTCACCTTAGGATGGATTATCAGAATTAGGGTTTCGCAAGAAACTTAAAACTTGGTTATTCCAATCAGCTGAGGTGCATGATTATGCTGAGTTGTAATGGGTTGCAGTGAGTTTTTTGTTCCTTGACCACTGGTAGGGAATGACTGTAAGGTAGTTGGCTAAGCCCAATTCAATATGGTATTACAGCATTTTCTTCAAATGCTTATTGTGGGTCACAAGAGGGATATTAAGCAGAAGTGTCTCAAAGTCAGCAGTGTCTCTCTCGTGGGGAGTGGCAATTTGTTGTGGGTCATTGTGTTATGGTGCACCACAGCATACTTTTCCAAGCATTGTGCGCGGCCCTCACTGCATGCTTACCTGGTCCACCATGGATTGTTCCCTTTGCGTGGAGGGAATCTGACGTAGACCAGAAGTTTCCCAATCCCGGCACAAAGCGCAGCGGCAGTTAGTGTAATGTAGTGGTTTCCCAAATAAAGACTCTGCAAGTCGTTCAGGCTGTAACTCTATTTATTAGCTTATATGCCCTAAAGAGCGCCGAGCCGATCAGCCGTCAGTGCCGGCTTTTCACGCCTCTAATCTCTGATGCGCACGCAGCCGCCAATATGGCCGCCCGCACGTCACGTCACAGCGTGACGTGCAACAAATAGTGCGCGACACCACATATCTCCCTTTTTTCCAAACAATGAACATTTAACTTGCAGTCCGCTGCCCATGTCAAAGTCTCGAAACCTTGCCGGTCTCACCACGGCTCTTCCTCTCCGGGTTACCTTTGCCGGGGTGGACGGGGTCTCCCTCTCCTGGGTCTCTGCGCCAATCCTTCCATCTCTCAGCGCAGCCGCGCTTCCATCAGGTCTCATCACTTCCATTTCCTTCGCAACTCCCAGGCTGCCATCATGGTTTCTCTCCTCGTGCTGCTCGCTTCTCCTCTCGTCCAACTCCACACCGGCTTGTTCCTGCTCCACGTTGGGTTCCTCCATGTCTTCCAGCTCTGCTCCTCCTTGATGTCATCGTAAAACTTTGTTGCATCTGGCCTTGCAATCTTGGGACCACACATTCCCGTCGCTCAACAAGGCCGCTCTGTCATACACCTCCTTGACCTGCAAATGTTTACTGTACTTGCTGTCCCCCTTTCTTTGCAACGTTGCCGACTTTACTCGCACCCACTCGCCTTCTTCCAGTTCTGTCTTCTTCACATTTCTGCGTTTGTTGTAGTGTTTGGCATATATGGCCTGTGCCCTTTCCAAGTTGGCTTGCACCACTGCAGGGGACCACTTGCTCGTTATGGTTTTTTCCTTCCATACGCGGTTATCTCGAGTGAATGGTTCGCGACCTCTCAGTATCTGGAAGGGGCTATGTCCGGTCCCTGTGGGGGTAATAATCCTGTACGCCCACACCATGTGCCATATTTCCTTTTCCCAGTCTTTGTTGCTGGAGATCGCTGCTTGCACTGCCCCCATCACTACTCTATTGAATCGTTCCACCAGCCCGTTTCCGGCCGGATGGTAGACCAACGTATGTTTGGCAAGGATGCTGTTCCTCTGCATGAAGTTGTTCCACTTATCGGAAGTAAATTGGGGGCCATCATCACTCAGGATGGACTTGGGGATGCCCTCTCTCACAAGTGTCCGACAGAAACTTTAAAATGTTCTCGGCATCCATCGCCTCATCCAGCTTCACCTCTGGCCATTTTGAGTATCTGTCTATGAGGACGCATACGTATTTTTCAATACCTTGGCCATCAAGAATCGGGCCCAAAATGTCTATCGACAACTCTTCCCACGGATTCTGTGGAGGGTCAAATTTTCCTGATGCTGGACGCAAGGGTTTGAGCGTTTTATCTGCTCCCTGGCACTGTAAACAGTCTCTGACGTGTCTCTCAGCCCGTAGGTCCATGCCTGGTCACCAGTAATTTTGCTTGGTCCTTAATTTCATTTTTCCAATTCCCAAATGGCCTTCATGGAGTATGTTCAGAAACTTGGGAATGATGTTTTCCGGGGGGGTGACGTTATCCCCTCTTTACACAAACACTCCTTGGTCATCCATCGACAACTCTTCCCTGACCTCATGGTATGGTTTTAGGTTCTCGTTGGTTTGTCTTTTGTCCGGCCAACCCTTGACAATGTACAATTTCACCTCTTGTATGGTGCGGTCTTCTTCGTACGCTTCTCTCCACTCCTGATTGCAGATGACTCTCTCTTGGACCTCCGTGAGTGCTACCATCTCCTCCTTTCCTGCTTGGTTATCTTCTCCTGGCTCCATGGCCGCCGCCCTGCTTAGGTAGTCTGCTACTCTGTTCCGACTTCCTGGAATGTACTCTACATCGTATCTGAATTCAAGCAATTTCAAGGTCATCTTCGAGATCCTGGGTGTGGCACTGGCATGTCCGCTGGATGTTAGCCCCTTCAGTAAGGGCTTGTGATATGTCTTCAACTGGAATCGTGTGCCCCACAGGAATTGTCTAAATCTTGTCATTGCCCACACGACAGCCAACATCTCTTTTCCAATAACACTGTCTTTCTTTTCAGTGTCGCTCAATGTGCGGGATGCAAAGCTGATTGTCTCCATTTTTCCTTGCCCTCGGTCCTGCATCAGTACCGCGCCCAGCCCTTTGTCGCTGGCGTCGGTTGTGAGTACCGTTATGCCCTGGGGGTCATATCCCTGGAGTGGTACAGCTCCTGCTACGTCCTTCTTGATGGTTTCAAATTCCCACTGAGCCTCTTCTGTCCAATGGAACGCAGTGCTTTCCATCGTTCGCATCCTCATGTGGTGTGTCTTTGAGGCGAAGTGCTGCACAAATTTACTGTAGTATTCCGCCATGCCCAAAAATGACCTGACCTCCTCCTTGTTGGTGGCTGGCGGTGCCTCATAAATAGCTTTTACGTTCTCTGTTTTTGGAGTGTTCCCTCGCACCCCTATCTCGTGGCCTAGGTAGGTCACCGACTCCATGCCCAACCGGCACTTGGCCCATTCTGCTGTGAGGCCTTTGACATCCAGGGTCTTCAGCACCTTGTTGAGCTTTGCATCGTGGTCCATTTTGTCTCGCCCCATTACCAGGATGTCGTCCTGGAAGTACTGGATGCCGTCCATATTCCTAAACAACTGGTGCATCAGTTTCTGAAACACTGCGGCCGCTGAGGCCAGTCCGAACGGCATGCAGCAGAACTGATAGCATCCAAAGGGGTGTTGAATGATGTTAATTTCCTGCTTTCAGGGTGCAAGACGATTTGATGATATGCTGAGGTCAAATCGATGGTGGAGTACCACTTGACTCCCCTGGTTTTGGCCAACATTTCTTCGATTCTTGGTAGAGGGAACTTCTCCACCACGATATTCTTGTTCAATTCCCTCAGGTCAACACATAACCTGACCTTTCCACTGGGTTTCATAACCACCACTAATGGCGCGAGCCACTCCGCGCACGTGATCTGTTCGATGATTCCCTTTTTTTCTAAGTCCTGTAGTTCCTCTTGAACCGCTTCTCTTACTGCTAGGGGCACGTTTCTCACTTTGTGGGCAACTGGCACAGCTCCATCCTTTAGTACTATTTTGTGTAGGAATTTCTCCAGTCTTCCCACTGTGCCTCCGAATACTTTGGGGTACTCCTCCTTCCATCTGACCAGGTCTGGCAACGCCTCTGGCTCTGTGAGAAGTATCTGCTCTTTTCCGCCCAGATCTAGTTTAATGCCAAGGTCACCTTGGTCCAGCCATCCCAACACCGACGGTCCCTTCTCTGATATGTACAGCTTGCAGAATGCGGATCGGCCTCTGAACTCTAACTTTAAAGGTCGAAATCCAACCATCGGTATGCGGTCCCTGTTGTATGTGACTGATCGGATGTCCAGTTTCTCCAGTTCCGGGCCTAAGTGTGGCCTGAAGGTCTCATTCCACACCGCTCTCTGGACGATGGTGTAGGGAGAGCCAGTGTCCGCTACCACGCTTATCGGTACTCCTCCGATCGTCATTTCCAATACTGGTTTGGTTGTCCTTTTGCCCTCCACACTCAACACCTGGTCATATATACACAGTACGGTGACAACTTCTTCCTCTGTGCTTCCCACTTGGTCTTCACGATCCTGGTCTATATGTTTTACCATGCTCTTGGAAGATTTCCTCCGGCACACCTTCTCATAATGGCCTACTATGTCACAGTACATACATTTGGCCCGGAACGCTGGCCACTTTCTTTTGTGCGCTTCGTGGGACCAGCTTCCGCATCTGTAGCACACTTTCTTGTTGTTCCCAGTTTGTTTTCCTGGTGGTCCAGGGTTGCCTTGCCATTTATTGGGTCCTTTTGAGGAGGATCTTTTGTATTTGTAGTCTCTGCGATGCTCCTCGTCTACTTTGTTCACCATGGGGCTGGGTGCCGTTTCCTTCTTTGCTGCATCTGCGCACCTGCGTGCAAATTCTGCCCTTTTTACAATGACCATCACCTCCTTCAGCGTGGTATCCCCACTGGCCCACAACTTGTCCTGCACGGTCGTGCTCGTAGTGTGCATCACTATTTGGTCTTTGATGAATTCATCTTCAAATGTGTCATATTTACATGTGGCCGCCAGTTTCTTCAAGGCCGCCACATACTCCTCTACCGACTCTCCTGGACGTTGTTTCCTTTGCTGGAAATTGAATCTGTCTACTGATACACACACTGCCGGCTGGTAGTGTTCGTTCAAGTCATCAATGGCATGGGCATACACATCGTCGTCTGCGCTTCCTCTTTGTTTGGGCACCAGGCTCCTGTAAATTCTGAGTCCTTCCGGGCCTAGGTTGAGTAGTTGGATGCGCTTTTTCCTCTTGGGGTTGAATTTTTCCTCATTTTCGTCTTCTAGGACTTCTATGAAGTTGTCAATATACTCCCTCCAATCTTCCCACTTCATGAGTGGTTCTCCTGGTTTGGGCAGGAATTGCACTGGCGCCGTTGCGTATCCCGCTTGCGCGCTCATCTTTTCACTTTCGACCGTGGGTGGTGTGCTCCCTTGGCTTCTGGGACTGCCTGGTGTACTGTCTGGCTCCTGTTTTCCAGCTTGTAACTGGGGACTTTCTGTGTCAGCCCCCTCGCCCTTTCTTAAGGTAGCTAGCGCGGTTTCCCCTTCTTTTGGTTCACCGTGCTGTTTGGCGCGCACACGCCTGATTTCGCCTGGGTCCTTTCTCTCCCCCCTTGCGTGGTTTTCTTTCCCTCCGGGGTGGGGTTGGCTCTGCTGCGCTCTTTAGGATAGGGTACCTCGTGTGGTAACTTGTTTGCTCCTCATTGACTGCGTGCTTCTCTTGACTGCCTGGCACCACTGGCCTGCTTCCCGCTCTGGATGTTCAGTTCACCGGTATAACTGCTGTCTCCCTCTGTGTATTTTCCTGTTATGTTTTTTCTTTAGAGTGCAGGGGTTCGGGATCCCATCCTCGTCGCCATTGTAATGTAGTGGTTTCCCAAATAAAGACTCTGCAAGTCGTTCAGGCTGTAACTCTATTTATTACCTTAATGCCCTAAAGAGCGCCGAGCCGATCAGCCGTCAGTGCCGGCTTTTCGCGCCTCTAATATCTGAGGCGCGCGCAGCCGCCAATATGGCCGCCCGCACGTCACGGCGTGACGTGCAACAACTAGTGCGCGACACCACAGGTAGCAGTCTAGCTGCCCAATCGGCACCATAAAAATAGATGCCTGCCTCAACTCGCAGTCGACGCGCTATAGGCAATTAGGAGTTAGTATCAGAACGGTTGGTTCTACTACAGAGAGCGGAGCGCCTGTTAAAGGGCTTCTTGTGATTTGGAACGCTTTTAAGCACTTCTGTTTCTAAAAACATTTGAATCATTTTAACATTGACTTACTTGATCTATTTGTAGAAACAAACGCATATTTTCACATTGTGCTCGGCCCTCACTGCATGCTTGCCTGGTCCACCACGGTTTGTTCTGTTTGCGTGGAAGGAATCTGACGCAGACCGGAAGTGTCCCACTCCCGGCAGGAAGTGCAGCTGCGGTTAGCAGTCTAGCTGCCTAACCGGCACCATAAAACAGATGCCTGCCGGACGTGCAGCGGACGCACGCGCCTAATGCAAGCCTCTCTGCACCCGTCCACTCCGGGATGTTGCCAGGAGCAGGAACCTCTGCCGGCTTCCCCCCGGTCACAATTAGAAGCACCAGTGAGTGTTTCTCCTATACCAGCCATGAGTTATTAAAGATTAATCACTACCGTTTCCCCAAACACTACATCAATACTTGCACTCCACTGACAAGGATGGAAGGACCTTTCGCATGTAGGTCCTGCAGATTTCAGTGTATGGGTTCAGAACCACCCCATGAAGATTGCAAACCCCTCCACACTAATGAAAAAGTAGGCTCTACTCTGACCACAGAAAATAAAGGAGTCTGGAATTTTGTTTTGGTGAATGTGAGATCACTCTCCAAACACGCAGTGAATATCTGGGATCTGCTCTCCACCAACGTCCCTCATATAGGTTTCTTGACAGAGACCTGGACTAAACCCTGCTCTAACCCTGCGATCGCAGTGGGTCTCTGGATGGCTATTGTATTCTTAAATTAGATAGATTCCACTGGATGGTAGGAATAGCCATTATTTACAGAGACCCCATCTGAGTCTCCCTCCTAGTCCAATTAAGTAACGACATAATAGAAACCTTAGTTTTCAGAATTGATCTCCACCCTCAGCTCAGTTGGAAAGGAGCTCTGGTATATAGACCCCGGGACCTCTTTTTAACTTTGCCCTACAACTGATGGAACTGATTTCCCTACAAGCCATTTCAACTAGAAACTTCCTTCTCTCAGGGGACTTCAACGTGCATAGCGAAAACTCTGCCAACTTAGAGGCATCCTAACTACTGTCAGATCTGTCAATACTAGATCTAGTCAAGATCAACACTTAACTTACTCACTCGGATCTAATTTGAACAATCTCCTCCAACATCTTGTGTGGAGCAACTTGCCCCTTAACTTGGTCTGATCACTCATTGATCAAATTTCAAATCGGGGGCACCAAGGAACCCACGATTCCCAAACCACAGCCTAAAGGGTGGTACAGACAGTGGCACAAACTTCCCATCCAGTTTCAGGATACGTTTACTCCACCTCAGAAGTCCAATTCTGATAGCGTGGAAAAGCGTTTAATAGCCTTGAATGCCAGTAAGGAAACTACAGTTAACTGTGTAGCCCCCTTAAAACAGCGATCAATTACAGCCAAGCGGTACCAAACAATGTGATATTCTGCCAAACTCCAATCTGAAAAAAGCCATTTGAAAAAACTAGAACACCTTTGGCGCTCTTCTCATGACCTTCAAGATAAAGACTGATTTAAACTAGCACAGACCCAATATCATACAAATCTGAAATCTGCCCATAAAATATTAATTGCGTCACAACTCAAACAGGCAGGAAACCCCCCTAGAACACTTTTTCAGATTTTATAAACCTTTACCAACCCAAAGGCCTGCAATACTGAAGAAGCCCCAACCCTAAGCGATAATATAGCTACCCATCTCACACTAAAATTAGAAACAATATATAGCAAAATGACCTCAGCCAGGAATTCTCAGGAAAGTAATAAAATAGAATACCCTCAGTCTATTCCAAAATCCATAACACTGGCGAATTCCCCCATATTCACGCCGGAAAAGGTGGAATCTCATTTAAAAATAGTTAAATCGGGGTCCCCTTTGGACCTCATCCCGGCTAACATCACCTCCCTGCTATCTAAACTGCTTGCAGCCCCTATCTGCTCAATTATGAACAGTTCCATGAAGGATGGCAGTCTCCCCTTGGAGTGGAAAGGTGCACAGATTATCCTCATCAGAAAAAATTCTAAAGCCCCTCTGGACGATGCAACCAACTTTTGTCCCATCTCTCTCCTCCTCTTGCAGAGCGAACTTCTAGAAAAACGTATTAATAAGCACCCATCGAAATTCGCAGAATCTTCTAACTGCCGAAATCCCTCTCAGTCAGGGTTTCAACCTAGTCATAGTACAGAGTCTGCACTTGTGGCAGTCACCGGCAACATCAGAATGTCCCTGGATAATGGTCAAGCAGTGCTTCTGAAGTTGCTTGACCTATCCGCTGCCTTCGATACCATCTCTCACCAGATCCTTCTCAATAGACTGAGGGACAGTGGTATCCAAGGGAATGCTCTAAAATGGCTGTCATATGTCTTGAAAGACAGACCCCAGACCATCAATTTGGGCCCTTTTTGCTTCCAGACCACCAAAGTGACCAAGGGAGTACCACAGGGCTCTTGTCTGAGCCCCACTTTATTTAACATGTATGTGGCTCCCTTGGCAAACTTACTGAGGAAATTAGGATTCAGTCCTATCTCCTATGCCGATGACACCCATCTTCTACTCTCCCTTGACAAAACCAACCCTAACACTCAGACCACCTTTATGAAGGGTATGAAGGTCATCGCTGACTGGATGAATGATACCTATCTGCAGCTTAATGCTGAAGAATCAGACTTCATGCTGTTCAGAGATGCAGTAACAAGGTGGTCCCCTGAATGGTGGCCCGAGGATCTTGGCTCTGCCCCAACCCCTAAACTAGTGGTAAAAAATCTGGGAGTTTGGATAGATCAAAACTTACCCTAGAAAAGCACGCCACTTCTATGGCCGGGGCTTGCTTCCACACACTGAGCCTCCTATGAAGAGTGTTTCCTTTTTTGCCAACTCACAAGCAGAAAACTCTAGTCCAGCCATTGGTTCTTAGCCGCCTGGACAATTGCAACGCTTTGCTCATTTCAGCTAAGGAGAGCTCCGTGAACAAACTACAGGTGGTGCAGAACACACCGGCCCACATGGTTGCCAATGCACTGCCCAGAACAGCTTCCCTTCCCTTACTTCAAAAGCTTCACTGGCTCCCAATTCGAAAAAGGATAAAATTCAAGACCTGCTGCAAGGCCTATAAATCCTTACATGACCTAGGTCCCAGTTATCTAGCTGACAAATGTGTCAGAGACCAAGCATCCAGGTCACTCTGGTCAGGGTCCAAAGCATTGCTGTACATCCCTCGCTTCAAAAAAGCTTGCATGGGAGGCAACGCTTTTTCCCATCTAGCCCCCCTTTACTGGAACCAACTCCCTATCCCACTTCGCCAATGCACTGATTTCCTTGTATTTGGAAAATTGCTGAAAACCTTTCTGTTCTGAATTATCACTCTCTGATTGGCTACAGCAGTCTTAGCGTGGAGATACCCCAGTTGGGGTGATTCAGGTGCATTATAAATCAAATCAAACATGTTCCGGAATAGTATCATCAGGAATATTCTTGCTTAGTATAAAGACATGTCTAAAAAAAGATAAAAATGTCAAATATGTGTATACATCTAAAGTTTCCAACTAGCATTTTGCGCTTCCCCCAGTGTCTTTTAGTGGACAGTTAACTACAATCTGGTGCCTTCATAATACATAAATGACCTGTGCTTGTGCCAAAGCAAGGCCAAAGTTGGAGACAAGACTAATGTAAGACATCGTATTTCCACTGATTAGACGTCAATTTCTCTCTTCACAGACTTATTAAATTGCACTACCTTCTTACTGAGGTCCACTATCCAGCACAGGTTTTCCGTTTGGTAACTAATATATTCTGGAAGTCAGCATCTTGGATGACTTTAATGAAAGTATTTGGACTGAAGTATCAGATTAGAACGAACTGCACTTTAGAGAGGCGCAGCCCAGCATGTGGGGAGACTTCTCAAAACCCATTAAAAGGCCTGTAGGGCTAAGAGACAATAGGTGTCAGACAGACTCTTTTTGAGACCCTCCCAGACACTAACCCACTGGCATATAGTGTCCCCCCTTAGACCAATCTGCATCTGTGCTTAGAAGCTTGGACCACAGATATGAAACCACAAATAAAAGGTACTGAAAGGAGAAGCAATGCCACACAAGGGCACTGTGGAAAATGTATCTTGCTGGCCATGGACGGTGGTGAAATCTTGGCAGTTGACACGCGGCATGGTGGCAGTCATGTCGGAAATACAGTCAGGGTGGAAATAGAGGCTAGCAGGAACCTGAGTGCAATCAGAAAGGATGTGTAGGAAGCATTGCACAAGGCTCCTGCCCTTCACGTTAGAAGCAAAGTAGTACAGCTTCAAAGCAAAATGTCACATTGCAAGTCCTTCAGTACTGTAGCAAAGAACCAAACAGGGTAGAACACCAGGCGCATCAAAGTCACAAGTCTATGCATGGAAGGCATACATGCCAACCCTCCCAATTTCAAGCTTTGTCTCCCACCTCCCGATTCCCAGTTTCACATCAGATATTGCTCAGAAGAATGAAAGAAATTGGACTAAGGAATTCTGCCTTTCAGTGGGTGGCGAGCTTTCTATCTGCTCGCTCCCAGACCGTCAAACTGGGACCGTATTGTTCAGCATCCATGGAATTGTGCAAGTGAGTACCTCCGAGCTCTCGTCTGAGCCCCACATTGCTCAATATCTATGTTGCTCCCTTCGCCAATCTCCTTAGGACGCATGGGTTCACCACTATATCTGATGCCTCTGATACACAGCTGCCCTTTCCCTTCGACAAATTTACTCCGTCTGTACAGGCGGCCTTCTCTTCTGGTATGAGAGTTATTTCACACTGGATGAAGAGCAATTTTCCCCAGTGTAATGTTGGAAAAACGGAGATTCTGCTTTTCGGAGATGCACCTTTATTATGGACCTCCAAATGGTGGCCTGCTGAACTAGGTGCTCCTCCTGCCCCTAAATCCCTCATTAAGAATTTAGGTGTCAGTATGTATCAAGCCCTGACTTTGAAGGAGCACGCTGCTCAGACAGCTGGCTCCTGTTTTCATATGTTGGGCTTACTCCGCTGAGTCTTTCTGTTGCTCCCTGACCCAACCCTCTGACTCAGGCTCTTATTATGAGCCGTCTGGACTACGGCATTGGTTTGCTGATCTCTGCTAATGATGCTACGTAGACTGCAGGTAGTCCCGAATACGGTGGCGCGATTGGTCCTTAGTGCCCCTTCTAGGACTCCTTCCCGTCCTCTTGTCTCTCAGCTCCATTGGCTGCCAATCCGCCAATGGGTAAAATTTAAAGTTTGCTGCACTATTCATAAGTTGCTATTAATTTTTGGTCCCACCTATCTCTCGGAGACATTCACACCTTACCTACCTCTTAGGTCTCTCCGTTCAAGCTCCAAACATCTTCTTGTGGTTCCCCAAGTCAGAAAGGCCAGGCTATTGGGGAAGGCCCTCTCCTATCTTGGCACCCGCTACCGGAATGAGATCCCTTCGCACTTGAGACAATGTTCAGATCACCTACATTTTAGGAAGTAGCTCAAGACTGTGCTTTTTTGTCTCTGGTTCAGTTGTAGTAGCAGTTCTATGCCTATGTCACCCATCCGAAGTGCAGAGGTACCCCTGTGGGGGTCGATTCAGGCGCTATATAAACAAACAAATAAATAAAATAAATAAATTCCTGCACAGAAAAACCCGAGTTCTTGGCCCACTGCAGATGACCGGAACTGGTTATGTGCGACTCAGAGTAAGCACTGCCAGTAATCTGCTCCTGCAGGCGAGTGCAACTGTCACACTCTTGCTGCCTGTCAATGCGCTTTCTCCCTGCTGCTTCTGCCAGGTGATGAAAAACTTATATTTGCATTTCCCGTATCTGATCCTGCAGCAGCACACTTGAAAGTCCCGTTCATGCCAATAGACCAGATTCAGTCCTCAATAGTGGTCCATGGGAGAAGTACTTTCTCACAATTAATATTTTTGAATCTCCCACTTTACTCTTCCAAAATGTTGGCATGTATGTGATGGCCCTGTATCAGTGAAACAGAACTTTGGACAAGCGTTAAGACACTGCGGGAGAAATAGGTACTAAAACATGCACTCCCTTTCCACATATACATTTAGGAGGAACTGAAGAGGACTTTGGTAACTTTCCAGGCCACCCTGTGCACACAGGACGTGGGAAAGGAAGTAAAGTGAAGGCATGTGTGGAATGCCAGGTCTGTTGGCTTATTGGACTAATGTGCCCAAGTGTAGAGGCCTGTGTTGGATCTCATGGTCACAGGTTCAAATCCCAGCGGGTCCACCCAGCCTTTCATCCTACTGAGATTGATAAAAATTAGTACCATTGAGTTGGGTATCAATAAACATCTGATATTCAGCAAAAGATACAGGTTATTTATTTATTTAGTTTACTGGTCTTGTAGAGCGCCGGAATCACCCCCAAAGGGTATCTCCACGCTATGGAAGTGCTATCAGGTCAGCATAGGGATTCCTAAGAGGAGTTACCAAGTCGACGAGGAGATCTGGAAGAGTTCCGTTTTGAGAGACCACCAGAATTTCGAATAGTTAATGCATTCACAAAGGTGAAGAGGAAGTTGATTCCAGTATGAGGGGGGGCCCAAGTGGTAAAAGGCTTCCACCCTGAACGTGATTTCTTTATTTGAGGAACAACGAGAAGTGATTTAGATCCGGATCGGAGTGTTATTAAAGGCTGATACAGTATAAGTCTGTCACTGAGGTAGCTGGGAGCATTGCCATGAAGTGCCTTATGAACTATAAAGCAGATTTTAAAATGAATCCACTTGCGAACAGGTAGCCAATGTAGTCCCTGCAGAAGGGGCAAGGAAGCGGTCTTAGCTGGAGAATTGTAGACCAATCGGGTGGCGGTATTTTGAACCACCTGGACTCTGTTGAGTGAGGCTTCGTTGGCTGAGATTAGGAGGGCATTGTAATAGTCAAGGCGGCTAACTACAAGAGCCTGTAGTAGGGTTTTGCTGACTGTCAAGGGCAGGAAAGAAAAACCTTCCTCAGGAGACTTAATATATAGAAACAAGAGCTCATGGTGGCTGTAACTTGCTCTTCCATGGAGAGTTTCTGTTCTAAATGTACACCTAGTTTTCCCACCACTGCTTTTGGAATAGGAGCGGGTTTAAGTTGATTTTGAATACCAACATTTCTTCACCTAAATAGAAGAAAGGGATTGGATATTGTGTCAAAAGCTGCTGATAGATCCAGCAGCACTAATAGTACTGCCTGTCCATTATCTAGTAAATGTCTAAGGTTATCTTTGACTGCAATTAATGCTGTCTCCATGCTGAATCTGGGACTGAAACCAGCCTAGAAAGGGACAAAGCCTCCTATTGCTTCCATAAAATCTGAGAGATGTTTATTCACATGTTTCTCTAGGAGTTTACTCAGGTAGGGAAGCAAAGAAATAGGGCGGTAATTAGATTTTCCTGAGGAGCATTGGGTTTCTTCCGGATCTGAATTATTTGGGCAGCCTTCCATTCGGAAGGTGGTATGAACATGGTCAGGGAGGAATTAAGGATGGGGCAGATCAGGGGAGCCAACTGCTTAAGAAGCAATGAGGATACCTTAGTGTTTAGAGCATCTGAGGTGAGCCAGATTTGACTGTTTTCATAAGGGACTCCACTGTGTCTGTTGTGAGCGGGAGAAAATGTGATTGGTAAGAGGCGATATTGTTTTGTTGGGGTCCTTGTCTTTAGTGATGCTGGCATAGATGCGCTCAATCTTCTGGGTAAAGTGATTAGCCAGCTTATCACAGAGGTCCTGTGATGGTGTTACTTCCTTATGGCATGCCTTTGGGTTTGTGAAGGAATTTAGAATACAGTAAAGCTCCCTGGAGGATTTTCCTGCCTGATTCAGTTGGGACTCGATATGAGTTTTATTTATTTATTTTGGAATTTTATAAAGCGCTTAGTTACGCTCTCTGGCGTGTCCCTGCGCTGAGACTGAGTATGTGGGAGGGTGGAAAGTTAAGGCAGTGCTAGGCGAAACAGGTGTGTTTTGAGGGCTCTGCGGAATTTGGCCTCCGAGGGTTCAAGGCGTAATTCAGTCGGGAGTAAGTTCCAATTCTTGGCTGCAAGAAGTCTGAACGATCTGCCCCCCATACGGGCTCTACGGAATTTGCGGGACTGCGACCAGTCCAGTGCCAGAAGATCTAAGCATCCGCTCTGATCTGTAGGGGGTGATAAGACAGTTTAGGGGGGCAGGTGCTCTACCTCCCAAGATGTGATGGCATATGCAAACGGCTTTAAATTTGATCCTTTCACGGATCGGCAGCCAATGAAGGGACTTTAGAGCAGCTTTAGAGGAAGTCCGTCTAGGGAGCCTTAGCACCAGCCGGGCTGTCGCATTCTGCAATACTTGGAGACGGTTGAGACTGCTGGCCGTACTGCCCAAGTAAAGGAGATTGGCATAATCGAGTCTCGATGTTACCAGGGCGTGCACATGGGTCTGTCTGTCTCTAACAGGGCGCAGGTCAAGGACCTTACGTAAGGTCTTGAGTATCCCAAAGCACATTCCCACTACCCGATTAATCTGCGGCACAAACGACAGTGCAGAGTCAAATAGTACGCCGAGGTTTTTGGCCTGTTGACATGGCACAGGAGTAGGGCCCAGACAGTCCGGCCACCATGCTGAGGACCACACAGATGGACCCCCCACCACGAGCACTTCAGTCTTGGAGCCATTCAACTTCAGGCAGTTGTTAGACATCCAGGAGGCTAGCTCCTGCATGCAAGCACTGAAGTTGGCGGCCGCAATTCCGGGCGCCCGTGATAGGGAGATGGCCAGCTGCGTGTTTTCCGCGTAAGATACGAGTTGGATATCATATCTTTCCACAATAGTGGCTACAGGGGAGGCGTAAAGGTTGAACAGGGTGGGGCTTAGGGCAGAGCCCTGGGGAACCCCTTGATCGAGATTGAACATCCTGGAGTAGTGTTCACCCTGTCTAACCTGAAAGTCTTTCTCAGTCAGAAAGGACTGTATCCTCCTGAGTGCCCTCCCATTGATTCCACCCTTGTTAAGACACTGTAGCAGGATTGAATGTGCTACAGTATCAAAAACAGAAAGATTCTTTTTGAACCAAAGACGGTAAGACCGCGAACAGCGCGCTGCCCTGCTTTGGCGCTTGGTTAAATTTCGCCACATTAAGCATGAACACTGATTCTGTGTTCGTTTACCTTTACAGACATAATTCCTACTCACAGCGCCACACGCTCAATTGCGGTGTGCTGTTCAGCCCTCAGAGTTATTATAAAATGTGAGTATGACAAACTTGATATATTCAAAGCGGCAGGTGCCGCGTTAAAAAAGGTTTTAAATGTAATGCAACTTTTGATTCAGGCAGCACGTTTGTGACCCGGGTTCATCTCGCAAACTTTACATTGCAGAACCAACTTTAAGCACAGTACCTCACGCAAGGTTGCGGTGGACTGTTTGGCTTCTGACTAGAGAAGACTTGTGAGTACCCCCATGTTTTTCTCGTAAGTAATGCAAAGGTATTGCACAAATATACATAGGCGGACACTGATAAAAGCGTTTATCCACACTTTAGGTCACCTTGGAACAATAAACAATGCCTTGACAAGAGACCACCCTTGAGGCTTTCACTTAAGGTAATTTCACTTCCTATTTTGTAGCACGGCGTGCGTGCGGGCACCTTCTTGTAAAGGACAATCATTTGAATGTATTCCTTCTCTGTTGCAGTGTGAGACACACAGTGGCGGCCACACTACTATTAAGAAAAGGTCGCACTCAAGCCCTCAATCAGGTACGATGCATCCAGTGGATGCTTTTTTAGCTTAGTGTTGTTGGTTTTTAATGGATTTGGAGGAACCCTTACTAAACATAGATCCTTCATTTTTTTCATTGATAACAGTTCCCCGTGGAATCCATTTAATGCTGCCCTGATGAGAGCCCTGTGACTTTCTTAACAGGACTCGAAACGCGTCGGCTATGGCACTAGTTCGCATAAAATTCTTGTTAATACATTTAATATGAATGTTCAAGTTTAAAAGGAATGTTTAAACTTTGACTCATGTGGTTCTAAAAAGAAATAGTGCACCACATTGTGGAAACTGAATGCATATTTAATATTGGCAAACTTTCTGTCCATGATTAACTGTTTTTTGATAATTGGAATGAAATTATATATGTTGATTTAATGTTCTCTGTATGTCACATGTACATTAGTCCTTTTATGTTAAGGTCTATTGATGATTAATTCAATGTTTTTTGTATGTTATTTGTACATAAGTCTTTTGTGAAAATTCAGTCGCTAGAGGTTGAGTTGATAATGTTGATTCTCTTGCCTAAAAAATAATCATCTAAAAAACTGATTCTAAAGATACTGACAAAATAAATTGTCTTGGTAAAACTAATTCATTTAGCTTTATCTATTGTCTTACTGAGTGATTTAGTAATACATCCCGGAGGCATAGGTACAATTCCCTTGTTTTACATTACAGTGTCAAAGGTGGCACATAGGTCGAGCAAGATGAGTGCCATAGTTTGTCCCTCATCTACTCCTTGCCTGATGGTCTCAGTGGCCAGGAGCAATGCAGACTCCGTGGAGTGGCGTGGGCGAAATACAAACTGAGTCGGATGGAGAAGATTGGATTCATCCACAAAGGTCATAAGTTGAAGATTGACAACCTTTTCTGCCACCTTGGCCATGTAAGGGAGAAGGAAAATAGGTCTCAAGTTGTCCATCCTATCCCAGCTGAGGTTCGATTTTTTTTTTGAAGCGGGAGCACAATTGCTTGCTTCCACTTTTTAGGTACATTGCAGGTCTTAAAAGTGATATCGAGAACATCTCTAATGTACGGTTCTAGGGTTTCAATACTTCCTCCAAGAAGTTTCGGTGATGCCGGGTCACAGGGGGACCCAGATTTAATAGAGCGGCAAATCCGCTGCAGCTCATTAGAGGATGGAGTAATAAAATTGCCTAACCTATTTGTACCTTCGTCTAATTTAAGATTTTCCCTGAACTCTGTTGCCTTTTCCTTACCACCTGTAAAAGTGGAGCAGATGTTAGCCACTTTATCAGAGAAATAGGTGGCAATGCGGTTACAGGACTCAACCGAGATCGAGGAAGGGTCAAGAGAGGAGCTGCAAATGGAGATTTCTTTGTAGATTTTAAATAGCTCCTTGGTGGAGTTATGAGCTTCTCCAATCCTGCCTGAAAAGTAGTTGGTTTTAGCGCGCCTGATTAGGTTGTGATATTCCCTACGTCTGCCTATATATTTCAGTTTGGCTTGATCTAAGTACGCCACCCTCCATTGTCTTTCTAGTTTCTTACATTCCGCCTTGGCTAGACGGAGTTCATTGCTAAACCAAGGGGCCGATTTATGATGCCTGCTATAGGTTTTTTTTGGCAGAGGGGAGCTGTATCATCCAGGGCCGCAGTAATGCGCTCATCAAGTCTGTCGGAAGCTGTAACAGCATCTTCCCCACCTGGTCTACCACCTTTGGTGAGGGCAGAATCGAATTTGGCTTTAGAGAATGTAGTCCATTTCCGACTCAGGTATATGGCGTTATAGGGCTTTTGGGCATTAGTTGCAGGGACAGTTAATATAAAAGGAACTATAAAGTGATCGGACCACGGTACAGGGATAGGAGACTGGACATTTAAATCCATCCCAGTTGGCAAATATAGGGTCCAACAAATGGCTCTTGAGGTGGGTGGGGGCTTTAGATTCAGTGGATAGTTGAAGGGACAGAAGTTGCTGGTAGAAGTCAGAAGCTGCTTTATCTGCTAGATTATCTAAGTGGATGTTAAGATCACCTAGAAGCAGAAACTTATCCCTACGGAGCGCAGTCTCCGTGATGCCATCAATCAAGCGGGTAATGAACTGGGTCCAGGGGCCCGGAGGATGATAAATCAATAGGCCATTCACCATATTCCCCGTGTTAACCTTGATGGAGAAGGCTCCTATCTCGCCTTCGGCGATGGGAAAGGGTTCAAGTTGGCAAATCAATGCCTGTTTAAAAATTATTGCTATCCACCCACCTCTGCCTCCAACCCTATCCAAATGAACCGTAGTATATTCCGCAGGAAGAGAGGCCACTATGTCCGGCCCAGAATTAGAGTCCAGCCAGGTTTCTGTGAGAAACAATAGATCGAGTTTCATGTCTGATAGTAGATCATAAATATCAAGGCTATGTTTCCTCATGGATCTGGTGTTAAGTAACCCACACGTAATCCTGGTGTGCTCCACCCTGGGAGGGGGTCTGGTCAGCCACGTATATTGACAGACTTTGCAGCTATTAGTATCCTCTGCATTAAGACTGTGAAAACCGTCTTTAGCAAGGTCGGGACACAGGTCGCGGAGTTGTTGAGCATTCCAGCATATCCTGGACCCATTTTGTCCAGGGGTCCTGGCCCCTGTCCCCGAACGTCCGCGGACGGGCGCAGACGAGCTTGCCTTTGGCGCCCCGCCGGCGCCCCCGCTGCGCTTCCTGTGTAAGGGTGCCATTTTATCCACTCGAGGGCGGGAGGGCGGGCGGGGCTTAGCGCTAGAATGCTAGCCCACCAACCTTCTCCTCACCCAAAATGGCGGCCCGAGTAGCCCTTACTCGGCTATAATCGGGTGAGTCACTAAATGCATATGCCTTCAGAACCCTAATATCGTTTTTTTAAGATTATCTCCAAGAGTTGGGGGCAGGTCCCGGCTTTCCACCTAAGGACAGAGTGAATTAAGAAACCGGATAGTTTTTTTCAAATACCCCGTATTTCTGTGCAAATATCAATTAGCCAGTACAAGTGACACAGTTTAAAAACAAATAAAATACAATTTTGTGGGCCTTCTTTAAATTTTTATGGTATAGGGTCAGACGGCTCTTAGAGGCTTTTTTTTATCAATTGTGTTTTGTGAAAGCCGCCAGCATCTTTCTAGCTTTTTGCAGTGGCTTTTTTCTTCCCTTCAGATTGGGAGAGAACCAAGTAACCTGTGTTCTGTTAGATTTGGTATAGAGAAGTTTCAAAGGGGCCAGTTGATCTAGTGTAGATTTGACTAGGATGTTGTAGTTAGCCAGGTCATCTTCAATGCTTTCAGACTCCGGATAGGTATAAATAGGTAGGGCCTTCGAAGAGTGGCCAGGCATTATTTTATGTCATTGTCTTCTCAACTGCAAGAGGATACCATGGGAGTGGAGAAAGCCCTACCATCAGTTATATAAAAGAAAAGTAGGGAGTGATCAGTTCAGGTAAGGGGGCAGGGAGCCTCGCAGTGTGTGTTAGATGTGGTAGTCAGGATGAGATCTAAAGTGTGTCCTGCTAGATCCAGTGTTGATCTGCTTCAAACCAAGGGAAGCTAGATCCGTCAGGGGCGTAGAAGGGTCTGCATTAGAGGAGACTTCACTATAAACATTAAAATCTCCAAGAAAAATAACATTATTAGAGGAGATAATGTGAGGGGCAATCAGCTCCATGAGCTGAAGTGAGAAATTTGTGAGAAGCCCTGGTGGGCGATAGACTAGAGCAACTTTCCAACAATGGTGGATGTGGGAGTCAATCCTGAATATCATGATTTCTAATTTAGTGTCACCACTCTGCTCTAAGGTGGGTACCTTAATCAAGTTCTTATGCACTATTGCTGTACCATCACCCCTCTTAACCTGTCACATTTGTGACCTTTAGGGATAGCCGCTGTAATGGCGGGTGAGGAGCTGGTCTTCAGCCAAGTTTCTGTTAAGAAGAACACATCTGTTGACTCTGATAAAAGCAGGTCCCAGATCTCAATGGCATGTTTAGGTAGAGATCTGACATTCACCAGGAGGCAGTGCCAGTTCCGGTTAGGATTGTAAAGGAGATGATATGTGTCAAGGGACTGAGTGTTTTTGGCCACTTGGAAGTATTCTTTGTGCAAAATGTCTGTAACGCTATTAGTCAATGGTGGAACGAGGCTACAATACTGGCAGCTGCTGCATGCAAAAGGTCCCTCCAACACTGGCGGAACCTTATTAATGCATCCAGGGCCGGTTCTAGGATTTGCGAGTCCCTGGGCTAAAAGAAATTGTGCGAGGCCCCTCTAATGTAGATAAGTGGCCCCTTGCAAGGAGTCCATTCACAGACACTGTGGGAGGCCCATTGTCCATCATTTTGTTGCCCCCCCCCCGTTTTAACTTTGAGCCCACAAGCATTTCTTACACCTTTAGTCCGATAGGTGTGAATTGCTTGTGGGCTAAAAGTTAAAGCTATGGGGGCACCAAAATAATGGACAATGGGCCTCCCATAGTGTCTGTGAATGGACTCCTTTCAATTGAAGGGAGCGTCTCCCTCCCTTATGTATCCAGATACCATCCCTGAGAGGCCAAGGGAGGGGGGCCCCTCCATTTCAAAGAAAGGTGACACCTTTCTTTGAAATGGATCGCCAGGGAACCGACGGGACACATCACCAGTGCGAGGCCCCATGCTGTTGCGAGGCCCTGGGCAGCTGCCCATGCCTAGCGCCGGCCTTGAATGCAACTAGAGGAACTAACCCCTCTTAGTGATGTAAGTTCTGTACTTGTGTAAGTATATTTCAGACTTGCCTGACTTCTGGGTTGAAAAGGACAGGGGTTCTGGCTCCTGGCGACAGCTGGGCGCGGACGGGCTTGCCTTTGGTGTGCTTTTGGCACGCCGGTGGAGCGCTTCCACTCCCACATGGCACTTAAGTAGGGATTCAACCCCCAGAACTGAGAGAGCTGAGGGGAGGAGCCACGTCTCTCTGCAACAATCTGCCCAGAAAGCCGTGGCAGACCGGGACTGGCATATGATTAAAGTGCAAGTGCAATAGGTAAGTTTTAAAAGTAAAGAAATTTGATGATTTAAAAACGAAGCACTGTTAGTGCAATAGAATATAACAGCGGAAATCTAGGCAGAGAAATGCAGGACAATAAAGACTAAAAGCAGACTGACACGCTAACGCTTGTCATGTATGACAAGAGGCCGGTAGCTCCACTAAAGCCAAATTCTAGTAAATGTCAGCAAAAATCAACCATTCACAACTAACTTTCCTCCCTTTGGATTTTCTGACCTACATAAATAAACTGGAGCTGCAAAAAATAGCAATAATAAACGTATGCTTGTGTCTGTGCTTCTTCGCATTAGAATGTCAGCCCACGTTATTTCGGATCATATAGGTATGAAAAATCACCTCTAATTATTAGATTTAACAGAAGAAGGTCGACCATATTTTAGTAGAAAGTAACTTGCACGGGCAGGGTACCAAATGCACATAAAGCCGGAAATATACTATGGTGGGTTTGAATTGTTCCTCTGACTCTACATTTTTCTTTACAAGTATGGTCATTCATTTGACTTCCTCTAGACCTCTACTCAGTTTAAAAGCGAGCCTAAAGCCGACTGGGCAGGTCTTTAAACAAAGGTGCATTACCGAAAAAATGAATTGCGGTTTATTCACAAAAACTACTGGAGGATCCCGTGATTCACTCGAAGGGTAAAGTTTGGAAGTGAAGCAGTGCTATTTTTCTCGGAGTTCAATGCACATTAAAGCGCTATTTTATCAAAATAATAAATGTTTTACACTACAAAGATAGCTTTGCCATGTGTCTGGCGCACATTGCATATTTGCCCAGCTAATTACACAGGAGGCAATTATGATCACTCCGTTAAACAAGCAAGGAGGGGCGAGGGAGGAGGCAAGCACAGACGGAAAAGGTAGCGAAAGAAGTAGAGTGGCAGGTTATTGAGCGGTCTTCTAGTGGGCGGTAGTTGAGTTCTGGGTATAATCAGATTCGACAACTAGAGGGCAGAGTTGCACTATATAAAATTAATCAAAAAAGAACCTCAATACAGCACGAGCGACACTGAATAACATAGATCAGTGGTTCCCAAACTTTTGACTCCTGAGGACCCCCATTGATTCACCACTGGTAGGCGGGAACCCCCAAGCAATTTGTAGGATTTAAATTTCAAACATTCGGGAAAAATTAACTCACGTGTGCACACAAAACAAATACTCGAATAACTAATGATTTTAGGGGCATAATTACAAGCCCCTATCACCATGGTAAGATCACTTTTTGTTGATACGTTCCCGTGGTGATAGGGGCTTTGCCTTATTTACAAGGCAACGTTAAGCCACTTATCATGGCTTAACAGTGCCTTGTAAATAAGACCCCCTTTCACCCAATGCTTAGCGTGAAAGGGGTGGGCAGTAGGTGTTACGGTGTGCGTTTCCCCTGCAACACCCATTGATTTTGATGCTGTCCCCTATTTACAAGGGTAGCGTAAATGGGAAGCAGCGCCAAAATTAAGACCAGGGAAAATCTGGTCTCAACTTGGCGAAACAAGAAGAAATGCTTCATTTCTTCTCCTTTATGCAAAACGCATTGGATTGTTTGTTCACGAAGGTGACCCTTCCTGCACATCAACAATCTTAAAAAAATGACATTTTGTAACTTCCATGTGTGTTGCATTAAGCAGCACACTTAGAAGTGATAACACGACATTTCGAGATTGTTTATGTGCAGGAAGAGGGACGTTCCTGTACATAAACAATGTTCCTCTGGTAAGTGTAGCGCCAGTGAAGGGGAAACGCAGGGCTGTACCATATTCTTGTAAATATGGTGCAGTCCTGCGTTTCTGAAGTGGCGCAGTGTGTTGTTATGCCAAGGAGGCTAGCGACACTCTCCGCCACTTCTGTTGAATTTTATATTGAAAGAATTTGCAAGAAAACGAAAAAAGTTAATGGGAAGGTTGGTGCTGCAGCTCCGTGACTAACTTTTCAATGGCTGGTTTTATTTTGCAGTACAAGGCTACTGCCAGGGCCAGACAGGAAACCCAAAGCAGCCCTGGCAAATGATTTCAGACCAGTCCCCCTACGGTGCACACCAAGTGCAGTGAGTGAGCATGACCAATACAAAACGGACTTTGGGTGGCTCTCCCCTTAAGAAATGTAGGAAACAATGGTGCATTCTGCAACACATTTATCATTATATATTGAATTGTATTCGCTTTTAAAGAATAGTAAATGAAGACCTAACTATGCACAAGAATACGACAATCTTTCTGGGGGTTCTTCAATGATTCCCCCCACTATCACCCTCCAACAGTGCCTCTCATCGCTCCATAGCCCCTCTGTCACATGTATTTAATTTTTTATAGCATCTCTCATACCAATGTAAGATGTCAGAGCATTTTACATCACACACATATAGAGACAGTGAATCATACATGTCAATCAGTGTATAGAAAATGTTACACAAGGCAAAGGGGACTTCAAGGTGTAGACTTCACATGTCATTCATACTGGTAGGCATTTTTAAAGAGTGCTGGTCTGGAGAAGCACAAACTCAGGATTCAAAAGATAGCACAGTGGTTAGCATTGACTTTAACAAAAAAAAATTATTTCCACCCATGTAAACCTTTTTAGCAGCATCAGGATAATGAAAGACTGAGAAAAAACATAAGTCACTAACTTGTACCATGCAGTTTGCAAGCAGCTGTTTGATGACAGTTTATAGGTCACTGTGCTAGATTACGATTGTCACTTATGAACTGCACTGTAACAAAAGAATCTCTCTGACAAAAGCAGTAACCCTCTGACCTATGCATATAAAATACTGTTTTTTAAAAGGCATGGTACACCTTCTTTGCAGTAGGCATATTAACCCTCTGCACTATATTAGTTAAGTCAAGGCTGCCACTGGACAAAACTCTCATGTCTCTCCAGCAGGAACATTAATCACTGTTGTTATCTTGACACTTTTATTGTTCTTTGAAAACTGCTAATTAAACCAGATTGCAGTGCTTTTACAACTGCTGCCTGCGGACCCCGTGGGAATGTGTCAGGTACCCCTGGGGGTCCGAGGACCACAGTTTGGGAAACACTGACATAGATCATTTAGTACTCGTCCTTGCGGCACAAGGAAACGGAAGTGACTCTGGAACTGAAGCCTGGGACGAGCTACAGAATAAGAAGGTGGCAAAGAAGACTAATAATGGTCATGGACGTCAATCACCAGACTGCAACGGGTATCTGAAGTGACATCACTTGCCTTTTAGCCTTAATTACATCACCGGAAGTGACATCATATGACTTTGACCCACGAAGAGATGTCTCGTGACTTTAACCATGATGGCAATTGCCCTGAGTGGAAGTGGAGCCAGTGAACTCTTCTTCCCCCAAGAAGGATTCGATCAGAGGAGATGGGGCGGGCGTCTCCCCTCCCAAGAAAATGATTTTAAAAAAACTGTCAAATAGAGCATTTTAAAGCACAATTTTCACATACATTTACAAAAAGAAAAGACCCTGAAAGTGCACTCATTAAATATTCAGATTTTTCATTTTGAACCAGGCCAATGAAATCAAATGCTTTCCATGAGTTGATATATATTTTTCAAAATGTGATGAATGCGTCAGCGTAGGTCAACATTATCATCAGGGCCGACAGCTTGTCATGGGTGCCCGTAAGGTCAGAAATTACATATGATAATTCCAGTGCCAGAATGTTTGTCATTACTGCATCCATCTAGCATAGACAGCCCTTAGTCAAAAATTATCTTAAATGGGTCTGGGCCAATGTTTGTCATTTTCCCACTTATGCACATAATTAACCCTAAAAGGATTGCACAAGCATTTTGCACACTCTCTAATACCCACATAGGTATTCTTATTCATTCTCACTTACTCATTCTCAGTCACTTCCAGTAATTCTTTTAATCACTCTCCTTTTCTCATTCCCTCGACTCAATCACACTCAATTACTGATTCTAAGTGTCTCTCATACTCACTTACTGCCTGTTACTCACTACCACATACACACTTACACATAGAGACACTGTTTACACATACAGACACATAAACCCCACCCAGGAGGCGAGTTCTCCTCCCCCTCCCTCAACTTTCCCTGCATGCATTTTACCCTTTAAATGACACCACTGAAAACGTGCTTTGGTGCCTTAAAAGGTCGCAGTTTATTCAAACATAACATGGTTGTACATTTCGCAATTTTAATGGTCATTCATGAACATTAATGTAATCACATACTTTCATTGTCTTTGCAATTATCTTTGTACATTCCTTCTCGCTGTGCGCTCTCAGACAGTCTATTTTCAGGGGGGGGGGGGGGCAATCTTCCGGGCCTCTGTGTCAGAGGTTCCAGACTTCAACTTGCTACCAAATTTGGTGGGTGTCCGTCAGGACCTGCCCGAGCTGCAAGTGCCATTCCGCTTGCCTTGGACCCATTGTTGGCCCCTCGTCTGCTCAGGGGCCCTGCCGCGCGGCATTCCAAGGACCCTGTCCCAGTGTCAAGATTTTCTTCCTTGACTCTCTGACCCAGGATCTGTAACTCCTACTACACGCAGGCGCGGTGCGTCCATTAGGGCGAATGGGCGTTGCCCCACCGAGCGTTCCCGTCACACGTCTAACTCTGACTCTCTCTCTGACTCACCCAATGCAATCCCTGTAACCAGGCCCAGGCCGATGGAGGCAGTCGTCTAAGAAACGGGGCGGGGCAGCTCTACAGCAGTTCAGCTGCAAGTGTTTGATTGACGTGACATCCACCATAACAACACATAACAGGTGGTTTGGGAGCGCACAGCAGGAGTGTGCATGGTCTGCTTAGGGCTTAAACATTTTGCACCAGCCCTGAGCATACGCACACTAGGCTGCTCATTAGAAGAGCGAGGGTTGTTTCATGCCACTCTTCTAATGAGCAGCCTAGTGCGCATGCTCGGGCTCGTCGCAAAAAATGTTAAACCCTAAACACAACATGCGCATTACTGCTCAACCCAATCCTGGCGCTGCTGCTGGAGCAGCGTCTGGATTGGCAGAGACTAGAGCAGGTGGTATTTTACAAGGCACGAATGCGGGAGTCGGACCTCGGACCAGGACCAGGAGGACTAGCAGAGGCGGTGCCGATCCGGTAAGTTTATTTTTGTTTATGATGGTGTTTTTTTTTTAATCTCCCTGCGCGATCCCCGACACCCACCCTTCCCCCCGAGTATTGTAGCGTGAGCCATGGCCCGCCCGTGACTGCTGCTGCTAAACCATATTTCTGCCAATATATCTTGAAGACGAAAGAAGGGCCTCAAGTACATTCCTCTGAGAACTGCAAGTGCTAAATCCAAATGCACCTTGACTCTGACTGGATTCTTTCAAACCGAGCAGAAGGACTGCATTAGCACCAGTTTTATGGTCTCGGGTTTATACTTTTATTTTCTAACTCTGCATTTCCGAAATGAAAATAAATGCCCTGTCCTGCGTTTGGAAGCAGCCGGTGAATGATTAGTTAGGCATTATAAAAATATTATTATTATTATTACTATTACTGTCTTCCGAAATAGCAGCCAGCTACAATTTTATGTTGCATATTCCCTACCTCGTGCTCTTCAGTCTCTTTCTGAAACCTGCATGCACATCACGAGAAACACTGGATGTTCCAACCTGATGCAAGAACAGTTTCTATTTATGATCATTTACGATCATTATCTCAGAATGTTTCATCTTCCAGCGCTCCGAGACCGGGCTTTCTCACACATTTCCATATGAAGGCCTCAAAGTGCTGATCTGTGCGTGCTGAATGGACACAGCAGTTTTTAAGCACAGGTAGTGTGAGTTTATCGGTCTCAAGATATCTTTTTTTTACTTCAGTTAGAGAGTCGAACTACTAGATATGTTTGTATTTTTGTTGGCTAATCTGTAGCTGGGTCAAACTCTCAATGGGAGCTCAGAGGGAAAATAGGACAGGGAAGCCCTCCACTCAAACATAGACCTACAACAAAGGACCCTGTCCAACGGACGTCCACATGTGTCAGTTACTGGGAAATAGAACAGTCTAAGTGTACTGATACCTACTCCGATCCCATACAATTTATGAGGGGACAATTCACTGCACTACGCCCAAGTTTACGTTAACAAAGACCCATCTTCCTTGACAGAAACACAGAACAACAAGTGCAAGTTGTCTGACCCTTCTAGGTCAATAACAGCGATCCACACCAACAATGTTGGACAAATATCTGCTTTAAAAAAATGTGCGAGAAACAAGTGACACCTCACGGAAACAACACCAACGGGGTAACTGGTATGTAATTTCCAGACAAGCCCCTGTCTCATCATCGGTAGTCACTAGATTCTCAAAGAAAGTAGAAGGAAAGTGTCCAAAACAAACAACCAAAAACGTGTAACAAACAGTGGAAAGCAGAAGCATCTGCTAGTGGCAAACCCACAACATAAATAAGTGCATAAAACACAGCATCCAGTTCCCTTAACCAACTTTATTCATAGGGAAATCAGTGTATGCTGTACATAAAAAAGGCTGGTAGCTATTCATGCATACCATTACCTATTGCCAATGCCGACATGTTTCACTGCCACATCAATTTTGGCAGTTTCATCAGGGCTGCACTATATGCTGCCACTCCACTCTTGGACACTTTTTCTGTGTTAACTGCCAAGGAAACAGACTCATAAAAACAGTTAAAAGCATGTAAACACACCTATGGGTAGCCGTATATGTAGTGCCATATGTAACCATTGTTCACCCAGAGTCAGCCTAGTTGCTCATACCGGCCGCCCAGGGGTTGAGAGGGATGCAGGAGTACTCCAAATGTGAGTTCTCGCCTTCACCTAGCTTTTAGCATTCTGATGGTATACAAAAACAAAGTTTCCAAATGTCAAAAACATTCCAAGCCTGTCTGATTGTTGGGAAGATAAAAGAATACACTTTTTCACGCCCTCGAAACTGAGACATCCATACATACTATATTTCAATAATAAGAAATTGCGCAGCTAAGAATTCTAGATGTCGAGCAGTAGTGCACAACCATACTGAGCGTTTGGCACACACTGATGCTGTTTCAAGTATATCAAAGGAAGTAGGGGATGTAAATGTCAAGCGTCCAAACATCCTTGCTTTTAGGGTAAACCGCCCTCAAATATCGTAATGCGATACCCCACGCTTTGTGTAGGAACACACCCTCTCCCTGCCCAGTACGTGACTGCGCGATCGAAACGAAAATTACACGCCACAGTCTCAATCAGTCTACTACGATACTCCTCACCGTGGTGTCGCCTTATTAGCGCTTTGTCTCCTTCACGGTGTGTGTGCCCCGGTCGCGCGGTAATAACCATCTGTAGCAGCCTACGCCCACTGCAAACGGTCACATGACTCTGTTGCAAAGGTGGCGGCTATTTTGGAAAGGTATGCAATGCTGGGGGACCCAAAGCTGGTAAAGGTCAATGCCGGTGCCACTGTGATTGAATTGCACTTAACACGGTTCGCGCCTAGAGTCTAAAGTAATGGAATAACTAAAGGATGACTCTTAGTAATTTCAACGCACACCCCACACACTGGCAGAATGCAATGCTATAAATGGCGGCCATCTTAGACTAGTCGCAGTGTATACAGCTCTAAGTACAGTGCTGTTCATTCAAAAAGGTTACAGACTTGCCAGGAGGGGAAACGCTATTCCTCCAATGTAGACAAAACAGGCAACTAAGGTCTAGCGTTTCTGAAGTCACTCCATACCAATCATAACTGCATGCTTAGGAAATTACTCACAAATCTATGAATATTAGAAGATGACAGATATTGTATTATATGTGCTAGAAGGACCCATGTAGTCCTTGGTGCTCATCTAGATTGGAAGCCCTATTATGACTACAAGTAGAAGTTTTTAGATCGTCATAAGGACCACAGCTACACAGATGAAGTCAACAAACCAGCTCAGGGCAAAAAGGAGTGAGACACCTTATGTCAGCGTGCCCGTATCGGCTGCAAACCCACTGTCACATCTCAATGCTAAAAGGAAAAGAGACACAGTAACAGCACTGCCCATGGACTCACAGTTTAATCCTGTTCCATTCAATGATTTCATTGAGACCCCGTTAGTCTGTTTTTTCGCTATAAATCCAACGTGCCTCCTTTGAGAGCAAAACGCTCTCTATGTTCTTAGGGGTCCCTTTCACCTTCTCTAACACTGTCCAGGTAAGTGTGTTTCTCTGCGAAACAGTGTTGTTCCAATTTTGTTGTTAATTTGCCTTCCCTTATGGTCCTCAGATGCTCCTGCACTCTTACTTTGATTTTCCGAGATGTTAGTAATATGTAGTGTAAACCACACTGGCACGTAAGTCTGTACACCACCTGGGTAGAATTACAATTGCTGAAGTGGTTAAGGAACCATTCCTTTCCTGATGTAAGCATCACACTCGTGCTCTTCTTAGTGAGTGGACAGACGGAGCACGTCCCACAGGGGTAATGACCATTTGGAACCGTAGAGATCGAACTGGTTCTTTCAATGGGGGCACAAAATGTTCCAATTTGTCTTTCAGATTACACGCGAATCTAGGTGGCGGCATTTGAAATTCATTATTTGATAGCAAGGACCAGTGCTTCCTGATACATTGTCTTATATTGGTCACCATCGGGTCATATGTCATAACCACCGGAACGCATTCTTCTCTTTGTTTGATGACTTTTTCCAGAAGAGCACTTCTTGGTGTATTTACAGCTCTCTTTTTAGCTTGTCTAACGACTTTGTTGGGATAGTTCCTATTCGTAAATTTGGATGCCAGTTCTGATTGCTCCAAAAAAGTGTTAGTGGAAGAGCAATTACGTTTGTATCTTAAAAACTGCCCCACGGGCAGTTTGTCTCTCAATGCCCTGGGGTGAAAAGAATTATAGGAGAGTAGAGAGTTCCTATCCGTGGGCTTCTGGTGTACACAGGTGTTAATCATATTGTCTCTATACTCAATGTCTAAATCAAGATATACAGCCTTGTACCTATCATAGGTCCAGGTGAACTTAAGATTAGCATCTTGCTCGTTGAGCCAATTAAGAAATTTGAGCAAGTTCTCCTCCGTGCCTGACCAAATGCAGAGCACGTCATCTATATATCTCTTCCAGAGTCAGAGACTACTCTGGAAGGGGTTGTTATTAGGATAGATGACGTGCTCCTCAAATTGCCCAACGTATATACAGGCTAGACTGGGAGCCATTGTGGCCCCCATGGAAGTCCTCGAGACCTGGAGATAGAGCTGGTTCTTATAGCTAAAATAGTTTCTTGTAAGGGCCAACTTAATGCATTGAAGTACAAATGCCTGGGTGGTATCATAAAACCATTCCTGGTCACCCAGGGCGCGGGCTGCTGTCACCAGCGCCGCGTCATGGGGTATACAAGTGTATAAGGATTCAATGTCAATTGTGACAAAGAATTCTTCAGTCGGATCATACTGTGTATCCTCCAAATTTTTGAGAATATCGGTGGTATCCTTGACAAAAGATCTCTGATTTACCATGGATTCTTTAAGAAAGAAATCCGCATACTGAGAAAGCGTTTCTAGGACAGATTGAATCCCAGCAACAATAGGACGTCCTGGTGGTGGACGTGTGGGTTTATGGATTTTAGGGAGTATGTAAAAGGACGGAGTCCTGGAGTTGGTATTAACCAGGAACTCCGCCTCTTTTACTGAAATCCATTTTTTCTCTTTCGCTGTCCCTACCATCTCACAAATGATTTTCAATAGATCTTCCAACGGATCCCTGCTGAGTGGCTGATAGTTAGTCCTTACACTCAATAGGCGCATTACTTCTGCATCATAGTCTGCAGTATTGAGAAGGACGATCGGTCCACCCTTATCTGCTGACTTTATTGTCAGGTTGTGATTATCTTGGAGACTCTTGACTGCTTCCCAGTCGTCTCTGGTCATATTTTTGTGTTCGAACTTTTTTTGAGTTTTCTCAATTCTCTCTATATCCTGTAGGACCAAAGGCTCAAAGACTACCACCTCAGGGCCAATGGATGAGGCTGGTGGGCAAAAAGTGGGCGGTTTTCTCAGATCAGTCCCAAAGGAAGTATTCTCATCTGTTTTCTTATGTTTGAAAAATTTCTTGAGTTTAATCTTCCTCATGGTTTCGTGGAATTCGATCCTGCATTTAAAGGCATCGTGGGTTGGAGTTGGAATAAACCCAAGACCTTTATTAAGTACTCTCTCTTCATTCCCTGTTAAGACATGATCAGAGAGATTAACTACGATGTTGTTCCTTATTTCTGAATCCTGCCTCTGCTAAGGGTCATCCTGGGCGAGAATGCTTTCCATTGTGGGCGTTGCTGGTTGGATTGATTGGGCTGGTTTCCTCTGCCTCTTCCCCCCGCCAGACCTCCCCCGCGGTGGTTGTTCCTTTGGCCTTGGGACAAAAAAGACCTCAAAAGGGCACCTAGGTCTTTGTTACTCCGGTTCTGTTGGCTGAATCTCACACGGTTGCCCTGTGGAGTCTCTTCTTCTTCTTCACTGGAAGTGTTGTCAAAATTCTAGTGGTTTGCGGTCCGTCTCGTTTGTTGTCTTGCTCCGCGGCCCCTCTGTCGCCCTCCAAAGGTCTGGAAATCTTGTGACGTCTGATAATATTCATCCTTTACATAGGGGAATGCCCATTCATGTGTAAACCTCTCCAAATTGCGAGTTAGACCTTTCAATTTCTGAGTAACCATTTATTTTCAATACTCAGACAAGTCGTCCTGAATCCTTTTTAATTGCTCCTTGGTATCAACAAGGGTGGTGTCACGTTGTATTGTTTCCTCGAGTTCAAGAATTTCTATTAAAAGTTCCTCACTTAACCTCTTGGCCGTACTAATAATTAAAATGAGCCAGTCTCTTGTACATTTATTTGAAATGAAACTCCAATCGAGTCTAAACGTGCTATCATCCAAAAATATTCGGGGTTCTATTCTCACCGGAAGACTAACTGGGGCTGCTCCTGCAGTGTAGTATTTGGTCATTAACGCTCCATTGAGCGCGATCCTGACCTGTCTCTTTTTGAGGGTACTAAGCCTTTCCCCTTCCTCCCTCGCTGTGGTGGTACCTAGCAAGGGTGTGTCAGGTAGAAGGGAGGGACCTGCTAGGATAGCTGCTATCTGCTCATCCGTAAAAGCTAGGCAGTTTTATCCATTAGTATGGAATGCACAGAACGCTCACCCCTACAGAGCCGCAAAAGTGTGTATATACGTTGCTCACACACAGCACATATTTATGGCAGGGTTGAATCTGAAAACAGATGCTACTAGAGTCAGTTTACATGCACAGTAAAATCACACACAAAATCCTCCTTATCGGGGGATGAAAGCTCTCACGGCTGATCCGCCGTACACAATAGTCAAACTCTCAATGGGAACTCAGAGGGAAAATAGGACAGGGAAGCCCTCCACTCAAACATAGACCTACAACAAAAGACCCTGTCCAACGGACGTCCACATGTGTCAGTTACTGGGAAATAGAACAGTCTAAGTGTACTGATACCTACTCCGATCCCCTACAATTTATGAGGGGACAATTCACTGCACTACGCCCAAGTTTACGTTATCAAAGGCCCATCTTCCTTGACAGAAACACAGAACAACAAGTGCAAGTTGTCTGACCCTTCTAGGTCAATAACAGCGATCCACACCAACAATGTTGGACAAATATCTGCTTAGAAAAAATGTGCGAGAAACAAGTGACACCTCACGGAAACACCACCAATGGGGTAACTGGTATGTAATTTCCAGACAAGCCCCTGTCTCATCATCGGTAGTCACTTGATTCTCAAAGAAAGTAGAAGGAAAGTGTCCAAAACAAACAACCAAAAACGTGTAACAAACAGTGGAAAGCAGAAGCATCTGCTAGTGACAAACACACAACATAAATAAGTGCATAAAACACAGCATCCAGTTCCCCTAACCAACTTTATTCATAGGGAAATCAGTGTATGCTGTACATAAAAAGGGCTGGTAGCTATTCATGCATACCATTACATATTGCCAATGCCGACATGTTTCATTGCCACATCAATTTTGGCAGTTTCATCAGGGCTGCACTATATGCTGCCACTCCACACTTGGACACTTGTTCTGTGTTATCTGCCAAGAAAACAGGCGCATAAAAACAGTTAAAAGCATGTAAACACACCTATGGGTAGCCGTATATGTAGTGCCATATGTAACCATTGTTTACCCAGAGTCAGCCTCGTTGCTCATACCGGCCGCCCAGGGGTTGAGAGGGAAGCAGGAGTACTCCAAACGTGAGTTCTCGCCTTCACCTAGCTTTTAGCATTCTGAAGGTATACACAAACAAAGTTTTCAAATGTCAAAAACATTCCAAGCCTGTCTCATTGTTGAGAGGATAAAAGAATACACTTTTTTACGCCCTCGAAATGGAGACATCCATACATACTATATATCAATGTTAAGAAATTGCGCCGCTAAGAATTCTAGATGTCGAGCAGTAGCGCACAACCATACTGAGCGTTTGGCACACACTGATGCTGTTTCAAGTATATCAAAGGAAGGGCTCTGATAATAGCCTCTAACCAACGCGTATACATGCTCAAGTGGGGGATGTAAATGTCAAGCGTCCAAACATCTTTGCTTTTAGGGTAAACCGCCCTCACATATCGTAATGCGATACCCCACGCTTTGTGTAGGAGCACACCCTCTCCCTGCCCAGTACGCGACTGCGGGCTCGAAACGAAAATCACACGCCACAGTCTCAATCAGTCTACTACGATACTCCTCACCGTGGTGCCCCCTCATTAGCGCTTCGTCTCCTTCACGGTGTGTGTGCCCCGGTCGCGCTGTAATAACCAGCTGTAGCAGCCTATGCCCTCTGCAAACGGTCACATGACTCGGTTGCAGAGGTGGCGGCCATTTTGGAAAGGTATGCAATGCTGGGGGACCCAAAGCAGGTAAAGGTCAATGCCGGTGCCACTGTGATTAAATTGTACTTAACCCGGTTAGCGCCTAGAGTCTAAAGTAATGGAATAACTAAAGGATGACTCTTAGTAATTTCAACGCACACCCCGCACACTGGCAGAATGCAATGCTATAAATGGCAGCCATCTTAGACTAGTCGCAGTGTAAACAGCTCTAAGTACAGTGTTGTTCATTCAAAAATGTTACAGACTTGCCAGTAGGGGAAACGCTATTCCTCCAATGTAGACAAAACAGGCAACTGAGGTCTAGCGTTTCTGTGTCACTCCATACCAATCATAACTGCATGCTTAGGAAATTACTCACAAATCTATGAATATTAGAAGATGACAGATATTGTATTATATGTGCTAAAAGGACCCATGTTGTCCTTGGTGCTCATCTAGATTGGAAGCCCTATTATGACTACAAGTAGAAGTTTTTAGATCGTCATAAGGACCACAGCTACACAGATAAAGTCAACAAACCAGCTCAGGGCTGGATTTCAGTAAAAGAGGCGGAGTTCCTGGTTAATACCAACTCCAGGACTCCGTCCTTTTACATACTCCCTAAAATCCATAAACCCACACGTCCACCACCGGGACGTCCTATTGTTGCTGGGATTCAATATGTCCTAGAACCGCTTTCTCAGTATGCAGATTTCTTTCTTAGAGAATCCGTTGTAAATCAGAGATCTTTTGTCAAGGATACCACCGACATTCTCAATATTTTGGAGGATACACAGTATGATCCAATAGAAGAAATTTTTGTCACAATTGACATTGAATCCTTATACACTTGCATACTCCAGGACGCGCGCTGGTGGCAGCAGCCCGCGCCCTGGGTGACCAGGAATGGTTTTATGATACCACCCAGGCATTTGTACTTCAATGCATTGAGTTGGCCCTTACAAGAAACTATTTTAGCTATAAGAACCAGCTCTATCTCCAGGTCTCGGGGACTTCCATGGGGGCCACAATGGCTCCCAGTCTAGCCTGTATCTACGTTGGGCAATTTGAGGAGCACATCATCTGTCCTAATAACAACCCCTTCCAGAGTAGTCTCCGACTCTGGAAGAGATATATAGTTGACGTGCTCTGCATTTGGTCAGGCACCGAGGAGAACTTGCTCAAATTTCTTAATTGGCTCAACGAGCAAGATGCTAATCTTAAGTTCACCTGGACCTATGATAGGTACAAGGCTGTATATCTTGATTTAGACATTGAGTATAGAGACAATATGATTAACACCTGTGTACACCAGAAACCCACGGATAGGAACTCTCTACTCTCCTATAATTCTTTTCACCCCAGGGCATTGAGAGACAACCTGCCCGTGGGGCAGTTTTTAAGATACAGACGTAATTGCTCTTCGACTAACACTTTTTTAGAGCAATCAGAAGAACTGGCATCCAAACTTACGAATAGGAACTATCCCAACAAAGTCGTTAGACAAGCTAAAAAGAGAGCTGTAAATACACCAAGAAGTGCTCTTCTGGAAAAAGTCGTCAAACAAAGAGAAGAATGCGTTCCGGTGGTTATGACATATGACCCGATGGCGACCAAAATAAGACGATCTATCAGGAAGCACTGGTCTTTGCTATCAAATAATGAATTTCAAATGCCGCCACCTAGATTCACGTTCAAAAGAGCGTGTAATCTGAAAGACAAACTTGTACACACTCGTGCCCCCATTGAAAGAACCAGTTCGATCTCTACGGTTCCAAATGGTCATTACCCCTGTGGGACGTGCTCCGTCTGTCCACTCACTAAGAAAAGCACGAGTGTGATGCTTACATCAGGAAAGGAATGGTTCCTTAACCACTTCAGCAATTGTAATTCTACCCAGGTGGTGTACAGACTTACGTGCCAGTGTGGTTTACACTACATAGGACTAACATCTCGGAAAATCAAAGTAAGAGTGCAGGAGCATCTGAGTACCATAAGGGCAGGCAAATTAACAACAAAATTGGTACACCACTGTTTCACAGAGAAACACACTTTTACCTGGACAGTGTTAGAGAAGGTGAAAGGGACCCCTCAGAACATAGAGAGCGTTTTGCTCTCAAAGGAGGCACGTTGGATTTATAGCGAAAAAACAGACCAACGGGGTCTCAATGAAATCATTGAATGGAACAGGATTAAACTGTGAGTCCATGGGCAGTGCTGTTACTGTGTCTCTTTTCCTTTTAGCATTGAGATGTGACAGTGGGTTTGCAGCCGATACGGGCACGCTGACATAAGGTGTCTCACTCCTTTTTGCCCTGAGCTGGTTTGTTGACTTCATCTGTGTAGCTGTGGTCCTTATGACGATCTGAAAACTTCTACTTGTAGTCATAATAGGGCTTCCAATCTAGATGAGCACCAAGGAATACATGGGTCCTTCTAGCACATATTATACAATATCTGTCATCTTCTAATATTCATAGATTTGTGAGTAATTTCCTAAGCATGCAGTTATGATTGGTATGGAGTGACAAAAACGCTAGACCTCAGTTGTCTGTTTTGTCTACATTGGAGGAATAGCGTTTCCCCTCCTGGCAAGACTGTAACCTTTTTGAATGAACAGCACTGTACTTAGAGCTGTTTACACTGCGACTATTCTAAGATGGCCGCCATTTATAGCATTGCATTCTGCCAGTGTGTAGGGTGTGCGTTGAAATTACTAAGAGTCATCCTTTAGTTATTCCATTACTTTAGACTCTAGGCGCTAACCGGCATTGACCTTTATCAGCTTTGGGTCCCCCAGCATTGCATACCTTTCCAAAATGGCTGCCACCTTTGCAACCGAGTCATGTGACCGTTTGCAGTGGGCGTAGGCTGCTACGGATGGTTATTACAGCGCGACCGGGGCACACACACCGTGAAGGAGACGAAGCGCTAATGAGGCGACACCACGGTGAGGAGTATCGTAGTAGACTGATTGAGACTGTGGCGTGTGATTTTCGTTTCGAGCCCACAGTCGCGTACTGGGCAGGGAGAGGGTGTGTTCCTACACAAAGCGTGGGTTATAGCATTACGATATGTGAGGGCGGTTTACCCTAAAAGCAAGGATGTTTGGATGCTTGACATTTACATCCCCCACTTGAGCATGTATACGCGTCGGTTAGAGGCTATTATCATAGCCCTTCCTTTGATATACTTGACACAGCATCAGTGTGTGCCAAACGCTCAGTATGGTTGTGCGCTACTGCTCGACATCTAGAATTCTTATCTGCGCAATTTCTTAATATTGAAATATAGTATGTATGGATGTCTCCATTTCGAGGGCATGAAAAAGTGTATTCTTTTATCCTCCCAACAATGAGACAGGCTTGGAATGATTTTGACATTTGGAAACTTTGTTTGTGTATACCATCAGAATGCTAAAAGCTAGGTGAAGGCGAGAACTCACATTTGGAGTACTCCTGCATCCCTCTCAACCCCTGGGCGGCCGGTATGAGCAACTAGGCTGACTCTGGGTAAACAATGGTTACATATGGCACTACATATACACCTACCCATAGGTGTGTTTACATGCTTTTAACTGTTTTTATGCGCCTGTTTCCTTGGCAGTTAACACAGAACAAGTGTCCAATAGTGGAGTGGCAGCATATAGTGCAGCCCTGATGAGACTGTCAAAATTGATGTGGCAGTGAAACATGTCGGCATTGGCAATAGGTAATGGTATGCATGAATAGCTTTTGTTACAAACAGATGGAGGAGTACCACCCGATGAGAGAAGAGAAGAGAAGGCACACCGTTTGACATTTGTCAGATTTGATCCACTCTTAGGAAGCACAATCCAGCTCTGACTACCACAACTTCGAGTATGACACCCTATGTGTTTGTAGGGCACTATGAACCACACTAGCCCGGGGTTCAGCCACACCTCCGCGAGTACAACTGTGTCCAGTACCGCTGTATCCCATACACGTATCGGCCCCCTAGACTCCTGTCAAAAAATTTTTTTTACACACCTTGGTGCTAATGGCTTTCCTTTCCATCACGAGCACCACTGTGGTTCACACATGCACGTGCCCCCCAGTCTCCAGTCAATTTTCATAGGCCTCTGAAATCAAAGGCCTTTTCCTTTCCCTCCGCAAACCAAGATTAATACGCTTTACCACTTCAGTTCTAAGCGCATCTATTTCCCGACGCTTGCACTGCCATTAAGCTAACTCGCATGCGCAGCGTCTGTAGATCTCCATGACAACCTGACGCATGCGCAGACCTTTTACCAACACGCATGCGCAGCGACCTGTGATCACCCTGACTACCTCCCGCCCACCGGCTCCCGTAGCGTCACCTGACCTACCCCGGAAGCGGGTTCCTCAGAGATATCTACCCCGCGCTCGCTCAGTCATTCCTAACCGAGCGGCGGACGGTAGACGTAGGCTACTTGCCTTTATCCTTCATGACTAACTGTAAGTAGATTTTCCCTCCCCAGGGGCCGACGTAATTTCTTGAGCCCACGCCCATTAGATCTACCCATGTTGTGATTTACCTAATCCATACTTCTCCACATAGAATACGTTGGCAAACGTGAAGTGCCTACCCCCAGCTCGATGAAGTCCATCACGAGCTTTACTAAAGTAAGCCCTGACTCTGTCGAGCTCAGCTCCGTGCATCTCTATATGTTTTATGTTTGTAAGAGTCTTGTATGTCTTTTGTTCACTAAACATCCATAGTAGGATATATTGGCAATCCTCTTACCGAATATATGGTATTGTTTTAAGCGCAGCACAATTCACGCTGTTAAACGTTATAAGCAACGCGCTATTGCCTTCCCTCATTAAAGCATGCTGACCCAGGCACGCACTAAGGACACGCATGCCTTAACTATAGACTCGTCCATAGGTATACAAATACTATAGCGCACTCGCACAAATATGAGCACGCTCCCACCCCATAAGTAGACACGCCCTCTACCTGAGAAGGCACCTTTTCCATTCACCACTGTGGAACGAAAGGATAACCTGCACGACGTTTTTTTCACCAAAAACACTGCGCTTCGTAACAGGATAGTAATTACTTCCTTTACTTCTTCTTTCCTTCCCTAGGTTTTTAGTTCATCTCCTAAACCCTAGGAGTGAATTCCCAGAGATACAGTTTTATCTTCTGGAAGACCAAGGAATTAGGACAGGGTGAGTCTTTTAGGGGACCCACACCTCCCACTTCCTTGTTTTTGGTCCTGAGGAATACCGGGGATTACCCCATAAGGTAGAAACATGTCGACCAACACATAGCAGAGATACACAGGCCGTAACTCCCCTGCCAGTATCTCACCATACGTTTTAAACTTTGTCCAGTTACCTTTTTATTAAAGCTAATACTGAAGTGTTAACCAGGACAATTTTAACATTCACACTGTTTTTTTGCACCCCACACTTCACTACCTGCTCCACTGTAAACCAGGTGTTGAAGCACACCCAAGTGACGCTAGGCCACTTGGGTGGGCCCCGATGATGAAGCAAGTCACCACTAGGTGGTGAGTGAGGGGTTTACTTACAAAGGAACAGTGTTTCCTTGTCAGGAAAAGAGCCTTCTCTTCTCTTCTCTCATCGGGTGGTACTCCTCCATCTGTTTGTAACAATTCCTTGATCAGGGGATCAGGAGTATTCCCCGTCCAGCTACTTTGGACGAAATTCCTTACTCTCTACCTTTGTTATAGATGCATGAATAGCTACCAGCCTTTTTTATGTACAGCATACACTGATTTCCCTATGAATAAAGTTGTTTAAGGGAACTGGATGCTGTGTTTTATGCACTTATTTATGTTGTGTGTTTGTCACTAGCAGATGCTTCTGCTTTCCACTGTTTGTTACACGTTTTTGGTTGTTTGTTTTGGACACTTTCCTTCTACTTTCTTTGAGAATCAAGTGACTACCGATGATGAGACAGGGGCTTGTCTGGAAATCACATACCAGTTACCCCGTTGGTGGTGTTTCCGTGAGGTGTCACTTGTTTCTCGCACATTTTTTCTAAGCAGATATTTGTCCAACATTGTTGGTGTGGATCGCTGTTATTGACCTAGAAGGGTCAGACAACTTGCACTTGTTCTGTGTTTCTGTCAAGGAAGATGGGCCTTTGTTAACGTAAACTTGGGCGTAGTGCAGTGAATTGTCCCCTCATAAATTGTAGGGGATCGGAGTAGGTATCAGTACACTTAGACTGTTCTATTTCCCAGTAACTGACGCATGTGGACGTCCGTAGGACAGGGTCTTTTGTTGTAGGTCTATGTTTGAGTGGAGGGCTTCCCTGTCCTATTTTCCCTCTGAGCTCCCATTGAGAGTTTGACTATTGTGTACGGCGGATCAGCTGTGAGAGCTTTCATCCCCTGATTAGGAGGATTTTGTGTGTGATTTTACTGTGCATGTAAACTGACTCTAGTAGCATCTGTTTTCAGATTCTACCCTGCCTTATATATGTGTTGTGTGTGAGCAAAGTATATACACACTTTTGCGGCTCTGCAGGGGTGAGCGTTCTGTGCATTCCATACTAATGGATAAAAACTGCCTAGCTTTTACCGATGAGCAGATAGCGGCTATCCTAGCAGGTCCCTCCCTTCTACCTGACACCCCCTTGCTAGGTACCACCACAGCGAGGGAGGAATGGGAAAGGCTTAGTACCCTCAAAAAGAGACAGGTCAGGATCGCGCTCCATGGAGCGTTAATGACCGAATACTACACTGCAGGAGCAGCCCCAGCTAGTCTTCTGGTGAGAATAGAACCCCGAATATTTTTGGATGATAGCAAGTTTAGACTCGATTGGAGTTTCATTGCAAATAAATGTACCAGAGACTGGCTCATTTTAATTATTAGTACGGCCAAGAGGTTAAGTGAGGAACTTTTAAAAGAAATTCTTGAACTTGAGGAAACAATACAACGTGACACCACCCTTCTTGATACCAAGGAGCAATTAAAAAGGATTCAGGACTACTTGTCTCAGTATAGAAATTATATGGTTACTCAGAAATTGAAAGGTCTAACTCGCAATTTGGAGAGGTTAACACATGAATGGGCATTCCCTTATGTAAAGGACGAATATTATCAGACGTCACAAGATCCCCAGACCTTTGGAGGGCGACAGAGGGGCCACGGATGCAAGACAACAAACGAGATGGACCCCAAACCACTGGACTTTTGACAACACTTCCAGTGAAGAAGAAGAAGAGACTCCACAGGGCAACTGTGTGAGATTCAACCAGCAGAACCGGAGTAACGAGGACCTGGGTGCCCTTTTGAGATCTTTTTTGTCCCAAGGCCAAAGGAACAACCACCGCGGGGGAGGTCTGGCGGAGGGAAAAGGCAGAGGAAACCAGCCCAATCAATCCAACCAGCAACGCCCACAATGGCAAGCGTTCTCGCCCAGGATGACCCGCAGCAGAGGCAGGATTCAGAAATAAGGAACAACATCGTAGTTAATCTCTCTGATCATGTCTTAACAGGGAATGAAGAGAGAGTACTTAATAAAGGTCTTGGGTTTATTCCAACTCCAACCCACAATGCCTTTAAATGCAGGATAGAATTCCACGAAACCATGAAGAAGATTAAACTCAAGAAATTTTTCAAACATAAGAAACCAGATGAGAATACTTCCTTTGGGACTGATCTGAGAAAACCGTCCACTTTTTGCCCACCAGCCTCATCCATTGGCCCTGAGGTGGTAGTCTTTGAGTCTTTGGTCCTACAGGATATAGAGAGAATTGAGAAAACTCAAAAAAGTTCAAACACAAAAATATGACCAGGGGCGACTGGGAAGCAGTCAAGAGTCTCCAGGATAATCACAACCTGACAATAAAGTCAGCAGATAAGGGTGGGGCGATCGTCCTTCTAAATACTGCAGACTATGATGCAGAAGTAATGCGCCTATTGAGTGTAAGGACTAACTATCAGCCACTCAGCAGGGATCCGTTGGAAGATCTAGTGAAAATAATTCGTGAGATGATAGGGACAGCGAAAGAGAGACAATGGATTTCAGTAAAAGAGCCGGAGTTCCTGGTTAATACCAACTCCAGGACTCCGTCCTTTTACATACTCCCTAAAATCCATAAACCCACACGTCCACCACTGGGACGTCCTATTGTTACTGGGATTCACTCTGTCCTAGAACCGCTTTCTCAGTATGCAGATTTCTTTCTTAGAGAATCCGTGGTAAATCAGAGATCTTTTGTCAAGGATACCACCGACATTCTCAATATTTTGGAGGATACACAGTATGATACGACTGAAGAATTCTTTGTCACAATTGACATTGAATCCTTATACACTTACATACCCCAGGACGCGGCCCTGGTGGCAGCAGCCCGCACCCTGGGTGACCAGGAATGGTTTTATGTTACTACCCAGGCATTTTTACTTCAATGCATTGAGTTGGCCCTTACAAGAAACTATTTTAGCTATAAGAACCAGCTCTATCTCCAGGTCTCGGGGACTTCCATGGGGCCACAATGGCTCCCAGTCTAGCCTGTATCTACGTTGGGCAATTTAAGGAGCACATCATCTGTCCTAATAACAACCCCTTCCAGAGTAGTCTCCGACTCTGGAAGAGATATATAGATGACGTGCTCTGCATTTGGTCAGGCACGGAGGAGAACTTGCTCAAATTTCTTAATTGGCTCAACTAGCAAGATGCTAATCTTAAGTTCACCTGGACCTATGATAGGTGCAAGGCTGTATATCTTGATTTAGACATTGAGTTTAGAGACAATATGATTAACACCTGTGTACACCAGAAGGCCACGGATAGGAACTCTCTACTCTCCTATAATTCTTTTCACCCCAGGGCATTGAGAGACAAACTGCCTGTGGGGCAGTTTTTAAGATACAGACGTAATTGCTCTTCCACTAACACTTTTTTGGAGCAATCAGAAGAACTGGCATCCAAACTTACGAATAGGAACTATCCCAACAAAGTCGTTAGACAAGCTAAAAAGAGAGCTGTAAATACACCAAGAAGTGCTCTTCTGGAAAAAGTCGTCAAACAAAGAGAAGAATGCGTTCCGGTGGTAATGACATATGACCCAATGGCGACCAAAATAAGACAATCTACCAGGAAGCACTGGTCCCTGCTATCAAATAATGAATTTCAAATGCTGCCACCTAGATTCGTGTTCAAAAGAGCGTGTAATCTGAAAGACAAACTTGTACACTCTCGTGCCCCCATTGAAAGAACCAGTTCGATCTCTACGGTTCCAAATGGTCATTACCCCTGTGGGACGTGCTCCGTCTGTCCACTCACTAAGAAGAGCATGAGTGTGATGCTTACATCAGGAAAGGAATGGTTCCTTAACCACTTCAGCAATTGTAATTCTACCCAGGTGGTGTACAGACTTACGTGCCAGTGTGGTTTACACTACATAGGACTAACATCTCTTAAAATCAAAGTAAGAGTGCAGGAGCATCTGAGTACCATAAGGGCAGGCAAATTAACAACAAAATTGGTACAACACTGTTTTACAGAGAAACACACTTTTACCTGGACAGTGTTATAGAAGGTGAAAGGGACCCCTCAGAACATAGAGAGTGTTTTGCTCTCAAAGGAGGCACGTTGGATTTATAGCGAAAAAACAGACCAACGGGGTCTCAATGAAATCATTGAATGGAACAGGGTAAAACTGTGAGTCCATGGGCAGTGGTGTTACTGTGTCTCTTTTCCTTTTAGCATTGAGATGTGACAGTGGGTTTGCAGCCGATATGGGCACGCTGACATACAGTGTCTCACTCCTTTTTGCCCTGAGCTGGTTTGTTGACTTTATCTGTGTAGGTGTGGTCCTTATGATGATCTAAAAACTTCTACTTGTAGTCATAATAGGGCTTCCAATCTAGATGAGCACCAAGGACTACATGGGTCCTTCTAGCTCATATAATACAATATCTGTCATCTTTTAATATTCATAGATTTGTGAGTAATTTCCTAAGCATGCAGTTATGATTGGTATGGAGTGACACAGAAACGCTAGACCTCAATTGCCTGTTTTGTCTACATTGGAGGAATAGCGTTTCCCCTCCTGGCAAGTCTGTAACCTTTTTGAATGAACAGCACTGTACTTAGAGCTGTTTACACTGCGACTAGTCTAAGATGGCAGCCATTTATAGCATTGCATTCTGCCAGTGTGTGGGGTGTGCGTTGAAATTACTAAGAGTAATCCTTTAGTTATTCCATTACTTTAGACTCTAGGCGCTAACAGGGTTAAGTTCAATTTAATCACAGTGGCACTGGCATTGACCTTTACCAGCTTTGGGTCCCCCAGCATTGCATACCTTTCCAAAATGGCCGCCACCTTTGCAACTGAGTCATGTGACCGTTTGCAGTGGGCGTAGGCTGCTACAGATGGTTATTACAGCGCGACCGGGGCACACACACCGTGAAGGAGAAGTTGCGCTAATGAGGCGACACCACGGTGAGGAGTATCGTAGTAGACTGATTGAGACTGTGGCGTGTGGTTTTCGTTTCGAGCACGCAGTCACGTACTGGGCAGGGAGTGGGTGTGTTCCTACACAAAGCGTGGGGTATCGCATTACGATATGTGAGGGCGGTTTACCCTAAAAGCAAGGATGTTTGGACGCTTGACGTTTATATCCCACACTTGAGCATGTATACGCGTCGGTTAGAGGCTATTATCAGAGCCCTTCCTTTGATATACTTGAAACAGCATCAGTGTGTGCCAAACGCTCAGTATGGTTGTGCGCTACTGCTCGACATCTAGAATTCTTAGCGGCGCAATTTCTTAATATTGGAATATAGTATGTATGGATTTCTCCGTTTCGAGGGTGTGAAAAAGTGTATTCTTTTATCCTCCCAACAATGAGACAGGCTTGGAATGTTTTTGACATTTGGAAACTTTGTTTGTGTATACCATCAGAATGCTAAAAGCTAGGTGAAGGCGAGAACTCACGTTTGGAGTACTCCTGCATCCCTCTCAACCCCTGGGCGGCCGGTATGAGCAACTAGGTTGACTCTGGGTAAACAATGGTTACATATGGCACTACATATATGGCTACCCATAGGTGTGGTTACATGCTTTTAACTGTTTTTATGCGCCTGTTTCCTTGGCAGTTAACACAGAACAAGTGTCCAAGAGTGGAGTGGCAGCATATAGTGCAGCCCTGATGAAACTGCCAAAATTGATGTGGCAGTGATACATGTCGGCATTGGCAATAGGTAATGGTATGCATGAATAGCTACCAGCCTTTTTTATGTACAGCATACACTGATTTCCCAATGAATAAAGTTGGTTATGGGAACTGAATGCTGTGTTTTATGCACTTATTTATGTTGTGTGTTTGTCACTAGCAGATGCTTCTGCTCTCCACTGTTTGTTACACGTTTTTGGTTGTTTGTTTTGGACACTTTCCTTCTACTTTCTTTGAGAATCAAGTGACTACCGATGATGAGACAGGGGCTTGTCTGGAAATTACATACCAGTTACCCCGTTGGTGGTGTTTCCGTGAGGTGTCACTTGTTTCTCGCACATTTTTTCTAAGCAGATATTTGTCCAACATTGTTGGTGTGGATGGCTGTAATTGACCTAGAAGGGTCAGACAACTTGCACTTGTTGTTCTGTGTTTCTGTCAAGGAAGATGGGCCTTTGTTAACGTAAACTTGGGCGTAGTGCAGTGAATTGTCCCCTCATAAATTGTAGGGGATCGGAGTAGGTATCAGTACTCTTAGACTGTTCTATTTCCCAGTAACTGATACATGTGGACGTCCGTTGGACAAGGTCTTTTGTTGTAGGTCTAATCTGTAGCTGAAACAAAATTGTGCGAGCCTTAGCTGAATAGTTGTTGTGGAAATTCAACAGGTTTTTCTTATTTAAAAAAAAACCATAGTAAAACTAAGAGTTTTGCATTTTAAGATGTCAGGTGTATTGGTCGGCTGTATAGTGCCCCAATCATGATATTACTTAGAGTACCACAAGACAAGATGTTATATTGGCAGAGGCCTATGGTGTGCCCTTACTGCTATTGCAGGCACTTCCGCTGTTAGGAATTTAGGTCACTTGTAGTGTGTGTAACCCTGATCTATGTGTCAGGGAAGAATATGCTATATCTGTTGTATGTTTATGGGTGAATGTGTTTGAGTGAGAGAGAATGAGAGAAGCTTGCACAATGGCGTCTGCTTGCACTGGTCCTTGCTGTTGGCAGAGCTTTGTCTGCTGCTGTGCTCCTTGTTACTGAATCTAGGTAAAGCTCATTCAAGTATACAGAAGCCAGACCTATTGACTTTGCTTCCATTCTTTACCATTCAGATGTGGCCATTTATGCTTTTTTCTGGAATTGCGGCATCCCTGACTGTAATCTATGGTTGGCAAACATTAGTACATTCAGAGGTACAGCAGGCAATGGTTGACCTGCAGCACCTGGGGGCTGCAGACAGAGAAGGGACAGGAGAGGGAGGGAGCCTATACTGTGCTGTAACCCTCACAGCTGCCTTAAGCATGGTCTTCATCACTATACTGTGCCTTATCACATGAAACTACATTTTTGCATGGACTTCCACCACCATACTGTGCCTTTTCTGTTACAGCTGCTGTCAGCATGATTTACCGTTACCTTACTGTTAGTTATCCCTCTCCACTACCTTTAGCATAGTCTTCCATCACCAGGAGCTTTGAGGGGCAGAGAAGGAGCTACCTGAGGCTGAAGCTCCATGTGCCTCTCGTTCATACGCTCCCTCGCCATAGGGCACTCATCTCGAACTTTTACGTCCCACCACTTTCAAATGTCGTCAGCCCCCCCCTGAGTACACGTGATTCTAAAGCACCACCAGCACCTGTACCTCCATGCCCGAGGGTAGAGCTGGTTACTGTGTCTTCCTAATTTGATGTCCAGGTGGTCTGTCCTGAAGGACCCTTTGGACAAAAGAAGATCATGACCTGGGAAACTCATGGAAATCGCTTCCTGGTCTGTAGGTCTGGAAGTGAGGGATCACATGCGCGTAGTGCAAGCTGCTGACAGGGACAGTGGCCAGCTCTCCCCAGTGTAGGCCACTTGCATAAATTGTAGAAACAAGAATAAAGGACTGCCTCTGCCATCAGTGTCCTGGTTACTTATTTGTCACAGCACACAACATGCTCAAATGTCCCTGCGTCCGTGTCTGCCTGTCCTAATGTCTGTGCGTCAGTGGATGTAGATGCAAAGCCCAAGTCAGTGCAAATAGTGCATCTATGTAAGGTTGCCAGATGATTCCTTGGTATTATTGACATTGTGGTTTCAGCCCTAAATTTTCCTTTTATAATTCTTTGTTTTCAAGTCAGTTCACTGAGTCAATTAATTAAATCTCCAACTCTGAGTATTCATTAGTTCTTATAGGAAAGAAACGTGGGGGGTGTATCTTCCACTGCAGGCACATGCCGGGGAAGACCTAATTGTGGGTACTGGTTTGAGTGTCAGTGACATGAATTAGAATGGATATAAGGCATCCTTCGCTGAGCTGCAGCACAGGATACCTGCCATAGCCAACTATTAGGCAGTCATCTGGTGTGAGATGTAGGTCGCCAGGGACGCAAGAGATGTGTTGTCAGTGTGCGTGTGCGAAGACATGACAAGGAAATAAGACAAGTTAGTGCAGTGTGTGCAATGTGCATGTATCTCGGTGGTGGCAGGTGGTGGAGATGGGTATCCTTGGTGAAACATGAGAGGAGTGTAAGCTGGGCAGAACTCCCCTGTTTTTTCCTGCTTCATGGCTGGCAGCACAGACAGGTGTCAGTGACACAAAAGTCAGGAGTAGTAAAGTCTTGTGTGACAGGAAAATGGCGTGTTTACTCCTAGGAGCTGGAGCATGTGCCCCCCTTCAGCCACCGTCACTTGGGAGGTTTCTCCTCAGCCTAAGTGGCGGCCATCTTGAAATGGGAAACGAACCAGCAACCTTCCAGTGCCTTAGAAATGTAATAAAAAAACAGTCTTGCCACGAACTGACTGAGCAAAATTGCAGTCGTCATGTGAAGTTATGTTCTCGGACGATACTACTGCTGCAATTATATGTTTAGAAACTGCATTTAGTATGCGCATGAAAAATCTGACATATAAATTTGAATATATTTTAAAGATGTTGTATTCCAAAATTATCCGAAGGAAAACTGGGCTTTAGATTTTTCCGCCTGCAGCAAACGACCATTATACTGTACATCCTGGATTTACACTATCCACACATGCATCGATGTCGCTTGAGAAGCCCATGATCCGATGATCCATCTGGAGGTCTGAGAAGCATCCATCTCAGAGAAAATACAAGATACCGGCTGCATTTTCAAAGAGTGCTGATGCAGCAATTGCCCAAAATAAGCATGTGCAACACAATAGGACCCGCATTTACCCGAGACCTATTGCATTGGAAACGCATACAGGCCAACATTTTAGGACAGGGACGTGGGAGATTTAAAATAAAAAATAGGGAGAATGAAAATTTCCCATTGACTTCTAATGTAGAAAATGCAATTTCAGGTGGGAGACAATTAAAATAAAGCCAATTTTGGCTTGAAGTCTCCGGCCTGAATTGGGGCTATTGGCATGTATGGAAATGGCAGCACAGGTGGGGGAGTGCGGGCGGTCGCAAGAATACTCAAATGGAAGTGCGTGGGAAGGGGGCGGGCTCAAGAAGTCAGGGACTGCGGGAGGGGGGACTGGAAGAAAATAGTGTTCAGAGTAAAGGGGCCAGTAGCCATGGAAGGATACAAATGACGACATGGCCATCATGGGGAGGGACTAACAAGCCTACAACAAATCGGAAGGCAGCATTTAGGACCTAAGCCAATGAAAAAGATGGGCGGAGCTTCTACAAAGCTTCCATGCTATACTGTATACTGCATGCCTCACAAAGTGTGCAGCTCATGCGATGCAACCTTAGGCTCTACCTAAAAACTCAGAGACCCTTGTGATCCCAGCAGTTCATTAACAGCCTCTTAGGCCGGGGTCACAGAAAGCACACCAAGGGTCAAATGAAAAAAGTCAGTGGCTGCAGTAGCGACCCCTAAATGATCTCCATAATAATGATGCAACGAATGATAAGTAAAGGCATATGGCTGATCGAGATTGCATTTGTAAATGTAAGTATTTTACAGGTGAGTAAATCACTTGAGTAAAAGCACTTTGTGTATATTACAGGTAAGTAAATACACCTTTTTATATAAAATTCCCAAAGGGGAAATAGAAAATGTGCCCAGTGCTATTTCTCAGTTGCCCGTCTCCCATATAGTAGTTCATGTGCATAGAAAAACACATATCCAAATTCCAGCATCCACATAAAGTCTTTTATTTCAAGTTTGTCTTTGCTTTAAATACTTGAAAAATGATTTCTTCAATTAGTGTGACATCTGCATCCAAGCGTCCATACACTTGGTCAGAGTTCTTCAAACATAATTCTAACATAGAGAGCCAACACATGTTTCATTAAAGTTTTGCTTCTTCAGGTCTTGCCACCCCAAAACCATACCCACACAAAACTCAAAAATGTACCTTGCCACCCAAAACCCCATATCCACCCTAAAGGTACCTTTACTACCCAAAAAACCATGCCCACTCTAAATCCTAAAAATACCCCAGCCACCCACAACCCATGTCCACCCTAAACTCAAAAGATACTCTTGCCACCCAAAAACGCATGCCCACCCTAAACCCTGAAATCACCCTTGCAACCCAAAAACCCAAACCAACCCTAAAATGTACCTGGCCACCTACAAAATCCATACTCATCCTAAACCCTCAAATTAACCTTGCCACCCAAAAACCCATACCCGCCCTTAACATAAAAATTAACCTTGCCACTGAAAAAAACATACCCAACCTAAACCCTAAAATCACCCTTGAAACTGATAGAGCGCAGGTTCACCTGCCCGTTATTACCATACTCACCTGGGCCCATATAAAAAAAACTATTTACGCAAATGAACAGGTAAAACCTACACTCATATCAAATGTTTTTAACCATTCAGGACCTATACCATTTGACTTACCAATCCTAGTCACCATTACCTGAAAACCTAATGGATCACGGTGTTAGCATAATTGGTAGAAATATAACATTTGCACTCATATAATAACCACAGACTCAGGAAAGGTTTAAACTCTTTATCTATGTAAATCTTTAAAAATCAATGTCCATACTACATTAATCGAAACTTGATCAATCAACAAGAATATGATTAAGGTAAGATGAAATGAGAAATTTTCATTAAGCATTGAAACATAGGAAGGGTAAAAAAGGGAAAACAGTACAACGATGAACCAACATTAATATTTACCTAGAACGGTGTGAAGACCAACCCTCGCCTCGGGATGGGACAAAATGCAGAACCCCACAATGCAGGTGCCAGCAGGAAAGAAGAGGTGCAGACCAGAATCAGGACAAGGTACAGACCAAATTGGATCAGGACAGGACCACCTCAGGATAGAACCGGCACCCGCAGCTAAAGGACAAGCGCCTGCGTTGGGCCCTTTCTGTAGCTAACAGCTGAACTCCGATTGGGTTATCGAATCTTCTGACAGAGTGCTCCACCAGCACTTCTTCAGTGTTTAGGCAAAACGAACAGCTTAGCAAAAGGAGCAGTGCAAGCTTCATGCATGCTGTAACACAAAGCAGCCATCTTCATTCTAGTGCGCAGAAGCGAAAGTCTCCCTCCAAGCAAGATAGTATGTCATGTCACGAGAGTATGACAGACGCATGCGCAGTAGAAAATCCTGCATAGCAGCAGCCATTTTAATGCAAGCAGATTATAGTTAGTAAAAGCACATAGTCAAGCTTCCCTGAGATGCTAAATATGTTGTGTAATGCAATATTAATTAGACAAAACATGTTAATTAGTACGTTATGAGTTATTTGAGAGGGTTGAGCAAAAGCAAGTCGCTTTACGTGCAAATCCTTGGTCCATCAATCCCCTCTTTGATGATGTTTTATATCATCACCAATTAATGTAACAGATGCCAACTTTCACAACTCTCCCAATTCAATCTCTTCAAAATTTCTATTTTGTTTCTTTTCATTGTTTGTGTGAAAGTTTTTCACTTTCCTGTATAAATTTCCATTCAACTCTTGTAGCTCAATTTCATCAATATTTCTCTTTTTCCCTTTCTTATTTACCGGATATGTCTTCTTGTTCTTATGACATTTACAACAGATTTTTATCCCTAATATCAGTGGGCCTATTCCCACCATTGGCATCTGTATTCTACCTACAAAACTCTTTCCTACATTAGAAAACCAGCTACCTGCAGAGAAGAGACCATCTGTAAGTCTCTTTCATGCACTATCAACCTCCAGTGGTTTGAGTTCTTTTTCCAAATGTGTAATATTCCTTACATATCCTTTAATTTCCACACTTTTGTCAGGTATGTAAGTGTTGCGCTTTCAACATTCTGCAGACTCTGCTCTCCTTTGCTAATAATGTATCAAGAGCAAGTCGATTTTGTAAAACCATTGATCTGATCGCAACCAATTCGGTATTGATCATCAAGAATCCTCCAGCAGTATCAGATGATAAGCGATCCACCACTGTAGACAGTTTGCAAATTCTCTGCGTATTCAGAACCACTCCAACTGTAGGTATCAATGCACTAAATATGAATCTTTGAATCTTTGAAAGCTTTATTCAACGATTGTCATAAAAGCATATATATACATATAAAAACATCAGAAAATTGATTAAATATTAAAAAATGTTATAAAATTACAAGTTCATGAAAGTGAATGGTAATATAATCATAAAAAGACAAAACAGGTATCGGGTACATAAAATTGTCTCCCCCACAGAATAAAATTACCCTGTTGACAATTTGTTTCTGATAGTCCAGGCCCAGCTTAGGTATTTGGCCGCGGCTATGCACACAGTCAGATTTGTGCTAGAGCAAATTATTCTAACTGCTGCCAAACCACTCCTGGTACCCAAGAGCCTACACATAGGGCGTAGCCAAATTTGCAGAGGGGCTGCATACGCAGGAAATTCAAACAGCAGATGACTAATGCTTTCCAAAGGTGCTGAACATGCAGGGCAAGCTACCATACCCCCGCTAGTCCACCTTTTGGTAAATTTTTCGGATCGGCAAGCTCCCTACTCTCATTTGAAAAAAGAGCTTCCGGTCTAAGGGTTTTGTGATGGCGTCCCAGTAGGGTTCGAGACTTGGGCTATCTTTAAAGTTTAAGAACATGCCAGACAGGTAGAGGGGAGCAGTGTTCCTAAAAGATTTAGAGGCCACAGACTTCCAGTATAAATCTTTAAGTACCTTCTTTGGGGGAAACCTAGCTTTTGTCGGGTCATCCCACAGTTCCCAGAGACCAAGTTCTCTTAACACCCTTCGAATGTTAGCTAGCCACTTGAAGAGTCGCTTCTTATCACATCTAACAACCCCCCGGTGTATGTTTCCAATTCAGGAGTGGTCCAAATCCTCCTCCAATATAAAATTGGATGTAAGGATGCAATTAGGGCTATGGGAGACAACCCCAAATCTAGGAATAGGGGGCTTAAGGGGGTGCTCTGTGGTAATTTTACTAGATTCCTAAGAAAACGATTTTCTGAGGCTGTCATCCCCCGTAGGTTCTCGAACCCCCAAATTTACACTCCATAAAGTGTGGAGCTAACCACCTTGCCATTATATACTAATATTACAGGGCAAAGTGGTTTGGTAAGGAACCTTGCGTGCTCTAGAATCAGGGCACCTGCGAGCTGGCGATGTTTTAGGGTAGCCAGTTCAATCTGCTGATTCCAAGAAAGATCGTGCTGAATGCAAACCCCCAGGTAATTAAAAGCCTGAACCTTCTCGAGAGGCAGATTATTCATACAAACAGTACCCTTAAAAGTTTTTGGGGCGTTAAAAGACATAAATTTAGATTTCAGCACATTTACTTCCAATCCTCGGGTGGTACAGAAATTTTCGAAAATCATCAAGGCCTTCTGGAGCCCACTCAGGGTTTTTGCTACTAAGAGACAATCGTCTCGTAAGATTGGGACTTTCGCCCCAGCAAGGGAAGGGGCATCAATACTTGAATCAATTAGCACCCTAGCCACATCATTTATATACATTGAAAACAAGGTGGGCGCCAAGCCGCAGCCTTGGCATACTCCGGTTTCCACAGGAAATTGAGCTGTAACATTACCAGGGCTTCCCCACCTAATCTGAGCAAAATTATGCTCATGAAGTTTTTTAATCAGAGAAAGGAGAGGCCCAGGCATGCGCATACCATGAAGAACACTCCACAGGGTTGAGCCAGGTTGAATGCCGCTCTAAGGTCAATGAATGCAGCATATAGGCTGCCACGTCCAATTACCACCGTCTTTCAGTAAAGCATAGCAAAGTGCAAGACCTGGTCGACCGTGCTAATTGACGTTCTGAAGCCAGCCTGCAGATGGGATAAAATATTCCCTTCTCGCTCCCACATCAATACTTTGTTAGGAATCAGCCTACCTAGAATTTTTTGAGCAGTATCAATCAGGCTGATTGGCCTGTAGTTCCCGGGTAAAGATTTATCCCCTTTCTTGAAAACGGGTATAATTTCCGCCCGTTCCAAGAATGTGGGATGGGGGCTCCCCTTGCTACCATGTTTGCCAAAAGAAACATGTAGCTGCCCCAGGAATCTTTATCCTGCAGAAATAAGTCCGCAGGAATACCGTCAATCCCTGGCGCTCTACCAGGGACCACCAGATCTAGGGCCAGTTGCACATCCCTAAGAGAAAATGGGTCTTCCACAAATGGTTCACAGGGTACCTCTGATATTTGATTTGATGTCTCGCCCTTGGCATACTGTGGTGCAAAATACTCAACCCACTTTTCTCGTGGGACCCAATTCTGCGGTTTATCCGGGTTACCTTCAGTGCCCCATTTATACACATTCCAAAATGTTCTTGAATCTTTCTGGGATCCTGCCTCTTTTAGATCTAACCCCCTCTGTTCATCCCAAGCACGTTTGGATTTGGAGATGATACCTTTGTAAGCAGCCCTGGCCAAACGGATATTCTGGGTTACGCCACTTTTTACTGCAGTACCCAAATCCAGACGGGCCTTCCTACATTCCACTGTGTACCAGCGAGGGGACTGAGGTGCTCGTGATCCATTTTGCTTACCAGGCCTAACAAATATGTTCTTTAATTCTCCAAAGAAGGTCTCGTGGATCATTGTACTATTTGCCAATGTTGCAGTCAATGATTCTTCATTAAATATTTGACTCAGTTCCCTCATTGCTTGCGATAGCTTGCTAGTTATAAAATCAATGTTTACTTGGCTATTCGAAATGTTGGACCATCTAACATGTCGCAAGTCATTTGTAATGACAGCGTCAATCAGTAGACTATCCCCCATCTCCCCTCTAGAGGCGTCTACTAAGTTCCAGTAAGTAAGTAGCATAGATAAAGGGTTGTGGTCACTCTCGACCCTATTGATGATTGTCATGTCTTCACGGTACCTACATAGACCCAGGTTATTCATGATGTAGTCTATTCTACTCTTCCTGTTTCCACTCTGAAATGTGTTAGCACCAGACTTGTCACCAGCCATCCTACCATTAGTAGATGTTAGACCTTTATTGAGACAGAATGAATTAAGTTGGATTACAGAATCTGTCAACCTTTTAATAGGATCTAGATTGAGCTTGGGTATACCCCACTCCCTATCTTCCTCGTCTGTAATATTCCAATTAACACCCACTAGAGGTTCAAAGGTTACATTGAAATCTCCCCCTGTAAATATGTTAGCATAGTGAGGGTGGATTTCAATCAATTCTTCCAGAAGTACAAGTACTTCAGATCTCTTTCCCCATGTACTACGGGCATAGACATTGTAAACATAGACGGGCTCTTGATGGGCAAATTCTAGCCGTAAGGCCTGCAGGTCTCTATAGTTAGAAAATAAAGGCTTAATTACCCCGTTGAGATCCTGCCTAATCCATATTGTCAAGCCACCAGATGGACGACCTCTCTCCCCCTTTTCAGCAGGAATGCTGTAGTTTAGGTAACCAGGAAGGTGGAGTGCTTCCAGTAGCCAGGTTTCCTGAAACAAGCATATTTCATACTGGCTTATGAATTTCACCCATTCTGGAGAATCTGTTTTTGATTTGAAGCCCGCAATATTCCAGGAAAGAATTGATCTAAGTTTGCAGACACTTTGGGCTGGGTCTGTAACATGGGCCAACACAGAGTTTGAAGACAACATGGGAGACGTCAGAGGGGACACTAATGGAGTGTCACACTCGAGGCCAGAGTTGCCCTCCGGTAGGCCTTCTCCACAACATTCTACTCTTGGGACTTTCACCAGTAGTCAGTCATTGCTGTCTAAACCAGAGCTTGCCAGGTGAGTACCCTCGTCTGGGTTCCCTGGTTTCGACAGCCAGTTCTGGGGGGGGATGATCTCATTTGGATCCTTGAGTGATCCGGAGAGCATGTTCTGAATTCAAGGTTAACTAAATCTCCTGCTATCTTTGGGTTTTTAAAAAGGAGTTCTATACATTCAAATGAGTCTCCCTGATGAGTGAGCCTCTCAGCACGGAGGATATCCTCCCTGATGACCGACCTACATCCCCTGACGTACCTGATCCAATGGTTCGATTTGTTAATTAGGGATTCTGTTGATCATAGTCCCTATCACGGCTCAGCTTTGGGGCATTAACCATATACACTAATGGAAGTTTGGGGTGGTTGGGTTTGGGGTGTACAACAGGCTTCCTATGAGGGTCAGGGTTTTCCGCCCCCCCATTACCTATTCCCCTCTGAGCATGCGGTCTTACCCCGACAGGAGGCTTTCCCCCGTACTCCCTGTAGTTTTACCTGAGGATGTAATAATCCCAGCCCTATCTTGAGGGAAATACCGGTCATGGAACCCCACCCTATCCAACTCGCTAGACATTGATTTTGTAGATGGAGGGACACCTAGCATGGGCGAAGAATTATTCAAGTGAGTGGTGTTACCCCCCCCTTACATTATTGCGGTTTGATGGTTTTGAAGCTACCGGGCCAGTAGAACAATGAGCTAAATCCACCCTCGAATTATTGGCTGAGGCGGTTAGGAGATCGATTTTTGTTTGCATGCCCTCTACCAGATCACACAAGTGCTTAATGGCCACCACCAGAGGGTTATCATCTGTCCCTGCTAGCTTCAGAGCCTCAAGAACTCTAAGCACAAATGGGGTGCCATCCCCTCGAAGAGGGACTGGCACCGGAGTATTTGGGGGACTGCTCTCTGAATCATGGTGTTCTATTTGGGCTAAGACAGAGAACCTGTTGCTGCAGGGCAAGGCAGTAGAATCAGCAGTAGCGTAAGTAGAGACAATGTCAGGGTGACTATGTTCTAAATTAGCTCCCCCCCTTCTGGGCTCACAGGTTTTGTAGCATTGGACTTTGTTTAAAAACATGTCAGGAATAACCGCAACCCCCTTCTTTAGCCCCCTCCCTTTGTTTGGACTTATAGTACTACCACCCTCAATTACCTTCTCCCCAGAGTTAGGGACACCAGTCAATATGGCTTCACAGTCTTGCACCAGTTCATCAATTCGGTCCATAACACAGTTTCCACCTGGATGTAGAAGACGCTTTCTGGTGGACTTATCCTTAGTTCTTTTGGCTTTTTTTCCTCCCTTCGCCACCAGACCTACAGACTCATTGACATCCTCGGTGGCTTTCCTTTTCCCCATGATTTTAAATAAAATGAAAACCAGGAGTTAGATGAACAAGAACAAGGAGTGAGTTTACCTTCCAGAAGCAAATTTTAGGGGAAGGGCCCAGCCCTGCCTCGTCCTGTCCCGGACTGTCACAAACTGTCCCGCCCTTGTCCCGGGCTTCTCCCGGCGGTGCCTGCGCGTGTCCCGCGACACGGGGGGAGAGACTCTCCTATGTACGCCTCCGGGCATGAGTGTGCGTGTTCAAGGCTGCCGGGCAAGCTGGGGACTGTAGTCCCCTCCTCTGCTGCCGCGCGTTGTGCAGGTCAGCGGCGGCGAGGGGGACCACAGGTCAGCTGGAGCAGAGCGTCGGGCCGATGAGTATTGGCCCATTCCGTAGGAAATGCCCCAAAGGTTGTGCAAACGTCCCCCGCTCCACCGAGGGGGAGACTCTCCTATGTACGCCTCCAGGCGTGATTGGGCGTGTTCAAAGCTGCCGGGCAGGCTGGGGACTGTAGTCCCCTCCTCTGCGGCCACACATTGTGCAGGTCAGCGGCGGCGAGGGGGACCACAGGTCAGCTGGAGCAGAGCGTCGGGCCGATGAGTGGTTGCCCGTTCCATAGGAAATGCCCCAAAGGTTGTGCAAACGTCCCCCGCTCCACCGAGGGAGAGACTCTCCTATGTACGCCTCCGGGCGTGAGTGGGCGTGTTCAAGGCTGCTTGGCAAGCTGGGGACTGTAGTCCCCTCCTCTGCGGCCGCGCGTTGTGCAGGTCAGCGGCGGCGAGGGGGACCACAGGTCAGCTTGAGCAGAGCGTCGGGGCCGATGAGTGGTGGCCCGTTCCGTAGGAAGTGCCCCAAAGGTTTTGCAAACGTCCCCCGCTCCACTGAGGGAGAGACTCTCCTATGTACGCATCCGGGCGTGAGTGGGTGTGTTCAAGGCTGCCGGGCAAGCTGGGGCTTGTAGTCCCCTCCTCTGCGGCCACGTGTTGTGCAGGTCAGCGGCGACGAGGGGGACCACAGGTCAGCTGGAGCAGAGCGTCGGGCCGATGAGTGGTTGCCCGTTCCATAGGAAATGCCCCAAAGGTTGTGCAAACGTCCCCCCAAATATATCACCTACTATTTCCGCAAAACTAGCTCTTTTACTACATATTAATCCATTAGTTTCTTCATTGCTTCCAGTGATTTTGTTTACATAATATATCTTTGGGAATACTATTCCAAAATAACAGATCCCATACCAATGATCTGGCAGTATGTAATATGCTTTGTTCCGGCATATAAAATAAATTCCAGGAAATTCTGGTTCAGTTCCATCTTTGAAACCCCAATCCCCAATTACCTTATAATTGTGTTCACACTCACTGGAACCAATGAATATATTATTATAGTAACTGGTTCTTTCTCTATGAAGACAGAGTTTCCCTTTCTTTTCAAAATCCAACAACATAGCAGCGTGAGTCTTGCCATTTGAGGTGAACCCTACATTTTCAGCCCATTTAGGGATTTTATGGTACTTTCCTTTTGCTTTTCATTGGAAATTCTCTTTCCTTTTCTCAACCATATTTAAAAATATTTTCTCTTTTTCATGTAATACGCATGTTAAATTATTCTTGTGTGCTTCAGCTATATCTATTGTACCTATGGTTAGAACACATTCACCCATATAACGTGTTACATCACTCTTAGTATGTTCAGGATTCAGGTTACTACGTTTAGGAAGTTCAGAAAAAATCATGTCTGAGTTAGAACAATAATACTGTAATGGTCCTTTCTTATAAAATAAACTAGCTAAAATACTACATGAAATGCCATATGTTAGGGGTAAATGGTGGTAGGTCACACCTTCGCCTACCGAAGTAGGTAACTTCATACAGACATAATAATTTTCTATTTCCATAGCTTCTACATAGTGTACTACTAGGTTTGCAAATACATTTAAGTGAGTTCTATTCTAAATTCTAGTATAATGTAATCCTTCCTCATCTGATGCTTCTAAATCTACCTTTTGTTGTCTAATGCTAAGTGTCTTTTCTTGTATATCCATTTTTCTAGGTGTATCTATTGTTTCAGGTACGTTAGTGTTATTCTTTATGTCTCTACTCATTATATAAGGAATGCCTACTGTCAGTCCTAACCATACTACGAGTACTATCACTATACTACATGTGCATATTGTTCAGCATGTTTTCAAACAGTTTCTTTTCGGTCTTCCATTAACAGTATGATCAGCCATGACTGATTAGGAGCCTTAACCCCTCTTTATATCTTTTACACAGTCTTTTAACCTGTGTAAATTCTTTCAGGTTGGCCTCACTTCTTCGTCAGTCTGATCAGCAATTAATTTGTCACCACTTTTGTCACTTATTTCTAAGTGTGCGAAATCTTCAAGGATGACGTAAGTCCATTCAGGGCCTCTGAATTTATTATTCAGTCTTTTCAGTCGTGGACTTCTTTTTTACCCAGGACTTGTTTCTGTTTCTTCTGCCTGAACACTGATCTGGCCTTGAGCAGGAGTGTGCTGAATTTGATTTTGACTTTGTTCGCCTTCTTCTTCTTGAACACGTTTTTCTACAACTATCTGGTCCTGTTCAGGTTACTCGCTCTCTTGTTCTTCTTCTTCCTGAGCCTCCGCCCCAGTACCTATCTGTCCCTCCTCAGACTCTGGAGCTGTGACAGGTATCTAGAATGTCTGAGTATATTGATTTTACCTTATCTGATCCTCTTCAGGATTACCATTGGCTTGGATTTCTGTAATCTGAGTGCGTTCTTCTAAACCTATCTCATCCTCACTATCACTTTGTTTATCTAAATAGGTTTGACTCCTTGTTCTTATGATCCTGGTAGGTATGTCGACTACTGCAATCCACTCATCCTGACTGGTGCTTGGTCGTCCATCAGCTATTTCAGGATTGATTCCTTGAGACCCTTCAGCTGTACAACCTTCGGCTTCAGTTTCATCAGGTTCAGTCACTCTTTTTGTGTGACTGGCATGGATCCAATTCGGAATTCCCTTACATTTTACAGCTGTGGTGGTGACCAATATCACGTGACGTGGCCTTCCCCACCTTGGTGCTAGGCAAGATTCTCGAGTATGTTCCTTTATCACTACCCAGTCACCTGGATTCAGACCATATGGTGGAGTTGATTGTCTGGCGACAGCGTCTTCCCCAACCTGGTGAGAGATAGAACGTACTTGGTCAGCCAGTTCTTTGCAGTACTCCAGTACTAAGTCCTCAGATATATTTATCAATTTATGTCCTGGCACCCATGCCTGCCTCATTGCTCTTCCCAATGGAATTTCAAGCCTGTTTTTCTGTCTGTAGTACTGCTGAGTCCCATCAAAACAAGAAGTAAAGCGTCAGGCCATTCTAATTTTTTAGATGCATATATCTTTCCCAATCTTGATTTTATTGTGCCATTCAGTTGTTCAACCACCCCAGAAGCCTCTGGACGGTATGCACAGTGCAGCTTTTGCTCAATTTTGAATGCTTCACAGATTAGACCAATTATTTAATTATTAAAATGTTTTCCTCAGTCTGATTCAATCGTTACTGGAAAACCGAACCGTGGTATCAACTCTCTGAGTAGGAGTCTAGCTACAGTGATGCTATCGTTTTGTTTTGTAGGGTATGCTTCCACCCATTTTGAAAATAGGCAGACAATAACAAGGACATATTTCATTCCTCGACATGGTGGTAACTGGATAAAATCAATTTGTAATCTTATGAATGGGCCTTCTGCTTTCCCAATCTTCCCAGGGCAAACTGCAATTCTTTTACCAAGATTCATTTGCTGACATATCAAACATCTTTGACAAAGACCCTTTGCTATGTTCCTGAACTTTGCATTAAACCATGATTGTCTGAATAATCAAAACATAGCATCTCGTCCTAGGTGGGAATCTCCATGGTACATCCTAGCCATAGGAGCAAGCATACAGCCTGGTAACTCCGGTCTGCCATCAAGGTAAACAATACCACCATCTTCAGCCCTTCTCTGACAACGTATCTTTCTCCATTCTTCCTTTTCTGAAATTTCTGCCTCATTCTACAAATCTCTCACTTCTTCCCAAGTTTTCACACCTTGCAGCAACATAAGTTGGTAGCTGTTTTCACATGCATCGATTTTCTTATTTATTGCCATCTTATATTTGGCACAATGTTGGGCTAATTGATCAGCATATCGGTTACCTGCTGTCACTTTGTCATTCCCAGATTGGTGAGCAGCACACTTGACCACAGACACTGTTTCTGGCAATTGGATTGCTTTTAGCAAATCTTTCACAAAATTTCCATTTTTAATAGGAGTACCTGATGAAGTCGCAAAACTCTAATTTGCATCCAGAGTTGGCCAAAGTAATGCATAACCCCATAGCCATATTGGCTGTCAGTGTAAATGGTTACTTTCAAATTTTTCCCAATTTTGCAAGCCTTGCCAATGCAATTAATTCAGCTACTTGTGCAGACTTGACTCCAGGTAAATAGTATGCTTCAACTGGGCCCCATAATGTACAAACGGCATATGCAGCACTCAAACCACCTTCCTCATGTCGCATGCATGAGCCGTCTACAAATAGCTCATGTTCTGAATCTATTAATGGTTCTTCTCTTATGTCTGGACGAGGTTTGGTACAGTATTCTGTCAGGTCGATACCATTATGTTCAACTTCATTTTTGACTTCTGCAAAATGTGAATCAGGCAGTAGCGTTGCTGGATTCAAAATGTTACATCTAGCAATAGTCAAATTTTCTGCACCTAAAAGAATTTGTTCATATTTAGTCAGCCGACTAGGAGTCAGATATTGGGTAAGCATGGGCGGAAAATCCGTTCCGCTCGCGGATTTTGCGGATTTTCGGGAAATTCGCAATCCGCGAGATTCGCGAATCTCCCGCAAAATCCGCAAATCCGCGAGCAGCGGATTTTGCTCGCACTGCTCGCACTGTTCGCGTGAGTTCGCGCCCCGCGAATAAGTGCAAAATTGCAGAAATACGCTCTTAGCAAAACTGAAAGTAACTACTTACCAGGTTCAAAAGTTCAGGCTCATCATTAGTAGCCATTTCCTGTAGTGCTTCCTGAGGGGCCCCTCCAGAGTTCAGTTGCCAGTTGAAACTATTATGTGACCCTGCTCTGAACCTCAGAATAGTTACACATATGCCACAAAGGTCCTGAATTACAGCTAAGGGAGACAAGCAGGAGCCAGGCTGGAAGTTAAAATCCATTAATCAGCCCCTAATTCATTATTGTCAGTTGGGGCAGGGCAGGTGTTGTAACTAATTTTGCAACAATGAAAGCACTTAGCAAGTGCAAAAGATCACTAATCAGGGCGCACTAAGGAAGCAGGTGCCAGCTAAAAAAATATTCTGTGACACATTAATCAGCCCCAAATTAATTCAGGTCACTTGAGGCAGGGAAGGTGTGCTTTGCTTTGCCGAAAATAATGTACACTGGACAACCAGAGGGTGTGGTGATGAAACAGAGGGTGGCATGGGTGGGCCAGAGGGTGGCATGAGTAGTCAGAGAGTGGCAGTGGTGACAGAGAGTGGCAGTGATGAAGAAGAGTGTCCCAAACAGGCTGGACACGTAGAAACAACAAGTTCGCAAAACTTGCGACCCGACAGGTAAGTTCGCAAATTGCGAAATTGTAAAAACCCTCGCGAACTGGCAGAAACACGGGCGAACACAAAAAAAAAAAAAATCCGCAAATTCGCGGGAATTCGCGGATTGTGCGGATTGCGAATCCGCAAATCCGCAAAATTCGCGAACGCGAGATCCGCAAAATTCGCCCATGCTTAATATTGGGTTTTGGTCCTCATCAACAATATCACAACTGCATGTGGGACATATACAGTCACTGAATGGCCCATACTAATGGACTCATACTAATGGACTCGCTTTGCTCAAGACTCATGCATGTTGCAGCTACTGCTTTCAGACATCCTGGCAATGCAGATGCCACTGGATACAGTGTGGAAGAAAAATATACCACAGGACGTCTCATCAAACCATGGGTCTGGGTCAAGACTGAGAGTGCGCAATTGTCTCGCATATCAAAAAACAATGCAAAGTCTTTTGAATAATCAGGCATTCCTAATGCTGGAGCTGTACACAGACAATCGCGTAATTTTAAGAAAGATTACATGCTTTCATCATCCCATTTTACTGGGTCTTTTGCTCTTTTCTTTATCATTTGCATCAATGGCTTTGCTAGAACTCTAAATCCCACAATCTACTGCCTATAGTAACCTACGACTCCAAGAAACATTCTGATTTCTTTCGGAGTACGAGGTAGATTCATGTTTTTGATTATGTTGATCCTTTCTGTGGTAACTCTTCTGACACCCCTTTCTATCTGGTGCCCCAGATATTTCACTGATGTGGTGCAAAGCAGTAATTTTTCAGGTGACACCTTATGTCCTCCTTCACCCAAATGATTTAACAAAGCTATAGTTTCCACTACACAGTCATTTCGGGTTTTAGACGCCACCAATAGGTCGTCTAGGTACTGCACTAGGACAGATTTTCCAGGTAGCACCAAAGATTCAAGACACCTTTTCAAAGTCTGATTAAAGATTGATGGACTTTCTGTGTACCCCTGAGGGACACGGTTCCAGACTCAGATATGGCTGTCGAATTGAAATTAGAAAAGATACCTGCTATCTGGATGTAAAGGTATCGAGAAAAATGTGTGGCACAAATCGATTACAGTGAACCAATCCGCTGCCCACGGTATCTGATATAAAATCACAGCAGGGTTTGGCATTACAGGACAACACGGGACAACAATTTTATTATTTTGCGACCCTATACTTTCCACTCGGTTTCTTTATGCCAATTATGGGCGAATTATATGGACTGCTCATTTTTTCTTGCAAAATGTATCTTGTAATTCTTTTGGTAAATCTTCTATGGTCAATGTTTTATTTTCGGTTTCCTGTTTTGCCAACATTAATTTATATATTCCATCTTCCTCTGGGGTTTGAATTTCAACACCACTTGGAGTGCAAAAGATGGTGCAATTCATTTTCCACTACAAGTCTCTGCCTAACAGGTTTACTGGACTGGAATCGCACACAACAAATTTGTGCATTCCTTTAAAATTCCCTATTCTAACTTCCATTGGTTCTGTACCTGGGGTACTAATTTGTTTATTAGAAATGCCCACTAGTTGGATTGCTTCTCCCGAGAGGGGTAGGTTTGGAACGTCTGTGTTCTCACAGTTGAACGGGTAGCGCCAGTGTCCAACAAAAAGGTAACTCATTTCCCTCAACTTTTCCCTCGATACATGGACTTGACTGATCTACCGGCAAGGATGGGCCAAGTACGCACTCCTCGTCCTCCCCTCGCAGGCACCGTCAGTAGGTCTCCTCTTCAAAAAATGTGTCACTCAAAAGAAATTGTGGAGTCACTGAATCTCCCCTACTACTTCCCTCCTAATTTGTGGTATCCACACTATAATGTGCTTTGCTCCCAGAATTTGGCATAGATGCTAGGGGTAATTGGTTCTGTATCACCTGCGGCGAATGTTTCCTTGACACTTCATTCTGCGTCTGTAAATTTAAAGGGTTAGTTTGCACGTTGTTATTATTCAATATGGCTTTACACTCGTTTTTCCAATGCCCCAACTTTCTGCACCCGGGACATGGGAATTTCTTTTTAGCCTCATCTCTGTTATAATTTCCCTTTGGCTTTCCTCTATTTCCATCTCCTTGGGCTTGATTATTTTTCAACTGATTAATTGAAGTTCCTGTTGCTCTGCTAGTTTTACTTGTGTCCACATGACTTTTTCTTTCAAATTCTTATGCTTGTTGTCTAATTCATCTTCACAATATTTTGCATATTTGAGTATTTCATCAATAGGTTTGGCCTGCCAACAGATCTTATGATCTTTAAAATTTCTGATCTCAATCCAGACACAAACTAATAGATGAAATGCATCATATCTTTGTTATGAATGTTCTCTAGACTACTATATTTTTTAAAGACTTGTAAGAGGCGTATGCATGTACAGATTCAGCTTTATTCTGTGTAGTTCTATCTATTCTAGTCCAGTCAGTCTCTTTTGGAGGTACCTTCCCTTTCAAGTATAGCATTACCTGATTGTATTTCTTCATCACCTCATCTGATGGAGCTCCTGTTTTTGGGTCTCTAGGATTCTCATCACTTGGCCAATCAACTGCTATTTTGCACTCTGCCCATAAATCTACAGGGACAACAATATCAAATAATCCAGATAGATCTTTTAACAGTATCTTTGAAACATTTACAAATCTTTTGACTTGTCTGTACCATTCTACAGGTTTCTCTTGTAATTTTGGAAAATCATTTGTAAATGACAAAATATCCTGACGGGACCATCTGGCACTTCTCTCATTGGACACAATCTTTCTGTTTCTTTCAACATATACTCTGATGCTGTGCTTTTCGCCTGGGCCTCCTTTTTCTTTGCCCACCTAGCTTTCCATCTTTCTAGATCACCCCATTTTTGCAATATGATAACTGCTCTTTAATTTGCACTTTCCTTCCTGACACATTCATATTTTCTAAATCTTTATCAGTGAATTCGGCTCGGTAAGGTTTCTGTAATACTTTTGATTTACCTATATCAATTCCCATTTCAAGTGCCATTTCATTAGTTTCTCATGAGATACTCTGGTGTTTCGCGTGATATTTCGACATATAAACAACAATTAATCTTCGCTCAATGTGTTCAATCTTTCTAAACCCACATTTCTTTTCATCATTTCTTCTAATTCGACCCTTAATTTGAATATATCCAATGCTTTTGGTTGAGATTTTGGCTTATCAATTTCTCGTGTCCATCTCTCTAATTCTTCTGGGGTAACTACTGTTGTATTTACTGTACCTGTTGGTGTTTCCATTTGCACTTCTTTGGAGCTTCCGGGAGTACTTTTCCTAACTGAGCTCCTTTCAGGTTCTCTTATAGGTAAATCAATAAGGGAAATTACCGATTCACATTCACTTGCTTGATCATCCACAATTAATGTCTCCTTTCTTGGCAGTACTACATGTGTTTTAGGACTTGACTGCTTATCTCCATACAAAGGAACAACAGGACCAATGGTCACCGGAATTGTTAGGGCTTCAGGTCTCGCATTTAATTGGGAAATTTTCTGAATTAATTCACTTCTTTGTTTATTTAATGCTTCTCGTTCCCTGTCTTGTAACACTTTTTCTAATGAAGTCTCATGTACTACTTGCGGTACCAAAGGTGGTTTCAAGAATGGTGCACTAGGATTACCTGTACTTGGCTCCTCTTTATAAGGTGGAGGATTTTTCATTAACAAATCCTCCAAATATTCATCTTCTGGATAATCGCTAATCATTAGATTTCTTGTTTTCTCAGTACTTTTACTTCCCATTTGTTCATCTAAAGTTCGGACGGGATATAATCCTTCCACTAGCATTGATTGTCTCCATCGCTTCATTTGCTTATCTCTTGTCTCTTTAGGAAATCTGAGATAAAATGTACTCCAATTTCTGTCACTTCTGCGTCTATCTCATTCAAAAGCCTCAGTTTCCCATTCTTCTAATGCTTTGTACTGGGTTAATCTAGGTCTAGGATCTAATTCATTCATGCGTGTCCTCAAAATATACAAAACTCTACCATTAAAGGTACCATTTTCTGGAAATGCTAAAACACCATCATCTTTTGTGTACTCCATCCAGTGTTTTGACCACACACAATTGTGATAGCCGCTTTCAACCATCATGTATGATGCGGGCATATTTGGTGGAGGAATAATAATCCCTTCTCTAGTTTTAATTGGTTTATCTTTCTAAAGAAATTTTTGACCTTTTTAATGAACGACATTTTCCTTTTGTCTCCGTACATAATATGAGGTCTTCCTCTTATGAAGTGCTCTTGCGCAAAACCTAAGCACCATCTATCGGGTCTATTTCCTATTATTCCTGGGTCTAAATGCCACATGTAATTTTATGCCGCTTTTAAATTGCAAAGACCCTCGATTTGTTTACTAAGAGACTTTCAATACCAACAAGTTTCTTATTTTTCAATGACCAATCGGAAATTAGGATTCAAATAAATCCAACCAATAGTTGTGCGGCTTTTCTTGTGAGACAAGTTTCTCACGCTCCTGCACTCACCCCTACTTTACAGTATTACCTCAGCTACACACCCGCTGTCTCAACCAATACCAGCCCGGCTCTAAGTGATGTCAGCGCAGCTCCGCAACTGGCTCCCTCCTTAGCATGGTAATACAAAACTTATTTCTTTTCAATGTAGGATTTAATTAATTTACAAATATAAAAACATTCGCCACTGTGTCTGAGTGGCTATATTCAAAGGAAAGATCATTTTTACCCACTGCGAGTAAATCCCTTCTGTTTACTCTTCAAACACTACGAGTAGATCTCTGCCGCCTACCCTTCACACAAGCATTAGAGAACCTGTTACTCCCTCGGGCTTACCCATTCTAGGTGATATCGCACCAAAGTTTTGCCAGCGAACCCTTTACTATCAATTATTCACACATGTATTCAGAAAGTCCCTAAACAGTGCTTCAGGTTGTACCTAACCATGCACTTACTTCCTCAAACAAACAACCTCAACTACAGAGTGGCTTCCATTTACCACCTGTTATTCTGCCCCGGGGTTTGCAGACAAAACATAAAACAGGTACAAACAGTTTTTGGTTAATACATAAAATCAATACAATCAATAATTAATGTAATTTCAAATATGCAAACATATTTCAATAAACCAACTAACTACAACTAACTACCTATCTTAACTAAACCCTAACCAACCCCTGCTACCAAAATAAACTGATAGAGAGCAGGTTCACATGCCCAGTATTACCATACTCACCTGGGCCCATATAAAAAAAACTATTTACGCAAATGAACAGGTAAAACCTACACTCATATCAAATGTTTTTAACCATTCAGGACCTATACCATTTGACTTACCAATCCTAGTCACCTGTACCTGAAAACCTAATGTTAGCATAATTGGGAGAAATATAACATTTGCACTCATATAATATCCGCAGACTCAGGAAAGGTTTAAACTCTTTATCTATGTAAATCTTTTAAAATCAATGTCCATACTACATTAATTTAAACTTGATCAATCAACAAGAATATGATTAAGGTAAGATGAAATGAGAAACTTTCATTAAGCATTAAAACATAGTAAGGGTAGAAAAGGGAAAACAGTACAATGAGGAACCCACATTAATATTGACCTAGAATGGTGTGAAGACCAACCCTGGCCTCTGGCTGGGACAAAGGACAGAACCCCACGATGCAGGTGCCAGCAGGAAAGAACAGGTGCAGACCAGAATCAGGACAGGTACGGACCAAATTGGATCAGGACAGGACCACCTCGGGATAGAACCGGCACCCGCAGCTAAAGGACAAACGCATGCGTTGGACCCTCTCTGCAGCTAACAGCTGAACCCCGATTGAGTCAGCAAATCCTCGGACAGAGTGCTTCACCAGCCCCCTAACTCCTGAACCCCGATTGGGTTATCGAATCTTCTGAAAGAGTGCTCCGCCAGCACTTATGCTATTGAGTGCATTGGGTCAGTGACAGGTCAGCTATTCAGACAAGGCGGACACATTAACTAGCTAAGCCGACTCCAGTTATACTATTTTTCAGGGCAGTGTATTACCCCCCAATTTTGCAATTGTAAGGATCCCCAATTTTGATTGAACAGAAGGATGAGGAGAGGTCATCACACCATACCAAATTGAAACTATTCTTCTGAATATTTAATTTAGCATTCCCGTCCATCAATTTATTTTCCCATGCTTTTTTTTTATTCCACCCAACAATTGAATTTTCTTATAGAAATACAATGTTAACAGTTTGTCTTCCGCTTGGGGTCATAAAAGTCAGGTTCTCAGGCGCATCTTCTAGTGTGATGAAAGCTTGGCTTTGATTCAATGACGAATGACTTAAGCTCCTTCTGGAGTTTTGACGTGCGCAGTGTGGGTTTTAAAGATGGAGTAATAACACCTCCCAGGCCCAAGATTAGGATACATAAAAAATAGAAAAGAAACCGTTTTAGAACACAGAATAAATGAATGCACTGTATACCACTTATCTCTACTCTATTCCCATTGATTTATTTTAACTATTGTGCTTAGTGTTTAGGCAAAACGAACAGCTTAGCAAAAGCAGCAGTGCAAGCTTCATGCATGCTGTAACACAAAGCAGTCATCTTAATTCTAGTGCGCAGAAGCAAAAGTTTCCCTCCAAGCAAGATAGTATGTCATGTCACGTGAGTATGACAGACGCAGGCACAGTAGAAAATCCCGCGTAGCAGCAGCCATTTTTATGCAAGGGGATTATAGTTAGTAAAAGCACATAGTAAAGCTTCCCCTAGATGCTAAATATTTTGTGTAATGCAATATTAATTAGACAAAACATGTTAATTAGTACATTATGAGTTATTTGAGATGGTTGAGTACAAGCAAGCCGCTTTACGTGCAAATCCTTGCTCCATCACCACCAAAAAACAATACTGACCCTAAACCCTAAAGTTACCCTTGCCACCCAAAAACCCATAACCATCCTAAACACTAAATTCAACATTGCCACCCAAAATAAATACTCAACCTAAACCCTAAAAACACCCTTACCACACAAAAACCAATGCAGACCCTAAACCCTAAAGTTACCCTTGCCACCCAAAAACCAATACCCACCCTAAACCTTAAAAATACCCCTGCCACCCAAAAACTCATTCCCATCCTAAAACCTAAAATTACCCTTGCCACCCAAAAACCCATACTGACCCTAAACCCTAAAGTTACCCTTGCAACCCAAAAACCCATACCAACCCAAAACCTTAAAACTACCCTTGCCACCCAAAAACCCATACCCACTGTAAACGCTAAAATTAACCTTGCACCCTAAAAACCCATACCCACCCTTAACCCTAAAATTACCCCTGCCACCCAAAAATCTATACCCACTATAAATACTAAAATTAACCTTGCCATCCCAAATCCATTCTCAACCTATACACTAAAAACATTTCCACCCAAAAACGCATACCCACCCTAAACCCTAAAAATACCATTGCCACCCAAAAACCCATAAACACCCTAAAACCTAAAATTAACCTTGCCACCCCAAAACCCATACCCACCCAGAAACCTAAAATTGACCTTGCCACCCAAAAACCCATACCACCATAAACCTCAAAAACTCACTTGCCACTCACAAGCCCATACCCACCCTAAACCCTGAAATTATCCTTGTCAACCAAAACACCATACCCACCGTAAACTCTAAATTAACCTTGCTACCCAAAAACCCATACCCACCCTGAACTCTAAAATTACCTTCCCCACCTAAAAAACACACATACCCACCCTAAACCCTAAAATTAACCCAGACCCACTGTACACCCTTATAATACCCTTGCCACCCAAAATCCCATACCCACCCTAAACCCTAACAACCCATACACCCCCTTATATGTAAACACGTAATACTTGCCTAATACTTTAAATTTAAAACACATTTACCATTCATGCCTTTACAACTAAATTTGTTGTGAAACATGCGTTGTAAAGGCATGTGCGTGGTAAAATGTTGCATTTTAATGGTAATGCGTTGTAATGGCATGCAATGTAGGACCGTGTTGTAATGGTTGTGTCCCATCACCAAGCTACAGTGCACGAGCGCTGCCTGCAGGCAAGACCTAATCAACCAACTGCCAATGCGCACTGCCTGCAGGGGGAACCTAAAAAGAGTACAACCTCAGCAGTAGTATCTCAAAAAAATATCCTCCTACCACATTGCTTCCAGCTAGGGGCACGGCTGTCACATGGTTTTCGCAATGCAGCTTTCAGCTTACTTGAAAGGTTCTTTAGACCCTTGGCAATTTTCACACAGGCAGTCATGGTAATTGTATATAGAATTGCAATTGGATTGAGAAAAACCTTTGATGGCGGGAATACAGTCGCTGTGATCTTTTTAAAACCATTAACTATTTCGATACTGTGAACCATTCTAGATAGAATGATGAAATTATGGAAAGGAGAATTTGGGCTAGGTAGTATAATGGCTTATTTCATTCTTGGAATGCTATTCAAAAACACTTACATTTACCCCATTCCTCTCAAAGTTTTCTTGTAAAGTGTGTGTCATCCCAGGGAAGTTCCCTCCCCAGGCACTCTGATAAGTGTATAAGTCCACAAGCTCAGCTTTTTAGATCTTTTACCTGCTTCAGTCTACCTTAAAAGGGGGTGGAGTATCTGAATTAAGCAGAGCACTCCTACCCAGTCAGCAGATCAGGGCTTCATCCATCACCATTTCTTAGCTCACTGCACCATCCCAGCTCAGAACCTGGCTACATGCAAATTAGTCTGTCCCTGGCCCAGTGAATCATGGGAACAGGGCAGACCAAACTACCAAGCCAATTCTTTTACTGGAAAGGAAACAAGCTTCCGGGACCGGTTTCTGGCATTACAGCCGTCTTCGGCCCGGCTTGCTTGAATCCTATTGGTGCAGTGAGCAAGGGACACATGTCTGAGCATACCCTTCCACGCTTATGGTGGACAAAACGATTCAGAAAAGGGGGTGGTGATGGACAGAGTATCTGAAGTAAGCAGAGCACTCCTACCCAGTCAACAGATCAGGGCTTGATCCATCACCGTTTTTTAGCTCACTGCACCATCCCAGCTCAGAACCTGGCTACATGCAAATTAGTCTGTCCCTGGCCCAGTGAATCATGGGAACAGGGCAGACCAAACTACCAAACCAATTCTTTTACAGGAAAGGAAACAAGCTTCCGGGGACCGGTTTCTGGCATTACAGCCGTCTTCGGCCCGGCTTGCTTGAATCCTGATGGTGCATTGAGCAAGGGACTCATGTCTGAGCATACCCTTCCACGCTTATGGTGGACAAAACGAATCGGAAAAGGGGGTGGTGATGGACAGAGTATCTGAATTAAGCAGAGCACTCCTACCCAGTCAACAGATCAGGGCTTGATCCATCACCGTTTTTTAGCTCACGGCACCATCCCAGCTCAGAACCTGGCTACATGCAAATTAGTCTGTCCCTGGCCCAGTGAATCATGGGAACAGAGCAGACCAAACTACCAAGCCAATTCTTTTACTGGAAAGGAAACAAGCTTCCGGGGACCGGTTTCTGGCATTACAGCCGTCTTCCGCCCGGCTTGCTTGAATCCTGATAGTGCAGTGAGCAAGGGACTCATGTCTGAGCATACCCTTCCACGCTTATGGTGGACAAAACGATTCAGAAAAGGGGGTGGTGATGGACAGAGTATCTGAATTAAGCAGAGCACTTCTACCCAGTCAACAGATCAGGGCTTGATCCATTACCATTTTTTAGCTCACTGCACCATCCCAGCTCAGAACCTGGATACATGCAATTTAGTTTAGGTTTTGCTGTGAGGTAGAGTGTCAGTTGGATCTTTGACTGAGCAGCAGAGAGGCTGCTCCTGGTGGGGCCTTATTTACATCTTAACTGGAAAACCTACTTATCATCTAAGAACAATAAACGCATTCATCTGTAACCTAACCATGTCTACTGGAACGCCTTCCTATGATACAACATAAATTGGCAACGAGTTGGATTAAAACTACGCGCGAGGATCTATTTCAAGCTTCAAAAGGAACTTTCATTCAAGATAATACTTATAAAGAACCCGCTTAAGGATTTTGCACCCAGCTGCCCCACCAGTGTCCAGATGCACCGGAAAGCCCATTGACCGGGCATATGTTTCCTGCTGCCATGGACAAGGCTTATGTTGCCTGCTGCCTTTGACACCCTGCTGCCATTTACAGGGTGTATGTTTCTTGCTGCTTTATTTCTGCTGCCTGTTTTCTGCTGTCATTAACACCTGCTGCCAATTACAAGGTGTATGCTTCCTACAAGCCAAGAAGTAACCATTTTTCAGTAGCTGCAGCAGCGGTTTTTGATGGACCAACTAGAAATCTAGTGCCTTTCTGGTTTGTTACATGGCATCTGCTGCCTGCTAGTGATTCCATTTTCTACAAACTGGGGAGTTACCGTTTTCAGTAGCTGTAGCAGCGGTTTTTGTTGGACCACTTTGAAATCTGGTGTCTCTCCGGTTTGCACTCGGTGATGACAGCAGGAGAGAGGTTATATAATTTTGTGATGTAGGCAAGTTTCTCTGTACAATATATTGCAGAAATGTGATTGCTTGTTCTTATTAGTATCACTTTGCCACTGGATTCAAGCAAGCCGGGCTGAAGACGACTGCAATGCCAGAAACCGGTCCTTGGAAGCTTGTTTCCGGTCCAGGGAAGGCATGGCTTGGCAGTTCGGGCTGGACTGTTCCCATGAGGCACAGGGTCAGACTGATTTACATATGACCATATCTGAACTGGGGTGGCAGAGTGGGCTAAAGAACGGTGATGGATTAAGCCCAGATCTGTTGACTGGGTGTGAGTGTTTGATTGGTTCAGATGCTCCGTCTATCACCACCCCCTTTTGTACCGTTTTGTTCTTATTAGTGTGGCTTTATTAGTCAGCATTTCTTTGAAGCTGTTTAGCGCATGCACACTCTTACCATTATGAATGTGCACCATATGAATGGTCCGCGAGGAATCCACAACTGTCCTGCACACTCTCGTTCTCTTAAGAGTCCTGCCTGACATGTCTGACTTCTCTCTGCTGCCAATCTAGAATGGTGGATTTCCAGCTGCAATTATACACTTTTATCACAGACGTGCCTGGAGCCACACTCATGCTCCTTCTCTATGTGCCGCCATCTTGACTGCAGGTTTCTTTAGCGCCAGTCTGCATTTCTTCCCTGCGATGTTGGTGTGCACTTTCATGGAGCCGGATGAGACTTAAGTGTTTAGGGCGCATTTATTTCTTCTATGCATGCCCCTTCTGAACTTGAGTCACTATGGAATCTCCTTCGCTGCATTTCTATCATGTAAGAAGTTTGTGCTTATTTACCTGCTTCTTTCCGAAGTTTCCCTATTGATTTCCTTTGAGGTCCGTGGAGCTTAAGGTATATGAGGTATTTTGGCGGACATATTATTTTCTGCCTACAGCCCTCCTGTACTTTGGGTGACATTATTTCCCTGCTCACAACTCTACCGCCATCTGAATGGTGACACTCTTGCAGGTTTCAACACAGCTTCTTCTCCTCTAAGGTGGAACTTCAGGTCATACTTGGTAACTTAAGCAACGGTGCTTTGCTATTTAATTTTGGCTCCCATATTCACTGTGTTTTTACCATTAGTTTTATTTGATTTTCTGCTTCTTCTGGTACCTGCAATTTTGGTCTATTTCATTCTTGCCATGTCACAAATGTATTTTAACGTTTCTCTATTTAGAGAAGGTGTTAATGCTTACTTGTTTCGTGTACTACTGCTATTATATTTCTGATGTCTTGTATTTCCTGATTTTACCCTGTTTCATTTTTGGGAAAGCTTTTCCTTCCACAGCAACTCCACTTAACGGTTGTTGCATTATGTGTACAGTCTTGCATTGATGATAAATCTAACGTTTTGTACCTTACATCTTCCTTTTTCTCTGCCTCTGCTGCTCAACCAGTGTGAATGGTATGGGTAGAATGCTGGTGTGGATGGCGATGTCATTGGAACGTGTGGATTGCTGTGAGGCAGAGTGTCAGTTGGATCTTAGGTTGAGCAGCAGAGATGCTGCTCCTGGTGGGGACCTTATTTACATCTTCACTGGAAAACCCACTTATCGTCTAAGAACAAAAAACATATTCATTTGTAACCTAACCACGTCTACGAGAAGTCCTTCCTATGATACAACAATTGGCTATTGTAATAGTATCTCCTTTAGCTTCCCAGTTGATGTAACATTTTACGGTCCAGAAAATTGCATGTCTGAGGTGATTTAATCTGGTACTCTGCCTCTGAAGCTCTACAGTGGCTCTCTGTGGTTAATGTTCTGTCTTAAGGGCCTTTGTCTAATGCGCACTGCACTTTTTGGTCATGACCTGTCTTGCCTCAGAGAATGTTTTTCTCACTATACAATCTTCTAGGTCACTGTATTCAGGTTTTCTCTCTTTCCCGTGCATTCTGCACATAAAGAATTCAGATCAGATGTCTCTTGCATGTCTGTCTTGGTCCCTACATTTGGAATAGCCATCTGTTACAAATTAGTTTTATTCAAAGTCAAATGTCTTTTAGGAAGGTGCTGAAGACATTCTTGTTCCCTTGATTTTTTTACTTGTATTTATTTTTTAAATCTTGCTTGCATAACTGGTTCACATTGCTTTCTCATAGTCCAGCCTGGTGTCCATTCTATTTTTAAAGAGGCAAGTTTCCCTTGGGGTAAGCGCTGTAGTTTATAATATCAATATTTAGTCATATCAAAATTGTTGCAAATTGGATTCTGCCCAATCAGTTCATCTAGATTTTTTGCTTTTCTGATCACCTGGTTTTTGACTTTTTACTGTGAGTGTGTCTCACTAATAGTGTCTCACTCACAGTAAACACAAGGGATTTGGACTATGTGTGCTTACTGCCAGTGTTCAAGATAAGACCGCTGCGACGCAGCAAGAGTAAGGTGCACTTGGCTGGTTAGCCTTGAATAGGTGTGCACAGACATGTACAAACGTTTGTGGGCTGTGCAAGGGAGACTACTGTAATGCACACCCTGGTAACAGCACACAGGTGGCCTGGTGCAATGAGATCTCTGCAGAATTAAGTGTTCACCTGGGATAGGCCTTATAAGGATAGTGTACACTATTTGGGACACTCTGTGTTGTTCTTCTTTGCCTGTAGTGGCAAGCATATGCAAAGGTTTTATAAGCAAGTTAAATTTGTCAATCAGGGTTATATTTCAATTCAAATTTATTTATTATGTTTTGGCTCTCAACGAGGGCCACATAAAATACACAATACAAATTACGTGCAAAAGAAAAATTCAATACAACAAGCACAAAGCAAATAGCATCCATTGACAATAGACAAGAATAATCAACATCAGACACCTCCATAACACATTAATAAATAGCTAAAAAACCTTTAAAAAAATTAAAGATATAGAAGCAAAACATTTCATTTGGGGGGCAGTGTAGAAATTGTAGGAAGATATTTACATTGGAAATGCCTAGTTGGAAACATATTGGTTTTAACGATTTAAACCGCAATAGGCGGAGTGCAGGGCAAATCAACAAGACATGCATTCGATCCTTAACACTCATATTACAAAGATTACACATCGGAGAGCATCCATACCATTTAGATAAGAGAAGATTTAGGGGCAATAAATCATATCTTAAAAGAAACCATAATCTTCGGACACCATGAGGAATATTCCATGTGGCATAGGGTTGGGCCAACTTCATAGAATAAGAATTAAGGAGGAGATCACAACCCCCTTTTTCTTGTATTACATTCTTATCTGTTTGGAAACAGAGTTCCCACGATGCCTGTTTCAGCAGGGTTTTTAGCTGGGTCGGTGAATGTAGGAATAAAGCACTTTCGTCTAGCTTTAGGAGTGACACAGCTCTTCTAAAGTTCCTTACTATTCGAGAGAACTCTTTGAAGTTGCCCAACAGTTCTCCTTTAAGGAGAGCTCTCATCGATCCCGGTTCAGCTCTGGCCAAGCAGGCCACCCATCTTACCAGAGCACATAGTCCCTGAACCCAACTGCTCCTAAGGCCAAAATCGAGCCTATATGCGGCCAAGGAGCACGCAGTGTTGAGGGTAGATAAGGATCTTAGGAGTTTCCCTTCAATTTTGTGGCAGAAACCCCAGTGCTTCAGCTCTACAAGTTCTATGCCATATAATATCGTAGCAGGAATCTTTGCCCTATACACCTCAAGTAAACAGGCGAAGTGTCTTTTACCAGTGGCGAGATAGAGGGAATTCAAGCCTTTGCCATGAGCGAGGGCTTTACGTGAAATATGCTTGATATGGGGCTTCTCACTCAAATTGGCCGCAATTATTTTACCCAAGAAGGTATAGGATTTGACAACCTCTAATTTCTGGCCACCTATAGACCATCCAAAGTTTTCAGATCAACACTTCTTTTTCCCTGCAATACACATAATTTTACTTTTAGATGTATTAATCTTCATAAAATGAGAGTCAGCAAATGCATGTAAAGCCTGCAGCCGATTAGCCAGACCCTTAGGTGTTAAATCTAGGACAAGAATATCATCGGCATACATCAAACAAGAGATAGGGAGCCCCCCTACCACCGGAGCTATACCCACACAAGCAGTCAGGGAAGCAGGAAGATCTACAGTGTACAAGGAAAACAATAATGGAGCCAGAAGGCAACCTTGTTTAAGGCCGTTCAAAGATGGAATTAATTGCGAGAGACCCCTTTCTCCACCTTGAAGCACGTACAAGATCCAATAAATAAGATGGTAAGCCAAGGGCTGCTAATGTTCTCCACAGCGTACGACGATCTACTTTGTCGAACACTGTGGAGAAATCAATGAACGCAGCAAACACCACCCCCCCCTCGCACATGTGTGTATTTGTCAGAGATCACATGTAGGGCGGTGAGATTATCTAATGTACCGTGCCCCCTACGGAAACCAGTTTATTCTAATGGTAAGATATTATTCTCCTCGATCCATTCGTTATATTAGGATACACTTTGCAAAAACCTTTCCGATTGAGTCGAGGAGGGCTATCAAACGGTAGTTCATGGGGTTGTCCCTAGCTCCCTTCTTACAAATAGGGATCAATAAACTTCCCCTCCAAGAAGCAGGGACCGTTTTAGTGATAAAGCAGGATCTAAACAATGGGTAGAGGATCTTACTCCATAAAGAGGGCTCCTGTTCAAAACTGTCATAGGTAGTTCATCAGGTCCCATTGCTCCGGAGGAGCGCATGTTCTTTATGGCCATTTCTATGGTTTTCTCTGTTGGGAAATTAATAGGACCCTTAGATGATAGAACAGGCTCACTATCTTCAACCAATGTATCATTCCCAGCATACAGCTTCCGAATGTGAGAGGACCATACCTCTTCAGCTATAGGGATGGGTAGAGGGCTAGTTCTGGCACCACATCCCTTACCAACTATGGACCAAAATTCTCTAGCCTTGCCATGCACAACGGCTTCCCTTAGATTTATCCATACAGTGTCTTCCTTCTCTTTTTTTAGTTTCAATTTCAATCTAGTTCTCCTTCTTTTTAACCTCGATATTTCGTTTGCTAGTTCACCAGATCTACCGGGTTATAGAAAATTCAACATGTTTTAAGGGTCAGATCATGTGCACTGGGGCCTAGTTAGCTGGTTTCCAGAACACAGTCAAAAAATCTGCAGTATAAGTTCCCCCTCCAAAAACAAAAAATGTTTGATTCCAAAAGAGGTGCCCAGGTGATTCTAGTTGTACAAGTAAAGTTTTAGGGTGACCTGTCAAGAGGGGGCTGAGAAAAAGTGGGAGGTCAAAAGGGTATTTTCTTTGATAATTCCCATAGAGATTTTAAGCACGACTACAGCCCGAACCGCTGAAAGGAATTGCACTAACTTTTACAGAAAGGTAGCCCTTAGTCCAGAAAATAACCATTTTGTTATATGGTGTAAATCCGTTCAGTGGTTTCCGAGATACTAAAAGAAAACCAAATTTGTATTAAAGGATGCAGCTCCTCCGAAGATCTGACAGTCCCCATGCTGAAACCCGATTGGCTGCCAACACTTCAATCGGCAAGTGTTAGAAGCCATCTTGGGACTTGACTTCAGCCGGGTCCCAAAAAAAAGTTTATAAAAAAGAAAAGGGGTAAGGTAGAAATACCGGGACCCCCTAGCTCTGGTCCTGGGGTCTTCCTGGGACCCACCAAGGCAAAAAAGCATTTAAAAAATAAATAAATGTTGCAGTGAAATCACTACAGTCACGAATCTGCCTAAAAAAAAACACATGCGTGGTCTCAATGGGCTCATATGAGCCCAGAGGACCATCACCTCCCACAGCTTTATTTATCTTTTAAGGGGGGTGAGGGTTCCTCCTCCTGGGGCTGATTTAAGCCCTCCGGTCAACCACCTTCCTGGGGCTAAATTAAAATATTTGCAAGGAAGTACTTGGTCACCTTTTCACAGAGAGACACAACCCAGTAAAATGGCAGTTCAGTAAAGAGATGATTTGAAGGGACCATTGGATGAGCGAAGTCCACCTATTGTTGCACAATTAGAAGTATTTTTAATGTCAATTATAAAAAGGTTACCCTATTTAGGCTTTGAGATTTTCTATGGAAAATATGGTCTCAACTACGCAACTTATCTATATTAGTAAATCTGTGAAATAATGAGAGACCAGACTATTGGTTGACAGGATCACAACAATGTAACTAATTTTATTACTTGATATATTTCATAAGCTACCTTGGATATTTTACCCAGGGAAAATATAATAAAACGTCTTTGCACACAAATAGTTTGGAACACATGTAATCAGCTATTATCAATTGTCTTTAGTTCCACACAGGAGAAAAAGAATTTACAAGAGTAACTTGGCTAGAGAAACAGCTCCTGTGTTCATTTTCAGACAATGCAAGTATAATGAGGAATAGAGATTGAATAGCCAAGGTCTATATCGTATCCAGCCTTCTCCAGTTAGAATCTATCCTAAAAGAGAAGAGACTTTTAATTATGTGTGCTTTTTAAAGAGCAACAGAATTTTTTTTAACAGGATGAATGAATACCTTTGAAGTGATACACTAGGGAAGAAAATATGTTGTATTTATTTTATTTGTTTAGATTTATGCAGCGCAAACTTGACCCAAAGATATCAGAGATCTATGAGCTCCACTTACGTTACAGACCGACACATTCCTTTTTTATTGTATTATATTAAAAAGTAATCATGATAGGGAACCCATTACCCTGGAAAGATCAGACTACACGTGGATAGCCTGTGGCCTTAATAGAACACCCATGACATATTGTATATTATGGAACAGAGCAAACATTAGAAAATCCTTAATTTGGATTATTTATTAGGCTGCCTCTGATTAGCTGTCTCAAAGAAACATGGTACATAAATTATTTTAATGTATTACCATGTTTCAAGTGCTATTACGGAAAGGCTCAAGCCAACATAAAAAGGTAGAGCCAGTCCTGGGATAGACACATTAATAAGTATACCATTGAAAATAAGTGTCACTTTAATTTAAACTGTAAGAAATATGGAATCAGCAACCATCAAGAAAATGTCTTAAATAATCTCTGGTATCCACAGTAATTAAAAAAATGAGTCTCATAATAAACAGGTCCGGACTTGAATGGTGCTTCTTTTTCAGTTTCTTTATTATGATGATCAACAACAGATTAAAAATCTAGAAATTCATGTAAATCTTTTCTTTTAGCCAACGCATTTCGTCTCATAAATGAGACTTCCTCAGGGCTCATAGAGCCCTGAGGTAACCGGATGCTGTCCAACTGTTGATGATTTTCACGCTCCTGGTTACCGTGCCTTTTCTGTTGATACAAGACAAGGAATTTTATTGACAGAATTTCTAAATAATCAGATATCATAAAGGAGCTACGATTTCTTGCATTGTTATTGATAAAGACAGCTCTATGAACCATGAGGAAGTCTCATTTATGAGACAAAGCGCGTTGGCTAAAAGAAAAGATTTACATGAATTTCTGGATTTTTAATCTGTTGTTGATCATCAAGATCATAAAGAAACTGAAAAAGAAGCACAATTCAAGTCTGGACCTGTTTATTATGAGACTCATTTTTATAATTACTGTGGATACCAGAGATTATTTAAGACATTTTCTTGATGGGTGCTGATCCCATATTTCTTGCTTTGTACTTTGAGATTTGCCCATGAAGGAACAGACAGGGTTGTGTTCCTTGGTTTCCTGAGCACCATCATCATAAGTTTGTAGCCACAGATGTTAACAGGTGCAGGCCTTTCTTGCCACAACCCTTGTACTTAATTGTTTTTAATTTAAACTGTGACTTTTTAAAACTATTAACCCAGGGAGAACAAACATCAATAATGGTAAACAACACTTTTAGCCATGAACATTTGTTCCAGGGAATTCTTAAAGCACAACTATAATTTGGAAGATTTGCTAATCAGTTGTCTGAGCTGCTTTATAGCTAGAGAGAGCATACAACTTGTTACAATGACTTCAGCCATAATCTCTTAGACACTTGTGAAATGCAATAGGAGACCGCTAACACTAATTTACAAACAACACACAAAAACATACATACTGTACTCTTATCAGTTGTGTATGAAAGTAATCTACATTCATTAAATGGAAGACTGAAAACTGACTCCCTGGAACAATATACTCACTACTCTTATTGTGGAGCTGCCATTTTAGATTATATGATTGTGTCAGGAGCTCATTTTCATCTTTTACCAAATGTAAAATAAATGTACAATTAAAAAGTGATCATAATTCGCAAACAATTTTTTTTCTTTAAATCTCCAATAAAAATATCAAACACTGGAGATGGTCTGACAGCACAATTTTAAGTTTTCACTTCTGGGTTAAAAATATAACTGAGGATTTCATTAAGCAAATTATGTACTGATGGAAGCACCTGAACACACATGCCATATAGGGGAGACTATATTTGTATTTATATTTCAACCATCTAGACAAGGTTCATCGCTCTTTTGTAGGATGAAATTAAAGAGTAGTGAACTACAAACAATGGTTTGAACATTCTTTACCTATTATGAAAACAGATTCACATAGGTAACTAAGAGTTCTCAAGAAAGCTCCATTAGGTGTACTTGCTAATTCAAAATTGTAGGAGATAAAGAAGTGTAATAAATATGCATTGTGCCAAACAAAACTGTGATATTAAGATGATAAATACGAAGAAAACTACAACGTTATGAAACAGACAACGATAAGGAGTTCTGAGAACTGTTAATTTTAAGAGAGATAACCAAAGCTTTTTAACAACAGCTGTAATTGCCTTATTTTAATGGAAACCTCCTGGAAAAGAGTATCTAAATATAATATTGGAGGGAATGCATCGGCCCATGACAATGCGAATTGTGCATTCCCCCCCCCCCCACACCCACCCACAGACAATACTGTTTTTGGATAACAACTAAGCCAATTCAGGCTTGTGGCCGAAAAAGACTCCTGATACATTTATTTAAAATTAAAATGAAATTTTGGTTGGATTGACTGTTTGCCTCATACAAAGGGGCCCATTAGGATGGCGGGCGGAAGCCACCGCCGGCTTGGCAGGGGCGATCCGCCCGCAATCCTGCTACGAATGACCCCCCTGCCACATTAGGATGACTGGGGGGTCTGCGGCCAAGAGGAAGACTGTCTGTCGCCTTTCCAGCGGTCGACTCATCGACCGGGCAGAAAACTGCAACAATATTGTGGCGTGTCTGCAAGACACCGCCATCCATATGAGCATACAGGCGGTCTCTCGCCTTTCCATGGCGACGTTGCTGCCATGGAACGGCTCGTGGTCTTTGCTGTTGGGGGCCCGTAGCAGGCCCCAGGGTGTTGGAGGGTGGGGGTGCACATGGGGGGTACATTGCCATGCACTACGTGGCAGGCACCATGTGGTGCCTGCCATGTAGTGCATGGCAATGCCATGCACAGTCCATTTACACCGCGAGTGGGTCTGCTGCCAGCAGTTTAACCCCTCGGTTGCGGGGTGTTTTCCCCCTGCTGTGCGGGGGGGACCACGTGCGGCGCCACTGTGCTGTTGACGAGCTCGGCTCGTCATGAGGCACAGCGGAGCTGCCCTCGTGACGAGCTGAGCTCGTCACACCACATCCGTTTTTAGAACGTTCAGCACAGTGGGGAAATTATCCAACTGCTGTGACGAGCTCAGCTTGTTATGAGGGCAGCTCAACCGTCCTCAACAGCACACAAGGGGTTAATGATAATGTGAAGACATATAGGCCCACGTGCATCAAAGCAAAAACCAGTTGCAAACGGGCAGATTCTGAGAATCTGCCCCTTTGCGACTGGTATTTTTGCATTTGGGATGCATTATCCCAAATGCAAAAATCGCAATTTAAGTAATCTCTAAATTGCGATTACTTAAATTGCCATTGCATTTAAGGAATCGCAAATTGAGATTCCTTAAATGCAATGCATTAAAGTAAAAAAACTAGCGATTTCATTAATAGTGGGCGCAAATTACCATGAAGTTGAACTTCATGGTAATTGGCAAAAACTTTGAAAAATGCGCTAAATTGCATTTTTCAAAGTTCCATTTTATACACACACATGCCCTTAGGGTATGTGTGTGTACAAGATATACCCATATGCAGATTTCAGGGGTGCAACAGGGTGCCCTTTTGACACCCTGGCAGCCTTGAAATTGCAATCTCAATTTTCGATTCTCTAAATGAGAATCGCAAATTGAGATTGTCTTCCCATTCATTCCTAAGGGGCTCTGGGCCCGTAGGAATTTGCGACTCGCAATTAAGGAGTTTTAAGAAATCGCTATTTTTTAAGCGAGTTCTTCATGCATAGCATTTTGCTATTCCTTATTAGCGAATCCTTATTTTTCGCTAATAAGGATTCGCAAATGGCACTGTTGATGCATGTGCCAGATACATCCTAATTTTGAAAGTCTATTTTGCAATACATGTCAAGAGATTTCATCTTCATCTCAAACAGTGAAACAATCCCAAATATTTTTTAGAATATCACATTTTGACAGTTAGCACCCTTGAAGTTAAAGTATATTTGTTGTGTTTTTGTCAATTAAAACAATGCCCAGGATAACTCCAGCAAAAAAATCTAATATGGAGTGAAATATATTCCTAGGTGGAACTAAACCACATCTGAAAATACTAGTTGAATAAGGATAATCTTAAATAGTTTCATCTAGTTGAGGTTAACGGGCATTATGATGAACCAGACAGTGGAGTATTAATTCTTACACAGATTTCAAGTTATGAAATATAAATAAGTGTCTAAATATTTTAGTTTTCTTATAATGCACCAATGTTGCAACCATATTTGTGTAGTTCATAATCTATAGACAGGAGGAATGAGTTCTTACACTTTTTTATTTTTTTACTTTTAGTTAATACAGAATTTACTGACTTTGGAAAATCAATCACAAAAATATGGGAAATTGCAGATTGTGCAATTATAAAAAGAAAATCTTACTCATTTGTTTTGAATTTGTCCTGATATATGCCTAAAAGAAAAGTATTATTCAAAACCCTTATCCTTAAATTATAACATTTGAACCATTGAGGACATATTGAAACTCTGCTTTGGTGGATGTAGAAATGTAATAGGCTCCTTCAAATCACACACCAAAAATGCAAGAACAAGACTCGGAACCTTTAAATACTTCTATAGTATTCATAGCTATTGTGTCTTTATTTATTGATTAACTATTTTTATATGTTCTGAAACTCTGGTGACAGCAGGTAGCATTAGAAATAATGTATTTTATTCACAAAGAAATTTGGGGGCCCATTATGAAGCCGTACGAAATGGCTCCGACCCTCGCTCGGAGCCGTTGTAATCTTCTGTTAGGACTAATTTCCGACCCACCCATTTTGATAAAGTTGGTCAGGAATTAATTCAACCAGGATTTCTGAATGGCTTACAATGGGCTTGAGAGCCTGTCTGCCATTCATAAAGGGGCCTGTAATCCCAAGAGCGGCCCTTCCGCCCGAGGAAATACAATAGCAGATTCCTGCAACATTTCTGTGTCGGCCTTTCTGACACAGGAAGGCTGAGGTAATCTGACTTTGGGGGCCCCAGCAGGGTTCTCATGGGTGCAAGGTCTCCAGATGGTGGACTACGGGGCACCTATTGTGCCCCCCCCCCATTGATACCTTCACATGGTGGCAGGCACCTTGAGGTGCCTGCCAAGGGGAGGCAGAATGAACTGCACCTTAGCTCTTTACAATGAGAGCATGCATTCTGGTTGGAATGCATGTTCCGATTGTAAAGAATAGGATTGCTACTGAACAGTGTTTGGTTGCAACCTAATTGCTGGTTTGGGACCACCAACAGGAAGTTGGTCGTTCCAGTTCCAGATCGATCTTGGACGGACTCAGGACTGTCTGACATTGAAATTGGCCACTTTGTGCATGTATATACTGCAGTGACCCTGTTTTAAATACACTTACATACATTTGTGAATCATTCTGGAAACTTCCAAAACCCTATTCGAAAAAAATCAAAAAAGGCACTGTCCTTTCTATTTGTTCTAATGGCATATGAATATTCCCTTCGTTTTTCCATTTTATTCCCGTTTTCGAGGTTTTGGTGACCAATACATAAATAAATGAAGCCTATGTAAAAGAGCACTATTGGTGAACATTTTGTTTATATACTCCAAAATGCCTTTATGAATAGGTCTGATATAATTTCGAGTTACTTTGTTCAGAATTACATTTTGGCAAAGGTTTATAACAAAATGTACCATTCATTTATGTCGTAACAGCCAAATAAGGATAAAACCTATCTTTTTGAGAACAAATGTTTCCTCTTCTTTTCTGAATGTATTATGGCTATATTACAGATACATTTGTTTTGTCTACATATTAGAATGGGTTTAATTAACCTCACAGTAACATTATTATTATCATATCACCTTACTACTTACTGGGAAACTCACCAGGGGTGCCCATTGTTACCTGCTCCCTTAAGCCTTTAATTGTAGCCATTAAAAAATCTGAACCATTTCTTGATTTTCCTACTTAAATAATTCTGCACAACTCTTAGTATATGTGGATGATATTGCAATTATCACTAATTGTGATATTGCCCTCTCTCTGCTATGAAATTACTCACTGTGGTCTCAAACCTAATCTTTACCGAAAACAATTTGTTTTTAACATTCTTATAATCCTCAGGCTAATGAAGTACTGGAACACTTGTGGACAAACTTCACACTACTTAGTACATCGGTGTATTGTGTATTACTGTTTTTGTTTTTGGACCGAATCTAGCAAATCAATTGAAACCTTTTTCATTTTGGTGTTGAATCAATTATATTAAAATGGCTATACTCCTAATTTTCTTATATCTGTTAAGGCTTAATAGATGTTATATTCTCTTCTTTTAAAATATTGCCCCTCGCACATGTGTTTATTTGTCAGAGATCACATGTAGGGCGGTGAGATTATCTAATGTACTGTGCCCCCTACGGAAACCAGTTTGTTCTAATGGTAAGATATTATTCTCCTCGATCCATTCGTTAAGTAATATTAGGATACACTTTGCAAAAACCTTTCCGATTGAGTCGAGGAGGGCTATCAAACGGTAGTTCATGGGGTTGTCCCTAGCTCCCTTCTTAAAAATAGGGATCAATAAACTTCCCCTCCAAGAAGCAGGGACCGTTTTAGTGATAAAGCAGGATCTAAACAATGGGTAGAGGATCTTACTCCATAAAGAGGGCTCCTGCTTCAAAACTGTCATAGGTAGTTCATCAGGTCCCATTGCTCCGGAGGAGCGCATGTTCTTTCTTTATGGCCATTTCTATGGTTTTCTCTGTTGGGAAATTATTAGGACCCTTAGATGATAGAACAGGCTCACTATCTTCAACCAATGTATCATTCCCAGCATACAGCTTCCGAATGTGAGAGGACCATACCTCTTCAGCTATAGGGATGGGTAGAGGGCTAGTTCTGGCACCACATCCCTTACCAACTATGGACCAAAATTCTCTAGCCTTGTCATGCACAACGGCTTCCCTTAGATTTATCCATACAGTGTCTTCCTTCTCTTTTTTTAGTTTCAATTTCAATCTAGTGCTCCTTCTTTTTAACCTCGATATTTCGTTTGCTAGTTCACCAGATCTACCGGGTTATAGAAAATTCAACATGTTTTAAGGGTCAGATCATGTGCACTGGGGCCTAGTTAGCTGGTTTCCAGAACACAGTCAAAAAATCTGCAGCATAAGTTCCCCCTCCAAAAACAAAAAATGTTTGATTCCAAAAGAGGTGCCCAGGTGATTCTAGTTGTACAAGTAAAGTTTTAGGGTGACCTGTCAAGAGGGGGCTGAGAAAAAGTGGGAGGTCAAAAGGGTATTTTCTTTGATAATTCCCATAGAGATTTTAAGCACGACTACAGCCCGAACCGCTGAAAGGAATTGCACTAACTTTAACAGAAAGGTAGCCCTTAGTCCAGAAAATAACCATTTTGTTATATGGTGTAAATCCGTTCAGTGGTTTCCGAGATACTAAAAGAAAACCAAATTTGTATTAAAGGATGCAGCTCCTCCAAAGATCTGACAGTCCCCATGCTGAAATCCGATTGGCTGCCAACACTTCAATCGGCAAGTGTTAGAAGCCATCCTGGGACTTGACTTCAGCCGGGTCCCAAAAAAAAGTTTATAAAAAAGAAAAGGGGTAAGGTAGAAATACCTGGACCCCCTAGCTCTGGTCCTGGGGTCTCCCTGGGACCCACCAAGGCAAAAAAGCATTTAAAAAATAAATAAATGTTGCAGTGAAATCACTACAGTCACGAATCTGCCTAAAAAAAAAACACATGCGTGGTCTCAATGGGCTCATATGAGCCCAGAGGACCATCACCTCCCACAGCTTTATTTATTTTTAAGGGGGGTGAGGGTTCCTCCTCCTGGGGCTGATTTAAGCCCTCCGGTCAACCACCTTCCTGGGGCTAAATTAAAATATTTGCAAGGAAGTACTTGGTCACCTTTTCACAGAGAGACACAACCCAGTAAAATGGCAGTTCAGTAAAGAGATGATTTGAAGGGACCATTGGATGAGCGAAGTCCACCTATGGTTGCACAATTAGAAGTATTTTTAATGTCAATTATAAAAACGTTACCCTATTTAGGCTTTGAGATTTTCTATGGAAAATATGGTCTCAACTACGCAACTTATCTATATTAGTAAATCTGTGAAATAATGAGAGACCAGACTATTGGTTGACAGGATCACAGCAATGTAACTAATTTTATTACTTGATATATTTCATAAGCTACCTTGGATATTTTACCCAGGGAAAATATAATAAAACGTCTTTGCACACAAATAGTTTGGAACACATGTAATCAGATATTATCAATTGTCTTTAGTTCCACACAGGAAAAAAGGAATTTACAAGAGTAACTTGGCTAGAGAAACAGCTCCTGTGTTCATTTTCAGACAATGCAAGTATAATGAGGAATAGAGATTGAATTGCCAAGGTCTATATCGTATCCAGCCTTCTCCAGTTAGAATCTATCCTAAAAGAGAAGAGACTTTTAATTATGTGTGCTTTTTAAAGAGCAACAGAATTTTTTTTAACAGGATGAATGAATACCTTTGAAGTGATACACTAGGGAAGAAAATATGTTGTATTTATTTTATTTGTTTAGATTTATGCAGCGCAAACTTGACCCAAAGATATCAGAGATCTATGAGCTCCACTTACGTTACAGACCGACACATTCCTTTTTATTGTATTATATTAAAAAGTAAACATGATAGGGAACCCATTACCCTGGAAAGATCAGACTACACGTGGATAGCCTGTGGCCTTAATAGAACACCCATGACATATTGTATATTATGGAACAGAGCAAACATTAGAAAATCCTTAATTTGGATTATTTATTAGGCTGCCTCTGATTAGCTGTCTCAAAGAAACATGGTACATAAATTATTTTAATGTATTACCATGTTTCAAGTGCTATTACGGAAAGGCTCAAGCCAACATAAAAAGGTAGAGCCAGTCCTGGGATAGACACATTAATAAGTATACCATTGAAAATAAGTGTCACTTTAATTTAAACTGTAAGAAATATGGAATCAGCAACCATCAAGAAAATGTCTTAAATAATCTCTGGTATCCACAGTAATTCAAAAAATTAGTCTCATAATAAACAGGTCCGGACTTGAATGGTGCTTCTTTTTCAGTTTCTTTATTATGATGATAAACAACAGATTAAAAATCCAGAAATTCATGTAAATCTTTTCTTTTAGCCAACGCATTTCGTCTCATAAATGAGACTTCCTCAGGGCTCATAGATGAGGTAACCGGATGCTGTCCAACTGTTGATGATTTTCACGCTCCTAGTTACCGTGCATTTTCTGTTGATACAAGACAAGGAATTTTATTGACAGAATTTCTAAATAATCAGATATCATAAAGTAGCTACGAATTCTTGCATTGTTATTGATAAAGACAGCTCTATGAACCATGAGGAAGTCTCATTTATGAAACAAAACGCGTTGGCTAAAAGAAAAGATTTACATGAATTTCTGGTTTTTTAATCTGTTGTTGATCATCAAGATCATAAAGAAACTGAAAAAGAAGCACAATTCAAGTCTGGACCTGTTTATTATGAGACTCATTTTTATAATTACTGTGGATACCAGAGATTATTTAAGACATTTTCTTGATGGGTGCTGATCCCATATTTCTTGCTTTGTACTTTGAGATTTGCCCATGAAGGAACAGACAGGGTTGTGTTCCTTGGTTTCCTGAGCACCATCATCATAAGTTTGTAGCCACAGATGTTAACAGGTGCAGGCCTTACTTGCCACAACCCTTGTACTTAATTGTTTTTAATTTAAACTGTGGCTATTTAAAACTATTAACCCAGGGAGAACAAACATCAATAATGGTAAACAACACTTTTAGCCATGAACATTTGTTCTGGGGAATTCTTAAAGCACAACTATAATTTGGAAGATTTGCTAATCAGGTGTCTGAGCTGCTTTATAGCTAGAGAGAGCATACAACTTGTTACAATGACTTCAGCCATAATCTCTTAGACACTTGTGAAATGCAATAGGAGACCGCCAGCTAACACTAATTTACAAACAACACACAAAAACATACATACTGTACTCTTATCAGTTGTGTATGAAAGTAATCTATATTCATTAAATGGAAGACTGAAAACTGACTCCCTGGAACAATATACTCACTACTCTTATTGTGGAGCTGCCATTTTAGATTATATGATTGTGTCAGGAGCTCATTTTCATCTTTTACCAAATGTAAAATAAATGTACAATTAAAAAGTGATCATAATTCGCAAACAATTTTTTTTCTTTAAATCTCCAATAAAAATATCAAACACTGGAGATGGTCTGACAGCACAATTTTAAGTTTTCACTTCTGGGTTAAAAATATGTCTGAGGATTTCATTAAGCAAATTATGTACTGATGGAAGCACCTGAACACACATGCCATATAGGGGAGACTATATTTGTATTTATATTTCAACCATCTAGACAAGGTTCATCGCTCTTTTGTAGGATGAAATTAAAGAGTAGTGAACTACAAACAATGGTTTGAACATTCTTTACCTATTATGAAAACAGATTCACATAGGTAACTAAGAGTTCTCAAGAAAGCTCCATTAGGTGTACTTGCTAATTCAAAATTGTAGGAGATAAAGAAGTGTAATAAATATGCATTGTGCCAAACAAAACTGTGATATTAAGATAATAAATAGGAAGAAAACTACAACGTTATGAAACAGACAATGATAAGGAGTTCTGAGAACTGTTAATTTTAACAGAGATAACCAAACCTTTTTAACAACAGCTGTAATTGCCTTATTTTAATGGAAACCTCCTGGAAAAGAGTATCTAAATATAATATTGGAGGGAATGCATCGGCCCATGACAATGCGAATTGTGCATTCCCCGACCCACAGACAATACTGTTTTTGGATAACAACTAAGCCAATTCAGGCTTGTGGCCGAAAAAGACTCCTGATACATTTATTTAAAATTAAAATGAAATTTTGGTTGGATTGACTGCTTGCCTCATACAAAGGGACCCATTAGGATGGCAGGCGGAAGCCACCGCCGGCTTAGCAGGGGCGATCCGCCCGCAATCCTCTACGAATTACCCCCCTGCCACATTAGGATGACTGGGGGGTCTGCGGCCGAGAGGAAGACTGTCTGTCGCCTTTCCAACGGTCAACTCATCGACCGGGCAGAAAACTGCAACAATATTGTGGCGTGTCTGCAAGACACCGCCATCCATATTAGCATATTAGCATATTAGCAAAGGCGGTCTCTCGCCTTTCCATGGCGACGTTGCTGCCATGGAACGGCTCGTGGTCTTTGCTGTTGGGGGCCCGCAGCGGGCCCCAGGGTGTTGGAGGGTGGGGGTGCACATGGGGGGTACATTGCCATGCACTACGTGGCAGGCACCATGTGGTGCCTGCCATGTAGTGCATGGCAATGCCGTGCACAGTCCATTTACACCGCGAGTGGGTCTGCTGCCAGCAGTCTAACCCCTCGGTTGCGGGGAGTTTTCCCCCTGCTGTGTGGGGGGGGACCGCGCGCGGCGCCACTGTGCTGTTGACGTGCTCGGCTCGTCATGAGGCACAGCGGAGCTGCCCTCGTGACGAGCTGAGCTCGTCACACCACATCCGTTTTTAGAACGTTCAGCACAGCGGGGAAATTATCCAATGGCTGTGACGAGCTCAGCTTGTTATGAGGGCAGCCCAACCGTCCTCAACAGCACACAAGGGGTTAATGATAATGTGAAGACATATAGGCCCACGTGCATCAAAGCAAAAACCGGTTGCAAACGGGCAGATTCTCAGAATCTGCCCGTTTGCGACTGGTATTTTTGCATTTGGGATGCATTATCCCAAATGCAAAAATCGCAATTTAAGTAATCTCTAAATTGCGATTACTTAAATTGCCATTGCATTTAAGGAATCGCAAATTGAGATTCCTTAAATGCAATGCATTAAAGTAAAAAAACTAGCGATTTCATTAATAGGGGGCGCAAATTACCATGAAGTTGAACTTCATGGTAATTTGCAAAAACTTTGAAAAATGCGCTAAATTGCATTTTTCAAAGTTCCATTTTATACACACACATGCCATTAGGGTATGTGTGTGTGCAAGATATACCCATAGCAGATTTCAGGGGTGCAACAGGGTGCCCTTTTGACACCCTGGCAGCCTTGAAATTGCAATCTCAATTTTCGATTCTCTAAATGAGAATCGCAAATTGAGATTGTCTTCCCATTCATTCCTAAGGGGCTCTAGGCCCGTAGGAATGAATGGGGAGGTATTCCTTAATTGCGACTCGCAATTTGCGACTCGCAATTAAGGAGTTTTAAGAAATCGCTATTTTTTAAGCGAGTTCTTCATGCATAGCATTTTGCTATTCCTTATTAGCGAATCCTTATTTTTCGCTAATAAGGATTCGCAAATGGCACTGTTGATGCATGTGCCAGATACATCCTAATTTTGAAAGTCTATTTTGCAATACATGTCAAGAGATTTCATCTTCATCTCAAACAGTGAAACAATCCCAAATATTTTTTAGAATATCACATTTTGACAGTTAGCACCCTTGAAGTTAAAGTATATTTGTTGTGTTTTTGTCAATTAAAACAATGCCCAGGATAACTCCCGCAAAAAAATCTAATATGGAGTGAAATATATTCCTAGGTGGAACTAAACCACATCTGAAAATACTAGTTGAATAAGGATAATCTTAAATAGTTTCATCTAGTTGAGGTTAAAGGGCATTATGATGAACCAGACAGTGGAGTATTAATTCTTACACAGATTTCAAGTTATGAAATATAAATAAGTGTCTAAATATTTTAGTTTTCTTATAATGCACCAATGTTGCAACCATATTTGTGTAGTTCATAATCTATAGACAGGAGGAATGAGTTCTTACACTTTTTATTTTTTTACTTTTAGCTAATACAGAATTTACTGACTTTGGAAAATCAATCACAAAAATATGGGGGATTGTGCAATTATAAAAAGAAAATCTCACTCATTTGTTTTGAATTTGTCCGGATATGTGCCTAAAAGAAAAGTATTATTCAAAACCCTTACCTTAAATTATAACATTTGAACCATTGAGGACATATTGAAACTCTGCTCTGGTGGATGTAGAAATGTAATAGGCTCCTTCAAATCACACACCAAAAATGTAAGAACAAGACTCGGAAACTTTAAATACTTCTATAGTATTCATAGCTATTGTGTCTTTATTTATTGATTAACTATTTTTATATGTTCTGAAACTCTGGTGACAGCAGGTAGCATTAGAAATGTTGTATTTTATTCACAAAGAAATTTGGGGGCCCATTATGAAGCCGTACGAAATGGCTCCGACCCTCGCTCGGAGCCGCTGTAATCTTCTGTTAGGACTAATTTCCGACCCACCCATTTTGATAAAGTTGGTCAGGAATTAATCCAACCAGGATTTCTGAATGGCTTACAACGGGCTTGAGAGCCTGTCTGCCATTCATAAAGGGGCCTGTAATCCCAAGAGCGGCCCTTCCGCCCGAGGAAATACAATAGCAGATTCCTGCAACATTTCTGTGTCGGCCTTTCTGACACAGGAAGGCTGAGGTAATCTGACTTTGGGGGCCCCTGCAGGGTTCTCATGGGTGCAAGGTCTCCAGATGGTGGACTACGGGGCACCTATTGTGCCCCCCCCCATTGATACCTTCACATGGTGGCAGGCACCTTGAGGTGCCTGCCAAGGGGAGGCGGAATGAACTGCACCTTAGCTCTTTACAATGAGAGCATGCATTCTGGTTGGAATGCATGTTCAGATTGTAAAGAATAGGATTGCGACCGAACAGTGTTTGGTTGCAACCTAATTGCTGGTTTGGGACCACCAACAGGAAGTTGGTCGTTCCAGTTCCAGATCGATCTTGGACGGACTCAGGTCTGTCTGACATTGAAATTGGCCACTTTGTGCATGTATATACTGCGGTGACCCTGTTTTAAATACACTTACATACATTTGTGAATCATTCTGGAAACTTCCAAAACCCTATTCGACAAAAATCAAAAAAAGGCACTGTCCTTTCTATTTGTTCTAATGGCATATGAATATTCCCTTCGTTTTTCCATTTTATTCCCGTTTTCGAGGTTTTGGTGACCAATACATAAATAAATGAAGCCTATGTAAAAGAGCACTATTGGTGAACATTTTGTTTATATACTCCAAAATGCCTTTATGAATAGGTCTGATATAATTTCGAGTTACTTTGTTCAGAATTACATTTTGGCAAAGGTTTATAACAAAATGTACCATTCATTTATGTCGTAACAGCCACATAAGGACAAAACCTATCTTTTTGAGAACAAATGTTTCCTCTTCTTTTCTGAATGTATTATGGCTATATTACAGATACATTTGTTTTGTCTACATATTAGAAAGGGTTTAATTAACCTCACAGTAACATTATTATTATCATATCACCTTACTACATACTGGGAAACTCACCAGGGGAGCCCATTGTTACCTGCTCCCTTAAGCCTTTAATTGTAGCCATTAAAAAATCTGAACCATTTCTTGATTTTCCTACTTAAATAATTCTGCACAAATCTTAGTATATGTGGATGATATTGCAATTATCACTAATTGTGATATTGCCCTCTCTCTGCTATGAAATTACTCACTGTGGTCTCAAACCTAATCTTTACAGAAAACACATTTTTTTTTTAACATTCTTATAATCCTCAGGCTAATGAAGTACTGGAACACTTGTGGACAAACTTCACACTACTTAGTACATCGTGTATTGTGTATTACTGTTTTTGTTTTTGGACCGAATCTAGCAAATCAATCGAAACCTTTTTCATTTTGGTGTTGAATCAATTATATTAAAATGGCTATACTCCTAATTTTCTTATATCTGTTAAGGCTTAATAGATGTTATATTCTCTTCTTTTAAAATATTGCCATTGGTAATAATTTATTTCATCTGGAGGGCTAAATAACATAATTGATCAAATTAACAGTATGTCTTGGCCATTTTATGACATGGATTTAATCTCCCTAATGTATAAGGGTGATGTTGGACAGTAGGAAGTCTTATTTCTCAGGTTGTGTACTTTGACTAAGTCAGGTTAACAAATAGGACGCAAATGTATAAGCTAAATACTTTTTTTTTGCCATGACTTAGCATTTAGCAAACAAGCGGACTCAGTAGAGCATTGATCATATTGGCCAGATGACATTTACCCTTAGGCTTCTTTTCAAGAGATATGCCTTAAATGTAATCTGGCAGACACTCAATTCTTTGAATATTTTCAAGCAGTGAGTCTCCTTTTCAGAGCCAATTTCTAGTATGACATAATTTTATTGCAGCAGCTCTCTGTGGTTTGCATTCTATTCCTGAACATTGTTCCATGTTCTTGTAGTATAATGGAAATGACTCTTCTAATGGGTCTACATAATGAAACATTCTTATAGAGAAGATGTTTATTTTCCAAGCTTCCATGAACATAGTGCAGGATATCAAACTAGCCAATCTGCATACGCAAATCATTTATACCTTAAATATAAAAAGTATATTTCATACTCCACAACGTTTGTACAAAAGAGGCTTCCGGGCCTCATCCCCTTCCCAGATACAGAGTTCTCCAATATGCCTGCTTAATTTGCCGCTATTTTAAAAATTCTTTGATTTTTTTGCAAGACATTAATCTTCTTTTGAAACTATCCTCTTTTGACCCGGTGCTTTTGTTTGTTTGGTTTGGCAAAAATGCTGGATTACAGGGATAGGGACACAATCATCAGAGGTGCATGAAGTGCTACGATGCTGTCCTTTCAAGCTATCCACTTCAAGGTCTTCCCACACTATACTCAAAAAGTGCAGAAGCAAAGAAAATCCTTTTACGCGGTTAAACGGAAATTAAGAGCAGTGAAGCTACAATACATGCTCATCCTCCCAGTGAGGCTTCTTTGGAATGGGCAACTAAACAAAGAAGACTGAAATGCAACTTGCCCCTCTCTCGGTCTCTCTAGAAGCAGGGCAATGGGTCCATACTGGACATCCGGGGGGGGCAGGCTGGGGGTTAAACCTGAAAAAGAGTCCTAGAACCCACACATGGCAGGGCCAGAGATTCACCAAAGTCTTCTGAAATAGAAGATAGATGCCACTGATTTGCTGGCGGTGGGGGAACAAAACCAGAACAAACAACTCTGAAGCCTAGTGGCCCCTTAGTAGAGGAGCAGCAGGACACAGGACTAGCCTGATTATACTCAGATACTGTTCTCACAGCAACATTGTATTCTTTATGTAAGGGATCCAGAGGGGAAATGCCCTTTTGCCTTATACTAGTAGCTTAGAGTTTTGTCTTCCATGGAAACTATTAGGTAGATATATACCAGTTTGAGGGAAGCTTTAGTTTTTGATCAGTTGGATGCTGGTTTTACACAGGTTGGTTTCATGTGCAACGCTTCTTCATGGTGTCCAATGTCACTTGCCTGTGTCCTACACAACATATGTCTACCTCATACATATTGGTTCAGGTCCTGGCAGCTTAGTATAGTATGCTCACTTCCACATTTCCTCTCTTCCACGTGAAAGATTTAAACATCATGTCATGGAATGTGAATGGGCTCAATGACAGCATTAAGTGAGGTGTGGTCCTTAGATTCACAAAATGCCACTGACGAGCAGCACTACCCCTACAGGAAAACCACCTCCTGGGTTCCAAGTTCCCCTTCCTTGGTACATTTTGGTACAATAGGGGTATTCCATGTGGGGTACATCAAAGAGTCCAGCAGGGTGGTGATCCTACCACATAAGAACTTTCCATTTGTTGATTCGCGTCACACTTGACACACAAGGAAGATATGTGTTCCTGTAGAGCTGGTTGGAAGAGGAGCAATACAATTTTTTCAGTGTCTATGTCCCCCCCTCACCTTTTTCGGTCCACCCATGAGGTGCTTAAATCTGATGTCTTGGAGCTCGAACGTGTGACTCATATTATAGAAGGGGATTTTAATACCGTTTTAGATCTGGAGAAGGACTCTACAGGGTGGGTCTACTCCATTGGCTGAATGAACAACCCCCCTAAGACTCTGATGCCTTGCAAACGTGGCACCCACATGATGCAGAAAACACCCACACCTCTGCTGCAAAAAAAACTATGTCCAGTGTGACCTAATACTTCTACCTACAGCTGAAGTCTTGTGTACAACTGTTGCAGAGTTCCTGCCACCCAGCATTTCTAACTACTCCCTAGTTACAGTCTGCCTTGGGTTTCCCTGGGAGGGGTGTCATCCTATATGTTACTGTTCCTAGGGAAGAATTTACTGATTACTTTGACATAAATCAGGACACAGTGGATTCCGCTAGCATTCTATAGCCAGTCAGAAATACAACAATCTTTGGTGTTTCTAAAGCCTTCTGAAGGCAAAGGAGAGGGGAAACCCTCATGGATCGCAACGTTAAAATCTAACATCCTCAAACTCGAATACAAAGGCCATAGGGATTCGAGGGAGGAAGTCTGATGCCAGTTAGAGGTGATTAGGTCTTCTCTGAGACAAATCTGTCTTGAGGAGGCCCAGCAATGCTGGATCACCTTAATAGGTAGGTATATGAATGGGAAGAAAAGTCTGGTAATATAGAGGAGATGAAATGGCAGCAGCGGTTAGTGCACGTTACAGCATTGGGGCCCGTTGGGGGGGATTTCGAAGGACGATGCAGAGGGAAAATTACTTATTTATTTTATTTTCCCTCTGCATCGTCCCACAAAATCCCCCCCAATGCGGCCCCACCGCTGTTACTTGCACGGACTGTAGCTGTGAAATGGGCACTGAAGGTGATTATGCCTGGGAAAATGCCAGGGCTAGATGGCTTCCCTCTTGAATTGTAAGATGCATTGCAATTCCTCCTCTTCTCTCATTTACTGACACTGTACAAGGAAGCAATACAGAAGGGTCTGATTTCACCTGATCTGGATCAGGACTTTGGTGGATCTGCCAATCCCTGGACTAATGTGCCTCTTCTTGCCTGATGTTCCTTTGAAGCATGGAAATAAAGATATATGCTAAGGTACTAGCAAGCAGGCCCTTCCAAGTGATAACATCATTAGTCCACCGAGACCAATGTGGTTTTATACTCCATAGTAGCATCTGGCACTGCATCATAGGGCACTTATTACCTTGTGAGGCTGCTCCTGCTTGGGGGTCCCAGTACTCTTATGTTGATTGATTAAAAAAAAAAAAAAAAACAATGATTCATTCAAATGAGAGCTACCAGGCCTAGTATTGGCATGCCTGGGGTTCGGTACTCGATTTAGGGCATATATCCTTTACACCTTTCCCCAAAGCCAATAAAGATAAATTGAGTTGTCTCACCCCTGTTTCCAATTCATAGAGAAATTATAGAAAGACTCCTCTTGTCTCCCTCTGTTTTGCCCTGGCAATAAAACCCTTGATAGTCTGAGTCAGATGTGATGTTCAGTTATAGGGTTCCATGGAAGATTGCATTGCACAATATGCGGATGACATGCTACTATTTTTGACCCGACCCCAGGTTACAGGCACCAGGTTGATCGTGATGCTTCGCATTTATGGTGAATCATCTGGCCTTACAGTCAACTAGTCCATGTCCCTTCAGATCCCACTGCGAGGGGATAGGCAAACCATTGAGTGGTGGTCCTGTCTCCCAGTACATCAGCTCAGCTGTCTCTACCTGGGTAAGCGCCCCGCTCTGGAACCAGGTTTCATGTGGAATCTCAATCTTGCCCCATTCCTGGCTAAAACAAAATAAATCTGCACTTGATGGGCTAAATTATCACCTAATAATCTGGGCAGAGTGTCTCTTTTAAAATGATGGTCTTACCCCACTTTCGCCATATCCTGCAAATCCTCCAACCTATAATAACACAGCTGTGTTTTTTTCATGACCCAAGGAAAAGTGCAAGGTCCTATTTATGGGCAAATCAAATCCTGTGATTTATTTTTGATGAATATATATATATAATCCACCTATGATGGTGGGATGGACATGGCTGACCTGCTTTTTTATTACTGGACATCCGAACTGTTGGTATTGAATGTCCAGATGAATGAGGAATGTCAAGATCCTGCATTTCGAGCTGAAGTTTTCTTAATTGGCCAAGATAACATAATAGGGATACAGTACTGACCCACTATCTTCTGTTCAATCACCAAGGCAACTAGAGTGGTTTTCCTGGCTTGGCTAATCGCCACTTAATTGGGCCAGATTTAATCAGATTACATCAGAAAGTCCCCTCTGGCAGGGCAGATGGTTCAGTCATAGTGTCCAGTTAGAGGACTTTGGCAGTTGGAATCTCATTGAGATTACAAAATTAGGGAATGTCTGGCACAAATTTGGCAGCATTTGTAAAGACTCAAAATTGTGCCATCACTTTGAAATGTTCTGTTAATCAGAAATATGATACCACTATTCAGAGACATCAGTGGAAAGAAATCTGTCCCAGATTAGAATAATATACCATTTTACCATCCATTACAATGTCTAAATGGTACTATAATTTTTATGAATATTTTGCTTATTTATAAATTTTTTTTATTATTTACAGTAATATTTATAAAAACACAATGTTGCTTTTCTAGATTTGGTACCGTTATTTCAAACTTGTCAGTTCATCTTTTTGGTTTAATAAATTTTTGTTTCATTTTATTCAATTTAACATTATTTTTATACATTGTTTTTTATTTTGGAATGTATTCCTCCCTCACCAACTTGTTTCTTTTGTAATGCTTAATACATTTTTGTGTATCTCCCATAAATTACCTGTATTCTTTTAACGTTAATTTCAATCTAACAAATAATATTTTTAAATTAATTATTTATTTTGTGAGACCCCCAACCCTTTTTATATTCCACTTTAAATATTGAGATTCCATGATTTAATAATTACTTATACTGGTGTTCTTTTCTTTCCTAAAATGTTACTTAAATTAGCTTACATTGTCTCTCCAAATTATATTTCGCTATTGTTAGAATTATACCTTCTGGCAACTAGGTGGGACTCACAAAGGCCCTCTGGGGTCCTGCCTGGATCCATGAAAAGTTTACATACACTTCTACACCTTACATTACAAGATATACTTCATATTCCAGTCTGGTTTTCTGCACTACCTACCTGATGCATCATGGTCACTGTAGTCTTTTCTGTCTCCACACCCTGCCCTGATTATGTCCTTTGTTTGGCAAATAGATGCACACACTTTAATCAAGCATGTGGTGCTCTTTTTAGGTTCTCTTCAATGCTAGGCAATAAACCAATTTTCCCATTATTGCAAATTTATAGAATGAAATGCCTAACAGTTTTGACATACGATGCAGCCATTTGGGAGTACTGTAAATGTCTGAGTATGAAGCGGAATGTGAAACAATTTGCAAGAGACTACTTAATATGGGCCCGCATTTTCTCACCTTTTTTAGCATGAAGAGCTTAATTTAGGCTATCTGGAAGATTTCCTAAAACTTGCTCCATTGCTCTTGTGAATTTCTGCTTGGAGTAGGGAACACATTGCTTTTTAGTTTTTTGGTTTTGAGTTTTAGAGACAATGTATTGATGCAAGATAAAACGCAATACAATATAATGAGAAAATGTTAACATAAGAACAGTTTGTATGCATATTTACAAAGCAATAGATATGAAAGGGTGAGAAAGTGGATAGGAACGGGTAAAGGGTAAAGGTAATTAGATAACAATATAACATAACTACTGTGTACATTTTGTAAAATTTAAAGCAATGCAGATATAGAAAAAATTGAGCAAAATAGAAAAAACAACAGGAAAAAAATATATAAATAGATGACTTCAAACAGCATCCTATCGTACAACAGAGGTTTCTAGACTTGTATTTCCTGTTATGTTGTGATGATTTTACTTTGGAATAAGGCCTGCTTTTAGTTACAATAGGCCATTCAGGGTGTGATTGAGGTAAAGCGGCAAGTTGAGGATAATGGCTGTGCACAAGGGACAAGAAGTTGATCTTAAGTAGCGATTGGTGCCCGAGAGAATGATAGGAATTCTCTGCTTTGTCCAAAATATTAGGCAGAGCTATGATGCCTTTTGCCAATATGTAAATATACATGTATCATTTATTCAATAATAGATGAAATAACTATGAAATGTAAATAGGTGATTGTAAAGTAAACATGCATTGGTTTTCAGCCGATTCCACTATAAGATGGCCGCTACACCTAAGTCCATTGTTTATTTTGATTAACATAAACAAGTCAATTTCTATGTTTACAAACTACGAGCACTTTTTTATTAAAACACTGAATGAGTAAAGTTTCAGTTGACACTGACGAAGGCGGAAACGCTGAAACGCGTATGTCAACTTTTGCATAAACAAGAAAATAAATATTGAATATGCTGTGACACTATGTATGGCTCTGAGTGCACTCTAATGAAGGAGTTCCCTGGATGTGTGAACTGGCGTTTTTGAATATATATATATACTACATGGCCCCCCCTGACTGGGTAATTCAGCGCTTCATCCCGCCTGAGCACTCACCTTGCTGTTGCATGCTGGGAACTGTAGTCGTGGATTGGACTGCAGGTGTTCCCAATGAGGCGGGTCAGCTGATCTCCTCACATATGGAGCACCGGAGGATCTTCAGGGGAGGAAAGGGCGACATCCTGTTGCAGTTGGCGTCCGAAGAAGGCTGGGGAAGCTGAAATGCATTACGCTGTGCAATGAACTGAGAATAAAGAGGACCTTCTTGTATCCCCCTTGTGTCCTTGAAGTCATTCAACATGGGTGATTTTGTGCTACATATTCTCCGCGTGAAGCCAGAAACGTGGTACAAGGACCCGCCCCCTCAAGTGTCCTGGGAGCTATTGACATCCTGCTCTTTTGCTCCATTGTGTTCGAGGTATCGAATATCCCAAGAACGCCACGGGATTCGACTGGATGCGGGGCTGCTGCTTTGGCAGTCCGTGAAACACACGAAGGAGAGGGTAAACCCTGCGCTCTCCTCAGCTCTGTGTCTGTTCTCCCTGTGAACGTGGTTGGGGCGTTGGGGACTCGAGGGACCTCCGACTCTACAATAAAGGAAGCTGCCTGCCACTACATGACCCCCCTGACTGGGTAATTCAGCGCTTGATCCCACCTGAGCACTCACCATGCTGTTGCATGCTGGGAACTGTAGTCGTGGATTGGACTGCAGGTGTTCCCAATGAGGCGGGTCAGCTGATCTCCTCACACATGGAGCACCGGAGGATCTTCAGGGGAGGAAAAGGCGACATCCTGTTGCAGTTGGCGTCCGAAAAAGGCTGGGGAAGCCGAAATGCATTACGCTGTGCAATGAACTGAGAATAAAGAGGTCCTTCTTGTATCCCCCTTGTGTCCTTGAAGTCATTCAACAGGGGTGATTTTGTGCTACATATATATATATATATATATATATATATATATATATATATATATATATATATATATATATATATATATACATTAAAGAAGATTATTCATGGAAGTTTAGGAACCTCTTCAATTCGAGGGTCATGAGTTTTCGAGGCATGTGCAGATACATCAAGGTCTCTTTTAATGGCAAGGGAGTTGGGGTGAACATATGCTCTGTGCAACCTATGATTGTAGCAAACTCCATACCACCAAGCACGATAGGAAAGGTTATAGGCAACTGCAAGGAGTAGATCAATGATAAGGAAATCATGAGGCTGTGAGTTCCAATCTTCGGAGAGACAACCTAAAAATAGGTTAACAAAAGAAAAGAGGATTTGGGTATAAAAATGGTATTAATCTGTGTCCAGACTTGCTTTCAAAACCTATGAATCCGGGGACATAGGAAAAGCATATGTTTTAGGTCTGCTAGGTGTGCATTACAGGACCAACAAGAGGTGGAAATAGTCGGATTAATTTGGTGTAGCGAAAGGGGAGTAAATAAAAGTATATTGTAGAAGTAGAACAGAGTTTGGGTGGTATTAGCAGCACAGGAAGATTTTATAATCTTAATCCTAATCTTATTCCACGTAAATGTAGAAAAGGAGGACTGAAGATCAGTTTCGCAGAGTGATTCCACTTCAGTTTTATCTCTAATTGGAGAAAAAGGTGATAACGATTGATAGAGTTGTGATGCTGATGGGGAGAGGGGTAGGATGGATAAAGCATGTGGGGGTGAAGAAGAGGAGGAATGAGTTGTGGATGTGATGGCGTGATAGGATGTTTGGAGTAGAGAAAGCAGGTAGGAATGTTTGGAAAGGTATGATGAAGGGAAGGAAAAGCTTGATTGAGTAGAAGAGAAGGACAACCAAGTATCTCCATGACGGAGTTGGTGAACCCAATGAAGACCTTTAAGATACCAATCTTTCCAAAATCGACCTTTGTTATTTAATTTAATAACTTTATTATACCATATGGACAATTGAAGAAATTTGTCGGAAGGAGAAAGATGATTAAAGAATAAAGGTTTAAGAAGATTGCAAGAGTTTTTGAGTATAGGGAGAGAAAGAGGGAGAGGTCGTTGAAAAAAGGATACAGTTTCTTGAAAAGAAAAGGGCTGAAAAAAGGACTTTTCAATGTCAACCCATAATGGCAGAGAACGAGAAATATCGTCTTCTAATAAGAGCCATGAGGCTTGTTTGAGAGAAACTGCATTATGGTAGATCTAAAAATCTGGGAAATTAACACCTCCTAAGAATTTAGGACGCTTACGTTTATGTAAGGAAATGCGGGGTGTTTTATTATTCCATAAAAAATTCGAAAATATGGAATATATAGCTTTAAAGTGGGTGTTGGCAATAGTTATAGGAATATTAGAAAGATAAAAAAGAATAACAGGAACTAACATCATCTTGATTGTGTCAAGACGGCCCCACCATGATAAAAAACAAAGGGTTCCATTTCGATGTAGCAGTCTTCAAAAAGGATTGGAGCTCTTTTAGACTAGTTAAAATGGAATCCTTAATAGAGGATTTAAATCATAAACCTAAATATTAAATTTAATCAGGGTTCCATTTGAAATCGGATGTGGTAAAATCTGCAGAGAAGCACCATTTATTTCACATTTGTCAATATTTCATTTGTAACCAGATACAGAGGCAAAAGATTCTACTTCTGACAAAAAGGCCGGGAGAGATGATTGTGGATGGGATAAAAAGAGCACATCATCTGCGTAGACCATAAATTTCAATTGTTTACAGCCACATTTAAAACCTGTGATTTGGGAATTTAAGCGGATCTTTATTAAGAAAGGTTCTGAGACAAGAATAAATATATAAGTGGAGAAAGCCAACAACCTTGTCATACTCCACGATGTAGTTGGAAATTAGATGAAAGGAGACCATTTGAGAAAACAGGAGAAACTGGAGAAGATTAAAGTAAGGAAACATATTTTATAAATGTAGAGCCACAACCAAACCAGGATAAAGTAGAGAAAATAAAAAGCCATTCCACCCTATCAAAAGCTTTCTCGGCATCTAGAGAAATAGCTGCTAATTAATCTTTATATGCTCTAGCTTTTGTAAGGACATTGAAAAAGAGTCTAGTATTGTCAGAGAGGTGTCTGCCTTTGATAAAACCACATTGTTCATGACCAAATAATAAGGGGAGAAATTTCTCTAAATGAAACGCAAGGATTTTAGCAAAAAACTTGTAGTCAAGATTAATTAGAGAAATAGGACGATAATATTTACACAACTTATGATCTTTACTGTCTTTAGGTATTAAACATATTAGAGCTTCTTGAAAAGATCCTCCAGATTGTTTAGAAGAAATAAAGAAATGAAATAGTTGATATAATTTGGGGATAAGGAGACAAGAAAAAGGAGAATAAAATTCAATGGTAAAGCCATCAGGTCCTGGGGCTTTACCCCGTTTAATGACACAAATACCATTACCGAAATCAGATTCTTTAATGTCATCATTTAACTCCGAAAGATCCAGATCTGGAGGAGAAGGCGGAGTGATAGAAGAAAGATATTTAGAAAATGTAACTGGAGAAACAGAAATGTCAGGTGTGTAGAGGGATTGAAAGAAATTAGTGAATTCCGACAAAGTGTCTTCATTTTTATAAAGCATACGATTATTGAAGTCAGGGATAGAGCTGATCTTGGTACGTTCTTTTGTAACTTTTGAATAATGAACAAGGAGTTTCCCTGCTTTGTTCCGACTGCCATAGTACTTGGCAGAGGATTTAAGTAGAAATGAATTGGTATTTTCTGTGGGAAGTTTGTTGAATTGAAATTTAGCACGAACAAGGTCTTCCAGGCAAGACTTAAAGCCAGGGGTTGCAAAAGAGGATTCTAAATTCTTAATTTGCGCCATAAGGTTACTACCAAGGATCTTTGTTGAATAGTGGATGTAAATTGTGAGGACATAGTGGACGGAATTAATTTGGAAGTGGATTTACCATCAATAATCGGGTCTATAACCAAATTGCAGTCACCGCAAACCAATAAATAAACCAATAAATAATCATCTTGTAAGGACATTAATTTGGATAGAATAGTGTACCAAAAAGTGACATCTGGAGCAGTAGGAGCATAAAGGTTAAAAAGGGTTATGGGAATGTTATTAAGTAAAAGTGAGACAGAATCCCATCTACCCGAGGTATCTGATTCTTGAGACACAATCTGTAAATCAAGACGTTTATGACACAAAATGATAATGCCATTGCGATGGCCTGTGCCTGGTGATGCAAACATGTTACCTACCCATAATCTTTTAAGTTCAGGAATTTCCTTCTCTACAACATGGGTCTCTTGTAATGAAGCAATATCATAATTCAAATTAGATAAATGGGAAAGAACCCTCTGACGTTTGATTGGGGAACCTACACCTTTAATGTTCTATGAAACAACTTTTAACACCATTTATAAGAAATAGAACAATATAAACGTTGCATAAAAATCAATATACCAATTGAGATTTGGAGAACAATGAAAAATATCAATGAATAACATAGTAAATATGCATTTGAACTAGATAATATTAAGTTGCTCAAGAAATAAAACAAGAATGTAGTTATGAAAAGGAGTGTAAAAATGAAGAAAAAGAGGAGTGACAAAAAAAGGAAGAAAGAAAAAGAGAAGAGAAAAGAAAAGAAAAGAAAGAGGATGAAATAGAGAAAGGAAAGAAAGAGGGAGACAAAGAAAAAGGCATCATTGGGAAACAAGGAGATTCAGAAATTTGAGAAGGAGGATGAAGAGAATGCAATAAAAAAAGAAAGATAAATATATAGAAGAAAGAGAGTAAGGTAGAATATTGAAAAACATTCTGACTTACTACAAATAACATAAAAATATGAGGGTGGTGAAGCCACATAGGGAAAATGGCACAACTGACCACGTGACCCAGAGCGGAGCAGGGAAGGAGGACATCATTCAAAACAGACCAGGGAGGACATAGATCACATACGTAAAATGACTGCACCTTGTGGATACAAAAGATAAAGAAAGTGAACAAATGGAAGACACAAAATGTAAACATTAACACAAAATGAAATACACTGGGAAATAACGTATCAAAAATGTTTAAATATGAAAAGAACAAAGAGACATAAGCGGACAACCATTAGGGAGGGACAAAATGAGACATATCCATATCATTTTCACTGCATTGGTCCAAGAATCTCTAGAGCTGAGCAGGATCTTCGTAAGTCATTGTTTTAATCTGGTATGTAACTTTGAAAAGGCAGGGGTGGAAAAGTCCGTAACGAGCATTAAGATTACAGAGAGCTGGTTGCATAGCAAGAAATTTCCTACGTTCCGCTGTTGTCTTGGCATTGTCTTGAGCCAAAAAGAGGGTGGAATTCTGCCAGGTGATACGATCTTTAGATTTAGCAGTTTGCAAGACCTTTAATAAATCAGTGTATTCCAAAAAATAGATGATGATTCCTCTAGGTTTGGATGACGAAGATGCAGTAGTTTGATTCCGACCCAAACAGTGAGCTCGCTGGATGTTCAAAGTAGGAGATAAAGGGAGGCCAGGGAGTTGTGGAAGAAATGACTTAAACCTTCTGCCCATATAAAAATGTGCAGGTTATTGCGACGGCTGTGATTTTAAAATTCTTCACCTGTTTCTGGAGAGAGAGGACATCAGATTGAACAGCAGGCATTTGGTGGACTACATCTTGAACAGAATCTACCCGTCGTTCCATTAGTATGATTCTATTGTCCATAGTAGACCACTTGTCATCCAAGGATTGAAGACGTCTATTTGTTTCCTCCATGTATGGACGAAGAGCTCGTATTTCCTCAAGCACACCTCCATAGTGTCTGGTGGAGGAGATATAGTAGGTGATGGGGGGTTTGTCTTAACTCGTTTACCAGTAGTGATAGGTAAGTTCGGAGCAAGAGAAGTGAGGAAAGTGAGGTATTAGCAGTTAATGCCAGAGTGTTCATATGAGGCGACGACGTAGAGTTTTCAGTTTTGTCCATACTTGTTAAGAGAATAGAATAGAGATTATGTGCCGCCAAAGAGGTAAAAAGGAATAGGTCGACAAGGTACACTCCATCGGGATTACGTTCTCCCCATACGATTTCAATTAGTAAAAATTATTACTGTCTGCTTCAAGTAATGGTTTCAAAGAAAGTACAATGTCCATAAAATTGGGGAGAAGAAAGGGGAATGAAAATAACAAGTAATTCCCTGGATGCGCATAAAAATATCAAGAGGAAGCAGCTTTGTGTAAAGAAGCTTTAGCATCACATTTCTATCATAAGGTGGCAGTAGAACCAACAGGGTTGCAAAAAGCCCATTTTCCAGATCAGGGTTAAGTGCAGGCAATAAACATAACCCCAGCATAAAAAATCATATGGTTGAAGAGGAAAACACAAGTTTTTGAGAATATTCCTCGCTGAAAATGCCCTGAGGGAAAATGTACTGACAGAAAAACCGGCGTCATGGATTTCAAAATGGCGGTCGCGGAATGAAGAAAACCGTGTTGAGAGCGTTTGTCACTAAATACTGCTCACCGAGGCTGCTGAAAGGTCATACGTGATAGCGGAATGCTTCACTTGCTTGCTCCACTGGAGAGAAGGCACTTCTCCCAAGCTGCCATGGAGCCCCTTCAGGCAGCAGCCATATTCGGCTGTCGCCAAGCCACGCCCCTCCAGAACACACTGCTTTTGATGGGGATGTGAACCTAGACTGCTTGGATTGTGACTTTGTATATAAAATTCCGTGGTTGGATTATGTCAAACAAATTGCAGTGCCCTTGGCTGCCCAGAGCTGGATTATGGTCCACAGATGATTGTTAACGGTGATGGACTTAAGGTAAAAGAGCTGTATTTAAAGCATGCTACAGAAGCCAGAGAGAATGCTGCCCTGGACAAGTCGTCTTTGAGAGCATACTTGGCTCTCCAAACTAATGTTGGCACTCAGCCAAATCCTTAGGGAAGATTTTCTCTCACATCGTTTTGTTTGAGTGCAATGTGGTCTAGACTTTGTTTTTCTCCTGGACAATAGGATTCCTGCTCACTATTGAGTTGACACTGTGATGGTAATTAATTTCAAACACTGAAGCATCTAATTTTATTCTGTAAATGTTATGATTTTCCTCCCCAATAGATATTTGCTCATTTTTAGAGCTAAGGGGTTTTTGTCAGTACAGACCAGCCTTTTATTAGTTCAAATTATTTATGAGCCTGTCATTTCTTTTGCTGTGGGTAGAGGTGGGCGGAATTTGCGTAGTCGCGCTACGCAAAGCTCTGCAAAATGGTAAAAAATCTCTGCGAGCACGCAGAAACTGCACAAACACGCGGAATGGCTTGTTTTGCCCGTTCGCAATGCTTTTTTCCTGTTCGCGAACGCTGTTTGCGTGCTCGGTGGGAAATATCCCGCAAACACACATTTTGAAAGCACGAACAAGCAAATAATTCTGCAAAGCTGCGAATCGTGGAATTTTTGGCAATTCCGCATTCTCCTCGAAACTCAAAATCACCCAAATTCCGCGTGTGGAACGGAATTTACCGCCCAGGTCTAGCTGTGGGGTCTTTATTAAGAAATGATCTGTTTTTGATTACTTCTTTGAATTCCTAAAGATATCATGAATAGGTATAAAGATGATTGGCCGAGCTGTAGAACTGGTATCATGAACTCCGGTTGGACTGGAGTGTTTTTACTGTTTTTAGTTTCCTTGTAGCACTTAATGCGGGAAGGTGCCTGGCTCACCGTTAATATTTAGTTTGCTTTTCTTTCCTTGTGGCACCTAAATGCTGGAGTTGCATGGTTCGGTTTTGCTTTGTGTTTATGATCACCTTGCCTGTTGCAGCTCACAAGTGTAGGGTGTGGTGAGTGCGTTCACCCATGCCCTACTCACAGCTGATTGGTGGGGATTGGGCCACGGCCTTGGAGGCATACTATTTTTGCCTGGCTGTGGCAAGGACTTGCCGGATCACGACCTCTGGTAGGAGCGATCTGTTCTAAACATATCCCACTCCCATCCGAGTGCTTACACCACTCAGACTGTAGTATTTAACAGTTTTTAGTTTCCTTGTAGCACTTAATACGGGGAGGTGCCTGACTCCCTTTTAATATTTGGTTAGCTTTTCTTTCCTTGTAGCATCTAGGTGCTGGAGTTGCCTGGCTCAGTTTTGCTCTCTACTTACAATCACCTTGCCTGTTGCAGCTAAAGAGTGTATGGCGTGGTGAGTGCTTTCACCCCTGCCCTACTCACTGGATGGAGACTATTTCTGCATAGTCGCAGCACGGACATGGAGCGGACGCGAGCAGCGGGTGCCTCGTCTGACTCGGGCCAGGGGCCAGAACCCCTGCCAGTTTTACTAACCAACTTAGTCTAAGGTACTCATCAGACCTACTTAAAAGTCTAGCTCATAAAATCGCTGCAGTGTGTGTGCACAATCTTACGATGGATCCTCGTAAACTGAAATAACCCCATTGCAACTTTAGTCTCACACACAACGAGCCCCTCAGGACTAAGGAATACAATGCTCAGTTCCTACTGATCAACTGCCGATCTATGACCAAACATAAGAATGACATTTTTAAAATCATTATGGGAAAGCAACCTGATGCCCTGTTTCTGACTGACGGCGGATTATGTGAAAGTTGGCTAACTTCCACTAACTGTGCGCTAAGTTTAACTTGAAACTTTAATTGTTTCTTCTCCTATATGTTATCACCTTTAGAAAAAGTTCATCATTCCATTTTTTCTCAATCAATTTTGATTTTTTATTGATTTTTCATTTTTCTTAATTCGTTATCAAGAATTTTCATACATCGATACCGAATTGGTATTTACCGAATCGGTATTTCCAATGCATTCCTATGGGCCTTTTGGCCCATAGGGTTGTATGGCCATTACTGATTCGGTATTTACCGATTCAGTAAATACCGATTCGGTAAATACCGAAATCCGATACCAATTTTTTCCGATTCGGTATTTTTCACCGATTTTTTTGCTACCTCTCATTTACCGATTTTTGATTACCGATTCGGTAAAATTCGGTATTTAAAAATCGGTAAATGACTTTTACCTACATCTGGCCTTAGAGCTCTTATTCCACCGAAATTCTATGACACTAACACATGGACTTGTAGATAATTCTCTTCTCTACAGGCAGCCAATGAAGGAAGGTCAGAGCCTTAGAGGCCTGGGATCTTCTAGGGAGACTTAGAACTAGGCCCGCAGCTGCATTCTGAATGTGGTAAAGGTTTGTGAGACTGCCTTTGGATACTCCTAAATATAGGATATTGCCGTAGTCTAACTGAGATGTGACCAAGGCATTGGCAATTGTTTATTGGCTGATATTAATAAAAGATCAACAAGTTTATTTAGAAGTTCAAGAATTCCAAAGCACTTGCTAGCAACTATCTTAAATTGGTTATCAAAAGAGAGTTTTTAGTCGAACCATGCACCCAAACGTTTTGTTTCCGTTTTGAGGTGGGGATTTGTCCCAAGGACTCAGGCCACCAAGTTGATGTCCAGATCATGGGGACTTTCCCAACTATCATTACCTCAGTTTTATCGCCATTAAGATTAAGGCACTGATTGGACATCCAAGATGTTATCTCCTCTAGACATACAGAGAAGCGGGTGGCAGTAGCCGTGGTGTCCTGAGAGAGGGTGACAATTAGCTTGGTGTCATTTGTATAGGACACAATTGTCACATTTTGTTTTTCCACAATGTCCGCAAGGGGGCAAATCTAGAGATTAAACAAGGTGGGGCTCAAAATAGAGCCCTGTGGTACTCCTTGCAAAGGAGGATACTTTCTGACAGAAAAGGATTCTGACCGACCTGAAAACTCCCACACCACACTGGTTTAGCCTTTGAAGTAGTACGTTGTGCAATACGATGTCAAAGGCTGTGCTTAAGTCCAGTAGAACAAGTGCAGCTGTTTGTCCTGCATTCACAAACTTTCTCAAAGTTTCAGCGGCCAGAAGGAAAGCAGATTCTGTAGAATAAGAGGCTCTGAAACCTGACTGGGTTCGGTGGTATAGGTCATTCATGTTAATGTACGTGGTTAGTTGTTTATGAAGCACTTTCTCCGTGCTTTGGGAAAACAAAGGTAGCAAGGAAATAGAACGTACATTTATAGTGTCTTATGGTCAGTGGAAGGTTTCTTCTGAAGTGGAAGAACTATCACCTGCTGCCACTCTAGAGGAACCTCACCTGCTTTAAAAGAGGGTTTAATGAGCTGATGAATATATGGTAGGATGATTTCCATCCCCTGTATCAACATCTTAGGTGGAGCAGGGTTCAAAGGGGTGCCTGACTTAATAGCTGACGCTATGTTTTTCAACTCCTCCAAGTCTGGGGCCATAAATCCCTTAAGACAATTCTCACTAATAGGCTCTTACAGAAGGAGGTCAAGATTGAAGGTTCTATGAGCTTCTAGGGAAATGGTGTCATAGATGGTTGCTACTTTGGACGAAAAATAGTGTGCATTCTTATTGCAGTTCTCAACCGATGAAGGTTAGGGCGCTGTTGTTCGTTCTAGTAAGGATAGTGATTTTAGGATTCAAAAAATTTTGTTAGATGAGTTCTTGGCAGTTTCAACATTTTCTGTATAAAAGTTACATCAGGCTTTCCTAATAAGTGCATGATACCTTTTAAGTTCTGCTTTATAGTTGTCTCTGCCAATGGGGCAGTAGTCTTTCCACCAAATACATTCCAAATGTTTGCATGCTTTTTTGGCTAAGCTAAGATCTTGGTTTACCGAAGGAGAGGAGTTCTGCACCCTGTGTTTTTTATTCCTCGTTGTCCATTGTGCAGCTTCATCTAGGGATTCCAATATCTAATTTTCAATTTGCGAATTGACATCCTCCCTTAAATGGGGCAGTACATAATAGAGATATGGCAAATATTTTAGGATCAGACATGTTCCACTTTCTTCTCTTAGTCATCTGATTGGGCATGTTAGTAGGAGAAGTCCTGAGGAGCTGCACGGGGAAGGCACCCCATAGTGGTCCGACCAAGGCACTATTATTGGTGTTGCAACTTTAATCGTGTGAAAGTTAGCAAAAATGGGATCTAAGGTGTGGTCTAGTTGGTGAGTCAGTTTCTGCACTCTTTGAGCAAGAGTCATGGTGTTCAGCTCCCGGCATAAAGGTAGTGCTTCAGGATTGGACTAATCGTAAAAGTGTAGATTAAGATTGACTAAACCTAGCAAATTTATATGACATAGAGTAGGTTGGACAATGTTCTCAGCCAAACTAGCAATGAATTGTGTTGCAGGGCCTGGTGAACGATAGATCATTAGGGCAACATTTTCTACTAGAAAGAGAGATAATGGTGGCTTCCCAGTTCTAAATATTAGTAGCTCGAATGGAACATTTCAGAGTTAGCTTATGAATAATGGCTATCCCTCCAACTCTATTTATGGGGTGGTCTCGTCTTACAATCCTGTAGTCTAATAGGATCGTTTTCAGTATATATGGTGCTGAGGATTCGCTCAGCCATGCTTAAGTCAGAAACAGTACATTCAATGAAAAAAGTTTTTTGGTCTCTGTGCACACACTTATTCCAAAGTATTTTCTGAAGTATATACGATTTTTTGTGTTAGCGCTACACGTTGTCACACGATGCCTATTCGTGTCTTTTTATAATGGCAGATTATGTGAAAGTTGGCTAACTTCCACTAACTGTGCGCTAAGTTTAACTTGAAACTTTAATTGTTTCTTCTCCTATATGTTATCACCTTTAGAAAAAGTTCATCATTCCATTTTTTCTCAATCAATTTTTATTTTTTATTGATTTTTCATTTTTCTTAATTCATTATCAAGAATTTTCATACATCGATATCTTTGTGTAATCAATATATCTCCATTATAACTCTGCCCAATGCATTTTGGGTCAGGTCATGTGACCCTTCGTCAGGGGCGTGAGTCAGGAGATCTCAGCGGTCGCAGTTATACCGGGTGGGTAACGGAGGGTAATCTCGTTGGTACCGGGCGGGTAGCAACCCGCCCGGTACCAACGAGATTACCCTCAAAAAAATCGGTAAAAAATACTGAATCGGAAAAAATTGGTATCGGATTTCGGTATTTACCGAATCGGTATTTACTGAATCGGTAAATACCGAATCAGTAATGGCCATACAAAAAGGCCCATAGGAATGCATTGGACCATGGCAGTGCTGTCTTGGTCTGTGCTGTATTTACAGATTCGGTAAATACCAATTCGGTAAATACCGAATCGGTAAATACCGAATCGGTAAATACCGAATCGGTAACTACGGAATCGGCAAGCAAGTAAAAGTGAAACTAATGAAAACAGCCAATCAGGTGGTACCACCCTCCCCACCCTACCAGGGAGTGGCCACACAGGCAGCTGCAACTCATTAGAGGTTTCTGGAGAGGCAGTCAGAGCTGAGCAGTGAGACAGAGCAGCAGGGAGAGTGTTTGGTGAATTTGAAGACTGTGAAAATGGCAAGCAGCACAGAGAGCCAGAAGGCTGAAAGGAAACGTAAACTGACGTTTAGCAGCATGGAGCTGCAAGTACTGGTGGAGGAAGTGGTGAGGGTCCACAGGCAGCTCTTTGGGAGGCTGTCCCTCTCAGTTCCAGAGTCTGCCAAAAGGAAACTGTGGACTGCCATAGGAGAGAAGGTGAATGCTGTGGGTGTAACCCCCAGGAGCATAGAGGACCTAAAGAAAAGGTTCTATGACATCAGGAGCCTCACCAAACGAAAAATGGCAGACATCCACAAGCAGGCTGGTGTCACAGATGGAGGCAGGAACACCGCGCCCCCCCTGGCTGACCTGGAGGAACTGGTGGCCCAACCATCGAGACAGACAGTGTTGTGGGAGTAGGAGATGTGGACTGCTCAGCCAGAGCTACTGCAAAAGGTAAGAGGCTTGCGCAGCATGACACACCCAAGCAAACAGCTCCCCTTTAGCCCTTGTGTACAGCCCAACCCCAGTCCAGTACAGCTAGCACCATACATGAGCAATGCATAATGGGAAATGTAGTAATGATTGTGAAATGTGCTATGCTTTTATTGAAGTGACTGTAAGACATTTCCACTTAGTTTATATACGCTTCTTTATACCTAGGGACAACATCAGGCAGTGGAGTATCAGCTTCACAAGGGACAGCACCAGCTACGGAGGAGAGTGTGGTGGCAGGGCCAAGCACCATAGATGCCTCGCAGGAGGAGGAAGACAGCACTGCCATGGTCCATGAAGATGACCCTGTTCATCCCCTCTTGTTTCCCCACTCCCCACAATTATCTCAATCCCCCCCATTGGTGTTCTCACCTGAGAACTCCCTGTCACGGTCCCTGCCAGCACCTGCTACCTCACCACCAAGGAAGAGAATTGTGGCCCCAATGACAGTCATGGCGGGAGCTGAGGGTGAGGCACCAGCACCCACACCAGTCAGTCCTGCTGCACAGCAGTCCACCCAGCAGCCCAGCACCACTCGCCGCCGCCAACGAACTCCCAGCAGTGCAGGTCCAACAGGAGAGGACACATTGTTCCGTGGCCTTGAGGGGAGCATGGTGCGCATCCAGCGCATGCAGGGTAAATCAATTCAGGCATGCCACCACCAATTCCGGACGCACAATCTGCACATGGGAGAAATGGGCAATGGCATATGTGATTTGGTGGAAAGCAACAGGGAGGTAGCTAAAACCAACAGCGACATTGCTACTGGAATGGCACGCATGACCACCGCCATCACCCAGTCTGTGCAAAAATGGAAACCATCGAGCACACAAGGCGCAGGGATGCGCGTGTTCACAACAGGGCAATGAACCGGCTGGCCACGGCAACTTCCCAGCTATGCGGCAGAGGGGTGAACATGCAGGAGAGCCTAACTCAAAACACTGCGGAGGTGACCAGGGGCATGGCCAGGATCACCAGTGCCATGGAGGCCATGATCATCTCAAATACTGTTGTCAATCCTGCCCTGGACGTGGCTGAGGCAGAGGACAGCAGTAGCCGCAGCAGCCCGGCTAGCGCTGTTTTAGAGCCAAGCAGGAGCACCAGGCACTCAGCAGAGGCCGCAGGCCATGCTGAAGGGAGTGAGCAGCATCCCAGTGGCACTGGGAAGCGCAGCAGAAAATGACTTTGACAGTGTGGGTGAGGCAACCCGGGGCATTACCAGTCCCCACCTTTAAATTAAAGTTTTCATTTGTTGCACATCAGGGCATGAACGTTGTGGCAACATTAAATTATTTTTTTCACATTCATAACCTGTCTGTGTATCTGTACTCACTCAGAAATAGTTTTCAGTAATCTCCTCACGTCTGTATCTGCCATCACTTGGTGTAGACACTCCAGCAGGTTGTGTTTGTGGCACAGCAATGTCGTCGTCATGGTCCTCGTAGTCTGACAACTCTACCTCATTGCACTTCTTGACCGCAAGGTTGTGCAACATTGCACAGGCAGCAATGATCTTGCAGCAGGTGATGGGGGTATACTGCCTTGCACCCCCACTCTTGTGCAAGCATCTGAACCTGCTTTTCCAGATGTCAAAGGTCCGTTCTACTACATTCCTTGTGCTTTTGTGGGCCCGGTTATACCTCCTTTGCCTGGGTGTTGAGGGGTTGAGGTAGGGGGTGAGTATGAATGAGCGGAGGGCATATGCACTGTCGCCTAGAAGGTAAAGGGGTAACATTACTCACATGCATACATGTACTTCACACTGGTATTTTTGTTATGGAGGTCTGACAATGTGTCTCACCCAGGAGGTATCCTTCACCAAATTCCCCTGCCGTCAGCCGTGCATAGATGCCGCTGTTTTGAAAGATGTAGGAGTCGTGGGTACTCCCTGGGAATTTTGCCACCAGTGATGGCGCACTTTGCATTGCAAATCACCTGCACATTGATGGTGTGCGTTGACTTCCGATTACGGTATATGTATTCTGTGTCAGCAGGGGGGCAAATCGGAATGTGCGTGCCATCAATGCAGCCAATGATGTGGGGGAATCTTGCCATCTGGTAAAAGTCTGCTTTTGTTTGTACCAGTTCCGCATGGGTTGCAGGGAAAGAAATGTATTGGTCCATCCTGTATCATGGCGTCAAGGAATTTGTGGAAAAATCTTGACAGGCTGCTCTGGGTCACCCCTCCTACCGCAGCAACTACACTTTGATAGCTGCAAGCAGGTGTAGGCTGCATAGCACCTGCACGTGCGGTGGGATAGCATGTGCCCTTGGGGTGGTGTGCTCCAACAGTGGTTGGAGGTCCCTGATGAGGTCCAAAATGGGGATATGAATCCAGCCTGTACCTCTGTGGGATCTCTGCCTCTGTGGGCATGAACAGGGTGATCCTCTGTCTGTAGACCTGCTCCTCTCTCTGCCATTCCCTCTCTCCTTCCTGCTGTAGCCGTAGCTGTCTTGCAATGACATAAAATGCCGCCATAGTGCAAGAAGAATTGCATTTTGGGTCCATTTTTATAGGTTGCACCTGGTTACCACCTGATTCCAATCCATGGTAAATACAGACTCTTAAATACCGATTTTGAGGCAAATTCGGTATTTCAGACCTTACCTACATCTCATTCTTCATTTTTCACACTTCTTATTTACAGATTTGGTTTTTTACCGATTCGGTAACTTTACCGAATCGGTAACTTTACCGATTCGGTAACTTTACCGAATCGGTATATTTACCGATTCGGTATGTTAGCGATTCGGTAAATTTACGTATTCTGTTTTTTTCCGATTCGGTAACTTTACCGATTCAGTAAATTTACTGATTCGGACGGATTTCGGACTCCTACATCCCGATGGCTCGATACCGCTCGGTAACGGCCGAAAATCGGTATTTTCGGCCGTTACCGACCGATATTGGTCCACCTACATCTGGCCCCTAGTTATCTACCATTCTTGTTCAATCCCTCTCCCACTTGCAATCTCAGATCAAGAGGAACCCACCTGGCCAAAGTTCTCAAAAATCAAAAAACCAGAAATGGAGCTTGCTCATTCAGTTATCTTGCTGAAAAAAAATGGAACACCATGCCTATAATGCTGAGATCTGAATCTTTCGAACAATAATTTCGTAAACAACTGAAAACATGCCTACTTCTGTCCTAATCTTGGTACCAGCTCTCTCTCTGATTCTGTACCAGTCTGTAACAACTGTGCTTCCTTTTCTCCTCTGAGGCTATGATCCGAGTGCAGGGACACACTGTTGGTGTAACCAGGCATTTTGCAAATGGTATTTGATTGATTGATTGAATTAGTTGATTTAGATATATCAGTTTTTTTTAGATTATTTGTTTTTATGAAAGTGATTTATATTATCCTTTCATTATCCCTATCGGCATCATCTGCATTTCTAATTATGCTGTTTTTAAGATGTAACCAGTTATTTTATGATTATTGTATAATATTGTATAATAATCAAATAAATATATTCATTCATTCCTGATTTCATTATGTTATTCTCTCTCGGTATTACAATATCTTATGGCCCTTCTGATCTCCTCAGATCTGTATTTTGGACTTTTCTTTCTCTTGGCTCCAGACTATACTCCATTCCTTGCTTTACTGAGTCCTGTCTTGTGTCTGCTTGGTTGATTCCATGCACCTGGCTCTCTCTGCATCTGTGCTACTCCCTTGAGTCTCCTGCTATTTCTGCCCGGTGAGCCCATATTACTACAGCTCACAAGTGACCTTCTCGCTGTGTTTACTTGATGTTTGATCCTGCAGTTATATTCCATGCTTGCTTCTGTTTTCATGATTCATTATTGGTCAATTCTATGTTCCAGTTCTGATTAGCTGCTTGTGGCTGTTGCCCTTCTCTTGTTTGTCATACCTCTTTATCCCTCTGTTTGCCTTGTTTCTTTGTTCTGACTGCTCACTTCCAGACCTGTCTTGCAGATGTTGATTCTTTGTCTTGTATTTCTGTGTACCCAGTCTGACTGCATATTTTTGTCCTGTCCTAATTATTGTACAGGTTTCCACAATATTCTGTTTTATGTATTCCAGTCCCTTTTCTGGCCCTTATTCCAGTCCAGAATTTCCCTGAGCCCAATTACTGTTTCTGTGCACCTTCACTTTTTTCCTTTGTCCTCTTGTGTGTTCATATCATCATTCTGATTTTAATGGCTTCCAAGGGGGTCCGTAAGACTCAAAAGTTTGTGCCTTTGCCACAGAGAACCACCCAGCCCTGTAGGAGCTGCTGGGTGTTGTCATGTGGCCCAAAAGGACATTGTTGTTTTTCACTAACTTAGCATGAGCACACTGCAGCTTGCCTGCTGCTTTTGTGCACGTTATTACACATCTTTATTTTTGTAATAATTTCAAAGACTGCTTTCACATGAGAACTCATGGCTGTGTTCACTCTCTGCATGTTGCTGGGATTTTGACAGAACATTATGTGCAAGATAGAACAACAATGCCTCTTGTTATTTTGTTCTGGCCAGGACTTAGCCCTTAGACAAAACAAACTGATGTAGCTGCTGTGTGGACAAACACACTCTTGTCTTATTAGAATATACGAATAGGTAGCACACACTTGAAGAAAGACCTTTCCAGGGAGAAGAGCGAGACAGCACCTATGATGTAGATCAACTCTCTATTGGCTATGGTATGAGGCTTGCTGGCACAGCTGAGAGATCTTCTAATATATGATAATACTTTTTCGTAGCAAGTGTAAAGAGGTTAAGCACTACAGTCTTTTCCCCATTGTCTTTTTATGATGACATCTCCCTTCATGATGTATGGACTTGTTGCTATGCTTTCTCTATTTGTACTATGCATTTTCCTGCCTGTTGTGGCACGTATGACTAAAATTGATGATGATATCCTGGCAGCTATTGCTACTACGGATTAGGAAACCGATTATCCCCAAGGTTTCCCTTCACATTACACATACCACTTATCGTCTGATCAGTTTCTATTTGAAACTATTCCACCTGTTGGGGATTGGCTGATTTCCAATGAGAATCGCAGGCTCTTTTTAATAATAGCTGCTCATAAAGGCTGCTGCACATGCCGGAGTGACTGCAACTGTTTCCCTTTTGCAGCAATGTTTTTGGTGGCATGGTTTATGCCAACAGGCACGTAATTATGTTCTTTCTTGTGACATTTGTCAACAAATTAAGCCTTCTACTGTTGAACGTCTGCCACATACTTACTTTTACATCTCTAATCAGCCATTTGGCTGTATTTATCTTGATCACTGTGGTCCTTTGACATCTGACACTGCTTTTAAAAACATCTTGGTTGCAGTCAATTCGAGTTGTGTGTGGAAAAACAGCTTCAAGTTGCTCGAACTGTTATTAAAAATGTGCTTGTCTTTGTCGGGACGCTTGCCTGTGGCACTCTCCATTCTGACCAAGGTCTTGCATTTGGCTCTAAGGCTTACTGGGTTGCGATGAAGTCTCTGGGGGTGCCGGTGCATTTTTTTTTCTATACCGGCCTGAGGGCAATTCTGTTGTGGAGTGAATGAACCGTGATTTAAACCAATCTTTAACAACTAGGGTCCTAGGTACTGGCAAGGTCTGGCTGACTCATCTTTATGGAGTTCATTAAACTATCTCCCTTGAAGATCTCTGAGTGGGCGGACCCCATACAAAATGCTCTTTGTCATCAAAATATTTGTGTCAAGACATTGTGGTGGCTGCCGCAACGTTTGACGTAGATAACCATTCTATTATGTTACACGATCTACAAAAAGCTTGCTCTAGCACAAGCAATAGGCCATTTGCCCATCTTCGGTGGATGCAGCGGAGCAGGTTCCTAAAGCTGGAGACTTAGTCCGAGAAAATGTGAAGAATAAAAAAGAATTTGGTCCATTCTACCATGCACCGGTTAGAGTCCTTGGCATAAAGGGCACCCATACAGTGATTCGGCCTCCATTACCTTGCCGAAAGGATAATCTTTACAATTCCAGCAAACATGTCAAATTGCACCATATGGCAGATACTTCATAGTATGACTCATTCCACGTCAGGATCTTTCCCAGATCCGATGGCTTTTTTTTCTTCGACTAATCCCTAAAACATGGCGGGGGAGATGGAAACTGCAATTGATTTATTGCCGGTTTTACCTTCTACATCCACAATTGCAAGTGTGCTTCTCCTCCAGTAGAGGTTATAATCGACATTCCTGAAAGTACAGTTCATTCACCTTCTACCAAGTCACAACCACTGTTGTTTCAGCGGCGGTCCAGTGGTTACACTTCTGACGACACTAGTTTTTCATCTGGGTTATCTTCCTTGTCATCAGCAGTAGCAGAAACCCCCACATGCACCATTTTTTTCATCTTCTGGGTCAAAAAGACCTACCTGGTCCCTCCGTGGACATACGTCTGGGTTTTGCTGACAATGGTGATCCTTTTCATGAGGATTGGGTTCATGACTGTGCTTTTCCTTTTGAGTAATGGCCATTACCTGCCTGAACGCTCTGCTGTAAACTTAGTTGACGGAGTTTTGGCCCCTCACACTTAGTCACATAAAATGGATAGAGATCAAGCCCCGGTTAATATTTCTGCGTTCCCAGTTGTTGATGACAATGTTTGGAATTAAGTAGTATTCAATATCCATGGCCCGACCAATATTTTAAACATTCCATATGTGTTTTGCGTTTCCTTAGGAGATGTGATTTTGCCTAAAATAGACTCTGATGACTTAGATATTCATGCTGAACATTCATTGTTCTCTGATTTGAAATATTACTCTGCTTTTGATACTGAAGATTTGTATTTGAATACTGCAAATTATGCTGGTCTGTTCTGTTATAAGCATTATGGGCATACTTTTTTACACAACACCAGAGTCAAAGACCCTTTTTTAATTATACCCATTGGGAGCATTGCCCAACACCATTACAGAAAAGTTTGAAAACCCAACAGAATATTTGTATATATCTGTCTGGTTACAATCTTTCTGACCCTCACTCTTTTTATTGTAAATGAAATATCCCGTTGTGCACTAAATTTATGCTGACATCCACTAAATTAGTTTATTCCTTGTTCTTCATTAATGATTTGGCAGTAAATCGTTATGAATACTGGAACGACACGGTGGATTTAAAGTCAAATTTGGGTACTACATTGTGGCAAGAGCAGGGTACTGAGTCATTGCATCGTGCATGTCTGATACGATCTCTGCTCATGTTTGTAATGAGATGGTACAGCAGACTACTTGTTTTGGTTTTGCCACGGCCAAAAATTTGAATACTCCATCCATTCTGTCATTGTCGCCTTATGACAAGTGGCAAATGCATACCAACTATACCCTGGAGGACTTAGCCTTTATGTTCTAAAATGACACACTTAACTCTTCCCCTATTGACCCTTTGGGATGGTTACTGTGGCCAACAAACTCCAATGCTGGTCAGTTGCATTTTCTAAATTCCTTAAATGGATTTACACAGAGTAAATCTGATCCTCGTTTCCCACATGCCCATACAGTTACCACATATTCAGTGGGTAAATTGTGTCAGCAATGGTTAGAACATTCCACACTGTCATCTGTGAAACAACACCTTTCTCTTATGTCCGGTGACATTGATCTAGCTGATTTTCTTTTGGGTCCAAAGTCATCACGTACAAAATGTTTTTTTATACAGCCTTTAATGAATTTTGGAAGCTATCGTTGATGGAAGCTGCGGTGCACAAGCGTCAAATTGACCAAGCACATTTGGAGAAAGTTCTTTCAGTTGTCGATAACAGCATTAAATCACTGTCTTCCAGTGTATATACTTTAGACAATATTGTATCGTCAGTCATTGACATTGTTCAACATAAAGAGTCTGTTTTATACCATGGTCAAAATCAGTTACGTTCTGTGATGCAGTTTGAGTGGACCTTACAAAGGCTCAAAAGTGGAAAAGACCTATTGGATTACCTCAATGCTTTAGCACTGTTTTTGCCGTTTAACTTAACTGATAAACAGAAATGTCAATGAAAGATGCAACATACACATTGTTACATAACAAACAATTAGAACAGTTACCATTTTCTGTAGCAGATACAGATTCAGCTGTGTGGTTAATACTTGGGGTTATTTCACTGCCTATGTCAGTTTACGACATGCATGAAACATTATCCCGTGGGAAGAAGTGAGCCCCTGGTACTAATTATATTCCTGAGTTATGGTCCTTTCCTTTCACCTTAAGATGTCAACACGCAGACAGGGAAGTATTCCTTACAGGGGAAGATTGCGATTTAACAGTTGAACATTCCCTATTTTTAAAGAAGTTAAACTTCACAGCACCTACAATGTCTCAGCACCTAATCTAGCTTGTTTTTTAAAGGGTACCCCAGTCCCAGCTATTATTCCTGTGCTAACTTTGCTGTCTAACGGCAGTTATCTCATTTTGAATAACTATGACTGCTGCAGCTAACAACCTGGCATCCTGAATATTGTAACAGTTTCCCAACGCGTTACATGTTGCAGCAATGTCCTGTTTCCACCCCCGCATGGGATTGTAAATAGTTCGCTTTGGCCTTCCATTGCAACTTTGAAGTTGGATTTCAATGAGCTAAGCAGACTCAAAGAGCTATTGTTTCAACAAGAAGTGGCTCTCACATTAGCTAGCGAGACCATCGAATTACAGGTGGCAAGAACAGCAAGTGAGAGATACTCACTGCTAAATACGAATCTCCCTCTCCATTTTGGAGAATTCACCAAATATGTAATGCATGCGATACTGAGGGCCTTGCCCCCCTTTTTTTTTAAATCATGGTATCATGCCTTGTTTCTTCCTTTCAGACAATTTTTGAAGTATTACCAGCCTTTATCCATTCTATTTTTTCCAGAGCCTTCGGAGGGTTTCCCTTGGTGCTCCTGTTGATTTACAGCGTACTTGTATTAATATTGCTGCTGCGCAATGGCTGCTCATTTTGTGGAGCTGCCAAACCCGGTCCAGTTGCAGCTGTACCATGAGAAAATGTGCCAACTTTTTGCTGCAATGCCATTACAAGCTCTTGACGTCGACTACTGTCTCACCTTTATTATGCCTGCTTCACCTGTGTGCAACCTATGTTCCACTGCCTCCGGTGTCCTTTTTAATGTGCCCTGAATGTCTGCCTTTCTAATGCAACCCATGCTGCCCTGGTATACGCCCTGTTAATGGGTCCATTAAAGGCCCATGAACAGGATTGTGCCATGGGTAAGCGTTTGGTGTGTGATCCTCTCCTTGGACCAACCGCAGACTTGAGTACCTGTACTCATGCGCAGCGCGTCATAGACCGAAGTTTCATTGAAGTTAACGCATATTCATAAAGGCACTGGGTTTTATATTGACAGGGACTACTTGCGCTCTACATAAGTTTCTGACAACTTGTTAGGTTAGAGAAAACGTTAACAGTGGTGCCACAGGAAAAAGGGAAACCCTCTGAACCCTTTACAAGGTATCGTAAACAACACCTAGACTATATGCAAAACAATTTCCTATGCACACAACATATAAATTCAGGTATAATCGTATTATGAACAGACATCAATTAGGTTTAGTCCTAGAAAATAATATTTCACTTCTTCTGTTTGAGCAATTATTGTCGTTTATTGCCCAAAGACCTTACGCCAGCCGACACGTGTTTCGTCAGAGTGCAGATTGCTCTGACTCTTCAGGGCTTTCTTGAAATGATGGCGTATATTGTAATTCCACTTGACCGGTGATAATTCGAACCCGGTAAGGGTATCTTGTACGTTCAGTAGTTGTAGCTAATCTTCCCATGTATCAATAAAGGTCCGTGATAATCAAAAAGTTGCCGTATCTAGAGGCGCGTGGGCAGAATGCAAATGATCGGTGAGATCCACTAGTCAGTTTTATTCAAGAATGCTCCAATGTAGGCGAGAGGATCAACTAAAGCCGTGTGTGCGTGTCCCAATGACCAGTCCGTATGTCCCTGGACCTGTAATAGATGGATATAATCAAAAAAACGTAATAATAGATAGAATCAAATCCGTGTGTGGATTAATAAACAATAGAGTCTCACTATATCGTCTGGGTGTAGTCCAGTATTAATGGATAGTGTATGTTGATTGGGAAACCGTCATCCTGTGATGCATTTTCAATGGCATATAAGTGACTTGTAAAAACACATGAGTCATACATTGTCCATAACATTGGTTCAAGACGCAGTGTTCTTAAAGACATCCATTGATCAGACATGTTTACGGTATATTGAAATCCATTACATACACATGGACCTTAGCATATTAATACAGTGTTCCAGTGAATTGTTAGTGATACATGTTATCTTGTATTTAACACATTACGATGTATAGCTATTAATCTCATAAAGCCGTAATGTGTGTTTATCCCAAGAAAAACTGCATTTCGGAATCACAATTAAGACCCCGTTTGACCGAATCCAAACGCATTATCCAAAGGGCTTCTGCCCTATGAAGTTTCAGTTCTCTGTCGCCACCCCTGGGGTTATGCTCTATGACTTCGATACCAAAAAACAAAATTTCCTTATGGGTGCTTTGGGCTGGGCAGAGTGAAGCATGGATCGCTGCGGGATATCTTGGGTCTCCATTTTTGAGAGCTCTTATGTGTTCTGTAATACGCTCTTTGAGGGGTCTGATGGTACTTCCCACGTACTGTTTATTGCATTTGCATACAAGTAGGTATACTACATATCTTGTGGTACAGTTGATGTTCTGTTTGATTTTGGAGCCATGGTTGTTAGATGCTCCTAATTGCCTCTGGATATCAGGATCATATGTTCTCTTTGACTTACTTATCTGGATTGCATACCTTTTTACTATAGAAGGAACAGATAACATACTGAAGTTCATGGCGTTTCGCTTTTCTAGCAACATTTTTGTCTCCAAGGACTAATTAATAATGGATGGGTTTTGTGGACTACCCAATTGTCAAAAAAAATTCAAAACATAACCTTTCAATAAATATTTTTATGGCTTCATACCTATCCTAATTGGAGTATGAATGAGACGCTTTGCCTCTGCTTACCTCTGATTTTTGTACTTGCATACAGCTAGGGACCTAGTCAAGGGGAGGGTATCACCTGGCCCATAAGAACATTGTCGTTTTTCACAGACTTCGCAGGAGCACGCTGCAGCTTGCCTTTTGCTTTTGCACATGTTACTACACGTCTTTAATTTAAGACTGCTTTCACATGCGAACTCATCGCTGTGTTCGCTCTCTGTGTGTTCCGGGGATTTTGACTGAACATTATTTGCAAGGTCAAACAACAACGCCCCTTGTTATTTTGTTCTGGCTAGGCCTTAGCCCTTAGACAAAACATACCGATGCAGCTGTTGTGTGGACAAACAAACTCTGGTCTTTTTTTTGTCCTCATATGACCTCCGTAGATGAAGCAAACTCTCGTCCTGATCCACCCCTGTTGCTCCTAACCTGGGGAATCCAATCTCAGCTGATGTTCTTGCAAGACACACCGCAACCACACATCATGCGCTGATCAAGAGGTGTAATCATTGGACACTATGGAATAATCTAATCTAATCAGGATCTGATTGGTCTATCAAGTTCCAAAATAACCCAAGTTCCGTTCTGTCTCTATATACATTAACCTTGTGGTCTAAATTTCTATAGTATGTCACTGAATTCCACCAAGCTCTCCCTGTTGGGGGTACTGCCTGATGCCATAGCTTACAAATCTCCCTCCTTGCCAAAAGGACTAGATAGAATGACAATTTATTCTGTAACCCCATAAAACCCAACATCCCATCGGGCAACAATACAATACCAAACAAAATAAGAGAAAGGCTTACCTCAACCTCAATGCCCAGGACATCAGACAGAGTGTTCCACGCGTTACCCCAAAATTCTTGAATCGCAGGACAGACAGCGAAGACGTGAATATCATCCGCCTTTTGGGCACCACATCTCAAACACCTTGCTTCTCCATTACCCTTTAGTTTGGAAAGTTTGAATGGAGACCAATATATCCTGTGGAGCGTAAAAAAATGGTTCCTCCTAAGTGCAGCAGATTTAATCAATCAATGGGTAAAGTGTGTCTAAGGATACTTGCCAGAGATTTTCCAGCTCATCGCTCAGCAAGCATCTCTCCCAGACAAGATATGGGTGTTCCATCTTCCTGTCCGCTGCAGCATGGAGATAGTGGTACCAATGTCCTACTTCCTTCTTTTTCAGAGTTGAATCTTGTAACTCATCTTCCATGGAGTTGTCTTCAGTGAAAGATCAATGTTGGCTCTTACACCATGATGACATTTGATAGTACTTAAATCTAGAAAGAGCTCCGCTGGTAAGATTACTCCAGAAATCCCAGGAAAAGCATTTGTTACCATCCACAATGTCCTTCCAACATGCAATACCTGCATCCTTTAGTGGCTGTGCTAATGCATCTGAAAAACATTTAGGTGTTTCTGGGGAGTCCCACACTGGAGCCCATTCACTATAATAGGACAGTGCCAAACAAGCCACAACTTGGTCGCCATGTATAGGGTCTTTAACAGGACTTTTTTAAAAAGAATTTAGGAGTGCCAAACTTATACATAAAGCCTATCTCATCTAAATCCAACAACATAGCTTTAAACATGGTGCCAATCAGGGAGCTATCTGGTTTCAGAAGCAGCATCCTACAATTCCTTAGTTGATATGCCCAGCGATACAACTGGAAATCTGGCAAACTCATACCACTGTGTGCCAATTTGTGCCTTAATTTCTCCCATGACAGCCTAATTTCTTTGCCTGCCAGATAAAGGAAGAGATATTACCCTGTATTTTAAGCAGTTCACCTTTATCGAATTCCACAGGAATGTTATTATAAAGGTAAGCATACTAAACGGACTCTGGTCTTATTAGAATACACTAATCAGTAGCACACACTTGGAGAGAGCCCTTTCCACGGAGAAGAGCGAGACAGCACCTACAATGTAGTTCTACTCTCTATATGCTAAGGTATGGGGTCTGCTGACACAGAAGAGAGATCTTCTATTATATAATAATACTTCTTCTTAGCATGGGTAAGGAGGTTAGGCCCTATAGTCTTTTCTCCATAGTATTTTTGTGATGACATCTCCCTTCATGATGTATGGACTTGCTGCTATGCTTCCTGTATTTGTACTATGCATTTTCCTGCCTGTTGTGACACGTAAACTGCATGTTAGAGCACGTTAATTAAAATATATATTTTAAACTATTCTGTGTCTCTGTCATATCTTATTGTGGACAAGTAGAAGAGTGAGAGCAAAAGGGTGTGTCTTTTTACTGTGATTCCTTAGTGATCTGGGAGTGTTGCTTTCTGGGTGTTTAATCATTTGTTTCTCTGTGAGTGAGTAGGAGAGCAAGTGAGGCACTATAGATAGTCGGTCTTGGGCTTGTGGGTACTAAGGTGGTAGAAAGACTGATTAATTTTACACGAAAGTCCCATAATCCTGTGCATAGTTCTGTGTTTGTGCAGAATCCTTAAAACAGTGTCTCCTTGAACTTTGAGATTAATCTGCTCCTTGCCTTCTTGTAAGATCAGTTTCACCTCCCAGAGAGATCACTTTCAAGGAGCAGACAACTTATCATTTATGATAGACTGTCTATTGTTTCCCTGCTTTTATGTTATGTTATGTTATGGTATATTTGATTTATAAAGCGCAAGGATATTCGGGAGTGTCCCGGCGCTTGCTTCAGAAAAGAGAGAAATGCACACTCATCTGGTTAAAAGAGCAATGTTTTAAGTTTCTTCTTGAACAGCAGTGAATCTCGAGTGCCCCGCAAGGCTAGGGGCAACAGATTCCAGGCCAGACCTGCCCTGCGCACAAAGAAATTACCACCAAGACGCTGGCGCTTGAACTTTGGGGTCTACATCAGCAACTGAGCAGAGGAACGTAGCTGTCTCCCTGGCGCATAGAAGGCAAATCTTTTTTGCAGATAGATGGGACCTAGGCCATGAAGGACCCTTTGAACAATTGTCAACATTTTAAATTTGAGGCGAGATTCAACTGGGAGCCAGTGTAGGGAACGCAAATGTGTCTGAAGACTGTCCCTGGATGACAAACCCACAAGAATTATGGCCGCCGAGTTTTGCACCACTTGCAGTTTTTTCACAAGGAAACCCGGACAACCGACCAAGAGGGCATTGGCGTAGTCCAAGCGAGACAGAATTAATGCTTGGACCACTGTTTCTCTGGAAGTGCTAGGCAAAAAGGGGAGAAACTTCCTCAAGCTTTTCAATAATGCCAAAGCAGGTGCCGGACAATTTCTTTACTTGCGTCACAAAGTTCAGATTTTCGTCGAACAAGACGCCAAGGTTTTTTACGGTGCCTTTTCTCTCAGAAGGGCGGGGGAAACCAGAAGGCCAAAACCTCTCTCTAAAATCCGATGGAAAAGAGCCAAACAACAGCACCTCTGACTTCCCATCATTGCATTTCAGCTGTTCATTGGTCAACCAGTGGAAGACTGAGGACAAACAGTGTTGAGCTGTCCCAACGGAGTCTTCCACCTTGTGCCAAGTAAACAACAACTGGGTGTCATCTGCGTATGCCATTACCTTAGCCCCCAGTGACTCTGCAAGATACACCACCGGAGTCACGTAGATGTTAAACAGGAGGGGGCTAAGTGATGACCCCTGCGGTACCCAAGTAGTCACAGGCATGGACGCAGAGGCACTAGGAGGGAGCCAGACCGGCTGCTGCCGACCCTCCAGGAAGGAGCTAATCCATTGAAGGGCCTTACCGGAGATGCCTATTTCAGACAAGCGATTGAGAAGCATGGCATGAGGGACGGTCTCAAATGCCGCAGAGAGATCTAGCATAACCAATGCTGCTCTCCCGCCGGCATCCAAACATTCCCGGATTGCCTCAGTGACCTCTAGCAATGCGGATTCCATGCTATGGGAAGCACGGAAGCCGGACTGGGCCAGATGAAGCCTACTTTCCTCCTCAACAAAATTGGTGAGTTGGAAAGTGACAACTTTCTCGCATAATTTCGCCAAACTTGGTAGCAGTGAGATAGTGCGATAATTCTCAGGCACCAATGGGTCAAGAGACGGCTTCTTAACTAATAGAAGAATCAGAGCATGTTTCCAAGCCTTAGGAACACAAGCCATACATAGTGATTTGTTGACCATAAGATTCACTTCTATATTCATGGTGTCAGCCAGATCAGACAAAAGCCTGGCTGCACAAACGTCGTTGGATGAGCCAGACTTAAGAATTTTAAGGGAGCTGGCAGAATCAACCGGCCTTAACTCCGAGAAAGTGGAGATCAGCTCAGCCCTGATTATAGGCAAAGATAACGCAGCACCGAGATTCCTCTGAGAAATGGATAGCGACTCTTTATCTTCCTGTTGTTTGCACTAGTGTTAATTATATAGTTTGCCCTGCAAGCCTCCAGTTTCCTAGTCAATGCCTGTTCCAACCTTCATCTGTGCTGCTTTTTTCCACTCTTCAGGTTCTCTCTTATTTATGTTTAGCCTCTGGTCTACAAAGTTCTATCTCTGCATAGAGAAAGCACTCCCATTGCCTTGCATTGTCCTGAAATCAACGTGTGGCCCTTACAGATTGTCCAGAACTTAGCTAGATTCCTAACACCTATGACAATGCCTGATAATGTAGTAGTCACCATAATCCAGTAAATATGAAGAAGGGAAAGGAGAAGCTAGCGGTAAAGAGGTTCCACTCTGCTCCCAGGTATATGCCAGCAAAAATCAAACAAGAGTGGGTTCTGTATCCTGAGGAATCTCTTTGAATCACTGCTGAATTCAACCTCACGGTATCGCCTGCATTATTTATTTCAGTGGTATCGCCTGCATTAGACTAAATAGCGCCGTGTTTAAAATCGGCTCGCCTGCTTTTCTCAAATTTGCGCAGTGTTTTGTTTAATCTCATTGCCCTCAGCGCTTGTGACTGTAGCGCCGCTCTCCCTGCACTGCATTTCACTGTATTGGCCCACCTGGCAGCAACGTGCATTATTGGATTTATTTTCTTCGCTGGCGACCTACTGCCCCTGCCTCGCCTCCCCTCTGACCTCCATCTTGCTTGCTGTTGTTGTTTTCCCTGCCCCTCCTCCCCGCTACCGCCTCCCAGCTGCTGACCCTCCCACGCTCCGCCCCCTCCACCCTCCATTTATGGCCAATGCCTCCACGCGCAGCGTCCACGCGCTTCGGACACGCCGAAGGTGCGCCAAAGGTAAGCCCGTCTACGCCCGTCCGCGCCTGGACCGCGCCCAGCGCCAGACCCCCTGCCCCTCGTGCTCCACAGCCCTCCCGCATTACCTATGATGCCTCCACCCTCCTAGCCCTTGACCCCGGTCGCGCCCCCAACTGCGTCCAAGCCGCTCCTGGACGCACCCATGGACCGTTCTCCTGCTTCTCCTGCAAATTTAGCGGCACCGACAACATCTCCGCTACAACCACACCACAGATTCCCGACCCCAACCACCTAGAATGCATCCTTCTCAACACCCGCTCGGTCCACAGGCACGCCATCGACCTTTGGAACCTACTTGACACCATCTCTCCTGACGTCGCCTTCCTAACGGAAACATGGATGAACGCTTCCTCCGCCCCTGACATCGCCATCGCTATCCCTGATGACTATAAGATCACACGCAAGGACCGCACCGACCATACAGGAGGTGGAATCGCTATCGTCCATAAGAAAACAATCCGCATCTCAACCAGCTCTGATGCCAACCTCGCCAACTCCGAACACCTTCACTTCCAGATCCACATCGACCCCAAGACCACACTCAGAGGCACCCTCCTCTACAGACCACCTCGACCACGCGCAAAATTCAGTGAAGACATCACGGACTTCATCACTCCACACGCGCTCCCCTCCAAAGACTACATCCTTCTGGGAGACCTCAACTTCCACCTTGAAAAGATCAACGACCGCAACACCGCCACCCTCTTGGACAACCTCGCCAACCTCGGACTTAAACAACTGGTCACTTCCCCCACCCACATCGCAGGTCACACTCTCGACCCCATCTTCACCTCCAGCAACCATGTCTCCTTCAGCCACACTACGGATCTCCTCTGGACTGACCACAGCTGCGTTCACTTCATCTACAACAAGCCGAAACCCATCAACCACCCCCAACCAACTCTGCAAAGAAACTGGAACAAAATCACCACAGAGCAGATCTCCACATCACTCCTTCAATCCTCCCCAGCCCTCTCTTCTAACGCCAACGAAGCCGCCTCCAACCTCACCGCTTGGTTATCCAACACCGCCGACACCTTAGCACCACTGAAAAAACGTCAACACAAACTTGGCTTCAAGAAGGCCTCATGGTTCAACGACGACCTCAAGAAATCCAAGAAACTGTGCCGCTCCCTTGAAAAGGCCTGGAAAAAAGACCCATCCACCAGCAACAAGGACGCCTTCAAAAGCGCCATCCGTACTCACCACCAACTGATCCGAAAAGCCAAGAAAACAGCATTCAAAGATCGACTTGACAACAACGCCCACAACAGCAAGGAACTTTTCAACATCGTCAAGGAATTTTCCAACCCCTCGGCCAACTCCAACGACATCACCCCCTCTCAAACCCTCTGCGATTCCCTAGCCTCTTTTTTCCACAACAAGATTGCTGACATCCACAACAGCTTTGACAACCAACCCGGAAGGCAACCCACCCTACCATCAGCTGACCATCCTCCCCCCGTTAACACCCTTAACGCCTGGAACCCAATCTCCACTGAGGACACCATCCGCCTGATGAATTCCATCCACTCTGGATCCCCCACAGACCCATGCCCCCACCACATCTTCAACAAAGCAGACTCCGTCATAGCTCCGCACCTCCGAGATGTCATCAACTGCTCCTTCAACTCCGCTACCTTCCCAGAAGACTGGAAACACGCTGAACTCACCGCCCTTCTGAAAAAACCAACAGCAGACCCCACCGAACTCAAAAACTACCGCCCCATCTCGCTCCTTCCATTCCCGGCCAAAGTCATCGAGAAAGCTGTCAACAACCAGCTCTCCGCCTTCCTCGAAGCCAACAAATCACTCGACCCCTCACAATCTGGCTTCCGAGCCAAACACAGCACTGAGACCGCCCTCATCGCAGCAACAGACGACATTCGAACTCTACTGGACAATGGAGACACAGTCGCCCTCATCCGCCTCGACCTCTCTGCAGCCTTCGACACAGTCTGCCACAGCACCCTTTTACAACGCCTCAGAAACATCGGAATCCAAGGAAAGGCACTGGAATGGATCACCTCGTTCCTCACCGGAAGAACCCAGAGAGTCCGCCTCCCACCATTCAAGTCCGAGGCCTCTGAAATCATCTGCGGCGTACCACAAGGATCCTCACTCAGTCCCACCCTCTTCAACGTATACATGAGCCCCCTCGCGGCCATCGCCCGCCAACACAACCTCAACATCATCTCTTACGCGGATGACACTCAACTGATCCTATCTCTCACCAAGGACCCCAGCACCGCCAAAACTAACCTACACGAAGGAATGAAAGAAGTCGCCGAATGGATGAAACAAAGCCGTCTGAAACTGAACTCAGACAAAACAGAAGTCCTCATCTTAGGTAAATCCCCCTCTGCATGGGACGACTCCTGGTGGCCGGAAGCCCTCGGAAATGCACCCATCCCGACAGACCACGCACGGAACCTTGGCGTCATCCTGGATTCTTCACTCTCAATGAACAGACAAGTCAGCGCCGTATCCTCTTCCTGCTTTAACATTCTTCGCATGCTCAGAAAAACATTTCGCTGGATCCCCTCCGAAACAAGGAAAACAGTCACCCACGCTCTAGTCACGAGCCGACTGGACTACGGAAACACCCTCTACGCAGGTACCACCGCTAAACTCCAGAAGAAACTACAACGAATCCAAAACGCCTCAGCCAGGCTCATATTAGACATCCCACGCAACGAACACATCTCTGGTCACCTTAAAGACCTCCACTGGCTACCCGTCAATAAGAGGATTAGTTTCCGACTGCTTACCCACGCACACAAATCACTCTACGACATCGGACCAGATTGCCTCAACTTTCGACTGTCCTTCTACACCCCCTCCCGCCAACTGCGCTCTTCCAGCCAAGCCTTCGCCACTGTACCTCGCATCAACAAGACCACCATGGGAGGCAGATCCTTCTCATACCTGGCTGCCAAAACTTGGAACTCACTCCCCGCTTACCTTCGCCTCACCCAGAATCACCTAGCGTTCAGAAAGCAGCTTAAAACGTGGATATTTGACAAATAATCCACCTCCCCCTCCTAAGCGCCTTGAAACCCTCTGGGTATGTAGTGCGCTATATAAGTGCTATGACTTGACTTGACTTTGAAAAAGGTCTGAGGGACCCTCATCAGCCATTTACGGTTAGTGGTGTATACTTTGCCACTAGCATACTAATAGTAGATAGCATTATCATTGGGTCTTCCTTCCTCAAACCAGGAGGTCATCTCTTTCCATCGGAGAGATTTTTCGTGGGGATCCACAACACAGGAATTGATCTAAAATCACCTCTTGTCTAGCATCAGACTTTTAATAAAAACTGGACAAGGATAAAGTTAAAAGAAAAGTAGATGTGTGTGATGGATGTGTAATGTATCCATCACATCTCTGAGTGAGGTCAAGGTCTACACGTTTTAGGATTCATGCACCCGTAAAGGGTAGGCGTCCTTCATCAGGACCAATTGGAAGATTGAATTCAGAGGATCCCTTAGTCTTAATAAGGTCAGGTGGGACACTGTCCACAGAAGCTCTGTTTCACAAGTAATTGTGGGCAATATGACGAAAGAGGATTGAGCATCTTTTGACAAGTTTCCAAACGTATTTTTAAATGTTGACGGTCACATACCCATAGTATGCACCATAATATAATGAAGGCAATGTAGAGGCCAATATGATATAATGGAAGTACACCCTTAGATATTAACAACAATAATTGTTTGCTTCGGGAAAAAAAACTCACCAATAGACATTTGCAGGGACCATGGTGCACAGTGATATTCAAATTCTGTAATTAGCACTTCTTACTTACTTGCCTTCTGTTATGTGGAAATGATGAGAATGACAACCACATGAATGATAACATTTCATTCCCAAACAGGCAGCACACTGGCGAGCAACCATTCCCAAACTAGCTTCCTGGCCTCAGGAAGTCATAGTAGAGTGGGCCAAATATTTGCACCTGTACATACCTTCTTACAACCATTGCTGAAGGATATTGAAAAATGTGTAACACAGGTTACATTTTTAAATCACTAATCTGAACCTGTAAAAACTGGTGACTCGCATTCATTTTAATTGTGTCCGGAGCTCAAATACATCCATTCCACATGATGACCAGGTTCAAATTGTGGAGCTGTTTACCATACAGAACTTTGCTCTGTTTCTTTATTTCACATCATACACAATATTATTAACGTATTGTATGAAATGTAATGTTTGATATTTTTATCATCTCTAGGAAATTATGCTCTACGGCAGAGGTCTTCAAACTTTTTGATGCCGAGACCCCCTTGTAAAACCTTTTTAGGCGTAAGGACCCCCTTCCGACAAAAGTTTCTAGAAACTGGTACTCCTCATCATCAACTTTTGACTACCATAAATGCCCCTGCTAGACCTCATCACATCCCTCCATCATTCATCCACCCACACTTTCACACATCCATCCATCCATCCACCCTTTCATCCTTCCATCCATACATCCATCCTTCATCCATCCACCCTTTCATCCTTCCATCCAAACATCCATCCTTTACCCATCCACCCATCCATCCATCCACCCATCATTCATCCACCCACCTTTTCACACATCCATCCATCATTCATCCATGCAACCTTTTATCCATTCATACATCCATCCACCCTTTCATCCTCCCATCCATACATCAATCCTTCATCCATCCACCCTTTCATCCTTCCATCCATACAGCCATCCTTCATCCATCCACCCTTTCATCCTCCCATCCATACATCCATCCTTCATCCATCCACCCTTTCATCCATACATCCATCCACCCACCCTTTCATCCATCCATCCACCCATCATTCATCCCCCCACCTTTTCACACATCCATCCATGCATCATTCATCCATGCAACCTTTTAGCCATCCATCCATCCTTTCATGCATCCATCCTTCATCCGTCCACCCTTTCATTCTTCCATCCATACATCTATCCTTCACCAATATATCCTTCATCCATCCACCCTTTCATCCTTCCATCCATACATCCATCATTCATCCATCCACCCTTTCATTCATCCATCCACCTTTTCACACATCCATCCATCCTTCAGCCTTACATCCATCCATCCACCCATCATTCATCCACCCACCTTTTCTGTGCCTCTCTCATGGGGGGGAATCCGTATCTCTCTGCGTCGTCTTCCTTCTTCTTTCCCGCTCATGGGAGGGCATCTCTGTGCCTCCCTACCTGGGGGCGGGGGACATGTCACGGGACCCACAGCTCCAGGTGCGCAACATCCATTGAACTCAAAGGGCTACACTACAGCCTGCTCCCCCAGCCCTCCTCCCCACCCCCGCCAGCTCCCCTCAGCTCGCCCCCAGCTCGTGTATGTATGAAACAGCTTAAGGGACACACACACAGTCACACCCAAGTACTTGGCAGGTCTTTAAAAGACCTTTTACTTGTTAATGAGGTGATGTTTTTCACACCTCGGTGTGGCCGTGAGCACCCTCGATCAGCCCAATACCAGGAACTGCACTCTGCAGAATCTGCGACCCCCTTCCCAGGACTCCACGACCCCCCTGGGGGTCGCGCCCCACAGATTGAAGACCGCTGCTCTACGGTATGATAAGAATGGGGAGCAACAGATGAATGTCTGCAAGGTGTTGTAACCGATTCACATGTGCTTATGTAGATCTGATGATCTATCCTAAAGGGACAACGTCAATACAGCGGTATTCGTACAAGCGCCTTGAGACCCTTGCGGGTGAATAGTGCGCTATACAAGTATCAATTTATAAGTTCTTTCATATGGATCAGAACAACCATTTGGATGGTGATATATTAAACTATAACTTCCTTGACCTTTTTAAACTGAATATGTGTGCTTGTGAGCCTTTGAACATATATATAAAATAGCTTTTCATTGGTTGTCATATGCATTCAATTTCCTTTTTGGCACACTGGAACCCAAAGAAAAAGATTGTTACATTTTATTTCAAAGTTGTCCAAGATGCTTTACTCTTTTCTTAATTAACAAAGCACCATTTTTAAAATATTGGAAGTGTATTGTCTTACTCTTCATTTGATAAATTAAGCACAAATGTTAGACTTTTTCCAATTTTTTTAGTACTTGTTTTTCCATGCTGTTTTTTTTAATTGGAATGACTACATTTGAAGATATGCATTAATATGTTGGCCTTAGGATTTACCACCCTTTCCTAGTAAAAAATTGCCGGCCATAAAACTTTATTAATACTTTCTTCTTTTAATGTTACGTGTTGTAGTGTAGTTACTATAGTACTGTTGCAGGACCTGTGCTTTTGGATAACATACATTGTGGGTCTGGTGGTAGACTGATTCTGCGCACCCCCACCGCGTATGTAAGCCGTGTTTTGCATTAGCTAGCTCAAAGTGCCACTAGAATCTCCTTTTATCAGAGAGATTAGTTTTTGCCAACATCAGAACATAACAAATCCTGATTCCTCAAACTCGTGGAAAAAATATACGATGCCTGTCTAGATGTCCCTAAGTGTACCTATCATGTGAGTAGGTGCGAAAGAGCTAATAAGCCTAGGAGCCAAGAATCCAGATAGGATTTAGTCTAACCCCATTACTTGAATAATGAAAGTGTTGGACCTCGTCCTGGTCTCAAGTTGGACAACCCGCAAGGGATGTTTAGACTACTGTCAGCTGGAGTGTCTGCATGCAGGAGCCTCAGCGTCTCTGGTCAGTGTGTCTGCCTTGAAGTCTCGGTTCCCTCCAACTACTGATAGCAAGAGGTGCTGTATTTATACAATCCTTGTGCGTGTGTTATCCATTGTTTAGAATGAGGATGACTTATGGGATTAAACCTTGTGTGTAGATAGGAGAGGTGAAGTATACCCCCTGGGTACAGTCCTCATAAATTATTCATATGTGCTAAGGGTGAAGTCTTAGCATTATTGATTGGGAAAAATCCTCCCTCTGCATGGAACTAGGTGAAAGGTTTAGTCCATAAAAGGTGTCAATCCTTGTAAGGCGCTCTGTCCCTATAAGGTGTTCTGTCCTTATTAGGAGTTACGTCCTTATAAAGCTTGTTCATATAAAATGAAGGGGAGATGATGTAGGGAAAGAGTAGGATGTTCCCTGGACCTATATTAGAGTACCAATTTGAAATATAACACTCACTCCTCCTAATATTTAACAGTAATAATACACAATTGAGATACACATTTTTCACGGTGTCAGTGCATAAAATTTTCAATGAGCCATCTAAAATGTTCCTAAAAATGTAACAAAATCATTCAAAAACTGTTTAAAAACGAGGAGAGAAAAATATTCTCTTGAAATATGATTTTTGTGTTAAAGTTCCGCAAATTACAGTCCTAAATGAGTTGGATCATACACATTGAACTACTGCAAGCGTACTTAGAAGGCCATGCTTTGTTATAGAAAGTGTCAATTTGAGGAATTTTGTTGAAATGAAAGGGGAAAAAAAAATCTGAATTTGTTCCGAGCACACGATAAGCCAGATTTAGATTAAATGTCCTGGCTGGGAGATCCAACATTATCTCTGCCTGCTGCCGCAGGGGACAAACATTGTAATATCTTGCATAGCACATCAAGGGTGCATAGATAAAATTCAGTGCTGCCAACAGCTGGCGGAGAGGCAGCCGGTGCTGTATTTGATACCTCAGTGCCAATGGTGGAGCTGAAATTCAACTCAGTTAAAAAGGGCACCTGCGGATCCCCGAGGAATGCATCTGTCAAGATGGGAATACGCTGAGTACAGAGTTGGTTGAGCATGGGACTGCTGTGATTCCAGCCTGGAGTCAAAGTCCGCTGGTGTCTCTGTTATGGGTGTCAGACAGATGTCCAACTCGCATTTTCCTCCGCAAAACAGGCATCGGAAAACAGGTACGATGCAGTCTTCAAAGACTGGTCTGAACGATTGGAACCAAGAAGCACTTAGTTCTCGAAGGCGAGGTGTACCCTGATATTATACCATGCGCTTACAGTAATATCTCTCCAGGAGAGCATTTGCCATCTCGCTGGTTGGTCCATCCATTGAGTAGCAGGTAAATGACAGTCAGGATTTCAGCTATTGCAAGCAAGATCAGAGGTAGACCCCCGAAAATGCTTCCAAATATGGAGTGAATAAAGTTAGGAATAACTCTGAGGATTTTTTGAAAGGCGCTATGGAATCCTGGCCATATGGTCATAAATAGGTATACAATACCACTCGTATCTGACATATTAAAGATACGACCCACCATTTCTACGAAATGTAGGGGGCAGTTGGTACAAATAAGTGCCTGTATCTCAGTCGAGGTGCTTGCGATTTGAAGTTCAAAGATTTCTCGGGCGGAGGTTAAGGGTGCGGTCTGTTGTAAAAACATGGCTTTTATTCTGCTCAAAGCATCAAACTGTATAAAAGAAACATTCAGTGAAGGCCATAGCGGTGCCTCCCTGACTGTATTTGTCAGTGGAAACAATACTTGCATACAGTAAGTAACCCTGGAATTCACGGTGACCAGATAGGCAATGCCCGGAAGCATACTACATCTACCTTGATCATTCAGCATCAAGTAACTCCCATTCGAAAGTAGCTCTCTAACACTGGTGTGATCACAGCAGCTGGAGTTCCTTTCATGTGGCAAGACAGATTTGCTATTGAACCATTACATGCTCCGTGCAAAACAATATCTTGGCACTTGACAGAACCTCTTAAAGCGTTCTTGCACTTTGTACCATTCAGAAACACTTCCCGATCTCCACTCCGGCATCAAAATCTATATGGTAAATCCCAGGATTTCTTAATGTATTCTTTACCAAATTTTTCATATCTGCCTGCCTTTGCTCAAGGCAATGGGGAAACTGAAAGGTTGTGACCGGGAGAGTGATTTGTCCATGAAGTAGCCATTCTGTTGATGGCGATTCCGTCACTGTGAATGGTAGCCTATCCAGTTTTTCATTTTGCAGTATTGTATATTTAGCTCCTCTTTGTGCCATTTCTCTCTGTGTATCTGTTAGATTGTATTCCGAAAACAGAGACGTACTGTTTATAAATGCCAAGGCACAAATCCTGCATGCAAAGTTTGCAGCATCCAGCTCAATAACATAATAGAACATAACTGAGATTGGCCATGTTGTAATTTGGCTAAATCCTGTTCCTGTATTTCAATAGCAGAGGAAACAATGTTGCCCAATGAATATATCCTGGAGGTAAAAGTTGTCAACCCATTATCTTCCACAGCTAAATCTTTTTCTAAGTTAATACGGTCCATTTCCCATATTCTCTTTGAGGCTTCTTGTTGTTAAATCTTCCAGATTTAATTATAGGTAGCGTAAATGCCAGCATATATAAAAACGTTTCTGACATTATTTCCTAGGTCCTTGTAAAAAGTCCCTAAGATTCATGTCGTGTGAGAGTAAAGATAAGTGTTGTTTCACTTCTGCAAGTGTTGAGGTTTCTAACCATTCGAGGCACAGTTTCCCAACAGTATAGGATGTCACTACCCCTGGATGTTCTCTCTGTACATAACGTGGGTCTGGCCTATGGATACTGAGTCCCTCAGTGATGTTCAGGAATCTTTTATGACATATGTTTGTGTCAAAGGACCAAACCACCCACTCCTTCCAATTTGGGTCTGTTCTACTGTACTTTAGTATGTCATCTACTATTGCCCCTTCTTTTGTAGTTGAATTCAGCCACCTCTGTGCTGGTGTTGGAAACTTAGGAGTGTTCAGGTCCTTGTTCTTGATTAGTCTAAGACAGGATGTCTGTTGCACAGTATCATTTAAAAAGATAATCTGCTGTGGAATGATGCATGCTCTAAATATTGCCTTTGTATCCTGGACTTGCCTTTCCCTCGAACCCCAAATTGATTTCGAGTCAATTTCGTCTTTTCATAGGTCGAAACCCTGTTCAGACATTTGGGCCAAAACCTAAGCAGAGTAAATCTGTTTAGTGTTTGTCAACCTAATTTTCAATGCTGATGTTGGTGTAACCTTATAGTATTATGAGGCTGGATCTGTTGTGTTAAACCCTGAAAAGTATTAACATTTCTGTGCAAACGCTTGTGAACGACTTTTTGGTGGTGTTGGGCAATGTTCCCACTGTTGGTACTCAAAAAACATTCCTAGCTGAAATGGATTTGTGCAGGAAATGATGACCATAATGTTGGTAACAGTACAATGTGTCATAATCTGAAGAAACCTCTAACATTTCAGTATTAGAAAATGCAGCTGTTTTTTCAAAATCAGGCAACATGTTGTTTACTGTTTCAGTGTCCAGATCATCAATAAATCTACTTGAGGTAATGATATCCCTTAATGAAATGTTAAATACATGATTAATTTTTTTAAAGTTCGGTCGGGCTAAATATGTTAAAATCAACCTTGTCCCATAGTATACCATCTGGTATAGGAACTGCTGTAATGTTCACTAATGACAAGTCTCTTTGCTCAAGATGTGATGATGGATGTGGCTTCAGTAGGAGGTTGACTAACCCTGGGCGTAGTTCGCGTAGTGCACTTCACACTACGCGAGCTACGTATAGCACTACGCGAACTGCGTAGTGCGGTAGGGAAATGCTGTTCGCAATGATTGCACAGTGCCGGATGCTTGTCCGCACTGTGCAATCATTGCAAACGGCATCTTGCACAGTGGAAGCTGTCATTTTCTGCTGCTCGAGTAGATTTTTACTCCAGCAGCAGTTTTCTCAAGGTGGACTGGTTGATTCTCATCGCGAGCAGTCGCGACCACTCGCAATGAGAAACCTGACCTCCTCACGTTGAGAATCTCGCCGGGAGGTTTATTTTCCACGCTCGCGATCGGCAACTTGATGTTGTCTGTATGAAGGTCCAAATTCCTTTTTGTCTGCAATTTTCTATGAGACCACATCCCCGACTTTTGGGATCCAGACTACCTTGACTTCCTCAGTGGCAGTCTGCTTTAGATGCACATTGCTTTGATTTGTCCTGGATTAATTTAGATCCTGTAAAGCAGCTAAACGATCATGGATATCAAATGGTTTTTCTTCCGCCACTGTGCCTTCACAATAAAGATCAGGTCCCCACATTTGTGTCCCAAAGTGGACTTCATATGGAGTGACACCCCCTAGAGAGTTTCTTTGCTGGTTGTTTAATGTCCGCTGTACCCCATAAAGGTGTGTGACCAAACTACCACCCTTGCCTAATACCCTAGCTGTTAAAGATTGGTTTAAGTCTCGGTTTTCCTTCTCCACAACTAAATTTCCCTTGTGATGGTACAGAGAGGAGTACTGCAATGCTAGGCCCATTCCTTCCAGGGCCTCTTTGTAAGCCCGAGAGCTAAACACAAGGCCACGGTAAGAATGTAACATGTTAGCTGCGTATGTGCCAATAAAGACTCGCAAATCTTTGATAACAGTTCGAGCGTCAGCCAAGCTCTGAGGCCATAACCATCTTGAGCTTGAATCCACTGCATCCATGATATATTTGTAAGCCCCGTCCATTTGTAAGGGGCCGTAGTGGCCCAAGTAAGCACATGCAAGAGGTTAGTCTGATTTTAATAATGGTGTCTGCGTGGGTTTTGCTACTGTGGAGCCTTTCCTCTTCTGACAGATGTTGCAATTCAAGACATAGTCTTTAGTTTGCTTATTAACCCTGGCCACCAATAGCGATGTTTCAGTAAAGAAATAGTCGCTGTAATGCCTGAGTGCGCAGAGCCCAAACCCTCATGTGCAGCTAGTATTAAACCTTGCCTACGATCCATATTTGGTATAACTCTAACCCCCACTCCAGGAATCTGGGCATATGGAATGTTTTGTGCATCTAACTTGTAGGAGTATTCGAGTGGACATTTTTAAGGTACTGCTGTGCTGCCTTTGCGTGATGCGATGACAGCTGCCATAATATCTCTATCTATTCTCGTTTTTGAATGAGTGAGTGCAGCTACAGAAGCCGTGCAAACAGCCCCCTTTGCTGCTTCATCAGCCAATGAATTCCCTGCCACATGAACGCCATCATGTTGATGACTCAGTGTATGGATCAGGTGAGTCCTTGGTAGCTCGGTTCTTGACTCTGCTACCTGTTCCCCTAACATTTTATGCTTAATTGTGCCACCTTTCGCACCCTTAAAACCCTTTTGTTCCCAATGATGTAAATGCTCATTGTATGACTGTACACAGTAAAAGGAATCACACACGATTAGTGTGGGGAATTTGTGATCCGTATTTACAAGTGCCAGTATTAGTGCTTTTAATTCTGCCATCTGATCCGTGTAGTCTCCTAGAGATTGCGTTTTTGTGCAACTAGGATGAAAGTTGCCATCATGCATGTGACCTTCACTGATAGCACACGCTGAGCTGTATTGCTGCTTACTTCCTATGGTAGGTTGCTCAGATCCATCAGTATAAATAATATATTCATACTGATCGAGAGGCAAGATTTCATTTGGTAGAGGTTATTCTTGTTCGTATTGCAGGAATGCTTGTGTTTTTAAACTTGGATCAAATCTGTATTCATCTGTTGCAGTAAGAGAGTTAGCCCATTGTATCCATCTTGCATGTAACGCTTTCGCATTTGGAATGCTGGCCTTTGTAACAGCTTCTAAAGCCGGTACCGGGGTTACGACAATAATGCGTTTCCCCTGAGCCAGTGCTCTTTCTCTTGCTACAGCCGTCTGAACAGCTGTCAGGATTTTTCAGTTGAAGTGAAATGCATTTCTGCATTTGTGTACAGGTGTGATTTGTATGCGATTGGTACTGTTTCTCCTTCATTGAAGGTCAAGTAAGTGTACCCGCATTGACCCGCAATTATATGGATCACCAAGTGGCGTACGTTTACGCGTGTTTGGAAGCAATCATGTGTTCCTGGAGTGAACGAAAAATATTAGTATGTTCTTGGGTCCAATTTCTGGCTTAAAAGTCAGGTTTTAGTAAGTTTTACCCTTTGTGCATAATCTTATATGTATGTTCTGTCGAAATTTAGGAGTCTTAGTATTGATTGTAGCAAAAATTATGATTTTGGAGGCTGGAGCAGCACACACTTTTCTAAAAAGTTTGCTGCCAGACTTTTCCCTTCACTTGACAGCTCATATCCCAAAAATAGGACATTGAGGCAGGCTATTTTTGATTTTTTTAAGTTAAATTTGTAGCCCTCAGTGACAAATCCCATAATAATGATGCTTACCCTGGTCCAGTGCCTCTCTAAGTCTTCGTCTGTTAGATAAATATCATCCACATAGGACAACGCTTCTTTATCAAATTTTTGAAGTAACTCTGTTACCCTTACTGAAAATACCCTGGGGCTATTCTTATTCCCTTGGGCTAGTCGACAAAATTGGCGCTGGGACCCTACCACACTGAATGCGGTCAGATACCTTCTTTCAGGCTCTATATTTTGGCAAAAAAATCCATTTGAGATATCAAGTGTTGTTTTGCATTTTTGCGCACAATGTTATTAATTAATGCAGCACTATGTGCATTTTGCACAGCAAATGTCTTTGTGGATGAGTTTAAATGTCTGTAATCTAAAACTAGACAATATGTATTGTTGGGTTTAGAGACGGGAAACAAAGGATTGTTCATTGGAGAGGTACATTTTTCAATGACCCCATGGTATTCAAGTTGATCTGAGATCTCCCTGACCTGTTTTTTTAGCTTCTTGCTTTATTGTGTATTGCCTCAGAGCAGTATGTGGAACTTTTAATGGGATCATGTGGTAGGTTGAATCCTCATCCCACCCAGCATGATTTTTATACAATGCTGGAGCTTGGGCTACTGCCCACTCCTGTGCATATGTTTGTTTAAGGTGAACGGGAACATGATCGGAAAATGCAGGAAAAATTATACTTTCTCCCCTAGGGCACTCCACGAATGCTGGCGGCCAATCTTGTTCTTCTAACAAGATGTCATAACCAGATGATAAGTTGTGCCAAAAAATACCTTTAACTTTCCTGGGCTTGTCCCCCTCCATCCAGAGTGTTATTTCATATAACTTATGTGGGATGCTCACCCTGGTGTCTGGTGTTTCCACCGTGATGTAATCATTTAAGTCCACTGTCACCAGAAATTCCTTCAGGTTCTGGTGAGCTATTGTTACTTCTGCAGCACTGTCTAGCATCGCCAGAGCTCATTCCCCGTTCAGAAGTTGTGTCCTCAGAATTCTGGGCATTTTTGATTTTCAGACTAGCAAATTTATTTTTCTTAAATTGAGGTTTTGAGTTTTGCTTATCTTCTTTTTTAGAAGTAAAGTCTTGAGCGCTGAGCTTGTCTCTGGACTGTGTGCGCTCCTCTCTGTGTTCTGACTGTCCTTCTCTTTCTGAGCTTTTCTTTGAGCCCTGAAAGGAAGGAAAGGAACGTGTATCAGTATCCTGATACCTGTCAGGTTTCCTAATGTTATCCCTAGTCCTAAGGCTGTACCTATTTTCAGAGAGCTCCTGTGGAGGAGACCTACCTCGGGACTGAGATCTCTTGTCTTTAAAACTTTGTTTTTTATCATTAGAATGGAAAGGGGCGACCACTCGGTCCCCCCGAACGTATGGTAGGGTGCCCTGACCCCCCCGGGAAACCATTTTGGGCGGGAGGCGTGTCTCGGCTGGTATGCCCCGAAGCGGCGTAGCCGGGGCGCGCCTTTTCCCGCCCAAGAGGGGTTGTCCTAGACACCTACACCGTTGGCCACGCCCTGTAGGCGGATCGGAGGAGGGTACACGCCCTCCCGAGGAAGAATAAAAGGAGCAACAATCCAAGGAAGCATCCTCTTGTTCCTGAGCTTGGAAGCTGCACCTCCTCGTTGCACGTGAGTCCTAGACGGAACAAGGAGCCAATTTTGAGAACGTGGTAATTTTTGTGCTTCTCTTTGCAGTGATTCCGAATCTTTGGATCCAGGACCTCGTCGGGCAGCAAGTGTCGAACCTCCGAGAACGATGCCTGGCAAAAGGGTCGGAAAGAAGGTCGGGACCGAACAGATGCTTCGCATGCTGGTGAAAGACATGGCGAACATGAAAAAGCAGATGGCGGCAATGAATGGTACGGGTAGGCCGAAGAAAGTCATCGGACCAGCATTGCCGGGAGTAGTCCCTGCCGGGAGAGGTAAAAGGGCCAGGAATAGGGCGACAGGGGGGGAGGCTCCGGTTCCCGAGTCACCTCTGGCGAGCCCGGTCAGTCCAGTGGAGGCCCCAGCTCCGATCCCGAACGCGGGACAGCCGATCCCGGTTGTAGTTACTCCCGTTAACGAGGGGGATATGCCCCCCGAGTTGGCCGCCCAGTTAGCGGCGTGGTTAGGCAAGAACACCGAGGGTGCCACGGCGGCAGGAGACACGGCCGAGGAGGCCAGGTTACTAATGAAGCAGTTGCGGCAATCGAGAGATGCTGCGAAGGCACCTTGTCCTCTTGTTTCCCCTCAGGTTCCCTCAGAACAACCGGCGTCTGGCGTTGGAACAACAGCAACTGCAGGTCCAGCTACTGATTCGGGTAAGCAGCCGTTGCCAATGGCGAGGGAGGGATCGTTACCCTCAAGGAGGGAAAAGGTGGTCCAACATATCCCGATGGCCACGAAAGAAATGATCTGGGCTGATAAATATGTGAACATGTTTTCCCTGTTGACTGACCATCATGAGATAGAGCACGTTAAAAGTCAGAAGGAGTTGTTACATCCGAGTGTATGGCGTGCAAAGATGGTGGGTTTCAGGGTGGATGAGACAATCGCTAATTGGGCCAGGGCGTTTGGAATGTTCACTGCGATCATGGGGGAACGTAGGCCCGAAGTATTGTCTGAATTGGCGTGTTACCAGACACGTATAATGGATTTTTATGAAACGTATGAAGGCAATCAATGGTTGGGTTATGATAACAAGTTTCGTAAGGCCAAGGAGCACGACTCATCTCTGACGTGGGATTGTTTCGACTCCATTTCCTGGCAGAAGCAGGTCATGATGAACACGACGAAGTCGTCTTCGTTTGGCGGGAATGGGGCGGAGCCCACCCGCCATTATTCGGCGGCACCCTTTCGGGCGGGCGCCAGCAGTGATCAACACTCAAGGAGTAATGGGAACTCGGATAGAAAAGGGGTCTGTTGGAGCTTTAACAGAAGTGCACGAGGCCACAAGGGACATGCAAGTTCAGGCATGAGTGTGCAGGGTGCGGACAATCTTCACACCCCGAGAGTTCGTGCAGAGCCAAGAATGGTGATACAGGGGGTAGAGGAGGGGCCAAACAGGTCTAATATCGACCGAGGGACACCGCTACCTACTCCCGTAGACATCATGGCTATGATCCCTTGGCTGAACGAATACCCTGATCATGTCTCCGCCGGGGTGTTGCGAGACGGTTTCTCATATGGTTTCCGCATCCCGGCGGGGGATTTTCGTGGGGAATCACAGTGTAAGAACCAACTGTCGGTTCAACAAAATACGGCAGTAGTACAGGCAAAGATTGCAAAGGAGGTGGCCCGAGGTCGGGTTGCTGGACCGTATGGGCACCCGCCGGTCACTAACTTTATTTGTTCACCATTGGGAGTAGTCCCCAAGAAGGACCCAGGTGAATTTAGGTTAATCCATAACTTGTCCGCTCCTAGGGGTCTTTCGGTGAATGATGCGATTGACCCGGGAGTTTGTACAGTACGGTACGCCTCCTTCGATGAGGCTGTCGCCATGTTGAATCGCCTGGGGCCCGGAGCGCTGATGGCGAAATCTGATATTGAATCAGCGTTCCGGTTGCTCCCGGTACACCCACAGGATCAGCGGCTGTTAGGTTTTGTGTTTCAGGGACGCTACTACATGGATAAATGTATGCCAATGGGTTGCTCCATCTCTTGTGCGTATTTTGTGAAATTCAGTAGCTTTCTGCAATGGGCGTTCACCAGAGCCACGGGCTTTACGCAGGTTATGCATTATCTTGATGATTTTCTGTTTCTGGGGGCAGCCGGGGACACAGATTGTGCACAGGCTTTAATGGAATTTTGCAATCTCATGAAACGATTTGGCGTGCTACTGGCACCAGGGAAGACAGTGGGGCCATCCACCTCACTCGAGTTTCTGGGAATTGAGCTCGACTCTGTGGAGGGGTACTTCCGTTTGCCCAAGGAGAAGGTGATGAAATTTAAGGCTTCGCTCGAAATATGCATCGGCGAGAAAAAGGTAACTCTCCATCAGTTGCAACAAGCAGTGGGTCAGCTTAACTTTGCCCTTAGAGTGATACCGATGGCTCGCCCCTTTTCCCGCTCTATTGCACAAGCCATGGTTGGCCTCAAAGAAGGGCACCACCGCACACGGCTGAACGTATGGTAGGGTGCCCTGACCCCCCGGGAAACCATTTTGGGTGGGAGGCGTGTCTCGGCTGGTATGCCCGAAGCGGCGTAGCCGGGGCGCGCCTTTTCCCGCCCAAGAGGGGTTGTCCTAGACACCTACACCGTTGGCCACGCCCTGTAGGCGGATCGGAGGAGGGTACATGCCCTCCCGAGGAAGAATAAAAGGAGCAACAATCCAAGGAAGCATCCTCTTGTTCCTGTGCTTGGAAGCTACACCTCCTCGTTGCATGTGACCCCTAGACGGAACAAGGAGCCAATTTTGACCCACCCACCAGCCCCTTATGGCAACGATTAGTATTGCAATAAAGTCGATTAACGATGATATTATCTCTTTTACAGGTTGTTTTTAATAAAGTCTGGATTCTTTTTTATGACAATAAAATGGTTGCTCTTTAGCATGTTCTTAGGCGAAGTATCACAGCTAAGTTGAAAGATGTGTTATTTGTGTAGATAAAGGTTTATACTGTGAAATGCCCAGTATAACTGTTTATTCCGTCCTCATTAGGTTCAAAATGTCGTATTTATTTTGGTCGGGCGGTAAGGTCATGATCGGTGAGCAGTAATTGGAAGATCCCTAGAGGTGGGGCGCCACCCATTATGGATGGGAGCGCCCGGGGGGAGGCGGCCATTGGCCCCTCACACGAGGAGGCGGTACCCTCTAAGGATGGGGCCCCTCCTGGGAATTTCCCGGGGCCAGGACATCCGCGACGGCGGATGTGGTAAGCAGTGTGGGGTGGGAGGGGGGTCTACGCTACCTTCTAGACACCTCACACGAGTCCTCGGACGACCACTAAGATGGCGTCGAGTAAATATGGGGCCCCCGTTAAGACAAGGGAAATTGGAAGTTGGCACAGAGGTACAGTCCTCTGTGCGCCCGCCCCTCACAAGTGAGGGGGGAGTTCTGGTATTAGGGATCTGACACCGGTTACGACCTTGCCGTCGTTGGCCCGTAATGTTAGGATGTACAATTTTAATTTTGAGAATATGCATTTGCAGGATGTTTTAGAATCGGCTAGGAGAACCTTTGTATTAGAGATGTGTTAAGGTTAGCCAATAAACATCGTAATGTGTAAATGAAATTGTACATGATATGAAACTGTTATTTTAATGTTTTAATTTTGTTTCATATTTTAATAAATACGGCCGGGAGGGTAACTCCCTCCCGCCTTCCAAAAGTTCAAGAACTGTGTCCGTCTTCCCATCCTTGGGGATCGTGTTGGGAGGGGGTGACGGGTATCCCGGCCATAGAAGTCGGTGTCTGCTTAGAAGTGCCCTTTTCGGGACTGTCCATCAGTTGAGGTTTTAAAGCTTCCTCCCCAAAACTATCCCTGCCTAATTCTGTGTATGCAGTTTCAATTATTTTGGGAAGTTTGTGTGGTTGATCTAAAGGATCGAACTCCAGTAGGTGTTGGCATTTTTCCACTGATGCTGCATCCCCTTTAATGTTAGCTAGTATTATGGCTGTAGTTATTTAATAACATCCATAAGTTTAGAGCAGGCTCTGCTCTTTATTCATTTTGTATTTGTCTTAATATATCTGGTCTCACTGCTAATGAAGGAATACCATGAGTTCTGGTGTATATGGTAGCAAAGACTGTACCCCAAGAGGTACAATCCTCTATCTGTGGTGTAATCCCCTGGGCAAGCAGATGGTTAACATTTTGTGTTTTTAAAATTGTGTCGTATTTGGGAATACTGCTTCTCACTGGGTTATTTTCTGAGCTACCCAGAAAGGAAATTGTTCACGTTTTGTGGGCAATTTACCGCGTGTAATGTTTGTGGAGTACTTTTGGTAGCTGTGCTCTGTGTAGGAGCTGCATTTGGTGTAATTACTGTAGGTTGGACCGCTAGTGTACTCATGATGAATTGTGTCATGCTTCAGTAAAGTTTTATCAACTCTTTGTGTTGAACAAGCAGTTCATCACGTGGCATTGTGTCAATGTCAGGATGTTGTGCATAGGTTCGTAATATCGGCCATTTTGCTCCTGGTCTTCCTAAAGGACTGAGTCTTGTTCTTTTTCTTGTGTGGGGTAGAGTGCCATTTAACCAGAAAATATGTTCCCGGAAGGTATGTGGTATTTCAATCTCCTCAAATGGAGTGTAGACCGCTGGGACATTTTCATGTCTGTAATAATGAAAAGTTTTTGTTACATCATTTGCTGCTGGAAATGTAACCCATGAATAGAACACCTCTGTTTGGAAATCTTCGTGTGCCTCTATCACGAATATTACTACACCTCTTCTGGGTGGTAACCCATGTTTGAGTAATTTAACTGTCAGATTGTGTCTTACATTGGGTGCAATATGTATTGCATCAGCATCTTTCTCTTCATCGGGAAGTGCTTGTTCTAGTGGGTTTAAGGCTGGTGTAGTCATTGTGTATAGAACACAGACTACCTTTCCAAGGAAATTATGATAAGGTTTTTATGTACAATTTTGGGAAAACTCCTTTTAAGCTTGATTACCCAACAGCCAATAAATGTGATGGTTCACCTACTCAGCTGTGGCGGAGTTTTGTGCCCACCCATTCTAGACGTCTCTGGTTTTTGTGAGTAGGGGTCTCTGAGAATAAGCACGACTTAGCTACTCAGATTCTATTGTTAAATAAGTACCAAACCAAACGTTGATGGTGCTATGTAGTGTTGTTACTATAGTACCCCTGCAGGACCTGCACTTTTGGATAACATACACTGTGAGTCTGGTGGGAGAATGATTCTGTGCACCCCCATCGCGTATGTTAGCCATGTTTTGCATTAGCTAACTCACAGTGCCACTGGAATCTCCTTTTATCAGAGAGATTAGTTTTGGCAACCTCAGAACATAACAAACTTTGATTCCTCAGACTCGTGGAAACACTATACTACTTTTCACCCAGTCACTCGTGGTTGCTCATTTTGTCTCAGAGAGATACACAGAAGAAACAGTAAAGCGTGTTTACAATAAGAATTTATTACACCGTTGTTCTTCTTGTGTAAAATATATGTGCTGCTACAACTGTTACACAGTGGCAGAAATATAGGATCAGCAGTAAAGTGAATAAAACGAGTACAGTTCTACAATTTTACAATAGTCATGAACATATACATGAATATAAAATGCATTTATAAAATAAAGTGCAAACTCCTACGATGCCTGTCTAGATGTACCTAAGTGTTCTTAGCATGTGAGTAGGTGCAAAAGAGCTAATAAGCCTAGGATCCAAGAATCCAGCAAGGATATAGTCGAACCCCATTAACTGAATAATGAGAGTGTGGGACCTCGTCCTGGTCTTGAGTTGGACACCCCGCAAGGGATGTTTAGACCACTGTCAGCTGAGCGACTGCATGCAGGAGCCTCAGCGTCTCTGGTCAGTGTGTCGGCCTTGAAGTCATGGTTCCCTCCAACTACTGATAGCAAGAGGTGCTGTATTAATACAGTCCTTGTGCGTGTGTTAGCCATTGTTTAGTATGAGGAGGACCTATGAGATTAAACCTTGTGTCTAGATAGGAGAGGTGAAGTATACCCCCTGGGTAGAGTCCTCATAAATTATTCATATGTGCTAAGGATAAAGTCTTAGCATTATTGATTGGGAAAAATACTCTCTCTGCATGGAACTAGAAGAAAGGTTTAGTCCATAATAGGCGTCAATCCTTATAAGGCGTTCTGTCCCTGTAAGGCGTTCTGTCCTTATTAGCAGTTATGTCCATATAAGGCTCGTTCATATGAAATGAAGGGGAGATAATGTAGGGAAAGAGTACAATGTTCCCTGGACCTATAGTAGGGTACTGATATGAAATATAACAGTGTAAATCTATAAAATCAATATTATAGATGTGTGTTTCCCTTTTCCTTTAAGAGAGTAGACCAAGACAAAAAGCTGTCCCATCAGTGCTTAGGGTTTACAGGAGGATGTCCGCGGTCAGCGGAGGAGTGTGCATGCTCCGTGTAATAAACATTGAGTTCTTAGAAGTTGCACCCAACTCGTGGGCCATGCAGATGGTTCTGCGGTTGTGATCACACAGCAGGGCATTCCACAATCAGTTGGCAGCATTAGTTGGCATAAGCAGGGGAAGAGCTTCAGAATCTAACAGTGAACAAAGAATGTGAAACGTGGTATTCTTTGCATCTTTAGCCTATGCCTTTACTCAAAAGGAGGAGGTGTGACCAAGCTTATAAACTACCCTTCCCATAATGGTGGATTTTCCAGAGATATCTTTTGCAGATTCCCAATCCAAGATTTGCTTTGATTAGGGTTTTGTATAGCGCTCTATCACTCCGAGGAGCATCTTGGCGCTGGATGTGATTTGTGTAGATCCAGAAGGAGGGGTAGGAGGTGTAGTGACCCCTAGAGACGTTTCAGATTTAGACCAGGGTTGAAGCACAAGTCTTTGCAGTGACGTATATTCCTGTTTAAATCATGATTCATGATTGAATTGTGAGAGGAATATGCTTTACAAAGCATTCATTCCCAATTTTAGCTCTCGCCTTTGCAGCGCTTGTGCTATCTTTTCGAGACATGCTATATTTAGAATATGGACTGTAAGCTCTGCTTATCTTCTAAATTGGCTCCTTTGACTGTCTTTTGGAAATGCTTCTTTGTGTTTGGTTAATTTGTTTAGTAGTCACTCCTTAGTCCCTCCTTTTCTACTGTTGTAACCTCCCATGAGGACACTTTAATCTCAATAAAGGTTGTTGCACTCCACGTAATCAGCACACGTTTCTATTCTGCTCTGGTTCTTTCTCATCCCAGTACATTTTGAGTACTATAGTGTGGAACTACATAACAATTTGCAATAAAAAGGCTGAGATCTAAAACATTGTCCTGGTGGATAAAATCATGCCTTCAGGAGATCGCCTAAGTGTGTTTTTACTAGTGAAGGTGGAGCAAGACCCAGTCCTCCTTAAAAAAGCTAAACATCCATCCATGTATTCACACAGGCATCCATTCATTCAAGCATTCATACAAATATTGATCATTCCACCAACTGATCCATCCTAAATAACACCTCTACTTCTTAAATGTTCACATTATCTGGATGGGAAAAATATAATTCCACTACATACCACATACATCCAGTCCACTCCATACAACACCAATAGTGTTAACTCTCATTTTGTAAATAATCACTCCACTGCAAACAAAATAAAATAAGTAAAAAACATTGCCATTTACTGCAGCAATAGTTCTAACATTCACAATTGTGAGACCGATTGCATTGCAAATGCTTGTTTTTCATGCTCATTGCTCACTTATTCTCTTTTTCTGTTATTGATATTTGCTTCTTAGGGCTGGATTCCATTTGGATTGTCCTTGTATATTATTCAAACTGGCTCTTCTCTCTTCCTGAAGTCAGGGGGAATTTGGTACTTAGCCTATCCACTGTAACAATCGTTTCCATCTTGAAAGAAGCAGTATTAGATTGACAGGGAGTGTTTTTAGTTTATCGATCTCTTCTTACTAGCTGGGACCCTCATAAGTAGACACCTGACTCCTTTCACATGTATTATACTGCACATGATGACATTGTGGCAACTGTAATAAGTCATTGTTTCCTCAGGCAACTAATAAAACAAGCATTTGCAATGCAATAGGTCTCGTCTCGCATTTGCGAGAGTTTGAGCTATTGGCATTGTAAATGACAATGCCTTCTATTTATGTGTTCTGAAAACCTGCAAGCAGTGTTCGAACGTTGCTTGCAGGTTTTAAAAACATAAATAAAAGGCATTGTCATTTACAATATTTACCCTGCTTATCCACGATTTTATTGCATGCAGCAAGCATTGCCTTAGAAAGAAGATGTGATATCCGAGTGCATACTGGGTATGGTTAAAACTATTCAACAGTGGGAGCATATAGTACTGGGACAAACTAAACCACCATGAATCACAGAATCAAAAATGTGAACTACCCTAGATTTTGCTGACGGAGGGAAAAGTTAAAAGGGAAGCAACAGAGAGTAGGAGCACAAAGTTTACCGAATCCAGAGCAGATGGTGTCACCTTTGGATTCTGTCTCTGTTGCGCTTGATCTTTTTAATTAAGACTCCAGCCAACACCGCAGTATAACAGAGAGACAAGCATTAGCCATAATAAATGTTCATGTTCAGCGCAGGTCCATGTTATTTTCTGCTGTTCTCTTGATGGCAGTATTTAGGTCGAGCAGCGTCTGCTCGAGACCTATTGTTGCCCGTATCTGGGAATGAAGACACGAGTGTGCAGCGCGCTTTTCCATTCTCAGTTTTCACCGCGGGAGCGCGCCTCTGAGACGCGCTTGCGCAGACACGCACACACAGCCCCTGCTTTCGCTTGGCTTGCATGCAAACACGGCGCACACACACACAGCCAGCCCCCACACCCTGCACACACACAGGCGCGCGCGCACATACACACGCTGCCGCCCCCCCAACCCCCTGCACACCCACACACACACAGACATGCACACACAGACACGCACGCATACACCTGCCGCAGCCCCCAACCCCCCCTGCACACACACACACACAGACACACACCCGCACCCCCTTTCAACTAAGCCCTACTCACCGCATCGCCGCCACTCCTGACTTCGGCAGCCACCGCGGGGCTCTCCCTCAGGCATGGGAGCCCCGCCCGCGTCACCAATGCTGCTCTCTGGCACTCCGTGGATGCGGGCTTCATGCAGAAGGCGGAAGTCCCGCCCCGCGACCGGCTTCACGCTGCCGAACTTCCGGTTCAAACTCTGTCGTTGAGCTTGTGTTTTTTTGGATCCATTTCACGGCGAGCAACTAAATCAAAACAACCATGACGTCAGTGTGGGGCCAAGCGGAAACAATTCTATATCTAATGCTGCTTCCATCAGCTGGCCTCCATGAAGGATTGTCGCAGCAGCCGACGGGGTTGGTGATTGTCCCCATGAGGTTTTACCTGGCTGATGTTACAGGGAGTGGTGTGTGGACGTTTTGTTACTGGGATACCTTTTAACATTGCAGCTTGTGCAGTCACTTAATAGTTTGAGGGAGGCAAGCTCATGTTCAGCTATACGGTTGCTCCCCATAGAAGCTGCTCTCTGCAATATCCGCTCGCTCACCAACCCGCTCTGTTGCGCCATGCAGACCACCATTTCACAAGTTGCCTTCTCTCCCCTTCTTACAGCAGCGTCCATGACACAACCCAGTGTTTCCCCACATTGCCGAACTGGTGCCTCTAACCCCTGCCCCCGTGTGCAAATCACTCTTGCCCTTCATCTGTGGCCGTCGCGCCCAACAGTGCCCGGCACCCCAACTCCACCTCCCATGCCTAGGAACGCCCAGTGCACTCCAATCTACTCGACCCTCTCCACTCTTCTTATCCGCATCATAGTGCCCAGTGCCCTTCTGCCTTCGGTGCTTCTTCCAGGTGCTCAGCAGGTCCTTCTGCCAGTGCGTTCCCACTCTCTCCCCGGCCTGGTGTCAGCGTCCCTCCTTGCCACGTCAGATGCCAGCTCCTGACTGTGAGCCCTCAGATAAACCTGTGTGTCCAGCTCAGCAGGGGCTGAGCCCAGAGAAACCACCGCTGACAATAGGGCAGAGCAGAGCCATGGGGCCCAGGTCTGGAGAGGAGGAGGGGTCTGGGCTGGGATCCCCCCTCCCGTGACCCTGTGCACCATCCCGCTCCGTGACTGCTTCGTGACTGCTTCGGGGCTTCTTGTTCAGAGTACCTACAATTCACCAATCTTTCACAGTCCTCAACCATGATGACCAGAAAGTGCATATATGCACGTTGCCTTCCCCACAGTTTCCCTTCTCCCACAATGCTCCAGGCACGCCGCCAAATCTGGGGTGTCTAGAGTGCCACAGCCCTTGCTCTTGGCGTGTTACTGCCCGGATGCTTCTGCCGTACTGCAGCTCTGCTGTGGCTCATGCATCACTGCCCTGCTGTGACTGGTGCCACAGCCCTGGTGAATTTGAGCCTTGGTGCATTCAGTGTATTACACCACTGCTGTGGCTGGTGTCAAAGCCCTTGTGTGTCACAGCCCTGGAATGTTTAGGATACCACCGTCCTGGTGCGTTTGGTGTGTTACCCGTCCATATTGCATATCCACTAATGCCCAATTTCTGTCCACTGCATTTTTTATCTGCGCTACAATAATGCCTAGATTTAGAAATGCTTTCTGGTACCCTGTGATTTCCTGTGTGTCCAATATCCGCAGTAGTACCAATTGTACCTCTCTTTACACTGGGACCCCCATTGTAGCTTCCGTTTCATTGAATTCTGTGCTCAGAAATTCTCTAAACCGGGGCATGTATAAACGTGCCTTTCAACCCACACCGACTTCACCCTCACTACTTTCATCCTGCACTGCCTTCACCATGCACGCCTTCATCCCGCACAGCCTTCAGCCCGCACTGTTTTTCATCCTGCACAGCCTTCACCCCGCACTGCCTTCAACCCACACTAGCTTCACCTCACACTGCTTTTAATCCCGCATCACCGTCACCCTGCACCACCTTCATACCGCACTGCCTCACCCCGTACTGCCTTCACCCCGTACTGCCTTTACCTCATGCTGATTTTTATCCTGCACTGCCTTGACCCGCACTGTTTCATCGAGCACCAACCTCAGCCCGCACCACCTTCATCATGGACTGCCTTCACCTCACACTGACTTTTACCCAGCACTGCCTTCACTACCACCTCCTTCATCCTGCTCTACCTTCACCTCACACCGACTTTTACCCTGCTCCTTTTTCACCCCATCACCTTCATCCCTCACTGCTTCATCCTGCACTGCCTTCACCCCGTGCTGTTTCATCCTGCACCGCTTTTACCCAGCACCGCCTTCATCCTACACTGCCTTCACCTCGCACCACCTTTCATCCCACACTGCCTTCACCTCGCACCGCCTTTCATCCTGCACCGCCTTCACTCCGCACCGCCTTCATCCCACACTGCCTTCACCTAGCACCACCTTTCATCCCGCACTGCCTTCACCCCACACTGCCTTCACCCCACACCACCTTCACCCCGCACTGCCTTCCCCTTGAACCGTCTTTGCAGAGGCCGGCCCCTGAAGGGGGCCTCGAGGGCTGGCGCCATAACAGACGCCAGCGCCCAGGAAGGATCCGGTTCTAGCTGCCGGGAAGGGCCCTAAACTAGAAGGGGCACTCTCGTTGCGGCAACAACTTGCGCCAGGATGGTGCCTAGGCACTCGGCCAATGGGGGGGCCAGGTGAGGTCTGACCCTCCCCCAGATGGCAGACCTGCCCGTTCATGGCGGGAGAATCGTGAAGAGAGTATAAGATGCCACTCCCCATACCACAGCTCGTCACTACATCGTGGAGCTGGGGAGCGGCGCAGAAGAATTTTGAGTCCCACCCACCCACACCTAAGTACCAGCAGTGTCGCAGTGATGGCGGATAAGAGAGGTACAGCGGATGGTTAATGAGGCACACCGACAGGGCGGTGTGTAGAAGGAGGGCCACTCACACTGGGATGCCGAACGGCAGGGAGAGTAGGCCGGACAAAAGGGGGTAGCAGACAGAGACGGTCCTCGCACCCCAGACCCGGCCAGACGGCAGGGCACAAAAATAGACTAGCAAGGTAGCGAGTTGGGGCCTAACTCTGGGGAGAGGCTACTCTGGAAACCAACAGAACAAGTTGGATCACAAAAGTGCAGAGAAAGGAGATACGCCTCCAAGTTATGGCGGTCCATCACACAAATGAATTTATGGGACACAAATGATTTATGACCATGTGATATGCAAATAAGTGATAACAGATAATTATTTATGACCGACAGAATGATTTATGACCAACAGTATGATTTATGACAAATGATTTATGACAGGCATCGCTAATCATGTATGAAGTCCAAGTTATTATAACACTAAATGATTTATGACATGCAGATGATGTAGGACGCATGATTGATGATATGCCGTGATAATGATTTATGACCCTGGCCGTAAAAGGGATGCCCAGGGGACAAAATGTGTTGGTATACAATGATAATAAAAACTGCGGCCAACAACGACCACAAACTACAACTCGTGTTGGCTGTGATTTTGGTAACATTTCTGTTTCTGGAGTGGGCCCTGTGCGGGGGTTATTTACCCCGCACAGTTACAACCTGCACTGTCATCACCCTGCACCGTTTCATCCCGCACTGCCTTCACCCCGCAACACCTTCACCCTGCACCTCTTTAGAGTCTTAATCCTTAGTTATTCTACTAAAATATGCCTGGGAACCCTAGTGCAGCATACACAAAGTGGGGATGTTTTTACTGGGAAACGTGTGTGCTTATGAGCACTTTGAGTTCCATAAATATCAAATTAATTGTAAACTTCAAACTAAAAAAAACACCCAAAGTCCCGCTACCCCTCATTCTTTGCCAAGCATGGGAGAAAAGAGAAGGACACAGGTGGTCAGCAGAGGATGGCAGGCATTGCGCAACAGAAAGGTTGATGAATATCCACACACACACCCCCACGGTGAAAGGTACAGAGGCCCCACTCACAACAAGTAAACATTTAAACAAATCCTGAATGCAGACTGATGAATATCTCGAATTCTTAAAGATTTTATAGAGTACTCCAGGATACCGTGGCAGTGAAGTTTCGTGATTTCCCACAAAGAAAGTGCGAAATTCTGGTGCACGATTACAAACACAAGAAATGCAAGCCCCCAAGTAGTGCACTTGCGCCCGTGTAAGAATGAACACTACTTCTTTAAACCAGCTGAGCGGGCTCGGGAAGGGGTGGCGTGGGAGGTCACAGCCGAGGCTTGTCTGTGCTGGAGATGGAATTCCAGAGGTGGTTGCTGCAATAGAGCAATAACAAGTGGGTGACGAGGGGGAAGTGTTTGGATTAGCTCGTCTGCTTCACGGCTGTACTGAAGAATTTTCTTATCTGCTTGTTAAAATAAGCAAGCAGATAAGAAAAGTTTCCACGACAGCCACAAACCAGGCCATGGTGTCCGGAGGGGCTGTCCGAAAAACGGACAGGGTGGCACCCAAAAACACTCCTTTCCATTGGGAATCCAGCGTTTACTGTAAACGCTGACGCTACCAAATGGCAAAGAGGGGCGGGGCTAAGAGTCCCTTTTACAAATCTTGTATTCACAAGATCCCTCGCAGAGGCAAAGCAGGGCTCTGCCCTCCCACGCCCACAAGACCTAAAAACAGAACAGGCTTCACTGCTTTCAGTCCTTCACAAAAGAGTACACGTAGAATACAGAAAATAACATTTGCCTTGAATAGTAGCAATGGTTTTCTCAGTCACTCAAATCTCAAATGCTGGGTAAAGAAATCCAAGCTATCGCATTCATTCATTATAGACCTTTAAACGTACGAATATTATGTTGAACAAATGTGTACAATTCATTAATAGGACACGCAGTGGACAAAAACTAATGTTAACATTAAAGAGCGGCAAAAACCTACCTTGCATCCTTACCTAACTGCAGCAATCATATATAACAACAGAATCGGAAGCAAATAAAATAAAATTAACAGAGGCCACATAGTGGGTAGGTGCATATTCTGAATGATAAGCTCTCCTGACATGTGTTACTAATGTAAGAGTATGATAAATGGTGATTGTTACAAATCATTGTGAATTAGATTGCCAGTCAGTGATGTGTGGCAAGTTATATTTCTGATGTCATCAATAAGATAAGATGAAAAGGTATGTTTGTGTGATTCCTCAAACACTGAATGTCTTGATTTTTGTGTGTCTGACCAGTGATATTAGGTTAGCATTTGAATGAGCAACACATTTCAGTAAAGCTCACTGCAAGCCATACATATCAAGGAAAATTTCAAGACAAATAGTAGTTCTTCAGAAACTGCCAGATACACATTTCTGTTTCCAATGCCGAACACATTGCCTAAATCGATAGAAGAGACCATGAGCCATATCACTTTTTGTAAGACCATAAAAATATTCCTTACTTACATAACAATGACAATCAAAGCTGGTGTTCCACTGTGCACCTCCATGCACTTAGAGATTATCTAGTTAGTATTTTGTCTACCAGACTCATCAGGAATTGATCAATACTAGGAGCAGTTGCAATTTGATAAGGCAAGGATCAAAACAGAAAAATAATCTGTAATCTGCACATTACAGACCAAAGAGGCAGCATTACTTTTACCCTCTGCCAAGTGTTCATGCCTGCTTTACTTGCTTACCAAAAGCAAAATAAAAGTGTGTTAAGTAGGATTATGAAAGTCTGTTTATATTTTTGGAGAAAGGTGTTGTGAAGTAGACAGATACCAAGCTATTGAAGAGTTACCCTCTAGTGAATAGTGAATCTATTTGAAAAGAAGAGCAGAAGTTCAAAATGTCATCCCTACATATTCTGTTGCCATGATTGATTCCAGGAAGTATGCCTTCCATCTTGTAGGGGTTATTCACATTTCATTAGAGGAAAGTTTATACTAATACATAAATTGTGTTCAGTAAGCACTGCTGCATCAAATCTGTTTATGCTTCACGTTAAAGGAAAGCTGTCTGTTTTAGGAGGTCGCCATATTGAAGTGGTCAAGCCAACATCATTCCTGAACTATGTCAAGCTGGAAGACATTGGTATTTCGTGGAGAAACAACTCTGTTAATGTGCCTCCTGCAGTTGCACCCAGACCCTTCCGGACTTGTGCTACTTAATTTGTATCCCCCATTTTTCTACAATATGGGCACCCTCATACTAAGTTACAGTGCCCATCACACTAGTATCATTAAGCTGCATGGAAAGTCATGGCTTTACAAATCAGAGGCTTTTTATGTGTTGCATAACACGATAATGGACACGGTGCATGGCAAATATTATTTTCATATGTTACCTCTATAAAATATCACAGAACGAAAAACATAAATATACAGTTTAACAAACCTCACTATTAAAAAAGTATATATTCTACATGTGTTAAACACATACAATAGAGTAAAAAATGATGTAGTATTTTTCTTTCCACAGCTTTTACCAGAGTAAATTTCCTGTTGCAGCAACACATGAGGGCAAAAGACATAGTTTTACAAAAGTTTAAAATGCAAATGTAAATTGAATGTAGCTACGAAATTTTCTAACTGGACAGATACATTCCTTGAATCATTTCTCTAAGGAGACTCCCATCTTCACTCTATGCTTATATCAAGGTGCTTTTATTTCTAGTACAAATACTTGTTGCGTGACCGGACATTTCATGATTAAGGCCATATTAAAATCTTTTAAATTCAATGCATAAATCTAGAATAAATAAAACAACGCTATCAATTATAGTTGCTCACATTAATGCTCTAGATTGGAGTCTACTCTTTAGACTACCAGTTTCATAAGTCTCTGTGCTACATCACTATTAAATCAGTATATACCTGATGCTCAGTAGATAGAATGCTCGGAGTAGACCGAACCACAGTGCTAAAAACAGTATAGTTGTAAAAATGTATAAATATGGCACACTTAAAAATTACTTTCTAATTTTATGTTGAATAATAAATAAATCTATGTATATATTTATCAGTCATTAAATAAATAGATAAAAATTCAAAGATCCAATCTCAAATAATAAATTATAATGGCAATTTTAACATTTGCAAATATAAGGTCTTTGGGTGCTAGCACTGTACACAATATACCAATATATATTTGTAAAGCCTGACAGAATGTTGCTGTTAGTTAACGGGCTAGTGTGGTGATTAGACTGGCACACATTTCAAAGAAATCCATGGTGTGGCTGCCCGCCCGTGGGGTCACAGTGGCAATATTTCCTGTGAAAGAACCAGTGAAGGAGCAGCTGAGTGGTGGGAATTCAGCTGTGGCAGAATCAATGCTCAGCCTCGGTCTGTGCAAGCCTGCTGCAGAGCATGAGCGTTGTGGTGTTGAAGAACCTGATTTCTGCTCTGTGACTTCATCTTCAAATTGGAAAAAACATGAAACAAAAAAAAAAGATTTGATGTATTTATAAAATGTAAAATACATATTTCCCCCTTTGACACAATGAGCTTTCCTCTACACTCAAATTATACCCCAAAATAATATAATTAGAGGAACAAACATACCTTAAAACATCAATCTTCTTACCTGGATCAGTGTTATAAGCTGGAAACTGGAGTACTATCACCTCAGTTCTAACCATGAATCTAAATTGTACTTAACTACGTTAAGATTACATTTGAGTGGTGGGACTCTGACTACTGATTGCTCTGTCAATATAGTGGTCTCTTAGGGACTCCAGCCACTACAAGCAGTATCTGGAATAGAATTCAACCCAACACACGTACAGTCTCATAATGTGTGAAAAAGGTGCGATAATTGTCTTACCTGACATTTGACTCATTAGTAAAGGGTTCAAATTACCACTAGGTTGTGGTTTAATGACAAAACGTCTGATTCACAAATGTAAACATACGCTTTCATATAAGTTTACAACTGTTTGCTATTGGTGAAAGGATTTATGAGTGGTATGCCTTGATGACTGTAGAGTCTCCGCACATAAAAGGACCTATCTTTTTATGTGAGAATTTGCACTCGTAAAGATACAACTTGTAAATCCCTTTGTGAATAACAAACAATCAGAAATGTTCATAAAAGTGTACGTTTACCATTGCGAATCAGGCCCTGTGAGTTTATGTTCCACACATTGAGTGTCAAGCGTATAACAATAGCTGCACATTGTTAGTAAGTCTTTCAGTGACTTACTTGTACTCCTTACCTTTCTGGGGATACGGTGTTAGTTTTACACATGAAAAGTGGGACGACCATAGAAATATAACGATTAAACTTTGTTGTTTTAAACTGGGTATAAAGCCTTAACATTTGCCAGACAAAACTGTAACTTCAAAGTTTAATTTATTTGGAACACGTACATGGTTGACAGCTGGGAATCAGCACTAAAGGGAGGGGCGCCTCCTTTAAACTTTAAGAATTAAAATTGTAAATTTTAATAATTGATTATTGGCACTTTCAATCAATCAATCAATCAGTGACATTTATAGAGCGCACTACATACCCGTAGGGTCTCAAGGCGCTGGGGGTGGGGGGGGGGGGGTGCCGCTACTGCTCGAACAGCCAGGTCTTCAGCTTCTTCCTGAAGGAGAGGTGGTCTTGGGTAAAGCGCAGGTCGGTCGGGAGGGAGTTCCAGGTCTTGGCGGCCAGGTAGGAGAAGGACCTTCCTCCTGTAGTCGCTCTTCGGATGCGGGGGACGGCGGCGAGGGCGTGGTTGGCTGATCGGAGGTGGCGTTTGGGAGCGTAGAAGTTGATTCGGCTGTTGAGGTAGCTCGGGCCTTGGTTGTGTAGGGCTTTGTGTGCGTGGGTGAGGAGACAGAAGGTGATTCTTTTGTTGACGGGGAGCCAGTGAAGGTCTCTCAGATGTCCAGAGATGTGGCTGGTTCGTGGGATGTCAAGGATGAGTCTGGCTGAGGCGTTCTGGATCCGCTGGAGTCTCTTCTGGAGCTTGGCTGTGGTACCGGCGTAGAGGGCGTTGCCGTAGTCCAGTCGGCTAGTGACGAGGGCCTGGGTGACGGTCTTCCTGGTCTCGGTGGGGATCCACCAGAAGATCTTCCGTAGCATGTGTAGGATGTTGAAGCACGCCGAGGAGACGTTGTTGACTTGCCTTTTATATAATTTGCACTTTGCTGTAATAGCTGCTCCTTGTCGCACTCTCGGGTATTTCAATGTTTACATCTGAAATTAGTACATGTACTTTTTATAGGTCCCCACGTGGGGTATATTTGCACAGGTTTTCTTTTAAATAGGAAACATAAGGTCTCAAATGAAATTGTATCAATATATCTTTTATGGTATTCATATATTCATATTTATTTATATATTTATTACTATGTGTATTTATGACCATTGCGATACTTTGCAGATTTTTCATTACATTTTATCATATTGTATAAATTGTGTAATATGTTGAGACAGAACTCACTATGAGTTTTATTTTTAGACGAAAAGGGAAAAACAATTCTTCTCTTTTTTTTCCTTAGTCTTTCTTTTGTTTTCTTGATAAAAAAACCTATGACATGTGGAGGGTGTTAAATAACAGTTCGCCCTCTGTGTTTACTATTTATACCTCTTCTGTGACAATGCACTCACATCATGTGATCAAGACTGTGGAGACAGTCGAAACGCATCAAGGCAGGCATGCTGAGCATTAATTTGCACAAATAAAGGCACCTTTGCTTTGGAACTAGAATCGGGTTCCACTCTTTGTCATTTTCCAATTGAACAATTAGTTGGTGGCGCCAGTGGGCGTCTGGCGAGTTCCTGTTCATATACATATTTATAGATATGGATACAATGTTAGACCTGCAAGATATTGACTGTTTGCCAAATGATGATCCTGCTTTTCAGCAGCATACAAATGTGGATACAACGACACCAATAACTATCAGTCAGGCGAGGCAAGTGGCTTTGGAGCAAGACGTGGACATTGGCGGCAGTGTCACGACAGACTTCAGAACCACCTCTAAATTTGTACCTATGAATGCACGGGACTCGTGGATGTGTTCCATGAATTAGTCACAAATAATTTAAAAAACCTAGAAAAATGTACCAGTATACAGCATAAAGTTTTCACAAAGCAAGAAAAAGAGTTTGATGCTTTAATTACGAAACTGAAGACTGACAAGAACTGTATAGTGCGGGATGCAGACAAAGGGGGAAATATTGTCCTCTGGGACAAGGAGAAGTATTTAATGGAGGCACATAAGCAATTAAATAATCAATGCAACTATATTAAAATTGCTGAGAAAGAAATGTGGAACAGCTATGATAGATACAATAGCCAACTACAAGAATGGTATAGTTCAAATCTTTTAACTAGAGAAGAACTGCAATACCTTAAAGTATCTAACCCTGTGACCCCAGTACTCTACCTTATCCCAAAGGTACACAAAGATGCAGTAAATCCCCCAGGGCGACCTATTATCTCTGCCATAGGAGGAGCCCTGGAAAATACATCACGCTACATTGATTCCTTTTTATGCCCCATTGTCAAACCACTTCCATCCCACATACAAGATTCAAATGACTTCCTACGCCTAATCTATGATCTCCCTTGGGAAAGGGATTACCTCCTTGTAACTATTGATGTGACCACGCTCTATACGAGCATTAGGCACGAAGATGGCATACGGGCGATCAAACATTTTTTGAGGGATCGCCCTATCAATCTCTGGGCACATACCCAGATGCTGCTATCTATGACATCAGTGTGCCTAAAAAATAATTTTTTCCTCTTTGACTCAGTGCTATACCAACAAACCTGCGGGACCGCGATGGGCACCTGCTTCGCCCCCAGCTATGCTAATTTGCATATGGGCTGGTGGGAGGAGCAGGTGGTCCGAGCGGATTTCGCAGAGGAATGGGAGAATAACATTATCCAACGGAGTCGATATATTGACGATCTTTTCATTATCTGGAGGGGAACCGAAGAATCAGCTCGAGGTTTCATAAAGAAACTCCAGAATAACAAGTTAAATTTAAAATTCACATGTAATATCAGTGATACATCGTCAAAGATTCCAAACTGCACTCAAATCTGTACAGAAAACCCACAGCTGGAAACACACTGCTCCATGCAGCAAGCTTCCACCCGAAAAACCTGATAAGAAGCATCCCCTATGGGGAAAGTTTAAGAGCCATTCGCAATTGCAGTGATAAAACTGATTTGGAAGCAGAGTTAGTTACCTTGAGTTCCAGATTTAAGGAAAGAGGATACACAGATGACAACATCAGTAGCTCGATTAAAAAAGCCAAACAAAAGAGCAGGGAGGAAGTCCTTTTCTCAAACAAACAGAATCAGGGTAAAGATAAGACCTTGAAAAACCAGGTGAGAATGATTACGACCTATAATCGCAAGCACAGAGAGGTCCGTAACACTTTAAACAGACACTGGCATTTATTCTATAATGACCCAGTACTGCAACCTTTAGTCCCCAAGAAACCAGCAATAACATTTAGGAAGGCTAGATCATTTAAACAGATGCTGGTCACAAATATGTTACCACCAAAAACAAAGGGGCCCACAACCTGGCTCAAAAGTAAACATGGCTTTGTACAATGTATGAAATGCAAAGCTTGCAAGCAGGGCAAAAACACACAAAAGTTTACTTCTAACTTATCCAAAAGGGAGAAAAAGATCAAAGGGAGTTTTACTTGTAGGACTGACTATGCCATCTACGTACTTCAGTGCCCATGTGGCCTGAGATAAGTGGGTAGCACTATCAATCCTGTCCACCTGAGAATTCTACAGCACATGAGAGCCATAAGAAGTGCTGACAAAGCATACCCTGTGGCTCGACATTTTGAGCTCGAACATAACAAAGACGACACAGGATTAACCTACTTTGTTATTGACAATGTGCCGCATAGTGCCCGAGGTGGGGATAGACTTAAAAAACTGAGACGGATGGAATCTCGTTATATAGTTGAATTAAACACCAAGGCACCGATGGGTCTGAATGTGGAAGAGGATCTGATTACACATTTATGAATAGTACCACATTATTTTATATGATATGAAAATAAAATTGGAAAATGAGATGAAGGAACAGCAACCTAATCAAGCGTAACAAAAAGGTTTTTAATGTATGGTTTTAATACAATGAATTTGCAATATGGGGATATTTGGGGTTTCACTGATTGTTCAGAGATAGACATGAGACTTAATAAGCCCACTGGAGGCTCAATTTAAAACAGGAGTGTAAATAAGAATGTTTTTCTTGTTGTGCATATGAATACATGCCCACTGGGGCGATATGTAAAAATACATGACAATGCGCGAGTTTAATAATGTGGCATTCAGAAATGTTTTGATTTATGGTAGTTGAGCATCACGGCTCCCTCCAGCTCAAATACATGATTGTGATTACAATTATGCCTAAAAGCTTGCGCGAATGTGTATATAAAATGTTGCATCTTCAACATGACATTTAATCCGGGCAACTCATATAACTTTAATGAGCTGTTTGTGAAATGTTTAGAACTTGCTAACAATGCACTAGCCTGCTTGAACTACGAGTCTTTTATTTATGTCTATCTTGTAGTCCATTGTCACGTGATCGGGTTTGTAAATTGCACTGATGTTATAATGGCCGCTAAAAACATTAGCCTTCGGTGATCAAGCCTGCAGGACAGGCGAAACGCGTCAGAGGGGCTGACTTGAATAAAAGAACTTTGGCCAGCACATGGTATCGTCTAGCATGGTGTTTCGCTGCGCGTTTGAAAATTAATATATATATATATATATATATATATATATATATATATATATATATATATATATATATACACCATGAATTCGTCCAAGTCCCCAAATCACACTCCAGGGAAAGAACGAAACCGGACCCTTACGGATATTTTGCAAATATTCGTTTATTTCATCCAGTAGTGCATAGAACACGCCACCATGACGCGTTTCGGGACCTCCGTCCCTTGATCACAAGACATGGTCGATCGTACACCCATCCCTATTAAAGTGCTAGTACACAGTCAGCTGACCCCACAGCCTGTGGAAATAAAAAACATACTTCAGCCTAGTTCAGTAGCGCTTGATTTATAAATTACTTTTTGTTCAATTTCAATAAAGTGCTTAGTGATCCAGAATTCATTTTAAGTTTAACCATGCATTTAAAAAAGTTTTTATAGAAAACCAAACATTTTAAAAAGAGAGTGTCACTCTTCTCTGGTCGTTCAGCTCTTACTCCCAATGTTTCCTCATGATTATTTCCTCATACATAAATTGATTAAAATTATTGAACCAATTTAGAAAAATAAATTATTTCTACATAATATATTAAAATCAGGTAAAAAAATATATATATATATAAATATACAATACAAACTGTGCAAATTTGCTATCTTTTGTGCAAATTGTGCAAAAGGGAAAACATCATTATTTAAATGGGAGTACATGGCTTGGATCACTTTTTTCAAAATTGTGCCCCAGTGGGCATTTGCTGCTACATCTAACCACTGCATCCACACTGCTGCAATATGGGTTCAATTGCTGGGGCACAATAAGAGAATATCATAATCATAATTATGATACTTAAAACCCTATAACCTGGTGATTTAAAATACTTTATAATCCCTTCACCATGAGTTTAAATTAAAAACACGGGAGGCAGACTATTTACATGTTCGACTCAAATGCATAACTACCCCAATAGACATCTGCAGTTGCTGTTCAAATATGGGCCCAAACGGTCTGAATAATTAGATCCCTAATAAAGACAAGAGTGTAAGTCTTCCGTTTGATTCAAACTGTTGGGAGCCTTGGAATTAAGCTCTAGAATGTAGCGTGTTTCCAAGACTCTCAATTTGGCCTCTCTGTCACCACCTCTGCGGAGAGGTGGAATCATATCAATGGCATAGTACTGCAAACATCCTATGTCCCCCCCATGGCACGTATTCACATGTCTGGCGACCGGGTATGCCTCATCCTTATTGCTCACTGCCCTGAGGTGCTGTAGAATGCGCTTATGGACCTGCAGCTTAGTGCTGACCACGTAACGCAGGCCACAGGCACATTCCAACACATAGACCACGAAGTCTGACTTGCAGGTGATTTTCTTTTTGATAGTTCTCACCTCGCTGTTGAAAGCAGTCATGTAGGTAGTCTTGTTTCTACCTATCCTGCATGCTTTGCAGACTGCACATTTTAAAAAGCCCTTGCTCTTCCCTAGCCAGTTGTCATCGGCTACTTCCGGGCTGCTCTTAACTATCATGTCGCTCATGGACCTAGCTTTGCTATAGGTTATGGCTTGTCTGCTGGCTAGGGTCCCCCCAATGACCGGATGTCCCTTAATCACTTGCCAATTTTTGCGAATGATGTTGAATATTTCTTTGTGCTGTCTGCTATATGCTGTTATCAATCTTGGTTGGCCAGACTCCTTCTCTACGGATGGTGTAGGCACCGCATCTGTTGTTAGACTATGCCCTGAAGTTAAATTGGCACGTCTCATAGCACCCTCCACCACCGTTCGTAAGTAGCCCCTCTCCATGAATCTCTTCTTGCTGGCTTGCTGAGCTCTCTCACAGCTATCATTCGTGCTGCAAATCCTTTTGATCCTCAGCATCTCCCCGTAGGGGATGCTGCGAATCAAATGCGCTGGATGGTGGCTTGTGGCGTGCAACACCGTATTGCCTGCCGTCACCTTTCGATGTAGGTCAGTCACTATTCTGCCACTGACAACGCTCACCTCCACATCTAAAAAATTAACCTTAGCGCTGCTAATCTGGCCAGTGAAATGTAGGTTCAAATCATTTACATTGATGTTGGTTATGAACCTATTCGCTTCTGCCTCTGTCCCTCTCCAAATTATGAAGAGGTCATCAATGAACCTATACCAGGCTATGATGTTGTTAGCCATGGTATCCTCATAGTTTCTTGCCAGGACCTGCTCCTCCCAATGCCCCATATGCAGACAGGCATAACTTGGGGCGAAGCAGGCCCCCATTGCAACCCCCCTCAATTGCTGGAAAATCTGCTTTTGGAATAAGAAGAAGTTGCTTTTGAGGCAGATCTCTGTCATCTCTCTGACCATGTTATTATGCTGTAGCATGCAAGCAGGTCTACACTTCAAGTAATGTTCTACCGCTCATAGGCCATCATCGTGGTTTATACTGGTGTATAAGGAAGTTACATCTAGCGTTAACAATAAGTAATCTTCCTGCCATTTAATGGTTTTAATTTTGTCCAAAAAATCACCAGTATGCCTGATGTATGAGGGAAGCCCCTTCACGTGCTCTTGCAAGAAGTGATCAATGTATTTGGAGGCATTCTCAAATGGACCCTGTCTGGCGGAGATGATGGGCCTACCCGGGGGCTTGGTCAGATTCTTGTGGACCTTGGGGATCATATAAAACACAGGGATTACAGGATAATTCATTTTCAGGAACTTTTGTTCATCCCCTCTTAGTAGTCCCATTCCCTTCCAAGCATATAATCTGGTGTGGAAAGCATCCCACGCTTGTCTAGCTGTCCGCCAATCGCTCCTACTGTAACATTTCCTGTCATTTAGTTGTAGTAGGGCCTCTTCCATATACATTGTTTTTGGCCACAGGACAATGTTGCCCCCCTTATCTGACTGCTTGACAATCACAGTGTTTTCCCCCTGTAGTTTTTTCATTAGGCTCCCATAGGCATTATTACACTTTTTGTTACATTTAGTGTCTTTAATCCTAGAGGCCTGATGCAATTCCTTTAAATCAGATATGACCAGATTATTGAATGCTTCAATGGTATCAAAAACTGCTATTGGGTTAAATGTTGATTTGGGTTTAAAGCTTGTGGCCCCTGGGGCATCTGTTCTTACATGCTCTTCTCTTTCAACATCAACTGAGGTTCCCCCTTCTCTGTTTAAATAAACCAAGTCCACATAGAGCTCGACCTTTCCTGCCAGTATATATACATATATATATATATAAGCCCGAATGATGAAAATACTGTGCGGCTCATCACTAACTACAGTGTACAGGAACATAAAATCAGGAACATCATCACGTCTGAATGGCCTATAATCCTCACGGATGTCATTCTGGGACCTATACTTCCTAGAAGTCCAAACATCACATTCAGAAGATCCCCCAGTATGCGTGATGCATTAGATAGATCTATGCCCGAAGAACCGCCTAAAAAGACTCTAACCACCAAGACAGGATTCTTTCGGTGCACCTCGTGTAGAGCTTGCACGTTTGCTAAGAATAGTACCCACTACTATACAGCATTTTCTTCCACACCTGTACCTATTCGTGAACACCTCACTTGTAGATCTGAATTTGTGGTATACAAATTGAAGTGCACATGCAACCTGGAGTACATCGGAAGTACCAAACTTCCGGTACACCAGAGAATATTGCAACACATCCGTGCAATTGTTAATAGCGACAATAACTATCCAGTCGCGCGGCACTTTCGAGCTGTTCATGATAAAAAACTGAGAGATCTTGAATATACAGTTTTGTGCTCCGTACCTCAACCCGGACGGGGAGGTGACAGAATGAAACTTCTTCGGCAGAAAGAATCCAATTTAATTTTGTCCTTAGACACTAAGGCTCCAAACGGTTTAAATCTGACCGAAGATTTGAGCAATTTCTTATAAACTGTATGTGGTCAGTGTGAGTTAATTTCACTTTTTGAACTTTATATGTGAGTTATCTGATGTGGTGTAGACTTACACAGAGCGGTCGGCCGGCTGGTCAACCCTCATTTGTATATACTTTGTTTAGGTGTTCATTACTCTGATTATATTATAATTTGTAATGTGTGAAATTATACACCTGACTGTATATTTGTTAGTGACGTTTCTATGCGTGCCCTGTCAGGGCAATTCTTGTCCTCAGCTGTGACTAGTTTACAGACTTTCTTTCCCTCTTATTTTTATGCTGTCACCATTTATTTTCTTAAGTTTTGTTGTGCTTTCTCCTACACGTTGTGTTTCATTATTTATTTTCATTTTTAAAGTATTATACACCTTTCTATTCTTATTTATTGTGATTTCTTGGGCTCTGGTTTGATTTAGGAATTGGAATGATATCCTTCTTTACATGTTGTGATTCCTAGTTACTCATTGGTTGTTGAGTATTGCATTATTACTTTCTGGCATTAGGTCAGCAGGATCAGTATGTTTTTGGCACTATGTCATCATTTTGCAAGTTGTAATTTATAATAACAGTGTAACCTTATTTTGGTTTAGACACTTGCCGTCACTGTTATTTGTAAATACAGTATCTTTCTAATGTTTCACTCCATTGCATATAATATCCACTCGCAAAACAAACAGTTTTTCCTGTTTTGCGTAAATGTTTGTCACTATGCAAGCCTAAGCATTCATTATGTTTTATATAACGTTATTTTGTTTCCATATCATTTGTTGCAACTTTAGTCCTTCCTTTGTTACTATGAACTGGAGAAGGCGTGTGTTATCAGTGGTGGTCATTGAAGCCCTTTGTTTATGTTTAGTATTTAAACATTGCTTTGTTTTCGGCGCATTGTGTGATCAAGCTCTCTCGTAGAGCGAAACGCGTCATTTCTATTAAATACGTTTTCCCTGTCACCCATTGTGGTTCTACTTTTGTGAAGGCTCCATTGGATTGCTGGTTGCGAGGTTTTGCGAGGTCCCGACCGTTGGTTCCTGCACCTTTAGGAACCTGGACTGTTTACTTCATATATATATATATATATATATATATATATATACTATACTACTATTATAAAGGAAGAACTTTAAGGCTTTGAGGCGGGTAAACTCGGGAACCACAGCGCCAATCCACACACCCGATACATCGTTGGAATCCTCAGGGTGTGCAGATGGGCATAGGCTATATAAAGTAAAAAAATACGTTATTTCAAAAATTTACATTATAAAAAAGTAGTCCCCCCGAAGTAGCGCCGGCCGCCACATGCGTGCTGACGTCAGGAGCACGGGAAGGAGAGGCGTCCAGGAGCGGCGGACATGGCACGGGTTGGAGCGGCGAGGAACGGTGGACTGAGGAGCGGCGGCTGAGGTAAGGCAGCGGGGGTCGGGGCAGGCGGGGGAGGGGTGATGTAAGGCTCCAAACTACCACGATCACGCTCATTACTTTTACCTCAAACACAGCTCAGGAAGTTGAACTGCAGAGGGCCAGCGTTTCAGTGTTTCAGCTTTAATGGTCATTAGGTTGACTCCACATGCCGAGCTCCGTTCAGGGTAAACCCCGCTCAAAGAGACCCCACAGGTGAAAGTGATCCGTCAACCTCGGAGCCGTGTTTAAATGTGCCCTCTTTTTGTGGTACTTTTCATGTGGACGGGGAAAGCAAACAACCCGAAGCGCACTGCTGTGACTATCATATGTCGCATTTTTAAGGCTCCGGGGGACAATGTCGGGGCAGGCGGGAGTCGGGCGGGCGGGGGTTGGGGCAGGCGGGGGACGGGGCGGGCGGGGGACGGGGAAAGCAAGCAGCCCGAAAGAAAGCCAGGAAATCTGGTTCGGTTTATCCCCACTCTAAACACATGGAAATGGTAATTTCCAGGGGAAGGCTGGAGTAATAGCTGCAATACAGTGAGACGGTTTTACATTATAGTGCACTGCTGTGACTATCATATGTCGCCTTTTTAAGGCTCCGGGGGACAATGTCGGGGCAGGCGGGGGTCGGGGCAGGCGGGGGATGGGGCGGGCAGGGGCCGGAAATGCTGGACAATATCGGGGCAGCCGGGGGTCGGGGAAGCCTGATTGCTCCCGGACAAGGTCAGGACGGGCTGCTAGCATATATATAAATATATATATATATATATATATATATATATATATATATATATATATATATATATATATATATATATATATATATATATATATATACATATATATATATATATACATATATATATATATAACCTACTGGCGGTCGCCAGTAGGTAGTTATAGTTAGGACCTATTTTCCCTAGGAAATCCGCAACATTCTATTCCTAATAAGGCAATTATTTCACCGAGCAACTCAAAGTCCACAAATTTCTTTTTCAAATGAGGTAGTTATAGTTTTATTCTTGATATGTTTCAATTCGCATCTTCATTGAAAACATTCTTCAGTACAATCTTCAAACCAAGTGCAGCCAACACGTTTTTCGTCTGGTCAAGTTCGACCAAAGACTTCCTCAGGGCTGCAACCCAAACAAAGTATAATAACCATTATATTCTAGTTATTGCCTTCACTATGCCTAAAATATTTAAGGAATTACATTTTATACCTAAAGTCATAAGGGATACATCCCGAAAACACAAATGTGCTCAAGATAAAGGTCATAGCATTCTGCTTACCACCAAGTTATAGCTGGAATCACCAAGGTGTAACACTAGTATTGGGTGGGATAGGTAGCCTCCACCTATTTGATTCGTTCTATATCCATTAAGCCTAGTCACTAATTAGTGGGTTAGGATAAAGTAAAAGTTGCGACCATGCTGTAGGACTTTATACCTATATGCCTCCACGATGCTCAATTCTTATTTTCAAATTAATCCCATGTTCATATTGCACTTTAATCTGTAAAGATTGACAAAATCAATAATATCTAATTAAATGGTATTCTCGACTTATGATTTTTATTCGTACCACTAAGTACATGTTCGATGGTATTAAGCCATTCGTCTCTCTTACCTACTTCCTTTAGAATTTTCCCAAATGTAATGGGCCGCAGTGTCAAGGTGTCGCTTTCCGTCACCTAAAAAGTCGAGAACCCGAGTTATAATGCTATTCCTTACGTTATATATGCGCGGTTACATGTTACCGTATTATAGCTTCTAGGGATCTCACCTCGAAGGAGTTATCTCGTGCTTCGGATTGCGTATCTCTGTGTCAGCGTCCTAGTATAGCACCATCTTGCTAATCCTTTTTATATATGAGTGAAGGCGGGAGGCGCCATCTTGGTAAAGCTCATCAATACTGTTAACACTGTTGTTAATGTTTCGTACTAGTAATCACTTGTCTATTGTGAGTATCTTTAATTTCAAAATTATTGTGAGAGAAGAAAATGCATTAATATATATAATTCTTCTTTACAATTAACGAATCGTTCAAATGTGAAGTATTTAAACGCGGTAAGCGTGGTAGCGTACATCTCTGTAAATAGGAGTTGCCATGTTGTAATGGTAAAATCGGAATCAATCTAAAGTGGGCTCACGGCTATTTCAACCATTTCTAGTATCATAATGCATAGCCGAACAGTAATGAGGATTTTATTGTTATGGTTAGTAATTTTAATGTAGTATAGATTATATCTACACTCAATTATTAAATTAAATTCACCTCATAGTAACCGTACCTATTTCAATTCACTGGTTACAGTGTATTTAAAAATATGAATGAAATGAGGTCGCCATCTTAAAATGGTAAAAAATAGAAGTGATCTCTAGTAGAGACTGGGCTCTGTATAACCACGCTTATAAGGATATTCAGTTTTAATATGAGGCTATATTAAGGTAAATATATCAGTAACGGGCTATGGGTCAACTGTTACCCCGTTCAAGTTAGTACTTCATATTATTAAAGAAATTTCATACTACACGCATATACAAGATGGAGCATCCCTAATTATTTCTTCACATAATTATTATTTAGTAAGATGAGTTGAATTCTTCATTTATTTTAGAATTAAGCATGGCGAGGGACACCAGTAGTCTGTCCTATTGTCCAGTCGCAAGAAATCCGATTTAGGGAATACATGCAAGAATGCAGGAAGTTCCAGTTAGGAGGTAGAGAGTTCAGATATCTTTGATTAAATACGATTCATCTTGTACCATATTCAGAACGTGTTAGATACATTAGATGTAGACAAAGGATCCCATATGAAAGTTATGCAGTATAGCCAACAACATTTAACAGCTATTTAAAAGCAATTCCATAATTCTGATATAAAGATGCCAAATTATCATTGTCTTATAACATGTTACATTCGTTGATAGGCATTACGACATGTAAACCACCTTACACGTTACATATAATTGATGTTGATTCAAAAGCATTACAGTAGGTACGGTCATCTCATAGTAAATACACAGTTTGAGTAGGAGATCTGCTGAACTATATGACCACTCACAAATGCTACTTCAAATGACTGAATTGGTACTGTAAAACAATGTCTTTCTTTTTGATGGAATTTGGTACCGACAACAACTTGGGACTGCGATGGGAGCCAGATTTGCTCCGTCTTTTGCTAACCTCTTCATGGGGTGGTACGAGGCGGAGCGAATCTGGGGCCCGGGCAACAGTGAATGGATCCAGTATATTCATTACTGGGGTCGATTCATCGACGATTGTCTCCTAATCTGGACGGGATCTGTTGAGCAACTAAAAGGATTTTTTGACTATCTAAATGAATGTTGAAGAAGTTTGTAGAACTTGAGATGGACATTTAGTAAAGTTCTGAAGGGCTGTAGTCATGTTAAAGACTTCACACTATTTTTTTCTGACTTCAAAAGGACATCTAGTAATTAATTGCGGTAACTGAAGGTATGTGAAAGGTCAGAGCAATTGGCTTTGCTAGTGCTTTTTTCTATTAGTCTCTTTGTGTTATTTTCCCTAATTATTTCTGTTTCTCAGTTTGCTTCACTGTGCATACAAGCCCGAGGCCCACAATACTCTTTCATGGCATTCACTTACAGTGCTATTTAGAAGTGGTTTATCTGCACACCGAAGAGGGCCACAAACTAGTTGAGTTTTAAGTAAGACCCAGTTCAGCACCCCAGGTGACCTACTGACAGCCACTGTGTAGATTGCAAGGGTGGGAAGTTCTCAAACCCACTGTATTGAAGCATATTGTCGTTGCTATGGCTATATTTCGGAGCACAGGCAGTATATACAAATAATCTTCATGTTTAAGGTTTTTCAGAAGCACGTCAAGAGGCAAACTGTTAGTATGTTTACAAAACATTGCTGAAGTCGGTCTCACTTCAGGTCACTTTACATTTACAAAGCCATTTATGTGTGTAATTTCAACTTACAGGTGTAAAATCGTTTTATTTCTAAAACCAAGAAACTCACAAAAGGTGAATTTATACTCATAAATTAGTTACTCCGTGTAAAATGTTACTACATGGTGGTGAACTAACAAGCAAGACCCTGCTCCAGTGTCAGAAAGAGCCCGGAAGGTTTGAGGTCATCCACAAACTATTGAGTTTCCGGTTGTTTGACAACTGTTTGCACACTCATTCCCACCCTGGAAAGTTTAAAAGGGTAGGAGTAAGGACCTTTTCTAGGAAGTGAATGATTATGGATCAACATCCCAAATCTGGTGAGAATGAAAGGAACGAGTTTCTGGGGTGGGTGGGGCGCCGGGAGTTAGTAGGGAGGTAATTTCTCCAGTGGAGGAAAGATACAAATTAAGGAATTTTCACATGTGCAGATGTACACTCTGTGCAGTAAAGCATGCGGAGAGCCCCATGATTAGGGATGTAACATTTACAGACGTTTTCTGTTAGTACTCTTTGAAACATTTGTGGCTTCCTGAAATTTAGAAACTTGCTCCCATGAAAAGCAGTGGATCTGTTGGTGCAGTTTTAATAATTTCTTCGTGAAAAAGCCCTAAGCCCATCATTACAAGTATTCCAATAATTCCGATGGGTCGGAAAAAATAGTTCTGGAGCACTGGGGAAATAACCGGGCTTTCCTAGGCCACTTGCAATGGATGCCTAAGTGCTCACGTTGGTCCTTAGCAAATCTCACTGCTGCTGGACACATGTCAATGTCCTCTGATGTCACCTGGTAACGTTTCAAGTGAAGGTAATACTTTATACAAAAGTTCAAGGAACAGATGGACAGTCCTAGGGTCATCTGCGTGAGAACATCAATGCATAATGTTCCTCAACGATTTGAAAAAAGGTATTGTGGAGGAGGGAATACATTTGCCTCTTCCAAGAATTTAGCTACGGAGAACAATTTAACCTTTTTTGCTTCATATGGTATGATTTTAGTGACCAGAGTCGAAGACCAAATTCATGGTAATCAAAAATCTTTTTCAGTTTATTTAGGACTATGTCTCACTGGGCTGGACTACGTGGCTAATATTTATTTAATTGTTATAGTTTGATATATTATCATAAATGCATCATCAATACACTAATAATGCAGACATCATCGAAACTGAAAATTCACATTGACAAATGATCTATCGTGGCTGTCTCTGTTAAGTCAGGGTGCACATTCTGGGTAAAACTCAGGGGCATATTTACAAGCTCCTATCGCCACAGCGACGTCACTTTTCTCAACCCTCCTTTGGCGATAGGGTCTTTGCCTTATTCACAAGGTGGCATTAAGCCACTTATTGTGGCTTAATGCCACATTGTACATTAGGCTCCCTTTCACATATATACTTAGCTTGAAAGGGGAGGGCAATGGGTTTTACGGGGGCCGGTCTGCTGCAACACCCACTGATTTTGATGCTGCCCATACTTACAAGGGTGGCTTAAATATGGGGCAGCACCAAAATTTAGACCATCGAAAACTTTGTCTTCAAGAGGTGAAACAAGGAGAAATGCTTTATTTCTCCTCATTTTTGCTGTTTCTATGTGTTTTGCATTGTGCAGCACACATAAAACAGCAAAACATCACGTATGATTGTTTATGTGCAGGAAAGCGTCCCTTTCTCCACATAAACAAACATTTTAACCCCTTCGCTGCTAGGCGTTCCCATCCCCCGTCCCCCCTCCCCCTTCCCGTGCTAAGAATTTCTTTGGCTACTTGGGGTAGTTCGCACTTAGACCCCTGCAATATTTTGACCATATAAGGCAGTGGTCTTCAAACTTTTTTAGGTTGAGCCACCCCAGCTCAATCTTTTTAGATGTCGGCCCCTCCCACCACCTGACAGAAATTTCTGTAATCTGGTACACTACATAATTGACCGCCCTCTGCATATCCCAGACCATATTCGGCAATATCTGTCACCCTGCCTGCTACAGCACAAACACTGTCCCCAGCCATAATGCTGCCAATGCCTGTGAGACGTGAGTATGGCTGTTGCGCCTATTGGGTTCACGCACACTCCGCAATTAGCATGCTGGGAGGAAGCGCAGAGATACAGGTGGCTCCATAGCACACAAAAAGTTGCAGTGGCCACAGCTGCATTGAGCATATTGTGGATAGTAGCAATGCACAGCTGCTGGCTATACTACTTTGGCTGCGCAGCAAGTGGAAAGTTCACACTTACCTTTGTTTATTTTTTCTCATGAGAGCTCACTCCCAAGTTCAAAATGCACTATTGCAGCTTCCTTTCCTTAACTCGGTCATAAGCCTGTCCCCAGCTACAAATATCCAATGGGAGGCTTAGGCTCAGGCAGTGGCAGGTTGAAGCAGACTCGGAGAATACAATGTAAGGCATTCATTGATGATGACTTCTTGGATTCATGACAGGAAAGAGGGGAACTTTGAGATGCTAGGGTGGAGTGTTCGCCCCCCTGAGATGGTGTTGCCTCCCCAGGGGGCGCGCCCCACAGTTTGAAGAACTGTGACATAAGGTATCCATGCCAAATTTGAATCCTTTTCTTCCAGCATCATGGGGATTTTAAAGGGTACCCAGGGTTTGTTTGAAAAATGGGAAAAAAGTGCTGCAAAGAAAGCGTCTGGTTTTTTCCTGTAAATGGTACCAACAAAGGGTTTGTGGTGCTGAAATAACCATCTTCCCAGCTTTCAGGGATTTTCTCTACTAATTTTGAGGTTTGCAGGGGATTCTGGGTAGGGAAACATTGAGGGATCCACTCAAGCAATACCTTACTGGTACAAGTGTTTTTGGCCATGCGCTCTGCGGCCATCTGGGGAAACCTACCAGACCCACATATTTTTGAAATCTAGAGACCCGGTGGAGTACAGAGAGGTGTGGCTACCATTGATCTCCCTATATTTTGCTACCCAGAATCCACAGCAAACCTTACATTTTGCTGAAAACAATCGCAATTCTCTCACATTTCTGTGTGGTAAAGTTGTGGGATCACTGGGCTGACACAAATTTCCGATGATCCAGAATTCCCCCAGGGCTTCCAATAAAAATGGTACGTCACGTGTGTGGGCGGGCCAAGTACCTGTGGCAGGGAATGGCCCAAAACGTATTTTGGAGACATCAAAAATGATCTATCACACAATTAACTAGGTTTGCAAGGGGGCCACCTTCGTTTTGGTCCCGGGCTCGATGGCCATCTAGGAAAACCTACCAAACCCAGGCATTTCTGGACAGTTCAGGGAGGTATGGCTTGCGCGGATCCCCAAAGGTTTTCGCACCAAGAATCCCCTGCAAACTTCAAATTTAGCAAAAAAATCACTATTTTCTTACATTTGACTGAGGCATTTCGCATCGCTAATATTGACACTAAAATGTTGCTCACCTGGTCACCAGCACAATTAAAATTGTTTTTAAAATGTTTTACCCCAAAAATAAGTTTCGAGATGGACTTTAAGCACTGTAGTAAACTACCTACTTATAAACCTTTTGTCGATACATTAGAATACAAACAGTGCCGATCCTACATCAAATTAACCTTGACCCACGGTGCAAGGAGAACAATTGCCATGCTTCGACTGGGTATCCTTCCCGTACTCTCATATACTTCAAGATGGCTCCCGGGAGGATCGCCTTTATGTACTTTGTGCGCAGGCGGCGACCAGACTCTAGAGCACTTGTTATTAATATGCCCGAACCAGAATGTAACGTCAGCCCGCACAAGATTTCTTGAGCCTATTTATCATTCTAGCAGAATTCAGTCGAAGAAAGACCTTATTAGTCTATGTAAACAACCCCTGAATGAATTCACCTGCTATAATTTGTACAAATTCCTGAAACTGTTTTTAGCTCTGTACTGATAAACTGACAAACTTTTTTACCATGTATATGTTGAATTATATTTGTGGTCCTCGGCTGAGTACCAGTACAAATAAAAACTTTTGACTTTGACTTTGACTCTTACATTTGTGTGTGGGATCACTCTGCTGGCAAAATGTACTACCACCCAGCGTTCCCCTTGGGCTCCTGTAAAAAATTATACTTCATTTGGGTGGGTGTCAAATGCAGAATCACATAAAAACATATTTAAAAAAGATATAACGCTTAGAGTTTGTGGTGCTATACCCTCAACTCCTATGTTTTTGGCCTTTCCCAATCGAAGGCACTTGGCCCACCCACACAAGTGAGGTATCATGTTACTCGGGAGACTGAGGCGAACGCTGAGTGGTAGGACATCGGTGCAGGCGTGGTGATTCCAGCCAGAAATGTGAGGAAAATTTGATTTTAGCTAAATTTGAGGTTTGCAGGGGATTCTAGGTAGGAAAACATTTGTGGATCAGCACAAGCCATACCTCCCTGAACTCACCCGGGAGTCTAGTTCTCAGAAATGTCTGGGTTTAGTATTTTTTTTAAGATGTCCACCCAGCGCGAGACTAAAAACACAGGTGCTCCCTTGCAAAACCAGGTCGTTTTGTGAAAGAAAGAATGCATCTGTGTTTTTTGTCCCGGGGTCTTCAGCCCTTTAGGAAAGCCTACAAGACCCACACATTTCTGAAAATTAGACACTCAAGGGAAGTCCAGGGAGGAGTGAATTGCATGGATCCCCTAAATCTTTCTTACCTAGAATCCCCTGCAAACCTCAAATTTTCCTGAAACAATATCAAATTTTTCTCACATTTTTGTGTGGGAAAGTTGTAGGATCACCAGGCTATCACAAATATCCTACAACCCAGCGTTCACCCAGACCTCCCGATAAAAATGGTACCTCCCTTGTGTGGGTCGGTCAAGTACCCGCAACAGCCAAGGGCCCTAAACACACTGTGGAGACTTCAAAATGACCTATTATACTACAAGCCTGTTTTGCAGTGGGGGGGCACCTGGGTTTCTGGCCCTGTGCTCAGTGGCTATCTACGGAAACCTAAAAAACCCACACATTTCTGAAAACCCTGGGGAGACCAGTGAGGTATGGCTTGCATGGATCCCCCAACATGTTCTTACCCAGAATCCCCTGCAAACCTCAAATTTAGCTGCATTCTGGGCAGGCCCCACTCCTGGTCTATAAAAAAAAGAATCCTCTGTAACTAGGATGCTTTCTGCCCTCTCCGGGGGCAGAAAGACTGTCTGTGGCAAAGGTTTATGGGAGGAGCAAAGGCCTTGCCCAAGAGGCCGCTCCCCCTCCCTGGTGGCCAGTCGGTGGATCCCATTTTTAACGATGCCGCTCCCAAGTGATTTAGTGCTGGGGTGCTGAGATAGACCCACGAGCACCAAAACAATGAAACTGAAACTTATGTTCGGTTTCATTTTCAATGCAATGACATCAGCTCACCATGCGTGCGATCGTCATTTAATTGGAAATGCAAAATGGTATAGGGAGGTTGGGAAAGCTCTTCCCCAACCTCTCCAGGCCAACAAAAACAATGAAATCCCTCTGCTGTCTGCAGCTGATGGATTTAGTTGCCCTGTACTTGTCATGGGGATGAGCCTTGTATTTACACTGTATTAAATTAGCATGAGCTTATTAGAAGTTTAAACAACATTTTTCCTTTTTGATGCCTTTGCACACGGCACATATTATTATAAATGTTTAGAGTTTAGCAGAGTGTTTTGCTTCACACGAGAATAATATGATTTTCTATATTAGCAGACTTGCTTGCTAAGCTTTGTCTGAGCAGTGAGTACCGAGGCCTTCAAGGTTATTTCAACACGGTGGTTGGTGTTCGGACTGATCAGAGCAAGTTCTAGATATAACATGTATGCAGCTGTGGCCACCTCTGAGTTTGTTGCATCTTAATAATGCACTGCGTAGGCATGTACACACACACTTGGAGAACATTTGCATCCAGAGAGCTGGTGTAGAAACTGATGTGATGCATTTTTGCTAGGACCAGAGGTATGGGGCCGCCCTTGTAATCCCAAGAGATCTTCTGTAGATATTAAAAAAACTACTAGCAAGGGAGGGTGAGATAGAGGTGTATTCTAACCTGTTTTCCATTTAGCATTGTAACAGACTTTCTCGCTTTGTATTTTATGGAATAGTAACTATGCTGATAATCTTGTTGATTATAATATGTCTGCTTGTATTAGCTAAAATACTGCACATGAGAACACAGCATTAGAAATAAATATTTCAAACTTGCGCGTGTCTCTATTTACTCCCTGTTTTGGACTGGTATGAGAGTATAACGAAAGAGTGTTCATGTGTTCCACATTGCCTGAGGTATTCTAAGTTCCATGTTCTGGGTTGTCTAATCATTGGGTTATGGAAGAACCAATGAGACACTGATTGCTAGTCTGGTAGGGGATTTTGGCTACCAAGGTGAGTTTTGGCACACCCTAATTCACTGAGGTTCCAAATCTCTATGCACAGTTCTGTGTAGGAGCAGAATCCCTGCTACATGGCGCCCATACGATGGTGGTCTTATTACATGACGCTTGAGTAGTACTTCAATCAGTCCTTAGCCCATTCACTGTTGTTTCCGGTTAACAGTAGTGTTGGACAAACCTACCTATAGTTACATAGGTCTTTTCAAGCTTGAATCTTTCAAAACGATTTCCTTTTGAATTACTACCCAGTTGTGCTACATTGTTTTACATTGTACCTCTTCTTCTCTGTGTCGCTATGGCTAACATTGTTATACCGCAACATAGTTGCATTGCGGTTCACAATCATTTGCAGGCTTATAATGGTGGTTTGGAGGGCATGGCAGTGATTTTGGTGGTGAGTGCTGAGGTTGCTTACCCGTTTAAGATTTTCTGCTAATGGGTGACATTTCCCACGGTGGAAGCAGAAACTCAGGTATTTGAGACTTATTCCCACACAGCCGTGCCCCTGGAGTATGTTCCTTATAGAACACAGGAGATTCAGATTTCTGCATGGCAGCACTGTGTTTAGTTTAATGATGCCCTTCCCCACAGTGTAACGGCGATTAGATTGGGTCCTTTGTCCATTCCGGGCGCTTCTTGGGCGGTTATGGCTGGATTCACCCCGCATCCTCATGCGGGGCACGTCCCTGTTGCTCAATTACGGACCCTATATAACTCTTCTATTAGTGTTATTAGGGCCCTAGTGCAATATATCACCCGCAATTTCCAGAGCAGGGCCTCTGGTGTTGCAGCCCTTCCAGCTGGACCGAGCGGAATGAAGCTTAGTCCCGTGATGGTCAATACGGTAATGGGCAAGCGACCCTAGGATAAGGATGATATGCCTTTTTGGCTTGCCGAAAAGTTTGACCAGCTGGAAGCAGTATTTCCTAATTCGACTCCCGTGTAAAAATACAGGTTTCTTACAATTAGTTTACCCAAGGACTTGGTACCGGAAGCCGGTGACTGTGAGTCATGGAGTAGGATTTTTACGGCAGTGTACACGAGGTGCTTCGGCACTCCGTCAATGACTGTCCTTCCGACGGTCATTAAGCGCGTTCAGGGCGAACACCGTCCTGAGGATGCGGTTGAATTGAGAATGAGACTCGTTGGCATATTTGATGTGGTTTCCGATCTGGTCCTTTCTAATATAAAGGGAGATGCGGTGAACTTCCAAGTCGTTAATGCCTTGTCCCCGATGCCGACAATTCCTGAGAAATTGGAACAGAAATAAAAAACAGGGAAACAGCAACAGAAACAGGAGTCCCTTCCCCCGTCACCGTGCCTGCGTCTACTGAGCACGTTTATGAGTTGCGCGGGCGCACTACGATTCAGTCGCCTGACAGATTTCAGGTTCCTGATCAACGCTCTCCTCGTTCTTTACAGGACACATCGGCCTCTTTGTCCGGTGGTGGAAGCGGCAGAAGAGGTAGGGGTGGCCAGCAGAGTCGCGACCAGCCCCGCCCGAAAGACGGAAAAGGCAAGCAGGACGATTCTTCAG